>NC_141689.1:411507599-412707599 GCF_964263255.1 Lissotriton vulgaris | reverse complement strand
TTGATCCATCACTGTTATTTAGCTCACTGCATCACCCCAGTTCAGAACCTGGCTATATGCAAATTAGTCTGACCCAGTGCCTCATGGGAACAGGGCAGACCAAACTACCAAGCCAATTCTTCACCGGAAAGGAGACAAGCTTCCGGGGACCGGTTTCTGGCATTTCAGCCGTCGTCGGCCCGGCTTGCTTGAATCCTGGTGGTGCAGTGAGCAAGGGACTCATGTTTGAGTATACCCTGCCACACTTGTGGTGGCTAAACACGATTCAAAAAGGGAGTGGTGATGAACAGAGTGTCTGAATTAAGCAGACCACTCTTACCCAGTAGAGAGATCCGGGCTTGATCCATCACCGTTATTTAGCTCACTGCATCACCCCAGTTCAGAACCTGGCTATATGCAAATCAGTCTGACCCTGTGCCTCATGGGAACAGTTCAGCCCGAACTGCCAAGCCATGTCTTCCCTGGACCGGAAACAAGCTTCCGAGGACCGGTTTCTGGCATTCCAGCCGTCTTCAGCCCGGCTTGCTTGAATCCAGTGGCAAAGTGAGCAAGGGACTCACGTCTGAGCATACCCTGCCACACTTGTGGGGGCCAAAAGCGGTACAAAAGTGGGATCTGTAACCCAAGCACTGGAAGGCCTAGCTAAGAACTGGGTAGATTATTTACAAGTCCCTTGCGCCATCTGTCCATCCCTTTTTATGGTGCTCTGGCAACGCAGAGTGCAGACCAATATCTATAAGCCCGCTCCATGCCTGTGTTTCACAATGGCCAAAGTATGTACGAGGCCATGGAAAGCCATCCTTCATGGCTTTTCATGGCCTCATAGATATGATGTAAGGCAACGCTGTGCAAGTTTCTGCATTGCCTCACACTGCTTCGGGGAAGTGTGCCATGGGCTTTTCAGTGGATGCTCCCACTTAACGGCCATGGTAATTGACACATTCCCCGATTAATGACATAGCGTAAATCTGGGAAAGCATTAAAACCATGCGCATTCCCAGGGCATGAGCAAGGGTGTTGCTTTTGTAAAGGTACCCCTTCCTGCACGAACATAACACGATTTCAACACAAGGCTGCCCAACCAACCGCTTCAAAAAGGGAGTGGTGATGAACAGAGTGTCTGAATTAAGCAGACCACTCTTACCCAGTCAAGAGATCAGGGCTTGATCCATCACCGTTATTTAGCTCACTGCATCACCCCAGTTCAGAACCTGGCTATATGCAAATTAGTCTGACCCAGTGCCTCATGGGAACAGGGCAGACCAAACTACCAAGCCAATTCTTCACCGGAAAGGAGACAAGCTTCCGGGGACCGGTTTCTGGCATTTCAGCCGTCGTCGGTCCGGCTTGCTTGAATCCTGGTGGTGCAGTGAGGAAGGGACTCATGTCTGAGTATACCCTGCCACACTTGTGGTGGCCAAAAACGATTCAAAAAGGGAGTGGTGATGAACAGAGTGTCTGAATTAAGCAGACCACTCTTACCCAGTCAAGAGATCAGGGCTTGATCCATCACTGTTATTTAGCTCACTGCATCACCCCAGTTCAGAACCTGGCTATATGCAAATTAGTCTGACCCAGTGCCTCATGGGAACAGGGCAGACCAAACTACCAAGCCAATTCTTCACCGGAAAGGAGACAAGCTTCCGGGGACCGGTTTCTGGCATTTCAGCCGTCGTCGGCCCGGCTTGCTTGAATCCTGGTGGTGCAGTGAGCAAGGGACTCATGTTTGAGTATACCCTGCCACACTTGTGGTGGCTAAACACGATTCAAAAAGGGAGTGGTGATGAACAGAGTGTCTGAATTAAGCAGACCACTCTTACCCAGTCAAGAGATCAGGGCTTGATCCATCACCGTTATTTAGCTCACTGCATCACCCCAGTTCAGAACCTGACTATATGCAAATTAGTCTGACCCAGTGCCTCATGGGAACAGGGCAGACCAAACTACCAAGCCAATTCTTCACCGGAAAGGAGACAAGCTTCCGGGGACCGGTTTCTGGCATTTCAGCTGTCGTCGGCCCGGCTTGCTTGAATCCTGGTGGTGCAGTGAGCAAGGGACTCATGTCTGAGTATACCCTGCCACACTTGTGGTGGCCAAAAACGATTAAAAAAGGGAGTGGTGATGAACAGAGTGTCTGAATTAAGCAGACCACTCTTACCCAGTCAAGAGATCAGGGCTTGATCCATCACCGTTATTTAGCTCACTGCATCACCCCAGTTCAGAACCTGGCTATATGCAAATTAGTCTGACCCAGTGCCTCATGGGAACAGGGCAGACCAAACTACCAAGCCAATTCTTCACCGGAAAGGAGACAGGCTTCCGGGGACCGGTTTCTGGCATTTCAGCCGTCGTCGGCCCGGCTTGCTTGAATCCTGGTGGTGCAGTGAGCAAGGGACTCATGTCTGAGTATAACCTGCCACACTTGTGGTGGCCAAAAACGATTCAAAAAGGGAGTGGTGATGAACAGAGTGTCTGAATTAAGCAGACCACTCTTACCCAGTCGAGAGATCCGGGCTTGATCCATCACCGTTATTTAGCTCACTGCATCACCCCAGTTCAGAACCTGGCTATTTGCAAATTAGTCTGACCCAGTGCCTCATGGGAACAGGGCAGACCAAACTACCAAGCCAATTCTTCACCGGAAAGGAGATAAGCTTCCGGGGACCGGTTTCTGGCATTTCAGCCGTCGTCGGCCCGGCTTGCTTGAATCCTGGTGGTGCAGTGAGCAAGGGACTCATGTCTGAGTATACCCTGCCACACCTGTGGTGGCCAAAAACGATTCAAAAAGGGAGTGGTGATGAACAGAGTGTCTGAATTAGGCAGACCACTCTTACCCAGTCAAGAGATCAGGGCTTGATCCATCACCGTTATTTAGCTCACTGCATCACCCCAGTTCAGAACCTGGCTATATGCAAATTAGTCTGACCCAGTGCCTCATGGGAACAGGGCAGACCAAACTACCAAGCCAATTCCTCACCGGAAAGGAGACAAGCTTCCGGGGACCGGTTTCTGGCATTTCAGCCGTCGTCGGCTCGGCTTGCTTGAATCCTGGTGGTGTAGTGAGCAAGGGACTCATGTCTGAGTTTACCCTGCCACACTTGTGGTGGCCAAAAACGATTCAAAAAGGGAGTGGTGATGAACAGAGTGTCTGAATTAAGCAGACCACTCTTACCCAGTCAAGAGATCAGGGCTTGATCCATCACCGTTATTTAGCTCACTGCATCACCCCAGTTCAGAACCTGGCTATATGCAAATTAGTCTGGCCCAGTGCCTCATGGGAACAGGGCAGACCAAACTACCAAGCCAATTGTTCACCGGAAAGGAGACAAGCTTCCGGGGACCGGTTTCTGGCATTTCAGCCGTCGTCGGCCCGGCTTGCTTGAATCCTGGTGGTGCAGTGAGCAAGGGACTCATGTCTGAGTATACCCTGCCACACTTGTGGTGGCCAAAAACGATTCAAAAAGGGAGTGGTGATGAACCGCAGCACAAAGGAAAGGACAGAGATGCGTTGCATTGCAGTAAATAAGGCGCTTCCCTGCACTTTCCTTTTGGTGCAGTACAATACTGCAAGCGTCATTTTCTTGTAAATGAGCCCCAGGGATTGTAATGCTGTTACATCTTCCCCTAGGCTCTGATTCTCGATTTGGATGCTGGGGTGTTGGGTGCAGGCTGAAGTAACACAGGCAGCAGGGTCGTGAACCCACCCAAGGACGAAGGATTCCATGACAATACAAATGCGTGATATTAACATCATGCACTTGTACACACACACATGCACGCATGCATACATACACTTTCAATAAGATAGGGATGAACATAAGAATAATAACCTTGGCATGATAGGATTTTTTATTAGTCGAGGACCCCCAAGTGTATCAATCGATTAAGACGTCACTGAGTGCTGTTCCCCCAAAGCATGCACTTTGTGTACGTTTGTAGACCAAAAGAAATGAGTAAGCACAATTAAGCAATTTAGGACTGTGTTGTTCTGTGCAACGACCAGGTACATCACTTGTGAGCACACTGTTGTGTGTCTTGTTTTACGAAGCGCACTTCCTGTGTGTGTCTTAGCAATTCATTGCTGCATGTGCCTTGCAATCCTTACAATCCTTGCATGTAGATCTCAAATAACATTGCGCTCCTATGCACTTAGGGGCAGATTTATGTTAACTGGCGCATCCCCAGGGATGCGCCATTTAACGTGCGCCACAGTGCGCCACAGCTCCGCCACCCATGGTGCGCCACATTTATAATGCGGCGCACCATGGTGCAAAAACGGCACAGATGCGTGACGCATCTGTGCCGGAAATGTGGCGCATTGTGGAGTTGCGACGCAAGCACGAAGCAGCTCCAGCAAGGCTTGGGGGTACACCATCTGCACAATGCTGCGTCAAGACCTACGCCTGCTTCAAGCAGGCGCAGGGTTTTGATGCAGCATTGCCCTGAAAGTGACTGAGTGAAATCTCATAGATTTCACTCAGCCACTTTCAGGAGGCGTTCCTGCGCAGGAACGCCCCCCCTGCGCAGGAACGCCTCCTTATGGCACAGTGCTTTACAACGTGACGCACCTCCTAGATGCGCCACGTTGTAAATAGGGCGCATTGTTTGCGCCGCAGTTGCGTCAAATAAAGTGACGCAATTGCGGCACAAAGAGGCGCAACGGCCTCATAAATCTGCCCCTTAATGGGTAGAAACAAACTGATTTGCACTCCAAGCGCTTCATATCACTGTATATGCAATGGACCATATTATGCTCTCCATGAGCCTACAATCAGTCTATTGAACTGTCATTTTACCACAAACTAGCTCCTTGCCGTTTCACCATGGATAAGTATCACAAACGCGCTCCATGCACGTGTTTCACAATGAACAAAGTTATCAGAAATGTGCTCCTTGGATGTGTAAATATGGTTTGGTCCAATCATCACAAACATGCTGCATGCGTTTTTCATAATGGCCAAACTATCACCTGCATGCTCCAGGCATGTGCATGTAATGTTTGGCCCAATTACCACATATGCGCTCCATGTGCGTGTTCTCCATGAACAAAGGTGTTCGAAATGCGCTCCATGCAGTTTCAGAAAGGCATATGCCAGGCAATGCATTCCTAGGGCCTTATTTATGAAGGCCTTGCGCCACTTTTTCCCATGTTAAAAGTGACACACCGGTGGCGCAAGGCCTTCATAAATAAGGCCCCTAGTGCTTTCAGCTGAGTCAGGTCATGTGGTATAAGGCAGGGGTGCTCTCTGTCCCCCTCACTTTTCACAACAGCAATGGAGCCCTTGGCGGCATGGATTAGGCCACATTATACTGCTAGAGGTATGGGATTTAGCACGTGGAGTCTCCTTATTTTACTTTATGCTGATGATGTAATAGTATACATAAATGACAGCTGTCTCAGCCCTCATTTTGTCCCACTTCGATTACTGCAATAGTCTGTACCTTAACCTGAAAAAAAAACATCTGGTCAGACGACAGACAGTACAAAATGCAGCGGCAAGACGGCTAATTGGGATAACTACGTTTGGCTCTGACCGAGATGGTTTCCGGAAATTGCACTGGCTACCAGTTATAAAACGAGCACAATTCAAGACACTGTGCACAGTTTTTAAGACACTGAGTGGCACTGGCCTGGATTTTCTGACTAACAGCCTTATTCATGAAGGCTAAATCGGCTCGCAAAGGGCCGGATTCTGAGAATCCGGCCCTTTGCGAGTGCGATTTTTGCATTTGGGATTCAGCATCCCAAATGCAAAAATCGGTAATTGCTAAATCGCTAAATTGCAAGGAATTACATTTAAGGAATCTCTATTTGAGATTCCTTAAATGCAATTCATGAAGCATTTGAAAATTGCGAAAATGCAATTTTGGGCCGCTATTTACCGAGAGGTCAGACCTCTCGGTAAATAGCAAAAACTTAGAAAAATGCTTTTAAAAGCATTTTTCTAAGTTGCATGTTGTACACACACATGTCCTTTGGACATGTGTGTGCGCAACACCTGTTTCAATTTGCATTTAAGGGGTGCTACAGGGTGTCCTTTGGACACCCCTGGCACCCTTTAAATCGCTATCTTATTTGCGAGTAGCAAATTGCTAATCGCAAATAAGGAATACTCCCCATGCATTCCTATGGGCCTTTTGGCCCATAGGAATGCATGGGGAGTTATTCCTTATTTGCGATTAGCAATTAGCTAATCGCAAATAAGGAATCAGTGGGAATCGCAATTAATATTGCGATTCCTACATGATTACCGTTTTGCGAGTCTCAAATAGCGATTCCTTATGATTCGCTATTTGAGCCTCGCAAAACGGCCCGATCATGAATCAGGATGTAAGTTCTTTGAACGATATGTTCCGGGCAGAGAGCTGCGTTCCACCAAAGGAGGACTAGCAGCCATTCCCCGAATAAAGAAGGCCAGTTGTGCAGGCAAATGTTTCTCCTATGGTGCGGGGAAAGCCTGGAACAGCCTGTCAGTACATCTAAGGAAGGTCTCAGAGCTTCTTTCCTTCAGAAAGGTGCTAAAGACTTGGGGGCATATTACCAAGCATAAGCGGTAATTATCGCTATGCTTGGTTAGCGGCAATAATTTTATCGCCATGCTTCGCCTATTTTTATCGCTTAGGAGCCTTGATATTATCAAGGTTTATCTCCTAAGCGATAAAAATCGGCCGAAATGCATGAATTACGCTGAAAAGTCAGAGATATTCATGCATTAACGAACTAATGCTCTTAGCCATGTTATCCACCTACCATTGGATAAAATGGCTAAGAACTGCTCAGGGCAGGCGTTAGCTTTTGGAGATATTCGCGCTTAGCGCGAATATTTCCAAAAGTTGGTAATCGGAGATAGCGATGTTAGCGACTGTTTTCAGTCGCTAACATCTCGGCAAGCCCACTTTGCATGTCATTAGCGATAATTATTGCTGACATGCAAAGTGGGCCCCTAAATGCCCGCTATCACCTACAAGCTGTCGCTAACTGGTGTTAGCGACAGCTTGGTAATAGGGCGATGAAATTATCGTCGCATTAGCGGGAAAAAGTCTCGCTAATGCAGCGATAATGGCCCTTGGTAATATGCCCCTTGGTTATTTACGGTTTAGGCCCCCGTTTACAGTGAGTCAGTGTGTAGCGCCAGGACACCCATGGGTAGAAGTGTGCTTTATAAGCTTCGCTAACATAACCCAGAGACAAATATGGCAAAGATTCTTCGTGAATATATACAATTTGGGGGTACATCTGGCGTCTCCATAAACTGGATTAAATCCACTATATTCCCCTAGATTGATTATACCACACCTTTCCAATCTGACTTTCCACTTAAATGGGCCTCTTGTCCAGTGAAATATCTTGGTGTATGGATCAGTAGAAATATGCAAGATATCTGGTATTTGAATTATGGGCATACTGTCTCATGGCTGGAGGAAAAGGTTACTGCATGTTCTAGGCTCCTCTTGTCCCTGGCTGGGAGAATTGCAATCGCCAAGATGGTGGCTTTGCCGAAACTATTGTATCTTTTTTTTAAATATTCCGATCCCCCTCACTCTAGCCACTCCTTATTCATTTTCCTGATCTGGGCGGGTCGGCAGGAATGAATTTCGTGGGAACTTCTGACCCTTCCTTTGCACCAGGGTGGTCTGGGAACTCCAGATGTTCAACTGTATGCACTGAATGCACAGGCTCAGTACTTGCATTTTTGGGTCCACTCAACCCCTTTTTAGTCACACACTGCGGTGGAGACGGACGTTGCGACGCCGGTTCCGCTTCATGTGGCCTTCTATCCGGCCTATAAGCACCCTTGTGATGGCATTAACATGGTTGAGACCCTGAGGTGGGCATGGGATTAACTAAGGGAAAGAGCTCAGCATAAAGTTTGATATGCCCCATCCATTCCTTTTATTACAAAGAACAAGGGAACCCAAAAGTAGCAATAGGTCTGGGACCTTTGGGAGTATAATGTTTCAAAAGACAATGGTCCCAAACATTAGCAACAAAATAACAATCAAAATAAATATAGAGCAAAATTGCAATCTATATTTTAAACTGTCCAGCCGGACACACTTTAATAGTTTAAATATTTGTTTTTAAAAAAATGAGATAACAATAACCAAGCGGGACACAGCCTGTGTCCTACTATCACATATAACATACAATTAAGGCAAACAAAAGAAACAGGGCAGTCTGTAAGTGCTTTTAAAGTTAAACAGACAATAAAAACTGCACTTTGCAGGATCTATTCAATGTAAAGTCAAAAGATCATCAAGTGTAAAGTGTCGACGACGTTTCGATCCCTGGTGGTATGGGATCATCATCAGGACATATAATTTTATGCCTTAGTGCCCAGAAGTTTGAACAACTTCTGGGCAGAGTAATTACTCAATCAAGTAATTACTCAACCGAGAAATTACTCAACCGAGATAACAGACTCCATTGCGGTGGACTCTGCCTCTTCTTTCCGGATGACTCAACCGGTGCAATAGATCCCCAATACGGCGGACTCTGGTTTTTTCTTCTGGTTATAATCACTATTTCCAGCACTCGAGCGTCATCCCGGAACAGACTGTTATTTTATTATATATAACGGTCCTCTATTACCGACATTGCCTCAACTGGCTGGTAGTACCTTACTTCTCTCTGTAAAGCTACATTCTTATCGGTCCATACATGATTATTTTAATCAAACAGACGTCCTTGTTCAAACTTCTGGGCACTAAGGCATAAAATTATATGTCCTGATGATGATCCCATACCACCAGGGATCGAAACGTCGTCGACACTTTACACTTGATGATCTTTTGACTTTACATTGAATAGATCACGCAAAGTGCAATTTTTATTGTCTGTTTAACTTTAAAAGCACTTACAGACCGCCCTGTTTCTTTTGTTTGCCTTAATTGTATGTTATATGTGACAGTAGGACACAGGCTGTGTCCCGCTTGGTTATTGTTATCTCATTTTTTTGAAAATAAATATTTAAACTATTAAAGTGTGTCCGGCTGGACAGTTTAAAATATAGATTTCAATTTTGCTCTATATTTATTTTGATTGTTATTTTGTTGCTAATGTTTGGGACCATTGTCTTTTGAACCATCCATTCCTTTGGCACACAACCCTATGCTGCCCACAATGGGGGAGGGCGCAAGCAGAGCCATAGCACAGAAGATGGCCCTACGTACATTTGCAGATCTATATTCTGGGGAGTTATTGAGGCCCCCCAGTACCATTTTCAGAATTATTTTTATATCACTAACTTCGAGCCACGTGTAGAACTCTGCATGACATTTTCCCTTGCTCCCCCACGCTGCTTCCCCAAGAAAACGTGCTCAAGTCTGATTCTCCCCACAGACTCATTACACATATTTATAATCACATGCAGAACTCAGCCCCCAAGTTGAAGCCCAAGGCCTTCCAGCTGTGGAATGCTGAATTGCAGACCCCTATCACGGAGGATCAGTGTTAGCCTATTGCTGAAATCTACTCACGGCTCTGTCTTCAAACTACATGCTCCGCTTGATCCATTTTAAATATCTTCAAAGATTCTATAGAACCCCGTCCCAGCTACACCGCATGGGGATTAAGGAAGATTATAGCTGCTGGAGGTGTGACCTAGTCCTGGCTACGTTTCTGCACATGACGTGGAGTTGTCGACGATTGCTCTGATTCTGGTCCACTGTGTTCACCGCAATACATGATATAATGGGTGCGGCAGATGACCCGGACCCATTGTTGGGTTTGCTGGGATATGTGAAGGACTCACTAGTCGCAACTCGCAAACTACATGCCATGCTTTTATTGTTACAAGCGCCGGGTGGTCATGCACTGGGGTAGGAGGGGAGTCCCGTCCAAGAAAGAGTGGATCCAGGGCTAAACGTTCGGACACACATAGCTGACCAATTTCTGGGAGCTGATGCCATCGGCATCCAGGCTTAAGGACATTTGGGGACCATTCCTGGAGTGGGCACATGCATGTCGGGGTGAGGGAGGGAGCGCCCCAGGGTTATCTGGTGAATCGTAGCCACAAACTAGTTGATGGGAGGTATACTGGACAAAGAGGAACATTGCATAAGTCAATAGTGGGCCCCAACATCCTCAGCAGCTACAGACCCATCTTACTCCTGCCCTTTTCAGGTAAAGACATGTTGAAAGTCAGAAACACCCAACCCGCAGACCACTTAGAACGCCATCAACTCCTAGACAGCTCTGAATCAGGCTTTTACACCAACCACAGCACAGAGACAGCCCTCGTTGCAGCCAATGATGACATCAGAAGCATCCATGACCGAGAAGAAATGGCTGCACTCATCCTCCTAGACCTCTCTGCAGCTTTCAATACAGTCTACCACAACTCACTCATCAAAAATCGGCAGCACTTGCGTATCTGCAGACCGGCCCTCAAGAGGATATCTTCCTTCCTCACGGACACAACACAACAAGTTAGACTTCCCCCCTACACCTCGGAACCCAAGAACCTAATTTTCAGAGTCCCTCAATGATCGTCACTTAGCCCAACATTCTTCAATGCCTACATGATGCCCTTCGCTGACATCGTCAGAGCCCACTGCAGGTCAATGCCATCTCCTCATGCTTCCACATCCTGTGAAGGCTACGCAAGATTTTCAAGTACATCCCACTAAACACCAGATGAACGATCACCCAGGCTCTTATCACAAATAGTCTTGGTTACGGAAATGCCCTCTACATCAGAAACCCAGCCCATGACCTACGCTGACTCCAAACCACCCAGAATTGTCCACCAGACTCATCCTGAACATCCTGCAAAATAACCACATCTCAAAACCAAAATATCTCCACTGGCTCTAAGTCCAGGAAAGATGTAGGTTCAAGCTATTCACACACACCTACAAAGCACTCCACAACAACGGTCCTGCTTATCTCAACCACTGCCTCAACTTCTACCAACTCACCAAACACCTTTGATCTGCATCCCAGGCAAGAGCATATCTTCCTTGCGTTCAGATGACCAGAAGCGGAGGATGTTCCTTCTCATACCTTGCAGCCAAGTTCTGGAACAACCTCCTGAAACACCACAGACCTCCCTTTCCCTCGTGAACTTCCAAAGAAAGGGCTCTTCCAGATGAAACAGGCATCATCTCTTCCTTCCGCCTCAGCCCTGCCCTACTCAACGCCTGGATACTGTCACTGGTCATTTGTTGTGCTCTACAAATCCTGACTACGTTCAATTTACTCGGACACAGACCCATTTACTCCTGCTCAGTGAGATTGATTCTCCTCCAACCGATTACTGCTTGGATCGGCTGCCAGATCCCGTACACCGGGACCTCTGTACGTAGCCCTGAAATACCCGGCTCTCAGGCCCAGCAAAAGTCGCATCGACGACTTTACTTCTGTTCCCCAGGATCGCCAGGATATTAATTCTCCTCCAGCACTGTTTGCACATCAACAAAGTCCTGATGCAGATCCCGATTAATGAGGATCGAAACGCCGTCGACCACTCAGCGCAATCACAGGCGCAGCCCACAATGTGGTTCATCCTAACTACAGCCAATTTTAATTAGAACCAAGCTCCACAATTCAGCTGGAACCATATTGTTTTATTTACTCACTGTATATATTTATGCACTAGTCACCATGCGCCGTTTATGCTGATCACATTGCCACTTGTGTCGCCACCTTGTTCATCACATGCACATCTTGAGCACCAAGTACAATTAGGGTTGTATTATTTGTTTATTTACAGTGTTGCTACAACTGTAACTTGCCCATCCTTTTCTAGATAAATATGATGCCATGAGCACATTTGAAACAACTAAAGAGTCTCCTTATTTCCTTTCTGATAATGTTTATGACATATCTTTTCTAATTGTCTTTCAATAATACCAGTTGGAATACTACATGTTTATCTACAAATTCTCACAACGTAACATAACAAATATCTAAACAAGCAATAATAATGTGCAGAAAGTTTTATTTACAGTCTGCTAATAAACGACAACACATTTTAAAATTTTACGTGAGCTCATTGCCTATGAGCATTACCCTTCGATGTGTGGTTCCAACTCATTGTACATGCACCCATCTGCTATCACAAGCTGTACTTTGTCCTCTTTTTGTTTATTGCTGAGGTAGAAGAGGTGATGATGGTAGTGTTGAAAGTGCAGCTTATCTTTCTTTCTATCATGTTCAAAAAGAGTATCCATTTGTGTGAATCCTATGACCACAGATTCCATCAAATAATTTGAATGTGACGTATCATCTATAGTACCTGTATTGAACTGGGCATTTGTTGCAGTTTCCTTCCTACTTTTTGCCCCCATTTTAGCCACTAGATCAGAGGTCTTCAAACTTTTTTGCTCTAAGCCCCCCCAAATAATTTTTTTTTACGCCGGGCCACCCTCCAAACCTTTATGACAAGGATTAGGGGATGGGCAGGGTTGAGTACAGGGGCGGGGCTTATGAGATCATTTCTGGGAGATGTTTTCTATGCCATATATTCCACAATAAATGTAAGACTTACAAAATTGCAAATTCATAAAGCAAAAAAAAACATGAATTAACCAAGAAAAGCTCTGCTCCCCATAATTTGGTGTCTGTGGTCCTATCACACTCCTCAGATCAATGCAACTGCACCTGCTATAGTAATGATAACCATGGCCCTGAGCAACAAGAAATATACTCCAATTACATTACCGAAGGTGAGATTTTGTAAGACTTAGAAAAATTAAGTGATTCACCAAGAATCACAGGATGTTGAGCAAAAGCTGGGACTTGAACCTAGTTCCCCTGTTCCAAATTGAGCATCTCTCATAATAAGGCCACATTACCTCCCCCAGAAAAACATGAGCTCCCATGTGTTGCCCCCCTTTTTGCAGCAAAGGTGCCTGTGGTCCTAATGCTAGCAAAGTAAATTAGCTCACATACCCTTTTTATTTTTAAAAAGACATAACTGTAATACAGTGGGCCCTTTAGACCAGTGGACCCTGGTGCTGCTGCACCTACTTCACCATTGATCAGCACTGCCTCGCCAAGTGGGATGTCTCCTCTGCCCTTCGTTAAAAACATGAGCTCTCATTTTGTCCCATCATAGTAACTGTCTTCTCTCTGATGCCCCCAGAAAGGTGTCTCCTCTGCTACAATTTTCCCACCCTTAGATCATTACTCAGAGGCGCAAAGC
Source organism: Lissotriton vulgaris (assembly GCF_964263255.1). Taxonomy (NCBI): domain Eukaryota; kingdom Metazoa; phylum Chordata; class Amphibia; order Caudata; family Salamandridae; genus Lissotriton; species Lissotriton vulgaris. The sequence goes on along the minus strand of NC_141689.1, from coordinate 412,694,448 downwards.
AACTCTGCCAAAGCAAATGGCCACTGGACCATACAGTAATAATAATCTCAATCAATCAATCAAAGCATTTGTATAGCGCACTACTCACCCGGAGGGTCTCAAGGCGCTAGGGGAGGGGGGGTCCGCTACTGCTCGAACAGCCAGGTCTTGAGCTGCTTCCTGAAGGAGAGGTGGTCCTGGGTCAGGCGGAGGTGGGTCGGTTGGGAGTTCCAAGTCTTGGCGGCGAGGTAGGAGAAGGACCTTCTCCCTATGGTGGCTCTTCGGATGCGGGGGACGGCGGCGAGGGCGTGGCCGGTCGATCGAAGCTGGCGTTTGGGAGCTTAGAAGTTGAGGCGGCTGTTGAGGTATCCTGGGCCTTGGTTGTGCAGGGCTTTGTGTGCGTGGGTGAGGAGACGGAAGGTGATTCGCTTGTTGACCGGGAGCCAGTGCAGGTCTCTCAGGTGTCCGGAGATGTGCTTGCGACAGGGGATGTCCAGGATGAGTCGTGCTGAGGCATTCTGGATCCGCTGGAGTCTCTTCTGGAGTTTGGCGGTGGTTCCGGTGTAGAGGGAGTTGCCGTAGTCCAGTCGGCTGGTGACGAGGGCCTGGGTGACCGTCTTCCTGGTCTCGGTGGGGATCCACCGGAAGATCTTGCATAGCATGCGTAGGATGTTGCAGCACGACGAGGAGACGGCGTTGGCTTGTCTGGTCATGGAGAGGGAGGAGTCCAGGATGAAGCCCAGGTTGCGTGCGTGGTCTGTTGGTTTGGGTGCGCTGCCTAGGGCGGGGGGCCACCAGGAGTCGTCCCAGGCGGAGGGTGAGGATCCCAGGATGAGAACTTCTGTCTTGTCAGAGTTCAGTTTCAGGCAGCTGTTCTTCATCCATTCGGCTACCTCTTTCATCCCTTCGTGTAGGTTGGCTCTGGCGGTATTGGGGTCGTTGGTGAGGGAGAGGATCAGCTGGGTGTCGTCGGCATAGGAGATGATGTGGAGGTTGTGCTGGTGTGCGATGGCAATACGAATAGTAAAACAGACATGGGGTTTAGCTGGCCCTTTATACCACTGGGACCTGGTGCCACAGCACCTGCTGTACTAATCGGATCTACAAATCTGATTATATAAAAATGTGTCATATTGTGTGTGTACATATATGTAAGTCTATATATCATAGTCCAAAACAACATAAATTAGAAATACTGTGAGCATTGTGCAATTACTGACATGATACTCGTTATCCTGACAGTTATGGTATCCAAAAATACTTGCATCATACATCAGGGCATGGAAAATGCATTAGTTTGATTATAATGAGAATACCGAAATCCCCATATCACTATTAGATCACACGATCTCAACATAAACACAGAGTAAGCAGCGTACTGGTGCTCCTATTAGTTATATGGCCATTGAGTATCCCCACACAGGGCACAGAGGCTCCAGCGCTTTAGAAGTTGGTAATATGGGAATTTAGTAGTTCACCACGAGGATTGCTTTGGCCATTGAATTTGGTGCTTTTTCATCGTGGCCTCAGAGACTGTGAACATATTTACAACAATATGTTGCATCTCTGTGCTTACCCCTGCGCTGGCGCACAAACTGCTGTCATGCGGCGACGTAGGCACCCTTGCGCCATGGTGCAAGGATGCCTGCATCACGGGGATGATTGTTGGAGGGTACTATTCCTGCACATAAACAATCAGAAATGGCGTTTTCCAAATTGTTTGTGTGCTGCATTAGCACACATAGATTTTTGTAAAACTTAATTTATTTAAAGGTTGTTTATGAGCAGGAAGGGACACCTTCCAGTACATAAACAATCATTAGAGGCTATTTCCTCGTTCTACGTGTGCTGCAGAATGCAGCACACATATAAAGAGGAAAACAATTAGGAGAAATGAAAATATTTCTCCTCGTTGCACCTCCCTACGTCTCCCCTGGGGAGGCGTAGCATTCAGACATATTTCCAGATTTACGATATTTTGTAAATCTGGAAATGTGTCTGGTTCTATGGGTGTTGTGTGGGAACACCCACAGCAACATCTAAAGAACCACCCTTTCATGCAAAGTGCTGCGTTTAAAGGGGCAATATTTACAAGGACAGGAAAAGCCACGCAGGGTGGCTTTTCCTGACCTTGTAAATATGGGGCAGAAAAATGTGCTGCCAGCGCGTCACAAAAAGTAATGCACTGGCAGTGCAAGGTGCTTGTAAATCCGCCCCAGTGTACCTGGAATTTAAAAAATCACCCTGGTCACCCAGTTTATATGGGGGTTATGTGGGGCAAGCCACAGAAGACCCACGATATGCCTGAACTGTGGGGTATCGATTACATTGAATGAAATGCGTTCCAAATGGCCATTCATACAAGGCAAATCCACTGGTTCCATCCTGTTGCCAATAAGCCAGAAGTCAGATCCTTCCTGTCCACCACCTTTAAGTTTTTGGGCTTACTTTTTGCTAAGGTAACAGTGCTACCAGGTATTGAGTGTCTATAAAGTTCCCAGTTGACTCTGAGTCAATGAGTGCATTTACTTGCCATGTCTAACCAGCCATCGAAACTAAGATTACTGCCATGCTGATACGATGGGGAATATACAAGGATGAATATTTGAAGTCTGTTTAGATGATAAACCCTGTGGGCCGAACTCAACTCCTACCGAGCTTGTTAGTTTTCTGCGGGTTTCACATTGACTACGAGAAGAGTGCAAGGTCTCTTCAGTCTGGGTTTCATAGGTTTGACCGGACATACTTTTGCCTTTTTTCCTTTTCGTTTTGCTGAAGGTCCACAAATCCCCCTAACTACATTGGCTCAGAGGCTTCTAGACTCCTACAGGTTTCACTCTTAGGTTTGTCTCTGACCACAATATACTTGTGTTCTCCACCCCTTCCTTTCTCTGACCTTCTGTGCTATCAGATCCTTTAGGTCATTGTGTAAACTGCAATAAAATACGAATATCTTCTGGGTCTCGAGACATTCAGCTTCAATCACTAAACGATTGAACGTGGTCACATAATGGAGTAGGTCGGAGCTACCCTGCTTCACGTTAAGGAGCTCATTATCTGCAGCCTGTAAGAAGACGGGCAAACATCCTCCGTATAGTGACATTAAAGAGTACAAAGTTGTATAGGATGGATCATTATATTACACCAACGGGATGGACTATTAGGCAGCATCCCCTCCCATATAGGAAACGATAAAGCCTTCCTTGGAGACCGGCTTCCGAAAAAGGAGTTGTCGTACCACTAGGTGGAAACAACAGCGCTTTCAGTACATCTTTTTGCTTAGGCTTGGCTGCTGGATCTGTAACCAAGAAGCGGTACAAAAGGGCGTGGTGATGGACGGAGCATCTGAATCAATCAAACACTCACCCCCAGTCAAAAGACCTGGGTTTAATCCATCATCGTTCTTTAGCCCACTCTGCCACCCCAGTTCAGACATGGCTATATGCAAATCAGTCTGACCCTGTGCCTCATGGGAACAGTTCAGCCCGAACTGCCAAGCCATGTCTTCCCTGGACCGGAAACAAGCTTCCGAGGACCGGTTTCTGGCATTCCAGCCGTCTTCAGCCCGGCTTGCTTGAATCCAGTGGCAAAGTGAGCAAGGGACTCACGTCTGAGCATACCCTGCCACACTTGTGGGGGCCAAAAGCGGTACAAAAGTGGGATCTGTAACCCAAGCACTGGAAGGCCTAGCTAAGAACTGGGTAGATTATTTACAAGTCCCTTGCGCCACCTGTCCATCCCTTTTTATGGTGCTCTGGCAACGCAGAGTGCAGACCAATATCTATAAGCCCGCTCCATGCCTGTGTTTCACAATGGCCAAAGTATGTACGAGGCCATGGAAAGCCATCCTTCATGGCTTTTCATGGCCTCATAGATATGATGTAAGGCAACGCTGTGCAAGTTTCTGCATTGCCTCACACTGCTTCGGGGAAGTGTGCCATGGGCTTTTCAGTGGATGCTCCCACTTAACGGCCATGGTAATTGACACATTCCCCGATTAATGACATAGCATAAATCTGGGAAAGCATTAAAACCATGCGCATTCCCAGGGCATGAGCAAGGGTGTTGCTTTTGTAAAGGTACCCCTTCCTGCACGAACATAACACGATTTCAACACAAGGCTGCCCAACCAACCGCTTCAAAAAGGGAGTGGTGATGAACAGAGTGTCTGAATTAAGCAGACCACTCTTACCCAGTCAAGAGATCAGGGCTTGATCCATCACCGTTATTTAGCTCACTGCATCACCCCAGTTCAGAACCTGGCTATATGCAAATTAGTCTGACCCAGTGCCTCATGGGAACAGGAAAGACCAAACTACCAAGCCAATTCTTCACCGGAAAGGAGACAAGCTTCCGGGGACCGGTTTCTGGCATTTCAGCCGTCGTCGGTCCGGCTTGCTTGAATCCTGGTGGTGCAGTGAGGAAGGGACTCATGTCTGAGAATACCCTGCCACACTTGTGGTGGCCAAAAACGATTCAAAAAGGGAGTGGTGATGAACAGAGTGTCTGAATTAAGCAGACCACTCTTACCCAGTCAAGAGATCAGGGCTTGATCCATCACTGTTATTTAGCTCACTGCATCACCCCAGTTCAGAACCTGGCTATATGCAAATTAGTCTGACCCAGTGCCTCATGGGAACAGGGCAGACCAAACTACCAAGCCAATTCTTCACCGGAAAGGAGACAAGCTTCCGGGGACCGGTTTCTGGCATTTCAGCCGTCGTCGGCCCGGCTTGCTTGAATCCTGGTGGTGCAGTGAGCAAGGGACTCATGTCTGAGTATACCCTGCCACACTTGTAGTGGCCAAAAACGATTCAAAAAGGGAGTGGTGATGAACAGAGTGTCTGAATTAAGCAGACCACTCTTACCCAGTCAAGAGATCAGGGCTTGATCCATCGCCGTTATTTAGCTCACTGCATCACCCCAGTTCAGAACCTGGCTATATGCAAATTAGTCTGACCCAGTGCCTCATGGGAACAGGGCAGACCAAACTACCAAGCCAATTCTTCACCGGAAAGGAGACAAGCTTCCGGGGACCAGTTTCTGGCATTCCAGCCGTTGTCGGCCCGGCTTGCTTGAATCCTGGTGGTGCAGTGAGCAAGGGACTCATGTCTGAGGATACCCTGCCACACTTGTGGTGGCCAAAAACGATTAAAAAAGGGAGTGGTGATGAACAGAGTGTCTGAATTAAGCAGACCACTCTTACCCAGTCAAGAGATCAGGGCTTGATCCATCACCGTTATTTAGCTCACTGCATCACCCCAGTTCAGAACCTGGCTATATGCAAATTAGTCTGACCCAGTGCCTCATGGGAACAGGGCAGACCAAACTACCAAGCCAATTCTTCACCGGAAAGGAGACAAGCTTCCGGGGATCGGTTTCTGGCATTTCAGCCGTCGTCGGCCCGGCTTGCTTAAATCCTGGTGGTGCAGTGAGCAAGGGACTCATGTCTGAGTATACCCTGCCACACTTGTGGTGGCCAAAAACGATTCAAAAAGGGAGTGGTGATGAAAAGAGTGTCTGAATTAAGCAGACCACTCTTACCCAGTCAAGAGATCAGGGCTTGATCCATCACCGTTATTTAGCTCACTGCATCTCCCCAGTTCAGAACCTGGCTATATGCAAATTAGTCTGACCCAGTGCCTCATGGGAACAGGGCAGACCAAACTGCCAAGCCAATTCTTCACCGGAAAGGAGACAAGCTTCCGGGGACCGGTTTCTGGCATTTCAGCCGTCGTCGGGCCGGCTTGCTTGAATCCTGGTGGTGCAGTGAGCAAGGGACTCATGTCTGAGTATACCCTGCCACACTTGTGGTGGCCAAAAACGATTCAAAAAGGGAGTGGTGATGAACAGAGTGTCTGAATTAAGCAGACCACTCTTACCCAGTCAAGAGATCAGGGCTTGATCCATCACCGTTATTTAGCTCACTGCATCACCCCAGTTCAGAACCTGGCTATATGCAAATTAGTCTGACCCAGTGCCTCATGGGAACAGGGCAGACCAAACTCCCAAGCCAATTCTTCACCGGAAAGGAGACAAGCTTCCGGGGACCGGTTTCTGGCATTTCAGCCGTCGTCGGCCCGGCTTGCTTGAATCCTGGTGGTGCAGTGAGCAAGGGACTAATGTCTGAGTATACCCTGCCACACTTGTGGTGGCCAAAAACGATTCAAAAAGGGAGTGGTGATGAACAGAGTGTCTGAATTAAGCAGACCACTCTTACCCAGTCAGGAGATCAGGGCTTGATCCATCACCGTTATTTAGCTCACTGCATCACCCCAGTTCAGAACCTGGCTATATGCAAATTAGTCTGACCCAGTGCCTCATGGGAACAGGGCAGACCAAACTACCAAGCCAATTCTTCACCGGAAAGGAGACAAGCTTCCGGGGACCGGTTTCTGGCATTTCAGACGTCGTCGGCCCGGCTTGCTTGAATCCTGGTGGTGCAGTGAGCAAGGGACTCATGTCTGAGTATAACCTGCCACACTTGTGGTGGCCAAAAACGATTCAAAAAGGGAGTGGTGATGAACAGAGTGTCTGAATTAAGCAGACCACTCTTACCCAGTAGAGAGATCCGGGCTTGATCCATCACCGTTATTTAGCTCACTGCATCACCCCAGTTCAGAACCTGGCTATATGCAAATCAGTCTGACCCTGTGCCTCATGGGAACAGTTCAGCCCGAACTGCCAAGCCATGTCTTCCCTGGACCGGAAACAAGCTTCCGAGGACCGGTTTCTGGCATTCCAGCCGTCTTCAGCCCGGCTTGCTTGAATCCAGTGGCAAAGTGAGCAAGGGACTCACGTCTGAGCATACCCTGCCACACTTGTGGGGGCCAAAAGCGGTACAAAAGTGGGATCTGTAACCCAAGCACTGGAAGGCCTAGCTAAGAACTGGGTAGATTATTTACAAGTCCCTTGCGCCATCTGTCCATCCCTTTTTATGGTGCTCTGGCAACGCAGAGTGCAGACCAATATCTATAAGCCCGCTCCATGCCTGTGTTTCACAATGGCCAAAGTATGTACGAGGCCATGGAAAGCCATCCTTCATGGCTTTTCATGGCCTCATAGATATGATGTAAGGCAACGCTGTGCAAGTTTCTGCATTGCCTCACACTGCTTCGGGGAAGTGTGCCATGGGCTTTTCAGTGGATGCTCCCACTTAACGGCCATGGTAATTGACACATTCCCCGATTAATGACATAGCGTAAATCTGGGAAAGCATTAAAACCATGCGCATTCCCAGGGCATGAGCAAGGGTGTTGCTTTTGTAAAGGTACCCCTTCCTGCACGAACATAACACGATTTCAACACAAGGCTGCCCAACCAACCGCTTCAAAAAGGGAGTGGTGATGAACAGAGTGTCTGAATTAAGCAGACCACTCTTACCCAGTCAAGAGATCAGGGCTTGATCCATCACCGTTATTTAGCTCACTGCATCACCCCAGTTCAGAACCTGGCTATATGCAAATTAGTCTGACCCAGTGCCTCATGGGAACAGGGCAGACCAAACTACCAAGCCAATTCTTCACCGGAAAGGAGACAAGCTTCCGGGGACCGGTTTCTGGCATTTCAGCCGTCGTCGGTCCGGCTTGCTTGAATCCTGGTGGTGCAGTGAGGAAGGGACTCATGTCTGAGTATACCCTGCCACACTTGTGGTGGCCAAAAACGATTCAAAAAGGGAGTGGTGATGAACAGAGTGTCTGAATTAAGCAGACCACTCTTACCCAGTCAAGAGATCAGGGCTTGATCCATCACTGTTATTTAGCTCACTGCATCACCCCAGTTCAGAACCTGGCTATATGCAAATTAGTCTGACCCAGTGCCTCATGGGAACAGGGCAGACCAAACTACCAAGCCAATTCTTCACCGGAAAGGAGACAAGCTTCCGGGGACCGGTTTCTGGCATTTCAGCCGTCGTCGGCCCGGCTTGCTTGAATCCTGGTGGTGCAGTGAGCAAGGGACTCATGTTTGAGTATACCCTGCCACACTTGTGGTGGCTAAACACGATTCAAAAAGGGAGTGGTGATGAACAGAGTGTCTGAATTAAGCAGACCACTCTTACCCAGTCAAGAGATCAGGGCTTGATCCATCACCGTTATTTAGCTCACTGCATCACCCCAGTTCAGAACCTGACTATATGCAAATTAGTCTGACCCAGTGCCTCATGGGAACAGGGCAGACCAAACTACCAAGCCAATTCTTCACCGAAAAGGAGACAAGCTTCCGGGGACCGGTTTCTGGCATTTCAGCTGTCGTCGGCCCGGCTTGCTTGAATCCTGGTGGTGCAGTGAGCAAGGGACTCATGTCTGAGTATACCCTGCCACACTTGTGGTGGCCAAAAACGATTAAAAAAGGGAGTGGTGATGAACAGAGTGTCTGAATTAAGCAGACCACTCTTACCCAGTCAAGAGATCAGGGCTTGATCCATCACCGTTATTTAGCTCACTGCATCACCCCAGTTCAGAACCTGGCTATATGCAAATTAGTCTGACCCAGTGCCTCATGGGAACAGGGCAGACCAAACTACCAAGCCAATTCTTCACCGGAAAGGAGACAGGCTTCCGGGGACCGGTTTCTGGCATTTCAGCCGTCGTCGGCCCGGCTTGCTTGAATCCTGGTGGTGCAGTGAGCAAGGGACTCATGTCTGAGTATAACCTGCCACACTTGTGGTGGCCAAAAACGATTCAAAAAGGGAGTGGTGATGAACAGAGTGTCTGAATTAAGCAGACCACTCTTACCCAGTCGAGAGATCCGGGCTTGATCCATCACCGTTATTTAGCTCACTGCATCACCCCAGTTCAGAACCTGGCTATTTGCAAATTAGTCTGACCCAGTGCCTCATGGGAACAGGGCAGACCAAACTACCAAGCCAATTCTTCACCGGAAAGGAGATAAGCTTCCGGGGACCGGTTTCTGGCATTTCAGCCGTCGTCGGCCCGGCTTGCTTGAATCCTGGTGGTGCAGTGAGCAAGGGACTCATGTCTGAGTATACCCTGCCACACCTGTGGTGGCCAAAAACGATTCAAAAAGGGAGTGGTGATGAACAGAGTGTCTGAATTAGGCAGACCACTCTTACCCAGTCAAGAGATCAGGGCTTGATCCATCACCGTTATTTAGCTCACTGCATCACCCCAGTTCAGAACCTGGCTATATGCAAATTAGTCTGACCCAGTGCCTCATGGGAACAGGGCAGACCAAACTACCAAGCCAATTCCTCACCGGAAAGGAGACAAGCTTCCGGGGACCGGTTTCTGGCATTTCAGCCGTCGTCGGCTCGGCTTGCTTGAATCCTGGTGGTGTAGTGAGCAAGGGACTCATGTCTGAGTTTACCCTGCCACACTTGTGGTGGCCAAAAACGATTCAAAAAGGGAGTGGTGATGAACAGAGTGTCTGAATTAAGCAGACCACTCTTACCCAGTCAAGAGATCAGGGCTTGATCCATCACCGTTATTTAGCTCACTGCATCACCCCAGTTCAGAACCTGGCTATATGCAAATTAGTCTGGCCCAGTGCCTCATGGGAACAGGGCAGACCAAACTACCAAGCCAATTGTTCACCGGAAAGGAGACAAGCTTCCGGGGACCGGTTTCTGGCATTTCAGCCGTCGTCGGCCCGGCTTGCTTGAATCCTGGTGGTGCAGTGAGCAAGGGACTCATGTCTGAGTATACCCTGCCACACTTGTGGTGGCCAAAAACGATTCAAAAAGGGAGTGGTGATGAACCGCAGCACAAAGGAAAGGACAGAGATGCGTTGCATTGCAGTAAATAAGGCGCTTCCCTGCACTTTCCTTTTGGTGCAGTACAATACTGCAAGCGTCATTTTCTTGTAAATGAGCCCCAGGGATTGTAATGCTGTTACATCTTCCCCTAGGCTCTGATTCTCGATTTGGATGCTGGGGTGTTGGGTGCAGGCTGAAGTAACACAGGCAGCAGGGTCGTGAACCCACCCAAGGACGAAGGATTCCATGACAATACAAATGCGTGATATTAACATCATGCACTTGTACACACACACATGCACGCATGCATACATACACTTTCAATAAGATAGGGATGAACATAAGAATAATAACCTTGGCATGATAGGATTTTTTATTAGTCGAGGACCCCCAAGTGTATCAATCGATTAAGACGTCACTGAGTGCTGTTCCCCCAAAGCATGCACTTTGTGTACGTTTGTAGACCAAAAGAAATGAGTAAGCACAATTAAGCAATTTAGGACTGTGTTGTTCTGTGCAACGACCAGGTACATCACTTGTGAGCACACTGTTGTGTGTCTTGTTTTACGAAGCGCACTTCCTGTGTGTGTCTTAGCAATTCATTGCTGCATGTGCCTTGCAATCCTTACAATCCTTGCATGTAGATCTCAAATAACATTGCGCTCCTATGCACTTAGGGGCAGATTTATGTTAACTGGCGCATCCCCAGGGATGCGCCATTTAACGTGCGCCACAGTGCGCCACAGCTCCGCCACCCATGGTGCGCCACATTTATAATGCGGCGCACCATGGTGCAAAAACGGCACAGATGCGTGACGCATCTGTGCCGGAAATGTGGCGCATTGTGGAGTTGCGACGCAAGCACGAAGCAGCTCCAGCAAGGCTTGGGGGTACACCATCTGCACAATGCTGCGTCAAGACCTACGCCTGCTTCAAGCAGGCGCAGGGTTTTGATGCAGCATTGCCCTGAAAGTGACTGAGTGAAATCTCATAGATTTCACTCAGCCACTTTCAGGAGGCGTTCCTGCGCAGGAACGCCCCCCCTGCGCAGGAACGCCTCCTTATGGCACAGTGCTTTACAACGTGACGCACCTCCTAGATGCGCCACGTTGTAAATAGGGCGCATTGTTTGCGCCGCAGTTGCGTCAAATAAAGTGACGCAATTGCGGCACAAAGAGGCGCAACGGCCTCATAAATCTGCCCCTTAATGGGTAGAAACAAACTGATTTGCACTCCAAGCGCTTCATATCACTGTATATGCAATGGACCATATTATGCTCTCCATGAGCCTACAATCAGTCTATTGAACTGTCATTTTACCACAAACTAGCTCCTTGCCGTTTCACCATGGATAAGTATCACAAACGCGCTCCATGCACGTGTTTCACAATGAACAAAGTTATCAGAAATGTGCTCCTTGGATGTGTAAATATGGTTTGGTCCAATCATCACAAACATGCTGCATGCGTTTTTCATAATGGCCAAACTATCACCTGCATGCTCCAGGAATGTGCATGTAATGTTTGGCCCAATTACCACATATGCGCTCCATGTGCGTGTTCTCCATGAACAAAGGTGTTCGAAATGCGCTCCATGCAGTTTCAGAAAGGCATATGCCAGGCAATGCATTCCTAGGGCCTTATTTATGAAGGCCTTGCGCCACTTTTTCCCATGTTAAAAGTGACACACCGGTGGCGCAAGGCCTTCATAAATAAGGCCCCTAGTGCTTTCAGCTGAGTCAGGTCATGTGGTATAAGGCAGGGGTGCTCTCTGTCCCCCTCACTTTTCACAACAGCAATGGAGCCCTTGGCGGCATGGATTAGGCCACATTATACTGCTAGAGGTATGGGATTTAGCACGTGGAGTCTCCTTATTTTACTTTATGCTGATGATGTAATATTATACATAAATGACAGCTGTCTCAGCCCTCATTTTGTCCCACTTCGATTACTGCAATAGTCTGTACCTTAACCTGAAAAAAAAACATCTGGTCAGACGACAGACAGTACAAAATGCAGCGGCAAGACGGCTAATTGGGATAACTACGTTTGGCTCTGACCGAGATGGTTTCCGGAAATTGCACTGGCTACCAGTTATAAAACGAGCACAATTCAAGACACTGTGCACAGTTTTTAAGACACTGAGTGGCACTGGCCTGGATTTTCTGACTAACAGCCTTATTCATGAAGGCTAAATCGGCTCGCAAAGGGCCGGATTCTGAGAATCCGGCCCTTTGCGAGTGCGATTTTTGCATTTGGGATTCAGCATCCCAAATGCAAAAATCGGTAATTGCTAAATCGCTAAATTGCAAGGAATTACATTTAAGGAATCTCTATTTGAGATTCCTTAAATGCAATTCATGAAGCATTTGAAAATTGCGAAAATGCAATTTTGGGCCGCTATTTACCGAGAGGTCAGACCTCTCGGTAAATAGCAAAAACTTAGAAAAATGCTTTTAAAAGCATTTTTCTAAGTTGCATGTTGTACACACACATGTCCTTTGGACATGTGTGTGCGCAACACCTGTTTCAATTTGCATTTAAGGGGTGCTACAGGGTGTCCTTTGGACACCCCTGGCACCCTTTAAATCGCTATCTTATTTGCGAGTAGCAAATTGCTAATCGCAAATAAGGAATACTCCCCATGCATTCCTATGGGCCTTTTGGCCCATAGGAATGCATGGGGAGTTATTCCTTATTTGCGATTAGCAATTAGCTAATCGCAAATAAGGAATCAGTGGGAATCGCAATTAATATTGCGATTCCTACATGATTACCGTTTTGCGAGTCTCAAATAGCGATTCCTTATGATTCGCTATTTGAGCCTCGCAAAACGGCCCGATCATGAATCAGGCTGTAAGTTCTTTGAACGATATGTTCCGGGCAGAGAGCTGCGTTCCACCAAAGGAGGACTAGCAGCCATTCCCCGAATAAAGAAGGCCAGTTGTGCAGGCAAATGTTTCTCCTATGGTGCGGGGAAAGCCTGGAACAGCCTGTCAGTACATCTAAGGAAGGTCTCAGAGCTTCTTTCCTTCAGAAAGGTGCTAAAGACTTGGGGGCATATTACCAAGCATAAGCGGTAATTATCGCTATGCTTGGTTAGCGGCAATAATTTTATCGCCATGCTTCGCCTATTTTTATCGCTTAGGAGCCTTGATATTATCAAGGTTTATCTCCTAAGCGATAAAAATCGGCCGAAATGCATGAATTACGCTGAAAAGTCAGAGATATTCATGCATTAACGAACTAATGCTCTTAGCCATGTTATCCACCTACCATTGGATAAAATGGCTAAGAACTGCTCAGGGCAGGCGTTAGCTTTTGGAGATATTCGCGCTTAGCGCGAATATTTCCAAAAGTTGGTAATCGGAGATAGCGATGTTAGCAACTGTTTTCAGTCGCTAACATCTCGGCAAGCCCACTTTGCATGTCATTAGCGATAATTATTGCTGACATGCAAAGTGGGCCCCTAAATGCCCGCTATCACCTACAAGCTGTCGCTAACTGGTGTTAGCGACAGCTTGGTAATAGGGCGATGAAATTATCGTCGCATTAGCGGGAAAAAGTCTCGCTAATGCAGCGATAATGGCCCTTGGTAATATGCCCCTTGGTTATTTACGGTTTAGGCCCCCGTTTACAGTGAGTCAGTGTGTAGCGCCAGGACACCCATGGGTAGAAGTGTGCTTTATAAGCTTCGCTAACATAACCCAGAGACAAATATGGCAAAGATTCTTCGTGAATATATACAATTTGGGGGTACATCTGGCGTCTCCATAAACTGGATTAAATCCACTATATTCCCCTAGATTGATTATACCACACCTTTCCAATCTGACTTTCCACTTAAATGGGCCTCTTGTCCAGTGAAATATCTTGGTGTATGGATCAGTAGAAATATGCAAGATATCTGGTATTTGAATTATGGGCATACTGTCTCATGGCTGGAGGAAAAGGTTACTGCATGTTCTAGGCTCCTCTTGTCCCTGGCTGGGAGAATTGCAATCGCCAAGATGGTGGCTTTGCCGAAACTATTGTATCTTTTTTTTAAATATTCCGATCCCCCTCACTCTAGCCACTCCTTATTCATTTTCCTGATCTGGGCGGGTCGGCAGGAATGAATTTCGTGGGAACTTCTGACCCTTCCTTTGCACCAGGGTGGTCTGGGAACTCCAGATGTTCAACTGTATGCACTGAATGCACAGGCTCAGTACTTGCATTTTTGGGTCCACTCAACCCCTTTTTAGTCACACACTGCGGTGGAGACGGACGTTGCGACGCCGGTTCCGCTTCATGTGGCCTTCTATCCGGCCTATAAGCACCCTTGTGATGGCATTAACATGGTTGAGACCCTGAGGTGGGCATGGGATTAACTAAGGGAAAGAGCTCAGCATAAAGTTTGATATGCCCCATCCATTCCTTTTATTACAAAGAACAAGGGAACCCAAAAGTAGCAATAGGTCTGGGACCTTTGGGAGTATAATGTTTCAAAAGACAATGGTCCCAAACATTAGCAACAAAATAACAATCAAAATAAATATAGAGCAAAATTGCAATCTATATTTTAAACTGTCCAGCCGGACACACTTTAATAGTTTAAATATTTGTTTTTAAAAAAATGAGATAACAATAACCAAGCGGGACACAGCCTGTGTCCTACTATCACATATAACATACAATTAAGGCAAACAAAAGAAACAGGGCAGTCTGTAAGTGCTTTTAAAGTTAAACAGACAATAAAAACTGCACTTTGCAGGATCTATTCAATGTAAAGTCAAAAGATCATCAAGTGTAAAGTGTCGACGACGTTTCGATCCCTGGTGGTATGGGATCATCATCAGGACATATAATTTTATGCCTTAGTGCCCAGAAGTTTGAACAACTTCTGGGCAGAGTAATTACTCAATCAAGTAATTACTCAACCGAGAAATTACTCAACCGAGATAACAGACTCCATTGCGGTGGACTCTGCCTCTTCTTTCCGGATGACTCAACCGGTGCAATAGATCCCCAATACGGCGGACTCTGGTTTTTTCTTCTGGTTATAATCACTATTTCCAGCACTCGAGCGTCATCCCGGAACAGACTGTTATTTTATTATATATAACGGTCCTCTATTACCGACATTGCCTCAACTGGCTGGTAGTACCTTACTTCTCTCTGTAAAGCTACATTCTTATCGGTCCATACATGATTATTTTAATCAAACAGACGTCCTTGTTCAAACTTCTGGGCACTAAGGCATAAAATTATATGTCCTGATGATGATCCCATACCACCAGGGATCGAAACGTCGTCGACACTTTACACTTGATGATCTTTTGACTTTACATTGAATAGATCACGCAAAGTGCAATTTTTATTGTCTGTTTAACTTTAAAAGCACTTACAGACCGCCCTGTTTCTTTTGTTTGCCTTAATTGTATGTTATATGTGACAGTAGGACACAGGCTGTGTCCCGCTTGGTTATTGTTATCTCATTTTTTTGAAAATAAATATTTAAACTATTAAAGTGTGTCCGGCTGGACAGTTTAAAATATAGATTTCAATTTTGCTCTATATTTATTTTGATTGTTATTTTGTTGCTAATGTTTGGGACCATTGTCTTTTGAACCATCCATTCCTTTGGCACACAACCCTATGCTGCCCACAATGGGGGAGGGCGCAAGCAGAGCCATAGCACAGAAGATGGCCCTACGTACATTTGCAGATCTATATTCTGGGGAGTTATTGAGGCCCCCCAGTACCATTTTCAGAATTATTTTTATATCACTAACTTCGAGCCACGTGTAGAACTCTGCATGACATTTTCCCTTGCTCCCCCACGCTGCTTCCCCAAGAAAACGTGCTCAAGTCTGATTCTCCCCACAGACTCATTACACATATTTATAATCACATGCAGAACTCAGCCCCCAAGTTGAAGCCCAAGGCCTTCCAGCTGTGGAATGCTGAATTGCAGACCCCTATCACGGAGGATCAGTGTTAGCCTATTGCTGAAATCTACTCACGGCTCTGTCTTCAAACTACATGCTCCGCTTGATCCATTTTAAATATCTTCAAAGATTCTATAGAACCCCGTCCCAGCTACACCGCATGGGGATTAAGGAAGATTATAGCTGCTGGAGGTGTGACCTAGTCCTGGCTACGTTTCTGCACATGACGTGGAGTTGTCGACGATTGCTCTGATTCTGGTCCACTGTGTTCACCGCAATACATGATATAATGGGTGCGGCAGATGACCCGGACCCATTGTTGGGTTTGCTGGGATATGTGAAGGACTCACTAGTCGCAACTCGCAAACTACATGCCATGCTTTTATTGTTACAAGCGCCGGGTGGTCATGCACTGGGGTAGGAGGGGAGTCCCGTCCAAGAAAGAGTGGATCCAGGGCTAAACGTTCGGACACACATAGCTGACCAATTTCTGGGAGCTGATGCCATCGGCATCCAGGCTTAAGGACATTTGGGGACCATTCCTGGAGTGGGCACATGCATGTCGGGGTGAGGGAGGGAGCGCCCCAGGGTTATCTGGTGAATCGTAGCCACAAACTAGTTGATGGGAGGTATACTGGACAAAGAGGAACATTGCATAAGTCAATAGTGGGCCCCAACATCCTCAGCAGCTACAGACCCATCTTACTCCTGCCCTTTTCAGGTAAAGACATGTTGAAAGTCAGAAACACCCAACCCGCAGACCACTTAGAACGCCATCAACTCCTAGACAGCTCTGAATCAGGCTTTTACACCAACCACAGCACAGAGACAGCCCTCGTTGCAGCCAATGATGACATCAGAAGCATCCATGACCGAGAAGAAATGGCTGCACTCATCCTCCTAGACCTCTCTGCAGCTTTCAATACAGTCTACCACAACTCACTCATCAAAAATCGGCAGCACTTGCGTATCTGCAGACCGGCCCTCAAGAGGATATCTTCCTTCCTCACGGACACAACACAACAAGTTAGACTTCCCCCCTACACCTCGGAACCCAAGAACCTAATTTTCAGAGTCCCTCAATGATCGTCACTTAGCCCAACATTCTTCAATGCCTACATGATGCCCTTCGCTGACATCGTCAGAGCCCACTGCAGGTCAATGCCATCTCCTCATGCTTCCACATCCTGTGAAGGCTACGCAAGATTTTCAAGTACATCCCACTAAACACCAGATGAACGATCACCCAGGCTCTTATCACAAATAGTCTTGGTTACGGAAATGCCCTCTACATCAGAAACCCAGCCCATGACCTACGCTGACTCCAAACCACCCAGAATTGTCCACCAGACTCATCCTGAACATCCTGCAAAATAACCACATCTCAAAACCAAAATATCTCCACTGGCTCTAAGTCCAGGAAAGATGTAGGTTCAAGCTATTCACACACACCTACAAAGCACTCCACAACAACGGTCCTGCTTATCTCAACCACTGCCTCAACTTCTACCAACTCACCAAACACCTTTGATCTGCATCCCAGGCAAGAGCATATCTTCCTTGCGTTCAGATGACCAGAAGCGGAGGATGTTCCTTCTCATACCTTGCAGCCAAGTTCTGGAACAACCTCCTGAAACACCACAGACCTCCCTTTCCCTCGTGAACTTCCAAAGAAAGGGCTCTTCCAGATGAAACAGGCATCATCTCTTCCTTCCGCCTCAGCCCTGCCCTACTCAACGCCTGGATACTGTCACTGGTCATTTGTTGTGCTCTACAAATCCTGACTACGTTCAATTTACTCGGACACAGACCCATTTACTCCTGCTCAGTGAGATTGATTCTCCTCCAACCGATTACTGCTTGGATCGGCTGCCAGATCCCGTACACCGGGACCTCTGTACGTAGCCCTGAAATACCCGGCTCTCAGGCCCAGCAAAAGTCGCATCGACGACTTTACTTCTGTTCCCCAGGATCGCCAGGATATTAATTCTCCTCCAGCACTGTTTGCACATCAACAAAGTCCTGATGCAGATCCCGATTAATGAGGATCGAAACGCCGTCGACCACTCAGCGCAATCACAGGCGCAGCCCACAATGTGGTTCATCCTAACTACAGCCAATTTTAATTAGAACCAAGCTCCACAATTCAGCTGGAACCATATTGTTTTATTTACTCACTGTATATATTTATGCACTAGTCACCATGCGCCGTTTATGCTGATCACATTGCCACTTGTGTCGCCACCTTGTTCATCACATGCACATCTTGAGCACCAAGTACAATTAGGGTTGTATTATTTGTTTATTTACAGTGTTGCTACAACTGTAACTTGCCCATCCTTTTCTAGATAAATATGATGCCATGAGCACATTTGAAACAACTAAAGAGTCTCCTTATTTCCTTTCTGATAATGTTTATGACATATCTTTTCTAATTGTCTTTCAATAATACCAGTTGGAATACTACATGTTTATCTACAAATTCTCACAACGTAACATAACAAATATCTAAACAAGCAATAATAATGTGCAGAAAGTTTTATTTACAGTCTGCTAATAAACGACAACACATTTTAAAATTTTACGTGAGCTCATTGCCTATGAGCATTACCCTTCGATGTGTGGTTCCAACTCATTGTACATGCACCCATCTGCTATCACAAGCTGTACTTTGTCCTCTTTTTGTTTATTGCTGAGGTAGAAGAGGTGATGATGGTAGTGTTGAAAGTGCAGCTTATCTTTCTTTCTATCATGTTCAAAAAGAGTATCCATTTGTGTGAATCCTATGACCACAGATTCCATCAAATAATTTGAATGTGACGTATCATCTATAGTACCTGTATTGAACTGGGCATTTGTTGCAGTTTCCTTCCTACTTTTTGCCCCCATTTTAGCCACTAGATCAGAGGTCTTCAAACTTTTTTGCTCTAAGCCCCCCCAAATAAATTTTTTTTACGCCAGGCCACCCTCCAAACCTTTATGACAAGGATTAGGGGATGGGCAGGGTTGAGTACAGGGGCGGGGCTTATGAGATCATTTCTGGGAGATGTTTTCTATGCCATATATTCCACAATAAATGTAAGACTTACAAAATTGCAAATTCATAAAGCAAAAAAAAACATGAATTAACCAAGAAAAGCTCTGCTCCCCATAATTTGGTGTCTGTGGTCCTATCACACTCCTCAGATCAATGCAACTGCACCTGCTATAGTAATGATAACCATGGCCCTGAGCAACAAGAAATATACTCCAATTACATTACCGAAGGTGAGATTTTGTAAGACTTAGAAAAATTAAGTGATTCACCAAGAATCACAGGATGTTGAGCAAAAGCTGGGACTTGAACCTAGTTCCCCTGTTCCAAATTGAGCATCTCTCATAATAAGGCCACATTACCTCCCCCAGAAAAACATGAGCTCCCATGTGTTGCCCCCCTTTTTGCAGCAAAGGTGCCTGTGGTCCTAATGCTAGCAAAGTAAATTAGCTCACATACCCTTTTTATTTTTAAAAAGACATAACTGTAATACAGTGGGCCCTTTAGACCAGTGGACCCTGGTGCTGCTGCACCTACTTCACCATTGATCAGCACTGCCTCGCCAAGTGGGATGTCTCCTCTGCCCTTCGTTAAAAACATGAGCTCTCATTTTGTCCCATCATAGTAACTGTCTTCTCTCTGATGCCCCCAGAAAGGTGTCTCCTCTGCTACAATTTTCCCACCCTTAGATCATTACTCAGAGGCGCAAAGCAACTCTGCCAAAGCAAATGGCCACTGGACCATACAGTAATAATAATCTCAATCAATCAATCAAAGCATTTGTATAGCGCACTACTCACCCGGAGGGTCTCAAGGCGCTAGGGGAGGGGGGGTCCGCTACTGCTCGAACAGCCAGGTCTTGAGCTGCTTCCTGAAGGAGAGGTGGTCCTGGGTCAGGCGGAGGTGGGTCGGTTGGGAGTTCCAAGTCTTGGCGGCGAGGTAGGAGAAGGACCTTCCCCCTATGGTGGCTCTTCGGATGCGGGGGACGGCGGCGAGGGCGTGGCCGGTCGATCGAAGCTGGCGTTTGGGAGCTTAGAAGTTGAGGCGGCTGTTGAGGTATCCTGGGCCTTGGTTGTGCAGGGCTTTGTGTGCGTGGGTGAGGAGACGGAAGGTGATTCGCTTGTTGACCGGGAGCCAGTGCAGGTCTCTCAGGTGTCCGGAGATGTGCTTGCGACAGGGGATGTCCAGGATGAGTCGTGCTGAGGCATTCTGGATCCGCTGGAGTCTCTTCTGGAGTTTGGCGGTGGTTCCGGTGTAGAGGGAGTTGCCGTAGTCCAGTCGGCTGGTGACGAGGGCCTGGGTGACCGTCTTCCTGGTCTCGGTGGGGATCCACCGGAAGATCTTGCATAGCATGCGTAGGATGTTGCAGCACGACGAGGAGACGGCGTTGGCTTGTCTGGTCATGGAGAGGGAGGAGTCCAGGATGAAGCCCAGGTTGCGTGCGTGGTCTGTTGGTTTGGGTGCGCTGCCTAGGGCGGGGGGCCACCAGGAGTCGTCCCAGGCGGAGGGTGAGGATCCCAGGATGAGAACTTCTGTCTTGTCAGAGTTCAGTTTCAGGCAGCTGTTCTTCATCCATTCGGCTACCTCTTTCATCCCTTCGTGTAGGTTGGCTCTGGCGGTATTGGGGTCGTTGGTGAGGGAGAGGATCAGCTGGGTGTCGTCGGCATAGGAGATGATGTGGAGGTTGTGCTGGTGTGCGATGGCAATACGAATAGTAAAACAGACATGGGGTTTAGCTGGCCCTTTATACCACTGGGACCTGGTGCCACAGCACCTGCTGTACTAATCGGATCTACAAATCTGATTATATAAAAATGTGTCATATTGTGTGTGTACATATATGTAAGTCTATATATCATAGTCCAAAACAACATAAATTAGAAATACTGTGAGCATTGTGCAATTACTGACATGATACTCGTTATCCTGACAGTTATGGTATCCAAAAATACTTGCATCATACATCAGGGCATGGAAAATGCATTAGTTTGATTATAATGAGAATACCGAAATCCCCATATCACTATTAGATCACACGATCTCAACATAAACACAGAGTAAGCAGCGTACTGGTGCTCCTATTAGTTATATGGCCATTGAGTATCCCCACACAGGGCACAGAGGCTCCAGCGCTTTAAAAGTTGGTAATATGGGAATTTAGTAGTTCACCACGAGGATTGCTTTGGCCATTGAATTTGGTGCTTTTTCATCGTGGCCTCAGAGACTGTGAACTTGTTGTTAATTTCTCCCGCTCTGCGAAGAGCATAGTGCAAAAACACTGGGACTCTTGCAGCTGTAGGTTGAGAGATTCTGGGGCTCTACAAAGTGGTGAAAAACAAGGAAGCCTCATTAACAAGCAAATGGTCTTTTAAAGACATGTGAAGTACTGGGGTGGGGCTGTGTGCGTTCCGGGAAAGCTGTCTCACACGACGGAGGAGGGGGGGGGGGGGCTGAAGCCCTTTGTGGGAGTGCGCTCTCTGAAACCCCTCGTCACGATCAGCTCACACGCTTCGACATAGAGCTGCTTTGTTTAGGAACTGCCTTGCAAGCGGGCTTCTTTAGCGGCTGGCAGCAATGTCCCACACAGAGGGATGGTGCCTCTGAGTGGTACTCTACTGTAAGACTGTTGCACGTTGTGCCTGCCCTGCCTGGGGGCCGCACTGAAGGTCGCACACACTGCCACTCCATTTATAAGGGGTGGGGGGTGGAATACTCTGTTGTTGTAACTTGAAACCAGGTTCTCCCCAGCAAAGCGCTAGACACACTGTGTGACAAATAGCAAATAGTTGAAGACTCATTCGCGCCCCCCTGGGAATGCAGCCACGGACCCCCAGGGGGGCGCACCCCACAGTTTGAATACCACTGCACTAGATGTTGATTTTCAACTCTGACAGTGCACTGAGGCGTTTTCCAGACCTCAGTGCCAGTGCTCCGTCCCTAAAACAAAGTAAAATCTAATTGTGCTGCAACTGGCTAAGGATGTTGTAAATGGTACTCCAGGTACCTAGGACTGGGGTACTAAAGAGGGTCCCTAAGGGCTGCCACATGTCTTATGCCACCCTAAGGGACCCACATACAAATTCCAAACAGACAGCCAGTGCAGGCTGCGTGACATGGTGCAAACCATGAGTGAAAACACAACATGACACACTCCTGTGTGTCAGGCCAAAGTCACTGCATGTAATATTTGTAAGTCACCCCTTCAGCAGACCTTACAGCCCTAAGGCAGGGAGCAGTACATTACATGTGAGGACATGTCTGCATGGTCCCTGAATGCTTTTTTCCTATCCAGGGAGGACCTGGCTTGGCAGTTCGGTCTGGACTGTTCCCATGAGAAGCAAGGTCAAGACTGATCTGCATATAGTTGGGTCCAAAATGGGGTGATGTAGTGAGCAAAGGGACAATTGATTTAACCCAGATCTCTTAACTGGGGGTGAATGTTTGATTTATTCAGCATTCCGCCCATCCTTTGTTGCCGCAGCATTTTTTGCCCTAAGTGTGATGGGCATACCCAGAAGTGGGTCTCTCGCTCACTGTGCCATTAGATTCAAGCTCAATCAACACACAGTGCCCACACCACAATTACTCAATACCTGTTTTCAAAGGGTAAGAAACCAATTTATTGTCTCTTCCCTAGACAGCGTTACTTTGTGTCCATTATTTTATATCTTTTTCATATTTGCAAAAACTCATAACAGAAAAGAAGACAATAGATTCAAATATTTACAAGGCTAAATAGACTTTGTACATACATTAAAGACTAACATTATTTACACATTCGAAAACATTTTCCCATCAAGCATTACAAAAAAAGGATGATAATTATATCACAAACAACAGTTATTACAATCAATTGATGAGAAAAACTAAGTTTGGGGGGGAAAAAAATAAGTAACTCAATGACTTATAGACGCTAGAATACTGGACCAGCCGGTCCTAGTATCCTAAAAATGGCAAATTATTTCTCTCAAACAACACTGCCGACGCATTTCAAGACCAGGCGCAAAGTCACTGGTCTTTCATCAGGGCTGTGGATTCTTTGTATCTGCAAGATGCAAAGACATTGTTTTACTTAACCTAGCATGTGGATTCCTTATTTCCATAGAATGGCTACAAACAGTTATAGGCTACATACCAATTCTGTTTGAAGGAGGACTTTGTGGAGGGTCTAGTGAT
Organism: Lissotriton vulgaris; assembly: GCF_964263255.1. Classification (NCBI taxonomy): domain Eukaryota; kingdom Metazoa; phylum Chordata; class Amphibia; order Caudata; family Salamandridae; genus Lissotriton; species Lissotriton vulgaris. The sequence goes on along the minus strand of NC_141689.1, from coordinate 412,671,615 downwards.
GGTCCTGTTGCTAATTAATGTGGCCGAACAGAGATGCCTAAAAAGATTTTTTAAGGATGTGTGTAAGTTGCAATTTTTGGCCGTTCGTTTCTCTAATAACGAAAACAGATCAAACATAGAGGGGGAAGCGTACCTTAATCATAAGGAACTGCCGAATTGCGGCGGGTTCAATTGTGTGGCGTAACCATCAAGGTTGGATCTACAATATGAGGGAAATTTGCGTTACTGGCGAGGCAGCGTACAACCAGTGTGTCACGGTAGATAAAATCTACCAATCAAGGAAGTTAGCCTACCTTCATTCGTTTTCTTGTTTTCAAATGAAAGGAGTGCTACTATCACCGTCCTGTTGGAAACAAAACGCGACCTTAGCAGTATGTTCAAGCGTGTAGCGGCACAAGTTTAACGCTTAGTAAAGCAGTCTGGGTGATTACCTGCTACTCTGCCACTGCTCGATAATGCTGGGGTCTGGTTTCTCTCAGTAAAGATGGCCGCCGCTATTTCCTGTTTGTTTTATGCTCAAACTTGAACCGAGCATTCTGGGATTTGTAGTTCCTGTCATTAAAACAGCTAGCAAATGCACCCGGAAGGCGCTAAAAAGAGCGTCCTATTTATGGCACATTAGCCCGATCAAACTTGTGTTTAATAAAAGGCAAATTGGTGCTTAACCCTGTATTTATTGGAACTAATGTAAATATTGATACAAAGTGTGACTCTAGCAGCCTGTAATTATTACAACATTCAAAAGACATCTCAAGGCCAGGGACCAAGTATAGTAACGGTTTCATGAAAAGGATCACAAAAACCAAAGGACAAACCAGGGATGTCAAACCGATGCAAGTCAGGACAAAAGGGTTCCTTAAATTTGGTTATATGTGCGCTATCTCAGACAGGTTGTTGAGGCCCGTCTGTGCGCTATTAAACTTTAGAATCAGGTAGGCCTCTTTCTGTAACAGAACGCGCTTGACGTCATGGCATTTGGATTTAGAATTTATGGTGTACAGTACAGACCATTTGAACTCTTGCTCGTTGTGGCCTTTTTTGCAAAAATGCTCGACCATTGGAGCAGACATGACTTGTTTCTTAATACGTGAACGGTGCTGGCTAATTCTTTGGTTCACTTGTTGGCTAGTTTTTCCAATATAAATTAACTGGCACGGACATAATACCATGTACACAACATTCTTGGCTTTTTTTGTTTTACTCAAAGGAAGAGCGGGGAGCTCACTCCAGTGCTACCCTGACTTTTTTTTCTTTACTTAGGGCAGCGTAGGGAGCCTACTACCACGCTGTTGGGCCTTTTTTATATGTGCCTATGTTCAGCATGGGGAGCCCACTACCGCACTGCCATGGAAACTGCAGGGGGATGCCGATGGCCCCTGTGGTCATGCCCAGGACCCTCCTTGGTGAGCCAGCATCTCTTGTTTGTTTCCCAGGAGGAAGCAGCTTTTCAAACCTCAATTTCCAGCTTGCCAGAGCGTGGGCAGGGAAAAGAATCTTCTGATCCCCTCTCGGGGGAGCTTTTCTGCTCCTGCTAGTGGAATCAGAGCAGTCTCCCTGCCCGTGCTCTGATGGGCAAGGAGCTAGCAGTGTCCTGGATAATGGGGATCCATGAAGACTGCGTCAGAAGGGTCCCAGAGGATGGGGTCCCTGGAGCAAAAGTGGCACGGGAGGGAAGCCCTGTGCCCCCCTCCTCTTCAAAAATTGTAGCTGGCCTTGCGGGATGGGGTCCCTGGGGCCATAAGAGACTTAGGGAGAGGGACCCCAAGTCCCCCGTCCCTTTTAAAAATATAGTGGGCCCTGTGGGATGGTGTTCCTCCAATCAGCTTGGGAGGTGGCGCTTGCTCACTCCCCTCCCCATTTTATCTAACAAAAAATGGTGGTTTGACCCTGGGCCCTAGCCCACTCCGGGAGTAATTTAAACAAAAGAAACATAGAGACTGCCATCTTGTGTTTTTTTCCCTGCTATCCCACAGGAGTTGCTAAAAAATGCAGTAAAAAAAAAAAAAAAGGTATTTGCCCCGGTGGGGTCTTAGAGGGACCTCCTCACAAGGGCTAAGAGAGCAAGGTCTCCTTACCCTGACGTTTATTTGTTTTCTCTTTGCTAAACTCCAGACAGGGGACCAAGTCCTGTAATGACTGCCTACAATTTTTTTTCTCATGTTGCAGGCAGCCAATCAGAGCTCTAGCTCCTGTGGGAGTGAACTGACTGGCCCAAGGTAAAGAAAACAACCCTTGTGCCAATCCGATTTTTTTTTTCTCATTGGGTTGAAGAGACCCTTGCAAGAGTCCCTCAAACCCAACCATCCAGATAAACAAATACTTTTGATCCCTGATGTTCGAAATTGGGTTTCTGGTTGGCAGAGGTATGCACCCTACACACTGAAAGTTAACCTTTGCTCATCTTCTGGTGGGACAGAGCATTCTGGCTAAACTTAAGAGGCAATGTGTAAAGTATTTGTGCTACGCAACACACAGTAACACAATGAAAACACCACTAAAAGACTACTCACCAGGTTAAATAATAGACAATAATTTTCATAAATTAATTAAGACCAAAATGACAAAAATCCAATAAGAAGACAAGATATGAATTTTTAAAGAATAAAAAGGGTTCTTAGCGCTTAGGTTAGCGAGAGGTGTGGCGCCGCGGCCAGGGCGACTGACGCTGGAATCTGGAGATCACGGTTCTATCCTCGGCTCCGGCGGCAGGTTAGCCCAGCACCATGTGACTCTGGGCAATAGCTTGCTATATCTTCCTGGTGGCCCCCAGCGCCTAGAGACCCTTACGGTTAATTGTTTGCGCTTTACAAATGTGGATTATTACAGGCAATAAGCACCAATGGGGGTTATCTGGTTGTGCAGGAACTAGGCAAAGTCCAAAGTTCAGGCGATGGAGCAGAAGCCGGATACAGGAGCCACGCAGTCCCACTGAACAAAATCCCTTGATCCTGGTCGCAACAGCAAGATGCAGGGTACAGCCGAGCGATTCACCGATGTTGGTCCCACAGTCAAGGTGGTGCATTGATTTTCTTCACACAGTGATGGTGATGTGTCAGTTCCAAAGACAAAACACTGAAATCGAGAAGCATTGGTTCCGAGTGCGTTGCACCGGGTTTCTCTGCGCAGTTGAGTGGATGCACCAATCTTTCCAAACTGCTGCGGCGGCAATGCACATTTACGATACGCCGGTTTCCGGAGTCGAAGCACTGGTTCCGCGTGAGAAATGCTGGATCCACTCTTGCAACTGGGGAGATGCCTTGGTTCTGCTTCATAGAAGCAGAGGATGCATTGTTTTTCCTGGAGCAAGCATCTGGGTCCACTTCCAATGGACCAGGAGCCGATGAGACTTTGATATCCCTGAGTCTCAGAAAACAGGAAGCATGCCAACAAGCCTTTGGAGCTCACTCTGGGTTCAAGGCAGAGTCCGGCACTCCTTCAGCAGGGTCAGAGAACAGCAGAGCAGCACAGCAGAAAAGCAATCCTCAGAGGGGAGCAGTCTAGCAGAGTTACAGTCCTTGTAGCAGCACAACAGCCCTTCTGACAGCGGTTCTTTACAAGTCCAGAAGTGTCTGATTTGATGGGGTCAGAGACCCGGGCCCTTATTTATGAGGCCTTGTGTCAGTTTTGCGCCGCCGGTGCGTCACTTTTTGTGACGCACCAGCGGCGTACAAAATGCGCCATGTTGCGCCATATTTAAAAAGTGACGCATCTAGGTAGATGCGTCACTTTTTAAACCCCTGCGCCACATTATACCTGCGTCAGGTATAATGTATGCAGAGGGGGCGTTCCCCCACAAAAAGCCTCGTAATAGTGACGCAGTGAAATCTATGAGATTTCACTGCGTCACTTTTAGGATGCTGTTGCGTCAAAATCTTGCGTCTGCCTCACAGCAGGCGTAAGACTGACGCAAGCCCTTTCACATGGGGCTTTCCTCATGTGAAAGGACGCATTGCTGGAGTTGCGTCACTTTTGTGACACACTCCAGCAATGCGTCACTTTTGCGCTTACAGATGCGTCAGAAATACTGACGTATCTGTAAGTCCTTGCGACATGATGCGTCATATATTAAATATGACGCATCATTGGTGTCGCAAGGAGTGCGCAGTGAAAAGTGACGCATCGCTGTTTTCACGCAGCGATGCGTCACTTTTCATAAATGAGGCCCCCAGTACTTATACCCAGTTGTGTCTTTGAAATGGAGATGAAGTTTCTTTGAAGTGCACCTAGGTCCTTTTTCTAGCCCTGGGTACAGACAATAGGGGGTAATAATCCCTTTGTCTGGGGACACAATGCTGCCTATTCAGGTGTAAATGTCACCTCCTGCCTCCATCCTGCCTAGAATGAGCTACTAGGATGCAGATGGGCACTTAGACACACCTAACCTTCCATTGTGTGTGGCTGTCTAGAGGGAATGCACAACGGCAAGCTGTCACACACCCCATATGTGTATTGCAGACAGGCTGCAGGCACACAGAGCTTTAAGAGCAGAGAAATGGCAACTTTCTAAAAGTGACAATTCTAAAATTGTAATGGTGAATCCAACTTAACTAGTAAGGAGGATGTATCATTACCATTCCAAAGAAATACAACATGATATAGCTACTCCTTCTCCATCAGGAATTACAGCTTAAAAGTCTAATAAAGAATCCCCAATGTTAGCCTATGAGAGGAGTAGGCCTCACAGTAGTGAAAAATGAATGTAGGTGTGTGTCACTACCTGGACATGCAAAACGTAAAAGTGCATGTTCCTACCTTTTACTTTGACACCACCGTGTCCTATCGGCTACCTAGGGCCTACCTTAGGGGTGACTATGTGTAATAAAAGGGGAGTTTAAGACTTGGCAAGGGGCAGGGGTATAGGAGACACAAAAAGTCTGGGGGGGACATGGACAACCTTGTGCACTTTTCAGTAACAATTGTGTGAGACCGGATGCCCATTAAACAAATACAATCACATAGTTTTGAAGTGAAATATTGAGAAAAGCACGCATGTAGTTACAGTTTGCATGTGTGCTTAATTGTTATTTATATTCACATAGTACTTAGACCAAATGTTAAAAAAGATGTATTATGAATCTTCCATCTGCATGCACCAAGCAAACACAGGTCGCTGACTTCGAGTGGGGGCATTGTGTTTGCAAGTGCATTATGGTTTGAAAAATACCTGCTCCTGCATTCCTGGTCTGGCAGTTTAAAGGCCAGCAGCCTTTCTGCACTTGCACGTGTGCACTGCTGAAGCCTGAGGTCAGTTTAAAAGCAGCCCTGTATTGAAGGACTGCTTTTAAAATGCAAATTGTGCCCAAACACGATTTTTGTGTCTGGGCCACTTCAAATTGATAAACTACAATGTTGGGGCATATTAGGTATCCCAGGGTTCCCCAGGTGTCCCAGGGGTGGGGGGTCAGGTTTCTATAAGAAGGACTCTTATAAAATGAGTTTTATATGCCATTTGTTTAATGAAATTGCACATTTCACTGCCCACATTGTAGGAAAGTGCTTCCCAAAATAGACTTTTGCGCTAGGAGCCCTGTAAAGTGAGGATCTGCAATATTTTGATATAATATGAACCCATAAAGTCTTTTCTAGGTGTGCCATTGGTGGGGTCCTTAAGGTATAAGCAGGGTCCTTATATAAGCCCTGGTATTGGAGAAATTGGGGAGTTCATTTTTCCATTGCAGATCCCAAGCCCATGGATCCCTGGCTCGTCCCACTGAAAAGCTCCAGAGTTTGGGCTTCCATAAGTTTTACTGGGAACTCATCGCAAGTCAAGCCGGCGGACCCTCACTAAATCAGGACAGGCTAAGAGCTTCAAGGGACCTGGGAAGAAACGCTCCAGAAATGTTTCTAAGTCAGAAGGTAAAAACTTTAACTGCGACCTACCACAATGGGTAGCCGTGCACAGCTTCATCGTGTTTGGGCTGAAACTTTGAGCAGCTTTAGCATGACCAGATGTCCCAATAGGCGCTAAAGATTTCTATGTGCAATATAGTGCTAAATCTTTCAAAAGTCATATCTCTGGTTCCCTACATTGGATTTTTTTCATTTTAAAGATCATAATATTTCCTATTTTCATAAATTGGTGTTGGATCTTTATTGTGTGTTGTGTCTTAATTATTTACTGAATTTGTGTTTTAAATGCTTTACATACCTGTCTTTGAAGTTAAGCTGGCCTACTCACAGCCAAGCAACCAAGGGTTGAGCATGGGAATAATTTTCTTAGACCGGTACTGAGCCATATATTCAGGTAGTGCCCTTATTGCCAGGAAAAGATATATATTTGCCCCTACTAAACACCCACTGTCCCACATCCAGACCAATCACTCTTAAACTATACTGTCTACAAGTATGGATGGCATGTGACTCCTACACCTTGTAGTCTTATGTAAAATTCCATTTACACTGATTTACATGCCTATGATTGATTGCCTCTGTGTAGTGTTTGTGATGTAAAGTGCTGACACCCTACACTAATATGAGTGGTGCTAATAACTAATTAAATGCATCTGAGAGAGTGTTATGGAGACTTGAACAGCACTATTAAAGAGTGGCAGTGAGGGAATTTGTGGCAGAGCTGGGTTGTTGAATACCAAGGCTGTTTATCTGATTTCAGCTCCTGGCTCCTTCATCCACCAACATACACTTCCTCCACATTATCTCCCTCTTACAGGTTCTTTCTCATCTTTGCTTTATCCCTTTTCACTGTTTTCCATATGTCCCTTCCTCTTTTTGCCCACACCCCTTGAAGCCTTTCTCTCTTTTGTTCGGTTTTACAGTCTGATGGTTTAAAAAATTTACCAGTCTCTAAAAAAGAATGCAGTTGGGCCTCACCTGCAGCCACCAGCTTAAATTAAGCATCATTAGCTTGCAGCTCACAAAAGAAATGCCAGAGTGGCTAGTCTGACCCTTTCTGCATTTTATCTCCTTCCTAAAGAGCAGATACACCATTTCTCTCCTTTCTGCAAGGCACAAGGATGCCAGCCTTCTCCCTTTCCCATACCGTAGCACAGAACCATTACATGCGACTAAAAATTAGGGCCACAGGGTCAACCTCATCTCAGAATCTATGCCCCCTTTCTACCCAAATCAGTCTCCCAAGTTAACTGTTCTTACTCAGCACAAAGGACTCTGGAGTTAATCCAAGTCCATTTTGTGTATCTTTTTCAATCATTGATACTTCTGCTGGAGAACTTACATAACTATTTCCATCAGAGTGAATGCTGCTTCAGAGCATCACCAGCTACTAGTCTCTTGTCTGTATTTGTCGTAGGGTTCCACTACTAACGAATGCTTGGCAACAGAACTGTGTACAGCTTCTGCTGTTTCTCATTCATGCCTCCCCCCAATTATCCTCCCATGGTATGCAAGAATATAGAGCCTCCACAGGCAGGACTTGTTGCTTGAACCCCATGCCTGCCATCATATTCACATTCAACCGTGGCCCATGCAGGTAAGAGCGGTGGGGACAGGTTGGAGGAGGAGGGATTCGACAGACGACCACGAGGGAAAATGTAATAAATAATTAATTTTCCCTCGTCGTCGTCTGTCGAAATCACCACCTCCTACCCAGCCCCACCGCTCTTACTTGTACCAGCAGCAGCTGTTCGCATTAACTGTATTTATAAAGTGCCCACGTAGTTGAAAGGCAACGGAGTGCTTTACATGGTCAAAGGCAGAGATCCAACCAGAAAGTAATCCCTACTGCGGTTCCTGATAGGTACCACCAGCATTGTAGGAACTACAAGCTCCTCTGCCGCACCAGCTGGCTCAAGGAACCCATTAGATGCATGGCGATCGGTCTTTCCGACCGCCAGGGAATATAGTGGGCGGTGATGCCTATTCCTGGCAATAGAAAAGGCCAATGGAGGTACCAATAGGTGAGGTGTACTGGTCTCAAGGGTCTTTTGACATCAGTGACAGACACTGTCGCTCTAGGGGGTGCTTCTTCGTATGCCGGCCCACAAGACTGGCCATGCCCCTTTTTACAACACTCTGCAAACATGCCTCTTGGCGCACTGCTGGTGGTACGATGAGGTCCCCTTGTGTCCTGAGTACCTCTGGGCTAAAGTGGACTTCATCCCCCAAGTAGCAGCGCGCCAGGAGGCTTATTTGCAGAGTGGTGTAAAAAGGGGGCATGGCATCCGGCCACTCTCAGCGATCCAGCAGTGTGGGGCTTACTACAGCTAACAGGAGGGCTAGTTGGCCCGAGGCATCCTCAGGAGGCAAGGGGACTTCATCCCCAAATGAAGAGCGCACCAGGAGGTGCGTTTGCAGAGTGGTGGAGAAAGGGGGCGTGCCTGTGTCCACCTCTCAGCAAAGTGGGATTGTTGAGAGGTGGACACAGGCACGCCCCCTTTCTCCACCACTCTGCAAACGCACCTCCTGGCGCGCTCTTCATTTGGGGATGAAGTCCCCTTGCCTCCTGAGGGTGCCTGGGGCAAACTAGCCCTCCTAGAGGTAACAGGTAGGCTAGTTGAGCCCTAAAGACCTCCAGCAGCTAAGGGGACTTCAATCCCCATAGGAGAGCGCACCTGGGAGCGCGCTTGCAGAGTGGTGGGCAAAGGGCTTGTGGCCTGCTATGAGAACTTAGCAGTCCTGCTGAGTGGGACTTACTGGAGTTGATAAGAGGGGTAGATGGTCCCCAATGGTGTCCTTGGGGGCCCAGTACCCCTCTAGTTACCTCCAAATAAGTCCCAAACAGTGAGATTGCTAAGAGGTCTCAGAGGCCATGTCCCCCTTTCTTCACCACTCTCAGACGCGCCTCCTGGCACACTACTGGTTAGGGGATGATGTCCACTTTACTCTGGAGGGATTTTGGGGCCAAGAAGCCCCCCTGGTCTCTCCAGTAGGTCCTACGCAGCGGAATTCCTGAGCACGGGTTGGAGGCCCAGCCCCCTTTCTCCACCACTCTGCAAATGTGACTACCAGTTAAAGAAGCATTTGCAATGTAATAGGTCTTGCATTTGCCAAAGAGCTATTGGCGTTGTAAATGTAAACGTTTTTTACTAATGATTTTTGGAGTGGAGCGGATGTATATTGTATGTAGTGAAATTATGTGATATGTTGTGCAGTGAAATTATGTGGATAGAAAGTATGTGGTATTTAGCGTATAGGAAATATGTAGAGTGGGGTTATGTGTTATGGAGAGAAATTATGTGGTATGGTAGTCTATGTTGTGGTGTGGTAACCTCAGGTTTAGTCTTCCTCGTTTCCATAGAAGCTAAACTATAAACTCAATGAGACAAACAAAAGAAGGAACCACTGAGGAGCACTTCTGGACCTAGTCAGAGGTATGAGCAGGGCCACTGGATTGACGCGACTGTTTGGCTGCACTGACTTTCGCACAATTACAAATTTTCCGCATTTGCCACATAATCCATCATCTCCTGCATAATCTGCACATTTTATAAACACTCAGTCACTGGATGCTGTCATCTGTGATGTCATTAGTGATGTCATTTGAGATGTCATCAGTGATGTCACTGACCATGTCATGAGTGACGTCATCAGCAGTGCATTGCCCAGTTAACTATAACAATGGTTCTGTCGGGAATATGCACTATTTCTTTTTGGAAGAAGTATTTCATTATGTATTATTATACAACCTTCATTAATGTAATCTAAAATATTTAGAAACAATGGAACACATAGCAAAGTACACTGATGTTAAATTATGAGTATTCTGGTATTTATTTATAAATTCAAGCATTTATATACACTCACAAGTTTGTAAACAAGGCTTTCAAAGTTAAAGTTTACAGTGATGTGTACTAAAGTGACATTAGTGTCGGTGGTAGAAAATAGTGCATATAATATGTACAGGTTGATTAAAACCACAGTATGTACAGGGGAAGAGACTGGTGAGGGCCAGAGTATTACGACAATCACAATGACTCTGGTGCTTGTACAAATTATTCAATCATTTGCACCCAGAGCCTTGATAAATCTGGACCATAAGAGATGCTTGAATTTATATAAAATAGCAGAATATTCCTCATTTTGTGTCAGTGTTCTTTGCTATATGTTCCATTGTTTCTAAATATTTTGGATAACATTAATAAAGGTTGTCTGATAATACATAAAGAAATAATTCTTCCAAAAGAAATAGTGTGTATGCCCAACAGAATCATTGTTTTTGTTTTATCCATACCCAGGTTCTGTGGGACACAGGGTCACCCCATTGTTGCTTAACAGTTAACTATAACAGCTGAATTTCTTTGCTTTTGTACGAGTGAAATGTCAGCATAACTATAACGCCCCTGAAGCCTGTGTTTTCTTTCAGTGAATATATATATAAAGATATATATAATAAATATATATGGATATACATATATATGTATATCGCAGTCCATTGGAAAGGGTTACAATCATGCAACATTGTGCATCGCTGGCAATAATTGAAACAAACAATAATCGTGGCTTAGACGAAGAACCAAGAACAGCTAATCAATTAACTACACATAGGTTGAACTCTGCAATACGCTAAGAAACAAAGTACAGAAACGTACTTCCCTAGGAAAATGGAGGAGAGACAAGCAAAATGGAAGTTGACTGCAGAACGCACCTTCCAAGAGGGCACAAATTTAGGAGGATCAGACAATACTGATAATGGAAATAACAGAACACCAACTCAACTCGTGAGAGATTTAGAGCATGCATGACGTGCAGAAGCTAAACAATGGTGGGAAATGACATCCCTTACCAAATATTTGGCATGTAAAAGAATACCACCAGCCGATGAGAACATGGACGAAGGTCTAAATAACGAATGGTGTGGGAACACAAAGGAATGCTCAGTGAAACTGATGAAAACACTCATTGAACATGCGAAAAGGAAAAGGAAATTACAGTCAGAGAGCACTGAAACAATCAATAAGGAGTTGAAGAAACACAAAGAAGAAGGCACCTTAAAAGATCAACTTAGTTAGATGGAGAAGTCATTACAAAAATATGATGAGGAGATTATGGAATGAAAAGCTGGAAAATTCATGAGAGACAGGCTGGATTACCAATGCGGCAGAGTCTACACATTCGCTAAGAAATTTGACAGTTTGAGGGTGAAAGATAGATCTACTCCAATCACACGAACAGTGCAAAGTAAAAGCGAAGTAAGCTCAGACTCAGGGTCCAGCGCGGATGAAACACCAAGGGAGAAACGGGATTTTCACAAGGAACTTCGGCTGCTATTAATGACCACGAGACAAGGAGAAAGAGGCCCTGCACCACAAGTTCAACCAAAGGAGGATGCAGAACAAGAAGGGGCAAGAGGAAGAAGCAGAGGAAGGAATGAAAATCGGAAAAAAATGAAGAACTAATTAATGCAAACTCAAAACCCCTAGCAGACAATATTTCATCAGTGACATTAAATGATAATCAAATGCGTCTGCTCAAATAAGGTTTAACATTCTGCCCAGTATCTTGTCCAGACTTCATGGACACAAGAATTGAAATTTATAAATATGTAAAAAAACTAAAATTCCATAAAATGAAACACAGAGTAAGAATGCGAAAAGCAACGGAAACCAGCAAGTATTTTTCATTCCAAATTGCAGACGTCCAGATTTACTAAGTATTCAAGATTTGGATCAGTCCAATAGCACAAGGGATACAGCAGCCGGAGGATCTACCACTGATCGACCATCTGAGAGGCCCCAAAATATGGGCTTTACAACAGGTGAAGATGAAGGTAGCGGTTTGAAACCAGGGAGTACGTTTTGCCCGCAGCTTCCAACGGGAAATCATTTGGATCTCTTCGACCAGTTGGTGGTCGATGACTTGGAGGACTGACTATGCAAAGAGTAATTTGACATCCCGAGATTGGAAAGATATCAATAAACTAAGAATCAATCCCTCACTCATCATCAAACCCTCCAATAAGGGGGGAAACATCGTCCTAACGGAGCAAGTGACATATGTACAGAGGCACGAAGACAATTAAGCAATCCATACCATTACATCCACTTAAAAACAAACCCCAACAACAAAATGGAAATAGAATACCACAAAACTGAAGGGGTAGTTTGAAGGGTGCCTATTGGATTAGGAAGAACTGCAATACCTTCTCACAGAGAATGAGAGAATGGCAATCTTCTGTCTATTGCCTAAATTTCATAAGTGTGCAGCAAATCCACCTGGAGGGCCAATAGTGAGTTCGATTGGGTCCTTACTATAAAATAGTTCCAGATTTCTTGACCTGTTTTTACAGGAATATGTGATCAATCTCCCCTCCTACATAAAGGAAAGCACTGATTTCTTGAAAAAACAGGATAACTTCCCTTGGAAAAAAGATTACATCATGGTGACAATGGACGTTGTGTCATTGTACACTTCAATCAGGCATGAAAAAGGCAATACATGTCTGTTCAAGCTTCATGAGAGATCGGCCAGTGGAATGGCTAGAACATACACACTTGTTATTGGACATGCTGGTATATCCCCTCACACGCAGCATCTTTACGTTTGAAGGGAAGTTCTACCAACAAGAACAGGGAATGGCACTGGGCACATCCTTCGCCCCCCACCTTCGCGAATCTCTTTATGTGATGGTGCGAGAAGGAGGCAGCCTGGGCCGACAAAAATAAAATGTTCATGGAAATTGTAACAATGTGAACAAGGTTCATCTATGACCTGTTTATCATGTGTGGGATGGCAATGAGAAAAGTTTGGAGCTCTTTCTGACCAAGTTGAATACTAATCAATGTAACCTGCAGATCACATGTGCATGGAGCCGACAGGGTGTAACTTTTTGGAGGTACAATTGGAGTTTATGGAGGACACTTTAACCACCAGAATCCACAGGAAACCAACTGCGACCAACTCTATTTTGCATACCAACAGTGGCCATCCATACGCACTGAAATGGAGCATCCCTTACAGTCAAATGCTAAGACCAAGGAGGATTTGCTCCACGGAAGAACTGTACAACGAAGAGGTGAACAGACTGTTCGAGATGTTTAGACAGAGGGGATATCCAAAGAATGTCCTCGAAGATGCAAACGCAGATCCTAAGAGAAAACGAGAAAGGAGTCACTCTACCCCCAAAGGCCCTAGGAAAAGAATAACAGTACTACTAAAAGGCTTTTTCTGGAGTACAACTTGGCACAGTTAAATGTCACGTCCATCCTTAAAAAACATTGGCGTGGGTAAAAAATTATGAACATCTAACTGAAATCTTTGAAAAGGGTCCACAAATTACATCAAAAAAGGTTCGATCCCGAAGGGATATTTTAACCTCAAGACGTTTTATCCCCCCCAACAAGGAATGGGATCATGGTTATTGAAAAACTAAGAACGTTTCATAAAATGCAACTCATGTATGGCCTGTGAATACGGGATAAACAGTAAGAACTATTGCACAATGGACGGTTGTACGATACCGATCAAAGAAAGGATAACGTGCAATATGGAGTTTGTCATTTATACACTAAAATGTGGGTGCAACAAGCTGTACATTGGCAGTACGAAAAATAAACTGAAATTAAGAATTTTATAGCACATAAGAGCAATTAGAAATGGGAGAGAGTGGGTTGCGGAAACAAGAATCCTGATTGATTTTATTGATGGGAATGGAGACACCGTGGGGCTATACAGGGATGCAGACCTTTTTGTACACTTATGACATTGTATGTATATGAACTGAACGACTGTGATTTATAAGCACTACCATGAAATTCCAATGTGCAGAGTAATCCTCACTATGTGTATACAATAAAGTATTAGGTTGTTCAGAATTTAACTTAGGAGTGAAAGATTTAAAAAGTGGAGGAGGACCAAACCAACATGTAAAAAAATCCTTTTTTAATTGAAAACAAATGTTTTACAATAACTGGATCAGAGGGAAGGAAGTTAGAGAAAGCACCATGCACTTTTGACCAACTAGCACAGTATCATACATGCCATCTACTTAGATGGGGGGAAAATAATTGTATATGCACCCTCCCATATAAGACATAGCATGAGCACTTTATTGATAATTAGGCACTGTGAAATGGCTGTCCCCTAGGGTTAAGAACTAGGATATTTAAGCACACTGCACTTTATTGCTGTTTATTGGATGATCATAGAGGGCTTTCATTAATGATGAGGGGTTGAGCAAGTACATTGCACTTTATTGCTATTTTTTGGAATTATCATAGAGGGCTTTCCCCATGGATGAGCTACAACATGTGACATTTTACTGGAAATCTCAAGGAGGGGGTAAAAGGTCCGCGGAGCACATTGCACTTTAACATTGCCGGTCTGGCTAGGAGAAAAAAATCCCCCTGTGCATATCCTTCCTATTAACTTGTATTTATTACTATAAATGTCTTTGTATCTCTAGGATGGGCATTATAATTTACATTTTCGCATTGACGTTTGAAACGGTAGGAGGTTATGGTGCATAAAATCAATGGAGAGTGCATTGGATAACATATTTGATTGTCTATGTGATAGTTTGTTTTTTCTTTTCCTTATTTATTTCCTCTGTTGTTCTTTATTTTGATTAAATGAAATGTAATGAAATGCATGTTAAAAATAAAAAAAACAAAAAAAGGAAAAAAATGAAGGTCTATCAAATGAAAAGTAACAAAAGTTAAAAAAAATGTAGAAATAGAAAAAATTAACTTGTATAGAAATATATGTATAAAAATGAAAAGAGGTTTTTTCCAAGTATGATGAAGTAAACTACTGATGGCAGGGAACTTTGGCCAAGAAAAGTAATTAAATGTATCGCTCTAGTGGTCACTCAAGAGTCAATGAGATGAAAACATGACCCAAGTTATATTGACCACAATGTTAAACCCACAGTGACCCAGTAGAAGGCAATTCGCCGAAACGCATAGGTTCGAGATTGTGGATTTAAGGGACTGTGCATTTTAAGATGTAAAAGCAAAATAAATATGAACTTTTTGAAAACACTCACCTTGGAATAGTAGAGTTGCAGTTTGTTCACCAGGTGCTGCCGGATTGGGGGTTCGGGATGAAGAACGCCAAAGGGAGACATAAACATACGGGAGCGAAGGCCCTGCGCACTGGCATCATCCCAGCGGCAGCCCACCCTGTTACCTCAGCAAGCATTTAAAATGGCTTCACCTGCCCTGGTGACACACAACCTTGACTGAGCATTTCCTACTGACCATGAAGTATACACCTCTACATCTTACGGGCTAACAGTCTGGGTTCTTCACCTAAGCACAGCAGCAAGAACACATGTTTAAGCATCACTTTAGAATGACAGTACTCATCACATTTGTTGGACATTAGAATGCATTGCAATTACAGCCCCTAAAGGCATCACATATGAAATCACAGGATTAAGCATATACAGCCAGACACCCTAGCAGGAATGTCTGGCAACATAACCCCACTTTGCTTATGACATCACCTTACACAGGTACTTCACATTACATGTGTGACCTTCAGTCCCTCTGAAAGAAATAACATTAATAAATGCACTACGGGTGCAATTGCACCTCTTCACCTCCAGGGGTTGTCCTTCTCCAGACATCCCCAGCTCAGTCCTTCATCCCTTGGTACACTTCTCAATACACCCCCATCTGTAAAACAAAAGTTCCTGCCCAGGAGGTGTTAAAATGCTGGCTGAGCCCTTGAGGGGTTATCCTTTTCAAGTCCCCATGAGACTTAGGGAGGGACTCCTTTTCTTCATGCTGGGGGAGGCTGCATCCTCCTGCTGCTCCCCCTGTACCTGTACACACACCTCGTGGTGACCCCGTCCTCCTGGGGCCACCTCACGCAGAAAAACTGCGGTTTTCCCTTTCAAGCTGATCCGGGCCTGCAAGGCATTATGGAGCGAGGCTCTCCTGCCTCGTGAATATTATAACATCGGCTCTCCCAGGGCATCGGGAAGAGTGGCGATGTGGGCCTCCGGCCAATGCATTCCCTTGTTGCAGTGTCCGTTCCCACCCGGACCCCCAGGTGAGTACTTAAGCTCGGGGAGCCCACCCCCCCGGCCGCTCTTTTTGTTTCAGGGATGCCCAGTCCTGGTGATGCCTTCCGGCATCACCAGGCTGAAGGGCAGCCCGGGGAGCCCACCCCCTACTGCCGGCTCCCCACTCGGCCCGTATCTCCGGGTGTACCGCGGGAGCTGGCACATCCATTAAGGTCTGCGGCACTCCCCCCCTCCTTCCAGCATTTCGGGGCCCAGAGATGGGGTCCCGGCCCCCTTTGCTCACCTTCACGGGGAGCACAACAGCACTCCCCGTCTTTCGCTTCTTCGTCAGGGGTCAGGTGGGCTCCTGGCACTCCCTTGGGGAAACCTTCACGGGGAGTGTGACGGCGCTCCCCGGCTTTGCCTCAGGGACTGGGGATGGGGTCCCGGGCCCCTAGAAACCTGTTTGCTGGGGCGCTCCCCACCTCCTCTTGCTTGCATGGGGCTGGAGTTGGGATACCAGGCCCCTCCCCCTTCTTCACGGAGAGTGTGACGGCGCTCCCTGGATTAATTTTCGGCAGGGGCAAGGGATGACTCCTGGCACCCCACTGGGGCACCTCCACAGGGATCATGGTGGCACTCCCCAACCTCCTTCTTTGCGGGGGTGGGATGGCACCCCCCACCTTCAGCAGGGCCGGAAATTGGGATCCCGGACCCCTCCCCGTCTTAGCTTCTGTTGGGGGCAGCCCCCAGGTCCTGACCCACCCCTGGGGCACATTCAAGACTGGTGGCGGAGCCCCACGCACTTTGTTGTCGGTCTTCTTGGAGGTCAAAGGACGCCTACCTTCTGGGGGCCATATCTCATCCCCCGGGTACTAATCTGCACCATCCGTGCCTCTTCTTGCTCCCGGTGGCACTCCCCAGCCACTGGGAGCACTCTCCTTCACCCTCGGGGTCTCACAGAGGGTGGATTCAGAAGCGAGCTGCCTTCACTGGTTCCCTATGCCAGCCTTTCACCTGGATCCCCTCCTGGGCCTCTCTTCTCCCTGCGCAGAGGCCCCTGCTTCTGTGCACTGGTCCTGGTCTCTTCTCCTAGCGCTGTTCAGGATCCTGGGACAGTCAACCTCCCATTGCACCAGGCTCCAGCACCCTCTGCCTCAGCAGCCAACACGCCAGAGAGAGCGTCTCTTCCTGTGAAACACTTTTAAAAGTTTGGAGAGGGGGCTGACAGGAAGTCTCTCTTTGTCCTATCAAACAGCGACACATTACTTCACTGCCCCTGCTCCCTCCTTCCTGCCCAGGCCTCTGGGTTGGTTCAGGATAGCGTCGTCCAGGAGTCTCCTGCCACATGGTCTCTGAAAGCCCCTTTCCCTGCGCTGCCTTCTCCCTTGTGCAGCCTGGTGCCTGGCACCCAGTTACAGCTGCTGATGGATGAGCCTGTAGCTCCACCCATCTTCTCTTCTGTGGAGAGGAGGCCTTTGCTCTTGGAGGGGAGGTCATTAATCCAGCCTGTTGGGGTCATCCCCCAGCCAGGCCCCAGCCAGTCCCTGGTTGCGGGCTGACTCAGAGAAATATGACATTTCTGGATGACCCAAAAGCAGTACAAATATGACTTTGGACTCTGCAGAACACTTCGTCTCACACCAGTTACAGTGGACCTTAGTGCGTGTCTGGAATTGGTAGACCCTAGGAAAGTGAAACTAGAACATGGGCTCCACATCCCCATAGGAGAATAATAAAGTGAAAACAGTAAAACACACTGACTTTCCCTGGCATGTTTCTTCCCACTGTATAAAGCCTATTCCATGTCACCACCCAGTTCTGCGTAAGCCACACCTGCCACACCATTCACTTTGTAGCTGCTCCTGGGCTGCACACACCAGGTATCTCCCCTGCGCAGCCCGTACACATGTGCACCCGCATGTACACATGTGTCTGCATGTACCCAGCCCGGTGCCCCTTACTCCAGCTGTTGCACAGCAGCCTAGTCAAGCTAGGGGGACACCAGTAAAATCTGCATGCAGTCTCTTCCATCATGAGTTTACTGTGGGTGAGTCCCAACTTATGAGGCTCCCTCACAGTAAAAGCTCAACAAATAAGTGCTCAAAAAGCAAAAAACGCAGGCAGCTCAGAGTGTCAGAAATACCTTCTAACCATATATATATATATTCCACATGAAATCCTCTTGCCTGCCTGCTACTCTGGGGAAACAGCCACACCAACGCGGAAAGGTTTACGGGTATTGTTTATTCGAGCAAACAAAACTATATATATATATATGTTTACAGTGGACTGGGTAGTTCAGTTAGGTCAGCATTTCCATAGGAAATCCCTTTTCTGCCTCTTGGCACACTGTTGGTGGGGGATGAGATCCCCTTGCCTCCTGAGGGCCTCAAGACTAAAGTGGACTTCATCCCCCAAGCCGCGGTGCACCAGGAGGCGCATTTGCAGAGTGCAAACACACCTCCTAGGGCACTGCTGTTTGGTGAAGAAAGTCCACTTTAGTCCTGAGGCCCTGAGGAGGCAAGGGGACCAGCAGTACACCAAGTGGCAGGTTTGCAGAGTGGTGGAGAAAGAAGGCATGACCTCCGACCACCTCTCAGCATTCCCACTGTGTGGGGCTAACTGGAGGTAACAGGAGGTCCTTGGCCCTAAGGACCCTCAGCAGCCAAGAGGACTTCATCGCCCAACCAGAAATGCCCCAGAAGGAACATTTGCAGAGTAGTGGAGGAAGGGGGCGGGCCTCAATGATTCGCCAGTTTTTTTCTTGCTATTTTTTAGTAAGGGGGGCTGCGTAGCCCCCTTCCCTAGACCATTTTGGGCCCCGGTGAACCCATACCCCAGGGCCTGTCTTTTTCATTTGAAAAACAGGAGGGGTACGCGGTCCCACTCACGGGCCAATTTCGGCCCAGGGACCCCATCCCTCGGACCGGCCTTTAATTTTTTTTATTAATTAAAGGAAGGGTGGCTGCATGGCCCCCCTTCCCTGGGTCAATTTCAGACCAGGGCCTCATCCCTCGGCCTGCCTCTTTTTATATATACATATATTTTTTTAAAGGATGTAGGCTGCACAGGAAACCTCCTGAGGCCAATTTCGCCCCTGGGACCCAATCCCCCAAGGCCCAACACTGCTGACGCAGCGGCGGCGGGTTTCTGAACTTGTGGAACGTCGCGGTGTTGGTTTATTTTGATCAACAAACTAGGTTACTACCGTGGAAATATTCGTCCTTTGGTTTTTTGAATAATCTGTATCCATACCTTGAAATATCACAGATTCGTAATCTAAGATTCCTCTCATAATAGAAGGAATTAATTTTGAGTAAGCATTGTTTACACATACAATGCTTTAGATGATGGACAACTCTAGGGAATATGCATATCACTCTTAACATGGAGTCTGTTGTGGGGAGTTGGATACAAAGGATTTCCCCCCTTCTTTTGGATTAGACCGCGCTTGAGACAGTTTCTTTGCCCTGAAGAAGTTCTGTTTCAGAACGAAACGCGTTGGCTGGCTTTGTCTAAAAAGGAATATTAAATAAGCATTGAAATATACACCTAGACTCAGCGTATATATATAAGGATACTATGAGAGTCACTTATCTCTCTCATTTGATTGGATTGACTTACCAAGCGGTGCTTTTCCAAACCGGAAGCAAGGTATCAAAATATACTTTCTTATAATGAGTTACTATAGTTAATCACTTTTGAAATAGGCAGTAGACTTTTCGATTACAATAGATACAGTTGTTGCAATAGTCAACACAATTTTAAACACAATGCAACATTGAACTCAATGGGAATATCTAGTTAAATGCAATTAGTTACTTTGTAGATTACTTTTCTAACCTCAGGACTGGATCCTAGATTCAGTCCTGGGACATGCCCTGTAAACAGTTAAGTAAAAGCGTTTTGGTTACAGTATTGATTTTTAAGGAATATTATTGTATTTTAAAAGTTGACACTTCAAAACGTTTCCAGTTGAAATGACCAATGTTATCATATGGACGGAAATTAAAATTGCAGGTAAAGTATGTTTGTGTTACTTTTGTAATCCAATGCTGAGCTCCTTGGTTCAGCACTGGGACATCTATCTAAAACAGGCAAGTAATTATGTTTTTATCGTTGCACGATTTTTAAAGAATATGGCTAAGTTTCAAAAATCGACACTTAGAAACTTTTGCAGCAAAAAGCAGGCAATGATATCCAATGGAAGAAAATTCAAGTTACTGGTAAGTACAGTTAAAATTACTTTTCAGGGTCAGTACTGGGCAAAAAGATGCAGCACTGAGGTCTCTCCTGATAACAGCTGAGTAAATCGGCTGATTTTAGATGAATATTTTAAAATTTCAAAACTCCACACTTAGACGAATTTTCAAGTGAAACCAGTCAATGTTATCCTATGGAAGAAAAGTGAGTTATCAGCTTTTAGGTAGGTACTAGACTGGCAGAGGTAAGTTTCTGGGCATAGACTCAGGGGTCTCCGAGGGTCAGGTAGGTAAAGTTGGCACACCCTCAGCGGCACAGGGGCAGCTGGATGCAGAGGTAGTTAGGCCTAATGGTAACCAATGAGAGGCAGGGGGCCTTTGGTTGGTGGCTGCTGGCTAGCAAGCCACGCGGCTGTGGGAGCTGGGCTCCTGGTCACTTGCTCTTGGCAAATGAGGAAGTAGGTTAGGACTAAGGTTGCACTGCTAGGGGCACTCGGGCGGCTGGGTGCAGGGTGCTTTTGAGCCATTGGTCGCTCAATGTTATTCAATGGAGATCTTGAAAAGGGAACAAGAGCTGCAGGCTCTGGACGGAGATTCTTCAGGAGCAACCAACACAAAGGCTGCAGGCTCGGGATGGAGATTCTTCAGGAGTAACCAACACTTCGAGGGGTAAGTTGGGATCTTGGAGGATAGGTAGGCACCCCGGAGTTGGGCACAGGAGGCCGGGGGCGCCGGGTGCAGGGGTGTCTTTTGACATCGGGAAATCTTACCCTCTGCTGGTCTCGGTTGAAGGAGTCCCTGTTCTGAGGCTGCAGGCGTCGTCTGGGTCATCGAGGAGGGTCCTTGGGCACTGAATTCCAGGTCAGAATCACCAGGGGGACATCCTCAGGGTCATTGTCCACTCAGGCACAGGCCGGGCTCGGCGGGTGCAGAGTGTGCTGGATTCGTGGCTCCTGGCTGGCCCCAGAGGTATTGCTGTTTGAGCAGAACCACTGCTCGTGGGAGTCCCAGTCTTTGGGAGGGTCAAGACAGGCAGGCCCTCCAGGGTTCTCGAGGTAGCTGTCCGCAGGAGATGCCTGGATTTAGCAGGAGCAGGTTCAAGGATCAACAGGCCGGTAGGGCTGAGGCCAAGTCAGTTGGTGTCGTCCTCTTGTTAGCAGCTGCATGGCAGGTCTTCTTCTTCTTGGTCTTCTTTCAAAATCAGGATCTGAGGAAGGAAGGTTCAGGGTGCCCCTAAATACTAAATATAGGGGAGTTACAGGTAGGGGAAGGGCAGGGACCAATAGTTCCTTGTCCTTGGGTGAGTACATCCCCTATCTTGCTCCTCTCCTGTGGGAGGGGTGCAGGAGCCTATCTCTGATTGGGCAGGGCTCTCCATCCTCAAGATGGCTAGAGCCCAGAGTTGTACTTCACCTTGCCTCTCCCACCTTAGGGGTGGAGTTGGCACAGGCTGGCACACCCCCTTTCCTCATCAAAGGCGGTATGCCTTTGAAGCTTCCCCCTGCCCATCCTGGGGGAGGAGACCTAGCACCTCGCCCAGGATGTGCATTGTTGCAGGCCCAGGAGAGCAGGGGGCTCTCTACCCTTGGGTCCAGCAATATGTCTGCAGTGTGGCAGCCTAAGCAGCCTCTCAGACAAGACGTGGATTGTAGGTTAGGTTTCAGGGGGCATCTCTAAGATGCCCTCTGTAGTGTATTTTATATTAAATCCCACACTGGCATCAGTGTGGGTTTAATGTCCTGAGAAGTTTGATTTCAAACTTGTCAGTCTTCAGTGTAGCCATTATGGTGCTGTGGAGTTCCTAATGACAACCTCCCTGCACCATATACTCTTAATGGCATCACTGCACTTACAGTGCCCAGAAATGGCCCTGGGTACTGTAGGGGCACAAGGCTCATGCACCTGTTCCCATACCACTGGTATAGGGCACCCTGCTAGAGGGGTGACTGATGAAACTGCACCCAGAAGATATTACATGCTCTGGAAGGGCCAGTAAGCTGTAGGGCAAGTCAATTTCACATGGCAGCTCCAGTAGGGGGCTCTATATGAGGGGTGGAAACATCAGAATTACTCACCAAGAAACAGAGGGGCATATTACCAAGCAATAGCGATAATTATCGCTATTGCTTGGTTAGAGACAAATATTTACCGCTGAGCTGCGGCGATTTTTACCACAAATAAACCTTGGTATTACCAAGGTTTAACGCAAATGCCGCTAAGCATGAATATCGCTGAAAAGTCAGCCATATTCATGCATTACCGAGCTAATGCTCTTAGCCATGTTATCCACCTCCCATTGGATAACATGGCTAAGAACTGCTCAGGGCAGGTGTTAGCTTTTGGAGATATTCGTGCTTAGCGCGAATATCTCCAAATGTTGGTAATAGGAGATAGCGATGTTAGCGACTGTTTTCAGTCGCTAACATCTTGGCACGCCCACTTTGCATGTCATTAGTGATAAATATCACTGAAATGCAAAGTGGGGCCCAAGATGGTCGCTATCTCCTACTAGCTGTCGCTAACTGGTGTTAACGACAGCTAGGTAATAGGGAGATAATTTTATCTCCGCTTTCTTGGCTTTTAAAGCCAAAAAAGCGGAGATAAACCCCCTTGATAATATGCCCCAGAATTTTCTGATGTGTAATGTCAGATCCCTCGCCAAACACCCCTACAAAATATGGGACATGATAGATACATATGACCCAGACATGTGCTTTTTTACTGAGACATGGTTAAGTCCTGCTAATCAACCTGCAATCACACTGGCCATTCCTGAGAATTACAAGCTCATACATCTGGACAGAGAAATAAAAACAAGAGGAGGGATTGCTATTGTCTTTAAAAATCATTTGGCAGTGAACTGGACCGCGACAGTCAGTAATGACTGTCTGGAATTAGGGACTTTTAAGATCACCGCTTCTGCATCGGACTGCTGGTACGGTGCTTTAATCTATCGGCCCCCAGGCCCCAAAGCTAGGTTCACTGATCTTTTGATGGAACACCTGGCCCTACAAGTGCTGGCGACAAATACATTTATTTTGCTTGGGGATTTCAATTTTCATGGGGAAAATCTGATAGACCCTGAGGTAAACACCCTTCCTGGAACTGATGAGATTAACTCAAAGGGTAGAAGGCGCTAAACACATAGCTGGCCACCAATTGGATTTGGTCTTCTCCAATATAGACCAGCTCAGATTTAATGTGCCGGACCCCCTCCCATGGACGGATCACTTTCTGATCGAGATTACTATGCAGCAACTAGACCAGAAATTGCTTAACCGCCCTGCTATAATAACCTCTAAACAGGGTAGGAAATGGTACAAGCTCACAGCTGAATCCTTTAATGAGGTTTTCTCTCCGGGCCCAGTTACAAATACCAAAGAGGTGGGCTCTAAGCTGGAGGCTTTTAATTCCGCCATGGAAACAGCATTGGATGCCATTATTCCAATACAGAAACGGAGTGGCATGACAAGGCGGGTCTCTGCCCCCTGGTACACGGTGGAATCAAAAAAAGAAAGAGCTAGGTGCAGGGGTCTGGAAAGAAGGTGGCGTTCTAATAAGACCAATGAAAATAAAGCACTCTACAGACAGGCTCTAGCTGAATACCACCTGAACTTAAAAGGAGCCAGGCGGCAGTTTATAACTACCCATATTGAAAACGCTAGTAACTCCTCCAAAGCATTGTTTCGGATAGTACAGGAGTTTGTATGCCCCAAAGTGTGTAGTCAAGCTCCAGTGGTGATACAGGAACTATGTGACTCTTTAGCACACTTATTTTACAATAAAATCTCCAAAATTTATGAGAATTTTCTCCCACATGCCCCATACGACGCAGCGGTACCTAGTATGCTAGAGAAGCAGTTTTGAAATGTACCATGCTCATCGAGTAATTTTACAACAATTACGACAGAGGAGGTCATGAAAGGTTTGGCTATGGCCAAATCTGGGTCACCCTTAGATCTCTGTCCACCAAAGATAATGACATTCCTAGCAACCAGTTGTGCCCAAACGATTCGAGATATCTTTAATCAGTCAATACACACCGGTATCATCCCAGCGAGATGGAAGGAGGCATTTGTGCGCCCTATTCTCAGTAATTACCGGTCTATTTCCCTGTTACCACTGTTGAGAAAAATCCTGGAAGGTACCATTAATCGACAACTTAGTACTTATCTGGAAGACAATCGTCTCCTGAATCCGTCACAATCAGGGTTCATGCCAGGGTTTATACTGAGACTACTATCCTGGCAGAGACAGACTCGCTCAGACTAACTGTTTACGCAGTGGGCTCAGCAATCCTGATCCTCCTCGATCTCTCCGCGGCCTTTAATACCATCTCGCATTCCAGGCTGGTGGAGAGATTTGTTGCCTTCGGCATTAAGTGGGTGGCACTCAAGTGGCTAAATGACTTCCTGTATGGGAGAACCCAAACGGTGATGTTAAGACCTTACACCTAAAAAAAGTAATCTGGACAGAGGAGTTCTGCAGGGTTCTTGCTTAAGCCCTACCCTATTTAACAAGTAAATAGCCCCACTGGCAAGGATTGTCGAGCAACTGGTGTTCGAGATTGTCTCTTATGTAGACGATACACAGCTCATTTTTACCATCGGACCGAACCCCACACTTGACAAATCTTGTTTCACCGCAGGTATGCTTGACGAGACAGGGGCTTCAGCTAGCTCTGTCTCATTTTGAAGAGTTCTGCGGTGATCATGAACTTGTGGTCAATGTAGAGAAGACCAAATTTATGGTACTTAATGGGGCCAGGTCTGTCACATCAAGAGTTTTCATGAACGGAAAACTCTTGGAGCCGACCAATGTTTTTACATACCTGGGGGTTACCCTTTGGTGAAAAATTGAGCTGGTCTCCACAATTGAAGCTACTTGCGTTTAAAAACTCTCAGTTAGCGGGAGCATTGATAAAGGAACCCAGGCAATCACAGACTAAGCCTTTAGCCCCCATTGGTAAAACGTACTCCGCGAAAATCACTCCAGCAATTTTATTTGGTGCTGAGATTTGGTGATCTAGTAACTTAACCTATCTAGCATTAGCCCAGAACAAATTTTTAAGATCAATTGTGGGTCTCCCCAAATCTGGATCGCTCAAACAAGATTACATGGTTAACTAGTATTAAAATTATGCTCACTCATATGGGCATGAGGGATCTGTGGGATCATCCAAAGTCTGCTGAATTCCCACCAAAAGCTACATACAGAGCAGCCTATTGAAACCTAATTAAAATTAGGAGGTATTCTGCTTTGATTAGCTCATCCTTGTCTAGAGATTTTTGTGAGCTTAAAGATGAACCTTGTATGGAAAGTTATTGGGTTCTAATAACGAACCCCAATCAATCAATCAATCAATCAATCAATCAATCACGAAATTTATACAGCGCGCTACTCACCCGCGAGGGTCTCAAGGCGCTTGGATGGGGGGGGGGTCCACTACTGCTCGAAAAGCCAGGTCTTGAGGTGCTTCCTGGAGGCGAGATGGTCGTGGGTCAGTTGTAGGTGGGTGTGGAGGGTGTTCCACGTCTTGGCCGCTAGGTAGGTGAAGGATCTTCCTCCGGTGGTGGTTCTGCAGATCCGTGGAACGGCGGCGAGGGTGCGGCTGACGGAGCGGAGCTGACGGGTAGGTGTGTAGAATGAGAGGCGATTGTTGAGGTATTTGGGACCCAGGTTGTGGAGAGCTTTGTGTGCGTGGGTGAGGAGTCTGAACGAGACCGAAAGCTTTACCACCAGTTCCGTGTTGAGACTCTTCCACTAAGGAAGTTTACATGTAAATGGTCTTCAGGTGCTGGAGATAAATGTCCATTCTGTCCGGAGAGCATAGAAGATATTGACCATCTCCTATACGTATGCCCTGCTTACCAACAACCTCGTAGTATGTGGCTCAAACCCTTATGCAGAACTCTGGGAACTAGCTCTGCGCAGTTTGCTAAAAGGCTACTGAAAACTGGTTGCAATGACCTTGCAGGCATAGGGGTGGCTAAGTTCCTGAGCTGGTCTTGGGCCCTTTGGGATAAAAACGGGGGGTCCTTATAGCTTGTTATAGATATTACTCGGCAAAGTATGGTGCTAAAAGGAAATGTATTGGTTTTTACTTTTGCCGATTGTATATAGATGAAACGTCTTGTGCATGTGATATATTTAATCCTGTCTTATGAATTGTTCTTAAAATTGTAAATATATGTATTAATGTTTTTATTATGAAAGGTAAACTTGTAACAACAGATTTTATGGTGTAGCTATGGTTGCACCCAGCTGTACCTTGTTTTTATTATATCCTCTGTCTTTTAAGATGAATAATCGCAATAAAGAATTTTTTTAATTGAATTGAATTGCTTGCCATCTCGGACTGGATAACAGTGAACTGTCTCTAGGCAAACATAGCGCGTTGCGCGCGTGTTGCTAAGGGCCTTTCCTCTTGTCTTTACGAACGGTAAAGACGGGGAAGAGACAAATGCGAGTCGGAACAAGTCCGAGTTGAAGCAAGGTTAGCAACGGGTATTTCACAGTTATATACTGTGGAAGCAATACGGCATTATGGCATTTTTGAAAAGCAATATGGCATTTTAAAAAGGGAGATAAACCAAAAAAACGAGGAAAAGATAGAAACGATCAGAAAGAGCCGACCTCCATAAATTGGAGGTCAGGGGCTCGAACATAGAAAGGGAAGGGGGAGCCTTCCGAAAGGTGAGAGAAGTAATTAGCGAAGAAAGAGATTAAATATCACAATATATGATATCACAATATATAATATAATGTAACAGCAATAGGGTAACAATAAATATATGACAGCAATAATGATAAATAAACATGAACAGCAATGTCAAAGAGAGTAGAGAAAACATGACTTATCTGCTTGGAGCCGCATTTAAAAGAGGCTGATTGCCTGGTGCTTTCTAGAATTGTTTTGTTGGTACTGTTCCATTGGAACTTTTGCTTTATGACATATGCGGCTGTTTGGAGTTGCATTAAAAGTTATATGCATAATGATAGCCTCCGGTCTTGTAATGAAATCCAGATTCTCTGGTCATGTTAATAGGAGAATCGCAATTGATGCTGTTGGGAAAAGCAATAGATGTCTGGCCAGGAGATTGGTGGCCAGCTGAGCTGGGATCCACTTCATCGCCTAAAGGGTCAGTAAAAAATTTGGGGCTAAAGCTTGATCGAGCCCTGAATATGAAAGATCATGTTTCGGCCACGACAAGTTCATGCTACTACGCCCTCCGACTTGTGAGGAAAATCTTATCTTACATTCCCATCCCACACCGGAGAACACTTGTACAAGCAATGGTTACTAGTCGATTTTTATTACAGGAATGCTTTATTGGCGGAAGTCAGAGGGACACTACTGGCCAAACTTCAGTTAGTGCAGAATACTGCAGCCAGAATGATCCTGAACCAACCGGCAGGTTCACCTTGAGCTCCCCTTCCCGCAAAATCCGCAAATTCGCACGCAGCGGATTTTTTTTCTTGGTGATACAATTTTGCGGCGTGCGGCGTTCACTTACCGTAATTCAGCGTTTGCCGAGTTGTTTTTCTCGATATTTTGCAAGTGCTGCACCATTTTGGATCTTGCTGCGGGATCCCGCAGTAGTTTGGCGACGCATCGCGAGAGTTCGCAATTGCGAACATGTAGGTGCGGCGGGCAGCAACAATCTCGCACTCGTGAAATTACAAAATTTGCAATTCTGCACAAGAAATCCACTAGCAGGCAGCATAGACCTTCTGAAAATGATGATTTTTATCAGAATAACTCCTCAGGTTGACATTTGCCTGCACTTTTTTGGATTTGAGGCCTTTTGACTCTCTTTGAATCACTTTTGGATTAGAAATCAACTTTCATAAGTAAGTTTGTTTGGGGCATTACAGTTTCTGTTCTGCAGAAAGCACTCAGCAGGTGCAAAAGTCAACTCATCATTAGTAACCATTCCCTGTAGTACTTCCTGAGGGCCCCCACCAGAGTTCAGTTGTCTATGTTTGTTTGGGGCATTACAGTTGCTGTTCTGCAGAAAAACGAATTTTGCAAAACTGAAAGCACTCAGCAGGTGCAAAAGTTCAAACTCATCATTAGTAATAGTAACCATTCCCTGTAGTGCTTCCTGACTGGGGCCCCTCCGGAGTTCAGTTGCTAGTTGCAACAATTGTATGACCCTGCTCTGACCCTCACAGCAGGCTCATAGAATAGCTACAAGTAGGCCACAAAGGTCCTGGAAAAAAAATTGCACTGCAACAGAAAGCAAATAACAGATAAGGAAGCAGGTGCCAGACTGGAATTTTAAAACAGTGACACATTAATAAACCAACCCCAAATTAATTCATGTCAGTTGAAGCAGGGCAGGTGTGCTTGCTTTTCCCCCCATAATCTACAGTGATGACGAACCAGAGGGTGGCATTGATGTACCAGAGGGTGGCATGGGTGAAACAGAGGGTGGCAGTGGTGAAACAGAGGGTGCTGGGAACCTGTGATGATGAACCAGACGTAGAAACAACATAGTCGCGACCGTTGCGAGCCGACAAGTAAGTTCGCAATTGCGAACTGGTACCAAACTCTCGCGAACTGGCAGAAACCCTTGCGAACACAAAAAATACAACAATCCGCAAATTCGCGGTTTTTGCGGTATGCGAGTTCGCAAATACGCAAATTCGCGAACGCCAGATTTGCAAAATTCGCCCTGCTTATTGACAGTAAAGAAAGGAACCTTTTTTAAGATTTGCTGTCTAACTTATAAGGCAGTCAATGAAAGAGGCCCCCTGTACTTACGTAATAAACGATGTAAATGCATTCCGAGTAGGAATCTTAGATCCAGGGCTCCTGACCTTCTACAGATTCCCCGTATCCGGTTGGTTCTGAAGGGAGTCAGAGCTATCTGGTTCTTGGCACCGAGGTACTGGAACCAACTCCCGCAAGAATTACGGAAAATCACAAGCTACAATGTTTTTAGGAAACAGCTGAAAGCATATCAGGTTTTAGTAACATGGCTAGCTTACACTCTATGCCTTCCCTCAAGGTATGTCTGCCTGGTTAGCTCTGTGATGCCCCAGGGTGATGTGAGCACGTTATAAACCTTAACATAACATAACATAACATAACATAACATAACATAACATAACATGTATGCCAGGGAAGTGGGTTTGTGGGCATGGCATACAGGAATGTGTGCCATGTTGGCTCTTTGTTTAGTTCTGCACCAGGACACTCAGCCTGCAAAGGCAGTGTGTGTGTGTCATGGTGCAGAGCCCCTAAGGGTGGCACAATAAGTGCTGCAGCACTTGGGGGTCTTCTCTGGTCACGATGCCCTGGTACCTCTTACTTGGCCAGAGATGCCAATTGGGTTTTAGCTTCAACACAGTTTTAGGGAAGGAACACAGGCCCTGGGCGCCTAATTGGTAGGAGCCCATGGCACACTCCGTCAAAGTACATCAGCAATTCAACAAAATTCGGGGGCATACCATGCAAGAAAGATGTCACTTTCTCACAGTGTCTTTTAGGGATTTAGTGTAAATCTGTTCAGTAGTTATTTACAGGTTTTTGAGCTGTACAACTGGGGACACAAAGAGTTTGCAACACCTCCCTGATAATCGCAACATCATTGTGAATATTGGAGGATATATAAAACAACAAGCATTTGCAATGCTATAGGTCTCGCATTTGTGAAAGTTTGAGCTATTGGCATTGAAAATGACAATGCCTTTTATGTATGTGTTTTAAAAACTTGCAAGCAGTTGTAAACGCGCACTTTTCTACTTATAGTCGTTGCTTACGAGAACCAAGGCTGGCAGTAACTGCGCATCGTCTACTGCTAGACTTGCTTGTCGTAAGCAAGGACACAAGTACAAAGTGCTTATTTACGCACCGCTTTCAGGCTTTCAAAACACATAAATAAAAGGTATTGTCATTTATGGTATTACAATGCCAACAGTTCAAACTCTCGCAAATGCGAGACCTATTGCATTGCAAATGCTTGTTCTGTTATCTGTCCTCACAGTGCCTGGGCATCAAATATCACTGATAAAAAAGTACTTTTATAGTTTTGCCTCCTATCACCTGCCCCAAAGCTGGTTTACGGTAGTCATGTCTTTAGGGGTGGACCAGAATGTAGAAAGTAGAGGTTGCTCCAGTTTGTCGACTAGCCAACACACTTAACCCTTTCCTTGCTGCTGTCGGCCAGTGGATGTCGCGAGCACTACCTTGGTAGTGCTACGCACGTCCGTTGGCAGACGCTGCCCCGCCCACACAATAGAACGACCCGCACTGCGGCGAAATTATCTCCGTGGTAAACGGGTTAAATTATTTGTCCAGCAAGATTATTGTTGGGCGACTTCCAATGCCCACGTAGACCACTTCGGAGACTTACCAGACCCCAAAGACCTGACAGGAAGCAATCCCTGTTTTAGGACAAACTAACAAGTACATCTCAGTTTACCTCATTTACAATAGGAGAAGAGCCATCAGGACCATAGCCAAGGTATATGTTTATATACATTTCCAGACAATTTGGACAGAAAGTGTGTTTTACATTGCAGCCTCTGGCTGTATCCACTTTCTGTTGAAAGCAGGAATCTGACACACTGATGCAGGGAGGGCAGTGCGATTTCCCAAAAGGAATTGGTTCAGTTTCTTGTCTGGTTACTGACAGCTTTGCTAAGAGCCCAAGATGGGCTATAAACACACTTGAACTGTGGCCACTGTTAAGTCAGGAGTAGATTTGTGCAAGAGGCTTGGAAGACGTAGAATGGTGGAAGCAGAGCCCAGACTTATTACAGAGCAGAAGGTTGCCCAACGGGGGGACAAACAGGCAAAACGAGGTGTTGGAATGAAGTGTATGGTTTAGGTTTACACTATAAAAATCACTGGACCTGACAGGGAAAGTCACCCGCTTCAAATAACACACCATCACAGAGATTGTCTCCTGGAGAGAGATGGACAACAGGCGTGCAGTAGACACTAACTGCAATCACAAGCTGTAAAAGTGTCACTCATGCACGGGTTTCATGCAACATTATTTTGTAGAGTAGAAAACAAAGTTGAACTCATTCATTAAGGAAACCGCTTTTGTCTCAGCCTGTCAGCCTAAGTCTGATTAAATACACCAAGGTTTTTATAAATACAGCCTGTCTCAAGGTTACTGGAATACCACTGTACCCCTTGAGAGATGACAGAGAGCGATGACATGTCTGGGTTCACTTTCTGCTTTAGAACAAAGAGCTTGTCTGGGGTGAGTGGGGGTTTGTGGGATGGGGGGTGTATTCGCCGGGCACATTACCATACAACCAAACTTCTCAAGCAATTCTCAAGGCAATTATATTGCAAAACATTGTGATTGACTGAACTAACCGGGAGATGACTCGGGTTGTGTTGTGAATTGTTATTATAGTACAAAACAGACTCCTTTGCTTACCGGGTCACATTTCACACCCTCTTCGCCCCTTTCTTTTCCACAACATTAGAATAAACCATGAGTCAATTCCCAGGATTTTTAATAATCGTGTTCCTTTTACATCTCATATATATTTCCAACATGGGTGGGGGAGGGGTGTTTACCCGAAGCCGGGTCGCACATTTAATTGCCACAAGGCTGGTCCACCTTCCCAAAGCTGGCCGTTAAATACACACCTTTCTTCCACAAACCCTGACAGAAAGACCCACAAGTCGGCAAATTTGAAGCCATGTGTCCCACGCTAAGCTTTTGTTTTCTGTGACCAGCAGTCCCTGCCCCTTGGCACTGGGACCGCAGGAGCCCACCACGCACATGTGTGCCAACAGGGGGGTAGCCTGTCAAAATTAAAGCCTGCCTCAGTGACATACTGAATGAAACTTTCCTCCTGCCTGCGTCCGGGGCAGGCCGCACACGGGGTGGAATGGACAGAGGGGGCTTCTGCAAACCGCGGCGGGCTGCTGCAGTGGGACACAGCTGCCACTGCTGCATCCAGCCAGGGTCGGAGGAAGATGTCATAGAATCACACAGACCTGCCTGTTGTAGGAACTGGGTCCGGCACCCTCTGCCGCTGCCCCGGAGCAGGATTCGAAGGAAGGAGGCAGCGCCCTCTCGCTGCCCAGGTTCCACTCAGCACATCCCTGCAGGGCTAAGAAGAGAAGGAGGCTCCTTGAAGCGTCTCCCTGAGCCTGGGGAAAGCAGCAGCTACATCCACGATTAGCAACACGGGGCGGGCAGCGCCTGCTCGCCGTCTCTGGTCCACACCACCCGGGTGCTCCACAGTTCACCTCCCGGTCCCCGGGAGCTTGTTTCCTTCCCAGTGTAAGAATTGGCTTTTGTAGTTTGGTTTGCCCTGTTCCCATCATGCACTGGGACAGGAACAGACTAATTTGCATACAGCCAGGTTCTGAAACTGGGATGGTGCAGTGAGCTAAAAAACGGTGTTGGATCTAGCCCTGATCTCTTGACTGGGTGAGAGCTTTCTGCTTAATTCAGAGACTCTGTCCCTCACCACCCCTTGTTGTAAATATTTTTGTCCACCCTAAGCGTGGAAGGGTATTCTCAGATGTGAGACCCTTGCTCATTGCACCATCAGGATTCAAGCAAACCGGGCCGAAGACGGCTGTAATACCAGAAACCGGTCCCCGGGAGCTTGTTTCCTTCCCAGTGTAAGAATTGGCTTTTGTAGTTTGCTTTGCCCTGTTCCCATCATGCACTGGGACAGGAACAGACTAATTTGCATACAGCCAGGTTCTGAAACTGGGATGGTGCAGTGAGCTAAAAAACGGTGTTGGATCTAGCCCTGATCTCTTGACTGGGTGAGAGCTTTCTGCTTAATTCAGAGACTCTGTCCCTCACCACCCCTTGTTGTAAATATTTTTGTCCACCCTAAGCGTGGAAGGGTATTCTCAGATGTGAGACCCTTGCTCATTGCACCATCAGGATTCAAGCAAACCGGGCCGAAGACGGCTGTAATGCCAGAAACCGGTCCCCGGGAGCTTGTTTCCTTCCCAGTGTAAGAATTGGCTTTTGTAGTTTGGTTTGCCCTGTTCCCATCATGCACTGGGACAGGAACAGACTAATTTGCATACAGCCAGGTTCTGAAACTGGGATGGTGCAGTGAGCTAAAAAACGGTGTTGGATCTAGCCCTGATCTCTTGACTGGGTGAGAGCTTTCTGCTTAATTCAGAGACTCTGTCCCTCACCACCCCTTGTAAATATTTTTGTCCACCCTAAGCGTGGAAGGGTATTCTCAGATGTGAGACCCTTGCTCATTGCACCATCAGGATTCAAGCAAACCGGGCCGAAGACGGCTGTAATGCCAGAAACCGGTCCCCGGGAGCTTGTTTCCTTCCCAGTGTAAGAATTGGCTTTTGTAGTTTGGTTTGCCCTGTTCCCATCATGCACTGGGACAGGAACAGACTAATTTGCATACAGCCAGGTTCTGAAACTGGGATGGTGCAGTGAGCTAAAAAACGGTGTTGGATCTAGCCCTGATCTCTTGACAGGTTGAGAGCTTTCTGCTTAATTCAGAGACTCTGTCCCTCACCACCCCTTGTTGTAAATACACCTCCCGATCCCCAGCATGCGCCTCTGCCGCCACGAGACGCGACGCTGAGATGTTCAGTGAGTGAGAGCTGCCGCAGTGCTAAGGCAGAGCCGCACCGCCTGCACGCAACACGCAGCAGAGAGGCTGCTGGCAGAACGCAGTCCCTGCGGGATGCGCTGCTATCTGCCAGGCTCCCATACTGGTAGCCCAAGAGTGGCAACCTTATTACTCAAACACCATGAAAGACTTTACTATATAAGTTTTGGCGCCTGGCTTCGCCTACAGATGAACATAGGTGGTGGCACCGTTTTGTGGAACATTATAAGGTATACCCACAGCTAGCTAGTGGTCGTTGTCACTCACGGGCAGCTAAATGTCGAGGGGCCCATTCATTATTGATGTATGAGGGTGCCTTGCAGCCATTCACTACATTTCAGTGTCAGTCTCGCGTTCTGCAAATACCGATTCCATAGTGCAGAAGAAACAATAAAACAAGTTAACACAGTATGAGAAATGGTAAAACTATCATAATTCTGAGTACAATGTGACCACATGCAATATTGAAAACCAGTGGTGCGCGCGCACCACAGAGGAGCGGGAATTGAAACCAGTGGTGCGCAAGCACCACAGAGGAGCGGGGGCGAGGGAGCGCGGCAGCGAAGTGAATGCGCACTGCTGCGCGTAACAGATACCACTGAGACGTGGGCGGTTACATTCTTAAAGAAGCTGGAACATGCACACGCCATTTACCAATGGCGTGCTGTCTTTTTTTTCAGAAACGCAACCAATACCCAATAGCAGCTGACGAAAACAAAACCACACGCACAAGTGGTAAGCTTTCAGAAGCCCCTACATGAGGTCTCGCGCTGCACGGGCAGCGCTGTGCACTGCAACGCTAGGTGCGAGACCTAAAAAGTATCTATATCTATATACACACACCTTCGCTGGTCACAGTCACAGACTCTTGTACTCACTCACAAACTAACTTATACATCAATTTAAATACCTACTCTTACACTTATACATCGAGTCACTTACCCACTCAGATTCTCATGCACCCACTCATATACCCATTCAGGTACTCATGCACCCACTTACAGACTCGCTCGGAGAGTGACACACCCATGTACAGACCTACTCAGAGACTCACGCACCCAAATACAACACCACTCAGACACTCATGTATATACTCACATACCCACTGAGACACTCAAACACCCACTCATAGATCCACTCACAGACTCATACACCTACTCGCACACCCATACAGTCACCCACATACTCAGTCACAGACCCTCTTACAGACTTCTGCACTCAGTCACTCACTCATATACTCAGAGACTCACACATCCACTCAGACTCTCAGATATACATACCTCCACTCATTCACCCACTCAAAGCCTCACACATCCACTCACAGACTCACCACAACACTCGTCCTTCCAGTCACAGACCCACTGAGACACTAATGCATACACCCATTCGCTCAGCCACTGAGAGACTTATGCTCTTACTCACAGACCCATTGAGACACTCATGCACCTACTCACAGATCCACTAACACACTCACACATCCACTCAGATACTCACACATCCATGCAGTCACTCACAAACACACTCACTGACCCACTCGGAGGCTGATGCATCCACCCACAGTCACACTCCCTCCTTCCCTCCTATTTCTATCACGGAATTTCACAGCCTCCTCCACAAAGTTAGCTCTGGCTCCCCCAGGGACTGCTGCCCTCCTCACATCTTTAAAGAAATTTTTAGGCTCTGCCCTGATCCTGCCCTGGCCCTTCTCAACTCTTCGTTGACATCAGGGGTTGTTCCTGAGGCTTTTAAGCAGGCCATTGTGTTACCTATCCTGAAGAAGCCTAGCGCAGACCCTCTTGTGATGAGTAACTACCGACCCATCTCTCTCCTCCCCTTTCTGGGAAAGATCTTGGAGACATATGTAACCAAGTGCCTCAGCTCCTTTATGGAAACTTCCTCCTTCTTGGACCCTCATCAGGCTGGCTTTCGCCCACTACATTCCACAGAGATGGTGACTGCTGCAGTGATGGACACTCTTAGAACCGGCGCCGACAATAACATCCCCCAGGCTCTTGTCTTGTTAGATCTGTCGGCGGCTTTTGACACGGTCGATCACACCATCTTGATCGACCGTGTCAACAACGCCGGGATCCGTGGGATCGCCCTTGAGTGGGTTCGTTCCTTCTTACACGGCCGCTCCCAGGCTGTCCACCTCTCCACTTTCTCCGCCCCTTTCTCCCCCCTCACCTGTGGTGTTCCCCAAGGTTCAGCCCTCTCCCCGCTCCTCTTCAACTTATATATGCAACCACTTCTGGCATCCCTTCGTCACTCCCCAGCCACCATATACAACTATGCAGATGATCTGCAACTGATTTTTCCCCTGGACACTTCCCCTACCTCCCGTCTTAACACCCAAACCACAATGCTACGTATTTCTGACTGGATGGCTCATAGCCAACTCAAGTTGAATCCGTCCAAAACGGAACTCGTCCTGGTGGGCGGCCCCACTAACCCCTGGAATGACAACTTTTGGCCATCTTCCCTTGGCGCCCCTCCTCGTCCAGTCAGTACCGTGAAAAGTCTAGGAGTGATCATCTCGGAGGATCTATCTATGAAACCTCAGATCTCTGCAGTCACATCATCCTGGAAAGGGGGCGACCATTCGGTCCCCCCGAACGTATGGTGGAGTACCACGATCCCCCCGGGAAGCCATCTTGGGCGGGAGGCGAGCCTCGGCTGGTATGCCCGAAGCGGCGTAGCCGGGGCGCGCCTTTTTCCCGCCCTGGAGTGGGCTGGCCTAGACACTGACGCGGCCGGCCACGCCCTTTGGGGCAGGCAGGGGCGGGTGTACGCCCGCCCTGAAGACGGATAAAAGGAGCAACAAGCCAAGAAAGCATCCTCTTGTTCCTGTGCTCTGAAGCTGCACCTCCTCGCTGCACGTGAGCTCGAGACGGAACGAAGAGCCAATTTTGAGCGTTGTAATCTTTCTTGTTTGTTTTACAGATACTCTGTCGGAAAATGCCTAAAAAGGCGGGAAAGAGAATGACTACCGACCAGATGCTGCGGGTTCTCATGAAGGAGGTGACCGACCTAAAGAAACGAATGGCGGATAAAGAGGAGGAAGGGGGGCCGAAACGTCCTCTGGCAGGAACAGCTCCGGGTGGAAAAGGCAAGAGGCCCAGAAAGGGAACAGCAGGGGGAGACGTCCCAGTTCCCTGTAACCCAAGTGAGGCACCCATGCCTGTGCCAGAGGAAGGGAATCCGATTCCCGTGGTGGTCACCCCCGTGTCCGGAGAGGATATGCCGCCCGAGCTGGCAGCACAATTAGCAGCGTGGTTGGGTAAAGGTAGCAAGGGCGCCACGGCTGACGACGCGCAGGTGTTGATGAAGCAGCTGCGGGAAACAAGGGAAGCGACGAAGGCGCCATTGCCGGCTGCGGCAGTCGCAGATACAGCTTCCAGTTCAGGTAAGCGGCCTTTGCCGGTTGCTAGGGATGAGTCGGCACCCTCTCGAAGGGAAAAGTTGGGTCAACATGTCCCTCTAGCTATCAAAGAGAAGATATGGGCAGGGGAGTATATAAACATCTTCTCGTTGCTTACCGATCATTATGAGATGGAGCATGTTAAGAGCCAGAAGGAGCTCATGCATCCGAGTGTTTGGCGCGCAAAGATGGCCGCCTTCAAGGTAAATGAAAACATTGGCAATTGGGGCAAAGCATGGGGGGTTTTTACATCCATCTTGGGTGAACGGAGGCCCGAATTGCTGCCCGAATTGCCGATTTATCAGTCACGAATCATGGGGTATTCTGTATCACACGAGGGCAATCATTGGTTCTGTTACGATAATATTTTCAGAAAAGCGAAAGAGCATGATAGAAACTTAACTTGGGATTGTTATGATTCTGTGTCCTGGTCCAAAATGGAGGACTCTGGTATGTTGAAAGTCCCTTTAGTAGGGAGTAATGTTGGTGAATCCTCCCGCCAATATGCGGGGACGCCCTTTCGATCAGGTACGAGTAACGACAATCACTCAAGGCCAATCGGCAACACAGGTAAAAGGGGGGTATGTTGGAACTTTAACAGGGGAAAATGTACTAGGCCCCAGGGGTCATGCAAATTTAGGCACGAGTGTAGTGGGTGTGGGCAATCATCCCATCCTGAGTCCATGTGCAGAGCCAAGACTGGTGATAACGGGGGTAGAGGAGGCGCCAAACAGGTCTGACATAGTCCGAGGGGCGCCTTTACCTACTCCAATTGATACCATGGCAATGATTCCTTGGCTCAGCGAATACCCGGATCACGCTTCCGCTCGGGTGTTGCGGAACGGGTTTTCATATGGTTTCCGCATCCCAGTGGGGGATTTTCAGGGTATAGCAAAATGTAAAAACCAGATATCGGTCTTGCAGCATACGACCGTGGTACAAGAAAAGATCGGGAAAGAGGTGGCTCGAGGTCGAGTCGCCGGTCCATTTAATGTACCACCAGTGGTTAACTTTGTTTGTTCCCCTTTAGGGGTGGTCCCCAAGAAGGACCCGGGTGAGTTTCGGCTGATACATAATTTATCAGCCCCACGTGCTCTTTCCGTAAACGATGCGATAGACCCGGAAGTGTGTTCGGTGCGGTACGCATCCTTCGATGAGGCCGTAGCCATATTGAATCGCCTGGGGCCCGGGGCGCTGATGGCAAAATCTGATATCGAGTCAGCGTTCCGGTTGCTCCCGGTACATCCAGACGATCAGCGTCTTCTTGGTTTCATGTTTCAGGGTCACTATTACATGGATAAATGTATGCCGATGGGGTGCTCTATATCTTGTGCCTATTTCGAAAAGTTCAGTTGCTTCCTGCAATGGGTCTTCACAAAGAAGACGGGGTTTCACCATGTTATGCATTATCTCGATGACTTTTTGTTTCTGGGGGCAGCCGGGGATCCGGAATGTGGGCAGGCTTTGACTGCATTTTGTGTCTTGATGAATCAGTTTGGCGTGCCACTGGCACCAGGTAAGACTGTAGGTCCCTCGACTTGCCTCGAGTTTCTGGGGATCGAGCTCGATTCCGAAGAAGGTTGTTTTCGTTTACCAGGTGACAAAGTGTTAAGATTCAGGGCATCCCTGCAAATGTGTATAAGTGAGTCTAAGGTTAAGCTACATCAATTACAGCAATTGGTGGGACAATTGAATTTTGCCCTAAGAGTGATACCGATGGCCCGCCCCTTTTCTCGCTCGATCGCTCAAGCCATGGTCGGCCTGAAGGAGGGTCATCATCACACAAGGCTCTCGGCAGAGGTTCGCCAGGACATGCGCATTTGGTTGGCATTTCTGGCGGATTTCAATGGTCGAATTGTCTGGAACAAACCGGCCGTGTCCTCGGAGGAGCTGGGGCTGTGGACAGATTCGGCAGGGAGCATTGGTTTTGGTGCCATATTCGGCACTCAGTGGTCGGCACAAAAATGGCCGTCATGGTGGCATGAGAGTGGACTGACAAGTAACATTGCTTTCCTAGAACTTTTTCCCATTTTGGTGGCCCTGAGAACTTGGCCTGAGGGATTCAGAGATCACTCTGTGGTATTCTGGTCTGATAACATGACCGTTGTTGAGTGTATCAATAGCCAGGCAGCCCGATGCAAACGGATTCTGAGATTGCTCAAGGAAATCGTATTACTATGTATGCAATTGAATGTACTATTTAGGGCAAGACATGTCCCGGGGGTGATGAACAAGGCAGCTGATGCGCTTTCTCGTTTTCGTATGCAGGCCTTCTGGGGTTTTCTGCCCACAGCGGACCCGGTGGCGGCACCCTTTCCCGAAGCTCTCTGGTCTCTCGGTGCCCCGAACTTCGTAACCTCGTGGGAGAGAGTTTAGCACCCAGGACGAAAAAGGCATATGAAGGGGCGTTCCGATCCTATTGGGCCTTTTTGGGGGCTGCTAGGGGGAAGCTTTGGGGCCAGGAAGAGTCTGTAGTAAACTTTCTGCTGTCTTTACATCAGGCAGGCAAATCAGTGGCTACGGCCCAGAGGCATCGGGCCGCCATTTCTTTTGTGGCTAGGGCTCATGGGATTCAGGACCCGACAGCGTCTTTCGTTGTGCAAAAAGCGCTACGTGGGTGGCAACGCCTTGAGGGTCGCAAAGTAGATGAAAGGCGCCCGATAGGTTTGGATAGGTTGGCCCTGTTATTATCCAGACTCCCTGCAACATGTTCGTCCCAATTTGAAACAGTGTTATTCCGAGCCGCTTTTACGCTGGCATTCCACGGGGCTATGCGGGTGAGCGAACTAGTGGCGAGGAACAATCAGGATGTGATGGGGGGACTGTGCCGAGAGCACGTTCAGATCAGAGGGGAGACAATGACTGTCTCGTTTGTCAGGTCCAAGACCGATCAGGGTGCGATGGGTGATTGCATAATCATACAAAGGATTCCCGGGTCCTCCATGTGCCCGGTGAGTTGTGTAGAGAAATATTTAGCACAAAGGGTGGCATCATGGGGGGGGACCTTGTTGAGACACGCTGACGCCACCCCACTGACGAGGTTTCAGTTTCAGCGGGTGCTTGCGATGTCGATTACTGCTGCGGGCTTGAACCCGGGCGAGTTTGGGACCCATTCCTTTCGGATAGGGGCTGCTACAGAGGCTACAGCCAGGGGTCTGAATGTTGAACAAGTTAAACGTGTGGGGCGTTGGTCCTCCAATTGTTATAAAAGGTATGTGCGGTTGCACATGTTGTGAAGCTGTAATGATGTACTCACGCTTCTTGTTTTTGTTTGGTTTCAGTTGCGCGAGCCTACGAGGCAGGGCGAACTATGCAGTCGACCCAACACCGGGCCAGCGGTCAGACTTCACCGGCTGTGAAAAAGGAGGTGTGGGTCGTGGGCCACTCATACGTGAGGCGTGCCGCGGACGTATTCAAAGCAGGTGACATGATTCACGTGGCTGGGGAATACGGGTACAGGGTGTCCTTCTACGGAAGGGGCGGACTCTGTATTGACCAGTTTCAATCATTTTTTGAGGGTTTGCTAGGGCGGACGAGGTCACCGCCGTCTATAGTCATAGTACATCTTGGGGGCAATGATTTGGTCACCACTGGTAGACGACTTCTTCTTGAGGCAATGCTTTCCACTGTAAGTTGGTTGGCAAGGAGGGGTTCCAGGGTGCACGATTGCATGGTCCCATTTGATCCCACGAAAAGTATGGCGGGGGGCTATTTCTGTTTCTGCTCTGAATCATTCAGTAAGGAAAATTAATAACAAAGTGAGTAGATTGTTCCGTTCCAATACACTGCATTCTATTTCGCATGGTTGTATTACTGGTGACAGTATGTATCTGGGGGATGGTGTTCATTTGTCCCGGGTGGGGAACGAGTTACTCATAGGGGACTGTATAGCTTGGCTACAGACTTTAAGACATGACCTTTAGGTAGGAGTTTTGTGGGGGGTCCGGATAGCCGGTCAACTATCCGGCCTGTGGCGGTAAGGTCATGATCGGTGAGCACTAATTGGTAGATCCCTATGAGTGGGCGTCACCCATTACGGATGGGAGCGCTCGAGGGAGGTGGCCATTGGCCCCTCAACGGGGAGGCGGTTCCTTCTAAGGATGGGCCGCCAAAAGGAAAGGAAAGGCGGTCAAGGCCCCTTCCTGGGTAGGAGGGGTTACAGCCCCCTCCTGGAGAATTTCCCGGGGCCATGTCATCTGCGACGGCAGATGTGGTAAGTTGTGTGGGGTTTGGGAGGGGGGTCTACGCTACCTTCTAGATACCTCACACGAGTCCTCGAACGACCTTTAAGTGGCGTCGAGTTTAATGGGGCCCCCGTCAAGTCAAGGGAAATTGGTAGTTGCACTTGAGGTACGCCTCTGTGCGGTCGCCCCTCACAAGTGAGGGGGTCATTTCTGGTTTAGGGATCTTGACACCGGTTACGACCTTGCCGTTGGCCCTTAAACGTTAGGATGTACAATTTCAAATTGCAAGTTAATATTTTGTAGGATGTTAGTTCGGCTAGGAGAACCTTTGTATTAGAGCATATGTTAAGGTTAGCCAAACATCGCAAATGTGGTAATGAAATTGTACATAATATGAAACTGTTATTTTAATGTTTTAATTTTGTTTCATATTTTAATAAATACGGCCGGGAGGGTCACTCCCTCCCGTCTTCCAAAAGTTCAGAACTGTTTTCGGTTTCCCATCCTTGGGGATTGTGTTGCGAGGGGGTGGCGGGTATCTCAGCCATATGCTTCTTCCAGCTGCGCAGGATTCGTAAGATCTGCAGATTCTTAACCAGAGAGGCACTTATTCTTACCATCTTGGCCTTGGTCATTTCCAGGGTTGACTTATCTAACATCTTGTATGCGGGGATTCCCGCCTACCAGCTTCAAAAACTCCAGCTAATCCAGAACCAGGCGGCCCGCCTGGTGTTTCGTCAACCCAAACATCAGCATGTCTCCCCTCTCCTGAAGAGCCTTCATTGGCTCCCTGTGGCCAAACGGTGCTCCTTTAAACTCGGTTGCACCGTATTCAAGTCCCTTCACAACCACGCCCCCGAGTTCATTTCCTCCAAACTCAGGCGATATCTCCCATCCCGCAACCTTCGATCCTCCGCCGACAATCTTCTCTGCATTCCATCGATTCGCCGAAAAAAACACGGTGGCCTCCGGTTTTCCTTTCTAGGCCCCACTTTTTGGAATTCCCTCCCGTTGTCCTTTCGTCACTGCCCTACTTATGATTTGTTCCGAAAAACCCTGAAAACTCACCTTTTTAAGTTGGCCTTTGAGTAATGCTCCCTGCCTCAGTCTGTTATGTCTGTTATGAGCGCCAAGAAACCGTCTCGGTGTACGTGCGCGGTACAAATTTTTTAACATAACATAACATAACATACACACTCAGTGACCCATGTACCCATTCACAGAATCACTTAGACACTCACACTCCCAGTCATTGACTCACTGAGAGACTCATATACTCGCTCATGGACCCATTCTGACAGTCATGCACCCACTCACCCACCCACTCACCCACCCTCTCAGACACTTACCTAGATACTCACGTATCAACTCACAGATCCAATCAGACAGTCATATAATTAGTTTCAAATGCACAAACACACTCATGCACTTACTCAAATATCGACTGAGAGACTTATGCAACCAATCACAGACCCATTGAGACATTGATGCACCCAGTTATAGATGCACTGAGAGTCACACAGTTTATTGGAGAACTATTGATAGACTGATGCACCATCTCACAGGTCCACTGAAATACTTATACAGTGAATGAGAGACTTACTGATACATTGATGCATTCAGTCACACATTCCACTGAAAGAGATATACACTGTGTTATAGAGATATTAAGGAAGTTATACAAGCTATAATAGATTCTTTTACATAGTATTATGTTTAATGTGTTGGTTATAATCTATTTTGTAGTTATAGGTTTTGTATGTGGTGGTAGCTATTGAATGCCTGCTTTTGCTTTGCCATTTCGCGACGTATTTGTGGTGATTACGGCTACCTATATCAGAACAGTGGCCGGCGTCATCGCAAAAACGGTAATTCGGTTTTGAAGATGTAATGTATGTAATGTAAACAGATTTATAAAGCGCATGGATACTCGGAAGCGTCCCAGCGCTAGAAGAAAGAGCCAAGCTCACAAAGGGAAGTGGAGTCAGTAGGATCACTGGGGAAAAGGAAAAGTTTTGAGAAGTTCCCGGAACCGTAAATGGCATGGTTCAGCTCGCAGCTTCCGGGGAAGAGCATTACACAGAGTTGCTGCATTCACAGAGAATCGTTGACCTCCAGTACGCGCTTTCTTTACTCTCGGAATTCTGACCAGGCATTCGTGATCAGATCGAAGGGGCCTGTTGGCCTTATATGGCAAGACTAAACTCTTCAAAATAGAAGGTCCCTTACCTTGTAGAGATTTGTGAGCGATACACAAGGATTTGAACTTTATCCTTTCGCGAATAGGTAGCT
Organism: Lissotriton vulgaris; assembly: GCF_964263255.1. Lineage (NCBI taxonomy): Eukaryota > Metazoa > Chordata > Amphibia > Caudata > Salamandridae > Lissotriton > Lissotriton vulgaris. The sequence goes on along the minus strand of NC_141689.1, from coordinate 412,628,058 downwards.
AGTGCACCGATCTGAGTGCCGGTTTAGCTGACACCCTGGCCGAGTTGCCCGTAAGCAACCTAGCTGTAGCGTTCTGGATCTGTTGCAGTTAATTAATTGTGGCTTCAGGGGCGCCCAAAAAGAGGGCATTGCTGTAATCCAGCGTGGACAGAATCAGTCCTTGAATTAACAGGGCAAAGGCAGAAGAGTGAGGACTTTCCGAGCCGAACGGAGTAAGCCAAAGAAGACTCCAGCCATTTTATTAGCTTGAGTTTTGAACGAAAGATCCTGTTCTAGCCAAAACCCTAAGCTTTTAATTTCATTTTTTGGGAGGGGGAGAGCTCCCATGCAGGTAGGCCAGATAGCATCGGATAGTGGTGTCAACTTATGCCCCAATAGCATAAGTTCCGTTTTGGACCCATTTAGTTTGAGGGAGGACTCACTCATCCAGGCATGTATTTTCATCAGGCAGGAGCGAAGTTTATCAGAACATTGGTCCAATTGGGAGAGAGAAACGACAAGTTGGGTGTCGTCTGCATAACTCACTATTTTGAACCCGAATGGAGCAACCACAACCTCCAGGGGGGACATGTACAAATTGAACAACGTAGGGCTCAAAGACGAGCCCTGCTGTACGCCACACTGGTGGGGGATAAGATTGGACCGTGAATTGCCTTCCCAGACTTGAAAAGTTCGATTATTTAGGAACGATGTTAACCAGGCCAGAGCGGTACCTGAAACTCCCATATCAAATAGGCGATGAATTAAGACACGGTGGTTGACCGTGTCAAAGGCTGCACTTAGATCCAGGAGGATCACTGCCACTGATCCTCCCGAATCCATGATGCACCTCGCCTCCTCGATAACAGATATAAGAGGAGTGTCTGTACCCTGAACTGGAAGGAAGCCTGTTTGAGAGCTCCGCAATAACTCATTGGATTCCAGAAAATGGGAAAGTTGGTGATTGACCATTTTTTCTGTAATCTTACTGAGTCCTGGAAGTAATGAGATCGGCCTAAAATTGTCCAACTCCAAAGGATCAAGCTGCGTTTTTTTTAAAAGGGCCTTCACGTTAGCTCCCTTCCAACTAGGAGGGACAGTGCCTTGCCGAAGAGAGGCATTAATTAGCTCAGTGGCAGGAGAAGCAATGGTGGTGGCAATCCGTTTCGGAATCAGCATAGGAACCGGATCACTGGGGGAGCCACTTTTCATAGCGGCCAAGACTTTGTGGAATTCTTCCACTGTGACTGGGTCAAAAGCATCAAGTTGAGGGCCGAGCACAGACGACCGGCTGCAGGCAACTGCTGCAGAGTCAAGCTGAGGCAGAGTAATTAGAATATTTTGAATTTTGGAGTCAAAATAATTCGCCAGCTCATTGCATTTGGCTCCTGAAGTATCTGGAGCCAATGGGGGGTCAGGCACCTTCAGTAGTTCTTTAACAATCGTAAAGGTTTCTCTGGTGGAATTGGAAGAGCTTCTTCTAATCCTTTCTTCAAAAGATGCTGCCTTAGCGTTTCTAAGAGCGACTTTGTATTAAGTATGGGCGGAAAATCCGTTTCGCTCGCGGATTTTGCGGATTTTCGGTAAATTCGCAATCCGCGAGATTCGCAAATCTCCCGCAAAATCCGCAAATCCGCGAACAGCGGATTTTATGGCTTGCTCGCACTGTTCGCGTGAGTTCGCGGCTTCCCAGTACAACTTTGCGCCCCGCGAATAAGCGCTAAATTGCAGAAATACGATCTTAGCAAAACTGAAACTACTTACCAGGTTCAAAAGTTCAGGCTCATCATTAGTAGCCATTTCCTGTAGTGCTTCCTGAGGGGCCCCTCCAGAGTTCAGTTGCCTACTTGCAACTATTATGTGACCCTGCTCTGAACCTCAGAATAGTTACACATATGCCACAAAGGTCCTGAATTACAGCTAAGGGAGACAAGCAGGAGCCAGGCTGGAAGTTCAAATCCATTAATCAGCCCCTAATTCATTATTGTCAGTTGGGGCAGGGCAGGTGTTGTAACTAATTTTGCAACAATGAAAGCACTTAGCAAGTGCAAAAGATCACTAATCAGGAAGCACTAAGGAAGCAGGTGCCAGCTAAAAAAATATTCTGTGACACATTAATCAGCCCCAAATTAATTCAGGTCACTTGAGGCAGGGAAGGTGTGCTTTGCTTTGCCACAATAATGTACACTGACTGGACAACCAGAGGGTGCTGTGATGAAACAGAGGGTGGCATGGGTGGGCCAGAGGGTGGCATGAGTAGTCAGAGAGTGGCAATGGTGACAGAGAGTGGCAGTGATGAAGAAGAGTGTCCCAAACAGGCTGGACACGTAGAAACAACAAGTTCGCAAAACTTGCGACCCGACAGGTAAGTTCGCGTTTGCGAAATTGTACAAAACCCTCGCGAACTGGCAGAAACCCGCGCGAACACAAAAAAAATCCGCAAATTCGCGAGAATTCGCGGATTTTGCGAATTGCGAGTTCGCAAATCCGCAAAATTCGTGAACGCGAGATTCGCAAAATTCGCCCATGCTTACTTTGTATGCTCTAATAGCTGCGCGATATGCTTCTTTATTATGACTGTCCCAGTCTTTTCTCCAGAAACGTTCAAGTTTTTTGCAACGTTTCCTTGGGACTCTAAGCTCTGGCGTGTACCAGGAAGCTTTGTGGCCTCCCCCCTTTTTTCCCATTCTTTTCTTTGGCAGAACTAGATCGAGTCAGCTAGTAAGCCAATTATTGAAATTTTTATCTGCTACCACGGGGTCCGGGTCGGGTGAAGGGGCGGATTGTTCAAGTTTATGTGTCCAACTTTCATAAGAGAGCTTGAACCAGGCCCTTTCCATAGTACGTGTGACAGAGGTTTGCAGCATGTTGGTCCTGACTTACCAGACAAAAGGGACCAAGAAGTGATCGGACCAGGCGAGAGGAAGGGGGGGGGGCTGGATTCAAGTGGCAAGATGTTAGAAAAAATCGGGTCAAGCAGATGCCTTTGTTATGAGTGGCACCCGTATTATCGAGTCCGAGCTCGTAGGATCTAAAATCAAGCTGGAGATCAGCAGCTACCTTGTCCTGGAGATCGTTAAAGTGCAGATTGAGGTCTCCCAATATGGTAAAATTGGTTGCAGAAGAGGCCAAGACAGTCACTGTTTCCACAAGTAAACTAACAAAAGGGCTAGGGCAGCCCGGAGGGCGATACACCAACAAGCCATGGATGGAAGTGGTGGACGATATTTGAAGGGAAAAGTGGCTGCTCTCGCAATCAGAAATGCCGCTGTCCTTCACCCTACATCCAAAGTGGTCTCTGTACAGTACGGCTAACCCACCCCCTCTGCCAATGGGCCTGTTCTGAAAATAGATAAGAAACCCCGGGGGAAGCGCCCTAACAATGTCAGCATCTGAATTTGATGATAACCACGTTTCTGTTAAGAACAGGATGTCAAATTTGTGGTCCTGTATCATGTGATTGATCTCCAAAGAATGTTTGGATAGGGACCTACACTTCAGTAAGGCCATACGTAAGTGGGTAGTAGCAGAAGATTCGCATTTCTTTCCCTGTGGGATCAGACTGCAGAGACTGCAATGGGTATATATGTCTTCAGGCCTATGCAGGTGATGACAGTTAGGGCATTTTAATGGTTTACGGATAGGAGATCCCTACGCGAATATTGGATGAGACAACTTGATGAAACGGGCATGAATTCCGGCCCTGGGCCCGGATGGGAGCGGACGGGCGCAGACGGGCTAGCCTCTGGCACGCCTCTGGCGCGCCATCGGCGTGCTGCTGCAGCCGCCCGCTGCGCGGACGGGAATATAAGTTCATTAAATAGTGCTGGGAAATTACGCCCGGAGCACTAGCCCGTCAACCTGCGTCTCCTCTCAATATGGCGCCTGTACAAACTGCACCGGAGATTCACTTCCGCAACCAGTCCGAGCCCCAATCGGCTCCTGGAAGAAGGGAAAAACCCTGATAAAGGCAAGTAGGGTGAGTGGAGAGCAAATGAGGAATTTTAAAATAAACAGAAAATTTGCCCAAAAACGGAGCGTGAATTAAAATACAAAGCAGTACATACTTTAATAAAATAAAAAGAACACCAAGATTTCCTAGCTCCCGGCTTTCCGTCTCAGGAGCAACTAGCTCTAAGCAGGAGCAGTGGCACGAGTAGCCCTATATGTAACTCTGTGCCTAAATCGCCCGGAGCACTAGCCCGCCAACCTGCATCTCCTCTCAATATAGCGCCCGTCCAAACTGCACCGGAGATTCACTCCCGCAACCAGTCCGAGCCCCAATGGGCTCCTGGAAGAAGGGAGAACCCCTGATAAAGGCAAGTAGGGTGAGTGGAGAGCAAATGAGGAATTTTAAAATAACAGAAAATGTGCCCAAAAACGGAGCGTGAATTAAAATAAAAGCGGTACACACTTTAATAAAATAAAAAGAACACCAAGATTTTGTAGCTCCCGGCTTTCTGCCTCAGGATACAAACTCCCTAGCAAAATATAATATAAAACATTGCACTAAAATACTGTCAAATGGATACATATATCTTTTTTACACCTTGCACAAAAGGGTCGATCGTTGTGGTTATTGAAGTCATTGCGACTCTCAGAGCAATCGCAAAGACGGAAAGTAGGGTTCAAACACAGTTTAAAAAAATAGTAAAAAAAGTGTACAAACATGTTTTTTAAGCAATGGTATAGTTAGTAATGTGTGTATTGTACTAGTTAAAATAATTTTTTTACGTTCACATTTTTGAATGTGGTGGTTGTTGATTGTCTGCTTTTGTAACGCAATTTCATGATGTGATCGCGATTATCGCAACATTATCGTTAATTTAAAAAAACTAGGAAAAAAATCATTTATTAAGAAAATGAACCACATTTTGGGCTCTAGAGTAGGTCTGCCAAGAGCCTTTGTGTTGAGAGTGTGTATAAGACAGGTACAGATAATACTGTATGCAGAGTTTTGGGTTGCTTAGAAACACCTTTTTCCTTTCATTTGTAAAGTGAACTCCATCACTTCTATAGATTCCATGTATGTTAAAACGCAGGTTGTTGTTGTAGATAGAGCCCATGTTATGTTCACGGAAGAAAGCAGATACAGTTTTATTAACATGTTTAGATTTAAAACTGCAACATAACATGAAAACTATTTGTGTATTATGTGTAAGTCAATAGTAAAATAATTGGTACATTGGCTAGAGTAAACATTCAAATATACTTTTTTTAACAGAATAATATCTAGATAACTACAGACAGTTAGAATGCCTACAAAAGTTCAGAGGAAAAAGCAACAGACGCAACTCCAGAATCTCTGCGGAACTGAAACACAAAAGGAGGAAAATGCTGAAAAAGTGATGAAAGAAAAAAGAGCTACTGGTAAGAAGACAAAGTCATTTCTTAAAAATATATGTGGACACCTGAAAAGATTACAAAATATTGAACATAAAAAGCAAACTATGAGAAAGAATAAGAGCTCACATAATCTATATTACAAAAAGAGGCAACAATGTAACAAAGATGGAAACACCTTATCCAGGAGACAGCAACAATTTATGGAAATCAGAGCCAGGATGTTTGATACTAGAGTGGTTGTAAATCTACCGAGAAATATGAAGAAGTATAGAAGAAAGAGAAGAGGAAGATTTTCATTTTGATTATAAATCGGCTCTTTACAAAATGATATTGAACATGAGGAGACAAAACCAGAAGAAAATATCAGTCAATAGAACTAACTTTTGTACAGTTTTTAGACAAGAATGTATACATACTTCTACTATGGAGCCCTTCTTTATCTCCAGGAGAACAGATTAGTTGATGCTATAAATGAAAGAGGATGATTTTATGAAATGAAGAATGCCACTCCTAAATCGAAAGATGTGATGATACCTACAAATGTAGAACAAGTTATTGGAGAACAGGTACACGGAAGGCGGAGTCAGGAGCCTGTAATGAAATGGAATTGTAGTAGTGTTTGTAGTATTCAACAGCAATTCATTGATATATCAAGGAAATATCTACATATCTTTCCAAGGCAAAGTTTAAAAAAGAAAATAAGAACTTTACAAGGAGTGGATCTTTGCAAGATTAGAAAGAACAGAAATTTCCAGGGACACTTACTAGCTTGTTGATCAAGCAAAGTGTGCCAGAGTACTTTTCATCAGTTCAGGATGTTAATTGTACACCACTCAACAATGTGAACTTTAGTTAGGAGGCTGTACTATGTGAAAACGTCTGCTTTATGTTTAGGAGAAATGAATGGAGCACTTTTGTATGGTACTGTGGCAGATGTAGAAAAGGTTTGTGATGATGGGCAGTTTTGTTTCTTTGGTCCTCAGCAAGATTTCAAGTAAAATGAAGAGTTGATAACAGGAGGAGTTGTAGAATAGGACACAGATACTACAGTTGATAGTTTAGAATAAGAGATTACAAAATTTTACATGGTGTGGTCTAAAAAACCAGAGTATGTTTGTATATGTTGTCGACCCACTCACTAGAAGATTTAAACACAGATTGTTGACTTGTATTTAAAAAGTGAAAAAGTAAATAATGAAACCTGGCAAAAGTTAGCTGTGTGTTTATTTGGAACACTTTGACTTGTCAACATGGCAAGTTAAATGTAAGTGGTGTTACAATAAATCAGAAGATAATGAAATGAATAACACATGGCTATTATATACCCATTTTGTAAGACTCTCTGCCCCAGTGTTGTTGTTGCTGGTATTGGAGTTCAGGGTCCTTCAGCCTTGCGTTGCCTTCTTGCTGCTTTTACACTATTGCTTTGGTATGTTTTTAGATAGTAAAGCATGGTCGTAGTCCCGCAAAAATATTTTTTATTTGTAATCCTTGACAATATCTTGTGACATATGGGGCATTGCACAAGCCTGCTCACTATGAACTCCTCTTAAAGAATGTTCAAGATAGATAAATGGGTGTGCTCTTTTTATTTTTTTAGTTGGAAAGTGTATTATCCAGTGATATTCCTTTATTTATCAGTGACATGATTTTCAGTTTTGTTTTTGAAATAATGTTTTTGTGGTTTTGTATGTGGCCATTCCTGAAAACTCTGGAGCCATATCTGTTGCAGTGGCCTGCACCTCTCAAAGAACTTTCTGGGTGGGAAGTGGTGCTAGTGTCACTGTTGTAGATGATCCTCTAGTTTCCCTCTACTTGATTGTCAGTTAGAAATATTTTATATGGTAGGTTTTAAGATGAATGACCATGGATGTCATCCTGTATGAACATTTTTGGTTCATCCCTCTAGAGTGGGCCTTTTCACAGAGTGTGTATTGTACTAGTTTGAGGCAGTTTTTGATTCCTGTTGAGTTTGGGTAAGAATGGGTAGTTTGATGGGGGTTTTGTTCTATTTGTAAGTTCATATGTTTAATGTTATTTTTTTTAATTGTTGCTTTTGTTAAATGTGTTGATTAAATAAACTTAAACAAATATGTTACTAGACAGCTAGACTCACACTTTATGTAAAATATGTTTAAATATCTGTTTTACATTTTGTCATTTGTATTTGTGACTACTGATGTCATTGCTACCTTCGGTTTTGCTGTGAAGAAGGAAAATGCATGTTTGATGTAGTTATTTCAACTAATGTATACAAACGGGAAAATTAACTTAGTATTTTATTAAATAGCTACACTGAAACTTTATGTAAAATATGTCTATATATGTGTTTTACACTTTGTCAAAAACACACAGTATTTGCAGTGTGTCCTTGGCAATGGCACTCATAAAATCACACAGGCACTACCTGTGCAATTATCAAGGACATCCTTTTTCCATCACTCTGAAAATGCACCTCCCGGCACACTACTAGTTGGGGATCGTCCCCTTGGCTATTGTGGGTCGATGGGGGGTCAACTACCCCTCCTGTTACCCCCAGCATGTCCCTCACACTGAGTTTGCTAAGAAGTCTTCAGAAGCCATGCCCCTTCCTGCACCACTCTGTAAAAGCGTCTCCTTGCACACTGCTAGTTGGGGAATGAAGTTCTCTTGGATGCTAAAGGACCTTGGGGTTCAAGTAGCCCCCTTGGTATTTTCTGTGAGTCCTACACAGCGGGATTCCTGAGAGCTGGTCAGAGGGCCCACCCTTTCCCTACCACTCTACAAACATCATTGCTATAGAGTACTTTTACACAATGTCAATTTTTTTTAGAAGGATTTTAAAGCTTTAAGTTTTTTAATCGTTTCTATGAAATATATGTATATTTATGGTTCAGTCATTTATTTATATATATTTATATATATTTAATGTTACTATTTATATGCACTGAGACTATATTTATGGTTAGAAAGGTTACACTTGTAAATCTTTCTTCTAGCTCACTTGTAGGCTTTTCATAGCGCAACTCACGTTCAGGTAGTCACTATATAAACAGTTATGATTGGTTTGGGTGTCATGTGATCAAGGCTGTGGAGACGCAGCTGAAACGCGTCATGCTGATAAAAGATGGTAGAATAAAGCACTTTGAATAACCCTTACAGCGCTTTTGTGGTCTGTACCTGTTTCGTTGTGAAGACAGCAGCTGAAATTCAGGACTGTTGAGAACATTTCAATTCTGGTGGAATACGGCTGTTTCTACCATTACGGACCCTCCTCTCGCTTTGGGCTGATTAGTATATGGTCAACGTCACAATTTTGCGAGAAAATCCTAACCCGGAAGGAGTAAATGCAAGTCAGCCCCCCGCACCGGAAACGTGGAGAGCAAACAGAGTTGGAGAACCAATTGAAACCGAGGAAAACCTAGTCGGCGTCGGAGGACGCCACCGAGGATTGCCCAGGAGTATTTGGGGTAAGCGACCCATGCTCGGACATTATTTTGTGAATAGCGGGTGAGAGGATTGTGCTTTGCAGTAAAACACTAACACGCGCAGCAAGAGTGCAACGCGAGTTAAAGGTGCCATAGTATTTATTCCACGCGCTTTGATAATGGTAATGTCAGCAGAGACCCTACGAAACCGTGAGGCATTAGCTGAGGCATTATTTCTGGATTTACCTAATGTGGAGGAAAATGTTTGCAGCAGCAATAAAGAAACGAGTACTGTGAACTGTGAACGATCTGAAAGCGCTACTGAAAAAACTGGAGAAATTACTCCGAACAGAGATACCCAAATGGTGGGAAAAACGATTGTTAGAGAAATAGAAAGAAGTAAGCCGGGTGCCAAGGGGATTGAGGGATCTCATGGCACCATCATTTTAGAACCCCAATCCCCTTATGTTAAAAGAATGGGCAGCAAATAATTTAGAAGCCAGTACGAACATGGTGTGTATACTCATTAAATATGCGGAGATAGACCAAAATGAAATTCTTAAAGAAATAGAAAAAATAAACCAAGAACTTGATGCACATAAAAATAAAGATTTCATCAAAAAATAAAAAGAGGAGATTAATGGTCGCTTGGCAAAACATAAAGAAACGATTAGAACAAGAAAACAATACAAATTTGCAAGAGACAAACAAGACTATGAGGCGGGAAAAATCTTCAAGTTTGCCCGCAAATATGACACCGTAAAGACAGGCGTTAATTTCCAAAAATTCTGCTGTACCTAAACAAAACACACCCAATGAAGTGATGTCAGATAGTAGCGCTGAGTCTGAAGATGGAGGATTAAATATGGGAAATAATCAAACTCTTACAAGATATACACCATCAGAAGAACTGGGTTTTTTAGTCGAGGATCGTCGGCAAACACTCAGACCTCGAACGAAACAACAGCAGAAAGCAAACGCTGTAGAGAAAGTGACCGTAGGAGACAAAGAAGGAAATGTAAAAGGGCGAGGATTCGCCAAGAGAGGCAGGGGAAAGAAATGGTGAAAGATTCAACACAAGTAACGATTCCTGATAACACAGTGGTCAACTTATCAGATGCAGTGTTGACTAAAGCAGAAGCCCAACTGCTATCGTTGGGGCTCTCGTACTGCACGAAAAACTCGTTCAACTATGTGCAATCTCGAATAGATGTCTTTAAATTCATTCAAAAATTAAAGTTAAAAAAGCATTTCAAACTAAATAAAGCACAAAAGCAAGCAACTAATATAACGGATCAAATGCGTCCAACTAACCTATTCCAAGCGACTGATGCAAGTATGGTAAAAACAGTCAACGCGCTTGCCAGCGATGATGATGAAAATGTACTATCTACTCAAGAAGTATTGTTGTTTATGGGTATAACAAGCAATCTCCCGTGTACTAGTCATTTTAAACCCCCATCTAACTTTATGCTGCTAATGCCCAAAGACGCAATAGATACTTTCAATGATATGGTAATTGAAGATCTGAAAAAATTACAACACACTACTTCGTGCAAAAAAAAGAGATTCAGATATATGGAAAAACAATATGCCAAATTAATGCAAAGATTAAGAAGTGACTCTAATTTGATCATAAATAAAGCGGACAAGGGAGGCGACATTGTCATCTGGCCTCGTCTCGAAGAAGCAGAGCAGCACTTGGGAGACAGTACTTGTTATAAAAAGAGTTAATATTCTGATATTCGTTGCTTCAAAGAAATGGTTAATAAAGAGTTGAAGCAATGGAAAAGAGAAGGATTGCTGAGCAAACAAGAACATAGCTTTCTAAAAAAATGATTTTCCAATGTTACCGACTTTGTATTTCATTCCGAAAATCCATAAGCAAGTCACACCTGTACCAGGACGTCCCATTATATCTGCCAACGAAGTCTTTTCGAACCACTATCTAAATATGTGGCCCATTTTCTTCACAATTTTGTAGAGAACTTGCCTTCCTTTATAAAATACACCGGTCACCTCCTATCCAAATTGAATGGCAAAGAATGGAAAGATGACTGCATTCTGATTGTTATGGACATTTGTACTTTATACACCAGTATACACCATACAAATCTGTAAATTTTTTCTAGACAAACGCAATATAAATTACCGTGATCACAACTGCATGCTTGTGAAAATGATAAAGATGTGTCTAGAGAATAATTATTTCCTTTTTGATAAGGAGGTCTTCCAACAGCTGAGGGGTGTGACCATGGGGGCATGCTTCTCCCCAAGTTACGCATGCTTGCATGTCGGATGGTGGGAGGAACATGTCCTCAGGGGCACCCACCAGGTGTATGAATCTCATGTGGTAGAGTACTGGAGAGTTATAGACAATGTCTGTATGATTTGGAAGGGCACGCCGGAGTCAGCTTTAGAATTTGTTAAAACTATTAATGACAATAATTAAAATCTTACATTTACAGCTGACATTAGCAAGACATGTGTTCATTTTCTAGATGTTGAGGTATACATTAATAACAACATGCTTCACACTAGATTACATAGGAAGAAAACCGCAGGAAATGCCATCCTCTATGCGAGTATGGTCCACCCTGGTCACCTTATCAAAAGAATACCTTATGGAGAGTTTTTAAGGATGCAGAGAATATGTAGCTCAGACAATGACCTAATAAAATGTCAAGCCCAGGCCCACAATAGATTTGTAGCACAAGGATACTGTCCTACTCTATTGGAAGTAGCCAGGTCTAGAGCAAACAGCCACACTAGTGAAGAGTATCCCACTAATACCACCAAATCTAGAAATAAAGAATTGGACAGTAGCAACACTGATCTCCAAAACACTGTAGAGCAGATTAGACTAATTACGACCTTCAGCAAGGAAGAAAGGAAAGTCAGGGGGATAGTGAACAAACACTGGCCTATCCTTAAAACAGATATCACTCTAGCACCACTCTTACCAGATCGGCCTCTTATCACCTTTAGAAGGGCACCCTCGATGAGGGACTCTTTAGTTAAATCTAGCCCTGAGGTGGTTACTTCCAAAAATTGGTTATCAACTAAAACAGGCTTCCACAAATGCATATCATGTCGAGCATGTAAATTTGGTACTAACACCATGAATATCTTACTGCTTTCGATCCAACCCCTGTTAAGATCCATGGGTTGTTCTCATGCCGTACTGAATATGCTATATATGTTTTGGAATGCACCTGTAAACTAAAATATGTGGGCAGCACAAAACTACAGGCATTCAATAGAAATTTGCAATACTTGCGAGCTATTGTAAATTCAGATGAAAGTTATCCAGTAGCGTGCCATTTCAAATTAGTGCACCGCAAGAACCTCAATAATCTCAGTTACTTTATCATTGACTCGGTACCTACAAATCCAAGAGGAGGAAATAGGGAAAAACAATTGAGGCAACTTGAATCTAAATACATTCTTTTATTAGACACCTGTATTCCCAATGGCCTCAATACAGGAGATGACCTTCACAATTTTCTATAGACATCGGACTGTTATATTGTAGTGCATCTCAACTTTTACTAAGTTTTCCCTAGACTAATTTCAGTATGTTAAGACATTGTTTCGAAATAAGGGTTTATGATAAGTCAAGAAGTAACATCTGTGTATCTATTGAAATACATTTGAACTGCCCTTTGACTATTTTACAGTATCGAACCTAATATCTAATGACTCCACGTTTTATAACTGTATAATATTTGTACTTGCACTTTATTTATAATGCTATGAGAATGCCTCTTTTAAAAAAAAAAATATATAAAAAGACGTTTAAACCTGAAAAGATGTATGATTTTAATATCTTCAATTTTAGGATAATCAGCACTTATATAAGTTTTTCAACACTTTTTTTTTGTTCACTGGCACTTTACTCCATAGGGATGTTTTGTGATATGAACAAGGACAATGACCTATAATAATATGACAAATGAAGTGAGCAGCATATTTAGGCCACTGGGCATACAGTCCTTTTACACAATGTCGATTTCTTTTAGAAGGATTTTAAAGCTTTGTTTTTTAATCGTTTCTATGAAATATATATATATTTATGGTTCAGTCATTTATTTATATATATTCATATATATTTAATGTTACTATTTATATGCACTGAGACTATATTTATGGTTAGAAAGGTTACACTTGTAAATCTTTCTTCTAGCTCACTTGTACGCTTCTCATAGCGCAACTCACATTCAGGTAGCCACTATATAAACAGTTATGATTGGTTTGGGTGTCATGTGATCAAGGCTGTGGAGACGCAGCCGAAACGCGTCATGCTGACAAAAGATGGTGGAATAAAGCAATTTCAATAACCTTAACGGTGCTTTTGTGGTCGGTACCTGGACAGCAGCTGAAATTTAGGACTGTTGAGAACATATACATATATATTACCTACTGGCGGTCGCCAGTAGGTATATATAGTTAGGATTTTTTGAATAGGTATTTCTGAAAATTCTATGTTGAATAACTTTGGCGTTGATGGATGGAATTGGCTGAAATTTTCAGGAAAATGGCACATTTTGTTTCTGAGCGTCCCCCGAAAGTTTGGAGGGGTTTCGTCAAGCGGGGGCCGAGAAAAAAGGGGGGTCCCAAAACATGTTTTTAACATTGAGTTTTCCATAGGGCGGTTGGACTCACTTTTAGCTCGAACGGCTGAATGGATTTCCACAAAACTTGGCAAAATTGTAGGGACTGGTAGCCCGAGGTGCCTTTGCTATGTCTCAAGATATATGCTCCAGTGGTTTTTACGAAAATTAACTTTGAAAAATATATTTGGGCTACATTGGGCTATATATATGTTAGAGCCCAAATGTAGCCCAATGTAGCCCAAAGATGGCCACCAGAGACAAAAAAATACAAATGTAGCCCAAATATCAGCCAGATGTAGCCCAACTATAGCCCAGTGACAGAATGTCCCAGAGTGTTCTAAAGAACAACTAGAGCGCTAACACTCTTACTTATGACAAAAGTATGGCACACCAGAAGTCATCTTTATTGGAATAAAGTGTTAACACTTAAAACATTTAATTTGCAAAGGAACAAAATGAGGGGTTTCATTTTGCCCTAGAAATGTTATATATATATATATATATATATATATATATATATATATATATATATATATATATATATATATATATATATATATATATATATATATATATATATATATATATTACCTACTGGCGGTTGCCAGTAGGTATATATAGTTAGTATTTTTTTGAATAGGGATTTCTGAAAATTCTATGTTGAATAACTTTGGCGTTGATGGACGGAATTGGCTGAAATTTTCAGGAAAATGGCACATTTTGTTTCTGAGCGTCCCCTGAAAGGTTGGGGGGGTTTTGTCAAGCGGGGGCCGAGAAAAAAGGGGGGTCCCAAAACGTGTTTTTAACATTAAGTTTTCCATAGGGCGGTTGGACTCACTTTTAGCTCGAACGGCTGAATGGATTTCCACGAAACTTGGCAAAATTGTAGAGACTGTTTGCCCGATGTGCCTTTGCTAGGTCTCAAGATATGTGCTCCAGTGGATTTTGAGAAATTAACTTTCAAAAAAATATATATATCTGTGACAGCGTCCCGGTTAGCGCCCCGGTTCGCGTACCAGACTCATAACGGAACTTCGCGAGGAGAAGCGGATTGGCTCTCCGGTGACTCTCAACATTCTAAACAGTCCGGAGCGGCCGCCATCTTGTCTCTCGGTAGGATTGGGAGACAAGAGGTGGAAATAAATGAAGGGGGAAATGAATGAAAGGGGCAAGGTAGACCCCTCCTGACCACCTAGGATTGATGTGGGGGCTATTAAAGGGCCCCGCGGGGCAAAAAAAGAAAATACATTTTTTTTCGATTTTTCGCGGTGGAAGCGCTGCCTGGTACGCAAACCGGGTAGCTCACCAGTAGCGTAACGGGAGTCCGCCATCTTGTGTTTCGGACGAATTTAGACACAAGATGGAGTATAAACAATGTTGGGAATGGGTATAAGGGGGCACGGGAGACATATCCTGACCCCCTAGGTTTTCTGAGAGTGGCTGAGGAGGCCCATATATGTAAAAAAAATACCAACCTTTTTTTTTTTTAATGTTTCGCACGGTTAGTGCCCGGTCCGCGCACCGGGTAGCGTTCCGGAAAGCGTAACAAGGGGAAAACCAAGGGAAATAGTAAAATAATATTTTAGAGTGCTTTGAGGTAGGGTAGCTCTGAATAGAGCTGTTGTGTTGTGTGGGTGATGTAAGTACCAACATGTAGGTACCAATGAAGAGTCTAAAATTCAATGTACACCGTCTCCTCTGTAGATATTTTGTATGTTCTAATATGGGTTATTTAAATGTAAATGTGTGGAAAAGCACTTCATGCTTTAAAGCAATTGTATTTTTGAACTGATTGTTCTTTCCTCTTAGTCCTCCTCTTTGTTTTTTTTTCCCCACACTCTTCTTCAGCATGATAGTTGATAAATTCGTCCCCTCAAAAAATTTATATACATAAAAAAAATTATTAAATTAATATAAAATATATTTTTCCTTTAAAAGAAGAAAACCTTTTACAGCTTTTGATATTTGCATTTACAAAACCTTGAAAATTCACTGAAAAAAGCATAGGTTATAGACCATATATAGTTTGGAATTAGCATTTACAAAACCTTATTTTACTCACACAAAACCATTGAAATTCGCATATATAGTTAGTTGCACTAACTATATATCGCGCACCCGTAATCCACTGCTGATCATGTCACATATTACATCATTCATGACATGGTCAGTGACATCACTGATGACATTACTGATGACATCTCAAATGACATCACTGATGACATCACTGATGACAACATCCAGTGACTGTATGTTTCTGTAAAGTTAAAATATGTCTTACATATTGAAGAATGAGTGGATGTATAAGTGTCTGGATGAAGGATTTAGTAGGTGCATGACTGACTGTATGAGTGAGTGATTAAATGTGTCTCACTGAGTGCATGGGTTAGTGACTAAACTGTCTTAATTTGTGCATCATTGTGTCTGTTGTTCTATAAACTGCTGCATGTGTTGATCAGTAGCTATATGAGTAACTATATGGGTTATTGATTGGTTGCCCAAGTATTTGTATGGGAGACTGAGTGTGTGTGTGGGTGGCTGGGAGGTGTATGACTCTGTGCATGGATGTGTGAGCAGTTGATTCACTAGATGTATGGGTTCAAAAGTGCATGTGGAAACAGCTGTATGGGCGGTTGACTGTGTGCATGAGTGTATTGGTGAGTGAATGGATATCTCAGTGCTACATGTCAAAGTAAGTGCATATGTAAAACACAGTACATGTGAGAGTTGACATATATAAATAACTGTGCATAAGAGCCAGTGAATGTGTGAGTGGCTGTATGGATCATTGTGAACTTGTATCAAGGATTGTATAAGAGAGTAAATATGTGTTAGTATATGTTTGAATAAGTAAGGTGTGTATAACTGTATAGTTGAGGAAATGGAGGTGTGATTGATTCTTTGCATGACTGACTAGGTGTGTGAGTAACTCCATGGATGAGTGACAGTCTGTGAGTGTCTGTTTACACTGAGTGTATCTAAGGTTATATTAGAGTCTGAAGAGGTTCATCATATTATCACATGAATGATGTCATCAGTGATGTAATCAGTAATGTCAAATGAGATGTCATCAGTGATGTCATCAGTGATGTCATTTGAGATGTCATCAGTGATGTCATCAGTGATGTCATTTGAGATGTCATCAGTGATGTCATTTGAGATGTCATCAGTGATGTCATCAGTGATGTCACTGACCATGTCATGAATGATGTAATATGTGACATGATCAGCAGCGGATTACGGGTGCAGGATATATAGTTAGTGCAACTAACTATATATGCAAATTTCAATGGTTTTTTGTGAGTAAAATAAGGTTTTGTAAATGCTAATTCCTAACTATATATGGTCTATAACCTATGGTTTTTTCAGTGAATATATATATATATATATATATATATATATATATATATATATATATATATATATATATATATATATATATATAATTATATATATATATATAATTATATATTTATATATATATATATATCTACATCTATCTATCTATATATATATATATATATATATATATATATATATATCTATATCTATCTATCTATCTATCTATATATATATATATATATATATTACCTACTGGCGATAGCCAGTAGGTATATATAGTTAGGATTTTTTTCCTATGGGACTTTTGAAAATTCTATGTCTAATAACTTTGGCGTTTGTGGACGGAATCGGCTGAAATTTTCAGGAAAATGGCACATTTTGTTTCTGAGCAGCTCCTGAAAATTTGGGGGGGGTTCGTCAAGGGGGGGCCGAGAAAAAAGGGGGGTCCCAAAACGCGTTTTTCCCATGTTAATTTCCATAGGGCGGTTGGACTCACTTTTAGCCCGAACGGCTGAATGGATTTTCACGAAACTTGGCAAAATTGTAGGGACTGTTAGCCCGATGTGCCTTTGCTAGGTCTCAATATATGTGCTTCAGTGGATTTTGAGAAATTAACGTTTAAATCAAGATATATATCTGTAACAGCGCTCCGGGCAGCGATCCGGTTAGCGAACTTTTCGCGTATCGGAACTTTGCAAAGCGAAGCTGATTGGCTCTCCGGTGTCTGTCAACATTCTAAACAGTCCGGTGCGGCCGCCATCTTGTCTCTCGGTAGGATCGAGAGACAAGAGGAGGCCAAAACAAAGGGGGAAATGAAGGAAAGGGGGCAAGGTAGACCCCTCCTGACCCCCTGGGATTGATGAGGGGGATATTATAGAGCCACGCCGGGCCCAAAAAAAAAAAAAAAAAATCCGATTTTTTCGCCGTAGAGACGCGTCTTGGTTCGCGAACCGGGCAGCTAACCGGGCAGCTAACCGGGAAGCTAACCGTCAGTGTAACCCAAAAAAAAAAAAAAATCCGATTTTTTCGCCGTAGAGACGCGTCTTGGTTCGCGAACCGGGCAGCTAACCGGGCAGCTAACCGGGAAGCTAACCGGCAGTGTAACCCAAAAAAAAAAAAAATCCGATTTTTTCGCCGTAGAGACGCGTCTTGGTTCGCGAACCGGGCAGCTAACCGGGCAGCTAACCGGGAAGCTAACCGGCAGTGTAACCCAAAAAAAAAAATCAGATTTTTTCGCCGTAGAGACGCGTCTTGGTACGCGAACCGGGCAGCTAACCGGGCAGCTAACCGGGAAGCTAACCGGCAGTGTAACGGGAGTCTGAGGAGTAGCTGATTGGCTGTCAATATTGTAAACAGTCCGGAGCGGCCGCCATCTTGTCTCTCGGTAGGATCGAGAGACAAGAGGAGGCCAAAACAAAGGGGGAAATGAAGGAAAGAGGGCAAGGTAGACCCCTTCTGACCCCCTAGGATTTATGAGGGGGATATTATAAAACCACGTGGGGCCAAAAAAAAACAAACAAAAAAATCCGATTTTTTCGCCGTAGAGACGCACCTTGGTACGCGAACTGGGCAGCTAACCGGGCAGCTACCGGGAAGCTAATCGGCAGTGTAACGGGAGTCTGAGGAGAAGCTGATTGGCTGTTATCATTGTAAACAGTCTGGAGCGGCCGCCATCTTGTCTCTCTGTGGGATCGAGAGACAAGAGGTGGAAAAAAAAAAGGTGTAAATGAATGAAAGGGGTAAGGCAGACCCCTCCTGAACCCCTAGGATTGATGAGGGGGCTATTAAAGTTCCCTGGGGGGTGAAAAAAAAAAATTTGCGATTTTCGCGGTAAAGGTGCTTCCTGGTACGTTAACCGGGCAGCTAACCGGCAGCGTAACGGGAGTCCGACATATTGTGTTTTTTGAACGTTTGTGATATGTGCACGTGTGGATTTTGTCTAATTAAGGTTAAAAAATATATATATATCTTTAAGCGTGTTCTGGCGCGCTTACGTTTTGGGTTTGGTTTGCGCTGCAGAGACGATACGTCACGGTTATGCGATGCATCATGAGGCGTCTCACGGGCTACGTGATACGTCACTTAATAAAGAATATATTTTACAGCTATAGATATTAGCTTTTAAAAAACCAATGAAATTCACAGAAAAAACCATAGGTTATAGACCATATATAGTTAGGAATTTGCATTTACAAAACCTTGAAAATTCACTGAAAAAACCATAGGTTATAGACCATATATAGTTAGGGATTAGCATTTAAAAAACCTTATTTTATTTGCACAAAACCATTGAAATTCCATATATAGTTAGTTGCACTAACTATATATCGCGCACCCGCAATCCACTGCTGATGATGTCACATATTACATCATTCATGACATGGTCAGTGACATCACTGATGACATCACTGATGACATCTCAAATGACATCACTGATGACATCACTGAAAACATCTCATTTGACATGACTGATAACATCACTGATGATATCATTCATGTGATAATACGATGAACCTCTTCAGACTCTAATATAACCTTAGATACAATCAGTGTAAACAGACACTCACAGACTGTCACTCATCCATGGAGTTACTCACACACCTAGTCAGTCATGCAAAGAATCAATCACACCTCCATTTCCTCAAATATACAGTTATACAAACTTTACTTATTCAAACATATACTAACACATATTTACTCTCTTATACAATCCCTGATACAAGTTCACAATGATCCATACAGCCACTCACACATTCACTGGCTCTTATGCACAGTTATTTATATATGTCAACTCTCACATGTACTGTGTTTTACATATGTACTTACTTTGACATGTAGCACTGAGATATCCATTCACTCACCAATACACTCATGCACACAGTCAACCGCCCATACAGCTGTTTCCACATGCACTTTTGAAACCATACATCTAGTGAATCAACTGCTCACACATCTATGCACAGAGTCATACACCTCCCAGCCACCCACACACACACTCAGTCTCCCATACAAATACTTGGGCAACCAATCAATAACCCATATAGTTACTCATATAGCTACTTATCAACACATGCAACAGTTTACAGAACAACAGACATAATGATGCACAAATTAAGACAGTTTAGTCACTAACCCATGCACTCAGTGAGACACATTTAATCACTCACTCATACAGTCAGTCATGCACCTACTAAATCCTTCATCCAGACACTTATACATCCACTCATTCTTCAATATGTAAGACATATTTTAACTTTACAGAAACATACAGTCACTGGATGTTGTCATCAGTGATGTCATCAGTGATGTCATTTGAGATGTCATCAGTGATGTCATCAGTGATGTCACTGACCATGTCATGAATGATGTAATATGTGACATCATCAGCAGTGGATTGCGGGTGCGCGATATATAGTTAGTGCAACTAACTATATATGGAATTTCAATGGTTTTGTGCAAATAAAATAAGGTTTTTTAAATGCTAATCCCTAACTATATATGGTCTATAACCTATGGTTTTTTCAGTGAATATATATATATATATATATATATCTATATATATATATATATATATATATATATATATATATATATATATATATATATATATATATATATATATATATTTATATATATACATATCTGCGCAAACTCCCAAAACAGCCGCTTCAGGTTCTAGTGCCACTCAGAACCCACCAGGCAAATAGGAGACGGACCACAGTCAGGATACACAGATGTTTTATTTCAAGGGTTGAAAACTGCGAGGGCAAGACTATATATATATAGGTAGTTATAGTTAGGATTATTTTCAATACAAAATCTCAACATTCTATTGTGAATAACTTTGGTGCCGGTTGAGGAATCTGCCTGAAAATGTCCTCAAATTTGCCTCGCGGCGCCCCGGTTCTTCCCTGAAAGTTTGGGGGGGAAATGTCAAGCGGGGGCGAGATAAAAGGGGGGTACCAAAACGTGTTTTCCCCATGTTCATTTCCATAGGGCGGTCGACCTCACTTTTAGCCCAAATGGCTCAATGGATTTCCACCAAACTTGGCAAAATTGTAGGGACTGGTAGCCCGATGTGCCTTTGCTATGTCTCAAGATATGTGCTCCAGTGAATTTTGAGTAATTTAGGTTCAAAAAAATATTTATATCTATAAGCGCTCCCCGGTACGCGCACCGGGGCGCTAACCAGTGCGCTATGCGAGTTCGCGCGTGGAAAACTGATTGGCTCTCGGGTGTCTGTCTGTCAACATTCCAAACAGTCTGGAGTGGCCGCCATCTTGTGTCTCGGTAGGATCGAGACACAAGAAGTGGCAAAAACAAAGGGAAAAATGACCATACGGGGGCAGAGTAGACCCCCAGGTTTGATGTGGGGGCTATAAAAGGGCCACGCTGGGCAAAAAAAATAATGTTTTCTTTTTTTTCGCGCGGGGGGAGCGCCCGGTACGCGCACCGCGGAGCGTACCGGGAAGCGTTCCATGGGAAAAAAGAATGATAGGGTTTTTAAAAAATGTAGCTTTTTTTAAAAAATTGGAGGTAGTTCTAAAAAGAACTGTTTTTTTTCTTCTTTTTGTTGTTTTATATTTTTTTAATGTTTTTTGAACATTTTGTACTTTTTTTGGCTTTTATTAACTCTTTTATATTTTTTTTGTTATTTTTATGGGGAGAAACAAAAAAGAGGGAATTGAAAATGGCTCAACTGGAGCAAAAAAAAATCAGGAAAAAATGTGGGTTTTTTGGGGCAATTGTGGTTGTCACCAGCAAGGAGGATGAGCTTTATGCTCTGTTCACCATAGGAGATGGTCTTTCCACAAAAAATTCATGTAATTCTGAATTCCCCAAACCGTGGTTGTATGCAAGGGATCGTCTCCCTTGTCTCTGGTCCCGATGGAGTGGGTTGTTTTCTTTTGGAGGTGGTGGTTGAAGATTGGGGAGGGTTACTGGCCAGTTCTCTCACCTCTGCGGCAGAATAGTTGTTCGGATGCTTGCGCTGCATGTGTCTAATCATGGTATTATTACCAAAAGAATATTTTTTGTTAGGGTTTCACCTTGAAAGTTCCATGCCACAGATTAGGCAAGTCACCTTGGGCGCATTGACTTTCTTCTTGCCCTCTGGGATAGAAAAAAACTCCCATACAATGTGCTGCCTTGGCTTGTATGGGGTATTGTCTTCTGGCAGCCACCTTCTCCCCTCCTCCTCCTCCTCCTCCTCCTCCTCCTCCTCCTCCTCCTCCTCTTCTTGACCACCAATGTAATGTTGTGCTGGTCCTCTTGGTGGTGGTGGTGGTGGTGCAGATGCTCCAGCTGCTGCTGCTACTGTAGCCATTTTAAAGTACAAAATATTTCTGATAGATTTCCAAACAGGTCTTCCTCAGTCAAAGGACAAAGTCAGAATAAGGAAAAAAGGTGGGGTCTTTCATCATTTGGAAACCAAAATTGTTCTGCACCAATAAAAAGTGTTATTTTTAGGTCAGATGATTACGTTGCGTGATCGTATTCGCTCGAGTATTTCAGGGTGCGCTTACGCCGTGCGTATCACGCGGACACGGCTACGCGATACGACATGATCTTTTCGTTCGTGGCAATAGCGCTAACGGGACGCTCACTGGTGCGCGACCCGGGGCGCTCCGAAAAAATGCGCTTTCCAGTGCGCACACTGGGGAGGGCACCGGGAGCGCACCAGGGCAAAAAATAAAAAAAAATAAATACATTTTAAAAAGTATTATGTAAATATACAATATAGGATTCATTATAAAAAATATTACATTTCATAAGTTTGAGGCCCTATATATAGTTAGGAATTAGCATTTAAAAAACCTTTGAAATTCACTGAAAAAAGCATAGGTTTCACACCAGTTACAGTTATACATATATTTCAATATTTAAAAGTTACTCGCTAATATATGTATTCAATAAAATACACTCAATAAGGCAGTTAACAAATCATTTAAAAAAAAATAAACATCCATTTACACACTTATTTAACCATTTATTCTTCCATCAACCTTTACAAATACAAATATTAAACATATTAATTTTAAAGAAAGACACACATTCACTGGCTGGTGTCATCAGTGATGTCATGAGTGATGTCACTGACGATGTCATGAGTGATGTAATATGTGACGTCACCAGCAGTGCATTGCAGGCACGCTTGTTATAGTGAGTCCAACTAACTATAACGTTGGAATTTCTATGGTTTTATGTCAGTAAGATTTCCGGCTAACTATAACTGGTGTGAAACCTATGGTTTTTTTCAGTGAATATATATATACCATCACCATTTTAACCGCACCCGTCGAGAAGAGTGCAGAATGCGTCCTTGGTGGAACTAGGAGCGAAGTACAGAACTACACACGCCCTGCACCACCAGTGCAGCATTCTGGGATATGGAGTCGTGACAGCGTCAATCATCTAGATTGAAGGGACAACGGATATACGCCGTCCCCTGCTCCGTGAACCGTGATGCTGCGTGGTTTGACGATGGGGTGTCCAGCAGACAAGCCGACGGATTGAAAGGTGCTTTGTGGAACAATTGTGCAACGAAGGGAACATCGGAGAAAAGGTCTCTGGCAAGGCTGTCAATTTCATCCAGACTTTCATTTTCCATTCGAATCGCCCGAGACCGTGGGGATTTCCTGTACCACCTGGTAACAATCAAGGTATTGACTTTTTCCCCGTAATTGCACTGACCAATGGGAATGCTTCCCTACTGTCCAAAGCACCTCCTCACTGGCCTGCCTGCACTATCAAAACGAGCAGGAAGAAGGCAGACACGCCGAAACGCGTCCTCGTGATAATAAAAGCTTTTTGGACTGAAAACCCCGAGAGTGCAGTGTGTTTCTACACGTGAGCTTGAATATTAAAATGGACCCATCACCATTTTAACCGCACCCGGCGAGAAGAGTGCAGAATGCGGCCTTGGTGGAACTAGGAGCGAAGTACAGAACTACACACGCCCTGCACCACCAGTGCAGCATTCTGGGATATGGAGTCGTGACAGCGTCAATCATCTAGATTGAAGGGACAACGGATATACGCCGTCCCCTGCTCCGTGAACCGTGATGCTGCGTGGTTTGACGATGGGGTGTCCAGCAGACAAGCCGACGGATTGAAAGGTGCTTTGTGGAACAATTGTGCAACAAAGGGAACATCGGGAAAAGGTCTCTGGCAAGGCTGTCAATTTCATCCAGACTTTCATTTTCCATTCGAATCGCCCGAGACCGTGGGGATTTCCTGTACCACCTGGTAACAATCAAGGTATTGACTTTTTCCCCGTGATTGCACTGACCAATGGGAATGCTTCCCTACTGTCCAAAGCACCTCCTCGCTGGCCTGCCTGCACTATCAAAACGAGCAGGAAGAAGGCAGACACGCCGAAACGCGTCCTCGTGATAATAAAAGCTTTTTGGACTGAAAACCCCGAGAGTGCAGTGTGTTTCTACACGTGAGCTTGAATATATATATATATATATATATATATATATATATATATATATATATATACATATATAGATGTCATAGTTAGTTGGACATTTCACTCGTACAAAACCATATAAATTCGGCCGATAAAGTTAGTTCAGCTAACTATAACTCGCACCCCCGCAATGCAATGCTGATGACGTCACATATTACATCATTCATGACATGGTCAGTGACATCACTGATGACATCTCAAATGACATCACTGATGACATCATCCAGTGACTGTGTGTATTAGGCATGGAAAGATTTTGCGGATCCACGATCCGCGAATTTGCGGATTTGTGTGTTCGCGGATCCGCAAAATCCGTGAATTTGCGGATTTTGCAGATTTTTTAAATGTTGGGGGTCTGTGTGTAACTTTGCCATCACACCAAAGAGCGCTGGGGTCCCTCGAGTGAGCTGTCCATCCAGTGGGTAAAGGGCGCGAAGACGGTGCACACACCACTAGTGTGTGGGGAGGGGCCAAATGGACGGGGGTTATATGCGAGTTCACATGCCTCTTGTGTGTATAAAAGGACAGGCACGGATAAGAGAAGCTCGTGGTCACAGGAACTGCACAGGGATTGAGCTCGTGAAAGTCAATTATGCAAAGGCCTCCATCAAGCATCATAGCTAATTTTCGACAATAGATATGGGGAGAACGCACACCTACCCAGCCTCGACAAAACACACATTTTTGGGGGGCTGATTAACTTTGCCATCACACCAAAGAGCGCCGGGGTCCCTCGAGTGAGCTGCCCATCAAGTGGGTAAAGGGCGAGAAGACGGTGCACACACCACTAGTGTGTGGGGAGGGGCCAAACGGACAGGGCTTATATGCGAGTTCACATGCCTCTTGTGTGTATAAAAGGACAGGCACGGATCAGAGAAGCTCTTGGTCACACGAGCTGCACAGGGATTGAGCTTGTGAAAGTCAATTATGCAAAGGCCTCCATCAAGCATCATAGCTAATTTTTGACGACAGATATGGGGAGAACGCACACCTACCCAGCCTCGACAAAACACACATCATCCTGTAACTATTTTAGGATGGCGCCGGCAAGCTGCCAGCGCCATCCTAAAATAGTTACTAAATTAGCTTCATCAGGAAGCACTAATAGATAAAATAAAGCAGGTGCTCGAGGCACCAGGTGAACGTCACCAGAATAAAGTTCCTCAGCGTTCATTATCCAATTTTAATATAGAGCACCTCTTTCTCTTTCCTTGTTTGATTTTTCACTTACTTCTTCTTGCACTGCTCCTCAGTTATCAAAAAATATCCACTTTACCGCGCATCACCCTTTCCTTGTTGAAGTGGCAACAACTCAGCTTCCACATTTTGGGAAAGGTTTCAAATGATGACAGGGCGGTAAAGGACGATCAACTGATGGATATCTTCCCATCTAGTGCGATACTTTGGTGTGTGCTGTTCTAACAATTCGTTCAACACACGCAGTCACCCAGACACACTCCATACAAGACACACCTCTGTTGACCCACAGTTATTTTGTTGTTTAGTTGTGCTTTTGTTCAGGGGGCTATAACTGTGTGGTCATTAAATATTCCCTGGGACCCTCTACTTACCAGTTTGTTGTTTTTTTATCTCCAGTAAGCGCCACGGAGCTGCGTTGCAGAGAGGTGTAAAAAGGGGTATGGCCTCGGACCACCTCTCTAGCAAACAGCAGTGTCCCGGGGTGGGCCATGGAGGCCTCCAGGAGGGGGGCTGTGCGGTCCCCTTCCAAAGGGTGTGAAGCTCTGGAGAGGTGGTGGTCCCCGGGGCAGGGGGTCTGTAACTTACCCCCGCATTTGCATTTAATTGCCCCAGGGAGGTGGTGGTCCCCGGGGCGTGTGGGGGGGGGGGATTGAGCCACCCACACAGGTTCTTTCATTTAAAAATTGAAAGCCCCAGGGAGGTGGTAGTTCCCGGGGCTGCGGAGGGGCTGCCTCCCCCCCTGCATTTTTATTGGCAAAGCCCCGGGGAGGTGGTGGTCCCCAGGGCATGTGGGGGGCAGAAGCCCCCCCACACATACCTTTTCTAAATAAAACAGGAGAGCCCCAGGGAGGTGGTGGTCCCCAGGGCTCAGGGGGGTCCTGCATGCCCCTGCCAATAATGAAAAATGCCCCGGGTAGGTAGCAGTCCCTGGGGCTCCACGGCCCCCCGCTATTCATTTTGGCATTGCCCCCGGGATCTGGCCCACCCGGGAGCTTAAAAATAATGAAGCGCAGAAGCCTGCGCTTAGTTTTTTTATATTTGTTGTCTGGATTCAAGCACCCAGTGCAAATTCGGCCAATTTGTAAACAAAAAAATGATTTCTTTGGCCCTGGGGGTGTTCCTCTGGGACCCCATTAAAAGGCCTGGGGGGTCAGGGGGTGTGTACCCTGCCCCCTTTTCTTGTTTGTCATCCTTATTCCTCTGTTTTCTTGTGACTCGGTTCCACAAGATGGCTGCCAACACTTCCTGGTTTGGAGTGTTGGCAGCCAATCACAGTGAAGCTCGTGCTCGGGAGGGTTCGCAAACCCACTGATGTCTCAGATATCGAAACTTTTAGTTTTTTGAATTTCTCAGCAACTACTGAACGGATTTACACCATTTAAAAAAGGGTTGCTTTCTGAACCAAGCACTACCTTTTTTCCAAATGTGGTGTCATTGCGTACAGCAGTTCGGGCTGTAGCCTTGGCTAAAGTTTTGATGAGAAATTGATTTTCAGACTTTTATTTTTTGAATTTCTCAGCAACTACTGAACGGATTTACAGCATTTAACAAAAAGGATTCTTTCTGAACAAAGGGCTACCTTTTTGCCAACTTTGGTATAATTCCGTTCAGCATGTCTGTTGTGAGATGGACCAACTGAACAGCGCTCTGCTTCATTGCTTTGTCAATCAATTCCAGCAATTGATAGTGCAGCGCTGACACAGGAACAGAGGAAAATTAAGTCTGGCTTGGAAACTTCTATTTTAGACAGAAGGTCTCCACAAATTGAAGAAACCCCTCTTCTTCCACCAGAGAAGAAGACAGGAGATCAATCGCCAACATTTAGCCTGCATCCCATTGTAAGAGTTGACATTATAATGGGCTCCGCTGTGGGATTACCAATGATTCAGAAAAGGGGGTGGTGATGAACAGAGTGTCTGAATTAAGCAGACCACTCTTACCCAGTCCAAAGATCAGGGCTTTATCCATCACCGTTTTTTAGCTCACTGCACCATCCCAGCTCAGAACTTGGCTATATGCAAATTAGTCTGACCCTGGCCCAGTGCATCATAGGAACAGGGCAGACCAAACTACCAAGCCAATTCTTATACTGGGAAGGAAACAAGCTACCGGGGACCGGTTTCTGGCATTTCAGCCGTCTTCGGCCCGGCTTGCTTGAATCCTGATGGTGCAATGAGCTAGGGACTCACATCTGAGTATACCCTTCCACGCTTATGGTGGACAAAAATGATTCAGAAAAGGGGGTGGTGATGAACAGAGTGTCTGAATTAAGCAGACCACTCTTACCCAGTTCAAAGATCAGGGCTTTATCCATCACCGTTTTTTAGCTCACTGCACCATCCCAGCTCAGAACTTGGCTATATGCAAATTAGTCTGACCCTGGCCCAGTGCATCATGGGAACAGGGCATACCAAACTACCAAGCCAATTCTTATACTGGGAAGGAAACAAGCTACCGGGGACCGGTTTCTGGCATTTCAGCCGTCTTCGGCCCGGCTTGCTTGAATCCTGATGGTGCAATGAGCTAGGGACTCACATCTGAGTATACCCTTCCACGCTTATGGTGGAAAAAAATGATTCAGAAAAGGGGGTGGTGATGAACAGAGTGTCTGAATTAAGCAGACCACTCTTACCCAGTCCAAAGATCAGGGCTTTATCCATCACCGTTTTTTAGCTCACTGCACCATCCCAGCTCAGAACTTGGCTATATGCAAATTAGTCTGACCCTGGCCCAGTGCATCATGGGAACAGGGCAGACCAAACTACCAAGCCAATTCTTATACTGGGAAGGAAACAAGCTACCGGGGACCGGTTTCTGGCATTTCAGCCGTCTTCGGCCCGGCTTGCTTGAATCCTGATGGTGCAATGAGCTAGGGACTCACATCTGAGTATACCCTTCCTCGCTTATGGTGGACAAAAATGATTCAGAAAAGGGGGTGGTGATGAACAGAGTGTCTGAATTAAGCAGACCACTCTTACCCAGTCCAAAGATCAGGGCTTTATCCATCACCTTTTTTTTAGCTCACTGCACCATCCCAGCTCAGAACTTGGCTATATGCAAATTAGTCTGACCCTGGCCCAGTGCATCATGGGAACAGGGCAGACCAAACTACCAAGCCAATTCTTATACTGGGAAGGAAACAAGCTACCGGGGACCAGTTTCTGGCATTTCAGCCGTCTTCGGCCCGGCTTGCTTGAATCCTGATGGTGCATTGAGCTAGGGACTCACATCTGAGTATACCCTTCCAAGCTTATGGTGGACAAAAATGATTCAGAAAAGGGGGTGGTGATGAACAGAGTGTCTGAATTAAGCAGACCACTCTTACCCAGTCCAAAGATCAGGGCTTTATCCATCACCGGTTTTTAGCTCACTGCACCATCCCAGCTCAGAACTTGGCTATATGCAAATTAGTCTGACCCTGGCCCAGTGCATCATGGGAACAGGGCAGACCAAACTACCAAGCCAATTCTTATACTGGGAAGGAAAAAAGCTACCGGGGACCGGTTTCTGGCATTTCAGCCGTCTTCGGCCCGGCTTGCTTGAATCCTGATGGTGCAATGAGCTAGGGACTCACATCTGAGTATACCCTTCCACGCTTATGGTGGACAAAAATGATTCAGAAAAGGGAGTGGTGATGAACAGAGTGTCTGAATTAAGCAGACCACTCTTACCCAGTCCAAAGATCAGGGCATTATCCATCACCGTTTTTTAGCTCACTGCACCATCCCAGCTCAGAATTTGGCTATATGCAAATTAGTCTGACCCTGGCCCAGTGCATCATGGGAACAGGGCAGACCAAACTACCAAGCCAATTCTTATACTGGGAAGGAAACAAGCTACCGGGGGACCGGTTTCTGGCATTTCAGCCGTCTTCGGCCCGGCTTGCTTGAATCCTGATGGTGCAATGAGCTAGGGACTCACATCTGAGTATACCCTTCCACGCTTATGGTGGACAAAAATGATTCAGAAAAGGGGGTGGTGATGAACAGAGTGTCTGAATTAAGCAGACCACTCTTACCCAGTCCAAAGATCAGGGCATTATCCATCACCGTTTTTTAGCTCACTGCACCATTCCAGCTCAGAACTTGGCTATATTCAAATTAGTCTGACCCTGGCCCAGTGCATCATGGGAACAGGGCAGACCAAACTACCAAGCCAATTCTTATACTGGGAAGGAAACAAGCTACCGGGGACCGGTTTCAGGCATTTCAGCCGTCTTCGGCCCGGCTTGCTTGAATCCTGATGGTGCAATGACCTTTTCTGAATCGTCTTTGGCCACTATAGGTGTGGCAGGGTATACTCAAACATGAGTCCCTTTCTCACTGCACCATCAGGATTCAAGCAAGCCGGGCCGACAACGGCTGAAATGCCAAAAACCGGTCCCCGGTAGCTTGTCTCCTTTCTGGTGAAGAATTGGCTTGGTAGTTTAGTCTGCCCTGTTCCCATGATGCACTGGGCCAGGGACAGACTGATTTGCATATAGCCAGGTTCTGAACTGGGATGGTGCAGTGAGATAAATAACGGTGATGGATCAAGCCCTGATCTTTGGACTGGGTAAGAGTGGTCTCCTTAATTCAGACACTCTGTTCATCACCACCCCCTTTTCTGAATCGTGGGATTACCAATGGCTGGGCTGCAATGCAGTTGAATAGTGCACCAGTGGGATACAGCAGGGGTCCTGACTTTCCTTGAAGAACATAAACTCAATCACCACAGAAGACACCATTCGTCTGATGAACTCCATCCACTCAGGATCCCCTACAGACCCATGCCCCCATCACATCTTCAACAAAGCAGACTCCATTATCGCACCCCATCTCCGAGACGTCATCAACTGCTCACTCAACTCTGCCACATTCCCAGAAAGCTGGAAACACGCCAAACTCAGCGCCCTTCTGAAGAAACCCACAGCTGACCCCACCGAACTCAAAAATGACCGCCCCATCTCGCTCCTCCCATTCCCTGCCAAAGTCATTGAGAAAGCCATCAACAATCAGCTCGCCGCCTTCCTCGAAACCAACAAATCACTCGACTCCTCACAGTCTGGCTTCCGAGCCAAACACAGCACCGAGACCGCCCTCATCGCAGCAACAGACGACATTCGAACACTACTGGACAACGGAGACACAGTCGCCCTCATCCTCCTTGACCTCTCTGCAGCCTTCGACACAGTCTGCCATAGCACCCTAATACAACGCCTCAGAAACATCGGAATTCAAGGAAAAGCATTGGACTGGATCATCTCGTTCCTCGCTGGAAGAACTCAGAGAGTCCGCCTCCCCCCTTTTAAGTCAGAGGCCACCGAAGTCATCTGCGGCGTCCCGCAAGGATCATCACTCAGCCCCACCCTCTTCAACGCCTACATGAGCCCCCTCGCAACCATCGCACGTCAACACAACCTCAACATCATCTCCTACGCTGATGACACTCAGCTGATCCTCTCACTCACCAAAGACCCAATCACCGTCAAAACCAACCTACATGAAGGGATGAAAGAAGTAGCCGTGTGGTTGAAGCACAGCCGTCTGAAACCGAACTCGGACAAAATGGAAGTCCTCATCTTAGGTGCATCCCCTTCCGCCTGGGACGACTCTTGGTGGCCAACGGCCCTAGGAAAAGCCCCCATACCGACGGACCACGCACGGAACCTGGGCATCATCCTGGACTCCTCACTCTCGATGACCAGACAAGTCAACGCCGTCTCATCATCATGCTTCAACATCCTACGCATGCTCAAAAAAATATTTCGCTGGATCCCCACCGAAACAAGAAAAACGGTCACCCATGCACTGGTTACAAGCCGTCTGGACTACGGAAACACCCTTTACGCCGGTACCACCGCAAAACTGCAGAAAAAACTCCAACGCATCCAAAATGCTTCAGCCAGACTCATACTAGACATCCCCCGCACAGACCACATTTCCGTTCACCTGAAAGACCTTCACTGGCTCCCCGTCAACAAGAGGATAACGTTCCGTCTCCTCACCCACGCACACAAAGCCCTATACGAACTTGGACCTGATTGTCTCAACACGCGCCTTTCCTTTTACACCCCCACCCGCCAGCTGCGTTTGTCCAACCAAGCCCTCGCCGCTGTTCCGCGCATCCAAAAAGCCACCATGGGGGAAGATCCTTCTCCTACTTAGCCAAAACCTGGAATTCCCTTCCAATCCACCTCCGCCTTACTCAAAACCACCTAGCCTTCAGAAAACAGCTTAAAACCTGGATATTCGATAAGTAAACCTCCCCCCCCTTCCTCAAGAGCCTTGAGACCCTCTGGGTATGTAGTGCGCTATATAAATTCTGACTTGACTTGACTTGACTTAACAAGTGACCTACAGTTAGCAGGTAAGCTACTTGGACTCTTTACGGAGATTGTGTCCCTCTTTTCCTTGTGCCGTGCCAAGGTTGCTGTGGGTAATGACTGCACCCCATGAAAGACAATCAGAGGTTGCTTTGCATGACAACATCTTGGTCTTCCTCACCATCGCCTCCTTGTATCAGTTTAACAACTTCTCCTCAATCACCAGCAGCAGCATTCCATCTCTTCTATGCCTTCCTCATCCCAGTTTTCTCTTTGAGAATTGACAAGCTTACAAAACAAAGGAAACTAAATTAAAAATATGTGCAACTGGTAAATTGTATTAAAATATAAATGAATTATGCACTGCATTTAAAATTTCTGGACCAAAATTTGAAGAATGCAAACCCCCCACAGACATTTTATAAAGTTAAACGTAGTTACTAGGAACCATCCACGTGGCTGTTCAACAAATATCATGTAGAGAAGATTCCTTGAATTTAGCCAATAAATCCAAAAGCCCATGAGTATACCTAGCCAACACTTCACCTGAGTGAAAATAGGCTGAAGTAGAGCTACACAAAGGAATAGCAGTAGATAAATCAGAAACCAAATTCAGCAGAATTATCCATGAGGAATTCTAACATTTTATAGGGGGTCACAATTCTCTTAATCCATTTCAATCTTTATTTCAATCGATAAGATGTACAAAGCATTTAAAAAACAGTTTCGATTAGTACAAATCCATAAATAAAATAGAAAAAATTACAGTTTATCTTAAAAACATTTACACTGCATTGAAATTTACAAATCAACAGTACGTTCGACCTGGAGCGACTCTATGTCAGAATTCATATAACGGGTATGGGTATGCCACATCGCTGTTAAAAATTTAGCCACCGCAAACACAATCAATGGAGATGGATCCGTCTTTAGTATTCTGTAAGCCGGAAAGCAGTGCCTGAACCCCAAGTTTTTAAGAAGGGGCACGAGCCAATACTTTCTTGGTCTCTAGTAGGCATTACAAAAAAATATGACATGCAGTTCATTTTCCAAATGTGGGAGGATGCCGGGCATTGCTCTGTTGTCGGGGGCTGGGACCAAGTGCTAGTAAATGATCTAAGATGGAGAGTGCCATATCTCCAC
This sequence comes from Lissotriton vulgaris, assembly GCF_964263255.1. Lineage (NCBI taxonomy): Eukaryota > Metazoa > Chordata > Amphibia > Caudata > Salamandridae > Lissotriton > Lissotriton vulgaris. The sequence goes on along the minus strand of NC_141689.1, from coordinate 412,595,244 downwards.
TGCAAAAATAGTTTTCTGGTCAGAACAGGGCTAATACCATCGAGGACATGTTCCAAGCAATATGAGTCTTTAAATTGAATGAATAAGTGTGTTAAAGACCCCAACCGAGAACTCCCTGTTGAAGAGATCAATTTTAAATTATAATAATCCTTTGATAGGAGTTTTCGTGAGACCCTACTGCAGGCGTTTATAGGATCTGACCATAGTTCTGGCTTCCAAGGCTCTCACATATCCTTTTTATATATTTTAGCCAGGGAATGTTCATTATATTTGGTAAGCATAGTATCTCTTGGAACTCCATTCTGTAACTCTCGAGCTCTGGCTTGATCCAGATCCGTCGCCAGAAAGTTATCGGCTTTAAGCCCAGCTCTTCTGCAATTGGTCTAAGGCCCAGGTCTAATCTTAGCGGGAGAAGCGGGGTACTTGGGGGTAAAGCTACCAGCTGCCTAATGAATTTATTTTCCATAATCGACAGGTTTTGGGCGGATGTGTGTCCCCACAGTTCCCCTCCATATGTGACTGCCCCCCTCCCCTGCATTTTGTAAATTTGGAGCACTGGGCTAAGGGGTTTATAAGTCGATCTGTTTGATAACCTACAGATACCACCCTTCAACTGCACCAATTTCATGTTGGTCTTTGTCCTGTGTGTGTCCCAGGTCATCTTTTGGTTAATGGTCACCCCTAAGTACTCAAAAGTGAGAACCCTCTCTAATCTCAGTGGGGTTAGGGCATGTTGAGGGTGGGGGGTTGAGAATCATATATTTGGTCTTCAAGGCATTGATCTCCAGCCCCCGCTCCACACAAAAGGCTGAAAACCCATCCAAGACCTGTTGTATTCCCATGGGGGATTTTGACAACAGCAGGGTGTCGTCCGCGAACATTATCGCCGGCACCCTGCTGCCATTGAGCCTTGAGGCGTCAATGTCACCCATCTTGGTCAAATGGGCGATTACCCCATTGACAAAGAGGCAGAACAGGCTGTGTGCGAGCACGCAACCCTGTCTCACCCCCCTTGCCAACGGGGAATCTTCCTGAGAGCATCCCATTCTTGCCACACCGGACATGTGCAAAATTTTCTTGATGCAGTCTTATCAGAATGGACAGAATATCAGTGGGAATGCCCAACTCTGCCAACACGGACCACAATCTAAATCTTGGCAACAGATCAAAGGCGGCACATTGGTCCACAAAGACAGTGTATAAGCTACTGCCCTCGAGGATTGCAGTTTTCCAGAACAAAAGATTCAGACGGAAGATCTGATCCGTACTTGAAACCTTCCTTCTGAATCCCGCCTGATAGGGGCTCAGAATGGAAAATTCTTCCATCCAATTTTGGAGGCGATCTAATATCAGCCTGCCACATAATTTTTGTGAAACATCTATGAGGCTGATGGGCCTGTAGTTGGCTGGGAGCAGAGGTGAGCCCTTTTTAAATATAGGGACAATCTCTGCGCCCAGCCAAGTACTGGGCACCTCCATGCCCCCCAGGACGGCATTGAATATCGTTAGCAGGTAGGGGGCCCAAACATCTGGCTCTTGTTTAAAAAGATCACCTGGGAGCCCGTCTAAACCAGGCGCTTTGACTGATGTCAATCCGGAAATGGCAGCTCGTACGTTCATCTCTGTAAAAGAATCCCCCTCTAACTGCATGCCAGTAATAGGCAGTGCATGGGTTGGGGCACCATCTCCGTCCGTATAGAGAGACTGAAAATGATCTTGCCAGACCTTGGCTGAAATGTTAGGTTCGCTAGCCGGGGCTAACTCCTCGGACCCCATGTTTACTATTCGCCAGAATTTACGAGAGTCCCTTACAGCTAGTGAGGTGGTAAGGTTTTCCCATTTCTCATAGTCCCATTCAATCTTGGCATGGGTAACCAACCGCTTATAATCCCTTCTCCTGGCCTGTATCACAACACTGTTTTTACCTTCCTTGATGGAAGTCAACAGATCTGATTTGGCCTTTCGGCATACAGCATTATACCAGGTAGGGCGATTAAGGCAGCCACCCCCTGTCTTTCCTATGGAGAAAAGAACTTCGGCCATGGACTTGATAAGGTCCTCATGTGCCGACCACAAATGTTCATGTATTTCGATAGCGTTGGGTTGCTCTGCCAATACGCTCACCTTTTTAAGTATAGGGATGACACGGGCGTAGAGCCCTGAAACCTTCTCTGGGTTAGTGGCTAGTTTTTCCCACTTCACTCTCCATCTATTGTTCGCCAAGGCCAACCCTGCAACGGGCGCATCAGCACCAGCCCCATTTTCATCTATTCCAGGGAGCGCAAATTCTAATTCAAGCGCATTGTGATCGCTGGCCTCCGTGGGTATCACCCTGAAATCTTTAATGTACGACCACGAGGACAATTGCACTAGGATATAATCCAGTCTTGACTCCCTTCCCACTTTGTTGAATGCATGTTTGGGGGGAATGTCAGAAGTCGTGCGACCATTGCAAGCCCTCACACCGTGCTTGAGGGTTAGGGCAGTGATCTGTACAGCCAAGGGTGTCCATTCTCTTAATATAATTTTCTTAAATTGCACCGATAGGAGAAATTATGCAAGTGACTCTCCTATCCTGCTGACTGTCCACAGCCGGTGCCATAGAACAATTATATGTAACAATGAGATCATATCCTACTTGCCGATTAACATAATCCTGCCCACTTAGTTGTCTGTTCTCTCTAGTAAGGGATTCCCTTAATGTGTTTAGCAAATGCTAACTTTGCCTTCAAAATGACTGAAGCCCCTCACCAGTTTGAAGACTAAAGATTTTCTTCCTGTGATCACTGACCCTGAGCATACCATTGCTCCAGCATGGCTCCCCAACCTATTGAACTGGCATCCACAGCTAGGATCAAAGGCGGCCAGGGGTATAATGACACATCTCTTATCAAAGGACAGAAGGACAGACTCACCTGCACCTCATAGTTTACTGATTCTAGAAACATTGCTATAGAATGAAGTTTACCATGGGCTTCAAAAGATAATGGCCTCAAGAATATCATAGATGCCATTAGACCCTGACTTAAAAGCCATTTTCTGACTAGAACAGTGATTGTTTATCAAGAGGGATTTGAATAAAGATTGTGACTTGATCACCCGCTACCAACAAGGTTTGAAAATGTGCTTCTATAATAACATAATTGTGTGAAAGCTGGAGCTGTGATTTGTCTTTGTTCAGCAGAAAATAACGTAGAATTGTATACACCAGCTCTGTATCTTTTGCCCCTCGGAAAAGAAGCAACAACCAGCCAATCATCCAAATAGACATATACCATAATCCCCTTTTCATGGACAATTGCATCCAAGAGAACTAACACTTCACTAAAAATACAGAAGGAAAAGATGACAAACCAATAGGAAGTGAATGATTCGGATGGCATTATAAGAACAAGTGAGTGATCACTTGGTGCTATGGGTATAGGATAAACCTACTTAGAGATATAGCAACCCAGATATTCACATGATATATCACTTTTTTGCAGAAGTTCGTTAATGTTTATTTTGACACACCACGTTTACCTGCTCGATTGTGGCTAGTGAAGGTAGGAGTGTTAGCAAGTTAGTGTCATGTCTTGAAACACTTGGTTACACACACGGTTTTGTGGTGAATATCGTTTTGGGCACAGGCAGTGCATGGTGCAGTTTTACTTTTTGGATTTTGTTCTTTACCCACTGGTGAACTTTTATGAGCATGGTAATTGGTAATACAATATATGTGAGAACCAAGCTGGTAATTCTCTGGTTTCTGTTCAAATAGACTAAATGACATATAATGCATTATGTGACTAGAAAATGTGAATAAATTATGAATTGTTATGTATAGTGATAGACTTTTATGTTATTTGAAGAGTATTCCCCTGACGAAGGTGCATACCGAAATGCATTGGGATATGTCTTCATTTGTTGATTTATGGAGAGTTGTTTGAAGATTTCAAACGAACACATTTGATGATGGAAAAGAAGAATAAAAGTATTTTTGAAGGATGAAAACTCAACAACTGTTTCATGACATTTCTGTTTTTGTTTAGCTTTCGCTGTGATTATAATGATGGTGTTATGTGATGATTAACAATCATGTTCTTCATTTTTGAAGAATAATTTATTATGAATATTTTTTGATACAATTGTATTGAAAAGCACATATAAAATTGAGAGGACAGTGCATCACGTAATAGTGAGCCAGTGGATAGTGCACCCCATAACACAGGTGTCTGTGGTTCATTCATTTATACTAACTTGACTGGGGCTAGTCAAGATATGGGTCTGCACCAGGTGTAACTGTAAAATATTGGTTTAAAAATGATTTAAAAGAGGAGTGCAAATTATTACCATTGTGTATACTTAGAGAACCAATAGGAAGAACCTGAAATTATTAACTCTAATCGTCTATAATGAATCTCGAGAACATTTAATGACCATTATTTATTGGCACATGAATATTAGCGACATTGAGATGAGAGACATTAAAAAAAAATCTTCTGGGTGTATCAACACGATTATTGGCTGCAGTGTTATCACCTTGAAAGGATAGTGTGCCAAATACTTGCTGCAGGCAACAAGATGGAGAACCGGTCTGAAATCTCCATTTGTACTAAAAAGAGGATAGAATAAAACCTGTGCCTCTGTCTGAATATGGGACTTCTAATATTGCTTTATTTTCCATCTATAAATGTATCACTTTCCACATTTGCTCCCCCATGCCCCTCTTTTGGTTGTAACGGAGGCAAAGGAGTGGTTTGAAACTTTGCTGGATGTTTGCCTTTGAATTCTATGAAATAACCAGACTTCGTAATCTGATACCCACTTGTCAATCTAAAATACCAGTAATGGAGAAACCAATCCACATCGTCTTTCCTGTAGTCATGGCTTTGGAGTGTTTGTGCACTTGGGACACAGGAATCTGAGGGCTCGGATTCATAAATAATGGCCCCCAATCCCAGGCCCTTCCTTGACAGGGAATTCTTGACTGTTGGAACTATTGCTGGCCCTTCTAAAGGAACAACAATTGAAAAAAAAGACAACAAAATGTTCTTGTTCTTCATAGATTCTTTTTAGTAAGGTCTTGAATTGGATGGAGATAAAATAAAAGAGAACCAAAAGAGGCAAATGAAGGAGCTACGTAAGTCCAAAATGCCATTTGTAAACAATTCTTTCTGCTTGAAACTGTGAGTCACAAAACTTAGACAGGGACATGAATGTAGAACCTGGAAGGATAGCCAGTGGAAATTGAGGAAAACTAGATTGCTAACTACAGAGTAGGTTAGAACTACGAATAACAGGAATCCACTTCCAGGTCTTTAATGGTAGAGCATATCTAACTACACTACATGCAGCCCTGAGTACCTGGCAGCAATTCATAGTTGTAATGGCTTTCAGTTCCCATTTAGTTCTACTACTCAGCTTGCATTTCTACCTGTGATATTTTTTCTCCACAGGTCCCTCTTGATCCTTTACCTATTTTCCCTATGTTCTCTGTTTTTGTTCTCTGTTGTCGGACTCCATCCTTTCCCTGTGCTATGACTGCTGATTTCTGGGGGATACTGGGGATCAGCACCAGGATCCTGGTAGATAAGCAGCCTCCTGATCGTTCCTTCCACCTCAGATATAAGTAAGATACTGACACTTTGATTATACAATATTCTCCATTTTCTACTACTCAGTTTTGTTTACGCATTGAACTCTCCACCTATCTCATATGATTTCATCTTACTTCCAAAACACATCTAACAAACAGTCAGAGCAAGAATCCTCCATCAGATGCCTTTCCATCCCGGGATTTTCCCGTACTGCCCTTCAACAGTAAGACCAGAAAATGCATCATCAAATGCCAAGGCAGACTAAGATGATGCACAAGCCAATAAAGAAATTTACTACTGTTAATACAGGCCCCTCAGATTCAAAATGATTCAATCTATATTTTTTTTACATGTAAAGAACTATTTTGTGATATCTTTCCATTGATAATAATAATAATACACATTTTAGATAGTGCATAGCTACTCCTGTGATGAATGTCCCAATGCTGAGCAGTCTGAAAAAAGATAAGAGACAAACTGGGGAAAGGGGCATAAAAAAGCCAAGTCTTAAGGTTATTGCAATACTAAGGCTCTGACTAAGATTGCCACAGCAGAAGGAAATTCCAGAGTTTAGAAGCAATAAAGCAAAAAGATCTACCACTAGCGCACTTGTAAAAGGAGTGCCTCCGAGGACCTGAGGCTCCTTCTAGGAGGGTATGGAGCGAGAAGAAAGTGTAGATACGTTAGCCCAGCCTTCCTAAGGCTCCTATAACAGTAGCATAGGGCCTTAAAAGAAAGGCGCTTTTCCACTGGGAGCCAGTGCAGTTCCTGAAGCGGGCATGTTTCCAGTTAAGAGGTGCCAGCGCTGCCTCGAAAGAACTGTAAGCAATTCCTTGCATACAGGAAGAAAACCATACTACCCCCACTCCAGGATACAAGGGGTGGCCGGGTCAAAAGGAGAAACCGACTTAATAGAAGATTTGTACCCCTTTGGCTCAGCCTCATCAATAGGTTTGAACTGGAGCAGGCCTTTGCCTTCATCAGAAGGCTCAAACCAAGTGTTACAGTAGCAAACATGTCTAGCAGCCCCTGGAAAGGAAGAATACATGGTGGCAACTTTGATAGAGAAAAACTCTGCCAGTAGTATGTTGCAGCTCTCCTTAGATGGTGACATTACTGCAGATACTCGATCCAGCAATGTTAATTCTTTAACAATGGAGAAGATCTTTCTGGAGGAGTTTTGGCCCATCTCAATTTTATTTACGTAGGATGAAAAATTGCCTAGCTAAAGTGAAGGTAAGTTTCAATTCTATTAAGGACAAGGAGGCGAGGGTTATGCTTAATTCTCTCTTCACATAACAGCCCAATAAAGCAAAAAACGACTTTTCCCAGAACACTTAGGGAAAAACTACACAAGAAAAATCCATAGTCCTTTCATAGTGTCCTTGATCAGGCTCCACAAAGTCCTCTGTCACTGTCTGCACCTCTTCTTTCTTCGCACAAATCACACCCACAGGTTTCTTCAAGCATCCTGTTTCGACCCATCACTTTCTGTAAAGACACCTCGCGTCAATAACCGATCTATCCAACGTCTGGCTAGCATGGATACTCAGACAATCATAATAGACTAATTGTTTGATTAGATAAGACAAGATCAAATAACATCATATCATAACCATGCATGTGGAATGGAAAACAATCTAATTACACCAGTACGGGCGGGTCTGCATCTGATTAGAGTGCTGGGTGGGAAAATAGTTGCCTCTGTGTCCTTAATAGAATTGTATCCCAGGTACAATATTAAGTGGTTAAACCAGAGAGTGAATATCCCATATATGTAGTTCTTGGGAACTAATGGAATTCTATTGGTTTCTAGTTGATTATTCATGAGTAAGAGCCATTTTCATGAGCACTGTGGGCCTACTTTTCAAAATATCAGAATACAAACAATAGCGGACATACCTGCACCAACTACAGATCAATACCTGAATGGTGAGATTGGGTCCCATCTTACTCAAAATATATATATATTTCCTGAGGTGAGATGTATTTATATAAAAGAACGTAATAATTAAAATATATTAGGCCTGTTGGCTAAGGGAGATCTATGGTTGTTTTTTTTCCCAGACTTTTCATCTTTAAGAATTTAGGGTGAGACTAATAAGAGATTACAAACTAGCACATCACAGAGGAAGCATTTATTTTTGTGCTACCAGAAGCAACAGTGTACAACCCGGTAGGTGAGATATAGTTCCACCAGTATATAAACTTTGTGTGTTGAGAAACGTTACACAACAGGGTGCAAACAGACTCTCATATTAATAATCAACTCTATGAGGCTGTGTATGATTGAGAGAATGAGAAGAATGAGTGTGTTTGTAGATACATTTGTGTTGCTATAAATGGGAGTTTATAACTGGTCTCTCAACTGGTGATGCTTTGAACGTAAACAGGGGAACTTTTGACATATATTACATGGGTCCCTTTCTTTTAATAAAGTAATGATTGTACAGAAGTATTCTACCCTTTTTATGTTAATACCTATATCTGGCAATATATTGGGTTCCAGTCCTAACATCTTTGAACACGGATATGAACTTATGGTGACAAAGTGTATTGTCTTTTAATACTCTCATCTTTCTCTTGTTATTTGTTTTATTTGTTTTTTTATAGTGTACTCTGTGGCACGCTCTTTGCTGTATGGTTCTAACATTGTTTTTATATAGACATGAAATATATGTGAATAGATTTTTTGTGATTCCTGTTTGTAACCATAACAAAATGTTTTAAATTAGTTTTTTAAAAAGATATGTATAATTTTTACTATTACTGACTAATGATTGGCACACTATTTTTCAGTTGACAACTATACTCTCCATTGTGATTTTGGTTTTGCACTGAGCGGAATGTCACATGATTGTGAATGTTGTTTTATATAAGGTAGACCAATGGATGAATTGTTCTTTTGACTTAATAGGATTGAAACTTACCTTCACTTAAGCTAGGCAAATGTTCATTTTATGTCAGGACCGCAGGCGAGGATTATGCTATTTCAAAGCTATTTTCACCACCCGAGCCACGTTCACTACAGGTTTGAAGTACAACCTTTTAAACGTCAAGCCTGATGACAAATCAGCTGCACGCATAATATCCTCCAAAAGTGTGCACAGGCTAAATGTTTTTGTAGCCATTGTCCCTTTAGCTGAACATGCTCCAAAAATCTTTTTATTGATACCCGCCTCCTGAATCATACATCTCACCCAGCGGGCTACTGTGGGAGAGGTTTCTTGAGAGCAATAAGGAGCTGTCTTTCTCCCAAACAGCAGACTTCCTCAGTCATCTCCTTGTATACTTTAAAGCATTTGACCACACATAACTTGAGAGAGCCAGTGAAGGCAGGATAAGAAATTGTGCGAGTGTTTTATTTGGTATGCCGACTCAGGGTAAAAGTTACTTTGTCAGGGGAAAAAACCCTGGCCGTAATGTCCAACGCCCACATATCAGAGGCCCTTCAGCACAATACAAGGCACAGCAACATTACTAATTTTGCAGAAAAATCCTTCCGAGACAAGAATTGATTTAGTTCCCAAGACAAAAAGAGGTTCAAAACCAAATTAACATCCCATAGTGGGGTCCAGGGGTAAGGGTTAACAGAATTCCCCTAAGCAACCTACTGACCAACGGGTGTTCACCAACAGGGGCTTCAGATATATGGGCATGGCCTGCAGGCACAGCAGAACGGATGGCGTTGATTGACCGGTATGCCAGCAATTCCTCTGCCATGCTCAAAAGAAATTGGGGATTTGGATTAAATCAGCTCCCACAGGATCCACTTCCCCACGCAGACACCAACAAACCCATCTCGACCAGGCAGAGTGGCAACCTTTTGTTGTGCTGTCTACCCATGCTCAGGATAAGAGGAATTCAGCGTGGCTCGAAAGGCCTGGAAGCGTCCATCTTTGACTGTAATCCTCCACGCCATGAGATGTAAGGAACCTTCCAACACCAGCCGATGTGGTTCTTTGTCTGGATTTCTCAGAATGTGAGGAAAGTGGGGGAATTGGATTGGATAAGCCCAAGAAAGTGCCAGAAAAACTGGAAGCCATCCTGTCTGCGGAGCTGAGCCGCTGTCCTGGTGATCATGGAGAATGGGGGAAAGGCATAACTCTCCTCTCTCCAATCCTGGCAGAACGGTTCCGTCACCTCCGCCAGGGGGTCCGGCCTCCAACTGAAGAAACGTGTCAGCTGTTAGTCGAGGCGGCACACAAAGAAATCCACTGAGAATGGCCCCACCAGTTGAACAGCTGCCAAACCATTTGAGGGTCCAGATTCCAAATGCTGGAGTACCTCAGGTGCCGGGAGTGCCAGTCAACAACATGATACTTCTGACCTGGAAGATACTTCACCATTACGATACCTGATTGTCCAGGAAGAAGTTCCAAAACTCTTTTGCCATATTGATGAGGGCACAGTACCTGGTGCCACCCTTGTGGTTTAGGTATCTCATTGCGGAGACGTTGTCCATCTTTAAGAGGACTGAGGACAGGACTCGATCCTGGGTCCAGCAGTGGACCATGAACAAACCAGCCAAGAGCTCAGGCAGTTTATATGCCAATGCTGTTCTAAAGGTGAACAACTTTCGTCTGTGGAGAAATCCCCACATCGGGTGTCCCAACCTGACCTGCTGGCCTCCGACTATAATACCAGGTCAGGCGGAACAGAAGATAGCTCTTTCATTCCAAGCTTCCATGTGGGAGAGCCACCACTCAATTTCCTCCCTGACCTCATCCATCAAACGAACCAACTGCGAATATGTGAGGCCTCTCCTGAGATGGTACGCTTTTAGACCATGTAAGGCCTGGTAGTACAAAGGCTTGGAAAAATCACTTGAATTAAAGAGGAGAGGAGGTCTACAAGGCGAGCGATCTATCTGAGTGATGTGCATTGATTGGCCAGTGTCTGGAGGAGCTTGTGCCTTATCTTCGTGATCTTTTGGGAAGCAAGACTTAGAGAAGAGGAGGTGGAGTCTATGACAAAACCCAAGAAGACTGTCCTGTGCGTTGGTGTTAGTAAAGACTTTGTCTCGTTTATCACGAACCCCAGCCCCTGCAACAGGGTTACCACTGACTGGAGATGTGACATCAGTCTCTTGGGACATTGCGCCAGGATGCAGATATTGTCCAGATGGAACATCAGCCAAATTCCCTGAGCTCGCAGGAACTCCACTGTGGGCTTGAGCACCTTGAGCACCTTGGCGAACGCAAAGTGGCAGATGAGACAGAAGGGCAAGGTGAGGAAGTTGTAGGTCTGGGAGTCCTACATGAATTGAAGGAAGCAATTAAGCGGGTGAAAATCAGGACCGACAGGTATGCATCCTTCAGGTCCAGGTGGACCATCCAATTGAGTGGAAGTAACCCGCAATCTTGAAGTGGCGATATACCAACCACTCATTGAAATGCTTGAGATTTATTACCGGCCTGTGCCCCTTGTCTGCCTTGTCAACCAGGAAAAGGTTGCTGATGAAACCCTCGGGGACTACCACCGAACGACAGATCGCTCCCTTCTGAAGGAGGGCCACAACCATCTCATCTATCAGCACTCTGTTGTGGGCATAAAAACAGATGGGGCATGGACGCACGTCTTGGATGGGGGAACCGTAAAATTCAATTTGGAACCCCTGCACTGTCTGCAGAACCCATGAGTTTGAGGTAATGGAGGCCCTGGCTTGGAGGAAATGTGTTAGCCACTCCTCCACCTTCAGCAGGGCCAAGAGAAAAATACTCATAGTTTGTATTGCTATTGAACCTTTGTAGCCTCCACAGCCCCAAAACCATTGCTTTCTGGTGAGGTAGAGGTTGTTAAAGCACGGATTGGCCTGATATTGCCCATGCCAGGAGCCTTGCCCCCTAGACGAAGAGGAGAGGCAGTGGGTCGAGCGGCTCCTTCCACGACCGGCCCCATGGAAAACACATCGGGTAAAGACACGCTTTATATTGGTTTGGGCTTTGTCTAGTGATGTGAAGGTCGCCTCAAACTTCCCAAACTCTTTGACGAACGTATCACTGAACAAACCACCTGCACCTGCCTCAGAGAAGGCCAGATCCCCCAGTTTCCGGTCGACTTTGATGAGTAAGGAGCAGCGGTGCTCCATAGACAAGTCACAGTTGGCATTACCACTAAAGTAAACTGCGCGTTGTGTCCAGCTGGACAGGATATCAGGATCAATGAGAGAGCTCAAAGCCTTGGCCCCTTCTGCCATGTGTAAGATCTTGGTGATCGGGCCAATGGCATCTAAAAACTTACCTTGCAAGGAGCGCCAAGATCTTTCAATTCTCTTCTTGGGATCTTTAATAAACTTAACCAGGAACGTGGCTATCTTCACATTGATATCGGGTGTTATGGCTACCTTCCCATCTAGGGTGGGGCAGGGGCACTCTGCTCTCAGATGGCTGAAGGCCTCGTTCTCCAACGGCTTCCTGAGGTGCGATGCCACATATTTAGCCACCTTTTGAGCTGGGGCCCACTCCGCTGACCTAGGATAAATAATGTCATCCAGGTCCAGCATATTCAAAACCCCCTCCTGTGCTGGGGCGTAGGATGGGTGCCACAAACTTGTAGAGCTTGCTTCATCGTCTGACTCCTCCGGGAGGTCGCGGGGTGTCTGGGCCGGCCGGCACTGGGGTGTCAGACGGGCCCTCAGTGCCCTCAGGTGGGGAGGTCTTGGCCAAAAACACCTGTTTAAGGCGTGCAAGGGCATCTTTATCGATCCCTTCATCACACTATTTTGTTAGGGGAGCCCTCACCTGGAGTGTCTCGGGTGGGTTCTGCTGGGCTGAAACCGGGGTGTGGGCGACCTTTGTGCGCTCTTGCACAATCCTCTCTGACAACCTTTCTTCCGAGGGGGCCGTTAGATCAGTGACTGCCCTGTAAAAGTCTTTGTTCCACTGGAGGTAGGCCAGAGAGTTCTCCTCCTCATAGGTTTCATGCAACATTATAAGGTGATAGAGGGAAACACCTGTAGGTAATATCTGAGGAAGGGACGGTCTGGTAATAGTTTTAGGTTCCAATAAAGTGGGCAATCAGTCCCCACTAACGTGTTGGTGATCTACTGCATACAAGCATGACCAGATGAAGAGTTGTGGGGGACCCAAGCAGGTATGGGTGGACTATTTAAAGGGCGTTTGCCCAGGGACGCTAAAATGACCCTTGGTCACAGTGGGTAAAACCTGTCTAACACGGGTGTCCCCAAGGCTTCTTAGGCATAGAAAACAATACTGACCCCTCAGGGCGTTCAGATGGTGCACCGCACCACTACCAGCCCTGCAGGGTGTCTCCAATCAAACCTGAAAGAAAACAGAGCGATACTGACTACTTAGCCCTCCAGCTGAGGGTCAGCTGAAACAGCCAGATGAGCACGAGCAATGTCAGGCCTTCGAGTCTCCCGCTTTGGGATTTCAAGCGCACACTGTGGGTCAGAATGCTTCGGATCCCCCTGATATTGAGGGGAAACATCGCATCAGTAGTGCACTAGCGGTCCTGCGACCAGCAAAAAAAAGCACAATAGGGCTCTGAAAAGAAAGGAACAATGCGCGGATCAGTGCTACATGAGACAAATCATTAAACACTTTCACGATCAAATAGCAAGACCACAGTATTCGGACTGTATAAACCAGGAGGGAAAAAAGGAACCTCTTAACTGGCTGCTGAGCAGTGAAGAAAGAGGATGAGCAGACAGTGACAGTGGACTTTGCGGAGCCTGATCAAGGACACTGTGAAATGACTATGGATTTTTCTTGTGTGTTTCTTTCCATAAGTGTTCTAGGAAAAATAGTTTTTGGCTTTAATGGGCTGCTGTTATGTGTTACTGACTAAACCGAAGAGAGAATTAAGCAGCTTTCAGCTTCACTCCAGAAGGAGCTTTGAAAGAGATGTACTGAGAAATCCAAAAGGGAATAGCCCTATGATCAGACCTGACCAATGTCAGGGGAGACCCCACCACTAAGTCTGTAAGATTAGAAAAATAGGATCCAACGTATGTCCACACTGGTGAGTGGGCTCAGAGACCAGCTGGGGCAGTTGAAGACTAGATAAGTCAGCAACCAAAGCTGGAGCTAAAGCGCACATCAAAACATCAAATTGAAGATTAATGTCCCCAACCACAGTGAAGTTAAAATAGTGTAGGATTAGTGGGGGCAGAATATCTGCTAGAGAAGATATAAAACTGGTAGCCGTCCATGGTGGCCACCAGATCAAAATCCCTGAAAAGGTGAAATTATTAGAGCAAAATAGGGAGAAAAGCACTGCCTCCAGCCAGCATTCTTTGTCTAAAATACTCTGACTTGCAACACGAAGCGGCATTGAATGTAAATCAAATCTTGAAAAGAAATCCTCTGCCTAAGGTGCTGCAAGTAAAAATTGTCTCTAATATGTGTCTTTGAATTTTTTTTATTCAGCACCCTGAATGCATCTGCCTTGTGAATCTTCAGAGTCATCTTTATAATTAACAGTCTCAACATTAGGAAGTAATTATTTGTGTTTCTTAAATCACTACAGCCCATATTTATGAAGCCTCTGCATTGCCCTTGCTTCAAGCAAGGCGATGCAAGGACAACGCAAAGGCTTCAGTAATATCTACAATGCCATGCAAGGCCTGATTTCCTTGGCCTTGCATGGCCTTTAAAGAAACGTAACGGAAGGCAGCTATTTACAACACGTTACGTTATATTTCAACTTGGAAGGCGTTCCATTTGTGGAGCATAGCGTGTTCCCATACACTCAACCATGGGTTTTGGAGCATTCCCAGATTTACAAAGACTTGTGACCTGGGTACACGTAAAAATACTACGCTTTCTCATATGAGATGTAACAAAGAGAAATACCTTTGTTTCTCTTAGTTATTTCCTCTTTTCACATGTGCTGCACTCTGCAGCACACATAGAAAGAAGAAAATTCCTCTACGGTTTGTGTTGGTGCAGAAGGTGGTGTCCCTTCCAGTCCAAATACAATCCTGCCTGTAACAAAGGCACTTTGCAATATGGTGCAAGAGTGCCTACATTGGTACTAAACAGCACAAAGTGCACCAGCACAAGAAGAGAGCAGAAATGCTTCATATCTTTGCAAATATGGAGCATTTCTGCTCTCTACCCGTTCATGCAACACAGTGCAGCAATGTGTTCCTAGATACTGTTTCAATAATGACAGCCTTCTGCTCCCCAGGAGATAAGACAGTACAATGTTCAGCTTCTTGATCGCCTTTGGAATTATAGTTCCCCTTTCACTTACCTTCAGTCTCCGTGATTCACCAGGAATGGAACAATCAGCCTCAAACTGTTCCATCTTTAACACCTTGACTGCTAAGGCAATTCCCGCTGGGTGCTGAGCTTATATGAATACCATTGTTTCATGACGAGCTGAGCTCGTCATAAGCACACGACCAGTGTACTGCATGACGAGCTGAGCTCGTCATGAGCAGCGAAGGGGTTAAGCAGTGTGTCCTGTTTTCAACTTATTCCATTACTCCGAGTCCAAGTCTTCCTCGTCACAGTGATTACTAGTGACCTTGTCTCCGTTTGACAGAACATCCAAAGAAAAAATGCTATATATTCTAGTTTCTTCTTCTTCCAATATGGTGCCATTCCTGGCACCTACTATCAGTATAAGTAGGAAGTCATTTGTTGTACATAGAAGATGACTCCACAAGCAGGTAGGTGAAGTAGAAGCTTTATTGCAGCACAGATATAGGTAGGTCAGCCCCTCGTCCAACCAGAGCTCCAACTGCCAACAGGGCGAAGGGGAACTCCAGAACCCAGAACCCAGGGAGAGATCTAGAGTGCTGGCCAAAGAAAGAGGCAAAGCACTGTACAACATATCTCCCCCCTTTGCAAGGAAAGAAAACACAGGAAAAGGAAAACACACTAATGCACATAGTCGTTTAAGTACATGGGAGGGCGACGAGAGCGAGAGCTCCTTAAACCAACGTCAACCAAGGAAGAGGAGGCAGGAACGGGAACAGAAGTAGAAACAAGCGAAGCAGGAGCAGAATTAACCACAGAACCACTATGATATGTACATAAGGATGTAGAAGCATCACCACCACCCACCTCCCCCCGTTCAGTTGGCAAGGGAATGGGTAGAGAAGGACTACCAGAAGACAGTAAATAACCGTTACAACCATCACTATGAGCCGGAAGCAGATCATCAGAAGAAGAATCTTTGCGTTTCTGGTAGAGGGCCACCCTCCGGTAATTCCAACTTTCACCATTGGCCAGGACAATGAAGTGAGGAAAAACCCTCTTGACTCTGTAGGGACCCCTAAACTTGCTGAGACCTTTTGCAAATCTTCCTGGCTTAACCTTAACCAGGTCACCCACAGAAATGGGCATGGGAGTACTGTCATGAATTAAAGGAACATCGCTATTCGAACCCTTCAACCATGCGGGGGTCAATTTGCTTACAGGCGTGCGACCACGCATAAGTTCAAAGGGAGACTTTTCACCACTCTTATGGGGTGTGGAGCGGTAAGCCCAGACCAGTTCCTGGACACGCTCTGTTGAGAAACAGCCAGTCTCAACGAACATCTGAATTACACCCTTGACGAGGCGATTCACCCTTTCACAAAGGCCATTACCCTGTGGATTGTAAAGACTGGTCTTCTGATGTCTGATACCACACTCATTAACAAATGCAGTCATCTTCAAAGACGTGAGTTGAGTCCCATTGTCTGAAATGAGAACAGAAGGGTACCCCTCGTTGATAAAAGTACCCTTCAAGAACTTAATGGTGGCTTCAGTGGTGATTTCCTTTACGAATTGTACACACAGCCATTTAGAAAAACAATCGATTAAAACAATTGCAAAACGGTAATCAATAGGTAGCTCATTCATAGGTCCTATGAAGTCAATACAGACACTATGCCAGGGAGTATTCTCAAAAACAATTTTTTGTGTAGACCGAGAGCCCAAGACTTTAAGGCGCTTCTCCCCTTCCCTGCAGAAACTACACTTCGTAACACAATCAACTGCATCATTATCGATAGAGGGCCACCAAAAGTTCAGTTTGACACGGCGTTGAGTGAGACTTTGACCCAAGTGCCCCTCATGGGCCAAGTCTAAAATCCTTTTTCTTAATGAAGAGGGAGGGACAAAACGGTCACCTCGCATTAAAACATCTTTACCCTCCAAAGAAAGTTCATCTAAGATCTTCAGGAAGGGTCTGACTGAAGGACTAACAGTACTTTCCCTCCCAGTACCATTGGAAACAAGACTGATGACAGCCTGCAAGGTCAAATCTTCAGCCATGCCCTTGGACCATTCATCATGAGAAAATGAACCACCGCCCACCAACAAAACATCCTCCATCACAGCAACCGCAAGATCATCAGACGGGATCGCGGAACCAGAACAAGTGGAAGGAATAGGGAGCCTAGACAGGCAATCCGCTTGGACATTCTTCCACCCATGGACAAATTCGATCTCACACTGATAATCTTGCAAATGAAATGAAATGAAATGAAATGAAATGAAATGAAAAAGGTTCTTAATAGAGCGCACTGTGACCAAGCGGCTTCCTGGCGCTAGAGGTGGGGAGCTGAGGGAGACAGGGGAAGCCAAAACTGTTTAGCAGGGATAAGCAGTGGAGAACAGGTGGGTTTTTAAGGCCTTACGGAATTGGGAATAAATGGTAATGGATCTGATTGTTAGAGGGAGACTATTCCAGAAGGAGGGACCCAAAACAGAGAATCTGGTGCCTCCGGTTTTGGATTTACGGAATCGAGGTACATTGGAGAGGAACTGATTAGAGGAGCGGAGGGAACGGTTGGGGACATAGGGAGTGATGAGAGAGTTGATAAAGACTGGGCCGATGCGGGCTCGAGCCATGAAGACCAGACAGCCTATCTTAAAGAGGGATCTCTGGGAGATGGGGAGCCAATGAAGTGTTTTCAGGACAGTGGTGATGTGGGAGGACTTTGGGAGGTGGAAAATAAGGCGGGCGGCCTGATTCTGGACAGCCTGTAGGCGGCGAAGTTCGTACGCTGGAATGCCCACGTACAGGCTGTTCCCGTAATCGAGATGGGAAAGAATCATGGCCAAAATAATAAGCTTAAGGGCGTCAGAAGAAAAGAAACGGAACACCTTTCGGATGATTCGGAGGGAAAGGAAACAGGAGGATACAACCGAGCTGATCTGGGCATGCATAGAGAGGTCCCGACTGACTCTAATGCCCAAGGTCTTTGCCGAGGCTGCTGGTAGAGGTGGAGGGCCAGAGATGGAGGGCCAAAAGGCAGTCGACCAAGGGGAAGAGGAGGAGCCAGTCAGGACCAACTCCGTCTTGTCCAGATTAAGCTTCAGTTGATTCCGATTCATCCAATCTGAAATAAAGGCCAAGGTAGAGTGAAATTTAGGTGGGGAGTGCAAGGGAGAAGAAAGATCAAATACGAGCTGGAGGTCATCCGCGTAGTTATACACGGAGACCCCCATTTCAAGAAGGCAAAGAATAAGAGGACGGATATAAAGGTTAAAAAGAAGAGGGGACAAAGAGGAGCCTTGGGGAACACCACAGGGGGCCAAGCGGGAAGGGGCGGAGTAACAGGAAAGATGAACCGCCTGAGTTCGATCTTTAAGAAAAGAGGCGAGCCAAGAGAGGGCTGTACCCCGGACGCCCACTGCGCTGACACGGTCGAGAAGGATAGCATGGTCGACCGTGTCAAACGCAGCGGACAGATCGAGAAGCACCAAGGCTTGGGGCAAGTTCGAATCTGCCTTACTCTTTAGCTCGTCCAAGACGGACAGGACAACAGACTCTGTGGAATGAGCCGGTCGGAAACCTGCTTGGTGGGAGGCCAAGAGGTGGTTGTCCTCGATGTGGGAAGAGAGACAAGAAGTGATGTAGCTCTCCAAGATCTTTCCGAGGTAGGGGAGAAGGGAAATAGGCCTAAAGTTAGAAGGGAGGGAAGGGTCTAGGCCAGGTTTTTTTAAAATAGGGGGAACTTTGGCGGATTTGAAATACTTAGGAACAGAACCGGAGGAAATGGAAGAATTAAGAAGAGAGAGAGGAGGGTCGGGGCAATGGGTGAAGAATACTTTCAGACAGCGGGCTGGCGCACAATCGGCTGGGGAACCGGACTTCACTTTCTGGAGTAGAGCCAAGAACACTCCCAAGGAGATAGGGGGAAACTGATTAAGAGGAATGGAGGACAAGGGGGGGACAGAAAGAGGAGGGGACGGAGAGACAGAGGGAATATTAGATTTGATCTTGGCAATCTTCTCCAGGAAGAAGTCATTGAGAGAAAGGCAAAGGTCTTGGGAAGGGATAATGTTCAAATTCAAGCGAGCAAGCGAGAAGCCAGTCTCGCCAACCTTGGAGAACCTTTACCAGCCCCACCAGGAGCTAACACATTTAAAAGGGGTTTGTGGTCTGTACGTAAAACAAACTTTTAACCCCATAAGTAGGTTCGAAAGTAACTCATTCCCCAGACTGCGGCAAGAGCCTCACGCTCTATTACCGAGTAGTTTGACTCAGAGGTGGACAGAGGCCTAGACGCGAAAGCAATGGTTTTCTCTACACTACCATGTCTTTGTAAGAGAACTGCACCAAGGCCAATGGCACTGGCGTCAACCATGAGGATGGAGGACCGAGCAGTGTCAAAAGGGGTGAGGACATTAGCAGCTTTAAGTTCTCCTTTGATTAGTCTAAAACAGGATTCATGTTCAGAGGTCCAATTAAATTTGACACCTTTTTTGAGTAAGGATCTCAGAGAAGCAGTCTTGGATGAGAAATCTCTTACAAATTTCGAGTAAAACTCGATCAAGCCCATAAAGGACCGAAGCTGATCCTTATCAACTGGGGAGGGCGCTAACTCAATAGCTTCAAGTAAGTTTTTCTTGGGTTTGATGCCTTCTTCTGATAAACAAAATCCTAAATACTCAATTTCTCTCAATAGAAAAGCACACTTCTCTTTTCTTAGTGTCAAACCAGCCTCATCCACTCTGACTAACACATCTTGTAAAATTTTGTTGTGTTCCTGTAGAGAATTGCCATAAATCAAGATATCGTCTTGAAAGTACAGCACCTTATCAAGACCCTTAAAGACTTCAGAGACAAGTCTCTGGAATACGCTAGCAGCTGAGACTAGCCCAAAGGGTAGCCTGGTGAATTGAAATGTGCCCTCGCTGGTGATAAAGGCAGTTAAATGCTTTGAGCTTTCGTCCAAGCAAATTTGATGATAGGCGTGTTTGAGGTCTAAATTACTGAAGAACCTTGCTCCTTTAAGGGTTGATACTAATTCCCCTATGTTAGGTAGGGGAAACACATCTGCTACAACACACTTGTTAAGGGAACGAAGATCCACACAGAACCTGATCTTGTTGTCCGGTTTCTGCGAGATCACAACAGGCGAAACCCAAGGAGACGCTTCAATGGGTTCAATGATCCCCCCTTGGAGCATCTCTTCAAGGGTAGCTTTGACCTCATCTCGCAAAGCAAAGGGCACCCTCCTTACTTTGTGTTGTACAGGTGAACTGCCTTCCTTGAGGACTATACGATGTGAATAGCCAATGAGTTCACCCAACTGATCTCTAAAAACATTTTTATATTTAGCTAAAATGATCTCTAAGGATGGGGTTTCAACAATAGAAATAGGATTATCGGATCTAGGATCAACCACTATGTGCAGATCATATTGATGGTGACGGCCCAAGATTGCTGGACCATCTGCAGATATGTAAATCTTACCACGAGCCAATCTTCCCTTGAAACCAATTTCAGCTTCAAAGAAACCCAGTATGTCAATTTTCTCCCCCTGGTAGCCAGACGGGAAAATGTCACACATCTTCAACACTCTTTCACCCCACACACTTTTCATCAAAGAATTGGGAATTATAGTCCACTTGGAACCTGTGTCAACCATGAGTGTAATGACTTTTCCATCAATAACAAAATCATCCTTAAAAGGATTACCTCTCTGGTTATCACACGCGCACACAGTGTCAGTCAGAACTAAGATTTTGTTGACATCACGTCTCAAATCATCACTCTCGTTAACAACTGTAACTCTCGAATTATTCTTATTCCTACACATTTTAGCGAAGTGTCCTGTCTTACCACACTTTAGGCACTCTTTGTTGTTTGCAAAACAAAATTTACCATCAGAAGGATGGGAAAAGCTACCACATCTAGAACAAATCTTTTGATTATTCTTGCTAAAGGAAGTTTGTTGTATATTCTTTTTCTGAAGGACATAGCCTTTCTTCCTAACAATTGCAATGGCAGCAGCTTCATCCTCACTATTTTCGCTATAGGTACTCTTATGAGAGATTTCTGCCACTTTAGTCTCCAAACCACCTTTCTGTAGTTCTCTCATACACTTTTCGCTTTCTTCCACAACCTTGGCAAGTTCTATAGCATCTTTTAAACTTGGGTCCTTTGGCTGCAGCAACACGCGGAGAAGAAATGGTTGGACACTCCACTAGTCCAAGTCGCCAACTGTTGTACATAGAAGATGACTCCACAAGCAGGTAGGTGAAGTAGGAGCTTTATTGCAGCACAGGTATAGGTAGGTCAGCCCCTCGTCCAACCAGAGCTCCAACTGCCAACAGGGCGAAGGGGAACTCCAGAACCCAGGGAGAGATCTAGAGTGCTGGCCAAAGAAAGAAAGTTAAGCTCTAAACAAATTGAAGCCTCCCTAAATGGGCTGCGAGGGGTGCGAAACCATGACTGTGGCGAGGAAGACTTGGAGTAATGAAGATTACCAGTAAGTAACTGGGGCATTTCCTCTTTGTCCATCTTCCTCGCCCCAGTCATTTCCAGTGAGCTGATATCAAAGTGGATATTGGCTTCAATACATTTATAGATCACAACGCCTCCGACCAAACTGTGTGATAAACATCTATTTTGATGCCAAAAACTATAATTGCTGAAACATTTCATATGTCAATTGCACATATTACACATCCATTGCTGCATTCAATACTGATAACGCAAAATCAGAAGATGCAAATCCGCTCAACTGAAAACGATAATCAGTCATAACAGTGTGCGCTGATACCCAAGTAGCTGCATTGCAAATGTTTTCCCCTGCAGCCCCCTTAAAAGATGCCCGTGAAGTTGACACGCCATGTGTTGACCTGCCTTGCACATTAGAGCCCAATTCTCTTCTTCAACCCCATAAGCCTGCTTAAGCCACCTACTAAAAGTAGCCCAAGTTGACTTCAGGCCATTCTCCAGTGGTACAAAATTCACAAAGACATTATTCACCTTCATAAATCTCTCCGTTCTTGCCAAAAAGATCATTACAGCTCTTTTGACATCCAACAGATGTAATAACAACTTGCTTCCCAGTTAAGGATTTGGAGCCAATTAGGTAATACAGCTTCACTGGCAGAATTAAACTGGGAAGGAACTTTAGGCACAATTCTTGGATCCAACCGCAAAACCAAATTATCGGTAAAGTCTTCAAAAAAAGATCAAACCTAAACAATGAACCTAGTTCACCCACTCTTCTAGCAGATTACACATCTACCAAAAAAATGTGCTTGGAAGCCAGAAGCTTAAGTTCAACTGAATTGAAAGGCTCGAAAGGGAAGTGTTGAATCGCCTGTAAATCCAGGGGTAAATCCCAGGACATGGCTGGACAAAGCACCCTAGGTCTTTCCAAAAAAACGATTTTAACAATCTACATACCAAAGTCTCCACCTTCTCCAACTGAGGGCTTGTGAACACCCTCACTGCTACCCATTGAACCTTCGAAGTAAGAAAAAGCCATCCCGAAGGAACACCCTCATTGGAGCTAACATTGCAGAATCCCAACCTTTCAACGCAGACCATTTGTGGAAACACTACCAATTACCTGAGTACCCCTTCAGGCTAGATGAACGCCTCGAATGCTGAATCATCTCAACCACCTCTGATGTACAACCCTGCTCTAAGAGGTTCAACATTCCAGAAGCCTGTAGTTCTGTGGTTTGTGAGTGAGGTTCGATGGTTCCGAACCCGTTCAATAAAGGTCGTCGGAAATAGACAATTTTGGTATTGGCAGACCGCAAATGACGAGTGTAGTGTGTCTGAGTGTTTTCGCATGAATCGATCAATGGGAACACTCTGTATTCAAGGATTTAGTTTGAACCTTCGGGTTCCATTTTGTGTACGGCAGCCATTTTGTATGGTTGCCCTCACATAGGCCGAAGACTGCGGCCGAACGAGTCCTTGAGACACGTATGCCTTAGCTGACTTTTGAATGACCTGGCCGAACTGACTCCTTGCCCGAGGCCGACCTCGCTGAGCCAGTTCTTTGTTCAGCAGCTGGTCTGATAAAGATCAAAGAGTAGGGCAGGTCCGAGTTTATGGTACACTGCTCCCACCTTTCTATCTTACTTCCAATCTGTTTCTGCTCCTTCCTTTATGACATAATCACTGATTTGGTTGAAGGTTTTATGATGGGTTTGTCCGGCCTGATCCGACAAGAATCCTGGAATTTGCTTGGTCATTTCTGGTGGGCTGGACAACGGAAAGTGGTATTGTCTGGGATTGTCGTCATATGCTACTTTCAAAATGTTACACTGCTATTGGTCCGTTTGTATGCACCCAATGTTAATTTGGAATGTTGCCTGAGGCTTGATTTTTGGCATAAAAGACCATGCTCGGCTCATTGAATTTGTGCAGTCTCTAGCGAACCACCCGTGTGTGCTTCGTAGATCTCTGTTCCTGGTTGCAGCCAATAAACTTTGGTCTTTGACGTCATCGAGAAGTATCCCGTGTCTCTGTTTGCCAAGACAGGGGAACTCGAAGGCAGTGGGCGTTCTCCCTGACGCCGCTGGGTTCTAAAACCCGGTCCTTCATTTGGCGCCCATGTGGGGCGACTTCAGCGGTACCGGTCCAAGCCCGAAGATCATGAGGAGCTTCGTATGAAAATACTGGAGGAAGGCCTACCACTTCATCAACCCCTGTATGTGTGCGTGGTCCGAAAGTCTTTGCTGCGAGGTTCCCCGCCTTCCGACAGCTACGAAGGACTGCTGCCCTGACTGTCACCCTGTTTTGGAGCCTTAGACGTTTGTAGAGAGAGACGATTGACGGGTCTTCTGGTGACGCCATCGACATTTCAGTTAAGTATGAGTGGAGCGTCTCCTAGTCCTTAGTTTGTTTTGGAATCCTTTAGTGGATCGCTTTGATTTGGTACCTGCAGGCCCCAAAGCCAAGGGACTCGTGTATTCACGAGATTATCGTTTTGAGATTTCCCTTGTAGTTTGAAGCTAGACTAGTGAGCAAGATGCCTGGTCTTAGCAGACTTGGAAAATTGTTTGGTTGTTGTTGTTCTAAGGATTCCCGGTTAGAGGATTCGTGTCCGGTTCCTCCAATTGGAACTCCTACATATGGATTATATGTGAAACATGGTGTAGGTCCTATTAGTTAGAATGAGATTTGGATAAAGTATACAAGGAAAGACGGTGTCCTACAGTTGCCCCGTTATGGTAGTTTTGAAGCTGAGATTTTAGATAATCTCGAAGCAAAATTGTTCAAGAAGAAAGCTTGGCCGGTAATGTTTGACTCTTTCCGCATATGGCGCAAGGAAGCCAAACAGAAAGAAATTAAACTAGCGAAGAAGAATAAAAGAGAACGAGGTATGTCAATGGTGCAAGCTGCTATTGCGTTTAAGGATAATGAGGAAGAGCAAGAGAGCGAACAGATGCTTAGAGCGAAGAAGTTAGAGGTAGATAGATGCTACCCAGTTTTGCCGCTTAAAGAGCATGAAGACAAGAAAGATCTTGTGAAAGATCCTTTAATGTCGCATCTATTGAGTTCGCCACCACCTTATGCACAGAGTGCTACGGCACCACCACCGCCAGTTGCGGTTGTGCAACATCCAGTTCTTGTGCCACCTGTGATTCCTACACAGCCAGCTCCTCTTCTGTTGGCTACTGTCCCTTTGGCGCAGCCTCCTCAGGGGCCGCCAACTTTGCCTTCTCCTTTGCCTGCTACTCCTACGCCTGTCCTCAATGCTTCTTCTGTTCCGACTTTGGATTCTTCCCTTAATCTTCCGTCTTCTCCTTCTACTAGACAGCGAATGACTGCTGCTTTTTCTGGTTTCTTGACTCCTTTGTTGGGACAATTGGGTATGTCTCCTGTGAGTGAGAGTAGACAATCGCGTAGTCAATTGCCTGACACAGATGAGCGTGTGGTTTTGGATCATATGGCACGTAGATGGGTTACGTATACCTCCCAGTATGATCTTGAGGGTATTATGGATGTTTTCAGGCAATGGAAAGCACCGAAGCAACGGTACGTTTTTGAAATGATGTGTGTGTTCCTCCATGAACAATGGGTTGACAAAGTGGGTAAAGCTCCTGAAGAATTGTATCGAGTGCGTTCCGAGTTTGCGAAAGGGACGATTGTGAGTCTCCTCGACATTGAGAGAGTGGTGTCGACGTTGGTGTCATTTCGTAATAATGCTCCTTCTGAGAGGTTGTTTGAGCCTGATTCGTCAGTTAGGAGAGAAGCGCGTCAGTATCCGATGCGAGAGGTTCCTCCAGTTTGGAGACCTGCTGATGCAAATGCTCATCCACCTGTTGTTGTGCATTTTCAGCGAGTATGGGTACATGTTCCTTGGAAACGTGCTGAAGTCTTAGCGCTTAATCAGTCTTTACCTGATCTGCGCAAAAATCCGGCGGGATATTATAAAGAGCTCACTCAAACTGTGGGTTCGTGCATTATGAATTTAGCAGATATAGACATGTTGTTTGGCAAAGTTGTTCCACAGCCTATCTGGAACGTGATTCGACATACGGATCATGATAATGAATTGGGTGATACATGGGTTAATATTGTTGCTGCAAATGACAGACAAGTTGGAGGTGCTAAGCCTGAAGATGTTGTTGCTGAACTTCCTGGTAGGATAATTACTTTCATGAAGACTTTGATGCCCGAAGTGCGTGTTAATTGGGACAAGTTGTCTGCATGTAAGCAGAAGAAAGATGAGACGGTGTCTGATTTCTTTACGCGGTTTGAAGAGACTTTTGTAGATCATAGTGGTCAGGATATGGCTACCGAGGGTGGCCAGAGATTGTTCGTTGACAAGTTTGTACATAATTTGCTTCCCGAGTTGTGCACTAAGTTGAAGGATTCCGAGAGTGCTTGGCCAGTCTCTACGTCAGCACAGATTTTAGCTATGGCTCAGTACTATGAAAATAGGCGCAAAGATGAGTTAGAGAAAGCGGACAAGAAGACTAAGGAATTGAAGACTAAAGTTCTTCTGCAACAAGCTTATCCACCCCGTACTACTAATCAGCGCGATTATCAGCAACCTCAGCAATATTCGAGAAACTCGCAAAGGATCGAGTCTTCTCTACAGCGTTTCCAGTATGGGCCTAATCAGTGTGCGTATTGTAAAGAAGAGGGCCATTACAAGAATAGTTGTCCGGTCTTGTTACAGTGTACGAATGGTGCTTCTGGAGTTCGAGGTAGAGGTGCTCAACAAGTGCCCAGAGGTAGAGGTCGCAGACAGAACGTACGTCCTTTGCCTCCACAGAACTCGATGAATAGCTTTGACCAACAGCAAAGTTCGTCTGGTAGGACAGCACAGTACTATGTAGATGATTACTATGTTGAAGCTGATGATGTAAATGGTAATGATTGTTAGGACAGCCATGGCCAAAGAGAGGGAGTTGTTTCAGTTCCAGTAGATCAGAGTGGACACTATGTTGAAGTGATTGCATCAGGTGTGTCAGAACCTTTTCTGCTAGATACTGGTGCTACAAAGAGATCTATAATGCATTCTAAACTCCCTGGCGCACCTTTGTCTGGCTTTGATAATGTTTCTGTAGGTTTTTCTGGCGCCCCGTTACAAATCCGATTTCTGCTCCGTTGTCTCTTTCTGTTGGTCCTCGTAAGTTTGAAGCACCCCTTCTTTTGACTACAGGTTGTAATGAGAATTTGTTGGGATTGGACTTGTTGAAGAGATTGTATGCGACACTGTATTGTTCTCCGTCAGGAGTACATCTTACCTTAGGTGAGAGAGTGATCTCTCCGATGTACTTGTCGAAAGATAGTCTTCCATCTGAGTTGTCTTCTTTACCGGATTCGTTGTGGGCTACTGGTCCGAATGATGTGGGCCTATTGCAAATTCCCCCATATGTTGTGACGCTGAAGGAGAATGCTAAGTTACCATGCATTCCACAGTACCGTATCTCGAGGGATGGTGAGAGAGCACTTTTAGCGATCATTTATGATCTGATCGAAAAGGGCGTGATTGAGGAAACGAGAGGTAATGTGTGCAATAGTCCGGTTTTGCCTGTTTTGAAGAGAACTGATTCTTCACAGCCTCCTGTATATAGGTTTGTCATCGATCTTCGAGAAGTGAACAAGATTGTCATTCCACAGTTTCCCGTTGTGCCTGATATCACTGCCTTGTTGACTCTGATTCCGGCTACAGCCACTTGGTTTTCGGTGATCGACTTGAAGAATGCTTTCTTCAGTATCCCGATTGCCGTGGAAAGTAGGGACATCTTTGGATTCTCTTTAGGAGGACGAAGTTTCCGCCTTAAGCGCGCTCCTCAAGGCTATTGTGAGAGTCCATCGATCTATAGTCAAGCTTTAAAGACACAACTTGATTTGTTGGTTTTACCTGATGGTGCAGCCCTTATTCAATATTTTGATGATTTGCTAGTTGCTGCTGATACTGAGGAGATTTGTAAGGAAGCCACTTTGTCATTGTTACGCCACTTGTCTGATTTTCATCACAAAGTTTCTCTCTCCAAGTTGCAATATTGCCGACAAGAAGTAACCTATTTAGGTCACCTCTTATCGAAGGAGGGAAGGAAACTGACCCCAGAAAGAATTCAAGCTATTGCGAAAATGAGTGTGCCTACGACACAGAGAGAAGTACGTGCGTTTTTGGGTATTACGTCGTACTGTAGACAGTGGATTCCTATTTTTTCTTTGTTAGCGAAGCCTTTGATAGCTCTTACTGTTAAGGATACTCCAAATCCTATTCCTTGGACTGACGAATGTCAGAAGAGCTTTTCCGAAGTACGCAATGTGTTGTGTTCGGCTCCTGTTTTGGGTACTCCCGACTACAGTAAGCCTTTCACATTGTATGTCCACGAGAGAGAGGGATGTGCATTGTCAGTGTTGACTCGGCAGTTGGCGATAAGCAACGTCCGTGTGCTTACTTTTCGTCGACTTTAGGTCCTGTAGTTAGAGCGTTGCCGAGTTGCTTGAGAGCTACGGCGGCAGCGGTTGTTTCTATTCGACAATCTGCTGGTTTAGTTATGGACAACACGTTAATGGTGATGGTTCCACATGCAGTGGATACCTTGTTGAACCGTACGAAGACACAGCACTTAACCAGTGCTCGGTTGTCGGGTTACGAGTTGACGTTGTTAGCGAGTCATGTGCACATTAAACGATGCAACACCTTGAATCCAGCCACGTTGTTGCCAATTACAGTTGAGACAGATAGTGAAGAACAGCATGACTGTTTTCTGAGAACTGAAGAAGAGACGAAAGGGAGAGTAGACCTTAGGGACACTCCTCTTCCTGAGCGTGATGGTACTTTGTGGGTTGATGGTTTGTGTTTTAAGTTGCTGAATGGTGATATGACTGATATGGCGGCATATGCTGTTACGACTTTGCATACAATTGTTGAAGCTGCACGTATTCCACATAATTCAGCACAAGCAGTGGAGCTGATTGCATTAACGAGAGCATGTGTGTTGGTGAAAGGAAAACGAGTGAATGTGTATACTGATAGCCAATATGCCTTTGGCGTGGCTCATAGCTTTGGACGTTTGTGGCGTGAATGTGGGTTCCTGACTTCGCATGGGACGAAGATCCAGCATGGACAGTTGGTGAATGAACTTCTTGAATCTCTTACTTTGCCCTTGCAAGTAGCGATCGTGAAATGCAGTGCCCATAAGAAAGTCACGGATGATGTTGGTCGCGGAAATGCGTTTGCAGATGAAGTTGAGAAAGAAACTGCGAGAAATATGATAAGTCTAATGTATGTTGCAGGTCCGGCGAGATGGGTTCCAGAGAAGAGTATGTGTGAAGATACGATTGAGAGTGTGAAATCCATTTAAGCTGAAGCTACAGAGAAAGAGTTGAATGAATGGAGAGAAAGCAAGGGTAGATTGGATTCGGATGGTTGTTGGACTGATTTGTCTGAGCATCAGAGATGGTTGTTGCCTAACGCGTATGTGCTTCCGGTTGTTACAATGGCTCATGGAATGGCACATATCAATGTGAAAATGATTTGCAAGTTGTTGGCTCCGGCTTGGCAGAATGCAGGAATTCCAAAATGTGCAGAGAATTTGGTCAAGAATTGTATGGTGTGTTTGATGTACAATCCTGGAAAAGGAATTCCAACACCAGCTGGTCATTTTGCTCCTCCTACATATCCGTTCGAGGCTTTGCAGCTAGATTTTATCCACATGGAGAGATGCAACAACTTGAAATATGTTTTAGTGGTTGTTTGCTCCTTTTCTAGATGGGTAGAAGCTTATCCCCTTAAGGACAATACTGCCTTGTCCACAGCGAAAGTCCTAATCAAAGAGTTTTTCCCTAGATTTGGAATGCCGAGAATTATCTGGAGTGACAATGGGAGTGAATTTGTGGGTCAAGTCATGAAGAGAGTGTGTGAGGGTCTAGGAATAAGGCAGAAATTTCATGTTGCAAATCACTCCCAATCAGCTGGTTTAGTTGAGTGCTATAATGGCACCTTGAAGCTAAAATTTGCCAAAATCCAAGCGAGCACTGGTCTACAGTGTCCAGATGCTTTACCTTTAGCACATTTGTCCACACGAATGACTGTGCACTCAAGAATGGGTTTGAGTCCGTATGAGGTGCTCTTTGGTCGCCCAGCAAATATTTGGGGTGTGCCAAGACCAACTAGATTCAGTGAGATCGAACACCCTGTGTTGCTTGACTACTTGCGCGAACTGACGACTAAATTGCGTGTTTTACACCAACAGGTTTATGATAGCCTTCCACAAGCTTCTGAGGATCCAGGCCACGCTATTGAACCTGGTTCCTGGGTCTTCGTCCGAAACTTTCAGCGGAGCAAGAACGATCAGCCCCGCTGGACGGGACCCTTCCAAGTCCTCTTGTCTACACGATCTGCGGTGCGGGTGCAAGGCAAACGAAACTGGATCCACGGAGTACACTGTAAGCGTGCACCTTTGCCCTTACCGTACGATAAGGGGGTCCAGGAGGGACTTCCAGTCTCTGAAACGGACACTGTTCCACGATTTTTGCCATTCAGCGATGCTTGTTTGATTGGTACGAACTCTGACAGAGAAAGTGATGACATTTTGCAAGAAGCTGTGCCTCCTTCGAATCGATTGAACACTATCAAGCCTGATCTTTTATTCAAAGATCAAGAATTGCCTGGAAGAAGCCGCTATAATTTGCGACCGAAAGTCATGGAGAAATAAATAAAGACAAATAAAGTTTTTTTATGGTTTTTCTGTTTGCAGGTTAACTCTCCACCGAGAATCTACTCATTTTTGTTATTCGAACCGCCATCCGGGTTCAGCTGTAGGGTCGCGGTTGCCGAAAGTCTTTGGAGTGCAAGCCTGAGACACTAGGTTGAGGGTTCTGGTTGGCCTAAAGGATTTGCCCTGGGCTGACAGAGGCATTACTTAGCAGAATCAACCTACCATCGCGAGCAGCATATTTAGTTTAGGATGAATTTCTTTGAGTTGGAGAGAGCTGCAAGAACAATGACTTTTAGAAAGAAGATATGTAAACTCATATCGAAGAAACGTTTTCTAATACCATGTGTATTTTCACTATTGGGTCTGATGACATTCATAATTGGTCATGTGACATTCTCTTTTAAAGTGACGTTTAATCCCACTGTGCAACCTACACATCAACCTACTATTTCTTCTCATTCTTTTCATCCTTTGCCTGAACATGAGGTAGTTAGACGATTGGAATTTGCCAATAATTCCTTTATCCAACTTTTGCATCAACACCAGTTAGTGATGAACACGACAAACTGTTGGATTTGTGGTCTAATGCCCCATACAACTGATAAGGGTATTCCATACTTAGTTTTTCCCTTTAGTTTAAATGGTCCGATTTGGGCTTACAGAAAGATGTTTATATATGCCCATAGTGTTTATCCTCAACGTTCACCGAAGGACAACCCAAAGAATAGTGCATTTGCTATAGGCATAGTTGACATGGTTAAAGGGACTAATGCCGTTGAAAATATTCCGATAGATGAGAAGCAACCCTATAGTGGTTGGGATATTACTGGATATGGAGTTAGTCTGAGTGTCAACCAGCGAGCGAAAAGTTCTCCACCGATTTGGATAGTGCCCCATCAGGGTCGCTATTGTCTGGAGGGTAATGGCAAGAATCCGAGAGCTCAGTTAGGGAAGAGCGTTTGTACTGTCACCTATGTATTTACGTCCCAGTCTTCCCCAGCGTTTTTAGCTGCTAAGGGTACCTACTTTGTTTGCTACGACAAAGCATATACATGGTTGCCCCCTGATTTTTCGGGCACATGTTTTTTTTTTTTCCTGTTGCCTCCCACTTTTACAGCTGCTGCAGATTACCATAAAACGAGAGTTGCTAGAGGTGTCTTTAGTCAAGAAGACACTGCAGGGCAAGAGTTGGGAGATTTCTTTAAAGGTTTTCTGCCATTCTGGGGACCGATGGCTAACAGAAGGAATATTCGCCAGTTGACGAGAGTGGTTGAGTCCACCATAGTCGAAACTGCCGGTGCCTTGACTGTGCCGGTAACTTGACTGCTGAGCTCCAGTCGGATAGACTTATGACACTTCAGAATAGAGTTGCCTTTGACGTTATATGAGCAGATCGAGGTGGAGTTTGTAAACTGATTCAGTCGAGCTGCTGCGTTTTCATTCCAGACAACGCTCCGTCAGTTTTCCAGGCCATTTCCAAGCTACATAAGATCTCCGATTCTGTCCATTTGGACAAAGGAGATTGGTCGTTGATGGGATGGTTATGGGGATTGGTATCCACGTGGGGTTAGAAGATTTTGATGGTCATTGGGATGGTCTTAGCTATCCTTTTCCTGTTATGTCTCTGTATACAGTGTGCTCCTGCTGTTTGTGGCCTATGTGCTACTTCGTGTACAAGGAGACCTGTCCAGAGAGAGGTACTAAGTACGAGGATGATGCTACAGCAACATATCGATGATCTGATGAATATAGATCCGGATTCAGATTGACATGGGTTTGGGTCTGTTGCCTATGTAAGGGCAAAAGGAGGGGCTGTAGTTCTGTGGTTCGTGAGTGAGGTTCGATGGTTCCGAACCCGTTCAATAAAGGTCGTCAGAAATAGACGATTTTGGTATTTGCAGACAGCAAATGACGAGTGTAGTGTGTCTGAGTGTTTTCGCATAAATCGATCAATGGGAACACTCTGTATTCAAGGATTTAGTTCGAACCTTCGGGTTCCATTTTGTGTACGGCAGCCATTTTGTATGGTTGCCCTCACATAGGGAGTAGACTGCGGCCGAACGAGTCTTTGAGACACGTATGCCTTAGCTGACTTTTGAATGACCTGGCCGAACTGACTCCTTGCCCGAGGCCGACCTCGCTGAGCCAGTTCTTTGTTCAGCAGCTGGTCTGATAAAGATCAAAGAGTAGGGCAGGTCCGAGTTTATGGTACACTGCTCCCACCTTTCTATCTTGCTTCCAATCTGTTTCTGTTCCTTCCTTTACGACATAATTACTGATTTGGGTTGAGGGTTTTATGATGGGTTTGTCCGGCCTGATCCGACAAGAATCCTGGAATTTGCTTGGTCATTTCTGGTGGGCTGGACAACGGAAAGTGGGATTGTCTGGGATTGTCTTCATATGCTACTTTCAAAATGTTACACTGCTATTCGTCCGTTTGTATGCACCCAATGTTAATTTGGAATGTTGCCTGAGGCTTGATTTTTGGCATAAAAGACCATGCTCCGCTCATTGAATTTGTGCAGTCTCTAGCGAACCACTCCTGTGTGCTTCGTAGATCTCTGTTCCTGGTTGCAGCCAATAAACTTTGGTCTTTGACGTCATCGAGAAGTATCCCGTGTCTCTGTTTGCCAAGACAGGGGAACTCAAAGGCATCGGGCGTTCTCCCTGACGCCGCTGGGTTCTAAAACCCGGTCCTTCAAGCCATACCTGAAGATGAAAATGCATCAATACGGGGAATGGAAGAGGTGGACACACAACTGGATACAGACCCCACATGATTGTCCAATGTAGTCCTACTGCAAGAGGTGACACAGAAGGATACCAGGGATGCCTATGCCATCCTAGAACCACCAGTAACATCCGAACCTTGCCCTCCCTGACCTTGTGCAACAACCTGGAGAGAAGTAGGTTCATAGAGAAAGTATAAAGGAAATTTGATCGCCATTTGGAAGACATCACATCTACCCTGCATGCCTCCCGACAAGGAAGTAGAAACATTGAAGTAGCGCGTTCTCCCTGGAGGCAAACATATCAACTTCCAGATAACCAAATCTCTCCTGTAGCCGAAGGAAGAAGTCATTTGTTAATGATAAAGCACCCATCAGAGGAAATGCTCAGCTCAACCTATCCGCTTCCCAATTTTCCCTCCCTGGAAGGTAAATTGTTGCTAAAGAACTCTGACTGGACTCCCCCAAGCAGTAATCTCCCTCGCCAGAGAGCTGAGACTCTAAGATCTGCACCCGCCCTGATGGTTGGCATGCCCCATCACAGCCCTAGCATCTGTTTTGATCTGTACATGGTGGTGGAACAACTGCAGTGCAAATGGTAACAGGGCTAGATCTACTGGCTTCAGCTAAGTCCAACTGAAAGAATTCACCTGAAAAAGAGCCCACTTCCCCATAGCTGGTTCACCCTCCAAAGTGGCCCCCGAGCATGACTTGCTGGTGCCTTTAGTCACAACCTTTGGTGGCCGAACTACAAAAAGCTGAACCCTGTTCAGATTGTTGTCTGTCATCCACCAATACAGGTCCTTCTGTACCTGACCACTCACTGGAATCCTCTGTTCGAAATCCTCAGAAGCCAGATTCAAGTGACTCAACACCTGATTTATCAGAGGATACATATGTTGATGGGCCCAATGGGGAAACACAAGGGAGGATGCCGTCAGAGAGTCAACCTCAACCAATGTCGGATTGGGACCGGAGAGTTTGCCACCAAAGACGCAATCTCAGTTCGGATATGGTTCTTTCTGTCCTCAGTAATAAACACTCTCCCCACCTCTGTTCT
The DNA here is from genome assembly GCF_964263255.1 of Lissotriton vulgaris. Lineage (NCBI taxonomy): Eukaryota > Metazoa > Chordata > Amphibia > Caudata > Salamandridae > Lissotriton > Lissotriton vulgaris. The sequence goes on along the minus strand of NC_141689.1, from coordinate 412,561,514 downwards.
GAAATGCAAACTGATGCAGTCCTGTGTAGGCATGAGGTAGGATTTCCTGATTATTAACAAACATCACTGCTCCTGTATGACTCAGCATAGTTCTTGCACATGTGCTTGCACCAAAGATATTAAAACGAGATCAATCAATCATCCACATAAGGAAATACTTGGATTCCTTCCGAATACACAAAGCCCACCAAAGGAGCTAACACCTTAGTTAATCTCATTGCAGAGGACGAAAGACCAAAGGAAGGTACATGAAACTGATAATGATGATACTCTACACAGAAGAGAAGGAACTTTGTGAAATGGGATGGATCAGAACATAAAAATGTGTGTCTAGGAGATCCAAAGATGCCTAAAAATCCTTGCTTGATGAAGGGAAGAATCTCTTGCAGTGTTGTCATCATGAACTTGGTATGGGGAATGTACCAGTTCACTGCTTTCAAATCTAGAACCAGTCTGCATTTCCCTGACAATTTCTGAACCAAAAATAGAATCAAGTAGACCCCCTTCCTTCTTTGGTTGGTTGACACTAGCACAATTGACCTCTTTTCCAAAAGCTGGGCATGACTCAATGTCCACATAGGCAGGACTTCTGTTGAGCTGGAGCTGAGGTTTCTGGAAGTTACCGCTGGGATTTCTCTGAGGGAGGGACTCCCCGGGCAAGTCAAATCCCTCTAAATGGCTAATTGGATTTTCCTTGAGCAGACTGACAAAATGCTAAAAAAAATCTTCATTGGGTAGGTTTAGATGAAGCCAGCAATTTCCTGTCCGCCACCTATTTCTTTACCATTTCCTCAGGCTATAAATCTTCATCAAAAGAGACGTCAGCAAAGTATCCGCTTTACAGGATCGGAGCCATAAGTGATGCCTTGCTGCAATGGCTGAACCTGCTGCGGATGCTGCAGAATTCGAGGCATTATACAAAATGTCCGACAACATTCCACAAGAGCTAAAGTGACCATTAAATCTGGTACCTGGGTGATAAGAAGTGCCAAAGCTTGGCAGTCTTTTAACAAAGACCGATTAGTATATCAGGAGTAAGCTGCACCTTAATAGAAAAGTTAGCACCTGCATAGGTATGTTTTACAGCTGTGTCCATTCTTCTGTCCATCGAGTCAGATGGACTTGCTTTCTCTGCAATAATAGTGCCAGGGGATGCCAACCACGCTATAAATGAATCCACCTTCACCACTGTAGGAAATTAATCTGCAAACTCCTGAATTGGATACCATTGAGACAGAAATCTAGGAAAATAGGATGTGTCCATTTCTTTCCACTCTGAGTCCAACACTCTCCTGATTGAAGGGTGCAGTGGTAGATTCTCCGATTCTTATTTCTGGCATTAATCTAAAAAGCTCTCATTGTCTTCTGATTGTGCAGCATCAGGAAAGGCAAGGTTTACCCTAATGTTTTGAAAATCTTCCTATAACTCAGGGGCATATTACCAACAACTAGCGATAATTATCGCTAGGTTGGCTTAGGGGCAATATTTTTATCGCCGAGGTGCGGCGATTTTTAACGCTTAGGAGCCTTGATATTATCATTGTTTATCTCCTAAGCGATAAAAATCAGCCGAAATGCATGAATATCGCTGAAAAGTCAGCGATATTCATGCATTACCGAGCTAATGCTCTTAGCCATGTTATCCACCTCCCATTGGATAACATGGCTAAGAACTGCTCAGGGCAGGTGTTAGCTTTTGGAGATATTCGCGCTTAGCGCGAATATCTCCAAAAGTTGGTAACAGGAGATAACAATGTTAGCGACTGTTTCCAGTCGCTAACATCTTGGCACGCCCACTTTTATGTCATTAGTGATAAATATCACTGACATGCAAAGTGGGGCCCAAGATGGTCTCTATCTCCTACTAGCTGTCGCTAACTGGTGTTAGCGACAGCTAGGTAATAGGGAGATAATTTTATCTCCGCTTTCTTGGCTTTTAAAGCCAAAAAAGTGGAGATAAACCCCCTTGATAATATGCCCCTCAGATCCTTGCACCAGTCTGCCTGTGTCCTCCTACTCATTCCCATTTTGTGGCTCTGACACCACCTTCCCACGAGGTCTCCTAAGAGAAGAGGCCTTGCCCTTTCCTCAAAGGCCACCTCAGCTGCTATTGTGATCATCCTCTGTATGGCTGCCATTAGGGGAATATCAGAGGATCGCTTCTATCCTCTTCTAGAGACATAGGGGCCTATTTACAACAACAAATAAAAAGTGACGAGCTGCGCCAAAACCAGCTAAGACACACTATGATATTTTTAAAATACAGAGATGCGCCGTATTCACAAGAATATGGCGCACCTCTGTGTTTCCTCTTGTGCTGGCTCAAAAAAAGATGCCTTGCACCAGTTCAGGCACCCTGCCACCATGTGGCCAGGGTGCCTGCGCTGCAGGGGCAATTGTTTATGTGCAGAAAGGGACACCTTCCTGCACATAAACAATCATTCATGGCGATTTGCCCTCAGATTGCAGCACACAGGAAAAGAGCAAAATATTAGAAGAAATAATTAATTTACCTTGTATCGCCTGGTAATCCATGGCATTAGAATGCCGTTTTATTGGGTGCTGTCTCAGCCTTGTAAATCAAGAGCAGCGTCAAAAAGCAATGGGTGTTGCGGTGAAAGACCCACAGCAACAGCAACACCCATTGAATGCCCCTGTGCCGCAGAAGACTGCGGCGGAAAGGGGCATATTTACAAGGTGGCTTTAAACCACATTAAGTGGCGTAGTGCTACCTTGTAATTTATGGGAAATGGAGCTATGCCACCAGAGCATCAAAAAAAGTGATGACCTGGAGGCGATAGGGGGTTGTATATATGCCCCATAGCCTTTTATGCTGCTCTCGCATCTTCCATTATAAAATCGGCGTTCACAATACCGAGAGAAGCAGACTTCCCGCTTCTTATGGTTTCTAGGAGACATGAGCGACATGAATGTGTTTCCGTCGTCAGTCTCCCAGCAGCCACAATCATACTTTGATGGTCTGCTCTAGGCAGAGACTGCGTGGCATGGAGAGCGGAGCAACAACCGAGACAGCTAGAGCAGGGCCTCCCGTCAGCCATCCGGTAAGGTCCTTTACGTGGCTCAAACTTAAAAACAGCCTGTCCACGAGCCTACTCCATCAAGGCCTCTTAGTGTTTCTACCGGTTCCAAGCCGTAACTTTAATAGAAGGGATGTTCTGGGTCTGCTAAAGCAAGACCTCAACAGAGCCCCATAACATAGTCTGCTACAGCAGTACTTACATACAGTAAAACATAACAAATACCTGATCTTCAGAGGCACTACTTACGCAGAAGATGATACTACAGACCATCGACAAAAGACATTGGCAAGTCACTTGGTCAAAAAGGCGAAACCTATTGGCTTTGCCAATGCTTGTTTTTGTAACCATTATTTGCTCTGCTAACAAAGTAATAAAACTGTGTATTTCTTAACATATTGTGAATGGCAAACAAGTATTACTACTGGAGATCATCCTAGAATAATACTTCTACATATTGACACCGCCATGCAGTAATACAGCCAGAACCCATCCTGCGGTAATACATCCCCATTATTAATTAATCAACTAGTACGGTTCCAGTCACATTCTAAAGTTATCCTTGGATCATCCATGAGTAATGCAGCCTCATTCTGAAGTCATCACAAAATGATTCTGTAATAATACAGCCCCATCCTGAAATACTCAAAAGATCATCCTGGAGTAATCCACCCTAATCCGAAATCATCATGGGATCATTCTGGAGTAGTATAAGGTCATCACATGTTTTCCACTGAAGTAATAAGGGACCCATCCTGGAGTAATCCACCCTAATCCTGTAATCAGCATGGGATCATCCGGCAGTAGTTCAAGCTCATCACATCTTTTCCACTGAAGTAATCGGGCCCTAATCCTGGAGTAGTTTCTCTGATGACCCTAGATAAAGTCATCCCATTTAAATATGTTTGCCTGTGGGCAGACTTCAGGATGGCTTCGGATGACATCCCCAGTTAATTGCAGGAATAGCCTGGCTGAAGTCATCGAATGACTTCAGAATCACTCCAGGATGATCTTCCTTTTTGACTTGGGGTGGTGGGTGTCAGCGTCCTACTTATATGATAAATTGATAGTAAGGGGCAGGAATGACGCCATCTTGAAGGGATAGGAAATAGGGTGACCAACTGTCCGTAAATTTCATGGACCGTCCATAAATTGGACCTCACGTCCGTTGTCCGTTAGGATCCTTTTTACGGACGCCTTTTGTCCGTAATTTTGGCCTTGCAGGGAACAGAGCTGTTCCCTGTCAGAGGCCTCTGCTCCCTGATGGGGCACCTCTCACTCCACCTTGGAGCACAAGAGCAGCCTCACCCCCCATTGTCATTCTGTATGGGCTGATGATGGCTACATACAGAATGACAATGGGCCGTCTGAGGTGTTACTGCATGCGGTGGGCCTCCTACTGCCTTGGTCTAGGGCAGCGTATTTTGTTAGATGATAGAATGTGCAAACACGCAAATAAATGCTGCTACAGAATCCAGTTCATTCAAAGAAGCTGGTGAAACAAGTTGAAAAGAAGAGGTTCGGGATAGAGTGCTTTCAGTCTCATCATTTTAGAAAAGTCCAGTTTAAATGTTATTTTCAACAAAGCCATGTTTGCAGCATTTGTATTTTATGCATCTAACAGCCATTGACAAAGCCAATAGTTCTGGCTTGTTGTAGGTGTAACATTACTTGTTATTTATCTGGATACAATGACAGAAGAGGCAAAATACCAGTCTGGCGGCACACTATGCTAAACACAGATTTTTAGCTTAGGTGTTTAAGCCACGCTCTTAATTACATCGAACACCCCCTTTTGAGAGACCCTCTCCCTTTTTTCATACCACTTAAAGCCCTGGAAACAACACCATGTAACAGTCACCTCATGGCATGTATGGCACTGTGCATCATGCATGACTCATGACTTCCACTTTTTCAGATTGCCTATGTGCAGGGGCATAGTGAACACTTCCCCACCCCTTGCTTTAGGAACTACAGGGAGTGTGACATTCTTGATGGGCCTCTTCTGTCTGGAACTCTGCAGACAAAGGCTCAGCTCATAATTAATATGAAAACGTGGGCGAGTGAGTAAGTGAAAGGATGGCTAGATGGATTGCTGAATGGATGATTGAAAGGGTGAATAGATGGATAATTAGCGAAAGGATGGATAGATGAGTGAAAGGGTGGATGATCGGTGAGTGAATGGGTGGATGGATGAGTGAAAGGATGGATGAGTGATAGGGTCAATGGATGGATTCATGAGTAGAAGGATGGGTGGATGGATGGAAGGATGGATGGCTAAGTGAAAGGGTCAATGGAGAGAGAAAGGGAGGATGGGTGGATGGCTGAAAAGGTGAATGGGTGGAAGGAGGAGTGACTGGGTGAGTAAATGAAAGGATAGCTGGATGGGTGAAAGGATAAATGGCTGGATGGAAGAGTGGATGGATTAGTGTATGGGTGGATAGGGTGAAAAGGTGGGTGAATGGATGAGTGATAGTGTGGATGGAGAGATGGATGAGTGAAATGATGGCTGGAAGGATACACAATGGATAGGTTTGCAAATGTATGAATATGTTAGGATATAAATGGGATTACTTATTTACTATGTGCGACCTCCTTTGATGTGTCTGTAAAACCTACCTTTTGTCCCGAAATTTTGTCCTGAATTTTGACCCCCTGTCCTGAATTTTTGTCCTGAATTTTTACACTCGCTGTCCTGAATTTGCACCCATGACAGTTGGTCACCCTAATAGGAAACTAGAATCTATAGTATTTTTTCTTTGGAGGTTCTGTCAACAGGAGACAAGCTCACTAGTGATTACTGGAATAAGGAAGATGGACAAGTAGGTAATGAATACAGCAGATCAAGACTACACCACCACCTCTGCGATATGGAATGCCTACATGCGTCCTAACAGAGCTCACATTTAAAATTAACTTACCTGTTGTCCTGATAGGGAATGCAGCTTTACAAGCCTACTTCAGAGCCCGACACACACAAAAGAGGACGTTTGAGTGAATGGAAATAAAGTTAAAATCTAGGGGTGGGGCTAAAAAGTTAGACAGTGAAAAAAACTTGATGGGAGCAGATCAGTAAGCCTGTCCTCAAGTGACGACATTCAATCAATGTTAAGGACTGGGAGGCAGAAGGAATGGTAGTGATGGTAATAAATACTTTATGTCTTCCATTAAACGCACCATGCTGGTGAAGGCTATGGTCGCCAGGCAAGTACCATAGCAAAATGTGGCTACCTCACTGCCAAAATACCTCAATCCGTTTTATTTACTCTAGGCTGAGAGAAACATCCATTCAGTTATGCCTTTAAGGCATACAAGGAATGGAATTTCGTATGTATTCATTTAGAATATGCTTTGTTGCATGTTGTTTACCTGCGGTGAGGAAAGTCTATTGGTTGGCTTCTAGCTGGCTAGTGAAGACCACTCTTGGGTTGTATCTTTCAATAAATCCTCTTAATAATTTCTACTCACATCTTAAACTTTCCCAGGCCCGGATTGTCTGTTTATTCCGCTGGGCATTTTCCCGGTGGGCTGAAGCCATAAGATGCCGTTTTTTTGAAGGCAGGGATGTTACCCTCAAACCGGTCCCAGGATGCTTGTCTCCTATCCAGGAAAGACGTGACTTGGCAGTTCGGGCTGGACTGTTCCCAAGAGGAACAGGGTCAAGACTAATTTGCATATGGCTGGGTCTGAACTGGGGTGGCGAAGTGAGCTGAAGATCCATGATGGAATCAACCCAGATCTGTGACTGGGGGTGAGTGTCTGAAAAGTTTCAGCGCTCCACCCATCATCTCCTTATGTTTGCTTTGTTTGCCCTAAATTGGCAGGGTAGGCCCAGACGTGGGTCATTTGCTCACTTTGCCACTGGATTCAAACTAGCCTGACTGATGAGAGGTATTACCCTGAAACCAGTCCCAGGATGCTTTTTCTGGTCCGGAAAAGCCCTGGCTTTGCAGTTCGGCCTGCACTGTTCCCATGAGGCACAGGGTCAAGAGTGATTTGCATATGGCTGAATCTTAACTGGGGTGACTAAGGGCCCGATGTAGGTGGCTAATTACCGGTCGGTAAACCCGAAATTCAGTAAATTTCAGTCTTACCGACTGGTATTGAGCCATTTCCGATGTTGGTGATGATTCGGTAAATACAGAATCGGTATTTACCAATTCTGTATTTACCGAATCGGTATTTACCGAATCGGCAAATGGTATGTAGGAAGCACATTTAAGAGTGCTTATGTGCTTTAAGGATTCGTTATTTACCACCAACTACAAGTTTGTGGTAAATATCGAAAACCTTTACAAAAGCAATTTTGTGCTTTTGTAACAGTGCCATGTGGCAGACATACATGCCCTTAGGGCATGTATGTGTGCCACATGTGCACACATGCATGATTCAGGGGGGCAACAGGGTGTCAATGTGGCACCCTGCCACCCTTGAATATGTGCCCCCTATTACCGATTCGGTATTTTCCTAATCGGTAATAGTGAATGGTTTCCCATTCATTCCTACGGGTCTCCAGGCCCATAGGAATGAATGGGAATTACCGAATCGGTAAATACCAATTCTTAAATACCAAATATTACCGATTCGGAAAAATTTACCGATTTTTTCCTACATAGCATTTACCAATTCTAAAATACCGAATCGGTAAAATTCGGTATTTTAGAATCAGTAAATGTAGATTACTTACATATGGCCTCAGGTGAGCTAAAGAGCGATGATGAGATAAATGAGAGAGGAGGAAGCAAGGGGCTGGTTTGAACGTTTTGCCAGTGCAGCAATCCAGACTCTCACTCTGTGATTGTATTTGGACAGAGAAAATCCAGGAAACTCTAGTTTATCTCTATGTGTCACTTGAGCTCTCGAAAGCTATGCGCAACACTCAGGGCCTGACTGAGAACCAAAACCGGCCCTGGCAAAGTGCTCGGCCAGCCCCCTGGGGGTGCAACTGAGCTCTTTGCCGGTGCCGGTTTTCGGCCGATTTTGTTACAGGGCCGATTTTGCAGCATAGCTACAAAAACGGCCCTGTAACAAAAATGGCCCCCTGGGCCCAAAACCGGCCCCCTACCCTTGCGGCGCACCAGGGATTGCCTGGTGCCCGCAACGGCCTGGCAGCGCCTTTCTTTGACACTTTTGGATCTGCAGTCGAATGGTGGGCGGGAAACGTGCAGCCTTTATGTCCAGCTCCCAAGGGGGTCCGCTTCAGAGCAAGGTCTAAATATCCCTGCCCAGGCAAAATGTCTTGCTGCACAGATTTTAAACACATGACTTGCATATTTGCAATGAAGGCCTTCTTGTTGCCACTGTATTCAAGCTAGCCTGGCTGATGAGGGATGTTACCCTGAAACCGGTCCCAGGATGCTTGTCTCCAGTCCAGGGAAGACATTGACTTGGCAGTTTGGGCTGGACTCTTCCCAAGAGGATCAGGGTCAAGACTAATTTGCAAATGGCGGGGTCTGAACTGGTTTGGCGAAGTGAGCTGAAGATCGATGATGGATTCAACCCAGATCTGTGACTGGGGATGAGTGTCTGAAAAGTTTCAGCGCTCCATCCATCATCTCCTTGTGTTTGCTTTGTTCGCTCTAAGTTGGCAGGGTATGCCCAGACATGGGTCCATTGCTCATTTTGCCACTGGATTCAAACTAGCTTGGCTGATGAGGGGTGTTACCCTGAAACCAGTCCCAGGATGCTTGTTTCTGGCCTGGAAAAGACCTGGCTTTGCAGTTCGCCCTGCACTGTTCCCATGAGGCACAGGGTCAAGAGTGATTTGCAAATGGCTGAATCTGAACTGGGGTGACTGAGTGAGCTAAAGAACGATGATGGATTCAACCCAGAACTATGACTGGGAGTGAGTGTCAGCGCTCCGTCCATCATCTCCTTGTGTTTGCTTTGCCAGTTTCTCCAGCTCTTCCAAGTAATTACAGGGGCACAGCCGGTGCTTTAGACAGAAAGAGGAAAGAGAAAAGAGAAAAGGAGAGAGATAAATGAGAGAGGAGGAAGCAAGGGGCTGGTTTGAACGTTTTGCCAGTGCAGCAATCCAGACTCTGACTCTGTGATTGTATTTGGGCAGAGAAGACCCAGGCAACTCTAGCTTATCTCTATGTGTCACGTGAGCTCTCGAAAGCTGAGCGCAACGCCTTTCTTTGACACTTTTGGATCTGCAGTCGAATGGCGGGCGGGAAACGTGCAGCCTTTATGTACAGCTCCTAAGGGGGTCCGCTTAGGAGCAAGGTCTAAATATCCCTGCCCGGGCTAAATGTCTTGCTGCGCAGATTTTAAACACATGACTTGCATATTTACGATGTACCACATTCTCATGATGATTCATTTTTCTTTTTTCCCCTTGGGGGACAGAGAAAAACATACAAAAAGAGCAAACACAAAATTACACGCAAGGCATGTTTACAGGGTTGCCTGACTGTGTTCCACTAAACTGTCTCAAGTCCAGCGTGTTACTTGATAAATGAGCTCAAACAACCCTGGGCTTCATTGATAATGCAATACAAATTTCGTTTCTGCTATTAATTATGCCGAACGCTGGCCAAGCCTGTATCCAAATATTTCACATTGCAGTTTTCCTCTTAACTGATGAACTGTTTATTTGATTCTCTCAACTTTGGTTTGTTGATCCTTCTCTTTCTTCTCCCAAGCCAGTATTCCTTTGTAAACCTCTCTCTCCTTGGCGTTCTTCCTTCCTTTCATCTATCCATCTTTCTTTCTCACGAACTACTTTTTCTCTGAAATCAACTATCTATCTATCTATCTATCTATCTATCTATCTATCTATCTATCTATCTATCTATCTATCTATCTATCTATCTATCTATCTATCTATCTATCTATCTATCTATCTCTCTCTCTCTCTCTCTGTCTGTCTGTCTGTCTGTCTGTCTTACTGTCTATGGGCCTCATTTATGAAGGCCTTGCGCCACCGGTGCGTCACTTTTTCCCATTTTAAAAGTGACGCAAAAGTGGCGCAAGACCTTTATAAATAAGGCCCTATGTATCTATCTATCTATGTATCTATCTATCTATCTATGTATCTATCTATCTATCTATCTATCTATCTATCTATCTATCTATCTATCTATCTATCTATCTATCTATCTATCTATCTATCTATCTATCTATCTATCTATCTATCTATCTATCTATCTATCTACCTACCGTACCTGTTTACCATCCACCGGGATCATGAGTGATATTGTCTTTCATCTGCAGAAATATCGCCGACCCTTCGTGATATTTCCCGCCAAGCTACTAACAGAACCCACGCATAATTAATTATCAGATACAAAGGACTATTTCAAACATTCCGTAACTCAGGCACGCTTTTATTTGATTAAACTGAAAGAAAGTATGGAGTTTTCCCGGCTTTCCTTACTTCTTACAAGCCACCGATATCAAATTCACTCGACTCCAGTGGAAGAGGAAAGTAAATATCCCTAAAAAGCTTCTAGGCGTCTTAAAATGTAAACGATTGTAGGAAATCCCTAACCAATACCATTTTGCTAAATCTGCTACAGACATGCTGCCAACATCACTTAAGGTGCCACCAGGCCTGCCAGCCATAACTTGTCAGCACTCTCGAGCTGACTAGAAAACTGTTTGAAGAAAACAAGCCAGGCTGTTTGGTCTGTCCTGTGGTTTCAGTCCAGCCCCAGACCCCCCATCCGAGCGCCTGCTCACCCCCAGAGAGAGCGACACCTGAGCAGATCCATTACACCGCCACCCCCCGGCGAGGATTAGAGGTGCGAATCGGAGAGCTCACATTGCAAAAGTTAAGGAAGAAGGAGGGGTTTGCGTCTGTGGCAACTTTTCTATGGGTGTCTGGTCTTTATGACTCAGCATCTGCAATTTTAACAGGGTTTTGTGGAAGACATTGAAACAAGGCTGCCTCTATTTTTTCAGTTTTATATAGCGCGTACTGGACCCGGAGGTATTGTAGCGCTTTACATCAATACCAGTTACCTACACAAGGACACATTCATTGTTGGTAGGCACTGGGAGATTAAGTGATTTGCCCAAAATCACAGGATGTCTAGCCGATACTGAGACTCGGACATGGTTCCACAGCTCCAAGGTAGCTCTGGTCGTTAGGCCACATACTCTATAGCACCCAGATGCGGAAACTATAACAGAACAATTTGAAACCCTTGAAAATGCAATTTTTTAAATGCTTTTTTGTTCCAATAAATACAATCAGATAGCGCCTAATATTATCATTTCGGAGACTTAGGGATTTAAGAGTTTGTACAGTAAATATGGTGTTGGTTTTTTTCATGGGCCATAATTCATTAATGGAGCACATTTGTAGCATGAAGGGAACACCTCTACATTGGGTCTCTTGGAGCTAAGACTGAAGCAAGCTGGTAACAGTGTGGGGGAGGGTGCAGCTGCAGGGCTCGTGCAAGGATCATTAAAGAGAATAAAGAGTTACCTAACACTATACCTACCACACGCATAAGAAGAGTACATTTGATGTTGTTCTTTTTTCATATTCAATTATTTATTCATGGTGTGCATTTGTAGCATGAAGCATACAGGCACCATCACAGGTGGCGCAAACCGGGTGGACTGGTGCAAGGTGGTAGCAGGGTGCAGAGGGAAGCTGTGCTGCTGCAATGATCCTCTGGTCCAGTGAGCACTAGGCTATTTTGATAATCTCATTCTATCCCACGATGAGGCCACACTTTCTGTGTGTGAGCCACTCTGGCAACAGTTATTTAGATGGCGCTGTAGGTGGCCACCTAGTACTGTCTTGCTCTTAAAGCGTCTCACAAGGCATGGGTTGACAGTGGGAATAGTTGGAGCATCATGGTACTCAGGAAGGGCCATGTAGTCATCAATGTCCTGGGGAATCATCATGGTCCTCAGGAAGGGCCATGAGGTCATCAATGTCCTGGGGAATCATCATCGTCTAAACTCACATAAGATATTGCAGTACAAAATTATGGTGGTAGTGTTTCTCAAAAATGAGAAAGCGTCAGCACATATAGGTAATACGGTTCTCTAAGCACGTATACGTGTATTGTCACTTCTATATAGTTCCCAATATGAGGTGCACTGTCAACCTGTCAAACACCCACCACCTGGAGTGTTACACTTAGCAAAAAAAGGGGAATTCTTTTGCTAATATCAAGTATCAAAAGGAGAACAGGCCTCGATCAAGCACCCTCACAGAATATGTAACAATTCAAATAATAATCATTAATTAATCAAAAAACAATTCATTCGTGATAAAAGGACTTCCAAAACACAGGTCCAGAGCCAGGTGTTAGACTTCAAATCTTTTTATTCCGTAACCATTTAAAAATAGTTTCCAGCTTGTCCTGCCGACACGTGTTTCGTCTCTTTGGAGACTTTTTCAAGGCTGGAAGTATAGAGAAACTAAAATCAATATTTACACAATATACACTGTACATATACAATATTAACATGAGAGCATATTTACAAAAGTCTAACACAGACATAAGTTAGCTATCAGGTGAAAATCACCTTACAGAGAAACCACCAAAACAAGGACAAAAGTAACGAGCACAAGGCAAAAATGATAATCAGCCATGAAGTTGTTCTAGGGAACAGAAAAAACAGTTACCGTTCCTGATTATTATCATCTTACACTTGTTACATATGGTCAATGAGAACCATTCATTACTATTGTGAGGAATATAATAGACATAGAATCCCCTGTACCGGCCAGAATTCCAAGGACCAGGTTGATGAATGTCCTAGTCATGTTACAAAAAGTATATAGCGGCAAGGAATGCATATATACCTAAAATGACCGTACCTAGTCCCCTTGTATTCAATTCTGGATCATGAATTCAACAAGAACAGAAAAAGTAGACATAAACATACCAAAGAAGACGGAGGTAAAGCTCTGGTGTCAAATACAACGAATCATATTGTCAAGAGTGGACGAAGCCGTGTTATCTGGATATATCAGTAGTATCGATCCTAGGATTTAAGAATACCAGTATTATCAAAATAAATAGGGGTCAAAGTGAGGTCTCTGCCTTATGGCGATAGGCAAGTTATAGGACAACATACCTTAGGGAGATATAACTCAAGGACACAATCTTTAAGGTATGGATTACTGATGTAGATTCTTGAAAAGTATGAAGTGATGTCCAAAGCAGCAGTTCAAAATAAGAACGGAAAAACCTAAGGATAGGGGCAAGTAATAATTGTAACATGCTATGATACAAAACGGTCTTTAAAGATATTAGGAGATCAACAAACTAGAAATGTTGTCAGTCATCATATATATCTACTTACTCAATTAATTCAAAGCCATGCTTCGTGGAGGTGGATTAGATTATTCTTAATTCCAATAGATGACCATGATAAGTCACTGGATGATAAGAAAATATAGAAAAAAAAAGAAAAAATGTATGTATAAATGAATAATCAAATAATCGGATGTCAGAGATATGACAGCTATAGATAATTGTTAAAAACAAAAAAATAAGTAATGGCACAAGTATTGTCCAATATGTAGATGCCCAAATGTCCTGTGATTGGAATAGGGCAAAAACGCCAACTCTATAGTCATGGTTGCATAGAACAGTAGTTTACCAAAAACGGGTGTGTTCCCGTTATGAGTGCTGTTAACTCGGGTTCTTCGACACATTTTGGAAGAAAAAAGCAATTCTCAAACTGATGAACACTAGCACCTGTGTTGTGCTTTCATTGTTATAACAATTAATATATTTTTATCAATACTGCATATACCCTTTGTCACTTAAGAAGCCCTATAGTGCATGGGTTTGGCAATCGAACACATATTAATAAGATACAAAGCGGAGGGGGCGTGGTCAAAGCTAAGAAGCTACGTAGGGATCTCAACGTGCGAAGGGTCCGTTCAACCTACTACGTTGTAATGTGGGGCGGCCATATTTAAATATCTGCCGAGACAATAATACTGAACAAAGGCATGTTAGGAACCCCAAATGAACACTCGAAAAATAACGAGCGTTAATGTTCGTATATATGAGCAAGTGAAATTCATAAGGGTAGACACAAAAGTTCTGAGGGCATAATTAGCAGTCCCACAAAGTCCTTCTACTCTTAATAACAAACTAGTGGTACATCGGTTCGTCCTGGAACATACCTTAAGAGTCACAGCGTCAACCCGGCGCCTCCACTGCTGTCAGCCACTAATGTCAGAATCTCGCGCCCAATTTTAAATAAAACGCGAGGGGCGTGGTTTAAAGGAGGAAGCCACGTCTCGGTCTCACATAGTAGTGGGTCCTTAGTAAAAATATTCTGGGATGTAAGGCGGCCATATTGGAGCAATCGCCCGGACAATATATGTATAATAGTAAATAGAGTAATGTTCGAAGGAACAATGGTTAAAAAGAGTCATAAATAGTGCTAATAGGGTCACGTTAGTTGCCCCATTTAATTTACAGCTTGTTGATAAATTTCCAATGATCAGAGACACAATTCATCGCCGAAGCCCCAAAATTTTCGAAGACAATCAGATAATAGTAAAAACCTAATTTCCGTCCCCAAATGATTTCTAAATTACCGAGTTATGTCAACTGATAACGAGTACGTCCAACTTCATATACTGATACCAGTGGTAAACAACGTATCAGGTATCTTACAATGGCAGACATCTTGTAATAGGTGTATTAAGAAATGGAGCAGCCATTGCAGTAAAGCATTGATGTGTACAATGTGAGAAGTCAAGAAGGTATTGTCAGCAAACAAGTGGAAATACCTCCTTAGCCACAACCAATTGGAAACAATCTATTCAGTTTGAACATTATGTTACAATACCTAATTCCATAGTTTGAATATTAACATACATATAAAAAGTTATGGTAATCTGGCAATTTTCATCAACCAACATGGATACACAGATCACAATAAACAAGAATAAATGATTCAAGATCAGTACATTATGTCAGTCATAAGATATTGTATCGGGATGTCCTCTATTCTCTAAAAAATGACCTAAATGTTAGTGTATTGTGAAGGGGTAGGGCATGAATCGTCATGGTCCTCAGAAATGGCCATGTAGTCATCAATGTCCTGGAGAATACCCTGGAGGGTGTTTCACAGACAGAATGCCAGGATGGAGATGCACAGCCTCTGGAGTGTGCTCTTTTCAAAGGAGTATTCATATGAGTTTACTGACAGAGGAGCAAAGGAGTCTTCTAGGGATGTGGCAGGTAAATTTAATAATGTCAAATTCATGTGTCTGTTAACGATAGGCCAAATGCACAGTCCAGATAGATTAGAACCAAAAGACACACAATTGATGAACGGAATGCAGAACAAATCCAAACATTCACCCCCAGTCAAAAGATCTGGGTTAAATACATCATTCTTTTGCTCATTATGCCACCCCAGTTTAGACCTGGCCATATGCAAATCAGTCTTGACCCTGTGCCTCATGGGAACAGTCTAGCCCAAACTGCCAAGCCAGGTCCTCCCTTTACAAGAAACAAGCATCCTAGGACCGATTTCGGGGTTTCACCCCTCATCAGCCAGGATAGCTTGAATCCAGTGGCACAGTGAGCCCGGGACCCACGTCTGGGCATACCTGGTGCACTTAGGGCAAGAAAGCAAAAGACACACAATTGATGGGCGGAATGCAGAACAAATTCAAAAACTCACCCCCAGTCAAGAGATCTGGGTTAAATCCGTCATTCTTTTGCTCACTGTGCCACCCCAGTTTAGACCTGGCCATATGCAAATCAGTCTTGACCCAGTGTCTCATGGGAACAGTCCAGCCCGAACTGCCAAGCCAGATCCTCCCTGGACCGGAAACAAGCATCCTAGGACCGATTTCGGGGTTTCACCCCATATCAGCCAGGATAGCTTGAATCCAGTGGCACAGTGAGCCTGGGACCCACGTCTGGGCATACCTGGTGCGCTTAGGGCAAGAAAGCAAAAGAGACACAATTGATGGATGGAATGCAGAACAAATCCAAACATTCACCATCAGTCAAGAGATCTCGGTTAAATCCATCATACTTTTGCTCACTATGAATCACTATGAATCACTATGAAGCATCCCAGTTCAGACCTGGCCATATGCAAGTCTGTCTTGACCCTGTGCCTCATGGGAGCCGTCCAGCCAGAACTGCCAAGCCAGGTCCTCCCTGGACTGGAAACAAGCATCCTAGGACCAGTTTCATGGTTTCACTGGAGGAGAATGTTTGAATCATTCTGCATTCCATCCATAGCCATCCCGGACGGCTACAAGATCACCTGCAGGGATCACTCTAATGGAATCGGAGAAGGAATATCCATCGTCCACAAGTCCACCCTTAAGGTCGCCACCCACGCAGACAACACCCTCAACACCGCTGAACACCTGCACTTCCGGATCCACACTGACCCCAACACCACCCTTAGAGGACCACTCATCTACAGACCCACCGTACCATGAGCTCAATTCAGCGACTCCATCGCCGACCTCGCCAGCATCCACGCACTCACCTCCACGGACTACATCCTCCTAGGGTACCTGAATTTCCACCTCGAGAACAACAACAACGCCAACTCCACCACCCTGATCGACAACCTTGCCAACCTCGTGCTCAGACAACTCGTCACCGCACCCACCCACTCTGTTGGCCACACGCTAGACACCGTTTTCTCCACAGGCACCCATGTCAATATCCACCACACCACCGAACTCCACTGGACCGACCACCGCTGCATCCATTTCACCTTCAATAAACCAACCACGCACCACCACACCCAACAGCTACCTCGCCGCTGCTGGAACAAAGTCACCGAAGACCAGCTGATCACCACCCTCGCACTAAACCCGCACACCGACCCCACCAACCCAGACACCGCAGCCCGCAACCTCAGACAGTGGATCGACGACTGCGCCAACACCCTCGCCCCAATCAAGAAACCCTCTAACAACCACGCCAGCAAGAGAGCCACCTGGTACACCGATGAGCTGCAGACCTCCAAACGTGCATGCCGGAAACTGGAGAAGATATGGCTCAACGAACGCACTCCGAACAACCACGCAGCCCACAAAGACGCCACCCGCAGACATCACCACCTCATCAGATTAGCCAAGAGATTCTCCTTCAAAGACCGCCTGGATAACAACGCACACGACAGCAAAAAGCTTTTCAGCATCGTAAAGGAACTCTCCAACCCCAGCGCCAACAGCATACTGCCCTCACATGAACTGTGCAACTCATTGGCCATCTTCTTCCACCGCAAGATCACTGACATCCATGACAGCTTCAACACCATGACCACCCCGACTACGCCAGACCCCACCTCCCCTGTGAACACCACCAGCGCCAACCGCCTGACCTCCTGGTCCAATGTCAACGACGACGAGACACACAAGGTCATAACCTCCATCCACTCAGGATCTCCATCAGACCCGTGCCCACACCACGTATTCAACAAAGCAGACGTTGCCATCGCACCCCAATTACGGAAGGTCATCAACATCTGCTTCGAAACAGAGACATTCCCGGAAAGCTGGAAACACTCCGAAATCAACGCCCTCCTCAAGAAGCCCAAGACAGACCCCAAGGACCTCAAGAACTTCCGGCCCATCACCCTGCTCCCGTTCCCAGCGAAGGTCATCTAGAAAATCGTCAACATGCAACTGGCCCGCCACCTGGAAGACAACAACATCTTGCACCCGTCCCAGTCTGGGTGCAAACGAAACCACAGCACCGAGACAGCCCTCATCGCCACCACAGACGACATCAGACGCCAACTAGACAGCGGCGAAACATCAGCCCTCATCCTCCTGGACCTGTCAGCCGCCTTCGATACGGTCTGGCATCGCACTCTAAAGACACGCCTCCTAGAATCCGGAATCCAAGAGAAGGCCCTTGACTGGACCACATCCTTCCTCTACAGCAGAACCCAGAGTGTCCACCTCCCGCCCTTCCGATCCGAGGCCACAGACATCATCTGCGACGTCCCCCAGGGCTCATCCCTCAGCCCGACGCTGTTCAACATCTACATGGCCCCCCTTGCACAAGTGGCCCACCAACACAACCTCAATATCATCTCCTATGCTGACGACACCCAGCACATCCTCTCCCCCACCAAGGACCCGCACACCGCCAAAACCAACCTCCACGAGGGAATGAAGGCCGTCACTGACTGGATGAGGAACAGCCATCTGAAGCTGAACTCGGACAAGACGGAGGTACTCATCCTCGGACCCACCCCCTCAGCCTGGGACGGCGCCTGGTGGCTGGCCACACTGGGAACAGCACCAACACCCACTGACCATGCACGCAACCTAGGATTCATGCTCGACTCCTCCCTCTCCATGTCTAAACAGGTCAACACCGTCTCCTCCTCCTGCTACAACACAATCCGCATGTTCTGCAGGATCTACAAGTAGATCCCGACAGAAACAAGAAGAACGGTGACACAGGCCCTCGTCAGCAGCAGACTGGACTATGGCAACACACTCTACGCAGGAATCCCAGCCAAACACCTATGACGACTACAACGCATCCAAAATGCCTACGCCCGACTGATCGTCAACGTCCCCCGCCGCAGCCACATCACTCCCCACCTGAGAGACCTACACTGGCTCCCTGTCGACAAGAGGATCACCTTCAAGCTCTCACCCACGCACACAAAGCACTCCACAATGCCGGACCAGCCTACCTGAACAGCAGACTCAGCTTCTACACCCCCACCCGCCAGCTCCGCTCCGCCAGCCTCGCCCTCGCCGCTGTTCCCCCATCCAATGAACAACCTCCGGTGGCAGATCCTTCTCCTACCTCGCCACCAAGACCTGGAACACCCTCCCTACCCACCTACGGCAGACCCAAGACCTACTCGCCTTCAGAAGACTCCTCAAGACTTGGCTCTTCGTGCAGTAGTGGCACCCCTTCCGCTCAGCACCTTGAGACCCTCACGGGTAAGTAGTGCGCTTTACAAGTACTATGATTGATTGATTGATTGATCATTTGTTGCAGTTACACTTTTTGCCCTAAGTGGGATGTGTATGCTCAGATGTGGGTCACTTGCTCACTGTGCCACTGGATTCAAGCTAGCCTGGCTGATGAAGGGTAACATACCCCGAAACCAGTTCCAGGATGCTTGTTTCTGGTCCAGGGATGAACTGGCTTGGCAGTTCAGACTGGACTGTTTCCATGAGGCACAAGGTCAAGACTGATTTGCATATGGCTGGGTCCAAACTGGGGTGGCGTAGTGGGCAAAAGAACAATGGATTTAACACAGATCTCTTGACTGGGGGAGAATGTTTGAATCATTCAGCATTCCGTCCATCATTTGTTGCAGTTACACTTTTCGCCATAATGGGGTGGGTATGCCCAGATATGGGTCCCTTGCTGACTGTGCAACTGGATTCAAGCTAGCCTTGCTGATGAAGGGTTACATACCCTGAAACCGGTCCCAGGATTCTTGCATTCCATCCAGGGAGGACCTGGCTTGGCAGTTCGGTCTGGACTGTTCCCTTGAGGCACAGGGTAAAGACTGATTTGCATATGGCTGGGTTGAAACTGGGGTGGCGTTGTGGGCAAAAGAACAATGGATTTAACCCAGATCTCTTGACTTGGGGAGAATGTTGGACTCATGCAGCATTCCGATTATCATTTGTTGCAGATGGATTAGAACCAGGCGCGCAACGCCCATAGGGCTCAAAGGGCTTCAGCCACCCACCCCGTTGTGTATGTCAGACCCGACTGAGACAGCTTCCTGGGCACACACACAGGCAGTTGCACGTGAGTACCTCATAGTTCTTTCAAATGCCGTTTACTTTTAAAAAAAGGATTTTAAATTTTCACCTCTTCTTAGAGCCCCAGTATCTGCAGTCTGTCGATTGCTAGAAGAATTAGCCCCCCCCACAAAAAATAATTTATTAGCCCCTCTCACCCCCTACCCCCAGAAATTTGGCTGTAGTTGTTCCTCTGATTAGAACAGCATGTTTTGTTATAGGGAGTGACAAACAGGACAAAAGAGTGCTGCTCCTGAGGAATGTGCTCTGACAAGAACCTAGTATACTCCATGGTAGACTCACCATAGAAGTTTCTACTTGGCAGATGAGGGGAGCAGGAGGGCGCAGACAGGGTGGCTGAATATAAAAGTGGAGTCCTGAGCAGCTGGTATGGAGATCTGTGGGCTGGGTAAAGCACCCGTAGTCTGGCAATTTAGTAGAAATCCCTCCGAGGAAGATGCACCCCGATACCATATCCACTTGATAATTGTTGCATAGTTTCATCATTCTTGTAGGGTGCCTGTGATAGGGGCAGGATCCTCAAATCATTCCAGGTGGGTATGGTGAAAGGTAATGGTGGACAACTGTATTCTTACTGGTACAGAATTCCATCAGTTGTGAGTGGAGGATTTATGTGGTTCAAGCTATTCTATTCTATTTTATTTTATTCTATTCTATTCTATTCTATTTGAATCTATTCTATTCTTCATACTTGTAGAGCGCATGGCTATCCAGAGTCCTCCCAGTGCTAGAACCAACACACCACCAGCAATTCTGCCATGGGCAGGGAGGGACTATTTCCTGAACTGCCAAGTTTTTAGTGCCTTATGGAAAGGGAGCTCATGTTCCAGTTTGCGTAACTCTATCGGTAAGGTGTTCCACAGATTGGGGGCCATGGTGCCATTGAGCGACCTCCCCATCTAGATTTGAGAATCTTGGGAAGATTCAGCCGGTGTGCCGTGATGATCTGAGTAGCCTACCAGGAGTACATGGGGAGGCTAAAGGTTGTAACAGTGAAGGTCCTTTGATGTGAAGTTCCCTGTGAATAATGGATAGGGCATTAAACTGCACCCAATGCACCACAGGGAGCTAGTTTAATTCCTCCAAAGCCTTTTTAGTAGACTGGTGCCTCGGGATGTTCATGAGGAGGCGAGCTGTAGCATTTTGGTTGACCTGTCAGATTTTAAACAAATATCGGAAAGAGTCAAAATACAAGGCGTAATCAAAGTTGAGATGTGAGATTACAAGGGCCTGGACAATCAACCTTCTGGGTGAGGAAGGCAGGAGGTCAAGGGCTTTAATCCGAAGTATAAGAACACTGTAGCAGCTAGCTGCAAGCTTCTTTGCTTGATGGTGCTGTGGTTCTGAAAATTCTGGGCCCTGCTATAATATGGTACCAAGGCCCAACACTCGTGTCACAAAATGTCATCGTACCCTGACGAATTTGGTATCGGCAGACCGGTAATGATTAGGACATTATCCCTATGCATTTGCGTCATGATTGAGTGATGCTAACACCCTTAAATCGTGGTTTCCGTCTCGAACCCTCGGACTCCATTTTGTGAACGGCATCCATCTTGTGGCTTGCCCTCATATAGTCAATTGATTAAGGCCGAGTTTGATCCAAAAGGACACGTCCACCTTAGCTGACTTCCCCATGACCTGGCCGAGCTGACTCCACTGCCTCCAGCTGAACCTGTTCGGACAGTCCCCCACCCAGTGGCCGAGTAAGATAGCATCAAGGCACAACATGCCATAAACCATTCGCTACATACAAACCATGTTATCCATACACATACACCTGTCCATGTTTCTTGTTTATGGCCGGTTTTACGATGAGGAGGTGCCCGATTTTATTGGGGTTTCATCGATATCTGATGGTAGTTCTGGGCCGAGCTGGGTAATCCATCGCGAACTGAACATACAAAATTGTAGGCTGGCCATCGTGACTTTGCTTTTCCTTTGTTGTACAAATATGTATATGGTTGCATCATAAAACAAGGAATTCTTGCCTGAAGTGTAATATTGTGTATAAAAGGAAAAGGCTGGTTCTGTAAAAACAAACAGTCTCCTGAGAACTTAGATCCCGTGCTGTTGTACTTCTAGGACGCTTGTTACTTGGTTGCAGCCAATAAAACTCGATCTCTGACTTCACCTAGAAGACTCAGTGTTTCTGTGGTCCGGAACAGGGAGAACTCAGAGGTCTTCGGGTGTTATCCCCTGGCACCACGGGTTCCTAAAAACCCGGTACCTCAGTTGGCGCCCAACTCGGGGCGGTATCAAGCGGTGACGGTCCAAGCCAGATGTTCGTGAGGAGCTTTGTGTGAAAATTCCAGAGGACGGCCAGCCACTTCAGCGACCACTGTATGTCGACGTGGTTCCAAAGGTCTTTGCTGCGAGGTTCCCCGCGTCCCGACGGCTACGAAGGACTGCTGCCCTGACTATCGCCCTGTTTTGGACCCAGTGATCCTTGGTAGAGCAAAACGATAGACGAGTCTTCTAGTGACGTCATCGATCTTCAATACTTCAGTTAAGTATAAGTGAAGTGTCTCCCAGTCCTTAGTTTGATTCTTAGTTTTGGTATCCTTGAGATACACCTTGTTTGGAACTTGCAAGCGCCAAAACCAAGGGATTTGTGTATTCACGAAAATATCGTATTCGATAATCCTTTGAAGTTTGAAGCTAGACTAGTGAGCGAAGATGCCTGATCTTAGCAGACTTGGAAACTTGTTTTGTCTTGGTTGTAGTAAGGACTCCCGATTAGAGGATTCGTGTCCGGTTCCTCCGATTGGAACTCCAACATATGAGCTCTATATAAAGCATGGAGTAGGTCCTATCACGTATAATGAAATGTGGATAAAATACACCAGAAAGGATGGTGTTTTAAAATGGCCCCAATATGGTAGCTTTGACACGGAAATTTTAGATAATCTTGAGGTCAAACTTTTTAAGAAGAAAGCCCGGCCGGCGATGTTTGACTCTTTTCGCTTATGGCGCAAAGAAGCCAAACAGAAAGAAATGAAATTAGCAAAGAAAAATAAAAGAGGTATGTCTATGGTGCAAGCTGCCGTTGCATACAGGGATAATGAGGAAGAGCAAGAAAGTGAACAAATGCTCAGAAGCAAGAAGTTAGCAGTAGATAAATGCTACCCAATGTTGGCACATGAAGGACAAGGTTCAAAAGAGACATCAGAGAAGGATCCATTAATGTCCCACCTATTGAGTTCACCACCCCCATATGCACTAGATGCTACTGCACCCCCGAAGCGCTTTGTTATACCGCGCCCCGGTGCACGAAATGGAGCCCTTACGCAAGCACCAGCTCCTCTTCAGCTGGTTCCTACTTTTCCGGCGCAGCCCTCTCAAGGGCCGCCGCCTTTGCTACATACTCCATCTACTTTTTCAACGACTTTGCCTACTGCTCCAACTGTTTATCATGATACTACTTCTGCCACTGCCTCGACTTCTTCTGCCACTGCTTCAACTTCTGCTTTCCAGCAGCCTGGCTCTTCTGACGTTTCTGCCTTTCCACCTGTTTCTCCTTCTGTTCGACAGAGAGTGGCAAGTACTGTCACTGGTCTGTTCTCACCTTTCTTTGGGTCGCCTAAGACGACCCCTAAAACAGGACGTAGAAAATTGCGTAGTCAACTGCCTGATTATCAGGAAAGAGAAGTACTGAATGAGTTAGCACGTAAATGGGTTACTGTAAAGTATGATGTTCAGTCTGTTATGGAAGTTTTCCGTCAATGGGACGCACCCACTCAGAGATATGTATTCGAAGAGATGTGTGTATATCTTTGCGAAGATTTGGAGACCAATGATCCAAAACGCAAAATGAAGGAATAATTCCGTATGCGTTTCAAGTTCTATGAAGGCATGATTGTAGGTGCCGATATTGAACGAGCAATAGATTTATTGTTATCTTATAGGAGTAAGGGAAACGTCTTTAGATCACTGTATGAGGATGACATGTTAAGTAGGAAAAAGGCGCGACAGTACCCCATGAGAGAGGTTCCTCCAGTTTGGAGGGAAGGTGACGCAAATGCGAATCCAGTAATTCCGCTGCATTTCCAGCGTGCATGGGTACATGTTCCATGGAAAAGATCTGAAGTTTTAGCACTAAAGCAGACATTGCCTGATCCCCGTAAAATTCCTGCAGGGTATTATAAGGAGTTATCACAGACTGCCAGCTCATGTATAATGAATTTAGCGGATGTAGACATGTTGTTTGGGAATGTTGTTCCACAGCCTTTATGGAGTAAGATTCGTCATACAGACCATGATCAAGAATTAGGTGACACGTGGGCTAATATCACTGCTGCTGATGCTAGACAAGTTGGTGGCGCTAAGCCTGAGCCTTTAGTAGCTGAACTTCCTGGTAGAATTATCACATATATGAAGACTTTAATGCCTGAATTACGTGTGAATTGGGACAAGTTGTCTGCGTGCAAGCAGAAGAAAGATGAGAATGTGTCTGACTTTTTCACGAGATTTGAAGAGACTTTCGTCGATCATAGTGGTCAGGATATGGCTACCGAAGGTGGCCAAAGATTGTTTGTAGACAAATTTGTACATAATCTGCTTCCTGAACTATGTAATAAATTGAAAGATTCAGAGAGTGCTTGGGCTGTTTCCACGTCAGCGCAGATTTTGGCCACAGCCCAGTACTACGAAAATAGGGGCAAGGACGAGCTAGATAAAGCAGACAAAAAGACTAAAGATTTGAAAACTAAAGTCCTTCTCCAGCAAGCCTATCCGCCTCGCACTACTAGTCAGCCTGATTATCAGAAACCACAGCAGTATTCGAGAAACTCACAAAGAAATGATTCTTCTCAACAGCGTTTACCGTATGGTCCAAATCAGTGTGCATATTGCAAAGAGGAGGGTCATTTCAAGAATAGCTGTCCAGCTTTATTGCGACGTTTAAATGGTGTCTCTGGTGCAAGAGGTAGAGGTATTCAACAGGCTCCTAGGGGTAGGGGCCGTGGAAATTTCCCCCAGAATACTAGTTCTTTTCCGCCTCATAATTCCATGAACAGCTTTGACCAACAAAATAATGCGTCTTCTAGGTCAGCTCAGTACTATGCTGATGATTACTATGTAGAAAACGAGAATGAGGGTAACAATTGCTAGGACAGCCATGGACAAAGAGAGGGAGATGTTTCAGTTCCAGTAGATCAGAATGGACCTTATTTTGAGGTGATTACATCAGGAGTGTCAGAACCATTTCTGCTGGATACTGGTGCTACAAAAAGTTCTATTATGCACTCAAAACTTCCTGGCGTACCTTTGTCTGGCAAAATGAATGTTTCAGTAGGTTTTTCTGGCGCCCCGGTTAGAAACCCGATTTCTAGTCCTATGCCCCTTTATGTTGGGCCATGTGAATTAGAAGCACCCCTCATTCTTACAACAGGTTGCGGTGAAAACTTGTTAGGTTTGGACTTGTTAAAAAGACTATATGCGACTTTGTACTGTTCTCCTTCGGGAGTACAACTTATCCTAGGTAAGAAAGTGATTTCCCCAATGTATTTGTCAAAGGAGAATATTCCAACAGAATTGTCATCTCTTCCAGATATACTTTGGGCTACTGGTTCGAACGATGTGGGTCTTTTGGAGATAACGCCGTATGTCATAACTTTGAGAGCTAATGTTAGGTTGCCACGTATTCCCCAATACAAGATCTCTAGCGAATGTGAAAAGGCTTTGTTAGCGATCACTTACAATCTGATTGAGAAAGATGTCATTGAAGAGACAACAGGTAACATTTGTAACAGTCCTATTTTGCCTGTTTTAAAGCGTACTGAGCCTTCACAGCCACCTGTGTACAGATTTGTAATTGATCTCAGAGAAGTGAACAAGATTGTTGTGCCACAATTTCCAGTTGTTCCCAATATTACTGCCCTATTGACTATGGTTCCAGCTTCAGCCACCTGGTTCTCGGTGATTGATTTGAAGAACGCTTTCTTCAGCATCCCGATTGCAGAGGAGAGCAGAGATATTTTTGGCTTCAATTTGGGAGGACGAAGCTTCCGCTTCAAACTCGCTCCTCAGGGCTACTGTGAAAGTCCATCGATATTCAGTCAGGCTCTGAAATCACAACTTGACACGATTGTTCTACCTGATGGTGCGACTCTCATTCAGTATGTAGACGATCTGCAGGTCGCTGCAGATACTGAAGAGATTTGCAAGGAAGCCACATTGTTATTATTGCGTCATTTATGTGACATGAAGCACAAAGTCTCTCTTTCGAAATTGCAATTTTGTCGACAAGAAATGACCTACTTAGGTCACATCTTATCGAAGGAGGGAAGGAGACTGACCCCAGAGAGAATACAGGCAATTGCAAAATTGGGTGTCCCAAGGACACAGAGAGAAGTGCGTGCTTTCTTGGGCATTACATCATATTGCAGGCAATGGATACCAAACTTCTCATTGTTAGCCAAACCTTTGCTGGCACTAATCTGTAAAGATACACCCAATCCTGTGCCTTGGTCTGAAGATTGTCAGAAGAGTTTGCACGAGTTGCGTGATGCATAATGTTCGGCTCCTGTGTTGGGTAACCCCGACTACAGTAAGCCTTTTACATTATACGTCCATGAGAAGGAAGGTTGCGCATTATCAGTCCTGACACAATCCTTTGGGGACAAACAGCGTCCATGCACGTACTTTTCTGCGACTCTAGATCCTGTAGCTAAAGCATTACCAAGTTGCTTGAGAGCCACTGCTGCAGCAGCTGTCTGTATTCGACAGTCTGCTGGATTGGTCATGAATAACACACTGATCGTTATGGTACCACATGCAGTAGACATTTTGCTAAACAGAACGAGGGCACTTAACTAGTGCTCGACTGTCAAGTTATGAGCTGACACTATTAGCGAGTCACATTCACATAAAGAGGTGCGATACACTCAACCCAGCCACGTTATTGCCCATTCCAGCAGAGACAGATGAGGTCGAAAAACATGATTGCTGTTTTAGGATAGAAGAAGAGACAAAAGGGAGAGTAGACTTGCAGGACACTCCCCTTCCTGAATGTAGTGATGCTTTATGGGTTGATGGTTCATGCTTCAAGTTGCCAAATGGTGATACGACGGCGGCATATGCTGCGACAACATTGCACACGATTGTAGAAACTGCACGTATCCCTCATAATTCTGCGCAAGCAGCAGAGTTAATTGCACTTACAAGAGCGTGTGTGTTGGCAAAAGGAAAACGAGTGAATGTGTACACAGACAGCCAATACGCCTTTGGCGTGGCTCATAGTTTTGGACGATTGTGGCGTGAACGTGGGTTCCTGACATCGCATGGCGCAAAAATATAGCATGGTCAGCTAGTTAACGAGCTTCTCGAGTCACTGACCTTGCCACTACAAGTTGCGATTGTGAAATGCAGTGCACACAGAAAGATTCAAGATGATGTTGGTCGTGGGAATGCATTTGCGGATGAAGTTGCGAAAGAGACTGCAAGGAACACAGTGAGTCGAATGTATGTTGTAGGTCCTGCGAGATGGATTACTGATGTGGGTATGTGTGAGGACACTATTGAAAGTGTGAAGTCTTTACAGTCCGAGGCCACTGAGAAAGAGGTGAATGAATGGAGAGAAAGCAAGGGTAGATTGGATGTGAATGGTTGTTGGGTCGAATTGTCAGAGCATCATAGATGGCTGTTACCCGATGCGTATGTACTTGCAGTGGTGACAATGGCCCATGGGATGGCTCACATCAGTGTGAAAGGAATCTGTAAGTTGTTGGCCCCAGTATGGCAAAATAGTGGCATCCCAAAATGCGCAGAGAACGTGGTCAAGAACTGTATGGTGTGTTTGAAATACAATCCCGGTAGGGGAACTCCAACTCCAGCTGGTCATTTCGCGCCTCCAACGTATCCGTTCGAGGTTTTGCAGCTCGATTTCATCCTTATGGAGAGGTGCAACAATCTGAAATACGTGCTTGTTGTTGTTTGTGCCTTCTCCAGGTGGGTGGAAGCGTATCCCCTTAAGGACAACACTGCCTTGTCCACAGCCAAAGCCCTGGTCAAGGAATTCTTCCCTAGGTATGGTATGCCAAGAATTGTCTGGAGTGACAATGGAAGTGAATTTGTGGGACGAGTAATGAAGAGAGTGTGTGAATGTCTAGGCATACACCAGAAGTTCCATGCCACAAATCACCCCCAATCAGCCGGATTAGTAGAGTGCTACAACGGCACGCTAAAGCTGAAATTGGCCAAGGTCCAAGCCAGCACAGGTCTTAAGTGGCCTGACGCCCTGCCTTTAGCACTCCTGTCCACCAGAATGACTGTCCATTCCAGACTAGGACTTAGCCCTCACAAGATTGTGTTTGGCCGCCCAGCCAACATCTGGGGCGTACCAAGGCCCAAGAAACTCAGTGAGATAGAGCACCCTGTACTGCTTGACTATTTGCACGAATTGACAACTAAATTGCGTATTTTACACCAACAGGTCCACAGCTCCTCTCCGCCAGCGTCTGATGATCCAGGCCACACGATCGAACCTGGTTCCTGGGTCCTAGTGCGGAACTTCGGGCGAACCAAGAACGAGGAGCCTCGTTGGACCGGACCCTTTCAAGTCCTACTGACTACCCGCTCTGCAGTACGTGTCCACGGCAAGAGACATTGGGTGCACGGCGCCCATTGCAAACAGGTCCCGCTGCCCCTTCCATATGACCGATGGGTCCAGGAGGGAATTGCTGACTCAGAGACTGAGTCCGTACCTCGCTTCGTGCCCTTTAGTGATGCATGTTTGAAAGGAACTGGTACGGAAAAGGAGAGCGACCGTGTTCTGCAAGGATTTGTGCCACGGTCAATGCAGTTGGACACTACAGAACGTGAAACTTTGTTCGAAGACAACACCGTACCTGGGAAACAACGGTATAATTTGAGGCCAAGAAAAACGGACTAATAAAAGTAAACTAATAAGATTTTTCTTTCCCCCAAGAACTATTTTTGATTTTGCAACTCTCTCGCCCAGGGAACTTGCTCATTTTTGATTTTCGAACCGCCATCCGGTTCTGCTGCTAGGGTCGCGGTTGACAGTCTGGGGAGTGCAGCTGGAGACGTTTAGGTCAACGGTTCTGGTTGGTCCAAGGGAATTACCCTGGACTGAACAGAAGCACTCCTTAGCAGAATCAATCTCCCACCGCGGGCAGCAACTAGAGGATGGAGTTTCCAAGGGTAGAGAGACCTGCTAGATCTACGAACTTTGAAAGGAAAATATGCACTGTAATGGCAAGAAAACAATTTTTAGTAATTTGCATTTTAATGTTGTGTAGCATAATGATGTTTTTGGTGGGCTATGCCCTGTTCATTTTTCGAGTCCCGTTCATACACAACACTCAGCCAACACCTCTTCCTACTATTTCCCCGCATTCTTTTCACCCTCTGCCTGAACATGAGTCTGCCAGAAGATTAGAATTTGTAAATAACTCATTCGTCCAACTCCTAAACCAGCACCAATCTGTAATGAACACCACGAACTGTTGGATATGTGGACTTATGCCACACACAACAGATAATGGTATTCCGTATTTTGTCCTGCCCTTTGGCTACCATGGTTCTCTGTGGGCATTCCGAGCAATGTTCCTGTTTGCCCTCGAACCATATGTTCCGGGGAAAAACTCAAGCAACAAGGCACTAGTTGCGGGAATTAGAAATATGAGTAGGGATGTCGACACATACAAAATGATTCCCAGAGATGAATTGATGCCTTACAGCAGATGGAATATAACACAATATGGAATTTCCTTGGCTGAGAGTCTGAAAGCAAAGAAATCCTCCCCATTCTGGATAGTACCCCACCAAGGTCACTTATGTCTGCAGGGAAATGGCAAAAATCCTGGAGCCCAGTTAGGGAAGAGTGTCTGTACTGAGACTTACGTTTTCTCATCTCAGACCTCCCCTTCATTGCTAGCAGCTAAGGGTACTTACTTCGTCTGCCACGATAGAGCGTATACATGGTTGCCCCCTGACTTCTCGGGCACATGTTTTATCTCGTTTCTGCTGCCACCCACCTACACGGCCGAGGCAGATTACCATCGGACAGGACAGTTAGGGGTGTCGTGAGTAAAGACGACACTGCGGGTCAAGAGTTTGGAGACTTCGCGAAGGGTTTTCTGCCGTTTTGGGGGCCTATGGTGAACAGCAGGAACATTCGCCAGTTGACGAGGGTAGTTGAATCCGCCGTGACCGAAGCGGCCGGTGCACTTAGTAACTTGACTGCTGAGCTCCAGTCGGACCGACTTATGACTCTTCAAAATAGGGTTGCCCTAGATGTCATACTTGCAGACCGTGGCGGGGTATGCAGAGTGATCCAATCCAGTTGCTGCATTTTCATCCCTGATAATGCTCCAACAGTGTACCAGGCCATCTCCAAACTACACAGGATCTCTGATTCCATTCATGTGGACAAAGGAGATTGGTCCTTGCTAGGGTGGTTCTGGGAACTGATATCTGCCTGGGGATGGAAAATCCTGATATTCATTGGGATGATCTTAGCCATTATGTTCCTGTTCTGCCTATTTGTGCAGTGCGCTCCTGCAATATGTGGCCTCTGTGCTACATCATGCGTGAGGAAGCCTGTGTCAAGGGACGAATTGAGTAACAGGATGATGCTACAGCAGCATCTCCGTGACTTCGCGAATACAGATTTGGACTCAGATTAGCATGAGTTATTGCCTATATAAGGGCAAAAGGAGGGTCTGTGGTTCTGAAAATTCTGGGCCCTGCTATAATATGGTACCAAGGCCCAACACTCGTGTCACAAAATGTCATCGTACCCTGACGAATTTGGTATCGGCAGACCGGTAATGATTAGGACATTATCCCTATGCATTTGCGTCATGATTGAGTGATGCTAACACCCTTAAATTGTGGTTTTCGTCTCGAACCCTCAGACTCCATTTTGTGAACGGCATCCATCTTGTGGCTTGCCCTCATATAGTCAATTGATTAAGGCCGAGTTTGATCCAAAAGGGCACGTCCACCTTAGCTGACTTCCCCATGACCTGGCCGAGCTGACTCCACTGCCTCCAGCTGAACCTGTTTGGACAGTCCCCCGCCCAGTGGCCGAGTAAGATAGCATCAACGTTGAGTAAGAACAGGGTCAACCCAACAAAGTCGCTGGGACCTGGGTAGCTAACGTTTAGGAGTAAGGGGTCCCAGTGAAGCAAATGGTTATATGAATTGTAAAAATGATAATAATCAACAAAGAAAATACCTCTATAATGTTTTAATCACATTATAGGAAAGAAGCAATATTACATATTCACAAAGATTGCATATTCATAGTGATATTGGTGCCCCTGGGGGGGAAGGCGGGGAAGAGAACGTGCAGTAGTGAAGGTATGGTGGGGGGAGGGTTTAGTGACAATAAAAAACGCGATATCGATCATATATTAATGGTAACATTCAAACTTGTTCAATAGTAGACAAATAAACAATTAATCAATGTCCTGGTTTGTAGTAACATGCCCCAATGTCCATTCTATGTAGAAGTAGTGGGTTGAGCGGGGCTGTTAAAAGGTGGGTAAGTGTGTCGACGTTTCGACCCTAGAAAAGCAGGATTGGTCAATTTCCTTGCACATGGGTCTTCTTCAGGACAGGCGGTAGATTAGGGGCAGCCAACCTGTGTACATCCAGTTGAGGATGGAATTATTCCAGAAATAGGGTCCATGATGTGGATTCAAACTATTGAAGAGAAGTCGGGATTCCCTGTTGGGTCCACGTGCTGAACGGATTACTGCTCGGACAATCGATTGGTTTTGAGGTCCGCTCTTGTCTATTGTATGGAGAAGGATCGCCGGGTAAATCAGGCGCGATTCCAGTCGGCTCGAAAGCTCGGCGTATACTGTGAGTTCCTCGCGGGTCCCGCGAGGAACTCACAGTATACGCCGAGCTTTCGAGCCGACTGGAATCGCGCCTGATTTACCCGGCGATCCTTCTCCATACAATAGACAAGAGCGGACCTCAAAACCAATCGATTGCCCGAGCAGTAATCCGTTCAGCACGTGGACCCAACAGGGAATCCCGACTTCTCTTCAATAGTTTGAATCCACATCATGGACCCTATTTCTGGAATAATTCCATCCTCAACTGGATGTACACAGGTTGGCTGCCCCTAATCTACCGCCTGTCCTGAAGAAGACCCATGTGCAAGGAAATTGACCAATCCTGCTTTTCTAGGGTCGAAACGTCGACACACTTACCCACCTTTTAACAGCCCCGCTCAACCCACTACTTCTACATAGAATGGACATTGGGGCATGTTACTACAAACCAGGACATTGATTAATTGTTTATTTGTCTACTATTGAACAAGTTTGAATGTTACCATTAATATATGATCGATATCGCGTTTTTTATTGTCACTAAACCCTCCCCCCACCATACCTTCACTACTGCACGTTCTCTTCCCCGCCTTCCCCCCCAGGGGCACCAATATCACTATGAATATGCAATCTTTGTGAATATGTAATATTGCTTCTTTCCTATAATGTGATTAAAACATTATAGAGGTATTTTCTTTGTTGATTATTATCATTTTTACAATTCATATAACCATTTGCTTCACTGGGACCCCTTACTCCTAAACGTAAGATAGCATCAAGGCACAACATGCCATAAACCATTCACTACATACAAACCATGTTATTCATACACATACACCTGTCCATGTTTCTTGTTTATGGCCGGTTTTACGATGAGGAGGTGCCCGATTTTATTGGGGTTTCATCGATATCTGATGGTAGTTCTGGGCCGAGCTGGGTAATCCATCGCGAACTGGACATACGAAATTGTAGGCTGGCCATCGTGACTTTGCTTTTCCTTTGTTGTACAAATATGTATATGGTTGCATCATAAAAGAAGGAATTCTTGCCTGAAGTGTAATCCATACTAATAATATAAAGAGAGAGCCCAAACCTTTGAGGCGGGTAATCTCAGGAACCACAGCACCAATCGCAACACCCAATACAGCGTTAGAAAGGGCAGTTGCAGCAGAAGGACATAGGCTATACCGGCGCCCACCATATACTTTTAAAAGGTAAAAGAACCATGCCAGCAAAGTAGTCCCTTATGGGCGTGTCTGCGTTGTGCTGTGGGCGTGTGCTGGGGGCATGTGCTGGGGGCGTGACAAACACTGGGGGCGTGTGGTACGTTCCACCCTTCATGCCATGTCTCATATTGTGTACTAATCCCACCCTGCTCCCTTCAAATACCCCTGCACCCCATGATCATAACCCACCCTTACTCCTTAAAATACCCCAACACCCTTAAACACTAACCCATCTTAACCCTATAAATATACCCTGTACCCTGTACCCCAAAACCCAAACCTATCCCTAAACCCTAAAAATACCCCTATACCCCAAAACCCAAACCTAGCCCTGAACCCTATAAAAATCCCTGTACCTCAAAACCCAAACCTACCCCTGAACCCTAAAAATACCCCTGTACCCCAAAACCCAAACCTAGCCCTGAACCCTAAAAATACCACAGTACCCCAAAACCCAAACCTACTCCTGAACCCTAAAATACCCCTGTACCCCAAAACCCAAACCTAGCTCTGAACCCTAAAAATACCCCTGTACCCCAAAACCCAAACCTAGCCCTGAACCCCAAAAATACCCCTGTACCCCAAAACCCAAACCTACCCCTGAACCCTAAAATACCTCTGTACCCCAAAACCCAAACCTAGCCCTGAACCCTAAAAATACCCCTGTACCCCAAAACCCAAACCTAGCCCTGAACCCTAAAAATACCCCTGTACCCCAAAACCCAAACCTACCCCTGAACCATAAAAATACCCCTATACCCCAAAACCCAAAACTACCCCTGAACCCTTAAAATACCCCTGTGCCCCAAAACCCAAACCTAACCCTGAACACTAAAAATACCACTGTACCCCAAAACCCAAACCTACCCCTGAACCCTAAAATACCCCTGTACCCCAAAACACAAACCTAGCCCTGAAACCTTAAAATACCCCTGTACCCCAAAACCCAAACCTACCCCTGAACCCTAAAAATACCCCTGTACCCCAAAACACAAACGTAGCCCTGAACCCTTAAAATACCCCTGTACCCCAAAACCCAAACCTACCCCTGAACCCTAAAAATACCCCTGTACCCCAGAACCAAAACCTAGCCCGAACCATAAAAATAACCCTGTACCCCAAAACCCAAACCTACCCCTGAACCCTAAAAATACCCCTCTACCCCAAAACCCAAACCTAGCCCTGAACCCCAAAAATACCCCTGTACCCCAAAACCCAAACCTACCCCTGAACCCTAAAATACCTCTGTACCCCAAAACCCAGACCTTGCCATGAACTCTAAAAATACCCCTGTACCCCAAAACCCAAACCTACCCCTGAACCCTAAAAATACCCCTGTACTCCAAACACCCAAACCTAGCCCTGAACCCTTAAAATACCCCTGTACCCCAAAACCCAAACCTACCCCTGAACCCTAAAAATACCCCTGTACCCCAGAACCAAAACCTAGCCCGAACCATAAAAATAACCCTGTACCCCAAAACCCAAACCTACCCCTGAACCCTAAAAATACCCCTCTACCCCAAAACCCAAACCTAGCCCTGAACCCCAAAAATACCCCTGTACCCCAAAACCCAAACCTACCCCTGAACCCTAAAATACCTCTGTACCCCAAAACCCAGACCTTGCCATGAACTCTAAAAATACCCCTGTACCCCAAAATCCAAACCTAGCCCTTAACCCTTAAAATACCCCTGTACCCCAAAACCCAAACATACCCCTGAACCCTAAAAATACCCCTATACCCCAAAACCCCAAACTATATCTGAACCCTTAAAATACCCCTGTACCCCAAAACCCAAACCTAGCCCGAACCCTAAAAATACCCCTGTACCCCAAAACTAGTCCTGAACCCTAAAAATACCCCTGTACCCCAAAACCCAAACCTAGCCCTGAACCCTAAAAATACCCCTGTACCCCAAAACCCATACCTATCCCTAAACCCTAAAACTGCCCCTGTACCCCATAACCCAAAACTATATCTGAACCCTTAAAATACCCAAAAACCCCAAAACATATACCTCAGTACCCCAAAACATATACCCCTATACCCATACTTACCTTATCCAAACATTAAAAAAACATGCTTTTACCATTCATGCATTTACAACAAATTTCGTTGTAAATGTATGCGTAGTAAAAGCATATAAAATGTAATGCCATGCGTTATAATGGCATTGCGGAGTCATGGTACTTTCGTAATGAAAGTATGCGGAGTGATGGTATGCGGAAAGAAAGTTGCGGAATACTCTGTGTTTACCCTCCCCCGGTAAGTACATTGGTGGCACGGCAGCCCACATCTCCAGCAACATACTCATATTTTTTCACCACCCATTTGAAAAATGCACAGGTCTCTCTCATTGATGGCTAGCACCAACATACACTTTTAGACACACCTCCCGCCACAAGTTCTAGAATTGCGAACTTTAGAGCTGGGGAGCTACGTTCGAATCTCGGCATCAGCTCAACATCCTGTGATTCCATGTCAAATCGCTTTGTCTCCCCGTGCCTACCACAAATGAATGTGTTCTTCTGTAATGTAAATTATGCTCATGGCATGTTGTCGAGTTTGCGCTATATAATATTGCAAAGAAATATAAAGTAGGGAAACTCGAGTTCACACACTACTGAACGCGCACTCTTAAGTGTAGCAGCAGTGCACTGTGAATCGGAGCGTTTCACAGGCCTGTCACAGATAAGAAATGCTATCAAAACAAAATCCTACGAAACAATATACTACTGGCCGGCAGCAATTCATACCCGGACAACGTCGGCACGGGCTGCTATCAACAATGAAATCATAAACCAAGGACTTATAGAAATTGAAGACTCACTGTATCTATTAAGCGAGAAGTCCTTACAAGATTTCAGCCTGCCGCCAGCGGTCCGAACTAACCTAACTGGATACCACAATACGCTACCGCACACATATTCCAGAGCTAAATAACTACCTTGCTCAACACTTGCCTAACTTAGTTCCCGATCAACAACTCGTCTACAACGCCATAGTTGATAGTGTTGAAAAGAAGCAAGGCAAACTATTGTTCATAGACGCCCCCGGTGGCACAGGAAAGACTTACCTAATCAACCTCATACTTGCCAAAGTTCGATCTTCTGGGAATTTGGCTCTAGCTGTTGCTTCATCTGGAATAGCTGCCACTTTGCTAACAGCTGGGAAAACAGCACATTCTACCTTTGAACTGCCTCTAACAGTTTCCCTTGAAAGGGATTCAATATGCTCTATTCGGAAAACTGACTTTTGGGGACACTGCTTCAAAATGTGTCTTATCATGTGGGACGAATGTACAATGATACTAAAACCATTGCTGCCTAGCCTTTTTTTACCCGGACAACGTCGGGATGGGCCGCTAGTATTGTGTATAAAAGGAGAAGGCTGGTTCTGTAAAAACGAACAGTCTCCTGAGAACTTACATCCCGTGCTGTTGTACTTCTAGGACGCTTGTTACTTGGTTGCAGCCAATAAAACTCGATCTCTGACTTCACCTAGAAGACTCAGTGTTTCTGTGGTCCGGAACAGGGAGAACTCAGAGGTCTTCGGGTGTTATCCCCTGGCACCACCGGGTTCCTAAAAACCCGGCACCTCAGTGCATGGTGAGCTTGTCATCCAGCCACATCCTCAGACTCACTATCAGACATTTTCGGTTCAGAAGGCTCCCCAGATACTCGGGCCAGGAAGTCACGGCCTGGCTTTTGATGTTATTGCCCAGCAACAAGAACACTGCCTTATCTTTGTTTAGCTTCAATCGACGGTTTGCCATTCAGTCGGCCACTTCCTGAAGACAGGGGGCCGATTGGAGGTGATTCGAGCTGGAACCTATACAGATTGACATAACTAACTGGGTTTTAGCACAGCTGCTTTGCATTACACTACTTTACAAAGCCACTCAAGCAGCGCAAATCACCCCTTTTGTGGCTTTATAAATATTACTGAAGCCTTTGTTTTGTCCTTGTGTTCACCTCCCTTTCCCCATTTCTTACTTGGCATAAGCTCTCGTGTTGTCCCTTATCTGGTGGCTGGGTGCAACACCTAGTGGCGTACTTTAAGATATCTGCTCAGTTGTGCTTCAGGCAGGCCAAATTGTGCTCCTCAAATGATTTGATGTCACCTTCGCTGAACAGGAAACTTTAACACCAGGCACCTGCAGGAATTCCAGGTCCATAAACTATCCCTGTCTAATCCTGGTGTGAAGTTGGGGTATTCGCACCTGGGGATGAAGGGAAAGGATGCATTGTAAAGCACTTGATTTTGCTCCATTTATCTAACACATTTTGTCACTGCTGTCAATGTGGAGGAGTACAACGCATGGCTTCGGCACCGTTACTGGATCCACGGCACCTCTCATAGTGATTGGGCGTATGGAAAAGTCCTCTGCATGGTAACAGATGAGCACTCCTGTCCTGCTGGCCAAAGTTTACTGATTTCTGGATTCCTAATGCTAATTTTTGTTGTCATAGGCAAACACTGACCATGCATGTGCCCCTTCTCGACATACGCCTGTCTCACAGACAGTGTTCTTGTTGGACCAGGAGGAGCGCTGCCCTCATACTGGTGAAAGGCTACTGCTTTTAAGAGATGTTATGTAGCATTAGCATGGTGGTGACAGAATACCGTGCAATGATTAGTAGATGTGAACAGGTCCTTTTCAATCTGTGTCACTGATGTGAGACCTACTGGCTCACTCATTTAAACATCCGCTGCTGGGTGCTTAACTCACTCCTAGGTCTACTTCGGTTTGGTGTGGAGTGCTGCGCAGGGTATGAGAGCTGTACAATACAATATACAATATAGAGATAATGCAGTACAGTGCAGTTTGTGCATATTAAATGCATTCTTGATTATATGTGTGCCTGTAAGTAGTCAATACATGAAGGATGTAGAGCTTTGCAGTGCATGTATGTTAAATGCATGTGATGGGTCTATGTGTGCCTGTGTGTGGTGTAGTACGTGAAGGATATAGTGCTGTGTGGGGCCTGTATTTTGAATACAAGTGATAGATGTATGTATGCTGTGAATGGTACAATACATAGCAGACTGCAAGTTCCATTTTGGGAAACCTAGGGCTGCATGGTGAAACATGAGGAGTGGAGGTAAAGTGATCACCCCAGACAGATTTATGTATTGTTGCATTCCTGTAAGCTTGGTGGGATACACTGGAGAAGGGAGCCGGGCTACTACAAAATTGGCATATTTTGAAATTTTGAAAACATTATTCCCTAACTATGATTTGATATGGGGTACACTACGGTTTCCAATTGTTAAGGTACATTCAGTTGCAGATTTTTAAATAAAACAAAATAAGATTGTTTAGTTATTCCAGTCACTTTATCATGGGGGAAATTTTCCGTTCACAACAATTTAATTAAATAAAGCCTAATCACTTCCCTTTTTACAGCTTCATTGTAACTTTCCTCATCATCATTAGAAATAGCAAGCGTAAAAGTATTGGCAATACGTTTATGTTTGCAAGAACCTTTGATGATACACAATATTAATCTAAAAGTTATATAAATAACAATCACAATTTAAAGAATTACAATAATTCATTCAAAACTCGGGCCCTGATACTCTCTCGGCTCGACTATGCTAATGCTTTGCTTACCGGCTTGCCGGGCTACCTTCTTCGGAAACTGCAGACTGTCCAGAATGCTGCTGCAAGACTTGTGTTTACGTCCCGATGAGAAGCAGTGTTCAGCAGCATCATAACATAACATAACATAACATAACATAACATAACATAACATAACATAGCATAGCATAGCATAGCATAGCATAGCATAACATAACATAACATAACATAGCATAACATAGCATAGCATAGCATAACATAACATAACATAACATAACATAACATAACATAACATAACATAACATAACATAACATACCTTGAGATATTTGATCCTCAGTGCTTGCAAATAAATCCTTGCTCAGTCATTCCAAGATGAGTTACGTCTGGCAGACTGTATTCAAGGCCAAGGAAGAAATGAGGGGGAGATGTCAGCAGCCCGATAGACTGTGCCCATAATGGAAAAGATGAAGCAAAGTGTCATTATAACAAATGCTTGCACCGATCAAAGAAATGCGATCCCACACATCAAACAGGCATCAAATCCAACATTCTTATCAGCTGAATCGGCTAGGGCTTTGGCGCCTGAACCATCTTCATGAGGGTGCTGCACTTCAACATTGCCACCTTTTCTGACATTAAAAGGCATATAAAAGGTTTTCAAGACATTGCCCATTCCTAATGGGGGTCCGGCTAAGTTCGGAAACTCCTTTACTTCCAGAGAAGCCCAAAGTCATGCATCATTTCGAAAGGATTCTTTGAGTCTGTGTATACTGCAAAAATCTTTTCCTTAGTTAGGAAGCTGGCCTGAGTGACAGCAATAGCTACAACTTGGGCTGATTTCAGAGATGGTAAGTGGCAACTCTCATGACTCTGGTATACAGTGCATGCATACAGCATAACTGGCTAATAAGACGCCCTCAATGTTTCTGATACATGATCCAGACACAAAAGATGTCAATTCACAGTAAATATTGGACACATCAGTCAAGTCAATATGTGGTTTAAAGATGTGGGCAGTGCCAGGACTAAATTATGGGGTTCTCCATCCTCTCTAGTGGCTATAACAAAAGCAGGGTTCAAAGTGGGACAATGGACCAAAGTAATTTTGGAAGCAGACAACAACAATATTTCGTATTGAGGAAGTTGGACAGTGTAGAGGAGCTGAGTTTTTGTAGTAAGGAGAAGTTCAAGCATAGAATGGGGCATAGCCACAGGTAAAGGGTAATTAAAAACAATGCTCTCAGGAGCTATAGCAAGATTTACTGCCACCGCCAAAGACCACAAACATTGTGGGAGCCCAGGCCCAACTGGGTCCACTACTGAAGAGCAACAAGATAGTAGCTTTTACTAAAACCCATGACTCTGTATAACCATTCCAAGTGCAAATCCATTACATTCATGAAAATACAAAGTACAATGTTTGGCACAACCGGGAAGCTCTAGGACGGACACAGAAGTCAGCGCATGTGTAATTTTTACAAGTACATTTTTGGCTTCACAAGACCACTGCAACAGTTCAGGGTAATCTTTTTGAACATATTTTTTAAAAGGTTTGCTTTTTCAGTATAACCCAGAATCCGCTGTCTATAGTATCCAGCCATTTCCAAAATGGTACACGCCTGGGAGACAGCAACAGGGATGGGCAACTTACACATGGCCTCAACTTTTTCAAAAGACATGTGGTGTTTGACAGCAGATACTCCATGACCAAGGTCTCACGCTTAGGAAAGACAGAACTGCAATTTTTCCTTTGAAGCCTTGCTCTATTGCTAGTCTGGCTGATGAGGGGTATCACCCCAAAACTGGCCCCAGGATGCTTGTTTCCAGTCCAGGGAAGACAAGGCTTGGCAGGTTGGGCTTGACTGTTCCGATAAAGGAACAGAGTCAAGACTGATTTGCATATGGCTGGGTCTGAACTGGGGTAGCGAAATAAGCTACAAAATGATGATGGACCCAACCCAGATCTGTGACTGGGGGTGAGTGTCTGAAAAGTTTCAGCGCTCCGTCCATTGTCTCCTTGTGTTTGCCTTGCTGTTAGCCAATTTGGTGACGAGATAGACTGAGTCTTCTTCGCACTGATCTACATTAATAGATACCACCAATAAATCATCCACATATTGGATTAAAGTAGAACCCCAGGGGAAATCCAGATTGTCCAAATCCATATTTATGATTCTGAAAAGATTGAAGGAGGCTCCATAATCCTTTAGAGACTCATGTCCGTGAACGTTGAGACTCTCAGAGTGTGAACATGAAGAGATGCTGACTCTCCTCATGTACAGTGATAGAGAAGAAAACAGAACAAAGGTAAATCACTGTGAACCGTTGAGCATATGTGGGCCTACAAGAAAGGATGACAGCAAAATTGTGGACCTCAGGGAAGCTACCTAAAGCCACATTAATAATAGCTCTAAGGTCTTGGATGAACCTGTACACCTTGGCTTTTCCCAACTTGTGTATCAGGAGAATCGGTTTGTTACATCTATGAATAATAGGTACAAAACCCCCTTAGTTCACTAAGTCTGCTATTACAGGTGGATTCCTTTCTCTGCCTCTTCATTTAACTGGTACTGAGATATTAAGGGTAGCCTCGTCTTAAGGTAAATAAATAACACATTGCTGGCCTCTGTAGACCACAATGTAGAAGCTATCTGTGAAATCAATTCTGTCAGGAAAGATGGCAACCATGTTTGCTTCTTAATGATAATTTAAGCTCTCACATAATAGTACAAGTACATTACAAAACACAATACAGTTAATGCCTTCCTAATAGATTTTTTGGTGAAGTTGAGGTGAGTAAAAAAGGAATGCTTATCACTAATGGCCCTTCAGAAATGGACACAGGATCAGTTATACAGTGGAGAACTTGCTTGTTGAAATAGCGACTGTGTCTGTGGACATGCCTACAAGAGGTAAAGATGGGAATGTGAAATCTTTGAGAGTGGGGACTTGCACCCATATCAATAATAAAAGCAGTATATTTACCATCAATGCCACAATCGACATAAAGGCCCTTCTGATCTACTGGTACTAGAGTATATATATATATTACACAGTCTGAACCTCTCTGCTGTCCTAGAATACAAGGTAAGGATTTTGTGCAATTTAATTGTACCCAGGTTGGCCGGGGAACCAGGTGCGTTGCTTGAAGAATTCGGACAATCTCATTTCTAGTGCCCCAGCTGACCACACATAAAGCAAGAGCATCCTTCTCCTGGGGCTTCTGCTCAAACCCTGCTGTTCCCGCTCACAATATTCCGACTCCCTGCCCTCCTTTGCCATCCCCCTTTGAGGGGATCCCTGTCCTATCCCTTTAACAGCCTATGCATAGTCTGAAGTTTTAAAGATATTAACCTCAAGTCTGCATTTTATTTCTTTTACTCCTGTGAGGCTATCCAATGTTTAGGAATTGTCATCAATTCAGATAAGTTCTCAGTCTGCCATCCTTAACTGACTTTTAACATTTGGGAATAGTCCCTGTACACAAACAGGTCCTATAGGTTCGTGAGCCCTCTCCATAATATGTGCTATGCCGGAATACCCTAATGTTTGTCCAAATAACTAGCTCTTGCCTCATCCTTATGTTATATACAGTCTGAGATCCTAATCATATCTGTTTTTACTAGGTGTATCTGTAATCACATTCAATAATGCAGTCTTTGCAGCAATCAATTCCTTATTGTCCTTAGGGGCTACTCTTGACTATGGAGCTTTAACCATCAGTCTTTTTCTCACCTTACTCGGCACCACCAATCTCAATAACTGCTGCACATCTGTGCAGTTGGGTTTGTACATCTCAATCACATTCTGCAGTTCTCTGTTGTTTTCATCAGTCTCTGTGTCTTGGGGTGGGATGTGTGCATCCTCTAGTCCGATTCACAGTAGTGAAATCAGCCTCCAACCTACTTGTTGTACTGCCAGCCAATTGCATCACATTGCTGGCTTGCACATTACCCTTGTATCCAGCCACTGGCAGTCTCATAGGCATTGCTCTGTTCCTGGACACAACATCAGCTGCACCCCCAGCCCCATCAGCAGTTTGGAAGAAGATGTCCAATAAGTCTTTCTCCCTTATGTGCTCACTCTCTTTCTCCTTCTCTTGTGGTTCAGTGATCTGGAGAAATAAATATGGGTGAGGTGGATCAGTTGGAGCAAAAACCTGAATTCTGTCCTTAAGTGACTTATTTGATATTCCAACTTCTCTTGAGTATTTTCCCTACTCCTGATTTGGTATTCATGTTTACATTGTGTGCCCTGTCTGTCACAGATACAGACACCTGAAGTCCAGGCTTTCTGCAGGCGCGATGCTGGTCCTTTCCCTTCCCAAGAAATTACAGCCAGGGCTAATGTCACTATGCTCTGATTGATAATCCCCTAGAGAGATGGGGGTTGGGATGGGGAAAAGAAAGAAAACAATACAGTTGTCATTTTCCAAGTGCAGAGATAATTTGTGTTGAACTACGCCCTTTCTACAAGGTCACCCCATAACTCTTTGCCTTCACCCCTCCTATTTTTGCTGAATTTGTTTTGCTGTTTGAGCACCTTACCATTGCTTACTAGTGATAAAGCGCCTGTGCTCACTCACTAAAACATGGTAAACTTGGCTAGCACCTGATTGGCAAATTTATTTGAAAGTCCCTAGTAAAGTGGTATGCCATATATCCAGGGACTTAAGCAGCCCCTAAAGCATGTATCTGGTCCGCCATTGCAGCTGAATGCAGTTTTAAACTGCCAATTCGACTTTACAAAAGAACTCCTTTGCCAAGCCTTAAACGTCCCTTTTACTGCATACAAGTCACCACTAAGACAGGGAAGACACAGCCCACAGTGCATGATGCATTGTAATGAAAACATTGGATATATGCTTTAAAATTTTACATGTCCTTTGAGGACTACCTCACACATATGATACCTCTCCAATAGGATAACAGTGGGATGCCTTATTACTTTTAATAAGTGCTAACCTTTAATTGGAAGCAGGTACAGATTTCATGTTTGGTGTTTGAGAAATTGCAACTTAAAATGCTCTTTGAAGGTATAAAATAACTCTCAACTTCAATGTATGACTCAATGAGCTCATCTTAATATATATGCCAATGAACTGGACTCTTTATTCCAATAACAGCGTAAATATTCCATAACTCTAATGAGTGCATCTGAATAAATAGGCCAATGTACCGGACTCCTTATATCAGGGTAAATATTCCATACTTCCAAATCAAATGCTGCCACCGGCCAACTTGTAATATCATCAAGTTTGTATACTTAATTCCTTCATCAACTGTAAACTACAATGCCCAGAATCAAACACTATGTGATAAGGTTTAAAGGCAGCCATACCGGAAATCTGGGCCACAGACATGTGTGTGGTAGGATCGACCATGCTAGGACATTGAGAAGTTTCAGCAACAAGTGAGTGAAACGCTGCTGCGGAAGACTCAGAAACATAGTAAGTGCCTTCTGTGAATACCAAAATGGTAGTAAGTTTAGGATTTTGTAGTAAGTTAGTTCTGTGAATCGGGCCCATTG
This sequence comes from Lissotriton vulgaris, assembly GCF_964263255.1. NCBI lineage: Eukaryota > Metazoa > Chordata > Amphibia > Caudata > Salamandridae > Lissotriton > Lissotriton vulgaris. The sequence continues at coordinate 412,517,584 of NC_141689.1, read as the reverse complement.
AAATCACACGCGGTAACTATGTATCACTAACAGTCCGTTTGTTTGTATTTTAGTGATGCAATACAATTTTTAAACTGATCATGATTTGAGACCGCTGGATGGCTAAACTAGATGGAATAGTCAAGCTTGAAATATCAAACCGTCACAGCATGCTGCTCCTTTTCATGATTTAGTTTACTGGAACAGAAAGAACTCGATCGTAAGTTCAGTAATACCACTTTGCTTACACTTTAGAAGGCATAGATTTTAAGCTTGGCTTTATGGTTTATGTGCAGATCAATAACTAGAATCTGAAGTCAATTAAAGTGTACACCAAATTTACATCATTGAGAATAGAATGTAGTACTCAAGAAATGATTAAGAGAGAGTTGTTAAGTTATAATGAAATGTTTCTGGATTTTTTAATTCCAGACCTTATCCAGTCAAAAGCCCTGAAGAGAACCCCGAAAATTGTTTAGGGGCTCGAAACGCATCAGCATTTATTCCTACTGGGATAACATACTTTATGAATAAAGTTCATTTTTGTGGAGCATCCTGTTTGAAATAATATTGCTCATCAGACGTTTAAAATGCGTACCCAGCAGGCAACAACCTTTGCAGTATTTGTGATGAATGTTCTATAAATAATCACTCTATTGACTGTTGAATTTAAAATTGACTGTTTGCAGTGCAATGTCATATTGTACTCTGTATATACTGTATGTCTAATTCAAAATGTTGAACACAGTTTGTACATATGTTTAATGTTTTATGTGGTTTGTCTTTTGGAAAGACATGTTTCAATAATGTTTGAATGAGCAAAAAAATGACACAAAGAGAAGTAAATAAATTACTTGAGACCAATAGAATTAGAAAATGGTCTTAACCTGTTTAATCAATAAGCAGCTTTATAAAGTCAACGGTCAGTAACTAGTTTGTATAAAAAGTTAGATAGGCCCTTCCTGGCCATTTCAGTTCCCAACCCCCCTTTTTCTAAAAAGTTTTAGAAAGTTGGCATTTTTCTTTTCCACCTATTTGGTGCCTGCAGCATGTTCCTGGGCCACATGCCAGGGTGTAGTTGGTAGTTGGACTTTGTTTATTCCCCAGACAGCCACACATTAGAGAGATTAGGTGTGCCTGGAAGGGCCATCACAGGCAGGATGGGGGCGGAGCTGGGCACAGCCTCACTGGCGAATCAATAGGCTGGGCCCTGCATTCACAAAAAACTTACCTAACAGCACATCATTGTTCTGGCAGCCAGGCTGGAGCCAGGGCATTGAAGGCAGGAAACTCCAAGCACTTCAAAGGGAATTCTCTAGAAACTTCTACATTAAACAAGGAATCAGGCATAAAAACAGAACCTTCAGATCCACTCTTCAGTTCACTTTCCGGACTAGCGGAAGGGCTGTCAAAGGACTGCCTGATGTCTGTGGCCGTCTGTGTACTTCAGAAGAAGGCTTTGCTGCATCTGGCAGAACTGCTCTGCTTGAAGAAAGGAGACCTTCAAGATTGCATTCAACAATCAAAAGTCTGTGTACTTCTTTCCCTCTTTGTTTTAAAGTCTAATGCACTTTTTAAGTCTTTTGCCTTGTAATTGTCCACAAGATGCGTGTACTGCTCGATTCACTCTCTCGAAATTTTAAAAGTAATTATCACTGACCTTTGCAAAATGTTGAGATGTGGCAATATTACTCATGGACATGTTCAAGGCTTACTTTTGTCTTTTTCAGATTACAAGGATGAATAGTTGTCTTTCTTACTTCTTGGGGAAAAAGGTGCCCAGGACTTTGTGGGAATGCAGGTTTCAGGATTCCAGTAAGTATTGCTGACTAGTTCGTCTCACGTCGAAGTGCAGAAGCCAATCAACTTATGGAAGCTTAGGTGTGGTACTTATATATAGTACCTCACCCAAAATGACTGCTGAGATTCCATAATGGTATTTCACGCATGATTTCAGTTTTACTATTATTTGTCTGGGAAACTTGCAACACGAGATCCCGCTGGCCCCTGATTAGAGCAGGATAGGTGGGTATAGTGGCAAGAATGTGGTGATGGTTACATGGGAGTCTGAATCTAGGTGTGTGCTTGAGTATGTGAGTGCCAGGGTGCTTGAGTGTGAGTGTTTAAATTCAAAGGTGCTTGTGAGTGTGCATGAGCATCTGAGTGCAAGAGTGCTTAGGTGTGCATAGGTTCTTGAATATGTGCATGAGTGTCTGAGTACAAGATTGAATGGATGTGTGTAGCTGTTTCCCTGATGGCCTCTGTGTCCTTGGTGGTCCTGACATTCTCATGCCATTGAATGAAGAGTGGCCTTTGCTCATCATTTATCCTACTTTCAGGATATTTCACTCTTTCTTTAAGTTAGCTTATATTTATATATCTAAGGTGCCATTTTTGAGAAATGACTTCTTGTAATCCTCATTAGTGAGTACCAAGCACTCTAAATATTTGCTTGTGCATTCATTGTTGTTATATAGTATGGGCAGGAGTCCCTTTTGGTAGGGGCTTGCTGTATTCAGATTGTCTGGTCCCCATCAGAGTTCCTTTCAGCTTACTCACACTTGGGTAACAGGGAAAAAGGTTCTGCATAGGTTGTGCCTACAGCTCACAGCTTGGAAGCAGGTAGGGAAGAAAACGAATAGCTGTATAATGTTCTCTTCAGTTATGTGTCTTCTAAATGATCTCATGGAGGCACACAAAGATCCTCTTGCGTTTGATGAATCTTCAGTTAATACCCAGCGGACTCATAAAGGAGACAGACAGTTAATCAGAGGGTCTCTTTCTTTTAGACGTTCATCTTTTGAGGGTCAATGCTCCGGGTCCTGGCACTCCAGCCTATTATCACCATTAAGATATTGTTTCTAGACTGTTTAACTCACTCTATACAATCATTTCGCATTCACACACATTTTTGTCCCTTGACTCTTCCTAATCCTAGCTACCCAACCACTTTTTATATCTTCCAAACCTCTCCTACCAAGACGATAATTGTGCACTCTCTTAATGACAGTACATTAGCCAAAAATCATTTAAGCCATGCAAGCAAGCAACAAACAAACAGTGAGAGCAGTTAAACTTTACCTAAAGGCTTGGTTCAATTTACACTCATTGTTCCAGCCCATTTGCTAAGTCCAGTGTTAGGCTGCTCTCCTAGAGAAAATTCTCCTTTATCTGTTGTGGCTGTGGTCACTTGTGGAGCTCAGTCCAGCACCACCCCATGGTCTTTCTGTTGGCGTGTTTTTAATACCATATGTAGCATCAGTTAAAAATAAAACACAACACGTCAGGAAGCCTAAAGTCCAACTAGCGCTTAATGCAAAATAGCAAGCAGCACAGTAAACTAATTATATACAATTGCTTTCTCTCGAAAAAGGTCAGTAGGAGCATAATGCTAGAAATACATACAATTTTGACCAGTATATATGTATATATATATATATATATATATATATATATATATATATATATATATATATATATATATATATATATATATATATATATATATATATATTCGCTGAAAAAACCATAGGTTTCACACCAGTTATAGTTAGCTGGAAATTTTACTGACATAAAACCATTGAAATTCCACGTTATAGTTAGTTGGACTCACTATAACTTGCGCGCCTGCAATGCACTGCTGATGACGTCACATATTACATCACTCATGACATGGTCAGTGACATCACTCATGACATCACTGATGACACCATCCAGTGAATGTGTGTCTTTCTGAAAAATAAATATGTTTTATATATGTATTTGTAAAGGTCGATGAAAGAATAAATGTTTAAATAAGTGTGTAAATGGATGCTTTTCAAATAAAATATTGATTGGTTAACTGGCTTATTAAGTGTATCTTAGTGAATACATATATTAGCGCGTAATTTTTAAATATTTAAATATATGTATCAGTGTTTCACTTTGTGTATAAGTGGCTGCATGGGTTGGTGACTGACTCACTGTTTGTATGTGTTTTGAAGACATCATATGTGCAGGACTGTATGGGTGGATGAGTGTGTATATATGTGTGTTAGGGAGTGAATGCCTGCCTCACTAGTGTCTTTATGAGTAACTACATATGTTTTAATCTAGTATATGTGAGTATTGATGTTTATAAGTGAGTATATGTGAGAGTGAGAGATTGTAAGAGTTCCTGTTTAAATAAGTATGTCTTTCTATAAGTGATTGTTTAAGAGAGTAAGTATGTGTAAGTTTCCTTAGAAGTAATGTGCTAGTGTGTGTATAGCTGTATATGCAAATAAATGGATGTTCAATAGTTTATTTGCATGTGTGAGTATGTGTGTGAGTAACGTTTGGAAGACTGTCGGTGTGTAACAGGATGTATATGTGTATCACTATATATGATGAGTGAGTATATGTATGAGTGACTATATAGAACTGTTGGTAAATGAGTGGATGTGTATATAGATGGTGGTATTACTGAATTGGTTGTTGTAACTGGTATGGGTATCTCTATTTATATGAAAATTTTAGTTTCTATTTTTGAATATGTGTTTCAAGGGTTACATTACACTGAAAGTAGGTCTGTTACTCTGTCACAAGGATGGTGTCATCAGTGATGTCATGAGTGATGTCACTGACCATGTCATGAGTAATGTAATATGTGACATCATCAGCAGTGCATTGCAGGCGCGCAAGTTATAATGAGTCCAACTAACTATAACGTGGAATTTCAATGGTTTTATGTCAGTAAAATTTCCAGCTAACTATAACTGGTGTGAAACCTATGGTTTTTTCAGTGAATTTCAAAGGTTTTTTAAAAGCTAATTCCTTTTATATCGAATTTCTAACCTACGATTTTTTTATAAATTTGCTGTTTTGTGTAAGTATTAATTATTTATTTTTTATTTTTTATAATAATATAAAAAAAAAAAGAAATTTATCATTTTTTCCTGGGGCGATCTGGGTGCGCGCACCGGTAAGCTCTCCGGAAAGCGCACCCAGAGTGCTACTTGCGTTCGTGAAAAAAAATATGAATGAAAAGTAAATAATAACGCAAGACATTTAGTACCATACATATAAAAGGAGTATTTTTGAATAAGGAAATGAAAATGATTTTGCATTTCCGTGAAACTATCAAAACGTCACTTAGGCGCGCCGCGTAAGCGCCCCCGGAAGCGCCTTCGTTCACGCCGCGTATGCGCCCCCGGAAGCACCTACGTTCGCGCCACGTTAGTGCCCCCGGTAGGGCTTCGGTGCGCGCAGCGTAAGCGCGTCAAGTCATGTGACCTTAAAATAACACTTTTCATTGGTTGCTAACAGTTTTTTTTACAAAGAATGAAATCCCCACCCATTTCCTTCACTTCTTCTTTCACTTTTGTGACTGAAAGACCTGCCTTTTTGGCAATCTTGGTAATCTTGGAATATCATGGCTGCCAGACCATCCAGCAGTGAAGATGACTCCAATGAGTTCATTGATGAAGAGCCTCCTCAGCCGAAGGTCAAAGAACACTTCATCTGGAATTTTTTTTCCATACCTGAGGACCAGAAGAAGGTAAATGCTCCAAAAGTGGAGTGCAGGATCTGTCACACAGTCCTGTCACGGGGTGACCCCACTAAAAAATATTCTTTTGGGAACTCCACAATGAATAGCCATGTGGAGAGGAGGCACCCACAGAATTTTGCCCGGGAAAGTGTCAGTGCTCTGGCACAAGAGGTTCCCAGTGATGGGGCCTCTACATCAACCGGAGGACCAACAACAACGGTGAGGGGGAGCTCACAAGAGCTGGTTCCGAACATTCAGCCTGCATTTAACAAAGGCGTCCTTAAATGCAGAGACTGTGATCAACTACTTTGCTATGGGGAGCAAGTGTTCTGCTCATGGTTCGAGCATTGGAGAACCATCCCTGCCGTTCCCAGCCCTAATTTTTATTTTATTTTTTGCTCCTGTTGAGCAGTTTCCATTCCCTGTTTTTGTTTTTGTTCTAAAAAAAGAAAAAAGAGAAAAAAAGTTCATTTCAGAACTACCTCCAATTCTCATCAAAGAGCTATATTCTTAAAAAAATGAAAAAGAGTAAGTGAAGTGAAGTGCATTGATAAAGGAAAGGAAAATGAGTAAGAAAGAACAGAAAGGTATGAGAGGAGAAAGGAAGTGAAGTAGGGGGACTGAAAGAAGGTGAGTGTTGGGAAGGAAAGTAAGGAGAAGGAGAGTGAACATGGGGAATGTAGATATTCAAAGAAAATGTAGAAAAGGAACAGGGGTGTGGAAGGGTAAGAAAAGATGCATTGCTGGAGTTGCATCATTTTTGTGACACACTCCAGCAATGCATTACTTTTGCGCTTACAGATACATCTGAAATACTGACGTATCTGTAAGTACTTGCAACATAATACGTCATATATGTAATATGACGCATATGTAGAAGACTGAAGGCCTCATTCATGAGGCCATGCGTCACTTTTACACCACCGGTATGTCACTTTTTGTGACGCACCAGTGCTGTTAAAAATGCACCTTATTGAGTCATATTTACAAAGTGACGCATCTAGGTAGATGCGTCACTTTGTAAACCCCTGCGCCACATTATACCTACGTCAGGTGTAATGTATGCAAAAGGGACGTATTGACGCAAGAAAGGGTCATAGAGGTGACGCAGTGAAATCTATGAGATATCTCTGCGTCAATTTTATGACGCTGTTGCGTCCAAATCTTGCGCCTGTTTCACAGCAGGCGTAAGAATGATGCAGGCCCTTTCACATGGGCCTGGCCCCATGTGAAAGGATGCATTGCTGGAGTTGCATCATTTTTGTAACACACTCCAGCAATGCATCACTTTTGCGCTTACAGATACATCTGAAATACTGACGTATCTGTAAGTACTTGCAACATAATACGTCATATATTTAATATGACGCATGAGTAGAAGACTGAAGGCCTCTTTTATGAGGCCATGCGTCACTTTTACGCCACCGGTACGTCACTTTTTGTGACACACCAGTGCTGTTAAAAATGCACCTTATTGAGTCATATTTACAAAGTGACGCATCTAGGTAGATGCGTCACTTTGTAAACCCCTGCGCCACATTATACCTACATTAGGTGTAATGTATGCAAAAGGGACGTATTGACGCAAGAAAGGGTCATAGAGGTGACGCAGTGAAATCCATGAGATATCTCTGCGTCACTTTTATGACGCTGTTGCGACCAAATGTTGCGCCTGTTTCACAGCAGGCGTAAGACTGATGCAGGCCCTTTCACATGGGCCTGGCCCCATGTGAAAGGATGCATTGCTGGAGTTGCATCATTTTTGTAACACACTCCAGCAATGCATCACTTTTGCGCTTACAGATACATCTGAAATACTGACGTATCTGTAAGTACTTGCGACATAATACGTCATATATTTAATATGACGCATGACTAGAAGACTGAAGTCCTCATTTATGAGGCCATGCATCACTTTTACGCCACCGGTGCGTCACTTTTTGTGACGCACTAGTGCTGTAAAAAATGCACCTTATTCAGTCCTATTTACAAAGTGACGCATCTAGGTAGATGCGTCACTTTGTAAACCCCTGCGCCACATTATACCTACGTCAGGTGTAATGTATGCAAAAGGGACGTATTGACGCAAGAAAGGGTCATAGAGGTGATGCAGTGAAATCCATGAGATATCTCTGCGTCACTTTTATGACGCTGTTGCGTCCAAATGTTGCGCCTGTTTCACAGCAGGCGTAAGACTGATGCAGACCCTTTCACATAGGTCTGGCCCCATGTGAAAGGATGCATTGCTGGAGTTGCATAATTTTTGTGACACACTCCAGCAATGCATCACTTTTGCGCTTACAGATACGTCTGAAATACTGACATATCTGTAAGTACATGCGACATAATGCGTCATATATTTAATATGACGCATGAGTAGAAGACTGAAGGCCTCATTTATGAGGCCATGCGTCACTTTTACGCCACCGGTACGTCACTTTTTGTGACGCACCAGTGCTGTTAAAAATGCACCTTATTGAGTTAGATTTACAAAGTGACGCATCTAGGTAGATGCGTCACTTTGTAAACCCCTGCGCCACATTATACCTACGTCAGGTGTAATGTATGCAAAAGGGGCGTATTGACGCAAGAAAGGGTCGTAGAGGTGATGCAGTGAATAAACTGAGGTTTCCCCATGCTACGCTCCCCGGTCCGCTCCCCGGTGCGCGTACCGGGGCGCACCCCCCGCACAAATCGAAAAAAAAATAATAATTTTTTATCCCGCGGGGCCCTTTTATAGCCCCCACATCAAACCTAGGGGGTCAGGGAGGGTCTACTCTGCCCCCTTATGGTCATTTCCCCCTTTGTTTTTGCCACCTCTTGTGTCTCGATCCTACCAGGACACAAGATGGCGGACGCTCCGGACTGTTTGGAATGTTTACAGACAACGAGAGCCAATCAGCTTTACGCGCGTGAACTCGCGTAGCGCGCTGGTTCGCGCCCCGGTGCGCGTACCGGGGCGCGCTTATAGATATATATATTTTTTTGAACCTAAGTTACTCAAAATCCACTGGAGCACATATCTTGAGACATAGCAAAGGCACATCGGGCTACCAGTCCCTACAATTTTGCCAAGTTTGGTGGAAATCCATTCAGCCGTTCGGGCTAAAAGTGAGGTCGACCGCCCTATGGAAATTATCATGGGGAAAACACGTTTTGGGACCGCTCTTTTATCTCGGCCCCCGCTTGACGAATCCCCCCCAAACTTTCAGGGAAGGCCCGGAGCGCCGAGAGGCAAATTTGAGGAAATTTTCAGGCAGATTCCTCAACCGGCGCCAAAGTTATTCACAGTAGAATGTTGAGATTTTCTATTGAAAATAATCCTAATAAATCCTAAATAATCCTAATATATATATATGTATATATATATATATATATATATATATATATATATATATATATATATATATATATATATATATATATATATATATATATATATATATATATATATATATATATACCTTCTTTCAATGCAAGTCTATGGAACTTCACCACATGAGAGAAATGTGTTACTGTACTAAATGTATCTAATGAACAGGTGGCAGAATCTTCTCCTCGAGGAAAGATAAGGCGTCCTCGAGGAGGAGATATCATTCATATTTACAATACTTGCCTCATTATTTTTCTGAAAGCTTGAAAGCGAGGTTGCTCTTCTTGGAAACGTGCAAATGTGCAACTTTGCATAAACTGGCTTCTGGGCCTACTTGAACCATGAAAATTAGCAAGTTTTCTCAAAGCTACTAATGTTTTAGACCAATGCAAAACTACATCCGATTTGGTTACAAAATATCAAAACATTATTGGTCATATTTGTTAAAATAGCAATACTTTAATTCATATTAATTAAGTGTGACACAGTTAGAAATACTATTGGATTTTCACAAACATTTAACAAGTTTTAATGCAGAAAATCTCTGAATTCCATTAAATATACATTTCTATCACACTCAACTCTTAAGCCTCAGTGCTCAATTTTACACCAACCTGTTGGAGTCCATTTTTCACAAACAGGAACAGTGAGTATTTTGCAAGTATTCTAGACATCAGATTGGCTTAAACAGAGTATATCCAATATTCACGGAGGAACTAATCCTTTTGTGTGTCTATATTTAATGTCTGTAAATTGAGGCTGAGAAAGTCCAGCTGTTGTTGTCCCTTTCATTGCTTCATCCTGAAACTCCTCCTTTTGGTTTATGTTCAAATAGGATCGGGTTGAGAAAGGACTCAGCTGCGGGGTGAGCTGACCTCTTCAGCTCCATCGTGTGCTCTGTGATGGGTTTTGCTCCAGGCAGTATAGAGCTCTAACAACTTATTTGCTTCTTTGGACAGTTCTGGACTTCACAAAAAGCTGGACCCTCTACAGTTTTAGCCTCTGAGTAGGCCTATTCATGGAACTGAATTTGGCTCATCTGTGTTTATGCTTAAAACAAGGTTGGGTTCAAAACAGAATGAGAGTGATCTACAGACAGGTTCAACCTATTAGGAGGGGTTGGCTAGAATATGGACAGATTGGGCTTGTCATTGAACTGGACGGTTGGACCTTGGATAAGACTGCTGTAGTGAGGACAGGGTTTCTATCTTGTGGACCGGGCTGCTGTGGAAAACGTTTGCTATACTGTGGACAGGGATACCAGGCTGCAGGAAGCACTCACGGGCTTCAGACAGGCCTGAGGCCAAGCGGATGGGTGGATGACAGGGCACAGGTGTTGCAGACCAGAGAGTGAACAGTTACACATTGGAGGGGGTTGTTGGGCTTCGGACGGGCTGAGCTCTGGAGATGGGTGGTCTCTAGACAGGACAATTCAGCAAGATGCATAAGAAGCACAGACAGACTTTGGTCCTGTTTGTCACACTCAAATCTTAAATAAAACTGCCCAGTCAAAGTACCCATCTATCAAGGAACTAAAAAAGGGGAGTATAGTTTAAGCACAGGCATTAACATCCTTTGAGAATATTGATCAGAAACAGACCAGATTATATTAAAGTATGCTTACAAATCTAGAATTATTTTTCACTAACATAGCTGCTGTGATAATTTCAAAGGCCCATGTACATGAGATGTAAATAGAGCAGTGGACTGACTGTTAACAGTTCTATCCGTACAGTCTCTACTAATTAAAAAACATATATCTAGGGAAGAGGTTGTCTTCCAGGGCCCCAGTGTGCTTCCTAGCATAAGTGCTTGCCAATGAGTCTACCATCCTGAAAATGTTTAATATCCCCATAGTCAAGTCCTCCTCTATATATAAAACCCTCCAATAAAATCATATGAATGCATGCACTTGATCATATAAAAGGCAACAAATGGAGAGTCTTTATGTAGCTTGGATAGATGTTGCGCTGTTTGTGAATATCTGGATTTGGACATTGTTAACACTTGGTAAGTGTGCCATAAGCTCCTGGGTATTTTTCCATCACTATTTGGTTAATGACTTCTGCACAACACTGAAGTCAAAACAGTTCTGCTATGCACATGGGTAGGTTTTAATCTTATTTACTTACTGCAGTTTTATATAGCATAGATGTGACCTCCAGGATTAGAGAGCACTTTACAGAATAGTGACAGAGTTATATGAATGTTACTGTGATAAATAAAACTCCTACATAATGGAGGCTGCAGTGCCGCTGTCACCAGATGCAAGAAGTGGGCGTGCTGGTGGTGCACCAATTTCATGCCCGTCTGCACCCGTCCACGCTTGGACCGCGCCCAGCACCAGATACACTGGTTCTCCTGCTATCCACTGATACACTGCCGCAGAGTTCCTAGCCCTCAACCCCAGATGCCGCAACAACACTGCTAAATCGCATTTCCTCGATCAACTGTAGGACTGTTCACCTGCCACCGCAGTCAATTCACCAGCAATTCTGGACCTCCTGACTGCACAGAAACCCTCGCGACACCCACCTTGCCGACTATGTACACACCGAAACTGCTAGCCTACATCCTGCTTAATACTCAATCCCTCGGCAAACACACCACAGAAATCTGGGACACCATCACCACCCTCAATCATCAATCAATCAGTCAGTTTTGTGTAGCGTGACTTGTCACCACAGGGGATTTCATGGCCCTGAGGTTCTGTGAGCTTTTGTTGAAAACCCATGTCTTGTATCGACTCCTGAAATCTTCCAGCAAGGTGGTGGTGCGCTGGTGGAGAGGGAGGTAATGCCATGATTTGGCGGTGAGGTAGGAGAAGGAACGTCCTCCAGTGTGGCTTCGATGGATGCAGGGAATGTGCGCCAAGGTGAGAGAAGCGGAGCTACATGGTCGTTCAATGAAAAGTCATGCAAACCTGTTGTTTCATGATCAGTTGGGTGCTATGATGATTCTGAGGTTGTGTGCGTGGTCAGAGGGGGTGGGTGAGGGGCTGAGCATGGTTAGCCACCAGGTGTTGTTCCAGGGAGATGGCTTGTTCCCAAAGATGAGCACCTCTGATTTTACTGAGTTGAGCTTTAGGCAGTTGGCCTTCATCCAGGTGGCGACGTCGGACATGGTGTTTTCGAAGTTGGTGGTGTCTGGGTCTTTCATGAGGGATAGGTGTTGTAAGTAGTTTGGATAGGTAGCAGGACACGTCTTCAGGTTACAAGATAGATTTATTAAGTCAGCAGAGCAGTACACCTTGCCAGCTGACCAGACCATTAACTGCCAAGACTGGAACTTTCACATACAAGTTAGAACACTCATAGGAACTATGGGAGGTTGGGAAGGTGGAAACACAAAGGAGAGACTACTGACACCAAGTAGCCATAATGAAGGAAGCACAAATATGCAACAATAGGATGAGATGATACTCAGCCCAGTGGCATCACATAGGGGTTGAAGAGGGTGGGGCTGAGTGAAGAGCCCTGGGGTACACTGCAGATGATGTTTTTGCGTGCGGAGGAGAAGGGCGGAAGTGTATCCTTTGTATCTGGCCGAAGAAGAAGGATAATATCCAGTTGAGGGCTTAACCCATGAAGTGATATACATAACAGACCTGGCTCAACCCCGCCTCCATCACGGGCATCGCCACTGCATTGCCAATCATCTACAAGATGATCCACTGGAAGCACACCAACTAACATGGAGAAGGCATCGCCATCGTCCCGAAAGTGACACTCCACTGCACCACCACCAAAGATGAAATCAGACCTATCATGGAACACCTGAATTTCCAGCTCCAAACCAACAGCAGAATGACCTTCAGAGGCACCCTTGCCTACAGACCCCCAGGACCACACCCCAGCTTCTGCGACACCATCCCTGAATTCATCGTCCTCTAGCAATCGACTCCAAACAGTACATCTTTCTTTGCAACTTCAACTTCCATCTCGATTGCCCCATTGATGCTAACTCCACCAACCTACTAGAAAGTATGAGCAACATCGGCCTCACCCAGCTAGTCACTGACCCCACACAATGCACAGTACACATGCTGGACCCGATTATAGCCATTTTACCAAACTCCCCTGGACCCATCACGCCATCTTCCACTTCAACACTGAAGGATCCACTGGCAGCACCACCAAGCCCCCCTGCACTGTCCACCACAGCTGGAATAAAGTTACTGAGACCCAATGGGCCGATGCCCTTGACACCACCCAGCCTTATGCTGCAACCAACCTGGAACAAGTTATCCAGAACGTCTATGCCTGTATCACCAGCTGTGCTGACAGAGTCGCCCCCATTAAGCCAGCCAAGACCAACAGAACCACCAAGTAAACCAACTGGTATACACCAGAACTCAGGATCCTTAAACACAACTGTAAATAACTGGAAAAAAGGTGGATCAACTGCAGCGACCCCTCAGACCGAGCCAACTTCAAGTCATCCCTCAACAAACACCACCAACACCTCAAGGACATGAAAATACAAGCCAAAACTGACTGCATCGAAGCAAACATCAACCAAAACAAGGAAGTCTTCAGCATTGTTAGGTAGTTCTTCAGTCCCTTCTACCAAGAAGAATGGGATCCCTCCTTCTCAGGAACTCTGTGACACACTGGTAAACTACTTTCACAATGAGATATCCATTATCTACAGTCACTTCGAACGCCAATCCACTGACCTCTACAAACTCCTCACACCATTGGTTGCCACCCACCGCTCACTGCCTGGGAAGTACTAACCACACAGAACACCACAGCCATCAAGAACTCCATCAACTCTGGAGCACCCATGGACCCCTGCCCACAGCCCCTCTTTAACCTCGGGAGCAAACAAATCGGCGTGGCACTTACCTCCATCGTCAACGCATCCATCCTCACAGCCCCTTACCCTGACAGATGGAAACACACAGAAGTCAGCCCCCTCCTCAAGAATCTCTCCATTGACCGCAGCAAACTCAAGAACAACTGCCCCATTTCACTGCTCCATTTCCCCACCAAGATCCTTGAGAAGGCTATCAAGCACCATCCCACTGAACACCTGGAGAGAAACAACCTGCTGGACGCCTCCCAGTCCAGCTTACGCGCCAACCCCAGCACTGAGACCGCCTTGATCGCCACCACCGACATCAGAACCCTGGTCTACTGGGGGGAAACAGCGGTTTTGAACCTCCTTGACTTCTTGACGGTGTTCGATACCGTATCCAACCACAACCTCATCAAGAAGCTCCACCACATTGGGATCCAGGGAAATGCCATCAAATGGATTGCATACTTCCTCACAGGACACACCCAGAAAATCCGGCTACCACCCTTCACCCCGGAGCCAAAGATCATCATCTGTGGCTTCCTTCAAGGTTCATCCTTCAGCCTGACCCTGATCAACACCTACATGACACTGGCTGACATCATCAAAACTCACAGCCTCAACACCTTATCCTACTACGTAGATGACACCCAGCACATCCTCTCGCTCACTGAAGACACCCCACCACTAGAACCAACTTCCACAATGCCATGACAAATGTTGCTGACTAGATGAAGACCAACTGCCTGAAGCTCAACAGGAACAAGACAAAAGCGCTGATTTTTGGGATCAAACCCCCCCCCCCCCATACAATAACACCTGGGGACCCGCTGAACTCGGACCACACCCTCACCGACTGACCATGCAACCTCGGCATCATCATAGCAAACTCACCATGAAACACCATATCAATCAATCTCATCCGCCTATGTCCACACACTTCACAAGCTATGAAAGATCTTCAGATGAATCACTATCAGTACCAGAACAATTGTCACGCAAGCCCTGGTCACCAACTGCTTGGACTACGGATACACACTCTGGAACCACCACCTAACTCCTGAAAGAACTCCAGATGATACAGAACTCAGCAGCTAGGCTCAACCTCGACCTCTTCAAGTGGACCCACATCACCCCACACCTTTGGTACCTCCACTGGCTTCCCGTCCAGAACAGATGTCAATTCACGATACTGATATACGCCTACAAAGTACTCCATGACCAAGGACTAGCATACATAACCACCACCTGAACTTCCACTGACCGTCAAGACATCAGCACTCTGCCTCCCTCGCACACACTCCTTGCATCCGCCAAAGCCACAGTGGTAGCTGTTCCTTCTCCTACCTCACTGCCAAAGCCTGGAATGACCTTCCCCTTTGCCTTCGAGCATCACTAACTTGCACAGAATTCAGAAAGGGGCTCAAGGCCTGGCTGTTTGACTCAGCCCAGCGAGACCTCAGCGCCTGGATACCCTCACGGGTCAAGTCATAAAATTTGTATAGCGCACTACATACCCAGAGGGTTTCAAGGCGCTTAGGAAGAGGAGGAGGATTATTTGTCAAATATCCACGTTTTAAGCTGCTTTCTGAACGCTAGGTGGTTCTGGGTGAGGCGGAGGTAAGCGGGGAGTGAGTTCCATGTTTTAGCAGCCAGGTAAGAAAAGGATCTGCCTCCCATGGTGGTCTTGTTGATGCGAGGTACAGTGGCGAGGGCTTGGTCGGAAGAGCGTAGTTGGCGGGAGGGGGTGTAGAAGGACAGTCGAGAGTTGAGGCAGTCTGGTCCGATGTCGTAAAGTGATTTGTGTGCGTGGGTGAGCAGTCGGAAAGTGATCCTCTTATTGACGGGTAGCCAGTGGAGGTCTTTAAGGTGACCAGAGATGTGTTCGTTGCGTGGGATGTCTAATATGAGCCTGGCTGAGGCGTTTTGGATTCGTTGGAGTTTCTTCTGGAGTTTAGCGGTGGTACCTGCGTAGAGGGTGTTTCCGTAGTCCAGTCGGCTCGTGACCAGGGCGTGGGTGACTGTTTTCCTTGTTTCGGAGGGGATCCAGCGAAATGTTTTTCTGAGCATGCGAAGAATGTTGAAGCAGGAAGAGGATACGGCGCTGACTTGTTTGTTCATTGAGAGTGAAGAGTCCAGGATGACGCCAAGGTTCCGTGCGTGGTCTGTCGGGATGGGTGCTTTTCCGAGGGCTTCCGGCCACCAGGAGTCGTCCCAAGCAGAGGGGGATGTGCCTAGGATGAGGACTTCTGTTTTGTCTGAGTTCAGTTTCAGACGGCTTTGTTTCATCCATTCGGCGACTTCTTTCATTCCTTCGTGCAGGTTAGTTTTGGCGGCGCCGGGGTCATTGGTGAGAGAAAGTATCAGTTGAGTGTCGTCCGCGTAAGAGATGATGTTGAGGTTGTGTTGGCGTGCGATGGCCGCGAGGGGGCTCATGTATACGTTGAAGAGGGTGGGACTGAGTGAGGATCCTTGAGGTACGCCGCAGATGACTTCAGAGGCCTCGGACTTGAATGGAGGAAGGCGGACTCTCTGGGTTCTTCCGGTGAGGAACGAGGTGATCCATTCCAGTGCTTTTCCTTGGATTCCGATGTTATTGAGGCGTTGTAGAAGGGTGCTGTGGCAGACTGTATCGAATGCTGCAGAGAGGTCGAGGAGGATGAGGGCGACTGTGTCTCCATTGTCCAGTAGAGTTCGAATGTCGTCTGTTGCTGCGATGAGGGCGGTCTCAGTACTATGTTTTGCTCGGAAGCCAGATTGTGAGGGGTCGAGGGATTTGTTGGCTTCGAGGAAGGCGGCGAGCTGGCAGTTGACGGCTTTCTCGATGACTTTGGCCGGGAATGGAAGAATCGAGATGGGGCGGTAATTTTTGAGTTCGGTGGGGTCCGCTGTTGGTTTTTTCAGAAGGGCGGTGAGTTCAGCGTGTTTCCAGTCTTCAGGGAAGGTAGCGGAGTTGAAGGAGCAGTTGATGACGTCTCGGAGGTGCGGTGCTATGACGGAGTCTGCTTTGTTGAAGATGTGGTGAGGACATGGGTCTGTGGGGGATCCTAAGTGGATGGAGTTCATCAGGCGGATGGTGTCCTCAGTGGAGATTGGCTTCCAGTCGTTAAGGGTGTTCACGGGGGGAGGATGGACAGCAGACGGCAGGGTGGGTTGGTTTCCGGGTTGGTTGTCAAAGCTGTTGTGGATGTCTGCAATCTTGTTGTGGAAAAAAGAGGCTAGGGAGTCGCAGAGGGTTTGAGAGGGGGTGATGTCGTTGGAGTTGGCGGAGGGATTGGAAAATTCCTTGACGATGTTGAAAAGTTCCTTGCTGTTGTGAGCGTTGTTGTCGAGTCGATCCTTGAATGCTGCTTTCTTGGCTTTTCGGATTAGTTGGTGGTGAGTGCGGGTGGCGTTTTTGAAGGCGTCCTTGGTGCTGGTGGTTGGGTCTTTTTTCCAGGCCTTTTCAAGGGAGCGGCAGAGTTTCTTGGACTTCTTGAGATCATCGTTGAACCATGAGGCCTTCTTGCTGCCAGGTTTGTTTTGACGTTTTTTCAGAGGTGCTAAGGTGTCAGCGGTGTTGGATAACCATAGGGTGAGATTAGCGGCGGCTTCGTTAGCGTTGGAGGAGGGGGCTGGGGTGTGTTGAAGGAGCGATGCGGAGATTTGGTCCGTGGTGATTTTGTTCCAGTTCCTTTTCAAGGTAGGTTGGAGGTGGATGCTGGGTTTTGGTTTGTTGTAGGTGAAGTGAACGCATCTGTGGTCAGTCCAGATGAGGTCCGTAGTGTGGCTGAAGGAGACATGGTTGCTGGAGGTGAAGATGGGGTCGAGTGTGTGACCTGCGATGTGGGTGGGGGAAGTGACCAGTTGTTTAAGTCCGAGGTTGGTGAGGTTGTCCACGAGGGTGGCGGTGTTGCGGTCGTTGATCTTATCGAGGTGAAAGTTGAGGTCTCCCAGAAGGATGTAGTCTTTGGAGGGGAGCGCGTGAGGAGTGATGAAGTCCGTGATGTCTTCACTGAATTTTGCGCGGGGTCCTGGTGGTCTGTAGAGGAGGGTGCCTCTGAGTGTGGTCTTGGGGTCGATGTGGATCTGGAAGTGAAGGTGTTCGGAATTGGCGAGGTTGGCGTCAGAGCTGGTTGAGATGCGGATAGATTTCTTATGGACTATAGCGATTCCTCCTGCTGTGTGGCTGGTGCGGTCCTTGCGTGTGATCTTATATTCATCAGGGATGGCAATGGTGATGTCTGGTGCTGAGGAAGCATTCATCCATGTTTCCGTAAGGAAGGCGATGTCCGGAGAGATGGTGTCTAGTAGGTTCCATAGGGTGAGTCGCCTCGCTCTATAAATACAAATTGACTGGTTGATTGAAAAACATAGGACAGTGTACAATATGAGGCACTGATGTGCATTAACCAGTAAGGGGGTATATATATGGAAAGAGATCTACTCCGGGGTAAACGGGAATTTCAATAAAAGAGCAAGAAAATATAATGAAAAGGGAAAGGCAAGCACTGAGAGGGAGAGAGCTCTGGACTGCCGGAGCATTAGGACATAATAAACAGCTTGCAGTGGACAGTCAAGGGAGATCTAGATAGTTCTATTATTGTAAGTTAGACATAACAGGAATGTGGCCAAATTATTAAGTAATTCAAAGCTGGAAGTAATCCAAGTAGATTCATTTTGGCTAGCCATGTTTGAACTAGAGTTCAAGTGAGGGGAAAAGCCACATGCACTGTGTTGTTTCAGGGTTTAACTTGAGGTGGTGAACTGACATCCAAAGCCTAAGATCTTCCAATGCCTTTCCAACATCTGCTATTTCTGGAGGATAGGACACTTTCAAGTAAATCTGTGTATTGTCAGCATAAAGGAGACATAAAATCCTTGATTGTTGCAGAAGGCACCATAGTGGCTCCATATACACGTTTTAAAGAAATAGGAAGAGGATGGAGCATTGAGGAACTCTTTCTTGAAGTGGCAATGGGATGAAGACAGCATCTGAGAATTCAACTTGTGAACATTTTCTTCATAGATTTGAACTAGCTGAGTTGCAGAAAGTCCATTAATAGTTAGAGAGAAAAGAAAGGCCTATAACAATATAATATTAAGAGCTAAATCCTCATGGGATGAGGAATTGTGGCTCAACATGTTAACAGCCGCTAAAATAAAGGACCAGAAACATTTCTGGGAATTGGCAGCTAAAGAAAATAAACGAGAGAAAGGTTCCAGGGAGGTCTACTTAGATGAAGACACTTGGGTTAAGCACTTTTCGTTATTGTATGCAGCCAAAACCCCGACCGAGGTAGCAAACGATGTACCCCCCCCCCCCAAAATATCAGCTAATACTCAGCAGGTAGTGTTTACCTTACAAGAAACAGAGGCAGCAATTATTTCAATCAAGAAAGGGAAGGCGCCAGGGCTCGATAGAATCCCTGGTGACCTGTATTTGTATAACATCGAAGTCTGGGCACCCTATCTAAATCATTTATTTAACATGATTACAGCTAGTGAGCACATTCCAGATACTTGGAATGGCGCAGAAATCATCACCATTTTTAAAAAAGGGGATCGTGGTGATCCAGCAAACTACCGCCCCATTAGCCTTTTAGATATTACGCAAAAAATATATGCTAGGCATATTCTAAATAGAATAAATTCATGGTTGGAAGAGGAGTCAATTTTATCTAAATACCAGGCGGGATTCCGAAGTAAAACAAGTACTATTGACCAAGTATTCAGGCTATGCTGCTTGTATTGGAAGTATGTCATCATGCGCAAAGGTCACTTGTATGTGACCTTTGTCGACTTGCGAGCAGCATTCGATCTCATCCCACGAGATCTACTTTGGGAAACCCTGAATAGGCAAGGGCTGCCTGGCGACTTATTAAAACTAGTAATAGGATTGCATCGGGAGAACTACGCTAAGGTTAGATGGGGCCCAAACGGGGAACTCACACACCCAATCCCAATAAAAAGGGGAGTGCGGCAGGGCTGCGTTTTGGCCCCCACCCTATTCTCCCTCTATGTAAACGATATTGCAACCTATATGGAAGACTGCGATAATGATTCTCCTCGACTGGGAGGGGAACTCGTTGCGTCCCTCCTCTTCGCGGATGACACAATCCTAATATCGCAAACGCCACATGGCCTACAGATCCTATTAGACAGGTTCCAACAGTACTGTATCCATAAAGGATTAGAAATCAACATAAAAAAAACCAAAATATATGGCGTTGAACCCGCACAAAACTTTTAAAAAGAATTTAATGTTGAATGGGCAAAGATTAGACTACGAGCACAGCTTTACTTACCTGGGGGTACTGATGGACTCTGCAATGGGATGGGGCCCACAATTGGAAAAATCTAAATTGGTGTTCAGACAAAATTGCTTCCCAATCACACAGAGATATAACAAAAGTGTAAACAAAGCAGTTACTCCCGCGATAGAGCTTTTTAGATATAAGGTACAATCCGCCTCCCTGTATGGGGCAGAAATTTGGGGTCCAATATGTAAAAAATCTTTTGAAGTATTGGAAAACAAATTTGTCAGGGGACTATTAAAAATTCCAATTAACACCCCCCTGATACCCCTATATTTAGATCTTAACATCAAACACACAGACCAGCATGCTATATTGAGACCATTGCTGATGTGGATCAGATTATGGACAACCCTAGAACTATCTGACTACAGAAATGGTCTGAAGGAAGTTTTAGAGTTGGATAGAGATAATAAGATTTTTTGGTTTAAGCATGTGAAAAACTGGCTTACCAAGCTCGGATTATCACACTTTTGGAACGAGCCTGAATCTCTAAACCTAAACTCCAAGAAAATTGTTAAACTCAGCTTCTGGTCATATGTGAACTATGATTCTGTGTATTCAAGAACCCACGGCCCCCTTACTGAAAAATTTCTTTTGGCAAAAAATGAGGTTCTATTCGAACAATTTCTAGATGAAATTCAACCCCCACTGGCAAAATCCTTATATCTAAAATTTAGGTATGGAACGTTGAGGATAAAAGTAACTGAGAAAAGATGGGGGAAGTCTGACAAAGAACATTGTACTTTGTGCACCAATAACCAAAGGGAGGACATTTTCCACATATTGTTTTTTTGCCCTAGTTATGACAAAGCTAGGAAAAAGTGGATAGTCCCCCTGTGCCGCAACATTGGCTCATCTTCCCATAGGGAAGCGGGCAGAATCCTAAGCATGGACACCAGTCAAGTAATCGTGTTCGGTATTAGCAAATTTCTATTGTCCACTTATTTTGTTAGAAGGAAACTATCTCTTCCATTTTAAACTAGACTCCCCGGAATCATGAATAAAGCCAATGTATAGCATTTTAACTTTGGTTGTAAATTCAATTTAATGTTTTCTTAACTTTTCTATTCTTTTTAAAACATTTTAATATTTATTTGATACTGTGCCAAACTGAATTATATATCACGTGCTCTATTGATGAAATACTAGCTAATGTGTTAAATTGATGAAATGTAGAAGTAATGTAATACTAGGGTGCCCTTATAATGAAGGTTTTATTGTTGTATGTCTTATAATGAACTGTATATTTTATTGTATCTTTTATGTTGCAATGCAACGAAATAAAGATTGAATTGAATTGAATTGAGTTGCAGATCCTCATTCGTTCTTCTAGTTGTTCAGTAATGAAGAATGGTTAACAATGTTGAACGTTGCATAAAAATCTGGCAGGACAAGGAGGAAATATTTACCTTTGTCAAGGATGCACAGTGCTTCAAAAACTACTTGTAGCACTGTCAGGCTACATCCAGAACTGAAAACCATCTGGAACTCATTGCACTGATTGTTGTTTTTTTATGAAGATTTTATTTGTTTTGCGATTTAAGGATTTTGGTTATAAAAGAGAGGTTGGATATTGTGCAGAAGTTGTTCATGCTATCCAATTCAACATTGAATTTTTGACTAGAGGAGTGACCTGTCTAATTTTCTGGCAATCGAGGACTACATCTTCAATCACAGATGTATTGGTAGCATGAGTCCTGAAGGGGGTAAGGGATGAACTCAGCTCTCTTGGAATCTTGGTTGTTATGGGATCTGGGAAATGCGAGGATGATTTCAGATCCAAAGGGTTGTCAGCTACATCTATTTGCATTACTATATTAAATAAGAACCATGTTGCTTTAGGCTTGTAGCAAAGAGCCATTTGAGGTAGGTGGATTTTTGAATTATGAGTCAATTGTGTGCGGTCAGATTTTGCAGTCTCTATATACAGAGCTAATTTTTTCACTTTGTTAATGAGGAAATGAGAGAATGTCTAATAGCTGTCTTTGGTGTCCAAGACCACAATCAGAACAGGGGAGCATGAGGTAATTTTCACAACATCAAAAAGTTTTCTATGTTGAATTACTTCAGCATTTAGTTTTATTCTGAGGAAGGTTGCCTTGGTCTAAAAAACATATTTTAATAGGACTTGGAGTGAAGTGAATGACTTGGGCGCAAAAATATTTCTTTGATGGGGTGGGCTAAAGTGTCTTATTGAGTGACAGTCCATTAGAGTGGTCCATACTGAGTAGGAAGTCATTAATATCAGGAAGAAAAGTAAATTATGGAGAGTATGTCTGGAAACACCAATAATGCTGGAATGATGTGGGTAAATGGAACATGAATAAAAGCAGTGTGTGTGAGAGAGTAGATGGGTGTTAAAAATGTGAGGGATTGGCTCAAGCGAGCAAATAGATAGTTACATTAAATACAGTCAAATAGAGACTAAAGGAGGATTCAGAGAAGCAGTACTGGCTATTATATCACTAGTGCACAACTCAAACTATTTGAAAATAATAAGACTTAAAGTGTGTTACTTAGTTTAAAAGTATATCAAATAATATTAAATACTATGACAACTGAGTACCTCACTAAAGTAACCATAAGTGTGCAGTAAAACGCTGAATGATCTACAAACCAGTCCTGAAAAACACACCTTTCTAAATCATCTCTGCAGCAAAGACTGAGTGTGTGGGTGTTGGTATGGGAATGTCCCCTCCATGATGTACTGTTGTGATCTCTGCCCTGTATGCCCAAACTGCATATCCCTGTGATCCCCGTTGTTGATTTTTGGTCATGCTACACACTAATCCAATGTGTGTGCATTGACTGAGTCCTGGACTTTGACAATAATGGGTTCTGGATCTTGTTCTGAGCTGTGAGAGGTGCACCTTTATAGTTATTCTTCTGCAGAGCACAGTGGTGACAGCACACAGTTAAGTGAATTATAGTAACAGGCCTTTTTACCTGCGAGTCATGAATGCCCATTTGCAGACATGGACAACTCAACTAAAAGGTTCAGCTGCTCATGATGAACCAGGGATCCTGAGTGCCAACATCCCATTCCTTGTGCATGTTAGTGTGTGCTAGGATTGATAGTGTGCCATGAACAAGTAATACAGGCCTGTGAATTACATTTTAGAAGCCCACATCCTGGACCAGAGTACAAGATGGAGGAGAGGTTGCTTTCCTCAGAGAGTTTTTGTGTATTGTCAGTATCTCCTAGAAAGGAGGGGGGAATACAATATGCTACAGTGAGGAAAGGGGAGAAAGGCTTTCTTTGGAGATGCTAAGGACTTTCCTGATAAATCGGGCTTTAAAAGACGCTGCCTTTAGGTAGGTGGCAGGAGATGTAGAGTGAGGCCTAAAGTATCTGTTGTTAGGAAAAAAAGTCAGAGATTCTCACTCTACCTGTTCTCTGTGAGGAGGGGTCATAAATAGCTGGGTGCAGCTTGCTCACACATCTTTGTACTTCTGTGGTGGGCAGTACACTTGAAGACTGTCCTGCTGGTCAAAGCAGCATTGCAGACAGATTCCTGGTCAGGAAAGTGAACTGGCCAAGACACATGACAGGGGCCCGACACAAACCGGTTTAAAGGAAGCACACCTGAAATGCACATCCTACGTCTGCAAAATTGGTATAAAGAGGGACTGGAGAACATGGCAAATAGCTAGCAGAGATGGTCGGGAGCTCTCATCCCTGGAGACTCACATGCAGCAAATCTTCCCCTACTGCTATGGTCAGTGAGCAACAGATGAACACTTACCTTACTGGACATTGAAATTAAGGATAGTGTTGTGTTTTTCTTTGCCTTTGAGGCTAGAAAGAGACAGGGACATAGGGGGTCATTAGGATTGCGGATTTTCCGCATCCTCTGGGCCGGTGGAAGCCACCGCCGGCCCGGAGGATGCGGAAAATCCGCAGCGGACCAACCAAAGACCCACCGCCACATTAGGATGGCTGGTGGGTCCTGGTTTCCGTCCGCAGCTTTTCCGCCGCGGCTGGCTTACAACCGCGGTGGAAAAGCTCTAATATGGTGACGGTGTCTGTCCGACACCGTCCGCCATATTAGGATGGCCTGTTTCGGATGCTTTTCCGCGGCGGGTTTTCCGCCGTGGAAAAGCATGTGTAACTTCACTGCGGGGGTCCGTTGCCGGCCCCCTAGGTGAAGGGGGTGTGGGGGGTGCACATGGGGGGTACCTATGGTACCCCCCTGCATTTGTATGCGGAAAGCGGCAGGCACCGCGCGGTGCCTGCCTCTTTCTGCATACAAAAGCAACACCTGCTTTTTTAACATTGCCGCGGGTGTAGCTTGAAGCCGCACCCGCCGCAATGATAAAAATAGAGGATGTGACCGCCAGGGTGGCGGTCACATCCTAATTGCACAGGAGAGAACTCCGCATGCCATGCGGAGGTTCCCTCCTGCTCTGGGGTCGCAGACGGACGCAAGTCCGCCCGCGATCTTAATGAGGCCCTTAGTTTGGTCTTTAAGATTGGGAGGGGGTGAACTTCAGATTTCCCAACAATATAATGTTAAAATACATTATACCACAAGCAGGGTGGATGAGGGGGTCCTAAAGGGCAGTAAATAGGGAGACAAATGCATATTGGTAGTAGGACTAAGGGGCTGATTATGATGGCTTAACGATCGCCACCACCGTTATGCCATCCTAATGAGAAATACCCACCACCATATTAGGATGGAGGTGGGTATCGCGTCGTACGGAAAGTCCATCCGCTGCTTTTCCACCGGTGGTAATCGTCACGATTGCCTGCCGGGTGGAGCTAGGCCACTAATATGGTGGCAGTGGCTAGCAGGCACAGCCCACCCTATTAGGATGTGAATGAGTATAGGGCTTTCCATGGCGGCGATGCTGCCATGGAAAGACTGGCAGTGATTGGCTTTGGGGGCCTGTTGCGGGCCCCCTCTGGGGTGTGGGTGCATTGGGGGTTACCATGCAGTTCCTTGCACCAAGTGGCAGGCACCGCCTGGTGCCTGCCATGTGGTGCAGGGAAATGATGTGCATGTTTTTTTTCCCATTGCGGTTGGTGCTGCAGCCAGGGTACTAGGGGGGCATAATGAGCCCCCTAGTGAGAGAAAGCACAATATTTTGTAAAATAACCAACACATTTATAAAGTCTTTCAAAACTGAGAGATGGAGAGAGTGTGTATATGTTTTGTCTCTGTGTATGTAAAAAGTGCTGGTGAAATACGACAGACACCTCACCAGACTCAACTGATGTACCTCCACCCAACTATTTACCAAAAAATACATTGATGGGGGGGGGGTCAAAAACTCCAAACATCCCCCCCTGAAGCCAACCCCCTGGAAACAGGATCTCCCAGGGGGGCAGCTGTGGAGTAGGGCAGTTGACTCACTTTGAATGGATCACTGTGCTGTAGCCTTTATCTCTTTTCACGTCCGCAAGGTTAGTGTTGGCAGAGCCAGTACAAGCAGACTACCGACATGGCATACAATGCCGAGATGTGTGGAGCAAGAGCATGGAGTGTGCACCAGAACGGAACTAGGCAACTAGAGGCAGGATCGGAGCACCCGGGAAACCCTGGCAGCACAAAGAGTCAATGGAGGAGGAGAGGGGTATTAGCTCAGGTCTTGCTGCACTCCTATGGCAATGAGTGGAGTGAAAGGAGGCATGCAGCTGGCTGCCAGGGGAACTATTGATAGCCACAGCATGACAGTAGTTTGGAAGGGGAGACTAAATAGGACTTCCTTATCGAATGAGTAACATATGGAGTCATAAACTAAAAAGCTGGTGCAGCGAGGGAAGAAGAGAATAGAAGAGGCTAGCCCAAAAAATAAGACTAGTATAACACCCTCACTTAGAGCTTTTTTTTAAGAATCAACAACTAAATGAGAAATGGTGGGGAGAGCCTCTGACAGTGGACCAATCAGGGAGGGCATTGTGCTCTGTCGAGCGTAACTCAACCTCATGATGGAATAACCATTTCAGAAAACCTAACAGAAGAAGTAGCTTGGGGATATCTTCACTAAAAATAGGTTTGATTTATTTCAGGTGATTGAAGTTGGGGGAAATGAAGATTTAGACCAGAGACATCTGACCCAAACTGCCAATAAACAGCAGGGCCAAGGTGGTTTAGAAAAGGGTAACACTGCAGCAGGCAGGTACCATAGCGAGCAGGGAACTCCAGTAGAGCAGGATATCCAAAGAATGTTGAGGGCCTAAGTACAGAATTAAAGGATGGATTTACAACCTCAAAGTTAAATCAGAAAGAAATGCAGGACAAATTTGAGACATTGGTAAGAAAGCTGGGTAGTTTATCTCAGGCCTTAGCGAATTCTGTTCTGAAACTAAAAGATTCAATGAAAATAGGCCGACTTAAACAGCAAGATAAAGATGTCCATGGAAAGGTGGAAAGAATTGAAAACAACGCCAAGATGAATAATATAAGAATAATCAATGTTCCAGAAGGTGATTTTTTGTGGATTTGTTCAAGAAAGCAACCCAACTGAAAAAAGCATCAGTAGATTTTATGGCAGATATTAAGAAAGTCCACTGTGATTCTTTTAAGAGTAATCCTAAAAGGAAGACACTAAGAAGGATACTAGTGATTTCTTGACTTATGAGATAAAAGGACAGATCCTAGCAGTCGCACTTTGAGGGAAGAGTTTTAAAGGCGGCAACTTTATCTTCAATACCAGCTCTGATATAACCCGGGCAATGCTCAACAGGCAATGTGAACTGGATAAGAGAATGGAGGAGCTCAGAAAACTAGAAAAACTAGGAGCTACTGAAAATTCCCTGCAGTGGGTAAAGTGGAATATTAAAATGTATAGTCTGAAGGAACCAATTGAGGTAGATGATTTGATTAGCCAGGTGAAGTTGCATTTGCACTAAGAAGGGAGAAGATATCATAAATGAATAAGTGATATTAATGTCATCCTGGGATGAGACGCTTGGAATTGCAAGAGATACATGCCCAATAAGAAGCTGGGGAGGGTTTTCCACAGAAAGGGGGATGGAAGGGAGAGAGAGCACTGGGGAGGGGAACAAAAGGGTGAAAATATAAAAACTTTAAAGTCTTAAAGAGCAGCTAAATGATAAAAAGGGGCCCAGACGCATTTCAAAAAGAGGGTGAGAGGAGGGACAAATGGCTAAGGGAAATGGCTAACACAAATAAAAGTACAGAGGGCTCAGTACTAATTCTGTCTTGGGACATTAATGGTCTCGGAGTTAAGAATAAACAGCACATGATAATGGAATATTTGAGGGAGAGCATTGCAAGGATTATACTGCTTCTGCTACTGCTTATTAAAGAAAGAATGTAAAAACCTTCTAAAGAAGCAGAAATGGGTCAGAGCTTTTCATGCACAGATCAGTCATGCTGCTTTAAAGGAATAGCAATGCTGATTGAAGCTAGCCCTGGAACAGAATTATTGGAATGCGTAACTGTCTAGACCGGAAGATGGGTGGTGGTGTCAGTACAAAAAGCCACAGCAACATACCCAGTGGCAGCATGTTGCAGTCCCAACATAGATAAAATTGTATCTCTTAGCAAGTTGGTAAACAAATTGCTCAAACATACGATAACATTAATAATGGCAGGAGATTTTAATATCTTGTTAGATAACCACCTAGATAGATCCACTCAATGAAGGAGAATGAATGTCCCTGAAATGCAGTAAAATTTAACATTTTAATAAGGGAGATGGGATGTGTGATGTTTGGCAGAAGAGAGCAGTACTTTTAAGGGGATATAGGGGCATATTACCAACAACTAGCGATAATTTTTGTCTCTAACTTGTTTAGAGACAAAAATTATCGCCGCACATCGGCGATTTTTATCGCAGATAAACCTTGCTATTAACAAGGTTTATCGCAAATGCGATAAAAAACGGCCGAAATGCATGAATATCGCTGAAAAGTCAGCGATATTCATGCATTATCGAGCAAATGCTCTTAGCCATGTTATCCACCTCCCATTGGATAACATGGCTAAGAACTGCTCAGGGCAGGTGTTAGCTTTCGGAGATATTCCCGCTCAGCGCGAATATCTCCAAAAGTTGGTAATAGGAGATAGCGATGTTAGCGACTGTTTTCAGTCTCTAACATCTTGGCACGCCCACTTTGCATCTCATTAGTGATAAATATCACTGACATGCAAAGTGGGGCCCAAGATGGTTGCTATCTCCTACTAGCTGTCGCTAACTGGTGTTAGCAACAGCTTGGTAATAGGGAGATAATTTTATCTCCGCTTTCTTGGCTTTTAAAGCCAAAAAAGCGGAGATAAACCCCCTTGATAATATGCCCCACACTTTTCACAATAGAAAATATGGTCACCACTCCAGGATTGATTACTTCCTACTAGACCAAAAAATAGTTGGAGAGGCTACTTCTAATAAACATATTCCTGCTCATTTGTCGTATCAGTCTGCAGTCTGCTTAGACTTTAGTAGTTGGAAAAAGATTAGAGACACAGAGATGGAGACACAGAGATGGACAATGGATAGTGTTAGACCTGGCATCATTGGCGTGGGTATCCCCTGTATTTTTTGCCTTGACCTCCTGTGTTTTTGATGTGTTGGACTTTGGTTTGCTGGTCTAGATGCTTTGGGCACTTTGCCACTGCTGTTCAGTGCCAACGTGCAAGTTCTCCCTTTGTAAATTATTGTTATGGATTGGTGTTTCCACAATTATCATATTTTATTTACTAGTCAGTCCCTAGTACAATGCACTGTGTGTGCCAAGGGCCTGTAAATCAAATGCTGCTACTGGGCCTGCAGCACTGCTTGTGCCACCCACATAAGCAGCCTGCAAATGTAACTCAGGCCTGCCATTGCAGAGCCTGTGTACAGTCTCGTACTGCCATGTTGACTTGGCAGGAACACCCACTTGCCTGGCCCTAACCTTCCCTTTTCTTACATGTTATTCACCCCTAAGGTAGGCCCAATGTGCCCCTGTGGTCAGGGTGCAGTATATGTGAACGGTAAGACATGCCCTGATGTATGTGGTATTTCCTGATAATGAAATACTGCCAATTTCGTTTTTCACTATTGCAAGGCTACCTGTTCCTATAGGATTGAATGGGGAGTTTGTTTATAACATCTTATCAGCCTAACTACCCCTGGGAACATGATAGGAAAATAAAGTTTATTATGCCTGAACTCAGAATGTCAAAATGCATCTTTTATTGAGGGTGATTTTTACATTCTGTGTTTGAAAATAACACTTTTTTTACAAAGTAGATATTTTCTTACTTAGCCATCCAGTGTGACCCTGCTGGGATTTGGATTGACTGTCTGGGTTTGGAGTGTCAGAGACTGGAGATGTGCAGGTGCTCCAGAGAGTTTGATGAATCAGGGCTGGGATAATAGACCTGGGCTGCATTTAGAGTAGGGGGAGAAGATTTCCTCTCACCTGAATGGGCATGGTCTGACTTCCACAATGCTGTCTCCACCTCCTACCAGGAAGCTGCACCAGAGAGGACAGAACTGGTTTTGGCTGAGCACAGGGCTTCTCTGCCATCAGAGAACAAAGGATTTTGTAGTATAAATATTGGGGCCCTGACCCCAGAACTTCAGATCACTTCTGGGAATCAAGAGGAACCTTTGCCAAGGGGAAGAGCCTGAGAAGCTGAGTAGGACTACTGACCCTGTGCTGTTTTGCTGTCTGTGGTTGTTCCTACAGTGGCTACTTGCTGCCAAGGAAAGGAGAAGGATTTGCTGGTTGCTGTGTCTCCTGCTTGAAGAAGGTCTCCAAGTGCTTAGAATAGAGCTTGTCTCCTGTTCTGAAGTTTCAGGGACACAAAGACTCAATTTCTTCGGTCTTTCTGCATCTGGAACTGCTGTTTCGGCTGCCACAGAAGGAAATTGCAACACATACATGGTGAGCGATGCCGTAACCTGCACGGAAGCCGTGAGCACCGCTCGTAAAGAGCACGATGCACCGCCCCGACTTGCACCGTAGGTTCGACACCTGCTGACACAGTGCTGCATCGACTCCAAATCCGTCACCGAGGCTACTGGCTGCACCGGAGCCGAGGACCCCGCCCGTGACGTTCACGATGCACTGACCCGACTTGCACCGCAGCCCCGACTTCACCGACGCCGTAGCTTTATCAACGCGGAGCCGATACTCAACGTGGGTGAGTCCCGAATCCATCAACACCTCACCGTCCTAAGGAACCACTGCCTTGCTGCCACCGTAACGTCACCCCTGCGACACAATAATGAACCAAGGCTTCACCTCACCTGGGGTCGTAAGGAACCAGCGCCGCCTGACGCCAACGAAGCATCACCTCCCCAATGTCGTGCACCGTCTTTGTTGTCATCATTTCCAAGGTATTGTTCTTTGGAGGTCTGCTTAATTCCGTGCCTGACGCCGCGCACTTCGCGTTCGGCACCCTACTTTGGGATTTTCATCTGTCATAATGTCATAATACCTCCAGGTGCTACAAACTTTTTTTGAGTGAATAACCTACTTTTAAGGATATCTTGATAACTGTATTGTGGATTTTTTCATTTTGGTGTTGTTTGGTTTAGATAAAGATTACTTATTTTTCTAAGCTGGTGTGGTGTCCATTTGTAGTGTTTTCACTGTATTATTTATTGTATGTGTTCACAAGTGCTTTACACACTGCCTGTGGAGAAGTGTGGCTCAATGGTTAGAGCGGCAGACCCTGATGCAGAGGTCTAGCCCGGGACCAGGGTTCAATTCCCTGCCTCGGCGGGTCTTGGGCTCAAAAATTCCACGGACCTGATAATTCTCGCCTCGGTGCCTATTTCAATCATGGAGTCCCACTCTGCAACTCTGGACAATAGCTTGCTTAATCTCCACAACGGCCCCCACAACGCTAAGGATGCCTGGCCTCCACCTTGGGGGTGCCCAGGAGTAGATGCCTCACAGGGAAAGCCAGGATGGGTTCCACAGAGGTATTCGTGCAAGCGCCTTGAGACCCTTGCGGGTGAGTAGTGCACTATACAAGTATCAATTTACATTTTTTTACATTTACTGCCTCTGAAATAAGCCTGTCTGCTCGTGCCAAGCTACCAGGGGGTGAGCAGGGGCTGGTATAGAAGTGTACCCCCCTTACCCTGACTAGGAAGAAGGGCCCCTACTTGGACAAAGGTGCCTACCTCTGCCAACTAGAGACCCTATTTCTAACAGATAGGAAGAGACCTTTGTATTAAGAGGTGATAGACCAGTTGCATAGGACTAGTCTGAAAAAAATATGGACACAGCACTGACAAATATAGTTTGTCATTTTTTTAAAACCGTTATAAGAGGCAGGATTAGTAGCATCTCCTGTTATAGAAGTAGAGAAAAGAAGATCTATATATCAAAAGAAAAACAAATGTTAGTGGTGTAAGGGCTCCTAGGAAATAAGTTGGTGGATGATAAAGAGAGGGCAATAGTAGTGGGGACATTCCAGGAGTTGAAGAGAGAATGTGGGTGTAACCTAGAAGATAGAATGTGTAAAATGTAGGAATGCAGCAAAATAAGAATCTTTGAATATGGAAAAAACTGTGGAAAAGGTCCTGACAACCAAATTGGACCAGACAAGAAATCTAATAGCAGAAATGTATGAGAGGGGCTATGATATAATGTTGACCAGCAGGGAAGAAATAGAAGGCATATTCTTGAAATACTATCAAGAACTATATACCGAAGAATTGGAAGCAAGTGAGGCGGAGTTGGAAAAGTGGTTTAAAAGTGACGCCCAACTGAAGTTGGGAGCAACTCACAAAAGAGAGATAAATCAAAATATTCAGACATAGGGGATTTGGGAAGCCATTAAAAGGTGTAAAAGGGGGAAAGCACTGGAACATGGTGGTATACTAAATGAGGTGTATATAGCTCTTAGTGGTAAGTTGTATCCAGTCTGGGCTAAATTATTTAGTTTCATATATATGAAAGGAACTCTACTACCAACATCTTGGGGAAAGGCTATAATATATGTAATGCCTAAACCACACAAAAACCCCAAAGAATGTGCCCATCTGTTTGCTAAATTGTGACTATAAAATGTTTACAGGTATCTTGGCTAAGAGGTTAAGCAAAGCGGTGGGGACCTTGGATCATGAAGATCAGAAGGGGTTCATTCCCTGGAGATACATACATGAATTAACACATGGCTTAATTGGTACGATCGTCCTGGCAACAACACATAATATTTAATTAGCGGTGATAGCCCTAGACGCTACTAAAGAATTTAATAGGGTTAACTGGAGACATTTAAGTTTAGTATTCAAGCATGATGATTTGAGGGGAAAATTCTGCAGACCCATAACATTGATATATAGCTGTCCAAAAGCAAGAATATGACTGAATGGGACTCTTACTTCATATGTGAACGCTGCAAGAGGTAAAAAACAGGGGTGTTCCCTATCCACACTACTATTTAATATGTATATTGAACCACTGGCTAGAATATTGAGAAACGAGACAAACAATACTCCATTTCTTAAGAGATTTGAGACAGGAAGATTATTTTTCATGTATATGATTTAATGATCTACATATACGATCTCAGGGAAGAAAGTCATTCAAACTGTTTGGACACATATCAAGATAATCAATGAATAACACAAAAATGGAAATCATGGCGTGGAATATGAGATACTGCAGATAGGAAAGAAATGAGATGCCCAGATATAAGGCTAAGACACAAATAAAATTGCCGAATTTAATTTTACCAGAGCTGTGGAAAAAACAGAACATTCAGAAGATGTCAAAATCTTCCTCTTTCAATATATGGCAGAACGAATTTGATAAAGATGATAATCCTGCCAAATTACATGGTAAAGCGAGTTCTTTTATATGGGTCTCAAAAGGGATTCGAATATCATCAAAGAAATTACGTTGGAGGAAAGAAAGAGGGGGAAAAACAGTACCAGACTTCCAAACTATTGTTGGGCATTCCAACTGAAAAAACTGTAGAATGTTATCAAGGGAATATAACCAATCAGAGAAAAGGTGTCTACGCTGAAAGATATAAATCGGGGAAGCTCATACTTTTTATATAAATTCGAGGCACTACAATTTTTCAAAAAGTTCGGGTTGGACTGTTTCCATTGGGGGCAGGGTCAAGACTAATTTGGATATGGCTGGGTCCAAACTGGAATGGTATGGTGAGCAAAAAAATGATGGATTTAGGCCCAGATCTCTGTACTGGGGTGAATGTATGACATTGTTCTGCATTCTGTCCATCAATCGTTCTTTTTGCATTTGTCACCCCGAGTGGGACGAGTATACCCAGACGTGGGTCCCGTGCTCTCCATGCCACTGGAGTCAAGCTTTCCTGGCTGATGAGGGCTGAAAGCCCGAAACTGGTCCTAGGATGCTTGTTTCCAGTCCAGGGAGGACCTGGCCTGGCTGTTCGGGCTGGACTGTTCCCATTGGGCGCAGGGTCAAGAGTGATTTGCATATGGCTGGGTCCCAACTGGAATGGTATGGTGAGCAAAAAAACGATGGATGTAGGCCAAGATTTATGTACTGGGGTGAATGTATGACATTGTTCTGCATTCTGTCCATCAATTGTTCTTTTTGCATTAGGTTTTGAAGGCAGCAGCTAAATTATGGTGGGTCATCAGAACACGTTATGGCTTACCATACTTTAGCAAGGTGGCTCCTGTTTGGAATTCATTGTGCATGCTAGAATGGACAGCCAGCTCTGAAGATTTAGCTTAGGTCCTGGAAGGATTTGGCAAAGGAAACAGATGGACATTTATTGAAATATGAATACCACCAAATGAATAGATAGTAGTTGTATGATGGAAAAGACTAGCAGACAGGAACTGGAGCTACAGGATATCACCATAAAGAAGAAAGAAGCAGCAACATGGTACTGGATGATCCTAGAAACAGCGGATGGCAAATTTAACCTGGCCCCAGAAATATGGGGAAAAGACTTGCGATGGACCTGGAGAATAAAAGGGAAGCATCTATGTGTACCTTTTATACCATGGTTAAATCTGCCACTCTCAGGAAGAACTATCTGTTTACCTTTCACAGAGCTTATTAGTCCCTATCTATGTTGAAGAAAGTTGGGAAGCATAAAGATGAATAGTACAACAAGTTTGGTGTCGACAACGCGAATGACTTCCATATGTTTATGGACTCTCCATGATTAGGGCTCCCGGTTTTCCGTTTTTACGGATATTTACTTATAAATACAGACGGAAAACAAGTTTTCCTTTATCTGTATTTATATGTAAAACAGGAAAATATTAGTACATTTTGTTTTGCTGCAATCTGGTGTCTCCCCCTCCTTAGAGGGTTAAGAGGTGTCAGCCCGGGCTGAGACACCTTCCCGGGCAGCCACGGAGCTGCCAGCCACACCGAGCACTTCACAGGTCTTTGAAAGACCATTTACAGAGACGCGGCAGGGTGCTGGGCCACCTTTGTCGCATAGATGAACGACGGGAGAAGAGACAAACCCCTCCCAGCAAGTTAGTTAAACAAAGCATCTGGCAAAAAGAACAGCTCACGCAGAGAATGCAGAGAGCTCAATTGCAAAGCTTTATGCTGATGGATTTAAGAGGGCCAAACCCGCTCTACTCCCCTCATTATCATTGGGGGTAGGGATGTGAGAATTCTATTTGTCTGGAGCTCAGTGACTCCTCTTAGAAGACGGTTCTGTTTAGGTGCTACACAGCAAGACCTCCTTTGCACACACACTAGTGTCACTCACAGTCTCTCGTGCAATTCTTGTGCTTGAAAGTTACTAGAACCCGAAGATTTTGGAGCGCTTTACCTGACGACAATCACATTACGCATGACAGTTATTCATTTTTTGTAGGCACGGGGAGATTAATTGACTTGCCCAGAATCTAAGGATGTTGAGCCGGCGCTGAGCCTCGAATCTCGTTCTAAAGTTCCAAAGTAGGCAGTTTTGGCTGTTATACCAGATCCCCTCCCTGATATTCAGAGAGGATTTTTGCACAAACTGCGAGACACTCGACTCTAAATATAATTTTACAAATTCTTGCACAATCTGATTGCTCCCTCCCCAACATATCACTTCTTGTCTTTTATGCGTCCTGCTCTTCCTTCCCCAAGAATTCTTGTATTTTAAGGGGCAGATTTATGATGCCCTTGCGCCGCAATTGCATCACTTTATTTGATGCAACTGCAGCGCAAACAATGCGCCCTATTTACAACGTGACGCATCTAGGAGATGCGTCACGTTCTAAAGCCCTGCGCCACAAGGAGGCGTTCCTGCGCAGGGGGGCCATTCCTGCGCAGGAACGCCTCCTGAAAGTGGCTGAGTGAAATCTATGAGATTTCACTCAGTCACTTTCAGGCCAATGCTGCGTCAAAACCCTGCGCCTGCTTGAAGCAGGCGTAGGTCTTGATGCAGCATTGTGTAGATGGGGCACCCCGAGCCTTGCTGGAGCTGCGTCGCGCTTGCGACGCAACTCCAGCAATGCACCACATTTCCAGCACAGATGCGTCACGCATCTGTGCCGTTTTTGCACCATGGGTGGCGGAGCTGTGGCGCACTGTGGCGCACGTTAACTGGCGCATCCCTGGGGATGCGGCAGTTAACATAAATCTGCCCCGTAGTGTTTAATGTCCTCCGTATTCTACCGGCCAAGTGGGCCAGCTGGATATAGCCATTGGAAAAGCCTCGAGCTAGTTAGCAAATATAATTTGAAATCATGTTCTGGAAGTTTTCATGCACACATTTCATGCTTTTTGGCAATCGTCAGAGAGAAGTATTGCTATCTTTTTGGAGGGAGGATCCCAGTATGTTGTTTCCAGTGGTCGAAGTGGGGTACATAAAAGTAGGGAAACTGTGGGAGTTTGAATCCGACGGCGGAATTTCCAGAGGAATTGGTCAGTGAGTGGAGCCAGAGGTGTGGCCAGAAAGAGCAAAACATCCCAGTTTTTAGTATTTGTTTGGGATTTCAGTGACCAGTTCCAGCTTAGTACATTACTTAATTCAACCAATGGATACACATGTTTAAGGTTTAATATGAGTTATCGACATTAAAATACATTCACAAACTGGGATACGTTTCTAATCAAAGAATGTCCCAAATAAGCTTAAAAATTTAATCACAAGCCATATGTCTCTGAGCCATGCAGTTTCTATCATCAACACTTCTCCAATTTTTCACAAAAGCAATTCAAACATGAATGGCAAAATATCCTAGTTTGCAAATGTTTTCCACATAATTAGGCTCTGCCATATTTGCCACATAATAAATCATCTGCTGCATAATCTGACGATTTTAACAAAAAAACGTGTTTGTAGCTCAAACAGATCAAAAGTTACAAAAATACAAAAAATGTGACTTGTGTTGCTGCAGAGGAGAGGGCCCTTTGCAAAGGTTGACTGGTCACCGTTCTCAGTGCTGCATTTGTATGTTAGACTGGTACAGATGAGGCAAAATCTTTGCAGAGACTGTTAATTTGTGTAAAGATGTCAAAATAATAAAGTATCAGAAAACGTACTGCATTACGATACAGTCTTTTTTGCTGTATAATTTAGTTAACACTGCAACATAATTTTGTCCTCCATTGCTGCATAATTCCATTGGCCACAAAGGAGGCAGCATGTGTTAAAAGTGCTTGTGCATGAAGCAGAGAGACCGTAACATTTGCGAACTTAGTTTGGTGCACGTGCAAATCCTGCATTGCCAATCCGTGGTGAGTTGCACTACCACTGCTAAAACAAGGCCGATGGAGGTACCAATGGGTGAGGAATACTGGCCTCAAGGGTCCTGAGACCTCATTCACAGAGTCCCTGTTGCTCTAGGGTAGGCCTACCCGTAAGACTGGAGGTGAACGTCAGTATGGATTGTGGTGGACAGGCCTTCAAGGTTAACTCACACTTGCCACTGCTAGGGCCAACCTGCTGATGCTAAGACACAAGGGCTTCTAAGGTCTGGCGTGGCCTTCTAAGGTCTAGCATGGGAATGTGCTCCCTCAGGAGAGTGGTCTGGTGGACTAGGCATGACGGCTGAGCCTGGTTCCCCAGTTCCATATTCAGCAGCTCTGGCCATAGTGCCACATCCTCTCCCCACTGAACACCATACTAACCCACTGAGATAAAATTGCAGTGCCTTCAGCTACAACCCAATTGTGCCCCGCTATAAACTCCTGGATGTGACTCAATTCAAATTATGCACTACACAAGAGTAATATGCTGTCTGAAAAAAAAAGTAACAACATCCTGGAAAAAGCAAACACTCACAAGGAGTGCAAGATTAAGTAAAGCATATGAAATGTGAGCAGGAACAACATGATTACCTTAACGCTTTTACACTAATTATTCAGAAATCAATGAGTGTTTTGCCTGTAAAGTTAATGACATGACTACAGGGCCCGGAAAGGACCCGTTACAATGTCCATTGGTTATATACTTACAAAATGGAAGCAGTATAGTGGAAAAATCATTTGAAATTATTTAATGCACATGCACTCTGTGTTGTTTAATGAAACATTTAATTTTGCTTCATGCAGCCTGCCTGTTGGAATGCAACAAACATTTTAAGATATTATGAAAGTGTTTTCGATTCAAGTAGTGTTACAAGAAGCTTGCCAGTCTCCCTGGAACATGCTATGGGCAGACAAAGGAGGAATATACAAACATTTTCAATGCAATATGTCTTGCATTTACCCGAGTTTAAGCTATTGGCATGGTAAATGACAATGCCTTTTATTTATATATATTTTTTAAAACAGATAAATAAAAGGCATTGTCATTTACAATGCCAATAGCTCAAACAAGCGCAAATGCGAGACCTATTGCATTGCAAATGATTGTTCTCCTCTGCACACACAAAACATCAATCCTCATAGTAATGGCCAGGGACAGCTTTAGCGCTGGTGGGGCACAATTGGGTTGCAGCTGAAGGCAGTGTGAGTTTCTCTCAGTGGGGCAGTATGGTGTTCAGTGGAGGAAAGGATGTGGCATTCTGCCGATAACAGAAACTGCAAGGCTCTGAGACAAATGGCTTGTGATAGCACATTTAAGCATATTTGGGACATTTTGCAAAAGGCAAAGTTGTCAAATGAATGTATAGTGTTGACCAATAACAACTGAGCGCATGTGTGCATTGTCAATTTAAATAAATGTGGAAAAATACTAGCTGTAGCGTCGTCTTTTGCTTGTGGCAAAAATAAATGTTGATAAATACAGAAAAAATGCCCGAAAAATAAATATGGATAAATACAGACGGAAATGGCAAAAAAATAAATACCATAAAACTGGGAGCCCTATCCATGGTTAACACAATTTTTGTCTAAGTGTGGGTAAGACACTCGTAAATTATACAACAGAAAATTAAGGTAAAAGCTTCTCTTACTATATTTGGCATGCCAGAATAAGAAGGTATTATTGCCCCTTATCAACAAATCAGAGCAAGATTCTATTCTACTTAATATTGTTGGTGAGAAGATACTAAACAGAAATTGGGCAATGCAGACACTGCCAAAGCATGTAGAATGGTGGACTATGTAAAGTACATTCGAGAGCTTGATCTGAAATGTTCTATTCCAAAGAAACTTAAGATGTGGCAGGCAATTGAGAGATGGGCTGGTGACTTGTAATGGATAAGATGCTCAGTGTTCAATGATTACACCTAAATGTTCGGGCAAAACTGGGGCTTATTCCTAAGTTAGATCCCCGATTGAGTAAGACTTGGATTGGCAGCTCTATTGTTTTCCTAAATAAAAACTCCAAGACAATGGAGGCATACAAGTCTGAGGTGATATGAGGACAAATAAAAAAACTGTATAAAGAAGGGAGTTTAAAATTGTTTGTTGTGGTGGTCTCTTCTACTGAGGAGGGGGTACTACTAATGAAATGAAATGAAATGAAAAGGTTTTGTAGAGCGTGTTGCTACCCTGAGGCCTCGTAGCGCTTTATGATCACGTAAAGGAAACGAAAAGTTAGACCTGGGTGCAGAAGAGGTGAGTTTTGAGAAGCCTGCGGAAGGCCAGAATATTTGGCTCAGCGTGAAGCGCAAGAGGGAGTTGATTCCACAGGTTGGAGGCATTCAAGGAGAAGGTGCGTCCTCCCCATTTGACCCGACGGACCTTCCTGTGGTGGCAAGGAAGGCTGAGCTTGAGCGGAGATTTCCAGAAGGCTGGTGGGAGGTGATCAGAGAGTGAACAATGGCCGGACCCGTTTTCCATATGGCTTTGTGTGCAAGGCAGATGGACTTGAATTGGATTCTGGCTCTAATGGGGAGCCAGTGAAGCAACTTAAGCGCGGGTTTCGCAGATTGTCTTCGGGGGATTTGAAGTATAGGCGGGCTGCGCTGTTCTGGATGACCTGAAGTCTTTGCAAAGTTGCCTGTGGTGCACCCAGATAAAGTGCATTCCCGTAGTCCAGTCGGGAAAGTATTAGGGCCTGCACCATGATTCTCCTCGCATTGAAGGGGAGAAGCGGAAGGACCTTTCTCAGCATCCTCATCAAGCCGAAACAAGTGGCTGCTAGTTTATTTGCCTGATAGCATGAAACTCAAAGAGTTGTCAAGCCATATACCGAGGCTTTTTATCTGCTGTTTCGGGACAGGCATAGGGTTGAGACCGGTGGGCCATAAGTTAATGGGCAGGGGAGATGGAAGTTTGCCTAGAAACATCAGTTCGGATTTGTCACCGTTTAGTTTGAGGTGGGACGATTTCATCCAGTCCGCTACCGCTGTCAGACAGTTAGCGAGGGGGCTAGAAGAGCCCTCTAGGTTGTTCAGGGAGACCACTAGCTGAGTGTCGTTGGCGTATGTTATAATCTGAATGCCAAACTGAAGGACTACCTCGGCTGAGGGAGCCATATAGGCATTAAAAAGTGTGGGTCTCAGGGAGGAGCCCTGGGGGACCCCACAGCTGAGTGGCCAGGGTTTGGAGGAGGCCTTCCCATCGAAGTCCTGAAAAAAACTGTCTCTCAGGACGACTGCAGCCAGGAGAGAGCCGAGCAGGTAATCCCCATGTTTGAGAGACGAGTTAGCAGGATGTTGTGATCGACAGTGTTGAAGGCAGCGCTGAGGTCAAGAAGGATAATAACTACAACGCCACCTTGGTCCAGAAGTCACCGAGCACCTTCTGTTACAGCTAATAGAGCTGTCTCTGTCCCCATGCATGGGCGGAAACCAGTTTGTGAGTCGTGCAGCAACTTGTTGGATTCTAGGTGCTGCACTAACTTAGAATTTATGTGACGCTCAGTTAGTTTGCTAATCCACGGCAGGAGAGATATGGGTCGATAATTAGCCATATTGGAGGTGTCCAGATTGGGTTTTTTAAGGAGAGCTCTAACCTGGGCACAATTCCAAGCGAGGGGGACTGTGCCCGAAGAAATGGAGGCATTAGCAATGTCCATGATGACTGAGCGTATGGTGTCAGAGACGAGGGAAAGTTGTCAGTGGGGTGGGGTCCAAAGGGGAGCCCGAGGTGACTTTGTTCATACGAGTTTTTAGTACGATCTCATCTAGCAAGGGGAATTATTTTAGGGGGAGAATGAGATTGGAAGGAGGGCTTCCTAGGTGAGGCTCTGTGAGGGTGACCTGTGAAGGGGAAAAGGATTGGGCGATCAATTCAACTTTTTGATAAAAATATTCGGCTAGCTTATTATAATGAGCTGGGGCTTCCTCAGAGTTGGTAATGGGTTGAGGGGTGGTGATTAAGGATTTCGCGATACGAAACACTTCCTTCGGGGAGTTTTCTGAGATGCGGATCTTCTCTTCATAGAAGGAGGATTGGGCATTTTTTATTTCTAGCTTATAATTCCTAATGTTTTTTTTATAGATTAGTTTTGTCTCACTATTAGGGGTCGATCTCCAACTCCTTTCGAGTTTCCTGCATTCTTGCTTCAGCTCCCTTAGTTTAGTAGAGAACCAGGGTGCTGTTTTAGGTGCAGATTTTTTTGGGAAGAATCTGACTGGGGTGAGTAAGTCCAGGGAATTGGTAATCCAGAGGTTGACATTTTTGTTTACCTTTTCTGGGTTTGGGCTAGGAGGCGGGCCGTGTTCTCCAATAAGTTGGACCTTGAAGCGGCAGATAGATTGGACCATTTCCTTACTTGTACTTTAGAGGAGGGCTTGGAGAAGATATTGGAGGGTGAATGCCAGGTGAAGGGAATTAGGAGGTGATCGGTCCATGGGAGGGGGATGGGGGAGTCAACCATAAGGTTCTGAGCGTTGCTCAGGACGGGGTGCAGGAGATGCCCTTTAATATGGGTAGGTGCAAAGCCTCTCTGAGTGATTTGCAAAGCTGAGAGGATTGAAAGGAGCTCTTTAGTCATGTTATCCGAGGAATCGTCTAGATGGATGTTTATGTCTCCTAGAATCGTGTAGTTAGCGGGAGTGAGTGCGAGGTTTGATACAACGGTAGGGAGGACCTTGAGAAATTGTCCTGGGGGACCTGTGGGGCGGTAGATCAGAAGGCCGGAGAAGGTGCAAGTAGAAGAGAATTCTAGGGAGAAGTTTAAATTTTCACAATCAAGAATATCCTCGATGGAGGAGCGACAGTGAAGGTGATCTCTATAGATAATTGCTAACCCTCCCCCTCTGCCGGGTTTCCGGTCGGCTCTTAAGATCCTGTAGCCAGGCGGCAGGTTCTGCTGGACGGTAGGATCTACTTCATCATAAAGCCATGTTTCGGTGAGAAACTTAGCGTCGAGTTTAAGATCTTCTATTATCAGAGCAAGTTCCACCGAGTGTTTAGGTAGGGACCGGCAATTTAGTAGCAGAAATTTAGGTGAGGGTCTAGGAAGGGGGGCCTTCTTTACAAAAGGGGTAAATGCGAAGTTGCAATGCGTTCAGCTACGGAAGTTGGTGGCCACCTTAATAAGTGTAGGCAGCCTGGGCCCACGGGTGCTCTCAGTTGATGCAGTGCTAGAGCGCTGTAAGAGTGGAAGCCTGCCGGGGAACTATCAGGGTTACTGCCCCGGGTCCCGGTTGGGCGCGGACAGGCGCAGACGGGCTTGTCTTAGGCGCGCCTGCGGCGCGCCCACTGCGTGCGTCCGCTGCACGTCTTAAAAGGCATCTGCCTTTAAGGTGTGTGGGCCGGGGGCAGCGCGATCTGATTGGCTGGTTAGGGCTGGGAAGTCTTGAGTCACTTCCGGGCCCGAGTTTGTAGTCCTGCGTCCCTCCACTCAATCCCAATAATAGGCGGTGGAACGGAGACCGTGGACAGGTAAGCAATGTGCAAAGCGCGATATACAGTGCAGCAAGTAGCGTGACAACAATTACAATTGCTTAGTTTCGTTTTAAAAAAGGTATTTTTTTTTAAATTGGAGAGAGCCCTCCTGGTGCTCCTCTCGGTTCCGTTCACACAATCAACGGTCCGTCCCGAAAGGCATCTGCCTTTAAGGTGTGTGGGCCGGGGGCAGCGCGATCTGATTGGCTGGTTAGGGCTGGTTAGAGTACTAAGCAACCAGTGCTGGTTGTCTCACTCTCAGCCAACTCTCTAGAGGCAAGGAACAGCACCTGGAGTTTAATATGAAGGAGGAATTACTTGACTGTCCTAGGTGCCAAGACATCCTTCCTGTGAGCGAGGGAAGTAATCACTGCACCTGATCAGTCAGTTAGCTTTGCATTAGCTACAAAGGCTCCTGGAGCTGTGGGCACGATTGGTAGGCCCAACTAAAGCCTGTTCTCCCCACTAATGGACTGCATGGCTACAGCACTGCCCAAGTGTGCCGTTGGGTCAGGACCAGTCCTGAAGACCAAGTGACCAGAGAAGTACCTTATCTATACCTTGTGAAGAATCAATGTTGTCCCCTCGAAGGACTGTGTGTCAAAGATAGAGCCTGGCAACCAGCGCACTGATGAACCAGCACCTGTGGCCGTTGTGCTGAAGAAGAGGCGCCAAATACTGTCCGACGTGCTGAAGTCAGGACACCATGTGCAGAAATCCTATTGCTAACTGCCTGGAAGAGGACCACCGACAAAAGTCACAGCTCTAGCTGGAACCCTCCGAGCAGCTCGCTCTATGGCTAGCTGACACACCTCTCCCTGGAAGGCTGCTGTGTGCCACCTGGAAGCTTCTTGCTGCCACAAGAGGGCTGAACGTGACCCGGCACTGCTACTTTGAAATGGGTGAGAGACTGACGCTGAGACCAAATGAGGGATTGGGGACCACAAGCTGCACCCATAGGCAGTACCTCAAACGTTTAACTTGGTAGAGCATTCACAAAGGACAGGTGAAATGGAGACTGGGCTAGTAAACAAAGGCCCCTGAAGCTCAAAACTCACAGCTGTAAATTGGGGGTTCATGCAGTAATATATGAGTAGTTGAATTCTATGTTTTCTGTGTAATACATTACTTATATTTATACAAAGGAAAGTCCTAG
Organism: Lissotriton vulgaris; assembly: GCF_964263255.1. Lineage (NCBI taxonomy): Eukaryota > Metazoa > Chordata > Amphibia > Caudata > Salamandridae > Lissotriton > Lissotriton vulgaris. The sequence goes on along the minus strand of NC_141689.1, from coordinate 412,474,357 downwards.
GCTGTGTATTGATCCAATTACACTGCTGAGGGGGTGGTGTTGATTTTTGAGCCTGAGTACCCGCACACTATACTCTTTATGAAGCAGGTGACTGCTCAACCTTGCTACTACTAACAGTTAAGTGTGGAAAGCCTAGTACTTAGCCTAGTTTACACAGCCATAGCAAAGCCAACCCCTGGACAGTAGTGGGGAAAGGTCTCAACCCTTACAGTTGTGGCCCAGTAGCCGGCATGGCAGTCATTCTGACGTAATCATCTCTAATAAAAGGTAGAGAAGCATAGGTATTTATGTTGTCAACTATGGATCGCCTTTTAAAAAAAAATTACATGTGACATTGACTGAGACTATCTAAAATAGTGGCACAACACATTTAAAAATGTAATATTGAAGCTGAAATAATAATCAGTTTTACCACTCACATGACTAAGATGGTGCCCACATTCTGATGATGCTGTCATCAAATAGGCCAGTGCTCAGGTGCTATCACCAACATGGCACACAATAACCTACAGTTGTTGCATAGAACCCAAGATACAAGGAGCCATTTATTCATTTGTTGATGGCATTTTTTTTAATCTAGGCTAAACAGAGTAGAATCAGTAAACATGCAAAAATTAATTGACAGAGACTTGGTTGGACATTTTGGGAATGCCACTACCTCCTAAATGGTCCTTATATTTGAGTGTATGGTGAGAAGTGGTCTGCGAAATTCACTAGTGATGTTCTTCAGTACTGAGGCAGAGATATTGCCATCTTGATAGGAAATGATCTTGGGGAATCTTGGGAAGTCATTTTTAGAGAGACTATTTAGGTGGGTGCCTTGGGTTCATTATGGTGAGGTTTAGTAGAGGCGTTGGCTGGTATTTAATTGTGATAGCTGTGTTGACAGATTTTTCTGCTCCTCCAATGGAAGAGGCTGTTAAAGGGTGTCCACTTTTCTTTGAAATGACAGTTCAGACATGAGGCTGGTATGATGTTTTTGATGTGAGCTTGACTAATGATTGTGGTTCGCCTCCAGGATGTCTGTCCCATGGAATGTATGGAGATATTTTTCTTGTAGCTGCATTTGGCACCATTTCTTCTTCTGCAATCCAAAAGGTCTATTGCCCTTTCATAAGCCTGTGGTTATACTATGGATTTGATAGATGATCTTCCTAAAATACAATCTGAGGGGTGTGTGGGATTCCACTCCTGTCTTATGGGCACAGCTAAGGTTCCGTTTGGGCGTCAGAGTCTGCTAATGCTTCTAGGGAGTTCAGAGTCCTATAGAGTATGTCAAAGGGGAAGTACTTATATACGTGGATTGCCTTGAAGTGGTTATCATCAATGGGTGATTTTAAAGTGCAGAAAATTGAAAGTGATGGCTGAGTGGTGAGTCTAATCAAAGAGTCTTGGGTCACTGAATGTGTGATTGGAAATGGAGGAGTGAATAAAGTTCAAGATGTTAGATGCCCCTTGTTTGCACTATCCAGCCAGTCCAAGATACCCTACTGTATGATACTTGAGTTTGTGCCATCTGGGATGTTAAAATCACAGAACAACATATTGTTTAGATTGAGCTTGCAATAATGAGGTCAGACATCTCTTTTGTGGAAGTGTGTATTGGATCTTCACCTCAGTAGCTCAGGTGGAAGGAGGCAGTCAACATTTTGAAGAGCAGGAGAAGGGAGAATTGGAGTACAAAGGAGCGAAAGAATGTCTGCTGTGTAAAGGACCGCGATGATCTGTGGATAGCCACAATGACTCTTCCTCTCGCTGGATATAGAGTGAAGTTCAAGATGCTGTTGTCATTTGCGATTAAAACATTGAGGATTTAGTTGCAGATGGACAGGAGCAAGGTTACTATGAGAAAAATGACATTGAGGTTGTGAGTCAATGGGTGGCTTTATGAGCCCCCCTCCGCCTTTAGTAGCTTAAATAGGGGTTCTCACTGGTTCTGCAAGTCTGATAAGCTGGGTCTTGCCATAATGCTTATTTGTTTTATTGGTCTCTCATATTTGTAGGTATGCATAAAACATACAAGCCTCACTAAACGTGGTAAGGGAATAGTATGGCATAGCTGAGGTGTGTGAGGTATACGCAGCTAACTGAACCAGGAGACAAAGAAGGAAATCATGGAAATATATTTTTTTTAAACTGCAGAACGCAGCAAAAAGATGGTAGATCAAAACTGGAAAGGAGAGAGCAGAGCAAGAATGTAGGAAGAAATGTTGAAAGGAAGGAAAAGTGGAAGGAAACATGCAAGAAAGGAAGAGTGGAAGGATGGGAGTTCGAAAAGCGCAAATGAAGGAAGGATTCATAGAAGAAGGCAGAAAGGATGGCTGGACAGGAGGGCCGACGGACACTTGAAAGAAAAGGATGGTTGAGTGAAAGGAAGAATGGATGAAAGAGAGAAGGGATCGACATGGGTGGATGAATAAATTGATGTGTAAAGAGAATTAGATGGATGTAATGGTAAAAGAATGGATAGATCGAAAAGTCAAGCATGGGCGGATGGAAAACAAATAGTGGCTGGGTGAGTGAAAGGATGAATATGTGAACAGATGGATGGATGGAAAGGTAAAAGAATAGACTAAAGTGTGAAAAAGTGGAAATATGGATGAATGGATGGGTGGAGAGGACGTATAGGGAAAAATGGGCAGAAAGATGGATACAAGGGTAAATACAATTGCTCTAGGATGGGTCAGACTTATTTCTATCTCCAACTCTGTGTTATTAGAGGTTTGGTTCAAAGTGAGGAGCATTTCGATTTTCTGGCTACTCCTTTGCTGTGAGTGGTCATGAGATATGCTACGCCTACTGCATGATGGACTTTTGCGTCAGCATTGAGCAATATGTGGTATAGGGTGTGAAATGGATCCTGAAGAGATTTTTACGAGATGCTGATGCATTGCTATTTGTGGGTGATCTTTGTATTTTAATTACATGCGTGGGTGGACATGATGTAAAACAAACTTGAAGATTTTATAGAATTCATATTTTTGCATATGCATAACAATGAGGTCTAATGCACAATTAAGCTCGACATCTTAACTATTTTGTGATATATACATGTACAGTAGATCATAGTTTATTTATTTGTGGTATTTTCTCCAGCACCACTACAGAACTCTCTAAATGTTATGTATTCCACACATAGGGACATACTTGCAAAAAGTTAACGCCACCGTAGCATACATTTTTGACGTTATGCCAGCTTTTTTTAATCTCCATATTTACAAGTTGCTGCTAAGTCCAGTTAGCAGCATTTTTTCAGCGTTAACCTGGTTTTTTTTCATAGCAGCACCTCTGTTAGCATAACTTACCAAAAATGAAATTCAAGGTAGGCGTTCCCGCGTGAAAACTCCAGCAAAACACACAGCGCAATATTTACAAGGATTTCTTTGTACGTCGCTAAAAAAGAAAAATTGCTGCTAAGTCCCATTAGAGGCAGTTTTTAATGTCAGAAATTAGCTGCACTTAAAAATGGTGCAAACACACTTGGGGACTCATTTAAGAGGGGTTTCGGTGCAGGACAGTGCGGCAAGGAATCTTGCTGTGCTGCCCTGTGACAAAACAAAAGGGCAGGAATGTGCCCTCTCAATAGGATAGGGTGCATTCCTGTCTTTTTCCCCTACATTGGCGCACAATGGCTGCCATGCACCAATGCAGGCACACTTGAGCCATGGTTCAACAGTCACTGCATTGTGGAGCTGATTGATGTCGTGCAGGAAGGGGTACACTGACAAAATATCAACACTTAAAATATCCCTACATAAAAATATTGTTACTAAAATATCGATGTCAACAATATCAACATGCAATACTTTTAATGGTAAGTACAAAAATATCCCCAAAAATATATTGATGCCATTAATATAGATGTATAACACATCGATTTTTAAATATATATAATAAAATAATGAATAATAAATATATTAAATAGTAAAAATAATTTAAAAAATGTAAATAATATTTAATATATATCTTAACAAATATAACAAAAAACCTAATTTAAAAAAGTTAAACATATATAAGAATACAAATATATTTACATGTATCTACATACAAAAAAGTTATTAAACTAATAATTTTAATTCATATTATAATTTAAAAATAATATAAAAACTAACAAAGTAATATATACATATACCACTAACATAAAATCTTTTTTAAAAAAACAACGTTATAATTATATAAAAAATTAAACAACGTAATATTGGCAATTAGAAATATTATAATTTTAAATAAACAAAAACATAATAATAACAGCATAAAATAAAATATAAAATATAATACATATACTGTTCCCACTACAATTTATACCAAACTACGCAAACTATTAAAATAATATATAATATATAACAAATGTACTTCTCCCACGTCACACAACATAAAAATAATAAAACTGGTTCATATTTACAAATCGCCTGCCAATAAATGTGACAGCAGTAAAAGCATTGGATTGCGGATAAGTATTATTTACTGTACCCATTCCAGCCAGTACAAAAGTAACAAAGGGCGAAGGGATAAATTTACTATTCCCACTCCAATCACTGCAACAGTAGGGAAAGTGTTGAATTGCAGAGGAGTAACATGTACTATTCCTACTCCAATGAGTGTAAGAGTAGGAAAGGTGTTTAATATGGCGGAGGAGTAAAATCTACTATTCCCACTCCAGTCAGTACAACGTTAGGAAAAGTGTTGGATTGCAGCGGGGGGAAATTTACTATTCCCATTCCAGTAAGTGCAACAGTAGAGAAAGTGTTGGATTGCAGAGGGGTAAAATGTACTATTCCCACCCAAATGAGTGCAAAAGTAGGGAAAGGGTTAGATAGTAAAGGGGTAAAATTTACCATTCCCACTCTGATCAGTACAACAGTAGGAAAATTGTTGAATTGCAGAGGAGTAAAATTGACCTATTTCCAGTGCAATAGGTGTAACAGTAGGACAAGTGTTAGATAGTGGCAGGGTAAAACTTGCCATTCCCACTCCAGTCTCTTTAACATTAAAAACAAACAAAATATCTTTAACAGAATAAAATTCTTTTAAAAACAAAGTTAATAAAAAACATATAAATATGTTTAAAATATATTTAATATTAAAATGTTTTAAAAATAAAAACATATCCCAATCTTTAATAAATATCATAAATACCTACAAATATTATTATAAATAAATTACCAAAATAATATTCAGACAAATACATATTTTTACTTAAACATCATTCATGAAGTGAAACATTAATTATTACATACATTTAGATTAGCTACTTCCCACCCTATAACACCACAAAATTCACAACCTGTACCTAGAACATTATTTACATATTAATATAAATATTCCTTAACAAACTATTTTAAACTTATTAATTATTTATAATAAACATACTTCCCACAATAAATCCCAACAAAGCAAACATTGCACTCATAACATGTAGAAAAACATTATTTACAGAATTAACATAATAAATTATTAAATAATGATTAATATTATTTAAAAAATAAATATTAATTGCTCAAAAATACTTTACTCACCACCCCATACCCCTACAAAACCCACATCGGGGGCCTCATTTATGAAAAGTGACGCATCGCTGCGTGAAAACAGCGATGCGTCACTTTTCACTGCGCACTCCTTGCGACACCAATGATGCGTCATATTTAATGTATGGTGCATCATGTCGCAAGGACTTACAGATACGTCAGTATGTCTGACGCATCTGTAAGCGCAAAAGTGACGCATTGCTGGAGTGTGTCACAAAAGTGACGCAACTCCAGCAATGCGTCCTTTCACATGGGGCAAGCCCCATGTGAAAGGGCTTGCGTCAGTCTTACGCCTGCTGTGAGGCTGGCGCAAGATTTTGACGCAACCGCATCCTAAAAGTGACGCAGTGAAATCTCATAGATTTCACTGCGTCACTATCACGAGGCTTTTTGCGGAGGAACGCCCCCTCTGCATACATTATACCTGACGCAGGTATAATGTGGCGCAGGGGTTTAAAAAGTGATGCATCTACCTAGATGCGTCACTTTTTAAATATGGCGCAACAAGGCGCATGTTTTACGCTGCCGATGCGTCACAAAAAGTGACGCATCCGCAGCGCAAAAGTGACGCAAGGCCTTATAAATGAGGCCCCTAAAATCTAAAACATATATATGTTCATAATTAACCCCTTTGATGCTCATGACGAGCTCAGCTCATCATGAGGTATACCTCTCGTATGCTCATGACGAGCTGAGCTTGTAATGACCACACCCATTTACATTAGGGCCCAGCACAGGAGTAGGATACCATCAGCAGCGATGGTGTTAACATAATTAATTATCAATTAATCAAATAATATTGATTAGAAACCAAATTATAATCATTAAACTTAATTAACTTCCCACCTTTTCCCCCTATAATCCCCACACAAGGCACCCAAAAATCAAACTTAAGAAAAATGAATTACACAATGAAAGTTAATTTCCAAATAAATATCATAGTATTTAACAACTAATTATTAATTAATTAAAAATAAATGACTTCCCACCTATTACCACTATATCCCCACAACCCACACCTAAAACAAATTACACAATTAACATAATTAATTATCAATTAATTCATTGATATTAAAGAACAACCAATTATTAATCAATTAAAAATAAATTACTTCTCGCCCTTTACCCCTATAAACCGACCAACCACACCTAAAAAATGACACAATTAACATAATTAATTATTAATTAATTCATCAATATTATTTAATAACTAGGGGCTCCATTAGGATGACGGGCGGACTTTGCCCGCCCGTCATCCCATCGTAAATCGGGACCGCCCGCCATAAGGGGGTGCCATTAGGATGTGCCCGCCACAGTGGCGGGCACATCCTGTATTTTCAGCATTGTGGCGGGCGGTGCTCTCTGCACCGCCCGCCACAATGCTGAAAATCCACTTTAACATTGTCATATGCAAAGCGGCAAGCACCGTGTGGTGCTTGCCGCTTTGCAAATGACAATGAAGGTGGGTACCACAGGTACCCACCACGTGCACCCTCACCTGTACTTCACTCTGGGGGCCCGCAGGGGGCCCCCAGAGGGAAGACCGCAAGCCTTTCCGTGGCGGCATCGCCGCCGCGGAAAGGCACTGCACACCACTCATCATAATATGTCTGGCGGTGTCTATTAGACCGGCGACCGGGGCGGAAAAGTGGTGGGCAGTGTTTCCCTCCGTTGCGGTCCCCCCCGCCATTGTAATGTGGCAGAGGGAAAAGGGTGGCGGGCGGGCATTTCTGTCGGGCAGATCGCCACCGCCACCATGGCGGTGGCGATCCGCCCGACATCGTAATGGAGCCCTAACTATTAAATAATTAAAAATAAATTACTTTCCACGCTTTACCCACATAAACCCCACAACCCATACATAAAGGGCCCAATTCCGATCTCGGTCAAAAGGGCTCAGAATCGGATTTGGTTTTACCTAAACCGATCCGGAGCCCTTGTTTCCGACCGACCCATTCCCAATTCCGAACGACCAAGTATGATGCCTGGAATCCCCTAGCGCTGACAGAATCTGTTCCGGAAGGCATACAGAGAGATAAAGCGCTCCGGAGCCGAATCGTACTGCTCTATGGAGTAGGTTTTCCAAGCAAGCAAGTACGGCGAACGATTCCGACAATCTTTACCATTCTTGTTATCTGGCCCAAAAAGACTGCCATAATCGGTCTTTGGGGGTCTGTAGCAGGCCCCCGTTCACCCGGGGCCCTCTGAATCTTGCTAGTGGGGGTACCCATGGGTACCCCCATTTAGACCACGCACAGTGTGGCAGGCACCAAGGGGTGCCAGCCAAACGGTGCACGGTGATCCCCAACCACCCATTTTGTCAATGGGAGCCTGTGCACACGTTCGGTACACCGGCTCCCATTGAAGTCAATGGGAGTCCGACCAAATCGTATCAGTGTGCCATCAAATGCATCGTAAATGTTCGGTCGGACTCTCCTGACACAAGCTGTACGGAAAGCATTCTGGACAAGAGTCATTCGGTTTGCTTTCCAAACAAGATTGGAATCGGGCCCAAAATGTACCCCACATTTTTTAAAGCACTATTAATACATTAAATATCAATTAAATAAATATTATTAAACAAAAAATTATCATTAATGTATTACTAATTAAATTACTTTTCACCCTATTTTCCTATAAACCCACAACCTGTTATGGAACTAAAAAATACAAAATGTATTTACATTAAATGTAATAACTACTAAAATTGTAACACATATATAAAAAACATAAACATCATATACACAAAAATTACATTTAAAATAAATACTAAAGTATATAACACTAATTAAAAACCTGTGGGCCCGATTCACAGAACTAACTTAAGACAAAATCCTAAACTTACTACAATTTTGGTATTCACCGAAGGCACTTACTCATTTTGGTATTCACAGAAGACACTTACTCATTTCGGTATTCACAGAAGTTAGGAGTCCTAACTTTAGGACTCCTAAGCTTGGACCCTGCTAGCGCCCACACGCTTCTCTCCCACAGTTTTGTCCCCCCTTGTTCTTAGGTGCCTCCACTGTGTGAACAGTACAGACCTCGATCCTACGCTTTCGAGGCGGGACCCTACATACCTGCAATTACCCACTGCCCCATTAGGAGGGCAGACTCGCTGCTGCCCGACCTGCAACCACGTCTGTACGATCTACACTGATTACCCATGGAAATTGTAATTTTGCACCAGTTGTATAAAAACAAGAAAACGTTGCGCGCTTGGCTGTTCGTGGCTGAATGTTGAGGCCACGTCAGTAGATCATTTACACTGTACTTGTATACTTTATTGCAACAATAAAACAAATGTCAACAAAAAAAAAAAACTTTAGGACTCCTAAATGCCTTCTGTGAATACCGAAAGTCTTAAAATTAGGATTTTTCTCAGTTTAATAGTAGTAAAGTTGAGCAAAATCCTAATTTTAAGACTTTCGGTATTCCCAGAAGGCATTTAGGAGTCCTAAAGTTAGGACTCCTAACTTCTGTGAATACCGAAATGAGTAAGTGCCTTCTGTGAATACCAAAATGAGTAAGTGCCTTCTGTGAATGCCAAAATGGTAGTAAGTTAAGGATTTTGTCTTAAGTTAGTTCTGTGAATCGGGCCCATATGTATTAAACAACTATATTTTTGCAAATGATAATAATGACTTTTATATTTTAAAAATCGATATTACCTTCAAATCGATATTCTAGACATCAATATTCTTGACATCAATATTTCCATGTCACGATATTTTAAACCCGATATTCTTGTCTGTCGATATTTGTAACCCGATATTTTGTGTAAACATCGCAGGAAGGGACAACTTCCTGCACAAAATTAATCAATCTAGGTCACAGTTCTTCAAACTGTGGGGCGCGCCCCCCTGGGGGGGCGTGGATGGGTTCCCAGGGGGGCGCAAAGGCCTCTGCCATCACATGTAAATGAAGACGCCTGGAAGTGCAGTGATGTTTATTTGCTGCATTTCCAGGCTGTCTTCATTTACTCTGAAGGCCTCAGAGTGCCCCGAGGACTAGAGGTCAGTAGGTGTGCTGCTGGGGGCTCGGCTGGGCAGTGTCTGGAGTCTTATTAAGACTCCAGCACAGCCGAGTTTTTCACAGGTCTTTAAAGACCATTTGCATACATTTGGAAATTGGTTACTAAGCTTAGTTTTTTATCTTTTTCCAGTACCCCCTGGGCCCCGACTCTGCCTATTCCTTACATTTGCATTTTAAACTTACTGCTGTAGTGTGAAGATGCATTTCATGAAAAGGAATACAAAAAAGGGTTGCCAATAGAAAAAATGCCAGCCATGTATGTTTAAAGAGCCTGCAAAGACATTGCTTTGACACTAAATAGGGTCTTAAACAAAAAAGTATGTATTCATTTGTAATGTGACTTTCTGTCTGTTCCTTTTATTTTCAGTCATGAATCATTCAGGCAGCCCTAGAACACATTTAAAAGTACTTTATATTTGCTTTTCGAAGTACGCACAGATAAGTGCTGAAAATAGGTCTTTAGGTGACTGTTTATTTTTGTGCCATCTGCAACATCAAAATAATGAGCTGGCAACCCTAATCATAAGACTGGAAGTTTGTTGCAGGATCAGCCCATTATTTATTTCCTTCACCCTCGATTCCTTGATTAATTCCATAATAGCAATAGTTTAACTTATATCTGAAACCCTGCGCCCCACCAATAACAGGCTGATTAACTTCAAGTGTCTGGAAATTCACCCTGCATTCAGACAACTCAGTCCTCATTCTCACCCTTCACTTTCACACTCACCCTGAACTGACAGCGCATAGTTATGGTTTTCCCACATTTGCCACATAATCCATCGTCTGCTGCATAATTTCCAGATTAAAAAATGCAGCAACACATGTTACCTCACAATGGAAGGCCCTTTCTAAAAGTAGACTGGTCACCTTTCTGTTGCTTATTGCTATATGTGGGTGTTAATGTGGTACTTATGAGGGGTAATAAAGGCCAGGACAATGTTAACAAGTGTAAAAATAGCAAAACAGTGCAGTAATGCTATCACAAAATATGCAGCATAATTCGCCTTTGCTTGCTGCAGAATTTAGTCAACCATGCTGCATAATTTGGACTTCTCCTGCCGCATAATTCTAATGGCCCTGGTTATAGTGCTAAGAAGTCCCAGTCTGTGGCAGAAAGCACTGTGAATATGTAAGTCATTATTTTAAAACAGTATTTACATACTCTAAGCTAGACTGCTGCAAAATGATGCAGTGATTGAGATAAAACAAGTTCTTACAAAATATACTTTTTAGTAGTAAGTAATCAAACTGTATCTAATGCAGACATTTTTGTAAGTGTCTCCAATATTCCAGATCCCAGCTGATAACTCAGTTACATTACATCTTAAAAAGAATAGAACTTTGCCACCATAAAGCTTTAAGCAGATCCACTGGAAATATTCAGCAGAAGAGAACACAATTATGCAGCAGGTTTGACTAAATTATCCAGCAAGAAAAGGTAAATTATGCGGCACAATGCGCCACATTTTGTACTTAGCATTACTTCAATATTTTGTCATTTTAACTACGGTAACGCTGACAAGGGAAATATTTCACCTCATTAGTACCAGTTTAACACCCAAATACAGCAGTAAGCAACTACAAGATTACCAGTCTGTGCAAAGGGCCTTCCACTGCTCCAGAACACTTTGTCACGCTTTAAGTAACTTTTGTTCCGTTTGAGCTAGAATCAACTTTTTTGTCATTGAAATCTGGAGATTATGTAGCAAATGCAGTAAACTGATAATTATGTGGAAAGCGCTGCTGCTGCAGAAACTCATAATTCCAGTGGCCCTGGCTTTAAGTGACTCAATCAATTAATGGCTGGTAAGAAGGCCGGTTTCTTTTTTAATTTTCTGCACTACCCCCACCCACTTAAATTTCAGGCACAGGCATGTCAAAGTCAGTATTAATCATTCAGGGGAAGTTTTTTTTGTGAAAGCTGGGTCCATGGGGTGGCTGGTAGAAGGCCAGTAGGGTTGCATTCAGATGCAGAGCCCTAATCCTCTCGGTCCTTGGGGCCTCACAGAAATGGTCTAGGAGACAGAGGAAAGGATCGAGATTCCTAGATATTGTCAAAGAGAAGGCCCATGATAGTGAGCACTCTATGCAAATGTTTACAAATGGCCAGAGACTGCTTTTTTAGAGAGATACCCCAAAGAAGGGGACAAGTAAGGTTTTTTTTTTAAAGGGACATTAGTGAAGCTGGTACTGCTGCCAAGTGTGTAAGTGGCCACTGCTGGTTATCATAAAGGAGTAGATGCAGATGCAGAAGGACTTGGGCCCAGGAATTTGGGGGGCCCACTGCATCACAATTATGACTGTCTACCTTTAAAAAAAGGGGCATCCGAGCGTATTGTCCTTTCAAGCATAGGACAGAGGTGATGATCCATCATGGTGGGGAAGAGGTAAAAGAGGCAGAGGAGGTAGCCTGCTACTCAGGACTGCAGTTATCATTAGTGCAGCAAGTATAGTTGCATTGGGGTCAAAGAGTGCAAGGGGCTCACAACACCCCAATTATGGGGAGCAGTTTGTTTGGGATATCTGTTTTTGTTTGATGCATTTGCTATTTTATAAGTTTCATATTTGGTGTGGTTCATAAGCTATAGAAAAAGTATTCCTGAAATCATCTCATAAGCCCTGCTCCCTGCACGCAGCCATGTCCGTCCCGCTCCCCCAATCCTTGCCATAAAGTTTTGGAGGGGGGCCCGATCTCAAAACATTTTGCTTAGGGGGGCTCAGAGTAAAAAAGTTTGAAGATCTCTGATCTAGATGATTTTCTCTTTCTATGTGTGCTGCAGAATGCTGCACACATAAATAAGGGAAAAAAGAGGAGCAATGAAAACATTTATCCTCTTTGTGCCTCCCAAACGTCACCCTTGGGGTGGTGTTAGATTCTGATTCATTTCTAGGTTTACGGTTTATTGTAAATCTGGGAATGCTTCAGATTACATGGATTTTGGGTGGGAACGCCCACAGCAACACCCATGGAATGCCCCTTTCACACAGTTTCAAAGTGGCTTTACATGATCTTGTAAATATTCTGTGGCACATTGCGCCACCAGAACGTAAATAAGTGACATTCTAGCAGTGAAAAAGTGCCAACACTGTCATGCATCACTCACCTGAACAACTGCTGGATTGTCCTTAGGTGATGACTGGACCTGATCCCCTCTAAGTGCTGACCTCAGTAGACCGAACTTCAGCAGCAGGAAGCTGGGAACTGCACAAAGCCAGAGACTCTCCGTAGCCGTCTGGAACCGCGGAAGAAGGAGAGGCGCATAACCAGTCAACCTTAAATTAGATCATCTGCCGTCTGAGGAGTCATATTTGGGGGCTGCCCGGACTCCGCACCGGATGGCCACATCGCAGTGGTGCCATCGTCGCTGGGGGGGCGTTCAGGGGAATTGTTGGCATAATCTTTCCGAATGCGTTCGCGCATCGTCACTATCGCATAAATCAATCAATCAATCATTTGTATAGCCACTAATCCCCCGTGAAGGTCTCAAGGTGCTGGGAGAGAGGGTGCTGCTACTGCTCGAACAGCCAGGTCTTGAGGAGTCTCCTGAATGTCAGCAGTTCCTTGGTCTGTCGCAGGAGGATGGGGAGGGTGTTCCATGTCTTGGAGGCCAGATGGGAGAATGATCTGCCACCGATGGTTGTTCGGTGTATGCGTGGAACGGTGGCGAGGGCAAGGTCAGTGGAGTGAAGCTGGCGGTTCGGGTGTAGAAGGTGTGTCATTTGTTGAGATATGTTGGTCCGGTGTTGTGGAGTGCTTTGTGAGCATGGGTAAGGAGCTTGAAGGTGATCTTCTTGTTGACAGGGAGCCAGTGCAGGTCTCTCAATTAGGCAGTAATGTGGCTGTGTCGGGGGATGTTGAGGATGAGGCAAGTGGAGGCGCTCTATATGCGTTGGAGTTTGGCCATGGTTCCTGCATAGAGGGTGTTGCTGTTGTCCAGCCTGTTGCTGACGAGGGCTTGGGTGACCGTCCTTCTGGTTCCAGTGGGGATCCATCTGTAGATCTTGCGAAGCATGCAAAGGGTGTTGAAGCAGGAAGAGGAGATGGTGTTGACTTGCTGGGTCAAAGAAAGTGTTGAGGCCAGGATGACTCCCAGGTTGCGTGCATGGTTGGTGGGTGTTGGTGCATCTCCCACTGTGGCCAGCCACCAGGAGTTGTCCCAGGCGGAGGGGGTGGAGCCGAGGATGAGGACCTCCATCTTGTCAGAGTTCAGTTTCAGGTGACTGGTCTTCATCCGTTCTGCGATGACTGTCATTCCTTCGTGGAGGTTGGTTTTGGCGATGGCGGGATCCCTGGTGAGGGAGAGGAACAGCTGGGTGTTGTTGGCATATGAGATGATGTTGAGGTCGTGGGATTGGACGATGTTGGCAAGCGGTGCCATGTAGACATTGAAAAGGGTCGGTCTGAGGGATGATCCTTGGGGTACGCCGCAGGTGATCTTGGTGACTTTGGATTAGAATGGGGGGAGGCGGACTCTCTGGGTTCTGCTGGTGAAGAAGGAGGTGATCCAGTCCAGGGTTTTGTCATGGATCCCTGTGTCATGGAGGCATGTGTAGTAGGGTGTGGTGGCAGACGGTGTTGGTTACAGCGCCTCTCTTGTATAACCTGGACCAGATTGGGGGTGGCTTGTAGCTGTGGTGGGGACGCCTGCTCCCCCTGCACCTCCCATAATGACTGGCTCCATGAATGACAGCTTGTTGCGCAGATTCCCTGTCCGCAGCATCTGGTGACCAGTAGATTTCAGCCAGGTCTAGATCTGTTCAGGGGCATCACAGTACGGAGAATTTGATGCCCAAGGCGTTGCTTAACCACTAGAAATGATCACCTCTGCACCCCTGTGGCATAGTAAAGGCATGCCCGAGGGAACAGAAGGAGCAGATGCAGTGGCATATACTTTAAAACCAAAAAGGGATGATGGACAGAGTGTTGAACAATGCAAGCACTCACCCTCAGTCAACTGGTCTGAGTTTAATCCATCATCATTCTTTAGCTCACTCCCACACACACAAGCACATACACACATACACACACACACAGACATCACTGCGACTCTTAAGATGCAGGTCTCATAGAGGCTGAGGCCGCATACAGAAGAGCTTCCTGGAAGTGGTGCATATCACTCAGAGGGGGTCTCTCATGCACTGCATCGATATTATAGTCTCAGATCTCATGCAGAGAAGCTATCCCAATGGTTGCATCCATTTTACAACCTCATGCTCCAGATCTGTGAAGCAGGCTGCACATATATTACAACATTAGGCCCAGGGTGTGCGTGTGTTACAATAACCGCCCCCCAGATCATGGGTATTTCTTAAGTTACCCAGATCTAAGAGGCTGAAGTCTCAGGCCTCACAGTCGTACCTTAGGCAGCACGTCATACAGACTTAGGACTCGAACGGCAAAGCCACACGCAAGCCACATTTACAATACAGGCTAAGATGGCAGGACTGGCTTTCATGTTACACTGATCTTACAGTCTCGGGTATCTAACAGGAGAGCTGTTCCCAGGCTGTGTATCCATCCCACAGCCTTAAAACACAGAATTCTCCCTACATTAACTTAGATTGCGTATGCATATGTTCCAGCGGTCTCCTTCTGTACTTCTCCCACGTCCGCGTTCCTCATGCCCTCCCTCCCTCCTTCTTTAGTTGGTGTTGCTTGCCCCCACTTGCTCTCCCTCCATCCATTGTTCATGTAGCTCGTCCCCACTTGCTTTCCCTCCTTCCATTGTCCACCTTTACCTGCCCCCACCTGCCCTACCTTCTTCCTTTGTCCAAATTGCTTGCATCTACCAGCCCTCCTTCCTTCTGTTGTCTATGTTGGGTGCCCTGACCAGCCCTGCATGCCGCCTTCTATTGTCCATATTGCTTTCCCTCCTTCTACTGTTCATGTTGCTCCCCCCCACTCACACTCCGTCCTTCCTTTGTTTGTGTTGCTTGCCCCCACCCATCCTTCCTCGTTCCGTTGTGCGTGTTGCTCCTCCCACCCACCCTCATGGTTGCCTAAAAAAAATCCACTGTGACACGCCAGTGCTGGTCGCATTATCGCTCTTTTTTGTCACACCATCCATTATCCATGTTGCCTCTGGCCCGCCCTCCCATCCACCAGCAATAAAGAACAAGCATTGGCATAACCAATAGGTCTCGCCTTTGGGACCTTAGAAGTGTTTAGCCATGCGACACTTGATGTTGTTGCACCAATGATATTGTGCTGGGTAACTAAACACTTCTAAGGTCCCAAAGGCAAGAGCTATTGGCTATGCCAATGCTTGTTTTCTATTGCCTTGACGCTAGTGCTAGTGACAATGTTCCCAGCCACTAGCTAATCCAAACGCCATGTAGTGACATCCTATAAATACGTCGCAAACATAGCATTAGTATTTGGAGATTGCATTGGTAAAATAAAATGCCGCCATTCAACGTCAAAACTGCTTTGCGGCAATTCTTGTAAATATGCCCATAGTGTTGACGGATAGCTGTGGATGTGATATGTGGTTTGGCTATTGATGGGTCTGCTTCAAGATGGGAGAAGGAAACAGTTTGCTGTGGGCTGGTAACACACAAAACTTGGCACATCTATGTTTGTTTGTCACTGAGTCTAGGGGTCTCCACCCGAGGCCTATTTGAATTGGTACATTATCAAAACTTTCCTCTCCATTTAGTAATTCGGATATGCTTTTCTGGGCTGGTTAAAGCCACTCTAGAGCCCATCTATTTCGCTAGTGAGATGCTCTCACGTCTATCTTGAATGCAAGCCTAGCTACCTGTCTCTACCTCATATTATATGTCAGGTGCCCTGCAGTAAATCAATGCAGTTTTTTTCTTCTCTCTTAATTATCGACACTAAATCCGCTCGCTTTCTTTTCTGTTTAATCACGACAGGCACAGTTGCATGGGGCATCTGGGCAAAATGCTGAGTGGTAGGTGCAGTTTGGGTCAGCGCGCTGCCTTTGCATCAATATAGGAGTTTGTTTTGGGAACCTGGCTGCCAGGAGTTAACTTCCAGCGCGAGTCTATAGAGCAGGATTCACTGTGGCATCCTTTGAGCAGACATACTCAGCCGGAAAGGGACAGGTGGCCTTTTAAAAATAGCCCATGTCTACGAGGAATCCCCCTATTCCAAAAAATAACGGCGGCCCGGGACACTTACAGTACGGTGATTCATCACCGGTTTATATCTGCTGTCTTGTTCCGAAGGACACGGGGTTAGCCTGGTATAAACATCGCTGCAAGTGACAGGTGTCCCCGAGGCTTGTTATGGGCTATTATTACCGCTTCACAGAAGGGCATTTCCCGCTATAAGACGTCTGGCCCCCGACAACGCCAGGGACTCCGACGGAAACATAAACAGCAGCACAACAGGGTAACGAGGCTCCTTGCGCGCTGCGCTCGCCCGAGTCCGCCAGGCCCTGTAAGTACACAATGTGCAGTACACATGTGCACTGGACAGAGCGCAAGAATGTCGAATTCTGAAATATGTCTGTGCCGCAGAACAGCCAACCCACCCCGCCAGCCCCCACTGAAGACTGTTCTGCAGACGGGCCCCACTTCACTTTTAGTTCCTCCGATATGATCAGGTTGCAGCGAGGGAGGTACATTCGTATGTCTCAAAGATGCCAACATTTTCAGTGGCTCCACTGGTGCGGGCTGAAATTATCATTTTAAAGTGTCAACATACAAGCAGTAATCTCAGCCCTCAATTACAGTGGGGGCCGGAGAGTTGTGTCACACCTACTTCCAGTTTGGGTGTAGTTCAAATCAATTTAAGTGGGGGGTTTTATGATGGACGAAATTTGAAAAGGAAACTAGAATCTGCAGTTTTGTTAAAAAAGGGGGTCTCTCCCCCCTAACTAAGCAGCAGTCAAAGGCATGTATTTGCCATTTCATTACAATGCTTGCCCTCTGTACTTGGCAGCACCCTACCACATCATGCTTTACTCATATATTTTGGACAATGTGCTTCAAAATTGTCCACTGGGCACATACTACAATACTCCTGCTGAATGGATGTAGCTCATTTGCTACACTTATCCTCTGAAGCGCTTTGATTATTCACAAAATCTGTGACTTTAGTGGTGTGTCATTGATGCAGGCACCCCCACTCTAAAAATCCTTCCAGCACCACTGGAAGCAAGCCCTTAGCGAGAATGTAGTTTCTCCTCTCTCCCTACCACACAACAGAACTGAGACTTTGACAGCAGAGCAGCTGCATTTGCTACCCAGTTTTGATATTATTAAGCAGATATTCTGCATACCAAAGTTGAATGGGGTGGCCAGCCTAAACTGTTCAACCGGAGAAATGGTGCTTAAGCTGGCATCAGGAATGCAGTTTTACTTCTAAACGTATATGACCAGGGCGGAACTGGGAACAAAAACCGGCCCTGGCAAAGTGCTCGCCTCCCCCCCCAGGGGTTGGGGGTGCCGCCGAGCTCTTTGTGGGGGGCGGTTTTCTGTCGATTTTGTTACAGGGACGATTTCGGCCCTGCAACAAAAACGGCCACCATGGGCCCAAAACCGGCCCCACCCATGCGGCGCCCCGGGGGATTGCTCGGTGCCCGCTATGGCCGGTCCGGCCCTGTATATGACCCAAAAACAATAACTTGCAGTGCTTTGGTTTCTGTACATAATTATTACACACGCTACCATGGAAGTCCATCTGCAGATTTAGGGCCTAATTTATAAAAAGTCTTGCATCGCTGCGGTAAAACAGCGATGCAACACTTTTCAGTGCGCCCTCATTGCGATTCCATGGAAAAGCTGTATTTACAGTACGGCGCTCCATGTTGCAAGGATTTACAAATACGTCAGCAGTGCTGACGTATCTGTTGGTGAAAAAATGGTGCATTGCTGGAGTGCGTCTAGAAACAGACGGAACTCTAGCAATGTGTCATTTCACATGGGGCATGCCGCAAGTGGAAAGGCCTGCGTCACCCCTTCATAAGGATTTGATGCAGTGAGGCCGTAGAAGTGATGCAGTGAAATTTCATGGATTTTACCACAACACTTCTTTCTAGAAGGCTTTTCTGCATAGGAACACCCACCCTGCATACATTATACTTGTCGCTGGTATAATTTAGCGCAAGCGTTTACAAAGTGACGCCTCTGCATAGATGTGTCACTTTGTAAATATGGCACACTGTGGCACATTTTTACACCAACCGCAGCATCACAAAAAGTGATGCAACGGTGGCGTAAGGCCCTCATAAATAAAACCCTTAGAGTATGGAGTTTTAATGGGTGAAAGTTTGTCAAATGTCTACAACCTCTAGTGCGTTTTCCTTCCTCCTTCGATGGCAATACACCCTAAACAGGGTGGATGGAAAGCCACTACACCATTTGCAGTATCTAGAGTATAATATTTATAGATACAAACATGGCGGTTCATCCTCCACACCTGTGTTGGAGGAGAAAGAGCATAAACAGCCAAACCTCGCCCACAACAACCACAAAATGTAGTGTAAGGATATCCCTGATACTCCAAGGACTTGGACTCTATCTGGCAGTGGTGAAAGAACAACATAATGCTCAATAAAACAGAAGGTAAGTACAACTTTAAAAACTTTTTTTAAATTCACTATGTTAACTTTCAATGGCACTATACTTAACTTCATGTACATCAAGCCATATCTAAATTCAATCTACCCTGCCTCCCTGTCTGGCCACATGCCTCACACTACATATCTATAGTAAATACTCAGCAATTACAATTGTGCTACCCACCCCACAACTCAAGTCAGTAATTGATTTCACACGTCTTAAATGTATACATGGTCGCACAAATATATAATGTTAACCCACTAACTAAGCAGTTTTAAAAGTTTATCAAAATAAAAGTATACTAATAAAATCTCACATTCAGAGAGCTTTCCATAAATTAAACAAATATTAAGAACATAACCTTTATCTCCTTTTACCCCCTTAACACACACTCCTCAAGCATACGATGCACTCATGTATCCCAATCACATATGTAGACCACCCATTCATTGATAAATTACATCTTTAGATCTGGCACATAATATCAATACCGGACATTGCACTCTTATCCTAACCTCAACGTAGGCATACATAATGTACGGTGTGGAATATATTTGAACTGCATAATCTGAAGGTATTTCTACATTTAATCCCAAAACTATGATGTTAATTGTAGTTATGCACAATATCATTCGATATGAAAAAAACACATTAGGATTTTACAACAACACCACTTGCTTTACCACATCTGTGAAAGGGAATTAACTGCATCTCTCCTAACGCTATGCACAGGACAAGACAAATCCTGGAAATGTTGCGAACTTGTTAACATATTCAACATATGGTAATACACAATTATTTATGGCAAACATAGTAACATTTGCAAACCATAATTAAAACTCCAAATACACAATGGATAAAAAATGTTACATTAAACATGTTTATTAAGAAAAATAATAAAGGGCAACAAAATTCTTCATCATCTGGTTAAAACACTTTTTAAAATAAAAATAAGCATTTAGTGTAAGGCCCAGCGTTGGGTAATACACATGGTGTCTTTTAATATTATTAATGTAACTCCATGTTGTGATCCTGATTTTGCATTATTTCAGTATTGTCCTCACAGGGTTTTACATCCTCCAAGAACAGATGGATGTCTGGCCACCTATGTTAAAGGGTGGGGTGTGATTTTCAATATTGTTTTAGGTTGGGCAGGGACAGTTTGTTCTGGGGAGTAGTGGCGGCAGAAATGGCGAGGTTTTGGAGTTTGGAGTATGAGAAAGCTTAGAGGTATGGGGTTGTTTCAGGATCAGTAGAATGGTAGAGGTAGGTGGAGGGAGGAGTGGGTCTGATTGAGATCTGGGAATGGGCATTGGGGGGTCAGGGTTTTGAATGGGGCCAGGCAGTGGAATTAGGTCAGGGGTTGGAATGGGGGTCAGAAGGAAGATTAAGGGCAGGTGTGCCGGAAGCACTAGTGTCAGCTGAGGTACTAGCCAAGAGAGAACGTCTCTGTAAGGCAGATAGAGCAGAACACACATAATCCAGGATGTCAATAACTTATGTGAGTTTCTGAATGACACCCTGAATGGCATGCATCGATGCTGTCAACCCTAGATGTTTTTAGAGCTTCCAGTACCTCCTCTGACATCAGTGATGGTGGGATGTGGAGGGAGGAGAGGTGCAGGGGGTAGAAAAGACGCCAAACAGTTAACAGTTGGGTGCTGGCTTGGTACCAGAGACGACAGGGCCGAGGATGCTGCTGGTGGTAGTAGTGGGTGCAGCTACACGAACAGATGTTACAGCCTGTGTTGGTTCGACGGCCACCATGAAGGGTGGCCCAGATCAGAGGCTTCAGATTCTCATGTAGCTGTGACCTCCTGACTAGCCCTATCACCCTGGTTACTAGTCATTCCTGCTTCTGACTCCTAGTGGCTCCCTGGATTGTTCCCCAAAGTCTGGCCAGCATCTCCCTTTCTTGCTCAGAAGAAGTGTGGTATATTCTGTATGGGTACGTTACTTTCCCTTTAATATTTGGAATGTTTACGTTAAATTTTGTGTCCTCAGGCGCGTGCTCCTTGCAGGGTCGGTTAGGCTCAACTGAGGAGCTGGCTTTGTATAAGGGGCATTGTTGTGCTGTTTCCACCGGGATAAACTTCTTTCATGTTTGTTCATCTCTGTGACTTCTTGTGGTTTGTTTGCCAGGGATAACCACATATTTAGGCAACATGGAGAAAGAACTTTATCGGCATATTGAATAGATCATAAGATTGCTACCTATCTCGTGAAGCTTTGGAGTCAGCTCAGGAGGTAAGTTTTACGATTGCTACCAGAACAAGGTATGGGTACTTTTCACTGACTTACACCAATCTGCAACTTATTTCACTGAGTTTTATAACGCACTGTTGTGTATCTCTGCTCGTTGCTCCACAGTTGCGAGGCTTGTCAGTGGTGAGGGTGATTCTGCCATAAGCTCCCTTTGGTGTGAGAGGGTTCTGCCTTTTCAATGTCAGTGCCCCGCATTCTCATGTGTGCATCTTGCAAAGGCCTGCGTCCATAGCACAAGAGGATTCAGCCTTTTCATTGCTAGTGCACCAGCTTCTCATGTGCATGTCTTGTAAAGGCCAGTGTTCATAACTTCCAAATTCTGGCACTGCTTGCTTCTGAGATCTTCAGCATGGCGGTTTTCTGCAAGTGACGACACCCTAATTTTTCGCCAAATGTTCTTCTCTTCTGTTGGGTACACCATTGAGCCCTGGATTGCAACTGGCCAGGTTTTCACTCTCATTCCATTGGTCAGTTTATTTACTGTGTTCAATCGGCCTGCTGTACTGTCGAGCAACTTGTTTTTAAAGGTTTTATGACATTTCAGAAGTTATGAAATAATTATTTGTACAAAATTAGTATTTTATTAAGGTTTACTATAATAGTATTGTTAATATGGAAAAGGTTGATGCTGGTATGAAAAAACGACACCTTCATTTATGTGAACGAAATTGCATCTTTATTAAGGAATTCGCCCACTGTGAACTCCACATCAACCCGACTCACAAATACATAGGGGCAGATTTATGTTAACTGGCGCATCCCGAGGGATGCGCCAGTTAACATGCGCCACAGTGCGCCACAGCTACGCCACCCATGGTGCGCCGCATTTATGATGCGGCGCACCATGAGGTAAAAACGGCACAGATGCGTGACGCATCTGTGCCGGAAATGTGGCGCATTGCTGGAGTTGCGTCGCAAGCGCGACGCAGCTCCAGCAATGCTCTGGGGGGGCCTATTCTTTCAATGCTGCCTCAAGCCTTACGCCTGCTTCAAGCAGGCGCAGGGTTTTGACGCAGCATTGCCTTGAAAGTGACTGAGTGAAATCTCATAGATTTCACTCAGCCACTTTCAGGAGGCGTTACTGCGCAGGAACGCCCCCCCTGCGCAGGAACGCCTCCTCATGGCGCAGTGCTGTACAACGTGACGCATCTCCTAGATGCGTCACGTTGTAAATAGGGCGCAGGGATGCGCCACATTTCCGTGCAGTTGCGTCACGCAACGGCGGCGTAAACGTGGCGCAAGCCCTTCATAAATCTGCCCCATAGTCAGGCAAGCACTGAGACCTAGGCCCGAGTTTAATGATTTATAGGCCACAGGTGGGGTGGCACGAAGCCAGCAGACAAACGCACGGACAGGAAACCGTAGATCAATCCCACAGATAGGCGCAATGACACTACAATAGTCAAGAGAGATTGGTCCCAATAAAGCACACTTGGCCGGGGGGTATACACACTCCCAAAATACCATAAAGTCAGATGCTATATGAGTTAGGAACATATAGCCAATCAGACACAGCACGCCGTGGTCACAAATTCACCATGCTGGACATCTGAACACGTTACCCACTGGCCACATTGTGTCCATGCGAGGTCGAGGCCCACCTGTATTATCCAATTAATTTATGACTTCAAAGGCAGCAACCATCACTACTCACCATACAAGTATCGATGGAAATGTTTACTGCTTATAATGTGTAAAATAAAAGGCTGCAGATCAATTGTAAATAGAGACAGTCCTCAGAACCTGCACTGTAACTGTTCTACTGGCCATCATGTATAATTAAACAAACTGTTCCTGCTTTGCCAAATGCCTCTTGTCTCTTGTTTTTTCAAGGTATTTCATGTTCGATAAACAGTATGCAATGCACAACTCAAATGTATAACATTTTTCTTTCCTGGACCTAGATTGCCCAGAACAAATTGGAATCAATGGTTTAGAACATTTGAAAGAAAGTTACCTGGTTGCAACTGATGGCACCCGCTTTGACCCTGCAAGGAAGGAGCCTATGTTATATAATTTTAGGCACAGAAGGTCAAAGGATTATCGGCCATCAAGCTGTGATGAACGCAAATCCCCCACAAGTTTGGGATGAGTTTACAGAAGCCATCCAAAGTCTGGAAAACCACTTCAAGGATTATCCTAGTATTATAGTTGAGAGACACAGATTTTTCACAAGAAAACAAATTCAGTAATAATCTATAGACCTCTTTGTAGGAAAACTAAGAATTTTAACATCTACCTGCGAGTTTTATGGTGTGATTGAAAATTACTTAAGGGATCAATTGGCCGTCAATTGTTATGATACTAGAACTCAAGAAAATGTTTATGTTGCAGAAATCCCTCTTTAAAAGAAACAGAGATAGCAAGAGGGATTGAAAGCAAAATTATGGCTTCAAAAGAACTTGAAAAGTTTATACAAGTGTCAAAATGTGAAAGTGTTCAGGCAATCTCGACTTGGTTGAAATAAATTACCAACAGGTTCGTCAGATTCCAAAAGATGAAAAAAATCCAGTGGAAATTGTTTCTATGTCATGCTACAGGAGTGGGTCTAAAGGTCATATGGCAAATTATAACTCTTGTCCTGCCATTGGGAAATGTGTACGGAGTGCAAAAAGATTTGTCATTTTGCATGAGTGTGAAAGAATGTGCA
Source organism: Lissotriton vulgaris (assembly GCF_964263255.1). NCBI lineage: Eukaryota > Metazoa > Chordata > Amphibia > Caudata > Salamandridae > Lissotriton > Lissotriton vulgaris. The sequence goes on along the minus strand of NC_141689.1, from coordinate 412,450,345 downwards.
AAAAGTTGGGTTGGTTACGATTCCTGAGGTGTACCATGATTGAGGAAGATCAAAACAGCAGAGTAGTACTATTTATTAAAATGGTTCAATCACAACTTTGTAAAATCAAGAAAAGTGATCTTTTGTTTGATATTGTAGTGGGGAATGTTATACTCAATGCCATGGTTTATTCTGGATACTTATACAAAGAGTTACCAGCTGCACATTTCTTTTATGTCTTGAATTTGAGAACTACAAACCAATATCAATTTAAGTTTGTAAGGTACGCTTTATTCATACCTATTTTATTTCATTATTTTTGAATGTTTCTGTATTTTTTCATCTAAGAAAAACACTATACATACCTATTTACAATTGTACAAGACAACATATATATTCAACAACATTCAACAATATATAGAAACAAATTCATCGCATAGAAACAATTTCATCAACAGACATCGATTATTTTGAGGTGCCCTATCTTGACACCAATTTACAAAGCTACGTCACATTTCACTAGATATTTCATCCATAACAAACTAATGCAAGGAAAAAAGTAAGAAATACTCAAAGCAAAATCATTCTGAAAGACCACACATGAATTAATTAGTCTAGAGGACTTCCAAGTCAATTGCTTCTAAATGTGCCGACGCGTTTCGAACCCTCTCATATCAATTTTCGGGTTCTCATCAGGGCTCTGTTTTTAACTTGTCTGTTTTTCAGCAAAAATCGGTCCACAGATTCGCTTTATTTTCTATGAGGGAGAGATGTCCTTCTACTCTGCTACCTGCCTTCGGTGTCTTTTGCACAGTCAGCCCTCTTAATGCGTGTGCTTGCACCTTTTGTTTTCTTTTTCTGGAATTTTCTTCCTGTTAGTTCTTTAATCGGGTGCTCAATGGTCCTTTCGTAGTTATTCAGCCCGTTTAGATAATCTTTTCAGCAATGGGCCACTAGTTTTGCCAACTCCTGGCAGTGGATTCGCGGAATCCGCCAAGTCTTCGTGTTGGTCAGCGCGCACTTGTCAGCGTCTTTTTCATGGGGCCATTGTAACTCATGTTCTCTATTTCTTCAGCTTCCTGGGACTCTCTGAATCTGTCTGGTTTATTCTGGGTCATCCATTATGATTATTAAAGATAAAGTATACTTTGAGAAATGGAACAATCATGTTCTAACACCCAGACATTTGCACCGTGTTCTTTGGTGGTCAGGAAATAGATAAAATGGATTGTTTAGGAGCAAGTAGCTTACAAAGTCAATGTAATTTTTACCATAGTACATGTTGCAAAACTGGGACATAATATTCTGGGTTGGAGGAACCAAGAGTCTTTTTTAGCATGGTCTTGTAGCATGGTATTGAGACCTGGAAAAGATCATACCATCTTCTTAGTAGATTTCACATCTTAACCATGTGAGGCCATAAAAAACCTTTTAAGAATACACACCTCCTTTATAGAAGACAGGTTGGGAAGTGTAAAAGGAGTTTCTCAAAAGGTAGTGTTAAAACCTGATACAGTTTCAGTTGTGTATAACGTTTATGGGCTACCATTGAGTATCAAAATGCAATCGAAAGAACCCTTAGAGAATCTTTGTAAGGAGGAACTCCATGAGCACCTTGATTCATCTTGGTGAATTTCTCTGATAGTGGTTGCACAAAAGAATAAAACAATAATCTTAAGATTGTGTGTCGACCTTAGTACCCTAAACAAACACATTTTGGTTGACTGTTTCCTGTTACCTAAAATTCAGTAGATGTTGGCCCAATTAGAGATTTGATTTGATTTTTAAATTTATAGAGCGCAACGAATGCCAGGAGGCGTCTTGGCGCTGAGGACTCAGAAACATGTGAGGCTAACAAGCGGGTAACATTAGAGGTCAGATTGGAATAGCCATGTTTTTACTGCCTTCCTGAATGCTTTCAGGTCTGAGCTGTCTTTAATTGCTGCTGGAAGAATGTTCCAGGATTTGGCAGATCTCAACCAGAAACTCCTACCCCCCTATCGTGCTTGTTTAAACCTAGGAATTTGCAGCAGCTTTTGTTGTGCAGATCTTAGGTTCCTAGACGGTACGTAGTATTTTATGCTCGATGTCAAGTATGAAGGACCCTTTCCCTGGAGTGCTTTGAACGTAATGCACAATGATTTAAATACTATTCTTTTCTTAACTACTAGCCAGTCCAATGCATCTAGCTGCCGGGAGACTGACTCATGTTTAGGGGTATCCAGAATCAGTCTTGCTGCTGCATTCTGCAGCCGTTGTAGCTTTTTCAAGAATGGAGTTTGGATCCCCAGGTAAAGTGCATTGCCATATTCCAACCTGGAAATGGCAAGGGCAGTCACCACTGTTTTTAAAGCCTCTGGAGGAATGAAGGCACAATCTTTCTAATCATTTCAAGGATGGCCCAGAAACTGGAAGTAAGGCAGTTGATTTGGCTGTCAAACGCCAGCCTACAGTCAAAAGTAATCCCAAGGTTTTTTGCCTTTGAGACGGGTGTAGGACATTCACCCAGCTCTGAAGGCCACTAGTTCAGATACCAGGCCAGGGGGTTGGCACCCAGAAGCAATACTAAGGTCTTTCTGCCGTTAAGTTTAAGACAGTTGGATTGCATCTAAGACTTAACATGGCGCATGCAGTTGTTAAAGCGATCGTCAGTCTCCTCCACATTATTGGTTACTGAGATGACTACCTGCGTGTGGTCTGCGTATGACACTACAGAGAACCCATATTGTCTTATAAGAGCGGCCAGAGGGGTCACGTAAATGTTAAATAACGTAGAGCTCAAGGACGAGCCCTGCGGTACTCCATATTGCAGATTAAAAGTTTGAGAGCTGGATTCGTTTAGTTCGACTCTAAAGGATCTCTCAGTCAGATAGGATATTAAAAGAGTCGTGGCAGAATCTTGAATGCCCATATCAGACAGTCTGGTGATTAAGATTTTATGATTGACGGTGTCGAAGGCCGCTGACAGATCTAACAATATCAGGGCGGTCTTCCCGCCTTCATCCAGTGTCTTCCTAAGCTCCTCACTTGCAGTGATTAAGGCAGTTTCGGTTCCGTGGCCCTCTCTAAACCCGAATTGTGAGTGATCAAGCAAATTATTGGAGGAGATGAAGGCCGAAAGCTGGATGTTAAGCAATTTCTCCAGAACCTTAGAGCAAAACGGGATTCTGGAGATTGGTCGATAATTTTTTTTTTTTTTTTAAAGTTTTGTAGAGCGCGTAGTCACCACGAGGGTATCCCAGCGCTAAAACCTTGTTACTCATAAGGGGGAAAGGACCGGAAAGGTGCCAATTTAGGGGAAGAGAAGAGTTTTAAGGGTTTTTCTGAACCGGAGGAGGTTAGGTTCTGTTCTGAGGTTCAGAGGGAGTGCGTTCCACTTGATTCCAGTGTTTACCGAGAAGCGACGGCCACCTATGCGGGCCTTTTTCACCTTGGGGATCGTGATAAGGTTTCCGTGCTCCGAGCGGAGCGCTCTCGTGGGTCTGTAAGGGATGATCCAATTGTTAAGTATGGGAGGGCCGGTGTTATGGAGAACCTTGTGGGCAAGACAGAGGGCCTTGAAAGTGACCCTTTCCCTAATCGGAAGCCAGTGCAGCTTCCTAAGAGCGGGCTTGGCAGATGATCTGGCCGGTGTGTTGGTTAGGAGACGAGCGGCGGCATTTTGTGCTTTTTGCAGAGTTTGAAGAGTGGATTCCGGGGCGCCCAGGTAGATGGCATTGCTGTAGTCCAGCCAAGATAGAATTAAGCCCTGGATCAGCATGAGGCGTGACTGGAAAGGTAGAAGTGGAATTACTTTCCTGCAAGATTTAAGTAAACCGTAGCAGGTGCCGGCCGTCTTTCTGGCCTGGGTCCGGAAGGTGAGGTCAGTCTCCAGCCACACTCCGAGACTCTTGACCTCCTTCTTGGGAGTGGGGGGTTCGCCCATGCAGGCGGGCCAGATGTTAGAAGGGATGTTCGTGATTTTTTGTCCAAGGAGCAGGATCTCTGTCTTGGAGCCATTTAGCTTCAAAGCAGAGTCGCTCATCCACTGGTATACGCTGGAGAGGCAGTCGTGGAGGTTGGAGGGCTCGAGCTTAGGGTGGGAGAGTGTAACCACCAGTTGTGTATCGTCGGCATAGCTGACGATAGTGACTCCGAAGGGTGAGACAAGTTCCTCCAGTGGGGCCATGTAAACGTTGAACAACGTAGGGCTCAGGGAGGAGCCCTGAGGCACGCCGCACTGGAGGGGGATGGAGGAGGAACGGCTTTCGCCTTCCCATACTTGATAGGAGCTTCGGGAGAGAAAGGACGAAAGCCATTTACTGGGGTCAGCTGGTTCCAGATGAGGTTTTTTCAGCAAGGGTAGTACGGATGCTGTCTTCCATGCTTCAGGAAACTTCCTGTGAAGTATAATCTCAGAGAATAGTTCATTTAATTGTTCACTAAGGATTTCTTGAAAAAGGTGGAAAATTTTGGGGGGACACGGATCAGATGGTGCCCCAGATTTTGTGCCTATTATGGTTTCAGTGATCTGTTCTCTGGTTGGAAGGGAAAAGGAAGTGAAAAACTTTTCCACTTTGGATCGTAAGTCCGTTTACCACCAGGCTGAACTCACAGAGGATCCTAGCTCCTTGACTGTATTTAACATGACTTTTGGAGCCTTCAGATTTTTAGGCATGCCGTTCGGGCTGCCCTCTGCAGCTTCAGTCTTACGAAAACTCAGGTATCAGCTATGTGGAACTTTTGAGGGCGATATGGCATATCAGTATGATATATTTCATTTACACGAAAAATGTGGATGAACGCTGTGCGTGATACATTGTTATCTTTTTTAGAACTTTTGGGTTCTGATGAGGATGAGGCTTTTGACAAATTCAAATGTAAGTTAATTATTTAGCCTGATCTTCTAAGATTCAGACATGATGCGCTGTCCATAGTTATGATTGATGACAGTGGGATTAGTCTGAGTGCTGTGTTGAGTCAGGATTGTGATGGCAGATAATTTATAGTCAATCAAACAAGGAGGGACTAGAGGGCGTTTTAGAAGAAGGAGGTCTAGCATACATGTCCGTCATATCGTCAGAAAAAGGGTATGCAGTTCCTCTAGTGGTTGCACGAAAGAGAGCAATATGTCAATCAGCACCCAGTTGTGTCCTGCTCTGGACAGTTTTAATAGGAGAGGAATTCCTCCTGTCGAAACTAGGGCCCTCACACACCCAGTCAGCTAGGTGTCATGCTTCATCATATGGGCCTGCTCCTCGTCGGGTCGGCGCTGCAATACCCGACGGGTACCCATAAAGGGCTCTTTAGAGGAGATCTTTTGTTCCTAGACATATGGGGCAGTGGGGGTAAGGGGTCTTGTGGAGTGTAGATGTGGTGAGAAGTGGTTAAAACAAGTTGGATAGTCCAAAAATACTTTTATTCAGACTGGCTATCCACCTGATTAAAAACGTGAAAAAGAGTGGCAGCTATCTGAAGTTTATGATTCAGTTTAACTATGCTCAACTCTGTGGTTCAACATGTTTCATGCCGTTGGGTCAGGAAGATCCGTGGCAATTTATTGGGACCTAGTGGTTCAACTATCTACAATGTGTGGTGGGTGTGAACTACCTACCACATCACAACGCTGTGAGTAGAGTACCCACAGTTTCTCAGAGCGACCTAAGAGAAGGATACAGCAAAAATATATACAAATAATTTTATATAATCGCAACTGTATCAGTCAGTAATGATCATGATTACGACATCTCTCTTCCTCCATGTTCAGACACAAAGGTGACCCTCCAACAGTGCGTAGGTGGTCATCCCACGGAAACAAGGTGAGGCAGTGTCACATATCAAGTAATTAGTGACAGGAAGTAGGTGTGTAAAACCATAACCTACTCATAGTGTGGCATATCTAAGCAAAGATTCTGGCACATGCATCAACGTAGGCTTTTGCGATTCCTAAATTGCGATTTTTAAGGAATCGCTATTTAGGAATCGCAAAAAGCCTATGCATGTAGGAATCGCTAAAAAAATAGCGATTCCTAAACATTCCTTAGTTGCTACTCGCAAATTGCTAGTCACAATTAAGGAATGCTGTCCCATTCATTCCCATGGGCCTTCAGGCCCATAGGAATTAATTGGAGATTGCATGAGCAATTTGCGAGTACCAGTAGGTACTTGCAAATTGCTCATGCAATTTCAAGGGTGCAAGGGTGTCAAAATGACACCCTGTTGCACCCCTGAAATTGACCTGTGCACATATGTTGCACACACACATGCCCTCAGGGCATGTGTGTGCGCCACATGAAACTTTGAAAAATGCACAAACGTGCATTTTTCAAAGTTTTTGCAAATTACCATGAAGTTCAATTTCATGGTAATTTGCTACTCCTAATAGCGAAATCGCTAATTTTTTAACTTTCATGCATTGCATTTAAGGAATCTCAATTTGGGATTACTTAAATGCAATTGCAATTTAAGGAATCGCAATTTAGAGATTCCTTAAATTGCGATTTTTGCATTTGGGATGATGCATCCCAAATGCAAAAATACCGGTCGCAAAGGGGCAGATTCTGAGAATCTGCCTGTTTGCTACTGGTATTTCCTTTGATGCATGTGCCTGATTGTATCTTAATTTGAGACTACATCAAAACTTCATTAAAATCATGAGACTGAGCTAAATCAGAGGCATGTTCTCTCTTCATGCAAACAATTTGTGTGTGGGTGGCGATTTGAACTCATTCACCTAATAGTAAACAAAGTATCCCCTCTGTCAGTTGCTGGCAGGAAAACTGGACTAATACATTGTAATGCCCTGTAAAATTAATGTAACGAACAACAATTGGAGGCAACAGTGTGTAACCAAGTAGGGCGGAGACAGAAGAGTCCCTAATATCCCCGGTGTCGTTCGTGTGTCTATGGAATGGTATTCAAGATCTGGCATGTCAGCATCATAATACACAATCCATGTCTCAGGCGGTCTACCAGGGGTCATTGTTGTCAAAGGTGGGAAGGGCAAGTGAGTCCGCCCGCACTGGGATGGTACCAAGATTAATTAGTACTCAATTGTGGTCGGTAAATGGCCCGCATCCCCTCCCACTCACGATTCAATGACCGCCAGCATTGCAAGTAGGAGGAGCACATTAGTTACGACGTGCAAGGACCCATCGTCCACATCTTGCCTTCCCGAACATCAGTGATAGCAGGTATAAAACCATCTATCACCATCATGACTCACCATTGGGCTCCAGGATGTGAGCCGTCAAAACCTACCCCTCTCCGCCGGCATCGGGATGTATACTGCTGCATACAAGAGGCGCTGAAATACTCACAGGCGTCTCGAGTGGGGCGGGGCTGGTTTCTGGGTCGCGTCAATCACACTACGTGACTGACGCTCTAAGGTTTGCTGTAGCGTCAGTTCAGAGTAGCGGCCATATTGTAGTGTGGAAAAAGGTCTCTGATCTCATGTATTCAAGTGTTCTCTCCACATAAAACCTGATTGTGAATACAACGCTACACCACGATTACGGGGCCAGAGCTCCTCGTCATAACTGGTCATCTGTAATGTTCGGGTCAGTACGTCCAGTGTGTCCGGTTGTTGTTACTGAGTAACATATACCTTAAGATTTAAGGTTCATATGCAAGGTTTAGCAAGTTGTTCGTTACTATTTGGGGGCAAAAGACCATCGTAGTGTGTTGCTAAAAAGTAAATAAGGGGCAGTAAGCCAGGTGGAAGTGTAGGCTCTTACCTTCTAGAGAGTTGTTCACTTAATATATTATCGCCTCAGAGTGTCAGTATAGATGAAACTAAGGGCTTATCACCTGTCAGTTATATTTAAAGTATTTCATTGCTTCATGGTTTATTAGGGATGGTAATAAGTAAATTTACCTATCAGCCAGTGATGCCCTTGTCTGTCGGAAGAAAGGCTATATAGCCATCTTTGCTCTATTCTGAACAGTGCCCTTTATGTGATTATTAGATGGGCTTCATGCACCAACCAATGTAGAGACTCTGGAGGGTGGTTCAATACCTTGTAGTGTGTATACATCTTGGTGTTATCTTGTTGGCATCATATACTGCTCTTGTGCTCAGTGATGCAAGTTTTCACTGACCTCAATGTCATCCCTATTTACTTCATATTACATGGGCAAGTGACTAAGTATATGCAGTGAGAAGTGTTGCAGTTAGTATGCCGTGTAAGGGTCTATACTAAAGGTAGGACAAGCAAGAAGCGGGTACCTAAAACAGCTACAAAGGGAAAAAGGAAGGAAAGGGAGGTAGAGGAAGAGCTAAGTTTAAATGCCACTGCCCTGACTTTTGTGTCCAATAGGTCCCCGATAGTTGAGAACAAAAGAAATGCCCAAAGTGTGCAAACGAAGAGTCAGAGTAGTAAGGGTCTAAATGAGAAGTTATCAAAAATCAAATATCAAATCAAAGAGTAAATCCATCCCTAGGGGGACAAACCAGAAACTATCAGAGGTATCTTAACCTAGAAGAAGTACCACAGCCTGAAGGTATAGCAGATGTGGAAAGTAAAATGGGGCTCTCCGGATGGTTAAATGGTATACAGCTAAATCTAGAAACTCCCAAGAAAGGACTAGAGGTGGATAACAACAAATGGGTGTACCTGGAACCGGTGCAATCAGGACAAAGGGGAAAGAAACTGAGGAAAACTAACCCATTAAATAGGGCGCAAATCCTGATTTCCTTTTCCAAATGCCCAAGTCTGAGCGGGATTGGCTCGAAAGATCTGAGACAGATGGGCTTTATAGAAAATAAAAATGGTAAGGAAATGACAAAAGTACTATTTTACTCTGACCTGGTAAAAATGGCCATTGAGAAAGCGGTGAGTGAGATACTCCATGTGGGAATAAGGTTAATCCAAGAGAGGGAATTAAAGAGAAAGGCCCAATCAGGAAGTAGTTTCCTAAAGTGCCATGCAGGCCTTGGGAGGAGACAGGTGAGGTTACTGAGGGATAACGAAGAAGAGGGTAGCCGCTTGAACATAGTGGTAAACAACTCAGTAAAGGATGACTCCTGGGGTAACTGGAGTCAAAGAAGCAACCTGGGAGAACCCTCCGAGAGGTTTATGGAGGAAATGGCTGAAGATGGTGATCTAAGTGAGGTGGAATAGGATGAGGGGGTGTCGCATAGCCTAAGTCTCTTATCATGGAACATAAAAGGCTTAGGCAACGATATAAAACAAGAGCATATAAAGAAATTAGTAAACAAAGCGGAAATTGCCTGTCTGCAGGAGACTTGAATATGCGACAAAACCCCTACTTGCGAGGGTTACCTACAACTAAACCGACCGGCCAAGAAAAAAAGATTTGGTAGTCCATCAGGGGGAATCATGACTCTCATATCGACAAAAGTAATAAGAAATGCAACCTTGCTAAAAGTGAAATGTAAATGGTTATCAGGATGTAGATTAGTTCTCCTGACCCAGGACAAGAAATATGAAAATGTAATTGTTATAAATGTATATATGCACTGGGACAAGGTGGCATAGTATGGAATTGAGATGGGGAATTTCAAAGAGGATATAGGGGCATATTATCAAGGGGGTTTATCTCCGCTTTTTTGGCTTTAAAAGCCAAGAAAGCGGAGATACAATTATCTCCCTATTACCAAGCTGTCGCTAACACCAGTTAGTGACAGCTAATAGGAGTTAGCGACCATCTTGGGCCCCGCTTTCCATGTCAGTGATATTTATCACTAATGACATGCAAAGTGGGCGTGCCAAGATGTTAGCGACTGGAAGCAGTCCCTAACTTCGCTATCTCCTATTACCAACTTTTGGAGATATTCGCGCTAAGCGCGAATATCTCCAAAAGCTAACACCTGCCCTGAGCAGTTCTTAGCCATGTTATCCAATGGGAGGTGGATAACATAGCTAAGAGCATTTGCTCGATAATGCATGAATATCGCTGACTTTTCAGCGATATTCATGCATTGTGGTCGTTTTTTATCGCATTTGCGATAAACCTTGCTAATAGCAAGGTTTATCTGCGATAAAAATCGCCGATTTGCGGCGATAATTTTTGTCTCTAAACAAGTTAGAGACAAACATTATCGCTAGTTGTTGGTAATATGCCCCATAGACTCTTTATTAGAAAAACATGCTTTAGACGTGTTTCTTATTTTGGGGGATTTTAACCATAAGCTGAACCCAAAGAGGGCCGATCTCTGGCACAGAGAATTGTTGGATGCCTATGGAATAGAGTATACCAGATTTCCAGTATGTGAATCCTCGAAATTGGTAAAATATCTAGGGACGAAGGTTCTCTTCTGCCTAAATGGCAGATTTAAAACAGACTGCCCGGCAAAGAAGACCTTTAAAATAGGCTTACAAAATTGCCCAATTGATTATGTTTTTATGCTAACCTGGAATTTCCCACTAGTTTGGGAATTTAAGATACTCCAAAGTGAAAGCAGCAACCACAATTCATTACAATTAAATGTATACGGGGGAAGGAGGGAACATTTAGAGAAAGTGATCCCACAAGAAGTTGATTACCCCAAGCGAGCAACAACAAGACTGACAGAGGAGTATCAGGAAAAATTAAAGTCCTTTCAACATAAACTTAAACTGGGGGATCTTGGGAGTAAAAACCTGGAATGGTACGAGCAGAAGATAGCCCAAGTAGTACAGTGTCTCCGGATAGAACTAAAAAAAGATATAAGAAAGGGTACAATAATCCCGGTCTGCCGACTGAAATGGTAGACTCAAACAAAAAAAAGGGAGATAAGGACAGTATCAAGAAGCCTAAGGAAAAAGTTCAACCAAGAGAGGCAAAGTTACCTTATTAAGCTGAAAAATGAGTTTGAAAAGATGGTTTCTGATGCAAAAAGGTCGTATAAAGAGAAATGCTGGGTAAATCTGTTAGAATCAATTGAAGCAAAAAATTTGAGACAATTTTGGAAGCTGGTAAAAGCAGAATCCGCTCCCACAGCAGGAGAAATGAAATGTGTTGTTAGCGAGGCAGCCTGGGAGAACTATTTAAGGGAACTGTATGGACCCCAAGAACTTCAAGGAGCCATAGAGCCCCAGCATTGGCAGGAAATAACGGAAGAATTCAAATTAGACTTCACCGAACAGAAGGTAGAAAACACAATAAGGAACCTGAAATTAACCCATGCGGCAGGGCCAGACAATCTCCCAGCAATAACATTAAAGTCACAGATAAAGTGGTGGGCAAGATTCCTTTCCTAGTTGTTCCAAATAATATTAGCGGAAGGTATAATGCCAAGGAATTGGAAGGGCGCTGTAATCAGGCCAATCCATAAAAAAGGTAGCATGGACGCGCCGCAAAACTATAGATTGATCAATCTTCAAGATATAGGAGAAAAGGTATTCTCAAAAATAGGCTGAAGGTTTGGGTTGACGAGTTCTCAATCGTACCCACTGAACAGGGCGGCTTCAGAGAAGGGCATTCCACGATAGATCATTGCTTTGCACTATGAGCAAAGTCGACAGAACAAAATGGTAAGCTTTGTTGTTGTTTCGTTGACTTTCGGGCAGCGTTTGATTCAGTAGATCGGAACTGTCTTTGGGAAACTCTTATATATAAAATCATACCGAAAGACCTGCTGGATATAATAAAAGAACTACACCGAGGTAATTGGACACAAGTAATCAAGAATATAGAGGGGTCATTAATGCCAAAAATACCCATTGATAATGGCTTGAGACAGGGCTACGTCCTGGACCCACAGCTATTCTCTATAATGAAATCCAACTATGTTGCCCTCATTGCTTTTATACGACATTGCCTCAAGGTGAGAAGAACCCCCTAAAACAAAAACTTAAATCGAATAATGTTGCCTTAGCCCTCATTAATGCACGGTCCCTATGTAAACATAGCCAAGAAATCGCCGACCTGATAACAGATTCAAAGTTAGATGTACTTTTTATTACAGAGACTTGGACAGATGACTCGTCCGGCCCGGACATGGTCTCTGCCACACCTACAGGCTACAAAGCCTATAGACAAGACAGACCTAGACAGAAAGATAGACCTAGACAGAAAGGTGGAGGGATCGCCATTATAGCTAGAGAAAACCTGGAGGTAATAGTGACTCAAATACATGATACCTCGTGCGAGGCCATGATGTTTTCTATTAAACTTAGCCAACAATTCAACTTTAAAGGGCTTCTTATATATAGGCCCCCAGGAGTCAAAACTGGCTTCTTAACGAGTATTAGTACACACTTGGAATCTCTAGCACTAGAGGACTCGATCACAGTATTAGGTGATCTGAACTTCCACCTAGACGATAATAACAACAAGGAGACTCAAGTTCTCATTGCGGATATGGAAGTCTTGGGGTTACATCAGCTGGTTACTTCACCTACTCACCAAGCTGGACACATTTTGGATGCTATATTCTCAAGTGCCCAGGGGCTCCATGTACGCGACATCCTTCCGCTGCCATGGACAGACCATTATGCGGTTTTCAGTACCTTGACTATGGATAAAAAAACAGTCACAGCTATTTCTCTTCCCCAGCCTATATCCTTTAAAGCGTGGCATAATGTCAACCAGCTGGACCTAAAAAACCACCTGGATGATACTTGCCTGCTAATCTCGGCTAACCCCAACCTGGCCATACAACAACTCCACGACTGGTTGGGACATGCCATGAATTCATTAGCCCCCACTAAGAAATTATCGAAGAACAGGTCCACCCCTACCGCACCATGGTACACGGATGAACTAAAAGCACAAAAACAACAGAACAGATACTGGGAAAGACAATGGAGAAAGTCTTATAATCCAACAAGTAAAACTAAATACAAGGACGCTTTGGCAATATACAAAGCCATGATTATAAAGGCAAAAAAAGAGTACTATATGATGCAAATTGAGCAGGCAAAGAACTCTAGCAAAAAATTATATGATATAACTAAAGTGCTCTCGGGCAATACCCCTGATCTGACCCCACCCCAAACCCAAGACATGTGTGATGCCCTGCCCGACTTCTTTTTCACGAAGGTGGATGATATTTATCAACCTTTTTTGGCCAAAATCACGCACACTAAGGATTCCAATATTAGTCAGGAGGACTCAATACCGACAGTAACTTCATCCTTCACGGACTTTCTACCACTGACAGAAGATCAGGTATTAAAAATTGTGTCGACAATCAAAGCTGGATCCAAGCTGGATCCTTGTCCACTATCGGCGCTCTTACCGGTGATGGACTCGATCATACCAGTCCTGACACAAGTCTGCAACTCCATCCTGCTCTCAGGGATATATCCCCTTAATCTAAAAACCACACTGCTCAAACCACTGTTAAAAAAACCAGGAGCCGATAAGTCAGAACTAAAAAACTACCGACCCATTGCCAGTCTCCCGTTCATGGCCAAAGTGGTGGAAAAGGCCATGAACTTACAATTAACTGAGTATATAGAAACCCACAAGAAGTTAGATGATACTCAGTATGGTTTTCGGAAATACCATGGGACTGAAACTGCCCTTATTAAAGCATGCGAAGATATAAGAATAATAAGAGACCAAGGCGGTACAGCGGTGTTGGTACTGCTGGACCTCTCAGCAGCTTTCGACACGGTCGACCATGGTATTTTGGTCGACCGTGTCGGAAAAATAGGCATCTCCTCCAAGGCAAGAGCTCTCCTTGCTTCTTTTCTCTCTGAGAGAATGCAGGCCGTCACTCTTGGCCCCTACCAATCTGCTAAATTGTCACAACCGTGTGGGGTACCTCAAGGCTCATCCCTGAGTCCGACACTTTTTAATATCTATGTGTCGGACCTGGCCAATGTCATCAAGGCACATGGGATGAGCCTAACCTCCTACGCGGACGACACGCAATTGGTGATGGCTATAAGAGGTGATGGAGAGGAGGTAGCTAAAAGGTTCCAGAGAGGACTGACGGAACTAGGTGAGTGGATGGCAGCGAATTGCCTAAAACTTAACTCCGAAAAAACCAAGGTAATGATCTTTGGACAACTCTCACCAGAATGGCCTGCCTCGTGGTGGCCCCAAACTTTTGGTGCCCCCCCAATCCAGTGACTAAAGTAAGGAACTTAGGAATACTTTTTGACAACCATTTAAATTTCATGGACCATGCTAGCAAAGTGGCCTCTATAGCCCACCACAAACTACGTATGATTCGAAAGATAAGTCCTTATCTTCCTACCACCGCCATTAAAACTCTGGTGAGCTCACTAGTCCTGACATCCCTAGACTACTGCAATGGGCTTTTTATCAACTCCCAAGTTAGAGTTATAAAAAAACTGCAGACCATACAGAATGCAGCAGCACGTCTTATTTTGGGAATTCCTAAGTTTGCTCCTCTCTCCGACGCCATTCCTAAACTACACTGGCTGACGATTCAGAACAGAGCTAGATTTAAATCTCAGTGCATTGTTTACAAAGCACTAAATAACAGGGTCCGCAGTTCCTTAAAGACCATCTACGTCCTTATCAACCTACACGCCATTTGCGTTCTACCAACAGCAACCAACTAATGGTACCCCGCACCAAAACTGTGATGTGGGGAGACCAACGGTTTGTGGTAGCAGCTTCCAAACTGTGGAATACTCTACCCCAGGACATTAGAGCATGTCCCACTCTACTCCAATTCCGCAAAAAATTGAAAACTTGGCTGTTCAATAAATAAGTTCTAGGTATAGAATAGTGGTCTGAGCAAGGCAGCTTAACATCTAGCCGGCAAATTAATCAGCGCCAAGACACCCTAGGGTATATGCTGCGCTTTATAAATGCCAATAAATAAATAAATAAATAAATAAATATTTTTATCTGATTTACCTGCCTGTCTAGAAGTTGAGGGTAGCGCAAGCCCAAGAATGGATGGTAAAAAGGTGCCCTCTCTTCTATACGCGGACGACCTGGTAATAGTAGACCAGACTGAACTGGGCTTCCAAAGAAAGTTGAAATCTTTTAGTGAATATTGTGCAAGGAAAATTTTAACAGTGAGCTTGGACAAGACAAAAATGTTATGCTTTGGAAAAAAAGGTAATTAAGTTTAATTGGTTCTTAGGTGATCTTAAATTGGAATCTGTTAATGAATATCGCTATCTAGGGATGTGGTTTGTTAAGTCCCTAAACTGGCAAAAGCATCTGAAGGCTCAGAAAGCGAAAGCACATACATCAATTTCTGGACTAAAATTTTGTAACCGTGATTACGGGGATATGTCTCACCGACCGTTGCTAAAGGCCTTCAGTGCAATGATACCTCCACAAGTACTCTACGGTACAGAAATCCTTTATTTGAGCGGCAAAGGAGTCTGGGACCTGGAGGAAGGAAAATGCCTGAAAACCCTTATGTCCCTGCCCCAATCATCAATGGTCCAAGCATTAAGAACTAAAGCGATAATTATCTCTATGCATGGTTAGCGGCTAAAATTATATCGCCGCGCTCCGACGATTTTTACCACTGAGATACCTTGATAATATCAAGGTTTATCTCAAAAGCGGTAAAAATCCTGCGAAATGCATGAATATCGCGGAAAAATCAGCGGTATTCATGCATTATCGTGACAATGCTCTTAGCCATGTTATCCACCTTCCATTGGATAACATGGCTAAGAACTGCTCTGGGCAGGCGTTAGCGCGAATATTTCCAAAAGTAAGGCTTTGTTGATAATTGGAGATAGCGATATTAGCGACTGTTTCCAGTCGCTAACATTTTGGCACGCCCACTTTGCATGTCATTTGCGATAAATATCGCTGACAGGCAAAGTGGGCCCCAAGATGATCGCTATCTCCTACTAGCTGTCGCTAACTGGTGTTAGCGACAGCTAGGTAATAGGGCGATAAAATTATCGCCGCTTTAGCGGGAAAAAGTCCTGCTAAGGCGGTGATAATGGCCCTTGGTAATATGCCCCTGAATTAGGAATGACAGCCTGGGAGGTCCAATTACAAATAGCAGTGATTAGATTCTGGAAATGTCTGGACAATGAAAAAGGCCGAAAGTAGCACAATGGTGTAGAAAAGAGATTCAATCTAGTAATCTAAAATGGGCAAAAACGAGCAGGAAGAAAATGATGCAGGCCTGTGTGTGTATAAAGGTGGTCATGTGCTGAGAATCCCTTTGAGTAGAATGCACTAAAAGTGATTTGAAATTTAACGGGCAAGAAGTGTCTAGAAGAACTGACATTGAATACCTGGCTAAGATAAAATCTGTAGAGTTTATGATGATCTCTTGGTCTAAGGAAAACTGGTTCCCTTATCTGGATATCTTACCAAACCATTGGTATAGACAGGAGATATTAAGAATGCGAATTGGGATTAACCCGTAAATGTTGGACCACAAAGGGTGCTCTAGTGCACATCCCGTTAGATTGTATAACTATTCTAGAACAGCGTAAACTATGTCTACGTCCAATATTTTAAAAATATGATATAAGAACGCGGCCACAGGCGGTCACCCTCCTTACGGAAATGCCTTCTATCGAAATTGCAATTGCTCTAGGGAATTATATAAAGGTAGTACAAAGATTCCTAACAATATATGAGTAACAATTTTAGAAATTTTATAAATAAATTAATTATATAGCTTGTCTAAGAGAAAAGGTTGATTTTAAGTGATGATAACTCTTAAACGGTAGGACCACCCAAGGAAAGTGATGCTTTTATTGGTACCTTCTTTTAAGCTACGTATTCATTGAGTGAACGTTTTATAAATATTGATGTAGAATATTTTAACCTGTAACTACTCTTTTGTATTGCTGTAGAATATTTTAAACCTGTAATTATTTATTTGCACTTGTTTAAAGACTATGATCTAAATAAACATAACTTTGACTAGTATGCAATGTCATTTTTCAAGTGAACGTTTTGGTGAGACTTATCTCCTTAGAGCTGGTAGTCTGATCGCAAACTGTGCAGATACTACATGGGTAGTGGCTCACTACTGGGGGGAGATGCCAGAGGCCTCTTAGCGCTATGTTGGTCTCTGTCTTGGGCCACGTGTGTACCAAAATATCTTTCAAGATTTTTATTTGTTTGAAGGCAAACCTAGGTGTTGCCATGCATAGGTCTCCTGTCAGTAAGATCCCCCTGTGTTTCTTAATGCTACCCTTGATGATTGTAGAAGCTGGAATAAACAACGTGACATACTTGAGGGTATCATGGGGGTTATTTCTTGCTCTTTTTAAAGAGTTCATGATCTGGCATTAGGGATATTCCCTTTGTCTAAGATTGGATGCCAAAGTTTGGTCCTCAATCTTGTAGTCAATGAGGGAGCTGCAGTTTCTGCTAATCTGGAGAAACTGGCAGGTTGTCTTTTAGGGGACAACCTGCACAGGAGTTGTCCTGTGCAGGTGCACAG
Source organism: Lissotriton vulgaris (assembly GCF_964263255.1). Lineage (NCBI taxonomy): Eukaryota > Metazoa > Chordata > Amphibia > Caudata > Salamandridae > Lissotriton > Lissotriton vulgaris. Next base: position 412,433,076 of record NC_141689.1, on the reverse strand, counting down.
GACAACTGCTGTTGTCCTGTGCACCTGCACAGGACAACTCCTGTGCAGGAGGCTGTTGCCTCCTGTGTTTCTGCTATGTGTTTTGATGGTCTAGATGCTTTGGGCACTTTGCCATTACTATTTGATGCCAGAGTGCAAGTGCTCCCTATTGTAAAGAATTGTATTGGATTCATGACTTCATGATTGATTCATTTGATTTACTTGTCAGACCCTAGTACAGTGCACCATGTGTGCCCAGAGCCTATAAATCAGATGCTGCTGGTGGGCTTCCAGCACTGGTTGTGCCACCCACAGAAGCAGATTGTAAAATGTGACTCAGAACTGCCATTGCTGAGCCTGTGTGCAGCCTGGGGCTGCCATGTCGACTTGGCAAGTGCACCCACTTGTCAGTCCCTTAACCTTCCCTTTTCTACATATTTGTCACCCCTAAGGTAGGTGCAACTGCAGCGTGCATTGTATATAAAAGGTAGGACATGCCCTGATGTGTGTAGCATGTCCTAAGAGTGAATTACAGCCAATTTTGTTTTTCACTATTGTGAAGCTACCTGTCCCCATAGGCCAGAATGGCTAGTTTGATTATAACATTTTATAATCCTACCTTACTCAGGGAACTAGGTAGAAATTCGAGTTTAATATGCCTGAACTCAGAATGATAAAATACATCTTTTCGTGAAGTTGGTTTTAACATTCTGTTTTAAAATACCACTTTTAGAAAGTGGGTATTTTGCTGCCTAACCATCCAAGCCTGCCTCCGCTAGGTTGTGTATTCTATGTCTGGTTTGTGAGTGACGTAGGCTGGGGTGGCTCCAGGACACAGGGTGAGCTGTGCCTGCCTTCCACAATGCTGGCTCCACCTCCTGTGTTGTGTCTGATGACCCTGGCCCACATTGACAAAGGAAGAAGTTATGCACTGGCAGAATGCACCCAGAACTGGTTTGAACTAGGTACAGATAATCTCTGCCTTCAGAGTCAAGGGATTTTGGTGTATAAAGGGGGGACCCAGACCCCAGAACTTTAGATCACTTCTGGGAATCATGACGACCCTTTGCCAAGGAAAGGAACCAAGGAAGCTGAAGGAGGAGACTGCCCCTGTGCTGTGCCATTGGGGTTGACCTGCAGTGGTTACTTTATTTGCCAAGGAAAGGAGAAAAGGAACTTTGTGTGTACTTTTGCAATCTTGAAGAACAATCTCCAAGGCCTTGGACTGTGCTTGCCTCCTTTCTGAAGTCTCAAGGATACAAGACTTCTCCACCAGCTCCCCTGAATTCCCTTGCTGTGGAATTCTGCCTGCAGAGATGTGCCTACTGTTGTTTGAGCCCTCTGAGAAGACTGCGTATCGCTGGGAGCTGGAAGCGCGCCACAACAAGAAGAAGTGTGTCGCCGCCTCATCAGTTGCCGGCACATCGCCGAAGAAGCATGCTGCCGCTGCAGCTGTTCGCCGTCGCATCATCGACGAAGCATGTTGCATCACCGGAGAAGCAAGTTGCTGCCGCAGAGGTCGCCGTCGCATCACCGGAGAAGCGTGTCGCAGGGCCTGTCACAGCTCAGAAGTTACTGAGTTCGCCATCGGGCATGCACGTAACACATCCAATGTTGTCGCATCGCATTGAGACGCCATATTCTCGCATCTCAACAGATCGTCGCATCGCATTGAAGCGCCATCTTGCCACATCACACCGGATCACAGTAAGAAACCGATGCATCACCTCCTCTCCGGTAAGGAACCAATGCATCACCTTCACCTCCCTTGCGCTGCAGTAAGGAACCGACGCATCACCTCCTCCGAAGGGAGGAACCGACGCATCACCTTCCCTGCGACCCTTTTGTTTGTATTGCGTAACGCATCCAAGGTCCTTTGAGAGTAAAGTGTCTCATTTACCATCTACGTTGAACTAAGCTATTCCTACCATTTCAAAGTCTTATTTTTTATTACAGTATTGTGGATTTCTGTAGTTTGGTCTTGTGTTAAGTCTAGTAAAGATTACTTATTTTTCTAAACTAGTGTGGTGTCCATTTGTAGTGTTTTCCATGTATTACTGTATGTGTTCACAAATGCTTTACACACTGTCTCTGAGATAAGCCTGTCTGCTCGTGCCAAGCTACCAAGGGGGTGAGAAGGGGTTATTTTAGAAGTATACCCCCTTACCCTGACTAGAAGTAAGGGTCCCTATTTGGTCAAAGGTACCTACCTCTGCCAACTAGAGACCCCCAGTTCTAACACAGTCTATTCCAACTGTTGTTTTTTTATACAGGGTTGTGCTAAGCTCTGTATTGGTCAGCCAAATCTAAGAATGGTATGCTTGTGTTTGATATCGTATGTGTGAACTTCACATGTTCATTCTGTGCATTAAGCCACAGGCAGAACTCTTTGCATAGGACAAAGATGTTGTCAATTAACCTTTTTCACAGTTTCAAATTATTGGTGTAAGGGTTCCTTGGGTGATTGACAACATCCTCCTCGAAGGCAGCCATGTAAAGACATGCTACAGTCGGGGCGAAGGTACTCCCCAATGGAAGTACTCTGGGATTGGTGAAAGAGTTGTTTTTTATACTCAAAAATGTTTTCCTTCAGTGCAATGGTGCCACAATCCATAGTGAAAGAGACAGAGGTTGGTGATGACCACTCTTCTTTTGTGAGGGCTGTCTCAATAGCCGTAAGGGTGTCATGCTGGGGGATGTTGGTATACAATGCTTCCACATCCAGCTTGACCAAGAGATCAATCTCATCGGTGACCCTAGAATGCACAAGATGTCCATTGTGTCACGTACAAAGGATGGGTTTTTTTCTTCACTCAACTTTGACAACAATGACCCCCGGTAGAGCACCTGCGACATGGATTGTGTATTATGATACTGACATGCCAGATCTTGTATACCGTTCCATAGACACACAAACGACACCGGGGATATTAGGGAATCTTCTGTCACGGCCCTACTTGGTTACACACTGTTGCCTCCAATTGTTGTTCTTTGCATTAATTTTACAGGGCATTACAATGTATTAGTCCAGTTTTACTGCTGGCAACTGGCAGAGGCAATACTTTTATTACTATTAGGTGAGTGAGTTCAGATCGCCACCCTCACAAAAATTGTTTGTATAAAGAGAGAATCTGCCTCTGATTTAGCTCAGATTCTGATTTTAATTGTAGTCACTTTTTATGCACACATACAGTTGGTCTCACATCCAATGACCTTACTAAATTCCTGGAGGGGAGAGGTGGTACATGGGCAACGTATGGGTTATCTCTGAGTTCTGGCATGCGTATCTTTAAGTGTGACAGGTTGTGCACATGATTGTGGCATGTTTTGATGCATCAAGTTGGTACTGATGCACATACTGTATCTACTCTATCTTGTGTTTCTTTCCTAGGTATCCATCAGGAGCGTTTGCAATCTTTTGCCACCCTGCCTGGGTATAGGATGTTGGATCGCCCTGATTGATCACAAGGGTATCTTTTTTTAAGCATCCACTTCACGTGCACCACGTTACACTCTGTTTTATGACCCTGAAGAAGCGCCAACAACCCTTGCGGCAATAAGGGTGCAAAACATGTTGATTTACAACAGGCATATTGTGCCTGCTGGGGTACTTTTTACCCATGGGGTTCTAATTTTATTCAGGCATGTTTCCAGTTTTATGATTAAAACCTTTTTTGATTTAGTAACCCCTGTTTGTATTTTCACTCACTGCTCGCATATATCACCCTCCTTATTGGACCCTTGTCCCACATACCCACATGCACCATCTGGCATTCCCTAAAAAGATTTCCGCTAAATTGACCCTTCAGGGACCCGTAGGGCATTGCAGCGCCGGGCCCGATGAAGATCAAATGCCCGATGATGAAGCATTACACCCTTTGGGGTGTGCGAGGGCAACAGGAGGGAAGACTTGTTCTTCCTCCCACAGAGAGTCCCTTTCATACCTAGGACTTTCTCTCTTTCTCTCTTTCTTGCTTTTTCTTATTAAGGTGGAGGGGTAACTTCCTGTACCCCACCCTAGGAACAGTGTCCTCTGGTTTGGTTAGTCTCTCACTTGAAGAGCATGGACATTAGACCATAATCTGCTCCTTGGTCCCCCCTCTGTTGTTTTGGTAAAGTAGGTAGTTTACACCCACCACACAGTGTAGATAGTTGAACCACTAGGTCCTGATGAATTGCCACAGATCCTCCTGACTCAACGGAATGAAACTTTATAATCATAAACTTCAGATAGCGGCCACTCTTTTCCACGTTTTTAATCAGGTGGATAGCCAGTCTGAATAAAAATATTTTTGGACTATCCAACTTGTTTTAACCACTTCTCACCACATCTACACTCCACAAGGTCCCTTACCCCCACTGCACCATAAGGCTAGGAATAAAAGATTCTCTGCTAAAGAACTCCTTTATGGGTGCCCGTAGGGTATTGCAGCGCCGACCCGAGGAGGAGCAGGCCCATATGATGAAGCATGACACCTAGCTGGCTGGGTGTGTGAGGGCCCTAGTTACGACAGGAGGAATTCCCCTCCTCCTAAAACTGTCCAGAGCAGCACACACGTGGGTGCTGATTGACATATCTCTCTCTCTTTTGTGCAACCACTAGAGGAACTGCATACTGTGATGTTGTTCTTTATATCCTTTGCTTGTACCTTTAAGTTATGGAACTCCCTGCTCTAGTATTCTGATCTCATGTGAGATTCTAGAATACATGAAGGGATTCCGGTTTGCAGTTGAAGCTTGTTCCTGTGGCTGAGGCTTTAATTAAAGCTCTGTCTCAACCTAACTGATTCAAGACTAATTATTACTTTATTGAAGACACCACATAAATTGGCGACGATCGGGTGAACCCTGCACCGTGCCTCAACGCATGACAAGCAAAACAAGGATTCCCCAACTCCTCCAGCGGCAGGTTTGAAAAATAATCAAGTAGGAAGCGAAGTCTTCCCAGCGGCAGGAAAACTAAAAGAAAATAGACGGTGAGGAGTTGGGTGGGCGGTGAAATTTGTCACTGTTTCGAGAAAATAAAGGGAATTATATCTTAAGAGCTTAAAAATAAAAGTAACGGGCGCATTTTGCCTCGAGCGCATTTCGTCACGAGCGTGTTGAAAGAGACATTCTTTTGAAGAGAACGCGTGCACTGATTAAACGCGTGCGCTCAATTCTTGTCAAAGCGCGAGAAGGGAAACGCGTGTGATGCATCTTTTAAAGAGCACATGAAAGGAAAAGTATTCTTTGCGCGCGTCTAAAAAGAACCTTAAAGATAAGAACTCTTGACTAAAGAAACGTGTGTGCTGTGTCTGGAATCTGTCTCTGTAAAAGGAATCTTAGAATCCTTGAAGAAAGATGTTAGAATATTCTATATTGAAGAATCCATTAAACAATACCAACTAAAAAAAAAAAAAAAACAGAACGTTTGACAATCATCTTTGGACTCTGCAGATTCTAAATTACATCATAAAGCTACAAAATCATTCAGCACAGAGTTATTCATTTACATCATAATACAGACATTAAAATACTCTCAACAAAGAAAATAGAACTTAGAGAATTCTCTTTTATTCATGAAATAAGGAAACAATAGCCTTCTCAAATATAAAGACATTTATTTAATTAACAAGGAGAATACAATTTAAAGTGACAAATTCATTGAAAGGAAAATATGCAAAACGTAACACAACCTGCTTTCTTCTTGAATACTCCAGGGGAACCAAACATAAAATGGAAAAAGTGGAAGAAAATTTTTGCAAATTATGCCAGAGTGTGTGGCACTAATCTCAGTGCAGAAAGAAAACTTGCTCTTCTTCTTCATTGTTTGGGGGGAGAAGGACAAGATGTCTTAGAACATTTACCTGATTTATCTGCAGGAGAGCAACGTAATTTAAATGAATACGAGATTGCAATTGCCCAACTTGACAAACATTATCTACCAAGGATCAGTACCATTATGGAACGTTACCATTTTGGCCTGAGAGAGCAAAAGAGGGATGAAACTGTAGAGGAATATATTTCTTCATTGAGGAAGTTGGCTTCTTCATGTAATTTTGGTATGACACTCGATGAAAGAATCAGAGATCAGTTCGTACTTAGGTGCGCACATGATGACATCAGAAAAGAACTATGGTTAAAAGACGAACCACCTCTTGAGGAAGTGTTAGCCATAGCAAAACAGGTAGAACATATGACCAAGTGTGTTGGTGAGTTAAGGAAAGAAAAAGAAAAAGGACTCTCAAGTGAGAAGAAGGATGAAACAAAAATTGAAGAAATTGTTTGTCAAGTTAAGAAGAGTGGAAAAGAAGAAACACAAAATACTTCGGAGAAAGAAAATTTGGGAAATAATTCAGCAAACCAAAATTTTTTACCAGCGCAGAGTAACAAATTAGCCTGTTTTAGATGTGGACAAATAAGTCACTTAGCAAATTCTCAAATGTGTCCAGCTTTAAGAATTTTATGTAATGTGTGTGGAAAAAAAGGCCATTATGGGAAATTTTGTAGAACAAAAGTATTTAGACCTGATTTAACAAGAAAGAGATGGAATCAGTCACAACCACAAGTTAGAACTGTAACTTTGGAGATAAAATGTGAAGTGGCTGATCATCCATCTCACCTTGTAAAAGTAGGAAATGTGATGATCAATTTTAAATTTGATTCTTGTTCACGTATAACCCTAATTGATGAAGAATTATTTGACAAGCATTTTGCTGGAAAAGTAAGGATAATGAAGTGTGATGTGAGACCACTTGGGTATTCTGATAAACCTATTAAAATGGTGGGATGTTTCATGGCAGAAATGGAACTTGGAAGGAGAACTATAGTAGGAAAAGTTTATGTTGCAAAGAAGGGAGATATATTACTAGGGTGGGTACATCAAGGTCAACTTGGTGTTACTCTGAATCCGAATGCCAATCCTCAGGTACAAATTCAACAAGTTGATACTGATTGTTTGAATGATGGGGAAAAAGATTTGGGTGAAGACCTAGCTAATAAATTTCCTAATGTTTTCAGAGAAAGCTTGGGATGTCTGAAAGGATACAAACATCACATTAGATTGAGAGAGAATGCTATACCTATTGTAGCGAAGGTAAGAAGAATACCTTTGATGGAACAGGAAAAAGTAAAAGAAGAAATAGATAAGTTATTGAAGAATGAAGTGATTGAGCAAGTCGAGGCTACTGAGTGGTTGGCTCCTGTAGTTATTGTGAAGAAACCAACTGGAGAAATTAGACTCTGTGTGGATCTTAGAGCGTTAAATAAGGAAGTGGTGGTTGACAGATTTCCACTTCCGAACATTGATGAAATGGTGAGTACATTAGAAGGAGCTAAGTTCTTTACCACTCTAGATCTTGCCTCAGCGTATCACCAGATTGTATTGGATGACTTTTCACAAGACTTAACTGCATTTATTACACCCATGGGAACTTATAGATATAAGAGAATGCCGTTTGGTCTTGTGTCCGCAGCTTCAGTGTTCCAGAGGATTATGTCTAGAATCCTGAAAGGTTTGCATGGTGTGAGATGCTATCAGGATGATTTATTAATTTATGGTGATAATACGAAAGAACATTATGTACGTGTGTGTGCCGTTCTTAAACGTTTGGAAGATGCAGGAATGACTCTCAAGAAAAGTAAGTGTAAATTTGGAGTGAGAGAGGTGAACTATTTGGGTCACAGGATAACTGATCAAGGAATCTTTCCAAAAAAAGAGTTGGTGGATACCATCAATAAGGTAAAAGAGCCTGAAAACAAAGAGGAACTAATTTCCTTTCTTGGCATGGTGGAGTTTTATGGAAAATGTATTTGTAATTTTGCAGATAAAACTCAGAACTTGAGAAGGTTGACAGCAAGAAATGTTGAATATGTATGGTCAGAAGTATGTAAAAATGAATTTGAGGGAATCAAGTCAGAACTGAATAAGGCTCCTTCTCTTCAAGCGTTTGTACCTGGTCTGCCTACCATTCTTTATACTGATGCAAGTGAAAAAGGTCTAGGTGCTGTCTTGGTCCAGAAAAGAGAGGGAAAAGATTATTTAATCTGTTGTTCTTCTCGTTGCTTAAGAGGGTCAGAATTAAATTATTCTGTTATAGAAAGAGAGGCTCTTGCCATTTTTTGGGCACTGAGGAAATTGAAGAATTTAATTTGGGGGACGAAGTTACTCATTTTTTCGGATCATAAACCCCTAAAGGAGATCTTTGACAAAAAGGGTTTAGATTCTATTTCTTCAAGAATCAGAAGGTGGATCGTTTCTTTACAAGAATTTAATTTCTCTGTTGAATATGTTCCTGGTGTGTCAAATAAATCAGCTGATTGTCTTTCAAGAATGGTTGGAAAAGAGAATTTTGATGAAGAGGATGTGTTTAGTTTTTGTGATGATTCCATAAATGTTTGTGAGATTACAGAAGGAGCTATTGAAGAAAAAGAATGGAGAGATGAGCTTGAAAAGGATGTAGAAGTTAAGAAGGTTATGCTTTCTTTGAGTACTAATTCTCGCTTAGAGAAACCTTGGACTCTTGTTTCTGATGAGCTTTCTATAAACTCTGGTTTCTTAACTCGTGGAACAAAAATGGTACCACCTCTTGGAATCAGAAAGAAACTGCTATCCCATGCACATTCTGGTCATCTTGGAATTGTAAAGACAAAAGAGATTTTACGTTTACAGTTTTGGTGGCCCGGGATGGATTTAGAGATTGAGAGGTTGGTGAGAGATTGTCCAGAGTGCTGTGCTAGTGATAAAATATTAAAAACAAAGCAAATGCCAATGGTTAAGAGGTTATTACCTAAACATCCTTGGGATGAAGTAGCTGTAGATATAGTTGGTCCTCTGTCAGGTGTAAGTGATACACCTTATCTCTTTGTTCTTATTGATCTATATTCAAGGTGGATTGAGGTGTGTGCCATGAGAGAGATTACTTCAGAAGAAGTGATAAAGTTTCTAGATTCTCTCTTTAAGAAAGAAAGTTTTCCAAATAGTCTTCTTTCTGATAACGGCCCACAATTCTGTTCTAGACTCTTTGAGGATTATTTGAGGAAATCTGGTGTAGTACATAAGAAGTGTTCTTTATACCATCCAGAAACAAATGGTGCGGTTGAGAGGGTCAATAAAACTTTAAAAGAGGCCATACAACTGGCTAGGTCATCTGGCTTGAATTGGAAGTCTGTTCTTCAAGAAAGAATAAGTGCGTACCGTTTTGCACCTCATTCCACAACTGGTAGATCTCCGTTTGAACTGTTTAAAGGGAGGGTCCCTAACACTTGGATGTGTCCTGGATGGATGGATCTGAATAAAGGTTTGGTTGATAATGGGATTGGTGACTGGCGTAAGAAGGAAGAAAGAAAACTTGTTGAAAGGAAATCTTATTATGATAAAAATAATCGTGTGAGTGTACAGAAGGTTTTGGTGGGTGATCTAGTTCGGATAAAAGCTCCTGTTGGTTGCAGATCCTGGTCAAAATATACTGATGTAAGAGCTGTGGTGAAAGTCTTTAGAAATGCCATTAAAACAGAGGATGGTAGAATTTGGAACAAGAGCAGAGTAGTTGTAGTTAAGTCAAGAATTCCTGTTCAACTTGATGCGAAACAAAACTCACATCTTTCTACTTTTAATGTAATTAAAGGTTCTAATTCACTTGCTTCTTCTTCTTCTAGGAGCCAGAGAGTTCGTAGACTTCCTGTGTATTTAAGAGATTATTCGTTATAATTTTCTCTCTTTACCTTCTGTTCAATTGAGAATTTACCTTTTCTTAATATGTTGTTTTATGCCTTTCGTTAGGACGGAGATGTGTGATGTTGTTCTTTATATCCTTTGCTTGTACCTTTAAGTTATGGAACTCCCTGCTCTAGTATTCTGATCTCATGTGAGATTCTAGAATACATGAAGTGATTCCGGTTTGCAGTTGAAGCTTGTTCCTGTGGCTGAGGCTTTAATTAAAGCTCTGTCTCAACCTAACTGATTCAAGACTAATTATTACTTTATTGAAGACACCACACATACCCTTTTTCTGATGAAGAGAATTTACAGTGACTTTTGCCTCGAGATGTTTGTCAAGTTCTGAATTCAATTATAGCACCATTGAGAAGGAGGCCCTTGCTTGTGTATGGTCTGTTCATCCTTATGCAACCTATTTATGGGGTAGTGAGTTTGTATTGTTTACAGATTAGAATCTGTTAGTGCATCTTTTAAGTGAGAAAGGAGTTGGCAATGTCAGTAGAAGATTAATCAGGCTTCTATCTAAAAGCGATGAATTTAATTTTAAAATCAAGCACATTGCTGGAGGAAAGGACATGAGGGGTGATTTTATGCCAAGATGTCCTACTGTCAGGAGTGGGGAAGAGTTTGAAGAGGATGTGACGGAATGCATGATTGAACTTATTGATGGTTGGGCATGCGTTGAAAGGTGATTACACAATAGGAATAGGAAGAATGCTGTGACAAAGATGTATGTCTGACTTAAAGGATAGAAAGTACGAGTACGGCTTAAAGTATGGGACTACACGTGATCTGCTACCTTATTCAATAGTGAGGGATGAGCTGAGTCTTGAATGTCCTTTAGTGTTTAGGGGTTGTATGTTAATTCCACCATTGGAATTGAGGACCAGACTGGTTGATTTAGCACATTAAGCCATTTAGGATGTACCAGAACGAAGAAAATACTGAGACTATAATACTGGTGGCCTAACATGGACAACAAGGTGGATCTATTTGTAGCAGGCTGTACTATATATGTAGAATCTGACAAGTTTCTCAGAATTTTTAAAACACCTCATTTTCCAGTAGAGTTTCCGAAAGCCCCTTGGAAGAAGCTTGGTATGGATTTTGTGGGTCCGTGTTTCATTTAAATAAAAACATGAGATATGCTCTGGTGAGGATGGATCATCATTTCAAATGGATTTCATGTGATTTTATGATGGAACCCACTACTAAAAAGGTTACTGACTCTCGTAAAATGTCGTTTCTGCAGGAAGGGGCTCCTAAGATAATTGTAACATATAATACTGTGCAATTCAAGATGGAATATTTTTGGGGCAAATTACTTCCTTCAATAGCTTTATATAGCTCTCCAAGAAAGGGCACGGTGAAGAGGGAGAATTGCACGTTGAAAGACACAATTTAGTTGGCGTGAAATTCTGAGTTGAATGTCATGGAAGCTGTAAAAAAAGGTTATGGAATTATCACAATGAGCCCTATTTCACCACAGATGTAACTTATTTCATATTGTTGCATGGTAGGAATTCAGTCAACAAACTTTCTCCGAGTTGGATTGTTCAAAAAACAGGGTCTTCGGTTGAACACAAGTGTTTGTCTGGAGTTATGGACAGAGTTGCGACATCGCAAAGGAAAAGAAAAGTCAGATATGACAAATTGAATTGTGTGAAACAGGCATATTTACAAATTGGTGATGTGGTAAAAAATTAAGAGACTGGTAGGTTTAAGGAAGGGTTCTAGAAGTTTTGTCCCAGCACCAAAATCATACATGCATGCAAACCTGCAGTTTTACTAGATAATGGGAAATAATGGAGTAAGAGGAGAGTGGCTGTAGTACACAAAGCTGGTTTGGATTATAAGGTGGAGAGTATGTTTTTATGTTTTTATTTGCAGTTAGTAAAGACAGACATACATAATCAATTCATCAGAATAGAATTATCATGACTATACATGATACTTACTCATCACTTAACATAAATACTAATTCTATACTTGTATATATGAACGCTGGCTCAACATGAATATGGGTATACATAAACTTATTCCCCACCCCATATTTTATAGAATTTCCTTAAGGCTCCAACTCTTTGCGAGTATAGTTTTTTTTTTGCCCTGATACAAGACATCTTAACCATCCATTGATAAAATGTTGAAGGAACAGCCTACTTTCATCTTTGCAAGATCAGCGACCTAGCAACAAGTGAAGAAATAAAAACATATTGTTGCTGTCGTACTGGTAGGGTGAGTGTATTGGTCAATCCGAGAAGAGCAGTCCTTGGTTCGGCGCTAAGGGTATTTTCGGCTTGTAACTGAGTCACTGATGCACCTGGTTCCAAAATTTAGCTGAAACCGGACATGCAAAGCAGGTATGGAGCCAATCCCCAATAGGATACGTGCATCTGAAACATACTTCTAAAATAGAGGTATACATTTTAGAGAGTCGGAGAGGAGTGTGATTCAGGTTCCATCTGGGAAGAAAAGCCATCCGTTTAAAATTAGCGCCCCTTATGGCTTTATGTGCCCAGATGATATAAGCTCTCAATGTTTGCATATCCAGTCTGCTACCAATAGAATTTTTGATTATTTGTAAAGTTTTAGGCGCAGTTTTAGCCTGAAGATAGCTACGTAAAATGTTATACCAGTTGCCTGCCTCTCGGCTTGCTTTTAAATAAAAGTTAAGACTGATCAAATTTAGCGTGTGAATGTGAGGCAACTTGAGAACTTCTTAAAAAGTTTCTAAGCTGAAAAAATTAAAATGAGGATGAAAGTCCTAGATAGGACTGTTTAATTTGATTCCCCGATTTAATTTTATCACCTGCAAAAAGATACCTTAAACAAATCACTCCTAATCTCCTCCAGGCTGTTATATTTCTTTGGCTTATTTGAATACCTATAACCCCACTGTGATAAATTAGCATTTCTGGATGACGGGAGGCAAACTGATATTCCTGCTACAATTGCAGAAACCTATCAAGAATAATTTGAGGATTCTTAAATCTACTTCGCTTTGGGAGCCTCAGAATTTTAATAAAGGGAACTAGGTGGGAACCGGATTCCAAAACCATTTGCTTCAAGTAAAAATTACTGCCCAGATCATGACTGGTAACTTACCCTCTGCACCAGTCAAAAAAGGCAGCTTGATAATATTTTTTAAAGTGAGGAAGTGCAAGTCCTCCCTCTGCAATTGGAAGTTGTAAAGTCTCTAGTTTTGTACGAGGTCTCCTGCCAGACCAGACAAAATACCAAAGTATTTGGTCTACCTTATTAAATGAAAAAATTGGGGGGAGGGACTTTAAATAATAAATTCTGCAAAACTAAAGAGAAATAAAGGCAAGATCACCATTTTGACAACAGTAATTCTCCCTATCAGTGAAATTGGTAAATTCTGCCACTGTTTTAAAAGATTTCTAGCCTTCAGAAGCGCGCTTTCATAATTAGGCTGGTTTAGCTTGGAAGGATCCTGTGAAACATAAATCCCCAAATATCTAATTGGGCCGGACGACCGAACCTGATTCCGCATATCTGACAGAAGGACCTGGTCAGAGCAATTAAAGAGCAAGATTCTGATTTGGAATGATTAATCTTGTAGCCCCCAGGTTGGAGAATAATGTAATTTTTTAAAGACATTCAAAATGTTGTGTTGCTTGGCGGACAGAAATAAAACCAGGTCATCTGCGAAAAGTTTTAGTTTTAGAGCGCCGGGAATGGGTGCTCTGATTTGCGGGTCCTGTAATAGTAAAGACGCTGGAGGCTCTATGAATAGAGCAAAAAGCACTGAGGACATTGGGCACCCTTGCTGAGTGCCTCGTTTAATTTGTAATGATCCAGCGGTTTGAGAGTTTATTATCATCTTTGCTCCGGCATTACAATAAAGATTATTTATTATTTTCACGAGTTGTAGGGAAAATTTGGTTTTCTTAAAATTGCAAAGCCTCTATGCTTTTGTGTATATAATAATCGATTGCCTGGACTAGAAAGTTGGTATTGCTTGCCAACATTCTCCCGGGCAAAAAACCTGACTGGTCTCTATGGACCACTTATTGGGCAGCAGTAGTCAGTCTTAGCACCATGATTTTGGTAAACAATTTGTAGTCTGTGTTTAATAGGCTGATCAGGTGATAAGAGCCGGGATTATCGGGTGGTTTTCCTTTTTTTGAAGAAGCTTATTAGAACTGCCTCTGAGAAAGATTTCGGAAGAAGATTTCCTTCTATAATAGCATTTAATAGCTTGACTTGAATTTCTGTTAGTTGAGGCAGAAAAACCTTATAAAATTTGGATAGAAAACCATCACAGCCACATTCTTTGCCATTGGGGGACCCCCTAATCACTTCCTGAACCTCTTCAGTTGTAATCGGGGCTACATTAGGAAATTGCTGGAAGGCGTTGAGTTTGAATAGTTGGAAAGGGCTAAGAAATTCTTCTATGGTGGAGGAAGGGGTTTGAGATGAAAATGAATACATTTTCTTATAGTGTGAGAGAAAAAACGCTCCAATATTCGCCATTTGGTCTACTACTAGATTTCTATTTTCACTAAAAATGGTTTTAATCGCTGCTTTATTAGATCTCTTTTTTAAAGACCATGCCAGAAGCTTACCAGCATAGTCACTTTCCTCCTAAAGTTTCTGAAAACATGTATTTTTATTGAGAATGGTAATGGAAACGTATAAGGATTTTAAATCACTTTGAACCTTGTCCAAATCAGTTTTTGTGCTTAGAGAATATTAAATGATATGTCTCTGGACTGCTTGATCTAAGTTATGCTGTAGGGCCAAAGTTGTAGCCCTTCTTGATTAAGCTATTTTAGACTTATATAATATTATCTCACCTCTAACGTAGGATTTACAAGCTTCCCTGATAAAGATAAAGGGAGCAGAACCCTTGTTTTTCTCTAGAAACTCCTTGATTTTTATTTGCATGCTCGTGACCAATTCTTCCTCAGTTAAGAGAGTCTTGTCTAAAGTCCAGCGAGGATGCTCACGTATAGCTGAATTGACCTTGATTTCTATTACCGGAACTGAATGATCTGAAAAAGGGTTTGCAAGGATATAGGTCTTACCTCGTTCCCAGTAATGTGAGATAAAAAAAATAAGTCGATTCTTGAAGCATAGTTATATCTTTTCTAAAAACAGGTATATTTGTGTGCCTCGGCATGCTGAACTCGCCAAGGATCTGCAAGAATGAATTATTGTATAAGGGTGGTGGCACATTGAGCATCTCTAGGCTTGTTTTGACCTTTATTCTTGTGTGAAGAATCGAGCTGCAAATTCTGTATTAACTTAAAATTGCCCCCTATGATAATATGGCCCGGAAGTCGAGAGAGACCATCTTTGGAGACCCTCCAATGCAGTTGTATAGTCAACTATTGGGCCATAAAAACTAACTATCTGGAAGATTTGGTTGCTCATTTTCCAGCTTACAATAATCCATCTAGCGTTGGGGTCTTTTTTGACATGTAAAATTTCTCCACCGCAGTACTGAGTGAACAAAATTGTGATTCCCCTAACGGCCGCCCCTGCGGAGGTGAAAAAAGCTTGAGATATAAGGCTTGGTAGCTTGCAGGGAGTTTTCTCCTCTGAAATTTGTCTCCTGAAGTAAGATAATCTGAATTTGAGCAAAGACCAGCCACTGTAACATAGCTTTAAATTTAACCTGTTTTTTTTAACCTGGTTTTTAAACTTCCCACCAAAGCTGAGGCTCCTACCGAGGTCCTGCACATCAGGTGACAGACAATGAGAAGCCCTTCTTTGGATCCACGCTGCAGCCCGACTTGCCGATTTTCTTCCAGAAAAGTGACTAAGTCAGAAGTTAAACTTTTCACTGGGATGAACTTGGTCCCTGTATCTGACCTGCAGCCCATTGACTTGACTTTGACACCACTGAGCGCGAACAGATATCCATGCTTGCTGCTTCACACTTTTTGGTGCTACCAAATGTCTTTAAAAAATCATATTCCAGTTCCCTAGATCAGATATTTGTCGTTTTGATATCTATTTGCTTAATAAATGTTCTCTTTGTTTATACATTGGACTGGGATTGTATTGTGTTGTGTTTTCTACTTTTTAAATGCTTTTGTACGGATAAATGCTTTACACTTGTTTTCTCCTATTAAGCCTGTCTGCTCTGTGCAACAGGTACCAGGGGTTAAGCTCAGATTTAAATTACTAAAACCTGACTGGACCTAATAAGGAATCGTACCCTTATTACTTGAAGAGGTCGACCCTCCACTTCAAATAATAATCCACTTTGTCACAAAGTGCATTATATTTAATTACGCTTGTAATCAGGTGGATAAGATATCTGTCACATTTGTGATCGATTAGCTAGCCAGCAAACTATAAACCAAGGGAAAAGGGTAATTATTCCTATGGTACTTATAATAGGAATTTATTTTGAATTGTACTATGGTGACATCATATTGTAACATGAAAACTTGACAAAATGGTAAGAATAATAACATGTATATTTATATACACTTATCCACTTATTGCTGCTCCAAGACTATCAGCTCCCCATCCAAGTCAGGGTAGGCCAATGTCAGAATGTGCTGCATTATAGGGGGCCATTAAAGATAGTGGGGTAACCCTCAGAACCTGGGTAGGGATGCAAAAGGAAAGCAATGGTCCTTTCTGGAATCACGTATAATTGGTTTTACCGTACTTAATACGTTTCATGGAGTTACATTAATCCTCAAATGTAAGAAACACAACACACCAAACACAACTAAGTTCAGAGGATGAGTTCTTTTTTACTTTTTAGATATATAAGTATATAACTGGCTGTCTCAAACATACCTCTGCAATAAAGCACATGATCGGTAAAACAATTAGTGACTGGTTGTGATCAGTGACATGGTGCTGTACAAAAGTGATATGAATAACACATATTTACAAATATGGATTGTATTTTACAAGAGTGTCCACCATTAAATGCATAAGCCACAACAGGATATAATATTTCCTTATTCTAGTTGAGGAGTTGCATGGACAAGTTGAACTAACAAAGTCAACGTTTTGACCCTACAATTTAGTGCAGATTCATAAGCATCTGTTGCGGGCCTTCATCAGGACAGGGGAGGGATTGACAGCCTGTGAATTAAAAAATTGAATCAGACGAGTGTGTGTGTTAATTTATTTATAAGTGTGAAAGAAGCAGTGCCAGCCTCATGCTCACCTAATAACTCAGGAAGTATAGTACATTGCTTCTGTATGTCCTAATTTCGGAGGTGTCAGCCGACACCTTACACTCACATCTGGGAGTTATATTCTGCAACAGATGCAAAGAGAGCGTGGTGCTTGTCAAGCCTTGATCACTAATAATGCACAGCATGACATGGTATGCAATTAATGGAGAGTAGTTAGTACTAAGGTACACATACCTTTACAATCACTAGAAACTTTCATCGCCAGCCGGTGGAATAAATAAAGAGGGGCGCTGCTATAGCGATCACCAAAAACTGTGGAGGCAAAGAGGGCGATGATTTAGCCACTCAGGAACTGTAAAAATGTGAGTGGCTATACAATTAAGCAAGTAACAGTTAATCGGAATGCGATCGTGAGTGTAATACATTAGAACATACTGGCACATAGTGAGTCGCAGCATGCTGATCGATCAATTACACATATACTGAGTTTCAGTAAACATACAAGGCATTAGTAGAACACGAACAGGAATTATTCTGAAGATAGACGGCCACATGCATCATTGTTGCCATTTGCGAGTTCTTAATTGCGAAAATTAAGGAATCGCAATTAAGAAATCGCAAACGGTTATGCACCAAGAAATCACAATTTTTTTTGTGATTTCTTAAAATTCCTTAATTGCGATTCACAAATTGCGAATCGCAATTAAGGAATCCCTTCCCATTGATTCCTATGGGCATAGAGGCCCATAGGAATGAATGGGAAGTCATTCTCAATTTGCGAATCGCAAATTGAGAATGCAATTACAAGGGTGCAGGGGGGGGCACCCCTGAAATATAACTTTAAGTGCATTTTTCACACACACATGCCCCAAGGGCATGTGTGTATGTGCAAAAAGAAACTTTCAAAAGTGCACTTTTGTGCATTTTTGAAGGTTTTCGCAAATTACCATGAAGGTCAACTTCATAGTAATTTACCTCTCCCTATTTGCGAATTCGCAAATTTAAAATGTTCTTGCATTGCATTTAAGAAATCGCAAATTGCGATTTCTTAAATGCAATAGCAATTTTAGAAATCGCAACATGATTGAGATTTCTAAAATTGCGAAAAACAGGATGTATCCCAATTTTGCCAATTGCATTCGCAAACGGCCAAAATTTGCGATTCGCACTGTTTGCGAATGCAAATGACAATAATGCATATGCCCGAAAGTCGGTAACGCGCTGGGTCGCGGGGTGCCGATACCCACATTAAGGTAAAAGAAATGTATTTTAAATAAACCCAGGTGTGCCGGATGGCCTTGGTATTAGCAAAGTATTAACTGTGCTTTTGGTTGAAGTGAGACTAATCTGGGATACATACAGCTTGTGTTCTTAGTCATACACCGAGCTACAGTAGCCATACTGACGGCAAGGGTGAATTACAAAGCATTAGTGGGAAACACATGGGAATTATTCTAAAAGCGAAGTCGGCAAAGCTCTGTGTCGCGGTGTGATGATAAACAAATTAATCCAGCACGGGGTGGCAAAAGAAAGTGGGCATTTTAAATAAAACCGGGTTTGCGGGATTAGCAAAGTAATTACAGTGCTTTAGGTTAAAGTGAAACTGATCTGAGAAACCTGGGGCCTGTGTTGCTTACTTGAGTAACTTCAAAAGGGAGACGTCCTCATCCGTCTGAATGTTTCCCAGAGTCAGAGCGCGTAGGGGATATCTGTCAGTATATGACGTATCCCGGTGCTCCGTGTACGTGTGAACTAGCGCGTACCTGCTAGTGCAGCAGCTAAAGTAGGTCATATCCTTAATAGCTGCAAAACGTGGTCTGTGTTCCATGAGTTGGACTGGAAGGAGCTATACGTTGGGCTACTGTAAAAGATATTACACTGCGCGAGATACTCTAACTTACAAGCATGTACCTAGTAATGCAAGTGGAGTTATCCTGATAGGATAGACTTGTACTTATAATCACATTTATCACAGGCATATACCTAGCATTGCAAGTAGAGTTACCCAGATATGTTCTGTTTGTAGTTATAGACACATATTCACATTTAACACATATGTAGAGGTATAAACCTGTCATGGTGCTTACAGGGATGCATGATTGCTAGTTAATATAAACATATCACAGCATATCAAAGTGCAACATATTTCCATTGAAGCTCTATATCTGGATAAATAAAGGTAACATAATTCCGGCACATAATAAAGATAACATAATTCGGGCGCATAAAAGATCTGAACACAGAAGTGGAGACACTTATAATCCACTCAGAGAAGTGGTCGTGGTCCCTAAAGTGATGGGGAACACACAGTGTTGTTTAAATGCCCCTCACACACCAACAGGCCCCTTGGTGTCATGCTTCATCATCGGGGCCTTCGCACCCCTCTACGGAATGCGGCGTGCTACGACTCGCGGCTTCGCAGGAGCACTTGGTAGTGAACTATGTAAGGGTGTGTGTTTAAGGTGTGAGTTCGTGAGGTATGGTGAAAAAAGTGGGGTTAAGAAATACCTGGCTCGTAGGAAAAAGATTAATTTATTATGTCCTCGGCTGGTATTATTAAAAAAGGTGCAAGGTCGGGTTGATTATATACGTATTAGGGTATATCAACCGATAAGTGTCAACATGTTTCGGAGTACCAAGACTCCTTCTTCAGGGCAAGGATATGCACGTTATCCTCACCTTACTCACATGAGATGTCAAAGTGTATTCTACAAAAATAAATAGACAAGGTGAAATCAGTGCTTAATTTGTGCCGGTGCTTTCCGGTGCTTAGCACCGGCACTTAATTATCAGGGCCGGGTCTACGCATCTCCTGCGCACGTCCACATTGATGTGTTTTAAAATGTACCTTTACTGTACTCGGTGCAGCGTGCAGTGTGCAGCGTGATTTTTGCTTATCCCGCCGAGTGAGTCACAGTGTCACGGGGTTTAGCGTTGTGACTCACTTCTTAATCACCCTGCCCAAGTCCAAGAGAATATTCAAATTAATGATAAATATATATGTCATGGCAGACGTGGGGCCGCGCGGGCCTTCTTCATTCAGTCAGTGCAGTGTTGACTGTTTGCCACTTGTCAGTGGGCGGGCAGCGGAACACACAGACACACACTGATTTATTTGGGCGGGCCGTGCTGGAGGTTCTGATGGGGTAGGGGCTGTGCGCATGGCAGCATGCGCACGCCGCGCCGATTTTTTTCACTTTGCCACCAGGAGCCATGACCAGCATAACCACCGCAGCTCCCCACGAGTAATCGTCGTCGACGTTATGAGCCCAGCCCGGCCTGACCCGACCCGACCGACATCGACTTTAAGGGCAGAGCTGGGCAGCCTGTACAGGCAAGCAGGCAGCACCAGGCCGCAGCGGCCTAATCAATCATACTAATTTAAGCAAAGGCACAAGGCAGTGCAGTGCAGCCAGTGTGTGTCCCTGCCGGCCGGCCCACAACGAATAATGGTAAGTGGATTCCTCATGTTTTCATAACGATTTATTTACATAAGTGTATGTGTGCATTCTCACACTCTCCGCAGCACAATGATTATGTGCAGCAACGCCGCTGCACCACGTTTATGGCACATCTCTAAACTGTATACACCTCACCCCACACTTCTCTCGTAGGTAAGACAACCTACGTGACGTCTAACAAGCGCAGTGTGACCTTGTCAGGGGTTGGAAGCCCTATGCACATACTACAATGTAATACAATACAAACACAAGCAGTCACGTATGCGCACACACAAGCTCAAACATACACGCACACACAGTCATAAAAACCCACACACAACCATGCTTTCACACATGTGCTTGCATGATGCACACATACGCACTCACTGTCACAGGCACATAAGCACACACACACACACACTGGCACTCACTAATGCACTTACTCTGCCATATTATCAAATTTGCAGGGACCATCAGCAAGATGGCCCCTTTGATTGACTACACAAAGGGGGTTTCCAGGGACTTCGCAGCCACAGGGATCTGAGTTTACACATCCATGCCCGAGACGCCTAACTGCACCAGGCTTGCTGGAAAGCAGGATGGCAGAGAAACAAAGCACGAATGCCGGAAACAAGGGGTGAAACAAACATGTTATTAAAGGGGTCTACAAAGTGCACACAGGCCGCAGCACCTTAGTCCAGCACTCCAGCTCAAGGTGCGGTTTAGAGCAAAATGCTGGACGGCACCGTACGAAAGAGGGTGTTAAAGAGACCGACCAGTGTACAGAAAAAAACACAGTTCTCTTTATCGAGCCCTGCATCTTTAGAATAATAATAACTATTTGTAAAGCGTGAACATATCAGCCCTTAATGTTTCAAGGTGCAGTAGGGTCGCCAGGGAGATTCAGTGAGCTATTACCCAGAGTCACATGATGCTGAGCTGCCACAGGGGATCGTCATGTGAATCCCGCGCTCCTTCTTTCTGTCAGTAACCAATAGTAGGTGTTCTAGAATGCAAGTTTGATGATGTCAGCGCAGGTTTTGCGTTGTTTTGTGATGTCATCTACTACATGACCTCTGGTTTTTAGCATGTGTTCAGCTGCTTCCGCTATTTTGTGGGGGCTGGTAGCAGTGGCACAAATTAAGAACTGGTAAGATTAGAAGTTAAGCATTTAAGCAGTGATTGTAAACTAACTTTAGTACCAGTAGCTAAGCGAAGCCAGCGAACTAGGGATGCCATTGATTATTCAAATAATATTAAAAAAATTACTTGGGGCCCTGGAGGGGAAGAACCTTCTATCAAAAACATGTTGGAGAAAGGCTCGCTGGCTGAAATTCAACTCAGGTATTATATCTGGCTTTTAGCAGAGCCAGTTGTAGAATATGGACGGAGCATATACCGATGTGGGTGGAGATAGTAGTGGAAGTAGGTGGAGCAAGGGGAAGTGGGTGTGGCCTAATAAAAAAATTGGAGCACCTGCACTTAATATTTTACAAATTAAGCACTGGGTGAAATGTACCTATCAATGTATTTTAATGAACATTCTCAGTTGCGCCCAATTGGCGTTTGAAGAGAACCTGTGAAATAAAAAGACATAATAAGCATCACAGTCGGATGTCCAGGAGCTGTGGAAAGAGCAATGCCATCCAAATAAATGAGGGGTAAACAAAGAACCATAAATAAGGTTCAAAGACCCTGTAAAAGAGATACAAAAACGTAAAAAAGACACACAATGAACACATACACACAACTACATTGTAAATAGTGTTCCCCCAGGTGTGGTTTTTGGAGGAGAGGAAGGAGTTAGTAAATGCTGGCTTACTTATAGTTCAAGGTTAGGAGACCTCATGAGCCTTAGCGTGGTTTTGGGGGGGATCCCTTCCTCACTGCTCAGTTTAAGCAACCTAAATGATATTAAGGTTGAGTTTTAAATAATATGGTGGTAGGTCAATAAAACCTAGAAAAAGTACAAATTGCTCCTCCTTGCTGTTGTTGACCCAACTCACGGTTACTGCCTGGCCAGATCGCCTGCCTTCCCCTCAACGCTGCTCCGATGAAGTGAGGAGTGAGCTGGGCGGTTTTCTATTTCATACTCCCGGGCTTGTTAATTAAGCAAGGTAAATTGGCTGATTAGATACGGAAGTAAGCCCAAATACGGGAGTTCTCAGGCACACGGATCCGCTGTTGCGCCGTGGGCAGGGGCGCGGTTACCGTGAGAGACTGCGCATGCGTTAAAAGCTAGCGTGCAAGGACCTGAGCGCGCGTAGTACCCAGAGAGTCAAGCTAAATGCGCATGCGATAAAGAATACTGCTGAAAGATCGCAACCCTAGGTCAATGCACATGGGTAAAAACCCAGCGCTGCAGTGTCTGTTGTTGGCTATTGCTCGTATTCATTCTGGGGCATAAGATCGAATTTTTGGAGTTTTATTGCCATGCATTGATCATGAGCCCTGTTAAAGTTCAGGATGAAACTAGCAGTCATTGCATTTTAGAGGAGACTCATTGGAGGGTTAGTGCCAGAAACTATGAGCAAGCATATATATTAAACCCCAATGTTTGACACCCTACACATTGTTTTTAGATAGGGGCTAAGCCAATAGTTTTAAGGTTGAGCATGGTTTTTTGTCATATATGGTAGCCAGAGATTATGAGTACGCATATAATTTCAACCCACAGTTTAACACCCTGCACATTGTCATTAAATGGGGGCTAAGCCCTAGGTAATAGGGTTAAGCTTGGTTTTAGTCATACAAGGTTGTAAGAGGCTCAATACATCATATGGGGAAAGACTATGCTCAGAATACGGTGTGCGGTGTCACTGTATACTCAACGTAGCTGGCTCCAAGGAATAGAGTCATTCAGCCCAGAAGTGTCAGTCCCCAAACGAACACCCACCGCTGTTCTTTCTCAAAAAGCCCTGACTCTGTGGGTAGTTGTTCGATCACTGTCCACTGTAACTCATTCACACTATGTTGGTACTCCAGGAAATGGGCTGCCATTTTTGTGGTTGACTTTTTGCATCTGATGTTACTTTTATGTTCGTTGATTCTTATTTTCACTTGCCTCGTTGTCATTCCCACGTATTCCTTCTGGCAGGGACATGTGATTAGGTACACTACATTTCTGCTGTTACAGTTAGTAAATGTACGGTGTTCCCAACTGGTGCCATTTGTAAAGACTAGAGTCTGGCTTTTCTTGGTGAGGTGGCAGCTGTTGCAATTGCCACAGGGGTGATGGCCCTGTACACCCTGTAACCTCGTTTGTTCCACTTTGTGTGTAGGAGGTCTAGTATTGACGAGCATGTCCTTTAAGTTCCTCCCACGTCTGTGGGCAAACAATGGTTTCTCTAGGTTTAGTGAGCGTCTTGTCAGTGTACGCCAATGTTTGTTGATCAGTTTTTGTACTTGGTTGGTTACTGGACTCTAAGTGGTAACGCAAACCGTTCTGCTTGGTTGGTCGTCCTTTTTCGGTTTGTCATCTAAGAGGGCTTCACGATTGTTGTTCCTGGCTCTTTTCATAGCTTTTGCGATGACCTGTTTGGGATATTTTCTTTGTCTCAGTTTCATGCTTAGGTCACTGGCCTGAATTTTGTACTTGGCTATGTCGCTACAGTTACGACGTAGGCGTAGGAACTGCCCGTATGGCAAGTTCTCCCTCAGGTGACGGGGATGGAAACTGTCAAACCTGAGGAGGCAGTTCCTCGCCGTGGTTTCGAAATGGGTCTCTGTTTTCAAAAGGCCTGCTTCATGATAGATGTTGAGATCTAGGAAAACAATAGACCTGTTAGACATTTCATGGGTGAATTTTAAGAAAGGGTTCTAGTCGTTGAGCCATTTCATGAACTCAGTGATTGTCTCGCCATCACCCTTCCAGATCACCAAAATGTCATTGATATATCGTCGCCATGTATGGATTCTATCCCTGAAGGGGTTGCTGGGGTGGAGAATCCTAGAGGACTCCAAATGGTGGACGTAGAGTCCCGCTAGGCTTGGAGCAAATGTGCTCCCCATGCTGGTACCATGGCTTTGCCAAAAGAGAGTGCCTTGGTATTCGAAAAAGTTTTTCGTAAGAGCCAGCGAGATACACTCCATGACAACCCCACGGGGGTTTGATATTTCCATCGGTCAGAATGGAGTACTTCTTCGATTATCAGGAGTGTCTCATCATGTGGGAGGCTTGTGTAGAGACTCTCCACGTCAAGGCTCAAAAGCATTTGTGAGTCATGGTCAAAGGAATGGTTCTGTAACAGTTGCAGTACTGCTTTTGTATCCCTCAAGTACGTGTCAGTAGCTTGCACCAGGGGTCTCAAAAAGGCATCGGCAAATTTTGACAAAGGTTCGAGAATTGATGAGATGCCGGACACAATTGGGCGCCCTGGTGGATTCTCAAGGTTCTTGTGGACTTTGGGTATAGTGTAGAAGTAAGGGGTGCGTGGATTTTTTTGCACCAGAAATTCAGATTCTTTTTTAGTAAGCCAATCATGTGCTAGGGCCTCCTCAATCATCCCTTCTATTTGTATTCGTATGGACTCTGTGGGATCTTCTGCCAAAACCTGATAATTTCTTCTATCAGAGAGGAGTCTCCTGCATTCTTTGTCATAACCAGTGGTAGTTTGAATAACCACTGCCCCACCCTTGTCTGCAGATTCTGATTTGGAATAATTAATCTTGTAGCCCCCAGGTTGGAGAATAATGTAATTTTTTAAAGACATTCAAAATGTTGTGTTGCTTGGCGGACAGAAATAAAACTGGGTCATCTGCGAAAAGTTTTAGTTTTAGAGCGCCGGGAATGGGTGCTCTGATTTGCAGGTCCAATAATAGTAAAGACGCTAGAGGCTCTATGAATAGAGCAAAAAGCACTGAGGACATTGGGCACCCTTGCTGAGTGCCTCGTTTAATTTGTAATGATCCAGCGGTTTGAGAGTTTATTATCATCTTTGCTCCGGCATTACAATAAAGATTATTTATTATTTTCACGAGTTGTAGGGAAAATTTGGTTCTCTTAAAATTGCAAAGCCTCTATGCTTTTGTGTATATAATAATCGATTGCCTTGACTAGAAAGTTGGTATTGCTTGCCAACATTCTCCCGGGCAAAAAACCTGACTTGTCTCTATGGACCACTTATTGGGCAGCAGTAGTCAGTCTTAGCACCATGATTTTGGTAAACAATTTGTAGTCTGTGTTTGATAGGCTGATCAGGTGATAAGAGCCGGGATTATCGGGTGGTTTTCCTTTTTTTGAAGAAGCTTATTAGAACTGCCTCTGAGAAAGATTTCGGAAGAAGATTTCCTTCTATAATCGCATTAAATGCTTGACTTGAATTTCACAGCCACATTCTTTGCCATTGGGGGACCCCCTAATCACTTCCTGAACCTCTTCAGTTGTAATCGGGGCTACTATAAGAACTTGCTGGAAGGCGTTGAGTTTGAATAGTTGGAAAGGGCTAAGAAATTCTTCTATGGTGGAGGAAGGGGTTTGAGATGAAAATGAATACATTTTCTTATAGTGTGATAGAAAAAAACGCTCCAATATCCGCCATTTGGTCTACTACTAGATTTCTATTTTCACTAAAAATGGTTTTAATCGCTGCTTTATTAGATCTCTTTTTTAAAGACCATGCCAGAAGCTTACCAGCATAGTCACTTTCCTCCTAAAGTTTCTGAAAACATGTATTTTTATTGACAATGGTAATAGAAACGTATAAGGATTTTAAATCACTTTGAACCTTGTCCAAATCAGTTTTTGTGCTTAGAGAATAATAAATGATATGTCTCTGGACTGCTTGATCTAAGTTATGCTGTAGGGCCAAAGTTGTAGCCCTTCTTGATTAAGCTATTTTAGACTTATATAATATTATCTCACCTCTAACGTAGGATTTACAAGCTTCCCTGATAAAGATAAAGGGAGCAGAACCCTTGTTTTTCTCTAGAAACTCCTTGATTTTTATTTGCATGCTCGTGACCAATTCTTCCTCAGTTAAGAGAATCTTGTCTAGAGTCCAGCGAGGATGCTCACGTATAGCTGAATTGCCCTTGATTTCTATTACAGGAACTGAATGATCTGAAAAAGGGTTTGCAAGGATATAGGTCTTACCTCGTTCCCAGTAATGTGAGATAAAAAAAATAAGTAGATTCTTGAAGCATAGTTATATCTTTTCTAAAAACAGGTATATTTGTGTGCCTCGGAATGCTGAACTCGCCAAGGATCTGCCAGAATGAATTATTGTATAAGGGTGGTGGCACATTGAGCATCTCTAGGCTTGTTTTGACCTTTATTCTTGCGTGAAGAATCGAGCTGCAAATTCTGTATTAACTTAAAATTGCCCCCTATGATAATATGGCCCGGAAGTTGAGAGAGACCATCTTTGGAGACCCTCCAATGCAGTTGTATAGTCAACAATTGGGCCATAAAAACTAACTATCTGGAAGAATTGGTTGCTCATTTTCCAGATTACAATAATCCATCTAGCGTTGGGGTCTTTTTTGACATGTAAAATTTCTCCACCGCAGTACTGAGTGAACAAAATGGTGATTCCCCTAACGGCCGCCCCTGCGGAGGTGAAAAAAGCTTGAGATATAAGGCTTGGTAGCTTGCAGGGGGTTTTCTCCTCTGAAATTTGTCTCCTGAAGTAAGATAATCTGAATTTGAGCAAACACCAGCCACTGTAACATAGCTTTCAATTTAACCTGTTTTTTTTTAACCTGGTTTTTAAACTTCCCACCAAAGCTGAGGCTCCTACCGAGGTCCTGCACATCAGGTGACAGACAATGAGAAGCCCTTCTTTGGATCCACGGTGCAGCCCGACTTGCCGATTTTCTTCCAGAAAAGTGACTAAGTCAGAAGTTAAACTTTTCACTGGGATGAACCTGGGGGCATATTATCAAGAAAGTGCGTTACATTATCGCCACTTTTATCGGCAGGAAACTGCCGATAAAGCGGCGATAATGGGCTTGATAATATGCTCTATGAATTCCAATCGAAGCCCATGTTAGATGTGAAGACATTTAACATGGGCTTTGATTGGAATTCAATAGAGCATATCATCAAGCCCATTATCGCAGCTTTATCGGCAGTTTCCTGCCGATAAAAGCGGCGATAATGTAACGCCCTTTCTTGATAATATGCCCCCTGGTCCCTGTATCTGACCTGCGGCCCATTGACTTGACTTTGACACCACTGAGCGCGAACAGATATCCATGCTTGCTGCCTCACACTTTTTGGTGCTACCAATGTCTTTAAAAAATCATATTCCAGTTCCCTAGATCAGATATTTGTCGTTTTGATATCTATTTGCTTAATAAATGTTCTCTTTGTTTATAAATTGCAGTAGGATTGTATTGTGTTGTGTTTTCTACTTTTTAAATGCTTTTGTACGGATAAATGCTTTACACTTGTTTTATCCTATTAAGCCTGTCTGCTCTGTGCAACAGGTACCAGGGGTTAAGCTCAGATTTAAATGACTAAAACCTGACTGGACCTAATAAGGAATTGTACCATTATTACTTGAAGAGGTCGACCCTCCACTTCAACTAATAATCCACTTTGTCACAAAGTGCACTATATTTAATTACGCTTGTAATCAGGTGGATAAGATATCTGTCACATTTGTGATCGATTAGCTAGCCAGCAAACTATAAACCAAGGGAAAAGGGTAATTATTCCTATGGTACTTATAATAGGAATTTATTTTGAATTGTACTATGGTGACATCATATTGTAACATGAAAACTTGACAAAATGGTAAGAATAATAACATGTATATTTATATACACTTATCCACTTGTCGCTGCTCCAAGACTATCAGCTCCCCATCCAAGTCAGGATAGGCCAATGTCAGAATGTGCTGCATTATAGGGTGCCATTAAAGATAGTGGGGTAACCCTCAGAACCTGGGTAGGGATGCAAAAGGAAAGCAATGGTACTTTCTGGAATCACGTATAATTGGTTTTACCGTACTTAATACGTTTCATGGAGTTACATTAATCCTCAAATGTAAGAAACACAACACACCAAACTCAACTAAGTTCAGAGGATGAGTTCTTTTTTACTTTTTAGATATATAAGTATATAACTGGCTGTCTCAAACATACCTCTGCAATAAAGCACATGATCGGTAAAACAATTAGTGACTGGTTGTGATCAGTGACATGGTGCTGTACAAAAGTGATATGAATAACACATATTTACAAATATGGATTGTATTTTACAAGAGTGTCCACCATTAAATGCATAAGCCACAACAGGATATAATATTTCCTTATTCTAGTTGAGGAGTTGCATGGACAAGTTGAACTAACAAAGTCAACGTTTTGACCCTACAATTTAGTGCAGATTCATAAGCATCTGTTGCGGGCCTTCACCAGGACAGGGGAGGGATTGACAGCCTGTGAATTAAAAAATTGAATCAGAGGAGTGTGTGTGTTAATGTATTTATAAGTGTGAAAGAAGCAGTGCCAGCCTCATGCTCACCTAATAACTCAGGAAGTATAGTACATTGCTTCTGTATGTCCTAATTTCGGAGGTGTCAGCCGACACCTTACACTCACATCAGGGAGTTATATTCTGCAACAGATGCAAAGAGAGCGTGGCGCTTGTCAAGCCTTGATCACTAATAATGCACAGCATGACATGGTATGCAATTAATGGAGAGTAGTTAGTACTAAGGTACACATACCTTTACAATCACTAGAAACTTTCATCGCCAGCCGGTGGAATAAATAAAGAGGGGCGCTGCTAAAGCGATCACCAAAAACTGTGGAGGCAAAGAGGGCGATGATTTAGCCACTCAGGAACTGTAAAAATGTGAGTGGCTATACAATTAAGCAAGTAACAGTTAATCGGAATGCGATCGTGAGTGTAATACATTAGAACATACTGGAACATAGTGAGTCGCAGCATGCTGATCGATCAATTACACATATACTGAGTTTCAGTAAACATACAAGGCATTATTAGAACATGAACAGGAATTATTCTGAAGATAGACGGCCACATGCATCATTGTTGCCATTTGCGAGTTCTTAATTGCGAAAATTAAGCAATCGCAATTAAGAAATCCCAAACGGTTATGCACCAAGAAATCACAATTTTTTTTGTGATTTCTTAAAATTCCTTAATTGCGATTCACAATTTGCGAATCGCAATTAAGGAATCCCTTCCCATTGATTCCTATGGGCATAGAGGCCCATAGGAATGAATGGGAAGTCATTCTCAATTTGCGATTCACAATTTGCGAATCGCAAATTGAGAATGCAATTACAAGGGCGCAGGGGGGGCACCCCTGAAATATAACTTTAAGTGCATTTTTTGTGTAAAAAGAAACTTTCATAAATGCACTTTTGTGCATTTTTGAAAGTTTTCGCAAATTACCATGAAGGTCAACTTCATAGTAATTTACCTCTCCCTATTTGCGAATTCGCAAATTTAAAATGTTCTTGCATTGCATTTAAGAAATCGCAAATTGCGATTTCTTAAATGCAATAGCAATTTTAGAAATCGCAACATGATTGAGATTTCTAAAATTGCGAAAAACAGGATGCATCCCAATTTTGCCAATTGCATTCGCAAACGGCCGAAATTTGCGATTCGCACTGTTTGCGAATGCAAATGACAATGATGCATGTGCCCGAAAGTCGGTAACGCGCTGGGTCGCGGGGTGCCGATACCCACATTAAGGTAAAAGAAATGTATTTTAAATAAACCCAGGTGTGCGGGATGGCCTTGGTATTAGCAAAGTATTAACTGTGCTTTTGGTTGAAGTGAGACTAATCTGGGATACATACGGCTTGTGTTCTTAGTCATACACCGAGCTACAGTAGCCATACTGACGGCGAGGGTGAATTACAAAGCATTAGTGGGAAACACGTGGGAATTATTCTAAAAGCGAAGTCGGCAAAGCTCTGTGTGGCGGTGTGATGATAAACAAATTAATCCAGCACGGGGTGGCAAAAGAAAGTGGGCATTTTAAATAAAACCGGGTTTGCGGGATTAGCAAAGTAATTACAGTGCTTTAGGTTAAAGTGAAACTGATCTGAGAAACCTGGGGCCTGTGTTGCTCACTTGAGTATCTTCAAAAAGGGAGACGTCCTCATCCGTTTGAATCTTTCCCAGAGTCAGAACGCGTAGGGGATGTCTGTCAGTATATGACGTATCCGGGTGCTCCGTGTACGTGTGAACTAGCGCGTACCTGCTAGTGCAGCAGCTAAAGTAGGTCATATCCTTAATAGCTGCAAAACGTGGTCTGTGTTCCATGAGTTGGACTGGAAGGAGCTATACGTTGGGCTACTGTAAAAGAAATTACACTGTGCGAGATACTCTAACTTACAAGCATGTACCTAGTAATGCAAGTGGAGTTATCCTGATAGGATAGCCTTGTACTTATAATCACATTTATCACAGGCATATACCTAGCAATGCAAGTAGAGTTACCCAGATATGTTCTGTTTGTAGTTATAGACACATATTCACTTTTAACACATATGTAGAGGCATAAACCTGTCATGGTGCTTACAGGGACGCATGATTGCTAGTTAATATAGACATATCACAGCATATCAATGTGCAACATATTTCCATTGAAGCTCTATATCTGGATAAATAAAGGTAACATAATTCCGGCACATAATAAAGATAACATAATTCGGGCACATAAAAGATCTGAACACAGAAATGGAGACACTTATAATCCACTCAGAGAAGTGGTCGTGGTCCCTAAAGTGATGGGGAACACACAGTGTTGTTTAAATGCCCCTCACACACCAACAGGCCCCTTGGTGTCATGCTTCATCATCGGGGCCTTCGCACCCCTCTACGGAATGTGGCGTACTACGACTCGCGGCTACGCAGGAGCACTTGGTTGTGAACTATGTGAGGGTGTGTGTTTAAGGTGTGAGTTCGTGAGGTGAGGTGAAAAAAGTGGGGTTAAAAAATACCTGGCTTGTAGGAAAAAGATAAATTTATTATGTCCTCGGCTGGTATTATTAAAAAAGGTGCAAGGTGGGGTTGATTATATACGTATTAGTATATATCAACCGAAAAGTGTCACCATGTTTCGGAGTACCAAGACTCCTTCTTCAGGACAAGGATATGCACGTTATCCTCACCTTACTCACATGAGATGTCAAAGTGTATTCTACAAAAATAAATAGACTAGGTGAAATGTACCTATCAATGTTTTTTAATGAACATTCTCAGTTGCGCCCAATTGGCGTTTGAAGAGAACCTGTGAAATAAAAAGACATAATAAGCATCACAGTCGGATGTCCAGGAGCTGTGGAAAGAGCAATGCCATCCAAATAAATGAGGGGTAAACAAAGAACCATAAATAAGGTTCAAAGACCCTGTAAAAGAGATACAAAAACGTAAAAAAGACACACAATGAACACATACACACAACTACATTGTAAATAGTGTTCCGCCAGGTGTGGTTTTTGGAGGAGAGGAAGGAGTTAGTAAAGGCTGGCTTACTTATAGTTCAAGGTTAGGAGACCTCATGAGCCTTAGCGTGGTTTTGGGGGGATCCCTTCCTCACTGCTCAGTTTAAGCAACCTAAAGGATATTAAGGTTGAGTTTTAGATAATATGGTGGTAGGTCAATAAAACCTAGAAAAAGTACAAATTGCTCCTCCTTGCTGTTGTTGACCCAACTCACGGTTACTGCCTGGCTAGATCGCCTGCCTTCCCCTCAACGCTGCTCCGATGAAGTGAGGAGTGAGCTGGGCGGTTTTCTATTTTATACTCCCGGGCTTGTTAATTAAGCAAGGTAAATTGGCTGATTAGATACGGAAGTAAGCCCAAATACGGGTGTTCTCAGGCACACGGATCCGCTGTTGCGCCGTGGGCAGGGGCGCGGTTACCGTGAGAGACTGCGCATGCGTTAAAAGCTAGCGTGCAAGGACCTGAGCGCGCGTAGTACCCAGAGAGTCAAGCTAGACGCGCATGCGATAAAGATTACTGCTGAAAGATCGCAACCCTAGGTCAATGTGCATGGGTAAAAACCCAGCGCTGCAGTGTCTGTTGTTGGCTATTGCTCGTATTCATTCTGGGGCATAAGATCGAATTTTTGGAGTTTTATTGCCATGCATTGATCATGAGCCCTGTTAAAGTTCAGGATGAAACTAGCAGTCATTGCATTTTAGAGGAGACTCATTGGAGGGGTAGTGCCAGAAACTATGAGCAAGCATATATATTAAACCCCAATGTTTGACACCCTACACATTGTTTTTAGATAGGGGCTAAGCCAATAGTTTTAAGGTTGAGCATGGTTTTTTGTCATATATGGTAGCCAGAGATTATGAGTACGCATATAATTTCAACCCACAGTTTAACACCCTGCACATTGTCATTAAATGGGGGCTAAGCCCTAAGTAAAAGGGTTAAGCTTGGTTTTAGTCATAAAAGGTTGTAAGAGGCTCAATACATCATATGGGGAAAGACTATGCTCAGAATACGGTGTGCGGTGTCACTGTATACTCAACGTAGCTGGCTCCAAGGAATAGAGTCATTCAGCCCAGAAGTGTCAGTCCCCAAACGGAACACCCACCGCTGTTCTTTCTCAAAAAGCCCTGACTCTGTGGGTAGTTGTTCGATCACTGTCCACTGTAACTCATTTACACTATGTTGGTACTCCAGGAAATGGGCTGCCATTTTTGTGGTTGACTTTTTGCATCTGATGTTACTTTTATGTTCGTGTATTCTTATTTTCACTTGCCTCGTTGTCATTCCCACGTATGCCTTCTGGCAGGGACATGTGATTAGGTACACTACATTTCTGCTGTTACAGTTAGTAAATGTACGTTGTTCCCAACTGGTGCCATTTGTAAAGACTAGAGTCTGGCTTTTCTTGGTGAGGTGGCAGCTGTTGCAATTGCCACAGGGGTGATGGCCCTGTACACCCTGTAACCTCGTTTGTTCCACTTTGTGTGTAGGAGGTCTAGTATGGACGAGCATGTCCTTTAAGTTCCTCCCACGTCTGTAGGCAAACAGTGGTACGAGCCAGGTATTTTTTAACCCCACTTTTTTCACCTCACCTCACGAACTCACACCTTAAACACACACCCTCAAATAGTTCACTACCAAGTGCTCCTGCGTAGCCGCGAGTCGTAGCACACCGCATTCCGTAGAGGGGTGCGAAGGCTCCGATGATGAAGCATGACACCTAGGGGCCTGTTGGTGTGTGAGGGGCATTTAAACAACACTGTGTGTTCCCCATCACTTTAGGGACCACGACCACTTCTCTGAGTGGATTATAAGTGTCTCCATTTCTGTGTTCAGATCTTTTATGTGCCCCAATTATGTTATCTTTATTATGTGCCGGAATTATGTTACCTTTATTTATCCAGATATAGAGCTTCTATTTTGTTTAACCATATTGCTAAGGGAGACCGAATCCACTTGTTTCTCTCTCTCCCCCCTTTTGTTGCATTCAAGACACTTATAATCTGCTCATATGTGTGCATGTCTCTTCATGTTCATTGAAACCATGGTGTACAACCTTTAGGGTATGTATCCAGCGGCACTCTTTGTTGTTAAGTGAGGTGTAGATGTTACCGCCCCTGGGATGTAGGGTGACTTTTTCCAGGACCCACCATTCCATGTGCTCATGGGTGTGTCCTGCACTAGTGTAGTGTTCAACTAAAGGTGCCCCTTGGACTTTACATTTCAATCTTCTGTTATGTTGCAAAATCCTCTTTTTCACTTTCTGTGTGGTCTGTCCCGCATAAATCATTCGGCATGGGCATCTGATGGCATAAATAACGTTCTGACTGTTACAGTTTGCAAATTGAGTAAGGGCATGTGTTCTTCCACGGTGTGTGAACGTAGTTCCAGAGTTGGTGTACTGGCACGCCCTACAGTGGCAACATCTATCCCTTAAAGAAGAACTGAAGGTATCGATGGATGGATTTAAATGAAGTTGTTTGTCTTTGTTCCACACAACCACATGTTTTTTTAACAACAACAACTCTATTAAGATTCCAGATTCGAGAATCTTCCATCTTGACTTCATTTGTTAAAACTTTAATAACCTTGTGTGGTCTAAGAAACAAACCTGAAGTTTTATGCCCCACGGCGGCTCTGATCATGACAAGATCACTTACATTAACCACAGTAGTCTTACAGATTTCCTAGCATCTAAGTTGTGTTTTATTGTAAACACTTTTTGTTCTTCTCTAGACTTCCAAGTGTCATGAGGAAAACACTTCTTTATTTTACTTAGAACTTCATTTATCCAGAATGGTGCTATCATAGTTTTCAGGTGTCTTTTTTTAACAGAATATTACAACCAGTGGTAGCATGAGGTGGGAACCTATAAACCTCCATTTTTATGTTAAGTTAATCTTTCCAGTTTAAACCATTCTGCTTAGCCATAGAAATGGTTTCCCTAAGAACACAAATAAAGCATTCCATCATACCATTCGCTTCTGGATGGTAAAGAGAGCAACGTTGGTGGTCAATAGAACAACGTTGTAAAAAGTGCTCTCATTTCAGCCGATACAAATTGAACCCCATTGTCAGTCAATAAAGATCCAGGCAAACCTTCACGCATGAAAACATTTTTGAGAAAATCAATTACATGTTTAGTGTCAATACCTTTAGTTAATTTGATATCAGGCCACCTGGAGAACATGTCAATCAGGACAAAGACATACGTGCCATCACCATCTCCTGAAACAGGACCCAAAATGTCTAGAGCTAGTCCATGCCAAGGAGCTTTGTACGCTCTCTTATAACCATGGGTTGGACTCTGGGTTTGAGACTTTTCTCACTTAAAGTACAGGGTATACAATCTCTAACCATCCTCTCAATTTGGAGATCCATCTCTGGCCACAAGTAATTCATTCTGATTCTTTCTTTTGTCTTAGAGATGCCTTGGGGACCTTCATGTGCTAGCTTTATCAACTCATCTCTAAAAACCAACGGAGGAATTAATTTTGAACCTCTGAACATTATACCTTTGTTTTCCGAAAGCTCATGCTTTACATTCCAAAATTTCTCCAACTTGTTATGAACATTTCTAGCCCAACCCTTTTTAATTAGCGAACACAAATCTACAAGTTCTTCTTCAGCCTTACACTCCTCACGCCACTTGTCTTGTTTGATTCCATAATGATCAATATTACAGACCCATTCATCACTCTCTTTATCATCGCAATTCAGATCCTTCTCATCATACTGCACTAGTCTTGAGAGAGTGTCAGCAATACAATTTCTTGCACCAGGCAAATATTCAACATTAAAATCATAAGGCTGAATAGTCACTATCCATTTAGAAATTCTGCTTGAAATAGCATCAAAGCCTTTTTTGTTGAAAACCTCACACAAAGGTTTATGATCCGTTCTTACAGTGAATTTCGAGCCCCAAAGCAGATTCTTGAGTTTTTTGTGGCCCAGTGAACGGCCAAAGCCTCACTCTCTATAACCGAATACCTCCTTACCGCCTCCTTAAGACTACGGGAGAGAAACAAGATTACATTGAAATTATTACCTTTCTCCTGTTGTAAAACGGCACCTAGACTCTTCATACTGGCATCAGTAATCAAAGTAGAGTTCAAAGAAGGGTCAAAGCTCTTAAGTTTAGGAGTTTTCTCAAGAGAGTTTTTTAAATCAACAAATTCCTTTTCACAACGTTCACACCAGTTGAAATCAACTCCTTTGCTTAGCAACGTTCTCATGTTTATAGTCTTCTCTGCAAAACCTTTAACAAATTTGCTATAGTATTCTATAGTAGTAAAAATTTCATCACTTCTTCTTTATTTGTGGAGGATACAAGGTCCTGCATAGACTCAACTAACTCAAGCTTTGGTTCAACACCACTCTCAGAAAAAGCATGACCAAGATAGTCGATAGAGGATTTACTGAATTTACACTTGTCAATTCTGACAGTAAGATTGTGTTGACTAAATATCTCTAAGACTTGGCTTACCCTTAAGTCATGTTCTTCATTATCACTCCCAAAAATTAAAACATCATCCTGGTAAATCTTAACACCAGGTTGACCATGTAGAACTTTCTCAAGTGCCCGTTTAAAGACTGGCGCTGCCGATACCAACCCAAAGGGTAATCTGAGAAATCTGAAGGTCCCAAAGGGTGTAATAAAGGCAGTGTGATCTTTGGATTCATCATCTAATCTAATCTGATGGTAAGCAGATTTGATATCAACAGTTGAAAAAACGTTGGCATCCTTCAATAACATTAGCATTTCAGCAATCTTGGGAAGTGGATATCTGTCAACATTGACTTGTTTATTGAGTGCGCGCAAACGGTATACACTCAAAATATTGAGTTTTTAATATTGATTAGCATTAATCTCGATTAAAAAATATAGAATGGACACAATATTGACTGGACAGAATATAACAACAAAAATATCGAATAGGATAGCATTAATATCGAATCAAAAATATAGAATCAACATAATATCGAATGGACAGAATATAGACAACACAAATATAGAATAGACAGAATATAGACAACAAAAATATAGAATGGACAGAATATAGACTACAAAAATATAGAATGGACAGAATATAGACTACAAAAATATCGAATTTGAGGTAAGTAAGTGAATATCAATGTTTAAAGTGTTTTTTCTGTTAGTATATGTTTGAAAAGTGTATATTTATTTTATTATTTATGTAATTTTTTTTATGGTATTTCATTTTTGCATAATATAATTCTGTAGCGGGTTGAGGGTTTATAGGGGAATAGGGTGGGAAGTAATCTAATAATAATTAATTAAACATGTTAATTTATTTATTGGTATGTATTTTGAATTATTTGTTAATTAATTATTATTGGTAAATTAATAAAAATATAATTGGTAATTAATTTTAATTAATTGATTAATTGATAATTATGTTAATTTTAGTAGTTTATTTTCTGTAGTGGGTTGTGGGTTTATAGGGGAATAGGGTGGGAAGTAATTTAGTTATAAATAATTAAATATGTTAATTTATTTATTGGTATTTAGTTTGAATTAATTGTTAATTAATTATTAATTGTTGAATAATTAAAATATAATTGGTAATTAATTTTAAATAATTGATTAATTGATAAATATTTTAATTTTAGTAATTTATTTTCTGTAGCGGGTTGTGGGTTTATAGGGGAATAGGGTGGGAAGTAATTTCATTATAATTAATTAAATATGTTAATTTATTTATTGGTATTTAGTTTTAAATTAATTGTTAATTAATTATTAATTGTTAATTAATTAAAATATAATTGGTAATTAATGTAAAATAATTGATTAATAGATAAATATGTTAATTTTAGTAATTTATTTTCAGAAGCCGGTTGTGGGTTTATAGGGGAATAGGGTGGGAAGTTATTTAATTATAAATAATTAAATATGTAAATTTATTTATTTGTATTTATTTTAAATAAATTGGTAAATAATTATTAATTGGTAATTAATTAAAATATAATGGGTAATTATTTTAATTGATTTATTAATTGATAAATATGTTAATTTTAATAATTTATTTTCTGTAATGGGTTGTGGGTTTCTAGGGGAATAGGGTGGGAAGTAATTTAATTGTAAGTAATTACATTTTTAAAATCTTTTCTTTAATCTAATTTTTAATTATTTCTTAATTGTAAATTAATTTATTGTTAATTGGTAAATAATTTGTATTAGTAGGTTAATATTTTTAATAATTAATTTGTATTTGTATTTTTAATTGATTAATGAATATATTATATAAAAGTGTTAATTATTTTAATTAATTTGTAATTGGTATTAATATTTATTTTATTTTTATTTATATATGAAGTATTTACTTTCC
This sequence comes from Lissotriton vulgaris, assembly GCF_964263255.1. NCBI lineage: Eukaryota > Metazoa > Chordata > Amphibia > Caudata > Salamandridae > Lissotriton > Lissotriton vulgaris. The sequence continues at coordinate 412,395,032 of NC_141689.1, read as the reverse complement.
CTACTGTTGCACTCACTGGAGTGGGAATAGTAGTTTATACCCTCCGGCTATCCAACGCTTTCCCTACTGTTGCACTCACTGGAGAGGGAATAGTAATTTTTACCCCTACGCTATCCAACACTTTCCCTACTGTTGCACTCTCTGGAGTGGGAATAGTAATGTTTATCTCTACGCTATCCAACGCTTTCCCTACTGTTGCACTCTCTGGAGTGGGAATAGTAATTTTTACCTTCCCGATATCCAATCCTTTCCCTACGGTTGCACTCACTGGAGTGGGGATAGTAAATGTTTTGCCTACGCTATCCAACACATTCCCTACTGTTGCACTCACTGGATTGGGAATAGTCATTTTTACCCCTACGCTATCCAATGCTTTCCCTATTTTTGCACTCGCTGGAGTTGGAATAGTAATTTTTACCCTCCCGCTATCCAACTCTTTCCCTACTGTTGCACTCATTGGAGTGGGAATAGCAATTTTTACTCCTAAACTATCCAACGCTTTCACTACTGTTGCGCTCACTGGAGTGGGAATAGTAATTTTTACCCCTACGCTATCCAACACTTTCCCTACTGTTGCACTTTCTGGAGTGGAAATAGTAATTTTTCCCCTCCCGCTATCCAACGCTTTCCTTACTGTTGCACTCTCTGGAGTGGGAATAGTAATTTTTACCCCTACGCTATCCAACGCTTCCCTACTGTTGCACTCTCTGGAGTGGGAATAGTAATTTTTACCCTCCCGCTATCCAACGCTTTCCCTACTGTTGCACTCACTGGAGTGGGAATAGTAATTTTTACCCCTACGCTATCCAACGCTTTCTCTACTGTTGCACTCACTGGAGTGTGAATAGTAAATTTTACCCTCCCGCTGTCCAAGGCTTTCCCTACTGTCGCACTTTCTGGAGTGGGAATAGTAATTTTTTACCCTCCCGCTATCCAACGCTTTCCATACTGTTGCCCTCACTGGAGTGGGAATAGTAATTTTTACCCCTGTGCTATCCAACGCTTTCCCTACTGTTGCACTCACTGGAGTGGGAATAGTAATTTTTACCCCTACGCTATCCAACACTTTCCTTACTTTCGCACTCTCTGGAGTGGGAATAGTAATTTTTACCCCTAGGCTATCCAACGCTTTCCCTACTGTTGCACTCTCTGGAGTGGGAATAGTAATTTTTACCTCTACGCTATCCAACGCTTTCCCTACTGTTGCACTCTTTGGAGTGGGAATAGTAATTTTTACCTCCCCGGTATCCAATGCTTTCCCTACTGTTGCACTCACTGGAGTGGGAAAAGTAAATGTTATGCCTGCGCTATCCAACGTTTTCACTACTGTTGCACTCAATGGAGTTGGAATAGTAATTTGTACCCCTAGGATATCCAACGCTTTCCCTACTGTTGCACTGTCTGGAGTGGGAATAGTGATTTTTACCCTCCTGCTATCCAACGCTTTCCCTACTGTTGCACTCACTGGAGTGGGAATACTAATGTTTACCCCTACGCTATCCAACGCATTCTCTACTATTGCACTCTCTGGAGTGGGAATAGTAATTTTTACCCCTACTCTATCCAACGCTTTCCTTACTGTTGCACTCACTGGAGTGGGAATAGTGATTTTTACCCCTACGCTATCCAACGCTTTCCCTACTGTTGCACTCTCTGGAATGGGAATAGTAATTTTTACCCTCCCGCTATCCAACGCTTTCCCTACTGTTGCACTCCACGGAGTGGGAATAGTAATTTTTACTGCTACGCTATCCAATGTTTTTTCTACTGTTGCACTCACTGGAGTGGTAATAGTAAATTTAACCCTCTCGCTATCCTATGGTAAATATATTGTATATTTTTTAATAATACTAAGTTTATACATATATATATATATACATGAATTCAAAAATATTTTTATTTATATTAACTATTTATTCCTTTTATGTTATTTAAGTATTTTAAGTATGTTTAAGTTAGTTATATTTATTATTTTATTAATTTTAAATTACTTTTAACTATTTAAAAAATTCGATATTTTGACTTAATTTTTGACAACGATATTTTTGATTCAATATTTTTGTACTTACCTGTTTGGAGATAGGAAGTCGATATTTTGGCATTCTATATTTTTTACTCGATATTTTTGTAGTTCTATATTTTTGCCATCGATATTGTTTCATTGATCCATGCGACTACCGGAGCCAACCATTGTGTTCCTTCCACTTCTTCAATGATACCATCATTTTTTAATTTGTCCAATTGCTCCTTTATTTCTTCTCTCACTGAGAAAGGGACACTATGGGCCCGATTCACAGAACTAACTTAAGACAAAATCCTAAACTTACTGCTTTTGGTATTCACAGAAGTTAAGTCTGTCTTAAGACAAAATCCTAACTTCTGTGAATACCAAAAGTAGTAAGTTTAGGATTTTGTCTTAAGTTATTTCTGTGACTTGGGCCATATGAACCTTGCTAACAACAGGAACAGACCTAAACACTAATTTAATTTTGTGTGCATAGTCTCGGAGGCAACCCAATTTTCCATTGAAAACACTGGGAAAAGACACTTTGAAATTGGAGATGTAGGCAGCCTCACCATCATCACCAATGATCTGTTTCACATGAAAATGTTCTTTTAACAGAATGGGAGGATCACTGTTGGGATCTAACATAACCCCTAGATCTTTTTGGTGAATCCAACTTAAAATACTATTCCCTTTATAAATGATATAAACTTTTCCAGCGATAAATCTACCTTTGTATTCAATCAGCCCTTGAAAATAACCTATAAGTTTAATCGGTTCACCACCATAAGCATAGGGATTGATATCAGTTTTGACAACCTTAACATTACCTTGTAAATGGTGAGTGTAGAAATGTTTTGACACAACAGTAATTTTTGCTCCAGAGTCAAACTGAACACAGGTGCACTTTCCATCGACTAAAGCTTCATCGATGGGACCTTTCTTACCATCGTCAGAAACTTGAGAGACAATTTGCCCACAGTCTATTTCTGAATCTGTATCACTGTCTGAGAAAACTCCACGAGTAACTGTACTTACTTTAACTTTGTCTTTCTTTGCATGACATGCAGAAGTATAGTGACCAATGTTTTTACAATCATTACATGTAGCTCTCAAAGCAGGACATTTCTTATCATTTGCTAAGTGACCAAGATTCCCACATCGAAAACATTTGGGTTGAAAATTTGGCTTTTGAAACATACGTGAACTATTTTTCTCTGTTTTAAAACTTCTTTTAGTGAAGTTACTCTTAGTAGCTGTCTCAACCTCTTGCACAATATCTCCTTTGCTTTCATGCTTTGTTATGATTTCTACGCACTTTTCACTCGTCCTTTTTTCTCCACTCTGGACCTGTAAGGCTCCGACAGCGCCGGGACACTCCTCGGACTAGCCGTGCGCTATATATTAATAACTTCTTCTACAGAAGGGTCATTTTTCTACCAAATGTCATCTCTTACCTTTTGCACATTGCACCCCAACATAAACTGGTCTCTTATTCTCTCTTCTAGTAATGCGCCACATTTACATGAAGCCCCCAATTTCCTTAATGCTGTAATGTAATTTTCGACAGTTTCACCCTCATTCTGATTTCTGCGTCCAAAGTGGTATCTCTCGAGAATCTTGCTAACTTTCGGTAAATAAAGTCCGTCCAATTCTAAAATACAAATTTCATATTCATTCTATGTAGTGTCATCAGTATGTGGAAGGTGATCATAAACTTCTTGCCCATCAGATCCTAGACAATGAAGAAGAAGAGCTGTTCTTCTTTCAGCACTTAAATTAGTGCCACACCCTTAGGCGTATCTTTCAAACACCTTTTTCCACTTTTGCCACCTAATGGGGGGATCACCAGGTGTCGAAAGAAATAAAGGTGGTGTTGCCACATTTTGCATGGTGAAATGATATTATAGGTAAAAATGTGCTTCTCTTAAAATTGTATACTTGAAAGTAAATGTGAGTGAAACTGACAACAATGAAAGTACGAGTATAAATCATAAACCTGTACTGTATAATGAAGCAGGATACTACTTAGAAAGATTACCCATTATTTTTTTTTAAACACTGCATATGTGATAATGTGAGAGACACACTAATAATGATAAAGATAAAAAAAAATAAACAGGTCAGTAAGAGAGCTGAATACTGCTCACTAAATAATATAAACAAACTTCCAGATAAACGTAATACTGCAGTCCACCTGAAGAGGCACCCAAATCTTCGTCGAGTCTTTGTCGCTGGTTCTTAAGATAAATTCATGGAATCCTCAGTGATGCTGGATCATGAGAAGAGTATGGATGAAGTCAATAAGGGGTGAGGTAAATAATTAAAAAATAAACGGAGTTCCGACGTCAAAACGTCCCATACAACACTGCTGGAAATATGCTGTACCGCTAACTAAAATGTAGAGAGAGGATGTCCTAAGATGGCGGCAATGTTACGTGCGTCATGTACAACATAATGTGATGAGACCAGAGTAGAAGGAGAAGACGGTACCGCTAACTAAATTTTAAAGAAACAATCTTCTAAAATGGCGGCTACGTTGTGTGCGTCGCACACAACGTAACGTAGTGACACCAGAGTAGAAGGAGAATACGGCACGGGGCTTGAGACAGTGACCGGAGGAACACAGAGAGAGTTCCAGGTAAGAACGTCATCAGGTTTGTTTTTCTGCAATGTAAATGGATGTTAGTTTCAACCAGATTGAGTTCCTCAGCAGTAATATGAAAAGCATACCAAATACGCAAAAACACTTCCTCTCTTTATTTTCCTTAAGTTTCTTGACGCAAAATTCTGAAACAATAAAATTATATCCAAGGGGAAATGGAACACAGGACTCTCGGTAAGCTGATGACAAATGTACAGTTCTTGCCTACATGAGATTTACAACCCACTAAGTCAAATAAAGATGCACAAGAATACACACAAATCTTGTTGTTTAAAGTACGAAATTCCCAAAGCCCACATCGAAGCCTCCCAACCCCTTTTACGGCAAAGTTAAGGTGATGATTAGAGTGAGGCATGTGGCGAAAGCTCAGACTTTGCGGAAACACTCACGTTTTTGAAGTGAAGATTCATAGATGTCCATTGTCAGCATAAAGGAAGAGTAAGAGGTTCCTTACTTGGTTTAAATGAAAGTCCTTTGTACTTTTCAAAAATTTGGTTTGAAGATGTTGGTGTTGGGACCAATTTTGTAGAGATTCTGTAAATGCTGGGTAAGTCTCCTTCCAATGTCGCCAGTAAAAAATTAAGAATAATCATTCATGGAAAAGTGGTGATGAAATAAAAATGAGTTTATTCCAGAGTAAAGAAATGTCCCATCCACCTGCCAGCTGGAGCCAGGCAAACTGATACACTGCAGATCATGAGAGTTCCATTTCCATGGTGATAATCAAAGGAAAACATTAACATAGAGCATGCATGCAGGACAGTTTCAAATATAATGAACAGGATAAACTTAACACATATTACAGTCTCCTTGAATGCGGGTGCAGCTGGTTTCACAGTTTAGTTGTTGGTTGATCTCCTCTATGTAATCTTCTATATTCTGGACAACCACTGCACCCCCTTTGTCCACAGTCTTTATCACACTGGATTTGTTCTCATTCAAAGATTGCAAGGCTAGTCTTTCTTCCTTCGTGATGTTATGTCTGATATATTTTGTATTTTCCAGCAAGCTCATAACTTCAGTCATCACTATTTTCTCATAAGCTATATTCTTTTCACTCATTAAGTGTGCGGCAGGTATAAAGGTGGATGCTGGACGGAATTTTGTTGCTGCAGCTTTTCTATTGTATTGGTCATTCTTTACAAAGAAGTACTTCAGGCGGATTTTTCTAAAAACTGTTGCAATTCCAATTTAATGTTGAGAGAGTTAGGAGGAGAGGTGTGTATGAAAGACAAACCCTTTGCAAGGATATCATGTTCGGCCTTACTCAGGGTGTAGTTGGAGATGTTAAGGATAGGATCTTTGTTAGTAGTAGTTGTAACCTCGCTTTGGTTTCCTATGGTGAGTTGCTTCCTTCTCATCATTGAGGTCTCTCTGCTAATCTGTACATCATTGACTGGTGTGGAAACTACCAGCGGTACGTCTGACGCCTGGTCCGAGTCTCCCCATGGTTCTGTTGTGGTTGAAAGCATACCCTGGTGTTCCCTTGTTGATTGTTCTTCGTCTGATTCCATCTGGGCGGTCTCCCCCAGCCTGGGTCTCTGTTGGTCCTGGAAGAATCGCCTAAAAAAAGATGAGGTGGAAGGCCCAAAGGAGTCTTGTTACTGGGCACCGGATTGGTACGCTGGTCCTTGGGGGAAGGGGTCCCTGTTGTTGGAAAGAAGTTCCCTGTGTATATGTGCGTGGATTAGTGCTTGTGCTGGGTCTATCAGAGTCGCTCTCTGATCCGCTACCAAAGGAGGAGTTCATGAAGGTGGCAAATGTCCTTGAATTTTGTCCATTACGATTAGTGAAAAAACCTTGTGAATCTTGTGTATAATAGTTGTCACAGATGTAGGGGTATGTAATCTTTTTTTCGCATGCCTTAATGTCTTTGGTCAATTTCTCTAGTTTCCTGTTCAGTGTCGTCATGTTGAACTCGGCAGTAGCTTTCTTTGCCCGTTCCAGAGCTTCTTTTGCGTTTTTGAGAGCTCTATCCTCTAGGATTTCTTTTTTAAGGTCAACTATTTCCTGAATTCATTTCTTTCCGTATTCCAATACTGTTTCAACTCCCAACACCATCCAGTGCTGGGAGCAGTTGTTAGCCACAAAGCTGAACCCTTCACGGAATTTTGGGAGGTCTATGAAGATGGCCGGCTCATTTCGAACTTGTAGCCCTTTAGGAATAATGTTTGCTTACAGGTATTTAGTTAGTAGATGACCATGCAGGCGTGTACGAATGAACTTTTTGTCCAGTCTTTCCAGACAGGATAGTTTCTCGTTCAAAGTGGTGTCTACTGGTATTAGTCCAGTACCCAAGTAATCAAATTCTGCTTGTTCTTGGATTAATTTATGAATGTAGTCCTCACTGTAGGACAGCGTTTCTTTATGTGACATCGTATGATGTTTAAATAGTCACGACAAATGTATCTGAACCCTCGCAGGTGGACACCTGCACTAGCTAGCCATTGAAGATAATGGGGTAACCCAGTAATTCTCAGAACCTGGGTAGGGATGCAAAAGAAAAACAATGGTTCTGTTGGTAATCACGTATAATTGGTTTTACCGTACCTAGTACGTTTCATGGAGTTACATTAATCATCAAATGTAAGAAACACACAACACACCAAACACAACTAAGTTCAGAGGATGAGTTATTTTTCACTTTTTAGATATATAAGTAAATAACTGGCTGTCCAAAACATAACGCTGCAATAAAGCACGTGATCGGTGGAACAATTAGTGACTGGTCGTGATCAGTGACATGGTGCTGTACAAAAGTGACATGAATAACACATATTCACAAATATGGACGGTATTTTACAAGAGTGTCCACTATTGAATGCATAAGCCACAACAGGATGTAAGATTTCCTTATTCTAGTTGAGGAGTTGCGTGGACAAGTTGAACTAACAACGTCGACGTTTCGACCCTAAAATTTAGTGCAGATTCATAAGCATCTGTGGTGGGTCTTCATCAGGACAGGGGAAGATATGACAGCCTGTGAGTTAAAAAACTTTAATCAGAGGAGTGTGTGTGTTTATTTATTTATAAGTGTGAAAGGAGCAGTGGCAGTTTCATGCTAACCTAATAACTCAGGAAGTATAGTACATTGCTTCTGTGTGTCCTAATTTTGGAGGTGTCAGCCGACACCTTACACTCACATCAGGGAGTTATATTCTGCAACAGATGCAAACAGAGCGTGGCGCTTGTCAAGCCTTGATCACTAATAATTCACAGCATGGCATGGTATGCAATTAATGGAGAGGAGTTAGTACTAAGGTACACATACCTTTACAATCACTAGAAACTTTCATCACCAGCCGGTGGAGTAAATAAAGTGGGGCGCCGCCGTAGCGATCACCAAAAACTGTGGCGGCAAAGAGGGCGATGATTTGGCCACTATGCAACTGTAAAAATGCGGTCGGCTATACAATTAAGCAAATAACAGTTAATCGGAATGCGATCGTGAATGTCATGCATTAGAACATACTGGAACATAGTGAGTTGCAGTATGCTGATCGATCAATTAAACATATAGTGAGTTTCAGTAAACATACACGGCATTAGTAGAACCCGCACCGGAATTATTCTGAAGACAAAGTCGGCAACGCGCTGGGTCACGGGATGTCGATAACCACATTAAGGCAAAATAAATATATTTTAAATAAACCAGGGTGTGCAGGATGGCCTTGGCATTAGCAAAGTATTAACTGTGCTTTTTGTTGAAGTGAGACTAATCTGGGATACATAGGGCCTGTGTTCTTAGTCATACACCGAGATACAGTAGCCATACTGACAGCAAGAGTGAATTAAAAGCATTAGTGGGAAACACATGGGAATTATTCTAAAAGCGAAGTTGGCAAAGCTCTGGGTCGCGGTGTGACGATAAACAAATTAATCCTGCACGGGGTGGCAAAAGAAAGTGTGCATTTTAAATAAAACCGAGTTTGCAGGATTAGCAAAGTAATTACAGTGCTTTAGGTTAAAGTGAAACTGATCTGAGAAACCTGGGGCCTGTGTTGCTTACTTGAGTAACTTCAAAAGGGAGACGTCCTCGTCCATCTGAATCTTTCCCCGAGAGAGAGCGCGTAGGGGATATCTGTCAGTATATGACGTATCCCGGTCCTTCTACAAGGCACTATGCCGGGAATGCCACCCTGCATACATTATACCTGACACGGGTATATTGTAGCGCAGGGGTTCACAAGGTGACACTGCTGCTGAGCTGCGTCACTTTGTAAATAGGTGGCAACATGGCGAATTTTAACGCTGCTGGTGCGTCACAAAAAGTGACAGAACTGCGGCGTAACAGTGACGCTTGGCCTCATCATGAAGGCCCAAAGTACTAAACAGGGGGTAGGGAGGGGAAAGAAGGGGTTTAGAGAGACTTAAGGAGAGGCTTATAGAGTGTCAGACACCCTCCCACAAAGCAGTAAGCCCATTGCTATTCTCAAGCTGCAGTTCTAATGTCACTACAGCCAAAAAGGACCCAAAACAGTAGTAAATGTACTCCAGCTCTAACCTGCAACCTGCAGTAAGTATAGCACCACAAATGGACAGCCAATGGTACTACAACAAACTCCCATAGAAAATAATGAAGGTAGGGAATTAAAGAAATCATGTTAAATAACATTAAATTATTCAAACTAATTAAAAATATAAACAAAGTCAATTTAATGTTAACAACCTTACATAAAAGTACAGCAAATGATTTTATTTTATGAATGTAAAGATAAATGTAAATTAGTTTTTATTAAAATATATTTAAATTACTTTTCATTCATTATTTACATACGTTTTAATAACCAGTGATAAATAATATTTTTTTTTAATTTAGGTGGGTATTTTGGAAATGAAAACTTAAACTTTATAAAAAATACATATATTTAAAATGTTTAGATTTTAAGTTAAAGCAAATTTAATAGTTGTGTAGTGCACGCTGCGTAGAAGACCTTTAGTAATCGATTCAGTTTTGGCCCCAAAAACACGCATGCGTCGAATTTCTTACAATGGCAACGTGTGCACGTTTGGCGATTCCCTTGCGGGAGCGAGCTTTGAAATCATCTGTTTGTAAATAACAGATGGTTTCAAAGCTCACTCACGCAAGGAAAACAGGCACAGGTCCCCTCCTCTCTCCCCTCCCCCTGCTGTATCCTCTTCTCTTCGCCAGCGCGCGGCGCACGCGCTTGTCATTGCTTCTCATTTCTTTTAGTTACTTAATGGACGTTATGATGTGATACCTTTTAAATTTGTGTGTGTATTAAATATGCCATTGTATTCATTTATGATTTGGTTCTAATAGGGCGAAGCTCCTCTATTGTTGATCCACTTTATTTGTAACAAATCAATCACTATAATGAACCAGTTCTCAATGTTGAGCTAATATGCACCCATCAGTTTCCAAACACCTGGATGAGACTGTGCTCTTCCCCTGTCTCTCCCTCCCTTGGACTACGATAGTATTTTATTAGTTCTAATAGTGTGTGGCATTAGCCAGTCTACAGCAAGCACTTCGCGCCATTGAAATTAAAATATCTAAATGAGAATAGTTCTTAAGCTACATTCTGCTCCGAAAAGCTGCTCCAGGGGCTGCCAATAATGGAATCTAATTTTCCTCCAGGAATTCCCACAATGCCTTCAATGTGGAGTATGAACAACACCTCCTCCCAGGACAGGAGGTTGAAGGACATGGGAGAGCCACCACCAGCTACCATGACCTCTTAGTGTACCCTGGCAGATGTCCTCCTGTGGGCATCTGGTGTTGGAAACAAGCATTCACCTTAGCCACAATTCTGGCATAATTTCCGTTCTCTAGCTCTTGGTTGTTGTTTGGACCAGTGTTCTAAACAACTGTGGATCAAACTTAGTTATCCCATTCACCATTAACAATTCACTCATTTTTAGAGAACTCTGGCTGTCTTTTTCCAGACATTTTCCAAAAAGAAAAAAAAGAAGACAAAGTTCTGCTGCTGATTTATGTTGTGAGTGGCAAATGGTTTATGTGGTTAATGAGTGTCTTTTGCAGTGAGAGCTGCAGTTGTTGTGTCTGAGTAGATTTTGAAGGATGCGTCCAACGTTGGAACTCTGTCCATCACTGTGTTCCTCCATGGTGAGGGCCCTTCCGTACCACTCTGATGATGGACAACTCTAAATATGGTGGACTCATGTCTTCCATAACAATATTTACAGAGGTGTATCCATCAATGTGGACTGTGGACCGACAGACTGTCCTCCAATATGATGGATGGTGGTCTATCAGGCCAAACCCTAAATATAGCAGGCAGAATACCCTGGCCTGATGGGTGGACCAATCCCTCCATGACAGAGGAATGACAATTTGTCCACAAACTCTAAATCATGCTCTAACTGTTAATCTAATGTAAGATTGCTATTTTCCAAAAATATCCACCTTGAGCAGTCTTTAGACTTAAAAACAGTATGGAATATGTAAGCTCCTGTACAGACACTGCCCAGGAACTCATCTTTAATTAAATAAAAGGTGAATAGGTGTGATAAAATGTTAATGTTAAAAACATTATATTTGAGATGCCAGACCTTCAAAGGCCCCAACTAATTTCCTGTGAGTAGAACTTGTGGACTCTGGATGAATCCAGATGCATTAAACCGCATTACGGACACTTTGGCTCAACACTATTTTCATATTTTGAGGGTCCAATCACTAGAAAGGACCACAAGCCTTGAAGAAGCACCAGGCCTGTAAGCCCACAGGGTGTGAAACACGTGTTGGCTGGGCTTTAATTCATGAAGCTTAAAGAATAGCTTTAATATGGAATACATAAGAACCCTGATCACCAATTTTTTAGATGAATGCTTTTTTTGGAATTACCTATACAAATGTTGCAACCTCTGATTTATTGATACGATTAGAAACTTGTAATGCATCTTTCAACCAATACCAAAGTATTATACCACAACTACGACCTTCAATCTGTTTTTTTATTGATTTACATTAATTGTTTCGCATACGGGATACTATAGATAATATAACCATAACTTAAAAGGAGATTTCCGAGTGTTGATACCCCCTTCAAGTTTTTCTTGTTATTTATCTACTGGGTTAGAGGGTACACCCTTATATCCAACTCTAGACCAAACTTCCATAAATCAGTTATCGGGCCTTCTTTAGAGGTTCCATGGGGTGTGAGACCTACCCTCTGATTAGTACACTTATCGGTTTATTACACCAATTTTACTTAAGTATAAAGTTAATAACAGATGAGAAGCTATTATTTTAGATAGCAACAATGGAAGCCCCAATAACAACCACAAACGAAAAATGTGTTGTGTGCATTTGCACTTTAATCCAATTTATAGCTGCATGTTATTAGGGACCATTATATTGTAAGTTCTTCTTAGCTGTGGACACCTCTATTAAATATAAAATCCAGTTGTATATGGTAATTAACAACTATGCTCCTGGCAAATTACAAACATTTGGTGCAACACTGCTTTTATTCTAAAGTCTTCAGGCTTGGGAACTCTTAGCTTTTGCCTTTTTGGCACAATGTTTATTTCATGAAACTCTGCAAACATCTCTCTGCTAACAAGCATAAAAACTTGAGTCGCCTCAAGTATTTTGACTGCTGCTCATCTTTCATATTTCCTCCTTCTTCCCTTTTCAACACGGAATTTAAGACACCCATGGCCACACCTATGCTTTCTAAAACCCCTGTATAAATTAAAATTTAGTAAAAACTATGGTGAAATCGGAATTTTTTTTTGTACATATGTAACAGTGCTTTGGGCATTACACTCTGTGAAGCTGGTAGGTGTTTTCAATGTGAAATGCAACTTTGCTACTTCTTTCATTGTTTGTAACAGAAAAGTCCAATGAACACAAACGTTTCATACTACTTAAAATGTTTCCAGTTCAGAAATAAAAATGTTGGTAAACTGAATGTACCTTTAGCATTACAATGGGAGTGAGAAGCAAAGGGCCATGTGTCAGTTTAAAATAGGTTCTCATAGATTAAGTTTCTCGTCTATGCCTTTTGGGCATTCGTTGCTCATAAATATAAGACATTTCTGTTTAGTGTAGTTGCATGTCGGACCATCCACTGATGTGTATTAATGGCAGTCATGATTTGAATTTAATAAGTAGAATTTTGTAACTTTCCCCGACGTAAAATATATAATTCCATGTAAAAAATGAGTTGACCTGAATCCAGCAGAAACCGTTTGCAACAAATCAACTGATATATTCACCTTGATTGTGGTGTGTTTAATGGTTATAGTACGTAATATTTTATTGCATACATTGCATCTCATGAATGCCCCCATTAGGAGTAAGTGTTCCCTATTTTCCAGCCAACCCCCTCTCCCTCCCTCCCACATTTACTATGGCTATGCTGTTGAACAAGGAAATCTGATTGTTTAAATAACATCAAAATAGATTGTTTTTAAACACGATAAAAAACATGTGTTATCACTTGGTACTGTGAAGTCCATATTACATACACCTAAGATTGGATGCCAAGGTTAGACGTGAACGCCTAATGAATTGCCGAGTCGGGAGCGGCTGCATTTGCAGTTGTAACAGTGCAGCCTATAAACATATGTTTCAGTAATTCTGCAAAGCAGGAGGCATGTAAAACTCATCACTTCTGGCCCCTCGCATGCATCAAAAGTGCGATACCTCCGTTTGATGGGGCCACTAATTATTGTGTAGTCAGAAAGTGCTCTATAAAAGGCGTGAAGGGGTAATTCAATGCAGCCCCCTTTTATCTGCCTCTCCAATTGATGTCTATACAGAGCAGAGCGGGGCTCCCCAAACACGCCGGTCTGTTTCAGATACATAAGATTAAGTAGCAGGCGACATTGAAGAGCTCCTAGGCCACCCAGGAGCGATGGAAGCAGCGGAAAAGCTGTCAGGATCTGCCCTTTTCCCCATTAATCTGAGAGCTTTTCAGCCTTGCCAAATCGCATCTCCTTCAAATGAGCTGGGAAGACTGTCCGTCTACTTTCTAACTCCCCCTCCCCACCTCCCCGACAACATCCATTAACCCATTGATTACCACAGCCTTTTACTTTTCCGCCCCTTGTCTTTCCCTTTCCCAGAGGGTGAACTTTGACCCCGTGACGGGAACGACGCGCTCTTCACACGCACTGTGCGGGCGGCCATCGCAGGAGGCCTAGCTGGGCAGTTCCTGTTACGGAGCTCACCGTCACCGGCATGGTTTACTTAATGTCGCCGCCAAAAACAGTGGCCGCAGACCGTGGTGGAGCGAACACCCTTTCAGTCAACAATATCACCTGCTTCAGTCAACAATTTCCCCTGCTCCTCTCGAAGTACTAACACTTCACCGGACGTGTCTTGTCCTAAAGCACCTGTAGTCTGCGGAGCGACTTTACTCTGAAGCTAAGTGTGGCGAACTCCTGTCAGTTTTTATTTGATTTTGGAGATGGTTCATGAGATAGAGAAGGTGGGTTTATAGTTCACAACCCTTTGACTAATGTGGGCCCCTACTTAATCATTACTGGAACCCGGGGACCACCACCACTGAATCATTTGGATCTGGGGACCACCACGGAGTCATTATTGGTTATGCTCCACAACAATACACACAAAATACATAAACAAAGAGTTACCAAACAAATACACAAATGATTAAACATTTTATTTAATTCGCAAGCGAATATATAAAAAAAAATGTAATGGTAAGATTGCCCCTTTTCTCTATTCAGTTGAGGCCACTGATCCCCCCAAACCATATCAATTTGATGCACTTGTACTTCTTCCACAAATCAATCTGAAGGTACTAATTACATTTTTAGCCTTCAATTTTAAATTACTTCACATTTACAGAATGTTTTGAACATGTTAATTGTACATTTTTCTTCTTTATATGCACTTTATTAATCTGTTAATATTATTTAAGTTTCAAAGCAATCACAGCTTCCCTGAGTAGGCTTTGCGGACTCCTAGGGGTCCCTGGATCACAGTTTAAGAACCACTAATATTGAGCATACTTAGTTGGGGAGCAACCAAGCTCTGTACGTTAATGGAATTTACACAATACAAATGATAGGCCAATTACATTTAACCCAGTTATACATGCTTCACAGTTCTTATATCTACAGGTGTATTCATAGGTAGATTAAATGAGTTGCCCAGATTAAGACTATTTGCAGTCAAGTAATAGCTGTGGGTTTAGAACCACATAATTTCCACATAACCGTGCCAACGAAGATGCTGGTTTGTGAGTGCAAGCACTAACACACACTGGGCACTGGGTCGAGGAAACAGTCTAATTTTCCATTGGTCCAAGAACAGATTTTCTGATTGTAATTGCTTTCTCTTGATCTCAGTAAGCCGTAAACTAGAGTCACTGAGGTAAAAAGCCCTCTCAAGAGTAGTGAAGCCTCTTGGCGTGATTCGGGTACCAGGGACAACTAAGTGAAAATGTATGAAAATGAGACAGTAGTTTATATCGCCCAAAGTGCAAACGGAATTGTTTCTTGGGTTATTCTTTCCCATTCAGTAGGATTTGTTTTAAGGACCTCGGTAGAATTAAAGATTGAGTCTGTCCCACTAGGGTTGGTATACTCGAGCTCCATGTTACTCACATCGCTGAAGCAGGCAATCCACAGAGCTGTTTTAATTGGTGCTCTTGGTCTCATCTGCTTACTGTACACCAAACTAATCTATGGTTGAATGATTTCCAAAGGGGAACAGCATCAGTAAATGTAGTTGGCTTTGCACAGACTTATTTTGTATTTATTTTCTTTGGATATGGTTCTGCAGTGGAATGTAATAGCCCTAAGCAAATTTCTGTGAAAAGTACAGAATTTGACCATGTTTTGTCTCATAAAGTAAAACTGCCCTTTATCGTGGGGACACTTCAGTATCGCTGTTTGATTAATTCAGGTTTTAGACATTTCCTCAATGAGTATTTGCTTATACTTTCATTAGCCTGGTTTCATTAACCTGGCTGATGAATGGTAATACCCAGAGACTGGTCCCAGGATGCTTGTTTCCGGTCCAGGGAGGACCTTGCTTGGCAGTTCGGTCTGGATTGTTCCCATGAGGCGCAGGGTCAAGACTGATTTGCATATGGCTGGGTCTAAACTGGGGTGGCATGGTGAGCAAAAGAAGGATGGGTTTAACCCAAATCTCTTGACTGGGGGTGAATGTATGATTTATTCAGCAATCCGTCCATCATTTGTTTGCATAGCACTTTTCACCCTAAGTGGGATGGGTATGTCCAGACGTGGGTCCCTTGCTCACTGTGCCACTGGAATCAAGCTAGCATGGCTGATGAAGGGTAATACCCAGAAACCGGTCCCAGGATGCATGTTTTACGGTTCAGGGAGGACCTGGCTTGGCAGTTCGGTCTGGACTGTTCCCATGAGGCACAGGGTCAAGACTGATTTGCATATGGCTGGGTCTACACTGGGCTGGCATGGTGAGCAAAAGAACAATGGATTTAACCCAGATCTCTTGACTGGGGGTGAATGAATGATTTATTCAGCATTATGGCCACAATCATTTGTTTGAGTAGCACTATACTTTTATTAATGGCATTATTGTTGAATATTTACCAGAGATGTGCTCGGATTGAATTTTAAAAAATGCCTCAAGGTAGCTCGATTTAGGGCTAATAAAATGTGTGACATGTTCATAAAACAGAGTTCTGCATATATTAACCAAGACACTATGTCAATGCCTCTAGGTAATGTAATATTGTAGAGGCTCCAATGAAGGACAACACTGTATGCAGTTGTAAATTACTTTATCACAACGTAATCGCTGGAGCGTAGGCTGCTCCAACCTTCCCTGATTACTACCTATCCCTGTCTAACTGACTCTTCCCTTTCCAGTTCCCTGTCTACTTCCCTTGCCCTTAGTTCTCTTTACATACAGGGTCCTAACACCCCGTGTTATCATATCAATATGACATTACATATCCCCCCACTTGCACAACGGAGTCTTTCCAAGATGTAATCTTTGGATCTCTTCAATGAGACGTGCAGGTCTTTGACCTGTGCGCTGTGACCGGCGTACCAGACTTGGTTCTGTCAGGTTCCTTACAGCAGGGGAGCAGTGAGGGTCATGGCTGCTGGTTAGTTCTAAAGTAACCTTGAGAGCTTCGCTTTTCTGGGACAACTAATGACTCCTTGGTTGTTGGATCTCCCTTTCTCAAGTTAGAGATGTTCTTGGTTATTCTCTTGTCACCAGAGGTGGCAGTGACCGTAGTACCTATCAGATTGGTCACTTGCGGTGGATGTTCATAGTACTGACTGTCTTTCTCTTTTGTTCTTGCCGGATGAGCACCCATTCTACTTCCAGGACAGTAGATGGCTTGGCCTTCCGATGAACGTCCACATACTCCTTCATTTTGGCATTCTTAGTCCATTCTAGCTCCGCCTGTGATCTGGAACTTGCTGAACAAAGCAGGCTGAATTTTCCCTGGTGGGTATCCTTATGCCAACGGAGCGGCCCTGCATCACAGTGGCTAGGTACTTGCCTGTGGTGCTGTGAGGCGTGGTTCTGTAAGCTCATAGTACTTCATTCAGGGCCATCTAAAGATCTCCTGTGACAGTTTGGCTTGCTGTACGGTTTCCTTTAATGTGGACATAAACCTCTCCACCACCCCATTAGCTTAAGGCCACTTGGGAATGATCTTCCAATGTCTAAAGTTGAGGTGACTGGCAAATTCAGCAAACTCATGTCCGATAAATGGAGGAGCATTATCTGTTTTGGCCACTTAGGGATGCCCCATGCTGCAAATACTTCATCCAAAACAGATTTGGTGATAGTAGATGATACTTGTTGAAGAATCGGGAAGATTCATCCATTATAACAAGGATGTATTTGCTTGACTGCAGAGGGCAAAAGAAGTCGACCGCCACATGTTGCCATACACATTTCGGACATTTGCAGTGGCGAGGGAGGTTCTTCTCGACTGACAAGTTCACATTGAGGGCAGTCTTTTAGCGTGGCATCGACCATCAGGTCAAGGGAGGGAAATCAGACAAGTTCACGTAATGTTTTTTTCGTGGCTACAATGCCTCTGTGTCCTTCATGTGCCAGGCTAACCACCCTGTGACGCAGTCTTTTCTGTATGACAATCCGCTTTTCCCTGAGTAGCAGCCCGTCTTCGGCAATTTTCATTTCTTCTTGTGTCAGAAGGAGGCCATTTCTTTGGTGTCTATGTTTTGGTTATGTTTGGGCTCTTCTAGGTGTCTCCACAAGTTTGTTCCCGATGCGACATGCCGGATCCTGAAGAGTGACATCTGCGGTGGTCTCAGTGATGGCTTCAAGTGGAACTGAAGGCAGTGTTGCCTAAGCATGGGCGTAAAATACGTTCCGCTCGCGGAATTTGCGGATTTTCAGTAAATTCGCAATTCACGAACTCTCGCGAATTTGCCGAAAATCCGCAAATTCGCACGCAGCGGATTCTTTTGCTTGGTGATACAAAATTGCGGCGCGCGGCATTCACTTACCATCATTCAGCGTTTGCAGAGTTGTTTTTCTCGATATTTTGCGTGTGCTGCGCCATATTGGATCTTGCTGCGGGATCCCGCGGGAGTCTGGCGACCGCGATTACGTCATCGCGGCTTGCCACCTTGCACAGCACGCATCGCGAGAGTTCGCAATTGCGAACACGTAGATGCGGCGGGCAGCAACAATCTCGCACTCGTGAAATTGCAAAATTTGAATTTCTGCACAAGAAATCCACCAGCAAGCAGCATAAACCTTCTGAAAATGATGATTTTTATCAGAATAACTCCTCAGGTTGACATTTGCCTGCACTTTTTTTTGCAAGGAGTCCATTTGGGGGGGGGGGGGGTGATAGGAAGGAAGTGCCCCACAGTCTCCAACTTCCTGTTCCTGTCCAGCAGGCTCCTCCCAGTGCTTTCTTCTTGTGCTGGTCACTTTCATTTGGATCTTGACCTGGAAGGATTACTTTTTGTGGATGCTGCTGGATATTTGGATTTGAGGCCTTTTTGACTTTCTTTGGGTCACTTTTGGATTAGAAATTTCACAAGTAAGTTTGTTTGGGGCATTACAGTTGCTGCAACTACAATTTTGGAATTTTCGATTTTTGGGCTGTTGTTGGGGCCTTTTGCCCAGGGGTAGTGAGTGGTGCATGGACTGAGTCTTTCTGTGGGGTCTCTTTAATGTAAACATCATGGAAGGCATGGATGGCATGGGATTGTGCTGGTTTTTGTGTGTTTTTCGATTTTTTGGGGGTGTTGTTGGGACTGGCCATGTGGGTGGGGGCCATTTTGAGTGCAAGTAAAGGCAGGCCCTGGCCATGTGCTGGGGTGCAAGGGGCCATTTTGAAGGCAGGCAGTGTTCTCAGGCCTGCACCCATTTTGCCTAGCTTTCATCCTTTATGCCCATGGGCCTAGTCTTTCTGTGGGGTGTCTTGAATTTAAACATCATTGAGGGCAGGGATGGCATGGGATTGTGCCTATTTTTGTGTGTTTTTTGATTTTTTTGGCTGCTGTTGGGGCCTTTTGCCCAGGGGTAGTGAGTGGTGCATGGGCCTAGTCTTTCTGTGGGGTGTCTTGAATTTAAACATCATGGAGGGCATGGATGGCATGGGATTGTTGTGATTTTTATGTGTTTTTTGACTTTTTGGGGTGTATAACTGATGTTCCTCTGTATTCCATTGCTTTCAGGTGCACAAGAGAACCACCAGTGCCAGGAAGAAGTTCTGCAGCAGTGTGTGTGCAGCATAACGTCACGCGACGTCACATGTGGCCACAGACAAGACAACTCTGCAACTCGTGCAACTGCGGCCTGCTGTTCTGACATCTGTAGAAGATGGCCCCAAAAAAAGTTCCCCGTAGCTCCTCTAGCAAAAAAGTTGCCAGTAAGGAGCAAAAGAAGCAAGTTACCAAGGAGACTGGTGTGCCGCCTGCCACATTTTTTGGGAATAAAAAAAAAAGTACGCCTGCAGCAGCAGCAGGATCTGCTGGGGACCAAGCTGGGAGCAGCACCCCCGCTCCATTGGGCTCAGTGCCACCACCACCACGCCAACTTAAGTCCAAGCCCTTGAGTGCTGCAGAGGCACTTAGTCTAGTTGTTCAATCACCATCGTTGGCTCATTGCAAGAAAGTAGCAGCAATGTCCCTCAATCAACACAGGTTGTTGTAACTCATCTGACGAGTGTTCAACAACCACAGCCGCAACAACAACCACATGTGCGAGTACAAGCCCAAGTACATGTGGAAGGAGAGGCAGCGCAAGGAGATGCGCAAGCAGAGGTGCATGGAGGGGCACAAGTGCCCACAATAGTTGTTCCTGCCGAAGTAGGGGCACATCAGGAAATCGACATTCAAGCCGAGCTGTCATTTGAGGAAGCCACTCCTCCTGATCATTCATTGTCTTCCACATCCCTAGCAAGGAAAAGATCAAGGATGGTGTCTACATCTTCTTCAAGCCCCCTTCCTTCTGATGATATGGATCCAACTTGGGAACCACCACTGCCGTCTGAGAGTGAGGCACACCATGATCTGACAAAGGTAGCTAAGCGTAAAAGGAAGGTCCCCGAAAGACTCATAGTTATGGGGTGTGATGATGACGCTGAAGAAGTGGCGTATACTACTACTGCTGATGAAGACTCTCACGACGACGACGCAGGCATCATACACGCCACTCCAGCCTCAGCGGGCATGCAGCAAACAGACATTTTGACCCTAGCCCGAAAAGCTGCTGAGCGTGATGTAGTTGACGAGGAGGCAATGGGACCACCATCATTGGAGTTAACTAGTACACCACCACCTACCGCTTCCATATTTTTTTCTCGCCAGAAGGGACCTCCATCCACCTCGACCTCAATTAGTGGTGGCGCAAGAGCACAACGTAGTAAAGTTCGGCAACACACATCCTCCACTTCATCTGGCATTAGCAGCATGACCAGTATCACCTCCTCCGCCCCCCACAGACATTTGAAGTCCGCAGTTTGGGACTTCTTTAGTGTTTGCACAACAAAGGAAAACATAGCCATTTGTAGTATTTGTAAGCTTGCAGTTAGTCGTGGTAAGCTTGGTACCAACTATGGTACCGGAGGCCAGAGAGGTCATCTTGAGAGACAGCACACTGTCCAATGGCATGCACACCTAAAGGAGATCAAGGAAGCCCGAATTGGAAGTCAACAAACTGTATCCGTTGATGTTTCATCTGATGATGACGAGGAGGAAGAAGCGTCAAACATTTCTTCACTTACACCCAGTACCCCTGTCAGCAGCACACCCCCTGTGAGCCACACTAAGAGTGTGGGAGAGAGTGAGACACCAATGCGAAAAAGTTCATCATCACCGAGTGTAACTGGGTCGAAGAAGTCATCATCATCATCCGGTAAAATCATGGTCCAGCCCACCATTAGAAGCATGTTGTTTTCAGAAGCGCCATTTGAACGCAACCACCCAATGACGCGTCTGTATAACAATACGCTGGCTAAAATGTTAGCTCTGGACCTTCTCCCTTTTTCTTTTGTGGAAGGGGTTGGTTTTCTTGAATTAGTGGCAATGCTCAGCCCTAAATGGAAGGTTCCCAGCCGGTTCTGTTTTGCCAGAGTTGCGGTTCCAGCACTACATGCAGATGTGCTGGAGGTGATTGGGGCAACTTTGCAGAAGAGTGCTGTTCACACTATACATCTGACAACAGACATGTGGACCAGTGGCGCAGGCACTGATTACATGTGCATCACTGCACACTGGGTCTCTTTTTCAGGAGTTACAGCAAAGCCAAGGGCAGGTGTTGACCCGGACAACATTTTTAAAGCTGCTCGGAAACATGCAACACTAGCCATGTTTGGCATGGAGTCAAGTCATACAGGAGAAAACATTTTGCAGGAGTTTAACACAAAGGTCTTTCAATGGCTGTCCCCAAAAAAATGCAAGATTGGTTATGTTTCCAAGGATAATGGCGCCAATGTAGTTAAGGCCATGGATAAGGGTAACTATTTCAGAGTGCCGTGTTTGGCGCACTGTATAAACCTGGTTGTTAAAAAATTCTTGAGTGCAGAAAGTCCAGTGTGCGAGTTACTGACCACCTGCCGAAGAATGTGCACATATTTCAGCCATTCTTTTAAGGCCCGGAAGCATCTGAGGGGCCTTCTACATGAACGTCGACTGCCAGTGAAAGCACTCATCCAGGAGGTGGCAACACGTTGGAACTCAACCTTCTACATGCTTGAGCGTCTGTATGGGCAGTTTACGGTAGTCGATCAGTATTTCTTTACACTGGGTACAGCTATGAAGAACCTGAGGTTACATGCGGAGCAATGGAAGCTAGTTAAAAGCCTGACAGACATGCTTCGTCCTTTTGAGGTCTTCACGCGTGCAGTCAGCAGGGAGGACTGTAATTTGGGAAAAGCTATCCCATTGTTGCGCGTGCTAGAGCACCAACTGAAGGCGGTGTCTTCTACGTTTCAAAAAGATGAAGAAAAGCAAGAAGCTTTTGATTTGGCTGAGAAATTATTACAGCGCCTACTTTGCGATGAACGTCTTCAAAAAGATCCACACAGAACAGCATTACATTTGTGCTACTATTCTGGATCCACGCTACAAAAAGGCACTGGCAGGCAGAGCATTCTTTCCTTTTGGTGACGCAGAAATTTTAAACTACAAAAGTTGGCTAGCTGTGTCAGCTATGATGTTTGAAAGAGAACGGCAGGAAATTGAAGAAAAAGGCAGTACATCAGCATCAGCAGGCCATCCGGAGTCAAAAAAATCCACTTCTGCACCTGTGGCTGTGGCTGTGGCAGAAGTGACCTCTCAGCCGTTAAAGACACCAGCACCAGACACAACAGTAACATTGTGTGAAGAAGAGGATTGGCTCACTCAGCTTGGGTTTGCTTCTCAAAAGGTCCCAGCAAAAAGTAAGCAAAGTGGAGGAACCGTGGAGAGCCTTGAGTCGATGGTGCAGGACTATCTGAATGACTCAACAGAGGTCTATGTTCATGATGACCCATTGGCGTATTGGCATGGGAAAAAAGAATTGTGGCCAGAGATCTCCAACCTGGCTATAAACTATTTGTCTTACCAACTCTCAAGCATGTCTTCTGAACGTGTTTTCAGTGCTGCTGGTGGCATTGTAACTTGCAAAAGGACCCGCCTCTCGCCCAAAAATGTGGAGAGGTTATCAATGATCAAGATGAATCAGCACCTCATACCACCAGATTACAAAGTACGAGAATACACGCCGGAAGAAGACGAGGAGGACACCAACTTAGATGAGGGAATTTCTTCTCTGTTAGGTGACCTACTCCCGCCTGAATTAGCAGAGTATGAGGACGAACTCTTCTTCCCTGACACCGAGCCCTGAAAATGAGCCAATGAATCAATAACTTTCTTTTTTCGTCCTTATTCACTTTTATTCCTGTGTGTATGTCTTTCTTTGTTTTGCAAAGTCAATATAAATAAAAACTTTAATCACCTAATCACAAAAACAAGCCCATCAGCAGAACTGTCTTCACTTATTTGCTTATTGATTTGAAGGTGGCGCAGTCTGCATTCCTCAGGTTCACAAGTTCACAAGAACATGCTCCTCTATCTTCCTCCTCCAGACTCCTATTTCCCTCAAAGCAGAGGGCTGGATTACGCCCAATGCAGAAAGACTCTGCACTTGTGGGGTGTTCTACTTCTTTGCGGGTGAGTTGGCGGCTCTGGGGCCATTGCTGGGAAGGTCTAATACCGGATAAAAGTGGTTTGGCGAAAATCAGACTTGAAAAAGTTTTTGCCTTTTTGCTCACTATCATGTTTTCGGGGGCCTGTTTGGGGGGCTTCCTGGTGTTTGTGAATGGGTTTCGGAGTCTGGGAGCACTGCTGGCACAGTCTAATGTTGATTGCATTTGTTTTCTAGGACATCCATGGTGGAAAAGTGGAGTCATGACCTAGCTGCACAGCGCGTTTGGACAGAAGGCCGAAAAATATTGTAAGTATGAGATTTTCCATTTTTGCTTTTTGCCTGTTTGGGGTTGTTGTGCTTTTTTGCGGGTGGGTTGGCGGGTCTTGGGGCATTGCTGGGAAGGTCTAATACCGGATAAAAGTGGTTTGGACAAAATCAGACTTGAAAAAGTATTTGCCTTTTTGCTCACTATCATGTTTTCGGGGGACTGTTTGGGGGGCTTCCTGGTGTTTGTGGGTGGGTTTTGGGGTCTGGGAGCACTGCTGGGTATGGATACTTTTGATTGCAAGAGGTTTGAAGAAAATCCATGGTGGCAAGGGGGAGTTAGGGCCTAGCTGCAGAGCGCGCACGGAGTGATTCTGGAAATTTGCCTGAAAATTTCTAAGTGCCCATTTTTGAAGTTTTGCTTTTTGGCTGCTTGGGGGTCTTCTACTAGTTTGTGCCTGGGTTGACGGCTCTGGGGCCATTGCTGGGAAGGTCTAATACCGGATAAAAGTGGTTTGGCGAAAATCAGACTGGAAAAAGTTTTCGCCTTTTTGCTCACTATCATGTTTTCGGGGGCCTGTTTGGGGGGCTTCCTGGTGTTTGTGGGTGGGTTTCGGGGTCTGGGAGCACTGCTGGGTATGGATACTTTTGATTGCAAGAGGTTTGAAGAAAATCCATGGTGGCAAAGGGCAGTTGGGGCCTAGCTGCAGAGCGCGCGCGGAGTGATTTTGGAAATTGGCCTGAAAATGACTAAGTCCCCATTTTTGTACTTTTGCTTTTTGCATGTTTGGGGGTCTTCTACTTGTTTTTGCCTGGGTTGACGGCTCTGGGGCCATTGCTGGGAAGGTCTAATACCGGATAAAAGTGGTTTGGACAAAATCCATGAGGAAAACGTTTTTGCTTTTTCTGACATTTCGCTCAATTTAGCGTTTTCGGGGGCCTGCTTGGGGGGCTACTAGTAAAGTACAGTAGTAGGGCTACTGAATTGACTACCTCGAATACTTGCATTTTGGTACATTTCAGGTCATGCTGGTAAGTTTGAAAAACGAAACGTCCAGTAACCATGAAAAATATAATTATTAAGAAATATAAATTATGGATGTTGTTGTCGTCACAAAAATAGAATTACCCCAACTCACCCCCCTCCCTAACCAAACCAATGTCCAAAAATCAAAAAGTACCCTTTCCCAAAAACCCAATCCCCCCCCCCCCCAACAGTCTTTAAAAAAGGGACAAGGGACAGTCACTTCCTCCGGTGGCATTTGGACAGCTGGTGCTGCACGTCCCGCAGCTCTTTGCGGAGGTCCCGGAGCTGGCGCTGATGTTTTTTGGCCAACTGCTCCAGGTAGTCCACTCGCTTTCGGAGGCGACGCTGGCGTTCCATCTATGCACTGGGGGGGCAGCTGTTGTTTTTGCTACTGTGCCGCGGCGGCGGGAGGCTGTCGGGCCACAGCTCCATTTGGCTGGAGGCTTTTGGCTGGTGGACCCGGGGGCAGTGGAGGGGGATGTACTAGAGGTTGTTGTAGTTTCCTCCTCATGCTCCCGAGCCCACAACCGTCGATACTCGACACAAATAGCCTCCCGCTTACGGGCCCTGGCCCGGACAGCCATCTCCTTACGGGTGAGCTTTTTGGGAGTAGCATCTATGAAAAAGAAAGAAAAATACTGTAGCAAATAGTCTTTAACATAAAGTCAAAATAATTCAACAGAAAGTTGACACTCAGTAACACCAGCATCAGTAACACCAGCAAGTAGCAAACACAGTATAACATTTTGAAGATAACGGACCAGGTTTTTTTTGATTGTCGATCCACAACTGGCGCCTCCCGTATGTGACGTTATTTATAATTTCTAACCACTATTTTGAGGGTGCCCCAGATAGGAGGAAGAACCTAAACCTCCAATTAGAACCAAGATCCAAACATAATTGATACAGCAGGTATCTGTGCACACGTCGCCTTTTACAGAGTAAATGCTGTTGGTAATCAAACAACACAACCAATAGACAAACAATGTGGAAGTAGTCTTGATAGAAGTTTTTCTTCAATTCAGATTTTATCTACCACGCCCAGCCAACACGTGTTTCGTCAGGGCTAGTAGCCCGCAACTTCATCAGGGCTCCCGCGGGCAGCGGTTCCAAAGCTATTGCCACAATGGCTAGGTAATCTCAGCCGGTTCTAATTCAGACCCGACTACCGGGTACTGTCGAGGTTCTAGCTGATTCGTCTCTCACCTACAAGGACAGAACTGTACAAGCTCACATTCATGTCACAGATGGGCCTGAAGCAGAAGTTTGTCTCCTCAATCTGCCTACTGCAGAACGTTTAAAATTAGTGAAAATATTGTACTGGGTAGATGACAAACAAGACATTGTAAACAAGTTTCTGAAACTGTTCACAGGGCTTGGAAAAATGGCTCATTATCAAATTCGATTACACATCTATGAACAAGTGACACCCGTGGCTCAACATTATTGGAAAGTGCTCCTTCAGCTCCAACAGGCAGTGGAGGGTGAATTAAGAGACCTTCTATCGGTAGACATCATCGACAAATCATCCGGACCAACTCCGTGGGTGTCCCCAGTTGTTGTGGTGCACAAACGGGGATCAGAAGTAAAAGTGTGCCTGTGTGTGGACATGGAAGCCCCAAAAACTGCCATTAAACAGAAAATATATCCAGGACATCACCTCAGTGACATGATCACGTTGTTGAATGGGGCAAAAATCTTCTCTAAATTGAACTTTAACAAGGGCTATCACCAACTTGAAATCCATGAACGTTCACGTTACATCACCAAGTTTTTGAAACATCAAGGATTATTCAGGTATAAACGCCTCAGTTTAGCCGTTTCATCTGCAGCCGAGATCTTCCAAGAAACAATAAGAAGAGTCATTCATCACATTCCCAACACCCTCAACTACAGTGATGACATCCTAGTGTTTGGTGCCATTGTCAAAAAACACGAAAAAAAAAACTGGATTGTGTATGCCACATGCTCCCGGAAGCAAGTCTGACTTTTAACAAAGACAAGTATGAATTTCACCAAAGCCCGCTAAAACTTTGTGGTCACATCTTTTTGGGTGAAGGGATGAGGCCGGACCCTAAAAAGATCACAGCTCTGAGTGGCACTCCTTGCCCACAAGATGCTGGTGATGTTCGATCTTTCCTAGTAATAGCCAGCTACTGTGCCAGATAAATCAAGGACTATGACACTAACAGCTATCCCCTTTGTGAACCTACAAAGCAAGGTCAACCATTCAAATGGTCTCCGAGTTGTGATCAAGCGTTTAACACAATCCAGGCTACAGTCGAGTCACCCAGCAATCTGGTCTACTTCAATCCATGCAGGAAGACAGAAATCACTATGGATGGCAGTCCTGTGGGACAGTGATGTCATTTGAGATGTCATCAGTGATGTCATCAGTGATGTCACTGACCATGTCATGAATGATGTAATATGTGACATCATCAGCAGTGGATTGCGGGCGCGCGAGTTATAGTGAGTCAAACTAACTATAACGTGGGAATTTCAATGGTTTTGTATGAGTAAAATGTTCAGCTAACTTCAACTGGTGTTAAACCTATGTTTTTTTTAGTGAATTTCAAAGGTTTTTTAAATGCTAATTTCTAACTATAACGAGTGTTAAACCTATGGTTTCTTTTGTGAATTTCAAAGGTTTTTTTAAGCTAATTCATTTGTATATTGAGTTTGTAACCTACGATTTTTTTTTCTGTTTTGGAAAAGTATTAATTATTATGAATTTATTTTTTTAAATTATTTTTTCAAAGTATTTTTCCTTTTTTTTAATCATTTTTCCCTGGGGCGCACTCCGGTGAGCTTACCCGTATCATTTTGTCTTGTAGCGCTCCGGCTGCGCACACCGGTAAGCTCTCCAGAGAGCGTACCGAGAGCGCTAATTCTGCGATCGTAAAAAAAAATATGTATGAAAACTAAATAATAATGCAAGACATTCAGTACCATACTTAAAAAAGCAGTATTTTTGATTTATGAAATGAAAATGATTTTGCATTTCCGTAAAGCTAGCAAAACGTCACTCAGGCACGTCGTGTAAGTGCCCCCGGAAGCGCCTACGTTCGTGTCGCGTAAGTGCCCCCGGAAGCGCCTACGTTTGTGCCGCGTAAGTGCCCCCGGAAGCGCTTCGGTGAGCGCAGCGTAAGCGCGTCAAGTCATGTGACCTTAAAATAACACTTTTCATTGGTTGCTAACAGTTTTTTTTTTACTAAGAATGAAATCCCCACCCATTTCCTTCACTTCTTCTTTCACTTTTGTGACTGCAAGACCTGTCTTTTTACTGCTTAATCTTTTTTGGATTATCATGGCTGCTAGACCCAGCAGTAGCAGTGAGGACTCAAATGGCTTCATAGATGAAGAGGTTCCTCAGCCTAGAGTTAAGGAGCATTTTATATGGACATTTTTTTCCATACCTGGAGACAAAAAAAAGTAAATGCTCCAAAGGTGGAGTGTCGAATTTGTCACACTGTCCTGTCACGGGGTGACCCTACCAGTAAATATTCATTTGGAAATTCGACCATGATTCGCCACGTCCAGAGGAGGCACCCTCAGAATTTTGCCCGGGAGAGTGTCAGGGCTTTGGCATGAGAGGCTCCAGGGGATGGTGCTTCTACATCCACTGGAGGAGCAACTGCATCGGTGAGGGGGCGACCAGAACAGCTGATCCCAAATATTCAGCCTGTTTTTAATGAGGCCACAATCAAATGCAAACATTGTGATGCTCTACTTTGTTACCGGGAACAAAGTATTATGAACATTGTTCGAGCAATAGAGAACCACTGCTGCCGTCCCCAACCCTAATTTTGCTTATTTTTTTTTTGCTCCTGTTGAGCAGTTTGCCATTCCCTGTTTTTGTTTTTGTTGAAAAAAAAAGAAAAAAAAGGTTCTTTTTAGAACTACCTCCAATTCTCCAAAAAGAGCTGTATTCTTAAAAAAATGAAAAAGAGCAACTGAAGTGGAGTGCAGTGAGAGAGGAGAGGAAAATGAGTGAGAAAGCAAAGAAAGGGATGAGAGGGGAAGGGAAGTGAAGTAGGGGGACTGAAAGAAGGTGAGTGTGGGGAAGGAGAGTGAGGAGAAGGAGAGTGAACATCGGGAATGAGGATAAGTGAAGAAAATTTTGTAAAGGAACGGGGGTGTGGAAGGGTAAGAAAAGAGCAGTGATGTTTAGGAAAGATTGGAGATACAGACTGGATAAAGACAAGTGAGTGTGAGACAAGTTGAGTAAGGGAGTGAAGAGACAGAGAAACTGAAAGAAAAAGTGAGAGTAGAAGACTGAGGGCCTCATTTATGAGGCCATGCGTCACTTTTACGCCGCCGGTGCGTCACTTTTTGTGACGCACCAGTGGTGTAAAAAATGCACCTTGTTGAGTCATATTTACAAGTGACACATCTAGGTAGATGCGACATTTTGTAAACCCCTGCGCCACATTATACCTGCTGCAGGTGTAATGTATGCAAAGGGGGCGTATTGACGCAAGGAAGGGTCGTAGAAGGGACGCAGTGAAATATATGAGATTTCACAGCGTCACTTTTAGAACACCGGTGCGTCAAAATCTTGCGCCTGCCTCACAGCAGGCGTAAGACTGACGCAGGCCTTTTCACATGGGGTTTGTCCCATGTGAAAGGATGCATTGCTGGAGTTGCGTCACTTTTGTGACACACTTCAGCAATGCGTCACTTTTGTGCTTACAGATACGTCAAAAATACTGACGTATCTGTAACTCTTTGCGACATGACGCGCCATACATTAAATATGAAGCATCAGGAATGTCGCAAGGAGAGCGCACTGAGAAGTGATGCATCTCTGCTTTCACGCAACAATGCGTCATTTCTCATAAATGAGGCCCTGAGTAAGAGAGGAAAGAAACATAAGTACACTGTTTTTCCCCGTGGTGCGTTAAGGGTGCGCGTACCGGAGAGTGCACCTAGGAACGCACCCATTGCTTACCCCGTGAAAATTGCAAAAAAAATAAAAACGTATTTTTTTCCCTTCAGGGTCCTTCTAGGCCCCCCTCAGAAAACCTAGGGGTTCAGGGGGTGTCTACTCTGCCCCCTTTTAATTATTTCCCCCTTTTTGTTTCACCTCTTGTGTCTCGATTCTACTGAGACACAAGATGGCGGATTCTCCGGACTGTTTAGAATGTTGACAGACACCCGACAGCCAATCAGCTTTCCGCTTGCGCACTCCTGTAGTGCGCCGGATGCGCTCCCCGGTACGCGTACCGGTGAGCGCTCGGAGCGCGCCTATAGATATATATGTGTTTTTGAAGTAAATTTTCAAAAAAACCTCTGGAGCAATTTCCACCAAATATAGCAAAGGCACATCTGCGTACCGGTCCCTACAATTTTGCCAAATTTGGCATAATTCCATTCAGCGGTTCGGACTGTAAACTTGTCAGACCGTCCTATGGAAATTAACATGGGGAAAACACGTTTTGGGACCCCCCTTTTTTCTCAGCCCCCACTTCACGAATCTCCTCGAAACTTCCAGGGAAGGAGCGGAGTGGAGCTGGCCAAAATTTTGGAAATTTACACACAAATTCCTCAACCGGCGCCAAAGTTATTCTCAATAGAATGTTGCGGATTTCCTATGGTAGCCAATCCTAACTATAACTACCTACTGCCGATTGCCAATAGGTAATTAATATATATATATGTATATATATATATATATATAAATATATATATATATATATATATATACAACGCTCCAATTCCTCCTCAATTTCGAAGAAGACAACAGCACTCGAGGGGTACTTTCTACCATGCAGAGTTTAATTTCGCAGGCGCTCTACACAGACGCGTTTCGGCGTGCTGCCTTCGTCAGTGTGGGTAACAACAAATCATGTTTGCACAGTGGATTAAATACGACATTTTCTCTATATATACATATGCGGTATGTTTCGTCCTCTAAATCAGCATGCAGCCAAACCGTATGAAAGACGAGACGAGACCCATTTCTTGGTGTTCAGAGTTTTATTTTGCCCAACACCAGTCTGCCATGACGCGTTTCGGCTACCAAAAGCCTTGATCACATGACGGAGTCAGGGGGCTGGCCACCCGTTTTAAAGTGCAAGGTGCCTGATGCGTGACAAACATAAAAGACATACTACATGCCTAAATGCATTAGAATTTTTAAAGTACATTTAACCAATGAAGATGCATGTAAAATACGGTTTGAGTTCATTTTAACTGTATAAATACGAAATAACGAACTAGTTTGAACTGACCTTGAAATTGCAACATATAATAAGGCACAAGATTAAACATTAGTTGTGGATCGGCTATTCAGAATTAAATATATTTAAAACACATAAATAGATACAATGCATTAAAATTATATAAATATTCCTGCTCCGTGCCAGACTCACATTGCAACCAAATTTTGTTGATGCTTAAATTGTGAACATGTCAAATTGTCAACCGTATGTTTTTATAGAACAACAGTAAAATCAATTAAAAGACATACAAATCTAAGAGATATATCTGAAATTTAGTTCACAATGGTTAAAATTCATAATAACCATAACGGCCATGTGGGCAATATAAAATCTTGTGCAAAATCGCAAAAAGTTCAGTGCATATTGGTTAAATGTGCAACATCACGCAATAGTCAAATCATAAAGTGCTACCAGTGATAAAACAAAAGATGTGCCTGATGAATAAAAAGAGAATGATTAAAATATCTGATGATTCAAAGATTAAGAGTGTGGAGGATAAGGGAATTTCATAGGATGTTATTGCTAATGGAGTTGCTAGCTGCAGAGACATAGTTGGTGCAGATTTAATTTCTCTATGGAGTGATAATGTTATAGGTAAGTGTGGCAATCTTCACTGTTATTGAGACCATTAGGCATCTTGCTATCCAGCAAAATGATGTATCTGGTCTCAAGTTTACGCTAATTTGCCTGTTACGGAGCATCTCCCCGTAGGGGATGCTCTTTATCAGGTGTGTTGGATGGTGGCTGTAGGCATGCAACACAGTATTGCCTGCCGTCGGTTTTCTGTGGAGCTTAGTTTGTAACTTGCCTTGATCTATATATATCTCCACATCAAGAAACACAATGGACATAGAACTCACAGTGCTGGTAAAGTGTAGATTGAGATTGTTAACATTTAATAGGTCAATGAATGAGGCGACATCATCAGTAGAACCATCCCAAATCATATATATAAAAAGTTGACTACGATATCAAAGCATTAATATTGTTAATATTACTAATAATCACGTTAGTCTGTGATCTCTGAACCCGTCTTCCAGTTCACAAATGAGTGACGCGCTCACCAGCCAGGAGTCACTGCCGTGAGGGGAACGGCTTCTCTTCACTCTTTCTGCCCTTGCTCCAACCGTGAGAGGAACGGCTCAAAGGCTTACTGCTCACTAGGTCCCGCCGTGAGGCGAACAGCATCAAGGAAACACAACTCCCAGCATGCGCTGTTTCACCCTTGCAGGCTACGTCATCGCTGCGCCAGGAGGCGCGCTGAGTAGCGAGCAGGCCTCCCGCAGCGGGGACGCACTCACCAGCCAGGAGTCACTGCCCTGAGGGAAACGGCTTCTCTTCACTCCTTCTGCCCTTGCTCCAGCCGTGAGGGGAACAGCTCACTGGCTTACTGCTCACTAGGTCCTGCCGTGAGGGTAACAGCATCAAAGGACCACAACTTCCAGCAGGCACTGCTTGACGCTCGCAGACTATGTCATCACGGTGCCAAGAGGCACGCTAAGTAGCGAGCAAGCTTCCCGCAGCGCGGGACGCACTCACCAGCCAGGAGTCACTGCTGTGAGGGGAACGGCTTCTCTTCACTCCTTCTGCCCTTGCTCCAGCCATGAGGGGACGGCTCACCGGCTTACTGCTCACTAGGTCCCACTGTGAGGGGGACGGCATCAAGGGACCACAACTCCCAGCAGGCGCTGCTTGACGCTCGCAGGCTACGGCATCGCGGCGCCAGGAGCCACGCTGCGTAGCGAGCAGGCCTCCCGCAGCGAAGCCCGGGGCAAGGGCGGGCCCGTCAGAGACAGTAAGAGGCTGGGCTGGGCCATTTGCCTAAGATTTCTTTTTTCTTTTCTTTATGGGGCCAATGCTGTATTAAGTGCAATTACTTTGGTAACTTTTATTATTGTGGCGAGTGATTTCCTAACATGAGTAAGCTAAAGCACAATTAAGGATCAAATGTTGCTGAGACACTAGATGCCCTTCCCCAGAGGGGGGAATCATGCCTGATTAACGAAATAAAACTCACAGAACGAAGGCTTTCCCTAACACCTCAACCCTCTCAGAGGAGACTTTCCACTACACTGGTACTTACGGATTTTGGCGCGACAATTAACAACGAGCCATTACCTTCATCGCCCAGTACTTCGGCCCAAGCAACAATAGATGTAATATCAGATTCTGCTTCTATTTCTCCCCCTGATTGTGGATTAAGCCTTGTCAGCTCTAAAGTCACCACTAGAGGGCAAAAGGTCACTCGCAAGCTAGACTATGCCACCGAATCGGCTCGAGCAAAAAGGAAAGGTAAAACCATTTTAAAACAGAGCAAACCCGAGCAGAGGGAAAATGGGAACAAGTTAAAACCAGCCACTGGTACGGGTGAAACTAATTAGGGTCCCCGACTACTGTTAAACAGAGTAAGACTGATAAACCTATTGATAATGTACTTGATGGGAACTTTGGGGTAGACTCGAGACAATGCTGTCAACTCTTTTGGAACCTATCATACTAAAGGTAACCACCTAAGAAGCCAGACCTATAAACATATTGGAGCTGGTTGGTGGCACATACTCAGCAAGATTGATAGCTAACACTAATTCAATCGAACGCAACCTGTCCAATAGGGGAGTGGGCATGGTTGTCGTTCCAACTACTAGTTCAAAAACTACTGAGCAAACATCTAATAGGAGTAATAACCTCCATACAATTTCATCCAACATAGGGAACCCATCTACCTATGCTGGCCAACACCTTAGCACAGACAGACCCATTACGATAGTCCCAGCAATCCAGTTGGCCCAGAAAGGGGAGTCCAGGCCGAAGGGGTGATAGGCGGAAATAAAGCAATAAAGAAGGGCAGAGAACCACAAGAACAGAACAATCAGTTACATAGTCCACCATTTAACTTAGATCTACCCCCAGAAGTGACTCCGTACATGGTCGTTCTGGCAAATGTCCCTCCTCTAACCAACAACGCCTTTGAACACTGGTTGTCTTTAAAGAAGAAGTCCCTCCACTTTCTAACCAGAAGGATTGGCTTAAAAGAGCCCCTTTTTTTCTGATTTCATAATGACACGTAGAATCGGTTGGGTCGGTCCCTCAGCCAAATCTTTTTGTCAGCACTGTGTTGTACTAACTTTTAAATCACCTTTATTGTTGCACACAATCCTAGAGAGGGGCAACAGTGGACCTCCCAATCCTAATGGCATACACATAGTACCCTTGGGATATTTCTACTTCCCATCAAATTTGCCAACACGACAGGGTCTTTTCCCTGAGGGAGACAATTACTTAAGACTAAGGCAGCCCAGCTATCCTGTTCCAGTTTATAACCGCTTTGATCCCCTGAATTCCCTGGAAGATATTGATTGACTGGATTCCAGGACTAGTGTACTACATAATCATGTAACCAGCAGATCTGAACAGAGGGGTTATCTCTGGTTTAATTTAATGAGCAATGACGATTCTATACGTGATCATTATATCAGTAATAAAGTGGATTGGCTCGAGGGCCCTTGAACTTGATTACGGAGATACAGGGTGACTACCATGGTACCCCAAATGCCTCTCCCTCAGCTAGTGATCTAAATCTAAGTTCGATTGTCAACAGTAGACCTGAGATACATGGATTTCTGGTGAAGAACCGGGGTTTAACCCAGCGGCGTCAGGGGCACGCCTAAGATCTTCGAGTTCACCTTTCTTGGTATACAGAGACACAGAATACTTCTGGATGGTATCAGAGACCATGTTTATTAGCTGCAGCTAGTAACAGTGATCCTAGAAATACATCACGGTGTAAATTCTCAGGAGACTGCTCATTTTACTAAGGCGAGACGTCTCCTTTTATACCCAATATTCACATTATAAATGTATACACACTGCACAAAATTCTAGCCAATAAGGTACATTTTCAAACAAAGTATCACATAACAAAAACTCAATTTACAGTATCCCAACCCAAAAGTTAATTATTAGGAATGTCCCAAATTCAATCTCCACAAGCCAGACAAACCTATAATTGAAAGCACAACCCATGTAATGAAGAAACATAAAAAAGAAACAGTAACAGATGCCGAACAAGATAAGGCATGTGCAAGGAAACTAAAAGTTAACGATGTCCTGAACATTGATTGGCAATCTCAGACAAAGATCGATCAGGGAAATTGACTTTGCGAGGTCAGTTTCAGGTGAAGAGGTCAGTTTCTTACAGTTCATTTCAGAGTCAAAAAGAAACCTAGTTAATGTATACATGAACTAAGAAGGCCAGGCCACTTTGTTCGCCAGGCTACCTTCGCAGGCCTACGTGAGGGCAACACAAAATGGTGGCACAGAACAAAATGGAGTTAGACTCGAGAATTACAAAACCTCAGACCCTCCTTTTGCCATTACGTAGGCAATAACCTAAGACTCATGTTAATCTGAATCTAGGTCTATATCGATATTCATTAGGTCATCAAGGTGTTGCTGTAGCATCATCTTATTATTCCCTACTTCTCTCGGGACAGGTCTCCGAACACACATAGTAGCACAAAGACTACAAATGGTGGGACCACACTGGATGCAAAGACAACAAGAGAAAAGGATGGTTAAAACCATACCAAGGAATGTCAGAGTCTTCCATCCCCATTTGGACAGCAGTCCCCAAAACCATCCCGTCAATGACCAGTCTCCTTCGTCTACATGGATAGACTCAGAGATTTTATACAACCTAGAGATGGCTTGGTACACTGTAGGGGCATTATCTGGTATGTAAACTCAGCAACTGGATCCAATCAATTTACATACTCCTCCTCGATCTGCATGTATGATGTCTAATACCATACGGTTCTGCAAAGTCATAAGGCGGTTCGCTTGAAGCTCAGCTGTAACATTACTAAGAGCACCTGCTGTCTCATTAATAGTAGCTTCAACAACGCGGACAAGCTGTCGAATATGCCTACTATTGATCATAGGACCCCAAAAGGGCAGGAAGCCCTTGAAAAAATCTCCTACTTCGTGTGCTGCAGTATCTTCCTGACTGAAGACACCTCTACCATTTCTCGTTCTATGATAGTCTGAAGCAGCAGTGTATGTAGGGGGAAGCAGAAACGCCACATAACACGTTCCTGAAAAATCAGGTGGCAACCATGTGTAGGCTCTGTCACGACAAACAAAATATGTGCCTTTAGCTGGCACAAACGGTGGAGAAGTCCGAGATGAATAGACATAGGTTGGAGCACACACACTCTTACCTAGCTGAGCTTTCGGATTCCGACCATTACCTTGCAAAAAAAAATGGCCTTGGTGGGGTACAATCCAAATAGGAGAGACCTTTTTCGTCTCTCCTTCTCTGTCAAGCTGGTACTATATCCAGTCACGTTCCAACCAATGTAAGCCTGCACCTCATCCTTAGGGATGTGCTGTATTTGTATAGCGCGAACAGTAACTCCTACCACAAGGGAACCCCTCCTGGCTTTTCCTTGTGAGGTGTCCACTCCTATGCATCCCATGGTGAAACCAGGCATCCCTTGTGTATCGGGGGCCGTTGTGGAGACTAAGCAAGCTATTGCCCAGAGTTGCAGCGTGGGGCCCATGCTTAGATTCGGCACTGAGGCGAGAATATCCGGTCAGAGGAATTTAAGCCCGATCCCGCCGAGGCGGGAATCGAACCCTGGTCCCTGGCCAGTGCTCTGCATCAAGGTCTGCCGCTCTAACCATTTAGCCACACTTCTCCACTTATAAAAAAGAAACAGCATTATATCCATCAATATCTCGGATCATAGCTACTATTCCCCTTCTCAAGGCGCTATTGCTCGATTTATCTTTAAGGGAACGTAAGGGGCGTACCTCATTTGCATAGATAAACATGGTCTGAAAAGCCCACACAGACCCATTAAAAGAAAAAGGCAAAACCAAATATGGCATACCTTTATCTGTCGTATGAGGCATAAGACCACAAACCCAACAGTTAGTGGTATTTACTACTAACTGATGCTGATGCAACAACTGTATGAACGAGTTGTTGACAAATTCTGATCTCCTTGTCTGTTCATGTTCAGGCAATGTATAAAACTGGTGCAAAGAAACAGTAGTGAAAGAAAGCATAGGTTGGGAGGTGGGTGCAGATGTCTGTTGTGTAGCATAGACAATAGACAATCCAACCCACACAAGCTAACGTAATACTTAAAAACTTCAAAAAGCACAATATTATAAAACATTTGCTATGTATC
This sequence comes from Lissotriton vulgaris, assembly GCF_964263255.1. Classification (NCBI taxonomy): domain Eukaryota; kingdom Metazoa; phylum Chordata; class Amphibia; order Caudata; family Salamandridae; genus Lissotriton; species Lissotriton vulgaris. Next base: position 412,358,058 of record NC_141689.1, on the reverse strand, counting down.
AATGTACAAAATCTTGTCTTAAGATCTATTCTCTACACATCTCTTCCAGGTACAACAGACTCCATCCTCTAATGTGCTGCTCGCTGCAATTTTCCTTTTTCAATCAAGTGTGCGTCCACGCGTCCTAGACGTCCCTAGAAACGCAGACCTTTCGTCAATACGCGGGCCACCCTTTAAGTCTTATACCGCGACCCTGCAGCTGAACCCGGATGGTGGTTCGAAAAAGAAAAAGAAGAATAGTCTCTTGTCTGAAAGAGTGTAATTCACAAAAAAATTCAGTTTGATCCTGAAAGAGTGTCTCTGGGTGCGTAGTATCAAGTCTCAAACACGGCGGCACAGCTTCTTGCAAGACTACATCATCCGCACGTTCTGACTGAGTCCATTCCAGATGTGCATCGCTAAAAGGTACAAATCTCGGAACCCTTTCACTCTCGGAATCGGCAACACCTTCCCGGACCCACTTATCGTACGGTAAGGGCAAAGGTATCTTCTTACAATGGGTACCATGTACCCAGTTTTTCTTCCCGAACACCTTAATAGCAGTCCGAGTTGATAACAGGACTTGGTATGGACCGGTCCATCTTGGTTCCAAGTACTTTGACCTCTGGAAATTCCTGGTTAGAATCCAGTCGCCAGGTTGAATTGTGTGGCCTGCGTCTACAGAAACTGAAGGCAAAGTGTCATGGACCTGTTGGTGAAGAACATGCAATTTAGCAGTCAAATCATGTAAGTAGTCCACCAACATAGGATTCTTGATATCACTCTACTCCTTAGGCTACGGCACACCCCAGACATTCGCCGGACGTCCAAAAACTATCTTGTATGGGCTAAGTCTCACGCGAGAATGTACTGTCGTTCTCGTGGACAAAAGTGCCAATGGTAAGGCATCGGGCCATGTAAGACCAGACCTCGCTTGCATCTTGGCCAACTTTAGCTTCAGAATGCCATTATAGCACTCGACCAGGCCTGCTGACTGGGGGTGATTCGCAGCGTGAAATTTCTGTTTAATACCCAGACCCGCACATACTTTCTTCATGATCTGACCCACAAATTCACTTCCATTATCACTCCATACCATCCTCAGCAAGCCATATCTGGGAAAGAATTCTTTGAGCAAAACCTTGGCTGTAGACAAGGCAGTATTATCCTTTAGGGGGTAGGCCTCTATCCATCTGGAAAAGGCACAAACAACCACAAGGACATACTTCAAGTTATTGCATCTTTCCATATGAATGTAGTCTATCTGCAGCACCTCAAACGGATAAATTGGAGGAGCAAAATGACACACTGGAGTTGGTGTTCCCTTTCCAGGATTGTGCATCAAGCAAATCATGCAGTGTTTAGCCAAATTCTCAGCACACCTAGGAATTCCACCATTCTGCCATACTGGAGCCAACAACTTACATATCCCTTTTGAACTAATGTGAGCCAACCCATGAGCCATACTAACCACCGGAAGCACATATGCATCTGGCAACAACCATCGCTGGTGCTCTGACAACTCAACCCAACAGCCTGTTGAATCCAACATTCCCGTACTCTCTCTCCACATACTCAATTCTTTCTCAGTAGCTTCTGCCTGAATCATCTTCACACTTTCTGTTGTATCTTCACACATTCCTCCTTCCACAACCCATCTGGCAGGACCTGCAACATACATCCGACTCGTCACATCTTTCGCCGTTTTTCTCGCTACTTCATCTGCAAACACATTCCCTCGACCCACATCATCCGTAACCTTCTTATGTGCACTACATTTCACTATCGCAATTTGGGTCGGCAAAGTAAGTGATTCAAAAAGTTCACTCACTAATTGTCCATGCTGAATTTTCATACCATGGGAATTAAGAAATCCTCTCTCTTTCCACAAGCGACCAAAACTGTGAGCCACACCAAATGCGTATTGGCTATCAGTATAAACATTCACTCTCTTTCCTTTTGACAACACACATGCTCTAGTCAATGCTATCAACTCTGCTGCTTGCGCTGAATTCTGTGCAATACGTGCTGTTTCAACAATTGTGTGCAAAGTTGTGACAGCATATGCTGCAGTCGTCTCTCCATTCGGAAGCTCAAAGCACGAACCATCTACCCATAGGGTACCATCAGGATTCGAAAGAGGAGTATCTTTCAGATCAACTCTGCCCTTCGTTTCCTCCTCTGTCCAGCGAAAACAGTCATGCTGTTCCTGAGCATCTATCTCTACAAAAATTGGCAGCAATGTAGCTGGATTCAATGTGTTGCACCGCTTGATGTGCACATGGCTAGCCAAAAGCGTCAACTCATAACCTGACAAACGCGCACTGGTAAGATGTTGAGTCTTCATTTTATAATAAAATACAACGTTAGAAGAGGGTCCTAGGGCTAGATTAACGACCCAACAGACACATGCCCTATTAACACTATAAAGACGAAAGAAATGTCTGGGGGTCAAAGAATGCTACACTCTTACTGTGTAAACATCAGAAATGGTGCTGTGAGATGGATAAAGGTAAGACTAATATGTGAAAATATGTGTCATACTGCACTTAAATTCCTGAATTTGGAAAAAAGTGCCCATCAGCTTACGCCCGGTACCTCCCTATACATCATTTGGGCTCTCCTTACCCAGGAGAAAGTACAGTTTGTCTACGAGTGTGATGTTGACAGACGGACAACTTCAAGAAATTCAATAGTTGTACATCGGGTCGGACCGGAAAATTTTGTATGTCCGGGTAACTGGATTACAGTGCCAAAAAATAAATTTTGTGATGAAAAAGTGCAGATAATAAAATTAGGTAGTAGTTGAGTGGATAAGAGAATTATTTTATTAGGTTCCCTCAATACTCCCAATATTAAAATATAGGAAAACAAGCAGATTTAACATAATATCTGCAAGTCAGTAGGGTCGACATGTTTCAGTAAAAGTGACTCTAAATATGTCACTGCTTTCTTCAGGACCTTGATGTTAATGGCTACTGCACAAAAATAGAAAAATATCACCTGTATACTTTTCTCGGTGTTGCTCAGTCCTCTCCTCCGTGACTAAAGGTGAAAGAAAAAGAAAACAATGCACCACAACAAACCAAAACACAGTAAAATCAGCATCCTCTACAATCTAGATTCAGTCTTAATATGTTTATGTAATTAGAAAACTACAGCTCCCAAGTTGCCGATGGCAAGTTGTAGGTTTGAAGTCACGTGTCTAGGAAAGTCATGTGAGACGTAGTAAACAAAAATGGCATTTGCACTACACACCGGCGCCCCCCCAGATTGCTTAGAGGGACGCTCGGTGTACCGACTGGAAGGTTAGTACCTTGTAGCAATTCTAACCGGCTGGTGCGCAATGTAGTCACTCGGTCTCCGGTTGGGGACCTTGATGAACGCGTGCGAAGGATTTGCTCGTGCATCAATACGCGCAATGAAAAACTTTTTTCATTGTACGAAGTAAGCGCAGGTCTGTCAAGCAACGCTTTGTGATATACCTGGCACGATGTACGCATTAAGGATATCTATTTGTTTGTGCATTTATTTGTTTCTGCATTAAGAAGCTCAATGTAACAACTATTTGAGCATATAAAGTAAGCGCAAGATTGTCGAGCAATGCTTTGAGATAACTTGGCACGATGTACGTATTAATGAGATTAGATTATCCTCAAATCATGAAGAAGTACGTACATAAACCGATGATTAACCACTGCGCAGCACACTACAATTCGATGAACATGAGCTGACTAACGTTCTGTCCATTCAATTATACTTGAAGGTACATAAACATATTAAGACTGAATCTAGATTGTAGAGGATGTGTGGCTGTTTGGAGTTAGTTTAAGTGGTTTGTCTTGTTTTGTGTTTTCACTAGAGCGGTGCTCCTCATACCTGAGCAGCAGCCAGGTGGGGTGATGCTTTTCCTCCTAACGATTAGGTAAGATGGCTAAAAGTCCAGATTTGAGATAATGGTGATTTTTTGACCATTCCTATAGATATGGTGAGGTATTCACATCATATGGCTATACTAAATGTTTATGCCTATATGCTGATTTTACTATGTTTTGGTTTGTTGTGGTGCATTGTTTTCTTTTTCTTTCACCTTTAGTCATGGAGGAGAGGACTGAGCAACACCGAGAAAAGTATACAGGTGATATTTTTCTATTTTTGTGCAGTAGCCATTAACATCAAGGTCCTGAAGAAAGCAGTGACATATTTAGAGTCAGTTTTGCTGAAGCATGTCGACCCTACTGACTTGCAGATATTATGTTAAATCTGCTTGTTTTCCTATATTTTAATATTAGGAGTATTGAGGGAACCTAATAAAATAATTCTCTTATCCACTCAACTACTACCTAATTTTATTATCTGCACTTTTTCATCACAAAATTTTTTGTCACTGTAATCCAGTTACCCGGACATACAAAATTTTCCGGTCCGACCCAATGTACAACTATTGAATTTCTTGAAGTTGTCCGTCTGTCAACATCACACTCGTAGACAGACTGTACTTTCTCCTGGGTAAGGAGAGCCCAAAAGATGTATAGGGCGGTACCGGGCGGGAGCTGATGGGCACTTTTTTCCAAATTCAGGAATTTAAGTGCAGTATGACACATATTTTCACATATTAGTCTTACCTTTGTCCATCTCACAGCACCATTTCTGATGTTTACACAGTAAGATTGTAGCATTCTTTGACCCCCAGACATTTCTTTCGTCTTTAGAGTCTTCGTTCTATTCAATAGGGTATCCACTGCATGTGGGACCATCACAATCAATGTATTATCCAATACCAAACCAGCAGACTGTCGGATAGAAACAGCTGCTGCCGCTGTAGCTCTTAGACAACTAGGCAACGCCCTAGCTACCGGATCTAAAGTAGCTGAAAAATGCGCCTCATGGGCGCTGCTTGTCTCCAAATTGTTGCGTCAACACTGACAACGCACAACCTTCTCTCTCGTGTACATAAAGTGTAAAAGGTTTACTGTAGTCGGGGGTACCCAACACCGGAGCAGAACACAATGCATCACGCAATTCAGAAAAACTCTTCTGACATTTGTCAGACCAAGGAAGAGGGTGTGGTGTGTCCTTAAGAGTAAGTGCCAACAAAGGTTTCGCTAGCAAAGAAAAATTCGGAATCCACTGTCTACAATACGAGGTGATACCTAAGAAGGCATGCACCTCTCTCTGTGTGCATAGCACAGTCATTTGGGCAATCACTTGAATACACTCTGGGGTCAATCGTCTTCCCTCCTTCGACAAGAGATGACCTAAGTAGGCCACTTCTTGGCGGCAGTACTGCAACTTCGAAGGGGACACTTTATGATGAAGGTCAGACAGGTGTTGCAACAAAGAAAGAGTAACTTCTTTACAAATCTCTTCATCATCAGCAGCAACCAACAGATCATCAACATACTGGATAAGAGTAGCACCAGAAGGCAATGCAAGAGTATCAAGCTGAGTTTTCAAAGCCTGACTATAAATGGAGGGACTCTCACAATAACCTTGAGGAGCGCGCTTAAACCGGAAACTGCGGCCTCCTAAAGAGAACCCAAAAATATCCCTACTTTCCTCAGCAATCGGAATAATGAAGAAAGCGTTCTTCAGATCAATAACAGAAAACCAAGCAGCTGAGGCAGGGATCATAGTCAATAAAGCAGTAATGTCCGGGACAACAGGAAACTGTGGCCCAACGATCTTATTGACCTCTCGAAGGTCGATCACAAATCGATACACCGGTGGCTGAGAAGAGTTAGTACGCTTAAGGACAGGCAGAACAGGACTGTTACACACATTACCTCTTGTTTCTTCAACCACACCTTTCTCAACCAAATCATAGATAATCGCTAAAAGAGCTCTTTCGCCATCACTGGAAATTTTGTACTGAGGAATGCGAGGTAATTTAGCATTCGACTTAATGGTAACAACGTAGGGTGGAATCTGAATGAGACCAACATCATTGGGACCTGTAGCCCAAAGTGTATCAGGGAGAGAACGCAGTTCCAGTGGAAGGCGATCCTTAGACAGATACATCGGGGAAATCCCTTTCTTACCCACCGTAAGATGTACTCCCGAAGGAGAACAATGTAATGTCGCATGCAATCTTTTCAACAAGTCCAAACCCAACAGATTCTCGCCACAGCCAGTCGTTAGAATAAGGGGAGCCTCCAATTCACAGGGACCAATAGAAAGGGGCAAAGGACAAGTAACCGGGTTACGAGCTGGGGCGCCAGAAAATCCTACTGAAATATTGGTCAAGCCAGACAAAGGTGCGCCAGGGAGTTTAGAGTGCATGATAGAACTCTTTGCTGCACCAGTATCCAAAAGAAAAGGTTCTGCCACACCTGATGTAATCACTTCAACATAAGGTCCACTCTGGTCTACTGGAACTGACACTACTCCCTCCCTTTGTCCATGGCTGTCCTAACTATCATTAAAACCAGCACTCTCACTTCCAACATAATAATCATCAGTGTAGTTCTGAGCGGACTGGACGGTTGGAACATTCTGTTGGTCAAAACAATTCATAGAATTCTGAGGGGAAAAGGAATGTTCATTCTGGGGAAACGTACCATGTCCCCTATCCCTAGGTACTTGTTGGAAACCACCACGACCTCTCAGACCAGACATACCATTCGCACGCTGTAGCAAAATCGGGCAAATATTCTTGAAGTGACCTTCGTCTTTACAATAAGCACACTGATTAGGGCCTAGCGGGAGTCGCGAAGCAAAAGACTCAGACTTCTGCAACAGTTTCTGAAACTGTGGGGGTTGCTGAAACTGGGAAGGTTGCTGAAACTGACGCTGATTAGGGCGAGGCGGATAAGCCTGCTGCAGAAGAACTTTCGTTTTTAATTCTCTAGTCTTCTTCTCTACTTTATCCTTCTCATCTTTATCTTTATTCTCATAGTATTATGCAGTAGCCAATATCTGGGCCGAAGAAGAAACAGCCTATGAACTCTCAGAGTCCATTAACTTATTAGAAAGTTCAGGAAGTAAATTAAAAACAAACTTATCTACAAACAACCTCTGACCACCTGCTGTACTCATGTCCTGACCACTATGATCAATGAATATTTCCTTAAACCTAGTGAAGAAATCACTAGGCTAACTTGTCCCAATTCGCCCGCAGAGGAGGCATCATAGTTTTCATTAAATTATTAATCCTACCAGGTAGTTCTGCAACTAAGGGTTCAGGTTTGGCACCTCCTACCGGCCGACCATCTGCAACAGTAATATTAACCCACGTATCTCCTAACTCTGGCGCGTGATCCTTGTGACGAATCTTCGCCCACAAAGGTTGAGGAACTACATTACCCATCAACATATCTATGTCAGCTAAATTCATAACACACGCATCAACTGTCTGAGACAGCTCCTTGTAATAACCAGCAGGATTTTTACGGGGGTCAGGCAAGGTCTGCTTAAGAGCCAGGACCTCAGCTCTCTTCCAAGGGACATGCACCCACACTCGCTGAAAATGAGCCGGTGCAGCTGCAATACCATGAGCGGCATCAGACACAATTGCCTCTCTCCATACAGGGGGAACCTCTCTCATAGGATACTGCTTCACTTTTCTCCTAACAGAAGGGTCAGGTTCGAACAATGACTGAGGTGGAAGTCTAGACCTAAAAGTGAGTAGTGTCTCTACCGCTTCCTCAACATCTGAACCCACTATCGTCCCTTTAGCAAATTCAGACTGAACATTAAGCAATTCCAGTGGAATTGAACCCAACTCATTATCTTCCCACTCCTGACGAAGGAAGGTACATACCTTTGTTTTGGTGCCTCCCACTGTAGGAAGATATCCATAACCACTTGTGGACTGTACTTGGAGGTATTCGAAACCCATCTACGAGCAAGGAGATCTAACACTGCCCGCTCTTCGGGACCAGGGAGCTGACTACGTCTCTGCTTACGTTCAGAAACAGGAGACAAAAGACTAGTGACAGTCTCAGTCATTCGTTGCCGAGCAGAAGGAGAAGAAGTTGACATGAGGACAGGAGACAAAGTGTTTTGAGGCAACAGGGACGTAGGGACAGAAATAAGAGAAGTCGAAGATAAAGGAGTGTAAGGCAAAGGAGTTTGAGGCAGGGCTGGCGGCCCTGGAGGGGGCTGCGCCGGGGGAGGAAGAACCACCTGTGAAGCAACGGGTGGCTGAACAACAACAGGGGGTTGAACGACAACAAGGGGTGCAACAACTAGAGGTAACGGAGGTGCTGTAGCGCCCTGCACATAAGGGGGTGGTAATCTCAGTAAATGTGACATCAAAGGATCCTTTTCAGGGTCTTCAGTCACATTTGAAAGGGGGGGTGGCAAAGCCGGGTAACATTTGTCAATGGCCATGCAATGTTGTCTATCTGACACTTCAATCGCACCATCTTCTTTATCTTCCTTAAACTGCCTAGCAGCTTGCATTACCAATATATTCCTTTCCTTTCTATCTCTCTTAGCTTGCTTAATTTCTCGCTGTTTGGCTTCCTTACGCCAAAGGCGGAAAGAGTCAAACATCGCCGGCCGGGCTTTCTTCTTAGATAGCGCAACTTCTAGGTTATCTAAACATCTAATTCAAAACTACCATGTTGGGGCCATCGTAAAACACCATCTTTCCTTGTATAACGGACCCATACTTCATTAAAGGTAATAGGACCTACACCATGCTTTGAATAGAGCTCATAAGTTGGAGTTCCAACCGGAGGTATCAGACACGAGTCCTCCAATCGGGAATCCCTATTACAACTACAACAAAACCATTTCCTAAATTTGCTAAAACCAGGCATCTTTTAGCTCACTAGTCTTGCTTCAAACTTCAAGGGGTTATCAAAAATGATACACTCGCGAATATACGAACCCCTCAGCTTCGACTATTGCAATGGCCGAATCAAAACCAAGAAACAAAACAAAGTTGTGGGAGCGACCCACTTACACTTAACCAAAATGTCTCTCACGCCACCAGAAGAACGTCTAACGTCTCGCCTTACAAATCATTACAAGAGGGTCCAAGACAGGGCGACAGTCAGGGCAGCAGTCCTTCACAGCCGTCGGAAAGGGGAAGCCTCGCAGAAAAAAACCTTCGGTCCACGTCGACATGCAGGAGTCGATGAAGTGGCAGCCATCCTCCAGAATTTCCCCACGGGGCTCCTCACAATCTTCGGGCTTGGACTAGTACCGCTGAAGTCGCCCCATGTTGGGCGCCAGTTGAAGAACTGGGGATTAACCCAGCGGCGTCAGGGGCACACCTAAGATCTTCGAGTTCACCTGTCTTCGTATACAGAGACACGGAATACTTCTGGATGGCATCAGAGACCAAGTTTATTAGCTGCAGCTAGTAACAGTGATCCTAGAAATACATCACGGTGTAAATTCTCAGGAGACTGCTCATTTTACTAAGGCGAGACGTCTCCTTTTATACCCAATATTCACATTATAAATGTACACCCACTGCACAAAATTCTAGCCAATAAAGTACATTTTCAAACAAAGTATCACATAACAAAAACTCAATTTACAGTATCCCAACCCAAAAGTTAATTATTAGGAATGTCCCAAATTCAATCTCCACAAGCCGGACAAACCTATAATTGAAAGCATAACCCATTTAATGAAGAAACAAAAAAAAGAAACAGTAACAGATGCTGAACAAGATAAGGCATGTGCAAGGAAACTAAAAATTAACGATGTCCTGAACATTGATTGGCAATCTCAGACAAAGATCGATCAGGGAAATTGGCTTTGCGAGTGCAGTTTCAGGTGAAGAGGTCAGTTTCTTACAGTTCATTTCAGAGTCAAAAAGAAACCTAGTTAATGTATACATGAACTAAGAAGGCCAGGCCACTATGTTCGCCAGGCTACCTTCACAGGCCTACGTGAGGGCAACACAAAATGGTGGCACAGAACAAAATGGAGTCAGACTCGAGAATTAAAAAACCTCACTGGGCTTACAGACTGAGGTTCAAATTAACTTACAGGGCACCTTAACTGTTTCCTTTCCATCCGCACATGTAAATGATGACTTATCTGGAACAACAATTCACCCTTGTTACCGTCCTTCTGATGTTAAACCTCCTCTTTGTAATATAACATCATGGAACATTGCTGGGATTCGTTCTAAGTTAAATATTCCATTGTGGTGGGAATTTATTTTACAATTCGAGGTCCTATGCTTTCAGGAGACTTGGTTCAAGGAAGCGATTCACCTGAATGGATATAGGACCTACCACCACACCCCAGCAGTTAATGTCCAGATAGGTAGGGCCAAGGGAGTCTTATGCACGTATATATTTAGTGGTTTGAATATAAAGAACATCACAATGCTTGCCAGTAATGATCATTATCACTTAGTTAGACTCTATAGACCTGGACAATTTTTATAATAATGTTTCCCTTGGGAAAGTGGGTACTGTTGTAAGAAACTTGTTAAAAGTATTGAGATCAGTGGGTAAAACTAAGAGGAAAGATATAACACTCATACTGGTAGGGGATTTTTCAATTGTGCGCTTTGTCAGAATGCTGGAGATAACTTGTGTGGAAGTTTAAAAGAAGAAGGAGTATGCTTATCTCATGCTCCCCCAAGGCTCTACGGCTGTCTTTCCCATTAGGAGCGGAGTTAGGCAGGGTTGTGTCCTGCCTCCATTCCTTTTTAATTTGTATATAAACGGACTGGGGAAGGCTCTTATCAAAGAAAACCAGGACTTCCCCCAAGTAGCCGACCGCTCTATCCCAGCCCTTCTGTATGCAGACGATGCGGTGCTGATGTCTCGCACACAAGTAGGCCTACAGCGCGTTTTGGATAGTTTTTCGCTTTTTATGAAAGACCTAGGTTTACGGGTATACTCATCCAAAACTTTCATTATGCGCTGTGGCACCGGAATAAAGAAATATAAAGATAAGTATGTGGCAGGAGAAAAGATTGGGGTCACAAAGAACTTCTCATATTTGGGCATTCTCTTTGCCCGCAATGATACCTGGGCGCAGGCAACTGCGGTGAAAAAAATGGTACTTTAACGCACTACCTCTGCTCTTACTGCCCTTGTGAAAAAACTAGGCAAGAAACCCCCAGAGGAACTTATTAAAATTGATAAGGCTAAGTGTGTTTCAGCTACAGTGTATGGGATCTGGGTTTGGGGGTTTGCTGATCCGCTACCAATCCAGAGAGTAGAGAATTCCTTCCTAAGATACATCCTATCGGTCCCGAGTAGTACATCAGCATGCATTTGTCACTCTGAGCTAGGACTACCTTTTATTTCAGATCTAATTAGGCTCGAGCCTGGACTCGGGACTAAAGTAGAGGCCAAATTAAACAGAGATATCCTTACTGACATTTTGAAACTGGAAGGTGCATGGAGGATTCCATGGCTAAACTACGCTTATAATTTCTTAAAAAATCTTGGCCATTTAGACTACTTTATCAACCCTACCACATTAAGGGCAATAACAAGGAAGGAACTAAGGGCCAGATGTAGGAAGGCAAATACTGGTCGGTAACGGCCGATTTCGGCCGTTACCGACCGGTATTTGGAGTTTGGGATGTAGGGGCATGTTAAGATACAGATTCTGTAATTTTACCACAAGGAACGACTGGTCTCAAAACCTCTAACAATGCCAATGTGATAATACTTCCCCACAATCCACGATACATGTTACTTTCTTCTGTAGGTTTTACTCTGCACCCAGGAGTTCCCTGCTTGTAGCCATCCTGAACCACTGCGGGCTACGTCAATGCTGTCCTGCTCTCCTAGCTCTCCAATATCTTGAGAACGAGCATAGTGTTTTTAGAATAACAATCTTCCTGAAAAAGGTTTTGAGTTTAAGGAAACAAAGGTGTACCTAACTGTTTTAATGAGTTACGGATCTTTTTTAAATACACTGTATGAAGGCTTTGTAAATTTAATATCTTTTTAACCTTATGTATACAACTAATAATATAATTATGTTTGTATGAATTGTGAGAATGTTTTTAACTTCAAGCTTTTATGATTGTTTGTCTATTAAATCGAATAAAGCCTTCTTTATCTTGCCTTGAGTGAACATCTAATTTTGAAGCACAGATAATCCATCATCTAGTTTGTGATGGCTGCCGCTAAAATGGACTGCTCTGTATTTGACACAGCAAGTACAAAAAAACATGCGTCTGTGAGAAGGCAGGACACCGGATGACTAATGAAAGAATTAACACCCACGTTGCTCTGTGTGGATGCAGGAATGAATGGCAGTGTCATTACGTAACATCTGGGCTGAAATGGCTACGTGAGAGAGCTCAGTCGGGCAGCGCACCGGCGGCGGAGATATTCAGATACTTGGACCGCTGGGGCAGTCTCAAGAATTGAATCCTCTGATATGCGGTAGTGAGGGGGCCGTGACTCATTTTCAGTTAGGTCATGATGGGGTCATGACCCCAGTCATCTCCCATAAACATTTCTAATAAGCAGCATATTACTCGCGTGTAATGGTTTGAATCTGTGTGAAGAATTGACACATTTCTTGTAACTGGAACAGCAAATAAAGAGATTGAGCTTAACTAAAAAGTCAGTATCACAAATGTGCAATAAATCAAGTTTGCAACCTCACTAGGACACTAGTAATATCACAATGACACTACTGTGCCACATTGGACTTTGAACCAAACAAGTCACCATTAGCTGCACTTCAACACCTCGTTCATTCTTTGCAGAGACAGCGAGACCGAGTCAGGTCTACATAAAAATGTACTTTTACCTTCTCATATATCTAGTCTGCCAGGATCCCCCTGTCCTCCCCGTGATCCTGAGCTCCTCTGCGCTCCGTGCCTGCTTCACAGCTCTCGTGAAGACTTCTCTTATCTGCTTGTTACATAAACAAGCAGATAAGAAAAGTCTTCATGACAGCCGCAAAGCAGGCAATGGTGTCTGGAGGGGCCGTCCAAAAAACGGACAGGGCTGCAACCAAAAACCCTCCTTTCCAATGGGAAGCCAGTGTTTACCATAAATGCTGAAGCTACCCAATGGAAATGAGGGGCGGGGCTTAAAGTCCCTTTTAGAAATTTTTATGTACAATATATCTCGCAGGCGAGGAGCGCATTCGCGCTCCAACGCCAGGCAAGACCTAAAACGGCACCTTTTTCTAAAATGTAAAATACGCCAAGATGAGCTGAAGTGGGAGTGGCATGCAATGGAAGCAAACACATAATGGTGTGCAAAACAACCATGAAATAACAGGCAGATGCGGGAAGGCGTCTTTGAGTCTTTTTTTTGTTATTTACAATAGAATTAAAGCTATCACAGAGACAAAAGTCACAGCATGTGGTTTACTAACCACAACACTTTGCTTGTAGCAGCTAATTGAGCACACACAGTGGATGGTGTTATAGATAAGGTTAACAGATCCACCTCCCAGACAGCAAACAAAGTGCTGACGGATATGTGTGTCCCGGAAAAAGTATGTAGGTAGGCATACGTTACCAGCTGGCACATTTAATATTGTAGAATGTATGAAAGGTGCCTAAAAACAGGGTATTTTAGCTCCTGCATACATCCCAAGAATGCATACTGCTCTGACAAACAAACCGCAGTTAGGAGATTGCATTATGAAAGCAAAGTAGGGAAAACTTCGGCTAAACACACGTAAGCAGTGGTTTAAGAGAGGACGAGGAGTTTCTAAACAGCCGGGCCCCAACATGGAATGAGATGTAGCTTAAACAAAGAAAGGGCAGTTATATAGAATGATGTAGATCACAGTGGGAGCTGTAGCGGGATACCAATAAAGACTCTACCCAAAAGCCACACAGCAGCAAAAAAAAAAAAAAAACGCCATGCTGTTTCTAAAGCTATATGTCAATGTCAGCTATATTAGTGTTGCAATCCCTGATCAAAACAACATTCTGAGTGCCGTTTTTTTAAACATTGCACCACTGATGTAAAATATACTTGAGAAACGTGGCATAACTGCTGCATAATAACATATCACACTACTGTTTACCCAAAAAAGTGACTGAGTGCAACCACGCCATGAGTGCTGTATTTCAAAACATCGCACCACCGATGTAAATTATAATTGAGAAACACGCCACAACTGCGCCATTATAAAATATCGGTCTACTGTTTACCCCAAAAAAGCACTGAGTGCAACCACGCCATGAGTGCCGAATTTTAAAACACGATTTAGAAAAGGGGGGTGGTGATGAACAGAGTGTCTGAGTTAAACAGACCACTCTTACCCAGTCCAAAGATCAGGGCTTGATCCATCACCGTTATTTATCTCACTGCCCCATCCCAGCTCAGAACCTGGCTATATGCAAATCAGTCTGTCCCTGGCCCAGTGCATCATGGGAACAGGGCAGACTAAACTACCAAGCCAATTCTTCACCAGAAAGGAGACAAGCTACCGGGGACCGGTTTCTGGCATTTCAGCCTTCTTCGGCCCGGCTTGCTTGAATCCTGATGGAGCAGTGAGAAAGGGACTCATGTCTGAGTATACCCTGCCACACCTATAGTGGCCAAAAACGATTTAGAAAAGGGGGTGGTGATGAACAGAGTGTCTGAGTTAAACAGACCACTCTTACCCAGTCCAAAGATCAGGGCTTGATCCATCACCGTTATTTATCTCACTGCCCCATCCCAGCTCAGAACCTGGCTATATGCAAATCAGTCTGTCCCTGGCCCAGTGCATCATGGGAACAGGGCAGACTAAACTACCAAGCCAATTCTTCACCAGAAAGGAGACAAGCTACCGGGGACCGGTTTCTGGCATTTCAGCCTTCTTCGGCCCGGCTTGCTTGAATCCTGATGGAGCAGTGAGAAAGGGACTCATGTCTGAGTATACCCTGCCACACCTATAGTGGCCAAAAACGATTTAGAAAAGGGGGTAGTGATGAACAGAGTGTCTGAGTTAAACAGACCACTCTTACCCAGTCCAAAGATCAGGGCTTGATCCATCACCGTTATTTATCTCACTGCCCCATCCCAGCTCAGAACCTGGCTATATGCAAATCAGTCTGTCCCTGGCCCAGTGCATCATGGGAACAGGGCAGACTAAACTACCAAGCCAATTCTTCACCAGAAAGGAGACAAGCTACCGGGGACCGGTTTCTGGCATTTCAGCCTTCTTCGGCCCGGCTTGCTTGAATCCTGATGGAGCAGTGAGAAAGGGACTCATGTCTGAGTATACCCTGCCACACCTATAGTGGCCAAAAACGATTTAGAAAAGGGGGTGGTGATGAACAGAGTGTCTGAGTTAAACAGACCACTCTTACCCAGTCCAAAGATCAGGGCTTGATCCATCACCGTTATTTATCTCACTGCCCCATCCCAGCTCAGAACCTGGCTATATGCAAATCAGTCTGTCCCTGGCCCAGTGCATCATGGGAACAGGGCAGACTAAACTACCAAGCCAATTCTTCACCAGAAAGGAGACAAGCTACCGGGGACCGGTTTCTGGCATTTCAGCCTTCTTCGGCCCGGCTTGCTTGAATCCTGATGGAGCAGTGAGAAAGGGACTCATGTCTGAGTATACCCTGCCACACCTATAGTGGCCAAAAACGATTTAGAAAAGGGGGTGGTGATGAACAGAGTGTCTGAGTTAAACAGACCACTCTTACCCAGTCCAAAGATCAGGGCTTGATCCATCACCGTTATTTATCTCACTGCCCCATCCCAGCTCAGAACCTGGCTATATGCAAATCAGTCTGTCCCTGGCCCAGTGCATCATGGGAACAGGGCAGACTAAACTACCAAGCCAATTCTTCACCAGAAAGGAGACAAGCTACCGGGGACCGGTTTCTGGCATTTCAGCCTTCTTCGGCCCGGCTTGCTTGAATCCTGATGGAGCAGTGAGAAAGGGACTCATGTCTGAGTATACCCTGCCACACCTATAGTGGCCAAAAACGATTTAGAAAAGGGGGTGGTGATGAACAGAGTGTCTGAGTTAAACAGACCACTCTTACCCAGTCCAAAGATCAGGGCTTGATCCATCACCGTTATTTATCTCACTGCCCCATCCCAGCTCAGAACCTGGCTATATGCAAATCAGTCTGTCCCTGGCCCAGTGCATCATGGGAACAGGGCAGACTAAACTACCAAGCCAATTCTTCACCAGAAAGGAGACAAGCTACCGGGGACCGGTTTCTGGCATTTCAGCCTTCTTCGGCCCGGCTTGCTTGAATCCTGATGGAGCAGTGAGAAAGGGACTCATGTCTGAGTATACCCTGCCACACCTATAGTGGTCAAAAACGATTTAGAAAAGGGGGTGGTGATGAACAGAGTGTCTGAGTTAAACAGACCACTCTTACCCAGTCCAAAGATCAGGGCTTGATCCATCACCGTTATTTATCTCACTGCCCCATCCCAGCTCAGAACCTGGCTATATGCAAATCAGTCTGTCCCTGGCCCAGTGCATCATGGGAACAGGGCAGACTAAACTACCAAGCCAATTCTTCACCAGAAAGGAGACAAGCTACCGGGGACCGGTTTCTGGCATTTCAGCCTTCTTCGGCCCGGCTTGCTTGAATCCTGATGGAGCAGTGAGAAAGGGACTCATGTCTGAGTACCCCCTAAGCGTGGAAGGGTATACTCAGATGTGAGTCCCTTGCTCATTGCACCATCAGGATTCAAGCAAGCCGGGCCGAAGACGGCTGAAATGCCAGAAACCGGCCCCCGGTAGCTTGTTTCCTTCCCAGTGTAAGAATTGGCTTTTGTAGTTTGGTTTGCCCTGTTCCCATCACGCACTGGGACAGGAATAGACTAATTTGCATACAGCCAGGTTCTGAAACTGGGATGGTGCAGTGAGCTAAAAAATGGTGTTGGATCTAGCCCTGATCTCTTGACTGGGTGAGAGTATTCTGTTTAATTCAGAGACTCTGTCCCTCACCACCCCTTGTTGTAAATATTTTTGTCCACCCTAAGCGTGGAAGGGTATACTCAGATGTGAGTCCCTTGCTCATTGCACCATCAGGATTCAAGCAAGCCGGGCCGAAGACGGCTGAAATGCCAGAAACCGGTCCCCGGTAGCTTGTTTCCTTCCCAGTGTAAGAATTGGCTTTTGTAGTTTGGTTTGCCCTGTTCCCATCACGCACTGGGACAGGAATAGACTAATTTGCATACAGCCAGGTTCTGAAACTGGGATGGTGCAGTGAGCTAAAAAATGGTGTTGGATCTAGCCCTGATCTCTTGACTGGGTGAGAGTATTCTGTTTAATTCAGAGACTCTGTCCCTCACCACCCCTTGTTGTAAATAAGAATTTTAAAACACAGCACCACCGATGTAAAATAGAACTGAGAAACGCGGCATGAGTGCTGCATTATAAAATATCACACTACTGTTTACCCCAAAAAGACATTGAGTACAACAACGCCGCTAGTGCCGAATTTCAAACTATGGCAACCGATGTAAAACTGATTTTTAAAAATGTACCATGAGTGCTGTATTATAAAATGGAGTCAAGCTATCCTGGCTGAAGTTGGCTGATAGCCAGAAACCGGTCCTAGGATGGCTGATAGCCAGAAACCTGGTCCTAGGACCAGGCATCCCCGGCGGTCCCAGACCGCCGGGGATGCCTGGTCTCACCCTGGAGATACCCATTAAGGGACTATCTCTCAGGGAAGCCAGGAAGGGTTTCGCAGCGGTCGAAGCGCCTTGGGACCCTCCGGGTAAGTAGTGCGCTATATAAATGCCTATACATTTACATTTACATACATTTGATTCCGGTCCAGGAATGACATGTCTTGGCAGTACTGGCTGGACTGTTCCCATGAGGCACAGGGTCAAGGCTGATTAGCATATGGCCTTGTCTGAACTGGGGTGGTGTGGAGTGCCCAAATTCTCCTGATTCTCTAGTGATCACAGGTAATGATTTAGCTACATGAGTTGTGAAGATGGCTATATCGTCGGCATATGTGGTTATGTTTAGAACATGTCTGCCAAATTGAAAAGGAATAATGTTTGCTTGAGTCAGGAGTGCAATTAAAAATGGTTCTAAAGAAAGAGCAAACAGCAGGGGTGAAAGAGGACACCCCTGCCGGGTTCCTCTTGCTGTTCGAAATTTGGAAGAGTCCATACCTGCATAACTTATCGTAGCTGTAGGTTGGTCATACAGGGATCTTATCAAGCCAGTGTAGTTACTTTGAACCAAATGCCCGAAGAACGGCCCACAGATATTCTCACCCCACTCGGTCGAATGCTTTCTCCGGGTCAAGCATTATCATACCCAGTGGGGAGAGCTCAGTAGAAGCCACGTCGAAGGCTGTAATAGCCATATTGACATGGGCCGTTATGTCTCTCCCTGTAACAAACCCATGCTGTTCGGTGTTAACCAGCTCTGGCATATAGGGAGCTAGCCGAGTGGCCAATATCTTGGCAAAAGCCTTGTCATCGGTGTTTATTAAAGAAATGGGCCTAAAAGACCCACAATCGTTGGCTGGTTTCTGTTTTTTCAGAAAGAATACAATTTTAGCCGTGTTCCATGAAGCTGGAGCTTTCCCTGTTTCCCTAATGGAATTGATAACTAAACTAACAAGCATTTACAATGCAATAGGTCTCGGGTTAGTTAAGTTTGAGCTATTGGCATTGCTAAATATTGCAACACCAACTGCAACAAAAGTCTATAAATTGTACGCCAAAAAAATGTGTGTAGCAATGGTGCCATGCTGCGCTTTAGATTAATATGTTTAAAAGTAAAGTGTGCCATACTACTATTGCTACAATAGTTAATTGTGGATGCGTTAACAATTGATGTGTGCGCTGATGGCTGGTGGTGTGTGTTTGTCTGTAGAAATTGTGCACTGATGGCGGGGGGTGTGTGTGTCTGGTGGAAGTGTTCACTGCGAGCTGGTGGTGTGTGTGCCGGGTGGAAGCCTGCACTGGTGGTGTGTGTGCCTGGTGAAAGCGTGCAGTGACGGCTGGTGGTGTGTGTCTGATGAATGTGTGCACTGACAGCTGGTGGTGTGTGTGTGCTTGGTGAAAGCGTACACTGATGGCTGGTGGTGTTTGTGCCTGGTGAAATCGTGCATTGATGACTGATGGTGTCTGTGTTTGGTGAAAGTGTGCACTGATGGTGTGGTGTTGTGTGTGGTTGTGTGTGTGTGTGAGTGTGTGGTTGTGTGGCACCTCCCTGCCCTCACCTGGGTCCTGCAGCTCCCGCCAGTCTCTTCACCAGAGGGCAATGGTCCTTTCAGCCCCCCACACACACACGCACACCCATGTGTGTGCACTCGTGAGGTGTTAGTGCACAGGTAATGGGTGTGTTCCTGTCCACCCCGCACCTCCCTGCCAGTCTATGACATGGGGCCAGCGGTCCTCTCAGCCTCCCACCACACACACACACACCCACCTAAGTGCGTGTGTGCATGTGCATTGGCCCGTGAGGTGCTAGTGCACAGGTAATGGGTGTGTTCCTGTCCACCCCGCACCTCCCTGCCAGTCTACGACATGGGGCCAGCGGTCCTCTCAGCCTCCCACCACACACACACACCCAAGTGCGTGCGTGTGCATTGGCCCGTGAGGTGCTAGTGCACAGGTAATAGGTGTGTTCCTGCTCAGCCCAGTTGTGATTCAGAGCCAGTGAGGGAGCTGACGGGACCGGCTGTGGGAGGGGGTTCACGACTCATGAGGCAGAGAGTTTCCGGGAGCAGGGAGCACCATGAGGCTTATGTAACACCTGCATCATCCGCCCAGGCGCTATCCCTGCTCTTCTCAGCGAGGACTGAGCAAAAAACCTGCCCCGCTGATTCTCCCCACCCACCCGTTCCATTTATCCACTGCTGCGAGTTCACAATTCATTGTTTCCAATTATTATCCATTGCCTTCGCTCGCTCATTTACTCTCCGACTACCCTCTGATGTCAACCAAGCCTTGTTCGTGCCCAGTTGAGATATGCGCTGTCGTCTTTTAAACTATGTATGTCTTCTCGTTGAAGTCCAGTTTAGTGGGGTAAAAAAAGTGATGGCTGGTGGTGTGTGTTTGTCTGTAGAAATTGTGCACTGATGGCGGGGGGTGTGTGTGCCTGGTGGAAGTGTTCACTGCGAGCTGGTGGTGTGTGTGCCGGGTGGAAGCCTGCACTGGTGGTGTGTGTGCCTGGTGAAAGCGTGCAGTGACGGCTGGTGGTGTGTGTCTGATGAATGTGTGCACTGACAGCTGGTGGTGTGTGTGTGCTTGGTGAAAGCGTACACTGATGGCTGGTGGTGTTTGTGCCTGGTGAAATCGTGCATTGATGACTGATGGTGTCTGCGTTTGGTGAAAGTGTGCACTGATGGTGTGGTGTTGTGTGTGGTTGTGTCTGTGTGTGAGTGTGTGGTTGTGTGGCACCTCCCTGCCCTCACCTGGGTCCTGCAGCTCCCGCCAGTCTCTTCACCAGAGGGCAATGGTCCTTTCAGCCCCCCACACACACACGCACACCCATGTGTGTGCACTCGTGAGGTGTTAGTGCACAGGTAATGGGTGTGTTCCTGTCCACCCCGCACCTCCCTGCCAGTCTATGACATGGGGCCAGCGGTCCTCTCAGCCTCCCACCACACACACACACACCCACCTAAGTGCGTGTGTGCATGTGCATTGGCCCGTGAGGTGCTAGTGCACAGGTTATGGGTGTGTTCCTGTCCACCCCGCACCTCCCTGCCAGTCTACGACATGGGGCCAGCGGTCCTCTCAGCCTCCCACCACACACACACACCCAAGTGCGTGCATGTGCATTGGCCCGTGAGGTGCTAGTGCACAGGTAATAGGTGTGTTCCTGCTCAGCCCAGTTGTGATTCAGAGCCAGTGAGGGAGCTGACGGGACCGGCTGTGGGAGGGGGTTCATGACTCATGAGGCAGAGAGTTTCCGGGAGCAGGGAGCACCATGAGGCTTATGTAACACCTGCATCATCCGCCCAGGCGCTATCCCTGCTCTTCTCAGCGAGGACTGAGCAAAAAACCTGCCCCGCTGATTCTCCCCACCCACCCGTTCCATTTATCCACTGCTGCGAGTTCACAATTCATTGTTTCCAATTATTATCCATTGCCTTCGCTCGCTCATTTACTCTCCGACTATCCTCTGATGTCAACCAAGCCTTGTTCGTGCCCAGTTGAGATATGCGCTGTCGTCTTTTAAACTATGTATGTCTTCTCGTTGAAGTCCAGTTTAGTGGGGTAAAAAAAGTAGGCCCGGAGGAAGCACGGGAAATGATCCCACGTTACAAGTTAAGCAGTGAATTAGGCGCAGACTTTACTCCACTCACCCCTTCCCCACTGGCCAGCCACTCGCCATCGGAGGCGACCATTGCAGCGTTCCCACACCAGGCCCCCTCACTCACCAGCGGCCGCTCGCTCCTCGGAGGAAAGGACGGCTGCTTCTGTTGGCAGCCCCGGCAGGGGGTGACGGCCTCTGCTTCGGTCACCCGGTGTCTCCGATGTTAATTCACACTCCTCCCGCACCTCACCGCGTCGCGCTGTTCGACGGTTACCTCATGAGAGCCCAGCATACGTGATCTGAGCATGCCCAGTGCAGGCGACGCTCAGCGGCAGGACTTTCTCGATGCCGGCCAGGAAGAGAGCAGTCATCGGCGCGCAGCTGGGACGCTGGCGCCGTGAACGTGTGCGCGACCAAATCCGTGCGTGGCCAGCACTTGTCGCTCCCTCTCCCATTAGGAATGCTGGGCGCGTGCCCATCTCTTGTCTCCTTTTTGGCGGCTTTGGCGGCTGAAACGATTACAATAGTTCTCTGCCGAGAACGCGCTTCGCGCGTCTCTAGGCTGAGACCTAAAAAGGGGAACTAGTTCCTGTATACATATTTTATAAAGTTTGATTGGAAGTGAGTCTTTCCCAGCTGCTTTACCGGACAGAAGAGAAGCTATCGCTGATCTTATCTCCATAATGGAGATATCATCCTCCAGTTGAATAAACCTCTCACCATCATTTTGATTGGCCAAATTTTTATTAATGTAAGATAAGATACAATCACTCAAAGGGGAGTTCTCAGGTGTATATAGCCTAGTGTAATAGTTAACAAACTGATCTAATATCTCTTCCGATTGAGTGTAGCACACAGCCTTAACATCTTTAATGACTTTAATTGTAGTTTTTGCTTTCTTGTCCGCGACTTTGTATGCTAATAATTTTCCTATTTTGTCACCACTTTCATACTGCGAAAGATGATACTGGTGTAGTTTCTGACTATGTCTCTCAATCATGATCTTTTTAATAACTAGCTTCAGGTCAATCTGATCCATCTTTATCTGGTCGGCATTAGGTGCTTCTTGCTGCAATGCTTGTACTAGCTGATTTTCCAAAGATATGAGGCTAGAAGTCAGCGTTTTAATCTCTTTCCGTCTTTCTGAATTTATCCGTAAGACATATTGTTGTGCAAAGCCCCTGATGCTAGCTTTACAAGCATCCCGAACGTGTACTACTGCCGCAGAATTTAAATTGATCTCTACAAATTCAGTAATGTGTAGCTTAAGCTGGGAAATAAAAGTTGTATCTGAGAAGAGATATCTCGGGAAAGTGAATTGTCTGAACTCCTGTTTTTTTTTTCGGTATATTAATTTCCATCAGTATAGGGTTGTGATCAGACGTCACTCTAGGACACAGTTATTCATGATTCTGTCAGCCGCCCAAACCATATTAAATCGGGAGCATAGTTTATGAGGTGCTGAATAGTATGAGAACCCGGCAACATTGGGGTGTATGGTACACCAAGCATCTTTCAAGTTATGTATACGACTTAATTCTAATATCGCAGCTCTAACTTTACACATCCGTACTAAAGCATGACGCCGAGTGGTGTCTAAATGATAATTCATGACGCAGTTAAAATCTCCCATAACGAGTAGTTCACCTTCCCAATCTAATAATTCAATAGTTAATCTATCATACATAGTTGGTTCATCAATCTTAGGGCCGTAAACCACACAGAATACATATTTAGAATGCTCCAGTACTACCTGAATAATGGCCCATCTGCCCTTTGAGTCAGCCATAGTCCGAGTAATTTCTAAATTCAAATGTTTACATTTCATTATTGCGACCCCCCGTATAGAAGCGTCCAAAGCAGAACAAATAATAAGATCATACCCCAATTGACCCAGCAGTTTTTTATCTTTAACACCAATATGAGCTTCTGTAAGCAACGCAAGATGGGTATAAATTGAATCTAAATAAGACGCAAATCATAGTTAATTATAAAACACTGACCCCAGTTCTCAGCATTTGTAACAGCGCTACGTATCTTGGAATAAAAATGTCAGCTAATCTTGGGGATTTAATCGCTCTTAATTACAGCCCACTTCTGAAAGAAGTGGCTTTGTCTTTTAAAAAATGGCATAAGATCCCGTTGAGCCTTGCTGGCCGGATTAACTTAATTAAAATGAAAATAGTCCCCAAATTTCTTTATTTATTTAGATGCATCCCCCTTTGACTTAACAGTGTTGTTTTCAGAAGACTTGATGGCTTATGCAGCAGTTACATATAAGGTTATAAGAAAGCTTGCAAATCAATCCAATCACTGAAACTTTCCACTGAGAAAGGTGGATTGAAGTTCCCTGATTTTAAACTATATTTTTTTGCTACTTTTTTTCTTGTCTCCGAAGTTTGCTCACCATTAAACTGCCTCGATTTTTTTTCTATCAATTTATGTTAGGCTCTGATAGCAGCTATTTTTTATTAAGGGTCCATGATCCTAATTTTTTCAAGCGGGTTAAATTTAAGACTGCTAGAGAAATCATTTCTATCTGGAAAACCATTATGAATTATGGGAAATTCTCCTTCTTTCATTCAGACTAACCCAGGTCTCCCTGGAATTTTTTCAGATGGGGCAGGGACTAGATGTGGGGTTTGTAAATTAGGAGACCTTTTCCGGCACAAGGGCCTCTTAGATTTTACTTTATTAAAGACTACATATAAACTGGACGATGGCATGTACTTTAAATACATACAAATGAGTGACTTTCTAGTGCGGAAAATGAAAATTAAAGAAGTTGGCCAATCAGAGATTTTAAATTGTTTATACTCTGACAAAACTAAATCAATTATTAGTGAGGGGTACGCATGTCTAAATAATTTAAAAATGGACGACTGTGGCAACCTTGCTATTAAATGGACTAATAAGATGGGTATAAATATAACATCAAACCAAATTTCGGTATCTTTACATCAAATTAATCATGTGGTTCCGTCCTCTAGTCTAAGACTACAACACTATAGAACTATATGCCAACTTTACTATACCCCGCAAAGAATATCTAGTTGGCATGAAGTGTCCTAAATGTGATTTACATGTCGCTGACTTAGTGCACATGTTTTTCTCATGTCCCACTCTAGCTGAGTTTTGGAACAAAATAGAGGACGTACTTTCCCATTAACAAATAACCAGCCCGAAATTTACTGCACTGTTGATTTTACTCGACTTGCAGGATATAAGTAGCACTTTCAAAGATCTCATTACCATTTTAATCGCTTGTGCGTGACTGGTCATAGCCAGGGCTTGGATCTCTCCTAATCCCCCGCATATCTCGGAATGGGGGGCTTTAATTAAGGAGATACAGATGATGGAACTTTCGCTAGCAAAACTAAGAGGTCCTCAATCTCAAAGGAAAAGAGAGAAAATTTGGAGATCTTTTATGTGATATTGGTGTTTGGGCAATGCTGGCTATAATTACTATCTTTTGAATTATGAAGAAATGAATTGCTTTTCATGTGTCCCTCTGTGCCACTAATTACTGTGTATGATGCTAACGCTGTATGAATTCTTTATGTTTCTTTTTCTCAAGTGTATTTCTCCTGCAATGATAAATAAAAATATTTAAAAAAAATAAAATAAAATAAAAAGGTGTGGAGTGCAAAAAATAAGATGGATTTAGGCCCAGATCTCTGTACTGGGGTGAATGTATGACATTGTTCTGCATTGTGTCCATCAACTGTTATTTTTGCATTTGTCACCCCGAGTGGGATGGCTGTGCTCAGACGTGAGTCCCATGCTCTCCACACGACTGGAGTCAAGCTATCCTGGCTGAAGACGGCTGATAGCCAGGAACCGGTCCTAGGATGCTTGATTCCAGTCCAGGAAAGACATGCCTTGGCAGTTCGGGCTGGACTGTTCCCATGAGGCACAGGGTCAAGGCTGATTTGCATATGGCCATGTCTGAACTGGGGTGGTGTGGAGTACAAAAAATACAATGGATTTAGGCCCAGATTTCTGTACTGGGGTGAATGTAGGACATTGTTCTGCATTCTGTCCATCAACTGTTATTTTTGCATTTGTCACCCCGAGTGGGATGGGTATGCTCAGACGTGAGTCCCATGCTCTCCACACCACTGGAGTCAAGCCATCCTGGCTGAGGATGGCTGATAGTTAGAAAGCGGTCCTAAGATGCTTGATTCCGGTCCAGGAAAGACATGGCTTGGCAGTTCGGGCTGGACTGTTCCCATGAGGCACAGGGTCAAGGCTGATTTGAATATTGCCATGTCTGAACTGGGGTGGTGTGGAGTGCAAAAAATATGATGGATTTAGGCCCAGATCTCTGTACTGGGGTGAATGTATGACATTGTTCTGCATTCTGTCCATCAACTGTTATTTTTGTATTATAAAACATAGCACTACTGTGTAGACAGCTATGGCCTCACCACGTTTAAAGAGGTTTCTTCCACGGCTGCTTTCATCTTAAACAGGTTCTTGCCTGAGACGCCGTGCGCGAGCATGCTCGAGCGAAATCTCCAGTCTGGGTGGGCGGGGCCTAATGCCGACAGGGCGGATACCAACCCCGCTTCCACAGAACCCGGACACAAAAGCAACGGCAATAGATCTCGCCAAGGCAAAGCAGCGCATACTCTGCATTCGGAGGCGAGACCTAAGAAGAGTGAATCTATTTGCACGATTTATACTGCTTGTGTAATAGGACATGTTGCAAACAGTATTTGCACTAGTACAAATGGGGTAATACTGATTTCACATCTTTTTTTATCCATTTCCATGTGAAAATGAAGTGTGTTTGAGGCAAAATCAGTTTGCTTATTTTTTAATTTCATAATTAGCTGAAATAGCACCAGTTTACGTTGCTCTACTTTTAAAGGGTTATTCATATACTGGGTTTCTTCCTTGGTATCCATGTAACAAATGCAATATGATTACTAGCAAAAAAATTATGCTACATAATGTTTATCAATTGTCCCGCAATCGATTGTCATAATTTTCAACTGGTGCACAAGCATTTCAGTAGAATGGACAGTTGGAATATTTGTTTGCTCCATTACATCCCCAAAGTAGTAGAAAGTGGCTTTGCCATTTTATTTTGCAAAGGTAAAAATGTTTTGCTAACATGAGTCCTGCTATCTAAATATGTGAATGTATTTTGTGCTTCTCCATCTCTATTTATGGAAATGTTATGTTCATTTACTACTTTTTTTGTTACATATCCCCTTGGAAATGTTTATGTATAATATTCTGTTCATATTCTACTGTCTATGTATATTGACCTCTTCAGAACTCAGATTCAAGTACATGTGGATATTAATACAATATGGTGTTATATGGTTTTTCAGAGGGGGCAACCTGTTAGCATGTTTTACCCTTTAAACTTCCTACTGAGCATCAGCTGTGCCAAATTCACTTAGTTAGTTGCTGCACCCATTTATTTGAAAAGCAAAGCTGTAAAATCTGACCGCTAAATGTAATTTGTGGTGTGCCCCCATGGAATTCGCTTCACTGATATTCCTGGGGTATCAGAAGTAACAATATGAAACTTTGACCCAATGACTTCTCATGGTAGGACAGTGTATCCCCTTACCCCCCTCCAATGCCTTCAATCTGCTGCTGAGTGCATCAGAGAAGGGCAAGGAATGGAAACATTTACTGGAATTATACAACTCTAATTTATTTG
The DNA here is from genome assembly GCF_964263255.1 of Lissotriton vulgaris. Taxonomy (NCBI): domain Eukaryota; kingdom Metazoa; phylum Chordata; class Amphibia; order Caudata; family Salamandridae; genus Lissotriton; species Lissotriton vulgaris. The sequence continues at coordinate 412,331,276 of NC_141689.1, read as the reverse complement.
TAGCGCGGCACAGACAGTAGTGACAACCAACTTACGCATGTAAAAACTATTCTGCAGCACAAGTTGACTCTTGCGCAGTGTAAGAACCACTTTTCGCCAACCCACTGTCAAGTTATGAGAAGGTTGCTTGTCTGTGGCAAGGTAGAGCAAAAACTTTCGGTTTGCTGTAAATCCAGATCTACTAAAATAGTGTGATCTGGTTTTACACTAAATCCTACTGCCAAAAAAAAACCAGGCGCAAGCAAGGGGTCGACCGCCTGACAGCCCTATGCTTTTCCATAAAGTGCACATCAAACATGTTTGACCACTGTGCTGTTGTCTACATGTAAGAATTTTTTACTTTAAGGTGTACCTCGCGTACACATCTGTAGTAAGTAATGATTGTGTTGTGTACAGCCATTACAAAGCGGATTATTAGGTCATAGAATGTTGCTGTTTGAATGTTCAGTTGGGGCTGGCCATTGTCAAAGATAGAGGTGTCCTGGAAAGAAAATCTGCTCTTGTATTTCTCCCCCGGGAATGTGCTCAACCTCAAAACTATACTGCTTACAATTTAGAACTAGGGGCCCGATGTAGGTAAATCTCATTTACCGACTCTAAAATACCGAATTTTACAGATTCAGTATTCTAGATTCGGTAAATGAGATGTAGGAAATAATTCGGTAATTTTTACCGAATCGGTATGATTCGGTAATTACCGAATCAGTATTTACCGATTCGGTAATTGCCTTGAGGCCCATAGGAATCAATGTCAATTACCGAATCGGTAAATACCGATTCGGTAAAATTACCGAATTTTCAAGGGGGACAGAGGTCACTTTGACAACCTGTTGCACCCCTGATTCTGGCTTGTGTGCCATGTGACACACAAGCCACATGCCCTAAGGGCATGTATGTGTGTCACATGGCACAGGTGTACATGCACAGACGTGCATGTACACTGGAATTCGTTATTTACCATGAAATATTATTTCGTGGTAAATAACAAATTCTTAAAGGCCTGTGGCACTGTTTTCAGTGCTGCCTACATCTAGATTTACCGAATCTGTAAATTTACTGATTCTGTCAAATTTAAGGCCCCTACATCTCAATCTCCAAATACCGGTCGGTAACGGCCGAAATCGTCCGTTATCGACCGGTATTTGGTGACCAACATCTGGCCCTAAGTCTATTGATCTGTGGCGTATGATCTTTAACCAAGTGATCGCTTAAAATAGGAATGAGAGGCTTGTGATTGGTTAACAGCTTAAAGGATTTACCCCATAAAAACACTTGAACATCTCAACCGGCCAACAACAGGCCAATAGCTCCCTTTCCATGACAGAGTAGTTCTTTTCACTTGGACACAGAGCATGCAGCGGAAACCCTACAGTATATTCTCTACTTGTTTGATTTGAGTGATCATACCACCTAACTCATTAAGACTATCATAACATTCTCTTGAAGGATCAAACGGAGTAAGAATTTTCTGCTTAAGTAGTTCCTCCTTTATTTGATGAAATTCTTTCTGGCAAACATCACTCCAAACAAACATGACCTTCCGCTTCAACAATTCCCTCATGTGCACCGTCTTGACTGCAGCATTGGGGATGAATTTAGCCTAGAATTCACACTTGATCTTTCGATGTGGGACAAGGTGCTTTAACAATTGCCTCAATCAAACCTATATGTGGTTCAATACCATCATCAGAAATGACATGCCTTAAATACTTAATGGACTCAACACCAAAACCACATTTCTGTTTGTTGGCAATTATGCCTTTCTCCTGAAATCTGTTCAACACCTCAGTCAAATGTTTGTCATGTAATTCTCTTGCTTTACCTAAAACCAAAATATCATCCTGAAAAACGACAGTGTCCTGTACCCCTTCCAAAAACCCTCTCCATGATGCGCTGAAAAACAGAGGCTGCCGAAGGAAGCACAAAAGGCATCCTTACAAATTGAAACTACCCTATTGGAGACACAAATGCCGTAAGGTGTGTGGAACTGCTGTCTAACTCCACTTGATGATAGGCCAAAGATAAATCGATCTTTGAAAAAATCTTGGTCCCAGCTAACTTTGACACAATGTCGTCAATCCTTGGTAATGGATGAGAGTCCACCCATATTTCTCTGTTTAAGCTGCGCAAATCAATGCATACTCTGAGATTACCATTTTTTAAGCACGAACACCAAAGGTGAAAAGCCACAATGATGACTCAATTGGCTCTACTACACCGGAATCACATCTTTCTATTTCCATCCGTTCCCTGGCACATTGTACAATTTGTGTTTCATGGGAGTAGCCTTTTCCTTTACTTTAATTAGATATTTGAACCCTTTGATACATCCCAATTTGTTAGCAAAAACCTCCTTGTGCTTATAGGTCCACAGTTGCACACCATCTCCTTGGTTGCTGTCACCCACCAAAGACACCTGCTCTGTAGTTCCAGGCCTTAGAGTCATACTAAAAAGACCCTGGTGGTACCACCCCAAAATGTTGAGCCCCTTCCTTGCTACATACATTTTGCCCTGAATACAACAGTCTTTAAATAGTAAACTTGTTTCAAAGAAACCTTTAAGTTCTATCCTTCTGCCCTCATAGGACACAAGACTTCTATCAGGAGCCTCAAGTGACTTTTCTGCCCACTTTTCATCAAACAATTCTTCAGTGATCATTGTCATACATGCTCGAGTCTAACAATAGCTTCAACAGTTTACCATCTACAACTAGGTCTACATAAGGGTCTACAAATTCGTCTGATTCATCTTTAACAACCAAAATCAAAACCTTCATGGAACTCACCACATCTTCATATGTGCGACCCTCACATTATCAGCATTAAGTCTGGGCAGGGAACTCCGCTCCGCTCACGGAGTTTGCAGAGTTTTTTGCTCTCAGCCTTACGCAGAGCTCGCGTAGTTCCAAAAAACTATGTTTCGCGTAGATTTTTCCTCGGTCGCGATCGTCAACATCATGTGGGTGAGCGCGATCGTGGAAAATCAACCTCCCAGCAAGATATCTCAACGCGGGGGTCAGATTTCTCATTGCGAGTGGTCGCGTTCGTGCTGATAAACCGTCCGTTCGTGTTGAGAAAGCTGCCACTCGAGTAAAAATCTACTCGTGCGGCAGAAAGGAAGCAGTGCCCGCTTGCGCTGTGCAAGGTGCCGTTCGTGATGATTGCACAGTGCGGACAAGCACCTGGCACTGAAAATCACTGCGAACAGCATTTATCTAACGCACTCCGTTGCTCGCAGAGCTCCACGTAGCGGGGCAGAGTTTTTTTTTGCACTTGCATAGTGGAACTCCGCCCAGGCTTAATCAGTATCCACAAATGAACTTTATCTTTAGACACACATACCTAGGAAAATTGTCCTTGATTACCACAATGGCGGCAAGAGGCATTCCTGGTAAGGCAAAATGGCTGTTTGGGAAATGTAAAGGAAAACCGCTCCTCGCACAAATATTTTGATGAAACATATTTTTCCTTTCCGTTTTAATAACTACAGGATTTTTACTATACTTGTGATCATTGTTTTGTTTTTGCCCTTGTTTTTTAAGTTCCTTAACAGCTCTCACCACTGCTTTATATGGCCTCACCAACTCTTGTGATGCTTTTTGAGAGAGCTCTATGCTCTTGACAATGCTAATAGTCTCTGGTAATTATGGATTCTTTAACATGAGCAATCTTTCCTGCACTTTTTTGTCTCTACACCGTACAAGTACTTGGTCTCATATCAACTAAGTCGTAACATTTTCAAATTCACATTCTGATGCTAATATACGTAGCGCAGCCAGAATCAAAACAATACTCTCATCGGATTCTTGTTCCGTTGTGAAGAACTAGTGCCTAGCCACAACTAAACTGCCTTCCACATCAAACTGTTTTTCCAGACAGCCTACTGCCTCTTTGAATTCATCCAATGTGTCATCACCTTCATTGAGTTCCAAAGGAGTTAAATATTCCAGAACAGAGTGTCCCGTAAACTCCAAATTGTGTTTAGGAATAAATCTTTTACGTTCAGCACTAAATCGGGAATCCCCCCCCCACTGAATACAAATATTTCGTGAAGGCTCTATTTCATACTTTCCACCTAACCAGTGCGTCTCCTGGAAGCTGTAAAAATGGTGGTGGAGGTTGCACACTCTGCATATTGTCCATTAATTCACTAAACAATGAGCACTCTCAAAAAACTCAGTCACAAAAAGAAAAAACTATATGCAGATTGGAAATTATAGTTCAATCGCCCAAGTATATGCAGGAATTCAATAGAAAAAAGAAAAAATAAACAACACCCCCTGCAAATGAACTAAATATAGAGAATCTCTCAAATATCCAATAAGTGTATACAGCTTGTAAAGCTGGAATAACAGTATATATATTACAATCAAACAAAAGAATATGCTGCAACAACAAAAACATTCACCACTCAGTAAAGACTAGAGAAGATGTTCAATTCTCTTCACGCTGGATCCTTAAGCGTTGAGATGAAATCCCATGCTGACGATACCTCTTTGTCTTTGTCAGAGAATAACTTCCAGCCACATCGATGAAGTAGTGAGGTAGCGAAGAAGTTGACACAATGAGTGTTCAACAGAAAAGCACCTGTGCACACCAAAAGACCTGAAGAGGCATGTACACTACTGGACATGAAGAAGCCGGAGCACACTTCGCTATTACGCTGTGGTCAGCAGACTAGATGTCTTTTAAGACTGTTTCACACGTGCACATCTATGGACATGATGAGGCTGGAACACACTTCTGCTGCAGCACTTAGGTCAGCTGTCTAGTTACCTTATGTATTGCCCTCAATGGCACATATGTGCAACAAGGAATTTGAAAAGGCAGAGGCTCACTTCCGCATTGGTGCGAGAAGGCTCACTTCCAGGTTGGTACAAAGGTCAGCAGACTAGTGGCTCTTGCTTACTTCCTTCGAAAGAAAGAATCCTCAGCGTGATGGCGAATTGGCCGCAGGTCATCAGACTAGTACAATCTCTCCAACAGGATGGAGCTCCTCTGCTCTAACACCAAACTGTCAACAGTACGCCAGCTGAACATCTGTAGCAGGACAGCAACACTTGCCACAATAAATGTTGTGTATTCCACCTCGGCGTAAACTGGAAAAGACTGCTCTTCGATCCTGGTAGAATACTGCTTCAGCAAGTCATCCTGTGAACAGGAACAATCCACTATGCCAAATCTCTGCGCAAACAGAAAACCGCACAAGTGGATGGAGATGTACTCAAAATCATCACCAATATTGTAGTGATCACTGGGGGACAGGTGAGTGGTCTAGCACTACAGTTTATTCGCTGTACATCTCCACAGCTTCCAGAGAGAGTGGCCAGCACCAACTGACCATTTGTACAGCAACATTCTAAGACCTAATAAGCCACATCAGAATGGCTGTACACAACACAATCATTACTTATTAAGCTGTGCAGGTGTATAGCAAATACATTGTAGTGCTAGACCACTTACCTGTCTGAGTGATCACTACAAATCTTAGGCTAGACATAGCTGGCTTGCCTTTGCACCATAGCGTAAGGTTGGTAATGAGACATGCTGATAATGAGGGCAGTAGGGCATAGCGCGAGGCTGAGCATAAATACAAAATAAACAATTTTAACATAAGCTTAGGAGATGACATCATCAGTGGATCAATCTTGCTGAATCTGGCGCTACTCTATTTTTTGTCCTTCACGCAATGCTGCAATTTTCCAGGCAGTGCTCGTGTGGTGAGAAGTATAGTAAATCTGGGCCGTAGTGTGGAATATGGTCATAAACAAGTACAGATGAGACCAATAAAAATGAAATGTCTTTCTACCTTTCCACAAGGGATGCATATGTTGCTTCATTGGTAGTGGTTGCCATATAAACACATCCATTCTCCCCGCCCACTTACCCCCACCCCCTTTGGGAAAATGTGTTTCATTGTTACAAATGGCTTATACTGGATTACCTTTCTATCACATGAGTTTTTAAGACATTGGTCTATAGATGCCCAGTGAAATAACAAGGCGAAGTCTACTGGTTAACTAGAAATATTAATCATAATGAGTAGACTCCACCAGATGGTAATAATTAGGTCCGATGCGCAAATAGAATAATTGCCATAAAACTACATTAAGGGCCTGATTTACTAACATTTTGCATATTGGTTGCACTGCTTTTTTGGCACATCCATGGCGCAATATGCTAGTAGATATTTACAAAACCTTGCAAGATAAGATTTGAGCAGCCTTGCATGGCTTAAATGTTACACAATGCAGCGGCTTGCACTGCATTGCACTACATTTAGTTCTTAGAGGCCTTCCTTGGGTGGAACATGGGCGTTGCCATGCATCCACCCATGTATTTAACGCAAACCCAGATTTAGAAAGTTTTGTAAACCTGGGATTGCGTGAAATCCTTATGCCTCCCAGAGGATGGCGTGACTAGGATAAATATCTTCTTTTCTCCTTGTTATTCCCTCTTTCTATGTGTGCTGCAATCTGCAGAACACTTAGAAAGAGTAAACATTTTTATTTTATTTTATTCAGTTTTTTGGATAGCGCAAAATTGACCCCGTAGGGTATCAGATCGCTTCACAGGACAGGACATGATAACTTTTACAGTACAATATTCTGTATAGCAATTGACGTATTAAAGTGCAGTTCAAAGTTGTCACAGCCATTTCTCTTGATAAATACTTTAGCACAATCACAGAATGCAATAATTAGAGGAACCATGTCTTCAGGGGAAACAATATTCTGTATAGCAATTGACATATTAAAGTAGAGTTCAAAGTTGTCAAAGCCACTTCTCATGATAACTATTTTAGCACATTCACAGAATGTAAGACTAGAGGAACCATGTCATCAGGGGAAAAAAGAACCTGAAAGGGACAAATGAAATTAGTTCTTAGCAAAAAGCGCTTGTGACTTTAAACAAGCAGATTTAGGTGAGTCTTATGTGGAAGTTCTGTAATGGTTGCGGTAAGAATTTGCTCATTAGAAAGATCTTGGTTTCTTTATTGAATCTTGCGTGGTTGGGCAACCTTCTGGTGCCTGGAGGTAGAAAATTCCATATTCTCAGTGCAGCACCTGAGAACACTCTGTCATAAGTGTTTTTTGCAGAAAATCTGTGGCTACAGCACACGGTCTCTGACGCTCCTGGATTGTCTGCTTCCCCCCTGGAGTTCTAGGAGAGACCACTTGTCTCTCCCCTTGGGCGACCCCATTCAAGAATGGCGCCGCCCTCTAAGGACCTTACATTTATTGCTCACCAATCATGACCTTACCGCCACAGGCCAGCATAGTTGGCCGACTATCTGGCCCCCCCTACCCTACACTGAAAGGTCATGCCCTGTCCTAAACAAATTCACAAACCAAGCCCTTATATTTTGTATTCCGACTATCAGGCCCCCCCCCCTATAAACTCACTGCAAGGTCATGCCCTGTCCCTATACACCCCTACTAGGCAAGAAGATTCTCTCACTCATAATCAGATAATTCCACCTCAGTGCCCTTCTTCATGGCAAGGTTGTGCAACATTGCACAGGTTGCAATCATCTTGCAGCAGGTCACTGGTGTATACTGGCGTGCCCCTCCACTTTTGTGGAGGTAGCAGAACCTGCTTTTCCACAGCCCAAAGGTGCGCTCCACAATGTTCCCGGTAGATTTGTGTGCCCTGTTGTATCTCCTCTGGCTGGGGGTTGAAGGGTTGAGGTAGGGAGTAAGGATAAAAGACCGGACCCCATATGCACTATCCCCTATATGTAACAGAAAAAGACATTACTCATCCGCACATACACATTCATCTGCAATATGTATCAAGGGAGTGTCACACAGTGTTTTACCTAGCAGGTATCCTTCACCAAATTCCCCCGCTGTCAGGCGTGTGTATATTCCACTGTTTTGAAAGATGTATGAGTCGTGGGTACTTCCAGGAAACTTGGCAACTATGTCCGTGATGATGTACTTAACATCACAGATTACCTGTACATTTATGGTGTGGGTAGACTTCCTGTTCCTATAAATGTAATCTGTGGCCGCAGGTGGACATATTGGTATGTGGGTGCAGTCAATACAGCCAATGACGCTGGGGAAATGTGCCATTTGACAAAACTCTGTCTTGGTCCTGAGCTGTTCTGCGTGCGTTGCAGGGAAGCTGATGTAATAATGCATTCTCTGCATCATGTCCTCTAGAAATTTCCTAAAAAAACGTGACAGGCAGCTCTGGGGCACCCCACCTACCGCAGCAACCACACTCTGATAACTCCCAGAGGCAAGCAGGTGTAGGCTACACAGCACCTGCACATGGAGTGAGATGGTGTGCGCCCTTGGGGTTGGGTGCTCCAAAAGTGGGTGGAGAGGGTTGGGTGCTCCAAAAGTGGGTGGAGGTCCCTGATCAGCTCCAGGATGGTTTGGGGGTGTAGCCTGTACCTTTGTATGATCTCTGGCTCAGTCAGTTGGAATAGGGTGATTCTCTGCCTGTAGACCTGCTCCTCCCTTCTCCAGACCCTCTCTCCTTCTGCTTGGAGCCGTAGCCGCCTCGCAATCACGTAGAATGCCGCCATTCTGGTCAAACAGTTGTATTTTAGGCACTTTTTTATAGCCTCACCTGGTTACCACCTGATTTGAATCCATGGTAAATACAGACTCTTAAATACCGAATTTCATGTAAATTCAGTATTTTAGAGGTTACCTACATCTCAATAGTCATTTTTACCATTTCTTATTTACTGATTCGGTAAATTTTCCGATTCGGTAAATTTACCGATTCAGTAAATTTACCGATTCGGTAATATTACCGAATTGTACGATTATGTGGCCCCTACATCTCAAACACCAAATACCGGTCGGTAGCTGCCGAAATTCGGTATTTTCGGCCATTACTGACCGGTATTTGGTTACCTACATCTGGCCCCTAAGTTTTTTGTGTCACCTTAAGGTAGTACTACATCACAAAAAAAGTAAGTGTAGAAGCCCAACTTTTTCTTAGGATCCTGCTCCTGTGCTGCATGCAGCAGGGGTTGTTGAATACCAAAGCTTCCTAGGCTTGATTCCACCTCATGCTTCTTTCTTTCCAGGTCCCTATATTTGCTGTGTCCTTATTTGACTTTTGCGTGTTTTTTTTCATTCCTGCTTTTACCCCTTCCTATCTTCCTCTATCTTTTTCGTTGTTCTGCTTTAATGCCTTTGCTCTAGAACAGAATCTCATGGTGAGAAATATGTTCTGGTCCCCAGAAATGAGCGTCGTTACCCAGCACCTGCAATCTCTTCCACAAATAAAGCACTTTCGGGAAAACTAGTGCAACCAGAGAGTCGTAAAGGAGGTCTCCTTTCTATGCTGGGATTAGAGATTGTCTCACAGTGGTACAAATTTGTGCGAACGGGGGTCTGCTCTATCTAATGAGAAAGATGGGTAGAAGTAACCTCTGGTGGAAGCTGATAAGGAAATATTGCCTCCCGGTGCCCGTTTTCACGCTCCTGCAGTGCGTAAAGTCAGTTAATTCCACCTGATACAGCTGGGGCTTCATTTTTAGACAGTGAGAAAGGCTTGCCACTTTCGGTTTCTCAGCTGTGCAGTTTAAAACAGTGCATTCACTAACTGGGAGAAATATCGTATTAAATAAACTGCCTTTAGACACTGCAGGTGCATAAAACCAGGCAGGCACCCTGCTCTGTGCTAACGCAGTGAAGCCCATGGCCGCTGGCACTCAAACTTGCAATAAGATTAATTTCATTGTGGCTTGTCACAAGCCCCAGAACACATGTTACAGATTACAGTATAAATAAAATACTGTACCTATTTAATAGCGGTTCAGTTCTCTTCTTTCTTGGTACAGTGTAGAAAAGAAGTTATTACAACCAAAGACAGAAACAGACACCTTTCTTCACAACTGATCAGGGAAGTAATATACATTGCACACTTTATCTCGGTATTGTAATATAATATGTTATGTAATTTATACGTAGTGCTTCTTACCCATGGGGGGTGCCTCACTAACCCCTGGATATTAACATTCCCATGCATAAAGTTCACTTTTGCTTTGATGATGCATGTGCATATATATTCCTCTTGAACTCGGAGAGTGTTGCAGTGCTCATTTTACCTCACTTAGTAGAAATGTTCACATGTACACGTGTAAAGATGACTGTTACATAATTAGAAAGTCCTTTCATATGTAAGGGCTAAGATGTACTAAAGTTTGCACCAGCGTCCGTGCAACACAAAGCGGTTCTTCGTTACACATAGCGATGCAAACCTGCAGAGTGTATCAACTTTCGTGCTCTAGAGGTTTTTAGTTATAAAGTTGGCCCTTGCAGTGTCAACACTGATTTGCCACGTGAAGCAGAAGTCTCAAATTAATGTATGCAAAGGGTTTGTCTGGGACAGATAGCCACAAACACCCCTGGGATTTGACGCAAAGCCAGATCACCTAATATCGCCTGACCTGGCTTTGCATCAAATCCATATGCCAAATGATACCAGGTGCAGACATGGAGAGAGTAGTAAATCGCATATAGGTACGCATAACATGTTTGATATATATGAAATTACACATTTTACACGGCTTACCCATATGCCGATGTTTTCGCATCAGAATTCGTACTGTGGGTGTACCTTCTGTACAGATACTACTCTGCATACCGTTGGCTCTGTATCAGTGCTTAATTTGTTTAAACAAGTAAGTGCAGGGGGCCTTCTCGGGATGCCACTGCAACCAGCACCACCCATTTCCCCACCATTGCTGCCAGTGACAGTACAAACACAGCTACTAACCAAAAGAACAAAGTAGAGTGGGCTGTTCTGTAGTTGCATCAGTATGAATACACACTTTCAAAACAAATCTGAACGCTCAACTGTTTACGACCCCCCCTGCCAAGGAATAGTTATATAAACACAATATTTATAAAAAAAAAAACCAGGAGCACTCTGTATCTTTGTAATATATTATTCCTGTTTCTGGATGTTGAACTTGGCCCTTTTAGCAGGTTCAACCCAAAACATTTTTGCGTTCTCCTACCTGTTTCTGTAACCTGGTGTTGGTGATTTTAGGCCTCTGCACACTTTTTCACTGTGGTCCAGTGTAAAGTGCGTGCGCTCTCTGTGTATGTGTGGTGAGACTGGCCTGCCCTCCCATAGGAATGCATGGGGGATATGTGTGTCCCTGGTAGTTCCTGATGTGAGAGGAGTGCTGAGGAAATAGAAATTTTTAGGTAGTCAGTGTGACCCCCCACTCGCACCCTATACATGCACCCGTGCCCCATGTATGTCATGTAATTCCCTTCCCGTGTCTGCCATGAAGACGCAATTGCATTTGCGTCCAACGTTAACATGTCATCTACCAGGCCCTCCATGAACGAAACGATAATTCAGCCTCAAAGCCTACGTTTCCAATGCATTTACATGGTGCACTTTTAAATATCGCAAAGCACACGTTTCCACGTTTTTCTGGCTCAGTCAAGCCAGGCCCTTAATTGAGGCTCCGAGTCTCTTCTGTCTCTGAAAGCTGCAGTTTAGGTATGCATCCCTGACCTCTGCCTTACTTCCTGCCCAGCCAAGCGGTGCCCGGCTCGGCCTGGCCTGCCTGCCAAGACGGTATTTTGCCTACAGTTATCTGCTCAGCCTCCAAAAAAACACATTCCAGTTTAGTGAAATAGGTAAACATATTCCCGGCTGCAGAGCAAAGGGCCCTGCTTTCCTGTCTCCTTGCAAGTGATTTACCGAACCTGTTACCATGGTAGGTCCATGGCCCCCGTACATGCATGAAGAACCATATGCACGCACTAGCATTCAGTATTGAACGGCCTCTGCCCAAGAGACCTTTTACTTCAGACAACACATCCTCCAAACACAAGATATCAGATATGCTATCGGTGCAGGTCGTTCTGACATCCCAGACACCAGACTCCTCTACTAGTGCTAAAGTCAAGCCCCCCAGCTCTCCCCAGTTACACGTCATGCTCAGTTGCGCACGCATCCAGGGTAAAGGTTTTTGCTGACCCTACAGAATTTCTCTATGCATCCACCCACCTATGACACTTCTGTGACGTTTCCAGCACACACCTCCGTGTACACCCCTGTACACGCCTTCTTTTACGCCCATGTGTTCTTATCTCTTCTCTTTTCACTTGTTACGCCTACTGTATTCATTTCAATTATACAGTTTTACTATATATAATGTGTGATGTTAATAAAATGTTGAATATCCCTTCCTGAACCTTAGTGGTGATGGAACCCGATGTCCAGTGTCTCGAGCCACTTAATTAAAGCCCGTATGACTCAGATACCACGGACTCTGCCTCTCATTTATTGAGCTATCCTTATTGTCATTTAATGTATAGAAAAATAGTCCCGGTAATTTTATTTACCACATAATCTGGCGCCCGAATAGGGACCCCTCCCCTTCCCCACGCGCCGGCGATGTAACGCAGGCCCCTGACCCCTTCTACAGCCGTGACGGACTCCTGTGCACACCTGCGGGTTTTCCTGCTATCTCCCTCAGGCCCACGGAGCAGACGGAGACTGCGGTCCGGCATCCAGACGAGGCGGTGAGGAATGCGGAGAGTCCCGACCAGAGCACAAGCCGAGAGAGCAAGGTCCGAGGTATCTGGAGGCCCACCTGTTCCGAAGCGCATGCGTAGTAGCAGCCAGACGCCGTAGCAGTCCAGTCCAGTCCAGTGTCGAGTTTCCGAGGCCTTCTGTTTTGCTTCCCGGTGAGTACCGTTGTTGGGAACGCATCTAGACGGGTTCATTAATTTGTGCCCGGTCAAGACGGGTCTGGGTACACAGATCCGGTCCAGACGTGTTCACTTAGGTGGATACGGTATGACGTGTCTCTTTATGGGACCGGTATGTCTGTACTGTTTTAGCAGTGCATCCAGTAATCCAGTATTCTAGTATTGTTTCTCGAGATTTTCAGAATTGTGTTTTTCTATGTACCAGGTAGTATCTGTCCGAAATGTTTTAATGTGTTTAATGTCGTGGTATGAATGATTGTTTGCAATTCATTACTGTGTTTATTGTGTTCACGTTCAAGTAAGTTCAAATATGCAGCTGTTCTCGAAATTACGTCAGATAGGAACCAGGAAAGGGATACTCGAAGAAGCAGTTCCCGTCCCGCCTAGGGACACTCCCGGACATTTTATGTACCATAAGCATGGCTTAGATGCCATACTGTACTTAGACTTATGGGTTGACTACACCAAGGATCTAAAAGAGAAATATAGATGGCCTGTTTCAGGCACATGGGATGCTGAATGCATCATGAGAGTAGAAGAAGCACTTTGGAAAAAGAAAGCCAGACAATCCCAGAAAGATGCCATAGAATTATGGCATAAAGAAGCGCATAGAAGAACAGAGAAAGAAATTAGGAAAGCAGAGAAAAGCAGAGACTCATCAGAAAAAGCCCAAGAAAAAGAACTACTAGAAGAAGGTGAACGAGTTAAAGCGGAACAATTAGACAGACAAAGAAATGCCCTTATGAAAGGCATGTATCCCCTTCTCGCCGAGGGCCTGCCTAAAGCGACCCCGGAAGTACCCAGTAATTTACCGCCACCATTGGTCCCAACTAAACTTTGTCATTAACAGACCGCAGCAGAAATTTTTCTTTCTTCCTACTTAGATGACACTGTCCCAGAGTATGCAAATGCAAATCCTCCTCCAAATATTCATCCTCACAACCCTGTTCATGACACGATTCCCCCCACTGTCTCTCCTGTCACTAGTCCTGGCAATCCTTTTAATCCGCCTGTAACCCAGGACCAACCTACATTACCTACACCTACTTTACCAGCTACACTACCACCAGCGACAGCACAGCCAGTAATAGTTGACGATCACACTACAGGAGGTACCCCCATCACCCCGCCTCAAGTAAAACGAACAACACTAAGAGAAGCAGCATTACAACGCACACCAAAAGTAACTACATACGCAGCCCTTAAACAGTACCTTACTGATTGCAGATATGATCCAGTATCAGGCGAAGACCAGATGATACTATATTCAATACATACACGACGTGTTACAAACTATTTGACTATTTTACCAGATATGAGAGAACATTTAGACAACATATATCACTTTATTAGAACGGGGGAGAGACCAGAAAGTATTCACGAGGCCATGGCACACAGGAAGGTGGAGACTCAAAATATGATCTTACAGTTTTTGATAAATTGTTTGATAAGGGAACAAGATCAGCCAGGTAAAAGCAAGGAAGAGATGAAAGTCCTGATAAAATGGAGTGACAACATAGCTGATGGTAAACATAGTAAACAAGGTTGTATAGAATCCATGTATAGAAAGATTCGTAAAGAAATTCTAGACATACACGAAAGGGAAAGAGCAGCGAGAGAAGCCGAGAAAGCGGAGGATGAAGTCTCAGAAGACGATGATAAAGAAACTGAAACCCCAAATAGAATAGTGTACGTAGGTAGGGCAAGACCCTTTGACAAACCCATACGCCCAGAATGCAAGAAACGTTTTCTTTCTCCCATACCAGAACAATGTTCTCTTGAGCATCTATTCCAAGCCACTGATAAAGTACTGAAACAACGAATAGGTTACAGTGAACTTAGTTCCATGCATGAACAGGAACTAGCCCGGTCAGCAGTCCAATGGGCTGGAAATACTAGCGTATATAAAGATGATTCAGTAGCGCAAACATTTTTTAATCTTTCCCCAGACGAACAGCGATTAGCTGGTATGTACATGATTCAACATCTTATTACATTGTATGAAAGTCAGCATTCTGATCCAGGTCCCCTATATAATGTATTGGAAGAGTTACTCCTAGGTAGATGGAGAGGCCTAGGTACCGATTTAATTAATATCATTCTAGAACAACGACACAAGTACAGAACTTTCCTGACTCCACATTTTGTTCCCGTTCCACCCCCAGTAAGGAAAACCTTTTACATAGACAGACAGAATCCCTTACGAGAAGTTCATCCCGTCCGGAAGACAGACGGTGAACTTGAACGAGTATTTGTGTACACCCCCTTAACGAAAATAGAATTATTGGAAATGAAAAAATTAGTGCCATGTCACGATAAAGATCCAGCAGGGTTTCACCGTGAATTAAAAGACATGCCCGCATGGGGGAGTATACGTATCCCAACATCATTAAAATGTTGAAAGTTCTGTTGCCTGCAGGGATTTACGAAAAACTCAAAGAAAAAGAGTGGGAGGTGGGAGAGAAAAAGATTGATGGGCAGAATTAGAACACGAAGAAAACACGCGAGTCCCTGGTACTGGTCTTGGGGAAAAAGCTAAAGCATTACCAGAATTATTAGTACAGGTTTTGCCAAGATTACTAGCTACTAAAAAGGAAGACTGGGATGCAATCTCAGCCTGCAAACAGAAACAAGATGAAGACACTAGTGATTTTTATTCCAGATTCGAGAAATGTTTTATTATTAATAGCGGCCTGAAGACAAGTAGTGAATCGTATCCACATCTTTTTGTGACCAAATTAGTAGAGAATTCCTTACCACAAGTTAAAAATAGAGTACTGAAAGTTGAGAGTACATGGCAAGCAAATAGCCCTTCCCAAATGTTACAAATGTTACAGTACCACCAGAACCGTATTAGAGAGGAACACGAACATGAACAGAGACGTATTAAAGACACGAAAATGAAAGTACTAGTTGCTCAGTCTGTCCCAGCTGATAGTCAGAAGAGGGGTATGGCTCCGTCCAGTCATTCTGCAGCTCCTGTTAAAGGGAACTGCAACTACTGTAAACAGCCAGGTCACTATATAAACGAATGTGCCGTTTTGACACACAATATCGCTACAGGCAAGACGAAAGAAAGACCGCGTCCACCTAGACAAGAACATGTTCCACAGAATGTTCCGCAGAACACGCAACCTCCTCAGAACACGCAACAGACAGTAGCTGTACCCCAACCCCAACCCATTGCTGCCACACAACATGTCACGCAACAAATGTACCAGTATAGACTACCCAGATTATCAGCAGTACTCATGAAACAGCCTAGAGAGGGAGGTTGGCTTGCCCCTTATCGAGGTTCCTGTAGATCAAGAGGGTCCCTATGTACATAGTCAAGTATTAGGGAAAGACAGAAAATTTTTGATTGACACAGGGACGAGCAGAAATACCATCAGTCATGACGAGGTTCCAGGGGCACCCCTCTCAGGCTCACAGAATGTTTCCCTGGGATTTTCAGGAAAGCCTATTGTTAACGAAGTGTCAAAGCCAGTTTCCCTAGAAGTTGGTCCATTGTCTCGTACTACAGACTTGTTACTTACGAAATCATGTCCAGAAAACTTGCTTGGTATAAAAACGTTGAAAGCGCTAGGAGCAGTGATTTGTTGTTCTCCGGAAGGAGTGAGATTGTTTTTACTTGATTTTAAAGGACATTATGTGTTAAGAGATTTTGATCCACGATTACAGAATGTACCACAGCATTTATGGGTGCAAGGTCCAACTGATGTAGGTTGTATGCACATTACACCATATTGTGTTACTCTCAAACAAGGAGTTGTACTGCCACGAATCCGACAATACAAGTTACCACCTGAGGCTGTAGCGGCCTTACTGAAAATTATTGACGAACTCATTGCACAAGGAGTGGTTGTAGAAACTGACTCCAATGTGTGTAATTCTCCAATCATCCCGATTCTTAAACGAACTGACCCTAATGCACCACCGTTCTACAGACTGGTGATTGACCTCCGAGAATTAAATAAATGCATAATACCCCAGTACCCAGTGGTCCCAGACATTTCTTCTTTATTGACTGCCATTGATTGATTCCGAAGCTGCGTTCTTCACTGTAATCGATCTCAAGAACGCCTTCTTTAGTGTCCCCATTCATCCGGAAAGCCAGTATCTTTTCGGATTCTGTTTAAATGGCCGAAGCTTCAAATTTGCACGTGCTCCTCAAGGGTTCACAGAAAGCCCTAGTATTTACAGCCAAGCACTGAAACGACAACTAGACAGTATTCACATGCCTACTGACACTGCCCTGCTCCAGTATGTTGATGATCTCTTGATCACCGCACGAACAGAACGTGACTGTGAACGTGCATCACTGACAGTCTTGTATGTTTTGGCTGAAAAGGGGCACAAAGTGTCCCCTTCGAAGCTACAATTCTGTGCCCAGCAAGTGGTTTACCTTGGACACTTGCTGTCCAAGAGGGGTAGACAGTTGACACCAGACCGCATTCAGTTAATTGCACATCTTCCACAGCCCAAGACACAAAAGGAAGTGTGGGCCTTCATTGGCCTCACTTCTTACCGTAGACAATGGATTCCCCAGTATGCATATCTCGCCAAGCCACTCATACAGTTGACAACACAGGAGGCAGCGACTTCGACTGTCCTCCCTTGGACTCAGGAACATACACAAGCTTTTGATGAACTGAAGAAAGCCTTATGTCAAGCACCTGTTTTAGCGACACCATGTTACAGCAAACCCTTTACACTGTTTGTCACTGAACGCGATGGCACAGCATTATCTGTTCTGACACAAGATCAAGCAGGAAAACACAAGCCTTGTGCTTATTTTTCTAGTACATTGGATCCAGTAGCCCAGGCTCTGCCTGCGTGCCTAAAATCAGTTGCAGCAACAGCTCTAGCTATCAGACAAAGCGATTCCATAGTATTAGGACATCCTCTGACAGTACAGGTTCCACACTCCGTGGAAGTTCTCCTAAACAGGACACAGACTCAGCACTTGACCATAGCACGATTGACAGGATATGAACTGACACTGTTTCAGCCACACATAGAGATCAGACGTTGCAACATACTAAACCCTGCTACACTGTTACCCTCGATTACAGCAGATCCTGCACCACATGACTGTGTGGAAGTCATTAACGCAATTACGAAACCAAGACAAGACTTGACAGACATTGCATTGCCCGACCCAGATCTGACACTTTATGTGGATGGTTCATGTATGAGAACAAGTACAGGAGAGTTAGTGGCCGCATATGCAGTGACCACTGAAACTGAAGTCATAGAAACACATCGTATTGACACATTGTCCGCCCAAGCAGCAGAGCTCATCGCTCTGACCCAATCCTGCATACGAGCCAAGAACTTGAAAGTAAACATATACACAGATTCACAGTACGCATTCGGAGTCGTTCACGACTTCGGTGTTCTCTGGCAAGAGAGAGGTTTTCTGACCTCCCATGGAGCCGAAATCCAACATGGTCCCCTCATTCAAGCTCTGTTAGAAGCAATACACTTGCCTTCAGCCATTGCCATCATGAAGTGCAAAGCACATACTAAAGTTACTGACACCATTTCCCAGGGTAACGACCTGGCAGATCGTACAGCTAAGCTTACAGCTCAGACTCATACAGACATTCCGACTGACACGACAAAGACTGAAGTAACTCCACTGGCGCATTGCATGACAGTCAGGGATCCCACACAAGATATACTCGACATACAGACACATGCTACTCCGGACGAAATCAAGAAATGGACAGAACAAGGAGGGGTCCAGACAGATCAGGGATGGATGACGAAGGGAAAAGCCACATGGTTTCTCCCCGACTCTATGGTTCAAGTTATCATTAACACAGCACATAGTCCAGCACACTTAGGAGAGAGAGCCATGCTAGATAGCATCCAGAATATTTGGTTCAACAAGCACTTACGTGCAGCAGCAAAACAGAAAGTGCGTACCTGCATGATCTGTTGTCAGTTCAATCCAGGCAAAGGCATTCCCGTGGAACAAGGTGGATTTCATCCTCCTGACCATCCTTTTGAAGTCCTCCAGATGGATTATATCCAGATGGACAGATGCCGAGGATTCAAGTATGTCCTCGTAGTTGTATGTGCCCTTTCCAGATGGACAGAAGCTTACCCAGTCCCGGATTACACTGCCGTAACCACTGCCAAGCAGTTGGTTCGTGATTTTTTTCCGCGATACGGCTTGCCCCGTGTCGTGTACTCAGATAATGGACAGCCATTCTCGTCCGAACTCATAAAACAGGTATCACTCCTGTTAGGATACCAGTGGAAATTCCACTGTGTACGACACCCCGAAGCAGCTGGTCTCGTCGAGAGACATAATCAGACTCTGAAAACACGGTTAGCGAAGGTCTGTGCAGAAAAAGGTGTAGATTGGATTGTAGCCCTGCCGGTTGCCCTCTTTTACATGCGTATGGTAACTCATTCCAGAACCGGACTATCTCCTTATGAAGTAGTCTTCGGCAGACCCCCCAATATGTGGGGTACGCCTATGCCGCGTAAGATCACTGATGTCGATAGTAATATGCTGACAGATTACCTGGCTTCCTTGATGTCTGCACTACTCTCTTGTCGTTCACAGGTCGCGGCTGCCTTCCCGGACAACACCCAAGTGAAACCGCATGAAATCGTTCCGGGTGACCTGGTATGCATAAGGAACTTCGATCGCACAAGCCCTCTGGAGCCCAGGTGGAGGGAACCGAAACTGGTGTTGATGACCACGAGGACCGCAGTAAAAGTAGAGGGAAGAAAAGGCTGGCTCCATTCCAGCCACATCAAGCGTTTTCATGGACTGTGTCCAGAGACATTTCCCAAGGACTGCCCCGATACTGACTCTAAACTCCCCTTGTTAGAGAAAACTCCGCAACAGGAGTATAAAGCAAAGCTAAGGTCTAGTAAGTCAGACAGCGTTTAATTGTTTAATTCCCCCTCGGGTGAAGCGGTTAGACAGGTTTCTGACATGTATGAGATAGACCCAAATAGTGAGAGAGATAGACAGAAAGTCAAGAAAATGAAATACTGTAAAAATCTGCGTAGCAGATGCATCGTTACACTGCTTTTTATGTTTTTTCTGAGTATTACGATCATATGTATAAGCTGGATGTTACATGTTTTCTTTCCTCCTCTTGGTTCACATGTACATTCTTCTTTCAATGACACTATAGAGCACACTTTCAGTGACCTGCCACCACACGAATTGTCCTATCGTCTAGCACTGCGCAACAACACTTTTATCCGTATGTTACACCATTCTCATCAGACCAGCAATGCCACGAATTGCTGGGTATGTGGCCGACTCCCTCCCTATCAGAAATACAAGGGAGCTCTGCCCCTCTTTCCCTATCCGTTTACACATAATGGTTCGTGCTGGGCATGGTTTACTTTAATGTCCTCCTTAGACAGTGAGTCCAAGGTTTCCCAAGGCAATTGGATATGGGGGAACCTGAATACCGTTATGAATCAAGCATGTTTCCCAGACAAGGACGGCCTTCCCCAAAGGACAGGGACCGATCTAGAAAATGAAGTGTATGGATTAGGAAATTTTTCCCTTAACCTCATGATTCTGAACATTCAGTCCGAGACTAATTCGGATTGCCGTTTATAACAGTTTTACCAGTGAAAGGTGAATTATGCGTTAGAAAGAATGGTTCAGTACATCTAGGACACAGTGATTGTAATACTGTGGTCGAATTCAATGATAAAGGAAAGTCTACTTTCAAAGCTTCCCGCCATTCCTATTTTATATGTGGTCAAACAGCTTATGTACGTCTGCCATTAGATTGGGATGGAACGGGTTATATTGCGTTCCTATTGCCACCTGTTTTTCTAGCCCCATCCGATTATCATCGAAATTCACACCTTGTACATATAAGACATAGAAGGGAGATTGAGTCCCCAATTGTCGATCAGACTGAGACAGCATGGGAGCAATATACTGATTTCAATAAAGGATTCTTTTTCTTTGTAGGTCCCGTCCAAAACAGTAAACTGATACGCAAATTAACCAGAACTTTGGAAGCAGTAGTGAATGAGACTACTTCTGCCTTAGGTAACCTGACCGAAGAGCAGTCTGCTATGAGACTTGTTGTTCTTCAAAACTGCCTTGTCCTTGACGTCATCCTGGCCGATAGGGGAGTGATCGGATCTAGTTGTTGTGTGTTTATTCCAAATAACGCACCG
Organism: Lissotriton vulgaris; assembly: GCF_964263255.1. Lineage (NCBI taxonomy): Eukaryota > Metazoa > Chordata > Amphibia > Caudata > Salamandridae > Lissotriton > Lissotriton vulgaris. The sequence goes on along the minus strand of NC_141689.1, from coordinate 412,310,382 downwards.
TCAGTATATAAAGCAATAACAAGGCTTCATAAAATAGCTCATCAGATACACCAGAATCCAGGCACCTGGACATGGTCCGGTTGGCTCTGGAGTGTGATATCCGCCTGGGGATGGAAAGTACTGTCATTCCTAGGAATAATACTGCTCATAGTATTCAGTTGTTGTCTCTGTCTGCAATGTGGGCCAGCGATTTGCGGCTTGTGCGCCACAGCTTGTATTCCCCGTCCAAGTTCACATTCCCGTTCCCGAATGAAGAAAGATGAGCAAATGATGTTATACGAACAGATAGATGGCCTCATGAAAATAGATATATCCTAAAGGGCGCAGTAGGGGCCAAGGAGGGAATGAGGAAATAGAAATTTTTAGGTAGTCAGTGTGACCCCCCACTCGCACCCTATACATGCACCCGTGCCCCATGTATGTCATGTAATTCCCTTCCCGTGTCCGCCATGAAGACGCAATTGCATTTGCGTCCAACGTTAACATGTCATCTACCAGGCCCTCCATGAATGAAACGATAATTCAGCCTCAAAGCCTACGTTTCCAATGCATTTACATGGTGCACTTTTAAATATCGCAAAGCACACGTTTTCCACGTTTTTCTGGCTCAGTCAAGCCAGGCCCTTAATTGAGGCTCCGAGTCTCTTCTATCACTGAAAGCTGCAGTTTAGGTATGCATCCCTGACCTCTGCCTTACTTCCTGCCCAGCCAAGCGGTGCCCGGCTCGGCCTGGCCTGCCTGCCAAGACGGTATTTTGCCTACAGTTATCTGCTCAGCCTCCGAAAAAACACATTCCAGTCTAGTGAAATAGGTAAATATATTCCCGGCTGCAGAGCAAAGGGCCCTGCTTTCCTGTCTCCTTGCAAGTGATTTACCGAACCCGTTACCATGGTAGGCCCATGGCCCCCGTACATGCATGAAGAACCATATGCACGAACTAGCATTCAGTATTGAACGGCCTCTGCCCGAGAGACCTTTTACTTCAGACAACACATCCTCCAAACACAAGATATCAGATATGCTATAGGTGCAGGTCGTTCTGACATCCCAGACACCAGACTCCTCTACTAGTGCTAAAGTCAAGCCCCCCAGCTCTCCCCAGTTACACGTCATGCTCAGTTGCGCACGCATCCAGGGTAAAGGTTTCTGCTGACCCTGCAGAATTTCTCTATGCATCCACCCACCTATGACACTTCTGTGACGTTTCCAGCACACACCTCCGTGTACACCCCTGTACACGCCTTCTTTTACGCCCATGTGTTCTTATCTCTTCTCTTTTCACTTGTTACGCCTACTGTATTCATTTCAATTATACAGTTTTACTATATATAATGTGTGATGTTAATAAAATGTTGAATATCCCTTCCTGAACCTTAGTGGTGATGGAACCCGATGCCCAGTGTCTCGAGCCACTTAATTAAAGCCCGTATGACTCAGATACCACGGACTCTGCCTCTCATTTATTGAGCTATCCTTATTGTCATTTAATGTATAGAAAAATAGTCCCGGTAATTTTATTTACCACAGTGCACTGGCGAGTTTGGTATGTGCGAACTCGTGAGAATAAATGCTGCGCAATGGTGTGCGCAGATTGATTGTGGCTAGTGGAGAAGGGCCACTTTTAGAAGTTGCCATTTCTATGTGCAGTGTCTGCCTGCCTGATGTGAATTGTATATCTGGCTTGTGATTGACAGGGGCTGGCTGGTGTGCTTGGCTCCAGGAGCTAGGATGGGTCTGCCTGGTGGTAAATAGGGAGATCTGCATGTAGATGGGAGGGAGGAGTTGCACCTGGGACCTGAATAGGGCTGTGCCTTCCCTCCACAATGCTGGCTCCACCCCCTGTGGTGCGTCTGATGTCCCTAGCCTGTCCTGTGTAAGGGAGAGAGGGGCTGAGCAAAACAAAGTACTCAGGAGTTCCCCTCAACGAGTTGTAGCTGGTTCTCCCATTGCCTGAATCTTTTAGACAAAGGATTAGGTGTATAAAAGAAGGGGCTGTTCTGTACCTGAGTGCTGAATCTGCCAGGGGCATGCTGCTGCTGGAGCCCAGGGGAAGGCTTGCCCCCCTGGGCTCTGCCCTGCCCCTGGATGCTTGTAGGATCTCTTGCTCTTGGTCCCCTTTGCTTTCCTTGATGCCATGGACCCAGAGACCTGTCTCTGTTATCTAGCACCTTGTGAGTGCCATATTCTGATGCCTACAGGGTGCCTTATGGCCCAAGAGAGGACCTCTGTATTTTCCCTTAAATTGCCCAGCTAAGGAGCAGCGTGGGCTGCGCAGCGCGATGCTGCTTGACCTTCGGGAGGGAACCCGCCCCTTTGGGGGATTCCCTCATCATGCTGTGATTGCGGGTGCCACCCAGCTTATCTGGATTTAGTTACGGGAGCCCAAGAGGGACTCCTGTGGGAGGAGGGAAGCCCAGCAGGCCGCACCAAGCTCGAGGAGGAACCCCCGCCAGGAACGAGTTGCCCAGTGAGTGAAGACGGACTGGGGGGGCTCCGGGTGTGTACTTTTGGTGCCTGATCAAGGCACAGTGTCCGGTCTGCAGTCAATAGCGGCCCCGTCTAGCAGTGGGCCGCTCCAATGTTTGGCAATTGTTTTCAGAGCCTACCTGTCTCCCCACCGAGGGGGCAAGTTTATTTACAAGCCCTGTGTGGGCCAGAGGGCACCGTGTGCCGGTTCCCTAGTATCGTTTACAGCTGCCCCACTTGCTAGAGGGCAGCTGCCACGTTTCAGGGGACAGGTTGATTCAGAGCCTAGATGGCTCCATCGTGCGCATGATTCCAGAGCTTATGTGGCTCCAATGTTTTGCCAGTTATTTGAGAGAGCCCAAGAGGTGGCACAGAGGTGCCAGGCCTTCCCCAGCTGCACAGCACTTAGTGCCAGCTGCATCGTTTAGGCCCCCATGTTATGGTTCTCAGCTGCCCAGCAAGTAGTGGGCAGCTGCAACATTTAGGTTTGCGCAGATGGCGCACCCCTGACTGTCGCTGCCTAGGCAGCGTGCCCTGACATTCTAGACACAGGGCATTTGAGCCCCTTTGGAGGAGGCCAGTTGGCCAGGCGGACTGGTAGATTATTAGGACGCAAGGCCCTAATGTGATTGATGTGCTCATGCGATGTGGTGCTAGGAAATGTAATGCATCTAATGCATTTAGTGTTTTACGCACCCTGTTTGATACCTCCAAATATGGTTTATTATTATGAGGTTGTTTTGGATATCATGTGTTTATGCTAGTGAGATCATGTCTCACTGTGTGAGGTACGCCCCTAATGTGAGTTATACTTAGGAAGTAGTGTCTAATGTGTTTAGACTTGTAAGAGATTGCATAATGTGTTTATGCTTGTGAGGTTGGCACAGAAGATAATTTGCACCTGATGTGAGACTGTGCATAATGTAGTTTATGTTACAGGCTGATGTTGAGTACAGTGATTACCAGTGGTTACTGGTTGTACGTTTATGATCTGATTTACTTTTGCTAAGTTCACTTTGTGATGGTTCTGATAGTGGTCCATGTGGCCCTGTCAGGTGTACATAATCCCTTGTAAATATTGCCCAGTGTCAGTTGGCACAATGTATATGTGTGATTATGATCTAATGTGTTTATGGTAATACAAAGGCTATTTTGATATATAACCTTGTGTGGAGTTCCTTTTTGTGGTGTGCCTAGTGTGTTGCTGCTGTGTGTGTGTGTTGCGCAAATGCTTTGCACATTGCCTCTGGGATAAGCCTGACTGCTCGTGCCAAGCTGCCAAGGGGGTAAGCAGAGGTTATCTTGGCGTGTAACTCCCTTGCCCTGACTAGAGTGGTGGTCTCTGCCTGGCTTTGGCGCAAGCCTTAGCCAACCAGAGATCCCATTTCTAACACTGGAAAATTACAAATAACAGTGCACCAAACAAAATCATTTGATCAACCCCAATTCCAAAGGTAACATTTGTATCACACAGACTCATATTCCTTTGAAACTTCTTCTTTTTATTAGTATTCTTTAGTCCATGCGGACTTCATCAGGGGTTGAATGTTTGTGTTCAAATCCAGGTATCCCTTAACAATAGTTGAAGACTCAGTGCAGCACTGTGTATTCTCTCATATAGTAGTCAGAACAACATTCAGTTCTTCCTAAAACTCCAATATTAGGTAAGTATCAGGTATCACTAATGCATTATTGGAATCACGAAAACAGTGCCGCATACTTTGTTGGCACTTTGTGATACAAATCCTATGGGTAGAATTACATTTATTGGAGTAACATTCTTTTGATTACATATAACAATTGAATCAGAATACTTCTTACCTGATATTGGATTTGTAAGAATAATTAGAATGTTGTTTTTTTTATTTTCACAATTTTTTTATCAAACAGGTGTTTATATACATACAGTACAGTTTCTGTGTCTCATTTTACTACTGCGAGGGTAATACAGCGTGGTATCCAACATTAATATCGCACCTGTGGTAAAAACAATTAAACTTTTTTGTCCCCTTCTTTGCGGATTTTTGTGGAGAAATGAAGAAAAGAGAGAGAGAGAAAGAACCCTGGGGGGGGGGGGGTTGGCGGTTGTGGGTGAGGTAGTTCTGTCCGCTTGTTCCTACTGTTGGAGCCTGGGGGTTTACGGGGGTTTGAGGGTGATCAAGTGCTCATCCAGTGCGTTCTACATTTCCCCCCCGGAGTGATGGCATGGTGAGTGGTGTGAGGCTATGTTGTCTGCTCCTCTTAAGAAGGTGATCCAGTTTAGCCAGCCTTTGAAGGTGGCTTTCCTGGTGTCCTTCCAGTTCGTGAGGATTATTTTCACTGATGTTGTTAGGAGGAGGTCTAGCAGGTCTCTGTCATCTTTCGCTTTGGGGCTTTGGGCTATTGCGTCGCGGTGATTTCTCTGATGTTACCTTGCAATGGTTGGCCGGTCACGTCAGATATGAATTGCCTGATTTTGCTCCAGAACACTCTGACTTTGGAGCAGTGTAGGATTAGGTGTTCTAGGTCACCTTTCTCCTTGTGGCAGTTCCAGCATCTGTCATCCTCCCTAATACCGGCAGCGGCAAGGCGGGCTGGAGTCCAGAACACCCTGTCTGTGCAGCAGCCAGTATTTCGTCTGGGCTAGTTGTGGGGTTACCTTATTTCTAGTTGCGGATGGCCATATGGCTGTCTTTTCCCTATCCGTGAGGTCTCTACCCATGGCCCTTTCCAGGGGTTCGAGGGCTTTATTGTTCGGTCTTGATGTGTTTGGGCTGAGTAGCTTGTAGAGGTGGGCTGTCTGGTGCCCTAGCTTATTTAGGTTTGACATGTATTCTAGGATGGATGGGGGGGTTCTGCTGAAGTTTGCTCTAGTAATTGCGGCTTTAATTTTTAGGAATGCGTAGAATTCAAGGCCTGGGAGGTTGTACTGGTTTTTGAGTGAGTCGAAAGTGAGGGGGTGTCCTTGTTTCATTAGTTGTTGCGGTGTAGAGATCCCTTGCTCATACCATTCCTTCATGTCTAGTGTTCTCTCTCTGTATTTGAGCTTCGTGTTATGCCACAGGGAGATCCATTCTGTGTTTCTGATTCTGTGTTCTAGCTTTTTATCTACCTTGAGCAGTGCGGTCTTTGTGTTCTTCAGGATAGTGTTATTGGCTGGGGGTGTTTGTTCGCCGTCATCATTGCTATTGGGTCCAGGCCTCCTATTAGTGCTCTTTCCAAGGACAGCCATGCAGGCTTGTATTCCCGTCTCTGGGCCACCCAGTGGATACCCTGCCTGGCTAGGCATGCGGTGTGGAATATTTTAAAATTAGTGAGGCTCAGGCCTCCCAGGTTCTTGCTTAGTCTGAGCTTCTGGAGGCTTATTCTTGGCTTTTTATCCCTCCATATTAAGTTGTTGAACAACTTGTCCAGTTGTTTGTGGAAGTCGTTCGTCGGTGTGAGTGGCAGCATGCTGAGCGTGTAGTTGACTATGGGGGTTAACATCATTTTCACTGATTCTATTCTTCCCCACCAGCTAATGAACTTAGGAGACCAAGTATCTATGCGCTCTTTCATGTTGTTAAGAAGTGTGCTCTCATTGTGATCTAGGGTCGACTTTAGATCCCTTCCGAAATACAGGACAAGGTAATTTAGATATTTTGTTTGCCACGTCAGTCCTGAATTACCTAGGGATGATTTGTGGTGTGGATGTTCAATGGCTTGCATTCTGACTTGTCCCTGTTTAGCTTGTATCCTGAGACTTGTGCATATTAATCAATGGTGGACATTAGTGCTGCTATGGATGTGTCTGGTTCCTCTGTTATGATCAATACGTTGTCCGCGTAAGCAGCCAGCTTGCCCGTGGACTCTTGTACTGGGATGCCTCTTATGTGTGTGCTGGTTCTAATCATGGTTAGTAGCGGTTCTATGGCCAAAAGGAAGAGGGCTGGTGATAGTGGGCACCCTTGTCTTGTGCCCCTACCTAGTGTAAGTAGGTCCGACGTGGTTCCATTGACTACTACTCTGGCTCTCGGTTCGTTATAGAGTGCCAATACCATCTTCCTATATTGATCGCCTAGGCCAAATTTCTTCATACAGTTGTCTAGGAAGGGCCAGGATACTCTATCAAAAGCCTTCTCGGCGTCCAAGGCTATAATTACTGCCGGGGTGCTGTTTTGGATGTGCGATCAATTAGGTGGCATAGTAGTCTAGTGTTGTCATTGGATAACCTATTCTTTATGTATCCGACCTGTGAGATGTGGATCAGGCTTGGTAGGTATGTGTTTAGTTACATCGCCAGTACCTTCGCGTAGATCTTACAGTCCACATTTATTAGTGAAATAAGCTGGTATTTGCCTGGGTATTGGGGGTCTTTGCCATCCTTGGGAATGACTAATATATTTGCCTCAGACATTGACTGAGTCATGCCGCCCGTTTGGCTGCAGTGTGTGAAAACCTCAACCAGCGTGGGTTTTAGGAGGTGCAGGAAGCGCTTATAGAAGGTGGTTGTGTAGCCGTCTGGTCCTGGTGCCTTGTTTTCTTTTAGTGAGGCTACTGCCTTCTCTATTTCTGGCCCGGTGATTCCGCTTTCTAGCACCTCCCTCTGGTCTGCTCTGAGGCATGGCATCACTAGTTTGTCTAGGAGACAGGCGCCCCCGTCTTGCTTGAGGTTGGTGTCTGTCGTGTAGAGTTCCTCGTAAAATTTGCTGAGGACCTCGAGGATCTCTCTATTAGCTGTTTGTGATTTAGAGTTAGTGTCAGTTACCGCGGCGACTGCGTGCTGCCTCTGTTTGCTTTTGAGGTAGGCGGCTAGCGCCTTCCCTGCTTTGTTTGCCGAGCATAAGTTCATAGCTTTATATTTGTTGATCCACGCCCCAGCCCTTTCGCTAAGGATTCTGTTCAGTTCGTACTTCTTTTTTGACAACTCTGTCAGCGTGTTGCCGTCTTTAAGATTAGCTATGTGCCCTCTCTCTAGTTCTGTTATCTGTTTTTCAAGTTCAGCTATTTTTTTGTTTCTTTCTTTGTTCATTCTGGCCTTGATGCTTATTATCCTCCCTCTTAGCGTTGCCTTTAGTGCGTCCGACATCACTCCTCGGTTTGTGTCTGGGGTGTCATTGAATTTGAGGTACTTTGTAATGGCCCCTTTGATCTCTTTCACATTGTCAGGGTGTTTAAGAATGTCACTATTCATTCTCCATTTACTACTGGGTTTCTCGTTGTGTCTCCCTCTTAGTGTTAGGCTGATGTGTGCATGATCTGAGATAGTTATCGCTGATATTTCTGTTTGATCGGTCAGGTGTGTGTGGTCTGCTGACATAAGGATGTAGTCTATCCTGCTGTATGAGTTGTGTGGGTGGGAGTAGAAGGTGTAGTCCCTTGTGTCTGGGTGTTGTAGTCTCCAAGGGTCTCTAAGTTGGAGTTTGCCGCATAGATTTTTTAGCGTGTTCGGTGTTTGAGTTCTTGGGCATGGTTTGGCTGAGTGTCTGTCGATAGTATAATCCATTACCTGATTTAAATCCCCTGCGACCACTATGAGTTCATGTTGTGCGACGCTATCTAGTTTCATTTCCACCCCTTCCCAGAATTCTTTGTCGTGCGAGTTGCGGCCGTAGATGTTCGCTTCGTGTATCGTCTCATCTCCCCTCTTAAGGGTAGTTATCAGTAATCTGCCATCTTCGTCAGAGTAGGTTTCTTGGATTGTTAGTCTAGATTTCTTGTTTACTAGGGTGATCACCCCCCTTTTTTTGTGTATAGCGGGAGAGCAGGCCTGGTCCGCTATCCAGTTCACTCTCAGTCGTAATGCATCTTCCGCTGAGAGTTTCATCTCCTGGAGGACGCATATGTCACTCTCGAGTTTTGTTAGATAGTCGATCACTTTTCTGCATTTGACTGGGTGGTTGAGGCCTTTGACATTAAGTGATACAATTTTAAGATCGGCGGAAGATTGTGTGTGACCTAATGTCATCATCCTAACCCGTCAATTGTGTCTACATTTCGGTGGTTTGTGCCATCGTGTGGCCCAGTGTTCTGTCTTGCGTTTTGCCTTCTCTGTGTTTGTTTGTGTGCCTGCCTGTTCGGACTCCTCCCCCGACTCTGTCCCCTGCCCTCTCTGCCTAGGGTATAGTGTGTCGCCTCGTAGATTGAGGCTGAAGGAAAGTTAGTAGGAAAGATAGAAAAGTTAAGAAACTGTACTTCCCTAGAACCCCCCCCCGCCTGTCCCCCCTCTCACTCCTCCCCCCACCCTCCGTGTTCAGTCTGTCGAACGGGCGACATCGAAGTTCCTCCCCCCCCCTCCATCCTAAGATTGCATCAGTTGCACAGTACTATATTGTCTAAATCAAAAAGAAAAACATGGTAAAAAGGATATGGGCAATTACAGCTCCATCAAGTTCACTTCCGCGCTGCGGTTGAGGTAGAAGAGTTCGAGGTAGTTGTTGTCTTCCTGAGGTAGATCGGTCGTCTAGTTCGTAAGCTTAAAGGTCGGTCAGGTAGTGTTTCAATTCAATTCAAATAACTTTATTCGATTGTAGACATTACAATCATAAAAGTACATTTCATCAACAAACAATTAAAAACAATCTGGATAATTCATTTGACAAGTAAGGGATCCAATAAACAATATAAGAGAGAAAAAGCAGCGGGCAACATGAACATGAGCATTATTTAAAATATAATAAATACATAAATAATTTCATTATAAAAGATAAAAGTGCCCAAGGCATTAGCAGCATAGTTATCCCTCCATACTTTTCCTGAAGGTGATAGCTGATTTTAAAAAGTTACAGACAAATAAAGTGCAATCACAATTCAGCAGTTGGAGATAATAAAGTGCAGGTTTAGTTTGTGCAAAGTTCAGTTTTTTAAGGCACGGTTTAAGATATAATTTCCGTGGTAAAGTATAGTAAGGGCAAATGAATAAAAAGTGTGCCAGATCTTGCGGAGACTTCCCGTCGCAGCCGCAAGCTGGCAACTCCTCACCCCGATGAGCCCCACTTGGAACCTCCAATAAGAGATGGAATAGGTCAAAGCGGAACCTTATTAACAGAAAGCGTTCATAGCCAGTCATGTGCCATGACAAATAAGGTTCCATTTGAGGACAGGTTTTGAGAAGTAGGTGTTTCCTAACACTGTCCTTCTGTAGCTCAACCTCTTCCCTGTCAGAACATCTGAGTATTAACATAGCATTTTTTACAAAGGTAACATCGGGTTCGTGATCAAGTTGGGAGCAAAAAACAGATCAGACCGGCCAATTGCCGACAGACAGTCCTTTATATACTTCAACCACGGTACTTTGAATCTACCATCAAGTGTTAGGGCTTCTTTTAGTAAAGCTTGGGTGAGAGGTATATCTTTGTTGAGCCAGCAGTTCAACCAGCACAGTACCGGGTTCACTGCTATTCTGTCACCTAAATAGGGGACACCCAACTCCTCATGTACCGAAAAATTCCCAATACCCCTTGGTAGCCTCAGTATCTTCTTCAGAACGTTATTTTCTGTGACCTCTAGGTCCCTTATCTTACAGTAGCCCCAGAGCTCACTTCCATAGCAGACAACAGCAACACTTTTTGCTTGATATAGTTTGAGCAGTGCGGCCGTTGGGCAATTTCCAATTTTTTTCGCAAAGCCAAGAATGGCCGCGTTGACACGTGTTGCCTCGCCCTTCTTTTTGATGACTGCGGGACCCCAGGATAATTTATGATCTAAAAGGACTCCAAGGTATGAAAAGGTGTTGGTGATAGGGATTTTTTCCCCATTTATGCAGAAAGAATTAGTTTTCCGTGAACCCTGTCCTGTTTTCATAACGTAGGACTTAGAATTATTAATGCTTAGGCCACGGGACTCCATGAACGTAAAGAAGGAATTTAGTAGTTTCTGGAGGCCATTTGCTGTTCTAGAAATGAGTACAGCATCATCTGCATAAAGCAGCACAGGAACCCCTTTGCGCTCTACAAAGGGGTAGTCGGCTTCAGTCTTTAATAGATATTCCTCCAATTCGTTGATGTACAAATTGAAGAGGAATGGAGCCAGGATGCACCCCTGTTGTACACCCCGATTTATTCTAAATTCGCCCGTTACTTTTAGATCTTGAGTGTAACGAACGTTGGCTCTTGTATCCGAATGCAGATCAGCCAAAAAGTTGACAAGATTCCTCTCTACGCACATTTTTATCAGGGTAGCCCATAGTATGCCTCTGTCCACGCAGTCAAAAGCGGACGATAAGTCCATAAATGCCATGTCGACAGTTCCTTGTTTGGCCGGGGTATATTTACTTAAAATCAAATACAGATTCAGACATTGTGTAATTGTCGAATGACCGGGTCTGAATCCGTATTGTATGGGTGATAAAATATTATTTTCTTTTGCCCATGTAGATAGCCTGTTTAGAATTATTCCCCCTACCACTTTGGCTACAGAATTGATATCGGCCTGTAACATAGTGGGCTACTACGGTCGCCCTTTTTAAAAACAGGGACTATGGTCGATATCCCCCACGCATTTGGGCACCCCGAAATCGCTGCTGCATTCACTACCGCAGTGAGAACGGGTGCCCAGAAGGAAATACTGGACTTGAAAAGGTCCGGTGGTAAACCATCCGGGCCCGGGGCCTTGTTACTAGTTAGTCCCTGGATACCCCTTTCAACCTCATTAACTGAAAAGCACAGAGAATTTACAGATGGAGTTAAGAAGACATTTTCTGCCCGTTGCTCATTACTCTTAAAAATTGTACTAAAGTGGGTCACCCACTCCTCCTCCGAGATGTTAGTACCAAGGGCTGTATCATTAGGATTATCAAACAGAGGTTTGTTGATAATTTGCCAGAACTTACTACTATTCCCCAGCACTGAAGGGTCAAGGAGGGACTCTAAGGTGTTGGCCTTAATTTCTTTTTTTCCTAACGGCTAATGCCTTCTTATAGATCAAACGAAGATTTTTAATTTGGTCACAATCTCTAGGTTTGATTTTTAACGCGTTTTTCAAATCTCTACTTGCCTTAGAGCAGTTATGATCAATCCATTTAGAGTTATTTTTGCTTTGTCCTTTGGTTGGTGCCGTTAGCATAGAGCCAATTGTTGATACTATCGCCTCGAACCCAGACAAGATGTTCTCAGGGGGTGAGTAGGAAGATGTACAAGTTAACAGTTCCTCCTCACATGCCTTATTTATTTTAGTGTATAAGATAGCTTGGTTTACCATTGTCCATTTTATACGACGTCTGCCATTTATACAGCTCATCGTTCCCCGATCTTCGCGGGCATTCGTTGTTTAAATAAAGTCCCACCCAATTTGATAGTTAGGGGATTATGATCACTGTGAACACTCAAGAGAATGGTGAAATTCGAGACCCAAATTGCAAGATCTGTAGAAACTAATATATGGTCTATAAAGGATCCATGACCATGTCCTTTAAAGGTTGGAACATCATAGACCTTTGTTTCAGGAACCATGGACATGGCTACAATTAGATTATTTTCGTTCACCAGATCGTTTAAGTTCTTGCCTCCCCTAGTATGGGCGAAATGGAAACCTTCTACATTATTACATCCCAAAGAACCCATTGGGGTGGAGCCTGGATTGCCACATGGGTGTACATTAAAATCTGTTTGAATGAGGAAGGGGGCTGCACTCGTAGTTTTTTGCTGTTCAAATCTCTTCTAATGATAAGTGTGCTGTACCAGATTAGTGCCTGCCCACTGGTATATTAACAATTTGTATGGCCTAGTGATGTGAATCACTAGGACTCTGGTACGCACAACAACAAATAATATATTTCTCCTTTATATCATTCTGCTTGTTTTATTCAATTTCTCAGTACCGCAAATATATTACATTTGCCTATTATACATCATAAATGTCATTCGTAAGATCAGTAAAAGGTTTATAACAATAGCATTACATAGTAACAAAAGCAAAAAATTTTCAAAACACAGGTTTACGAAAGAAAAAAACCCAATGCATTTCGGGGCTATTTGCCCCTTCGTCGGGGGTCTGAAAAAAAAGGAAAAGATACAAACAAGGAGAATATTACTCATCTATTTCTCGAAATGTTTAACATTTAACCCTCGAGAGTTTTTTCAACTGGTGCTTACCTAAATGACGTGGACTAACACGAAGCCTCTGTATGGTTTATTTTACTTTTTTGACAATTTTCTGAAAAACCAAAATATAATCGGTCATATAAATTTTGTCTAATGGGTGCTTTGTACCATAGATGTCCTTGCGTTGTATACATCAATACCGCATAAGCAAGGGATAGAGGCCATGGAGTGGGCTCTCCTCAGAACAGACAAACCGAATGAGCTAAAGATACTGCTACTACAACTACTGGAATTTTGTCTCCTCAATAGCTATTTTCTCTGGCAAGACAAGTACTACAATCAATTGACAGGCACAGCAATGGGTTTTCCAGGGGCATGTATATATGCCAACATCTACATGGCAAAGTTTGAGTTGGATTACATCTTAGAAGACCCAACTTGGCAGCAAGGTCTAATCTACTATAAGCGCTATATAGATGATATCTTCATCATATGGAAGCGTCCAAAATCAGAACTACTAAATAACATCAGCAGTTTGAATCTTGTGGACCCAAGGATCCAATTCACATATAATACAAGCAGTATAGCGCTACCATTCTTGGATGTTCTTGTTGAAATTAAGGATGATTCCATCCAGACAAAACTGTATAAAAAGGAAACGGACAAAAACACTGCGCTACTATATAGCAGTTTTCACCCAGCGAACTTGATAAATAATTTGCCAGTATCACAGTTCATGAGGATTAAACGCATATCATCAAATACGGAACAATGTGACAAGAGTCTAAATGACCAAAAACAGAGATATCTCGATAGGGGTTACCCAAAAAAACTTCTCAAAGCACACCTAGAAAAAATCAAAGTAACACCGAGAGCAGAACTCCTTAAAAAGAAACCAAAGACTTCAAGCACCAGAATGGTTTTCGTGTCCAAATATTCGACTGCATCTAGGGACATAAAAAGAACAATACTAAAGAGATGGGAGATTATACTGGCAGAAAAAAGACTTTGGAACATTGTTCGAGGAACGACCACTATTTGCGTACAAAAGAGCCCAAAATCTTAAGGAACTTCTCAGTAAACCAACTTCATTGCAGCAAGAATTGGTTCATAAAGGAACAATGAGGTGCTTCAACTGTAAAAACTGCAATAATGTCATTCCAGGGAACATTTTACAGCATCCACGTACTGGAGAAAAAATAATGCTTAGACATTCTACAAACTGTGACTCAGAACATGTAGTTTACTCGATTAATTGCCCGTGTGGGCTATTATACATTGGTAAAACTGACAGAAAGATAAAACTAAGGCTTTCTGAGTATAAGAGTCGCATACGTAACAAAAACTTAACGTCACCGCTGGCACAGAATTGGATCGAGATGAATCATAACATAGCTCAGCTTCGTACCTCAGAGACTAGGAATGGACAATGCTAAGATCCTTCTGCAAAGAGAAGCTTACTGGATCCGTAAATTACAGACAATTGTTCCTCTTGGATTAAATGATAAGATGGAAATGGCATGCTTTCTTTAAAGTCTAAGCAAGCAGGGATCTTCATACACAGTAAAATACACACTGAATAATATACAATTCGTTCATAAAGGTATAGTGTTTCAACTGAATGTATTCTAAAGTAATGAGATGTGAAACACTTGATACTGATTGTTGTAATTCATATTACTTACGCAAAATACATCCATAGTCTGTAAATAGGCAGGGATAAAATCACAGAAATTGGTTTGTCTAAGACCGTAGATTTTGTTTGAAGTCACCAAAAATATTCAATGACAGCATGATGACATTGAGTGTAAAGATTGGTATCTTTTCACTTGAAAGCATACACACATAGATTAAAAATTAAACAGGATAGTTGTTAGACTGTTTTCGGTATTATGGAGGAGTCAAAACAAATAAGTTTGATTATAGCACACAAATCCTTAACTCAACACGCGTTAGATGCAATTTCATATAACTCTCCAGGCATAGCGGTAAGGAAAGTTCGTTTTCGTCGGTCAGTTTGTATAAACGTCTGTTCACATAATCTCAAAGTATCATCTACTAATTACCAATAGTTATAAAGAGCGATATATGTGTCAAATATTTCTGTCTACGTCGTGCACGTCGATGACACATAAAGTTTTCGGTCACAAATAGGAAAGCCGATCAACAGTGTAGTTCGTTTTAAGTCTGTTGTCTCTGTTTATTCTTGACAACAAGATAGTTAAAATAGATGAAGGACTCGCGTACTCACTACAGTTTCCGGCCGGCGAGCTAGGTGACGGTTAACCTCTCTGAAGAAAAACATTAAGATGTCGAACGGTAAGCTGATCTAAGGAAATCCTAGATAATATTCAGTGATATATCAGGGTGAGACAGGAAGCGATAATAGCCTTTATTTCTCTGTTTCAATAGTATCGTGAACGGAAACAGCAGCGAGTTCGAATCCCTAATACCTAGGCTCGCAGGTAAAAGACATTGTTTACCCTTTTTAAACTTCCTCATTATCAAAATACATAGAACGGCGTATTTATGGAAGTTATCTGTTCCATTTAGGTCTCCTTCACGTATGCGAGACTTTCACAATATGCAGGTGAGCCCTTAAAATTCTAGTTCCTAAAACGCATAAGTGCTACTTTGTTTTTTTCAAGCTATATGTGTCCCTAAAAATTCATTTTTCCTCCATTCATAGATGCGATATTGATTGACCGACAGGTAACATATTTTGTTCATTTCCCTAGAATCATATTGTAGGACAGGCACCCATTAGACAAAATTTATATGACCGATTATATTTTGGTTTTTCAGAAAATTGTCAAAAAAGTAAAATAAACCATACACAGGCTTCGTGTTAGTCCACGTCATTTAGGTAAGCACCAGTTGAAAAAACTCTCGAGGGTTAAATGTTAAACATTTCGAGAAATAGATGAGTAATATTCTCCTTGTTTGTATCTTTTCCTTTTTTTTTCAGACCCCCGACGAAGGGGCAAATAGCCCCGAAATGCATTGGGTTTTTTTCTTTCGTAAACCTGTGTTTTGAAAATTTTTTGCTTTTGTTACTATGTAATGCTATTGTTATGAACCTTTTACTGATCTTACGAATGACATTTATGATGTATAATAGGCAAATGTAATATATTTGCGGTACTGAGAAATTGAATAAAACAAGCAGAATGATATAAAGGAGAAATATAATATTTGTTGTTGTGCGTACCAGAGTCCTAGTGATTCACAGCACTAGGCCATACACATTGTACATTAAAATCGCCTACAATCAACATTTTCCGTGACACGTTGCATGCGGTTTTTCTCAACATCTCTGTTAAGGACACAATATTACAATCACCATTACCATTATTAGCGTTGTAAAAATTAATCAAGGTTAAAACACTTTTGCCACTCTTTAGTTCAAGCATCTGAATGTTCCGATTGGCATTGTAACAGTTGCTTATTTTACAACCCAGACTGAAATTGATAAAGATGGCCAAGCCCCCCTTTGCTCTTCCCCTAGATGATGCAACTGCTGGTATGACAAAGCTTTGAAAACCCTCAATGTGGGCATTTTTGTCCTCCATCCATGTCTCTTGAAGGCATATAATTGTGTATTTTTTAACAGACATTAACCAGACGGGGTCACGTCATTTATCGGCCAAGCCGGCTATGTTCCAAGAGACTAGGCTCATGCTGCAAACTGTTTCTATGACAGGTTCTCTGATAATTGGAGCTGTCGACAAATTGGTTAGTTCTGTGTGTATAGTCCCCATGTTCATAGTACTAGACAGGTCTAATTCTGTATTGGCCAAGGGGGGATTACAGTCCTCAGGCAAGACAGGAGATTTGTTGTTGTTGTTAGATAGATGGTCTGTGGCTGACACTGACTTACTGGGGTTAACTAGCTTTGTCATCAGAGGGGGGCTAATATGGTTTGGTTGTATGCCTCTCCTTGTGCGTGATTAGATTCTGTAAAATCAGCTGACGTTAATATAGATGGGCCAGCCTGAAGTCAGTCAACCCCCTCCAGGTCGCTCTGGTTATAAAAGCGTCAAACCTGTTAGTGATAGGTACATTATAGTAGGTTTTTGGATCTATAAATTGGGGGTGTTCTTGATGATAATACGTCCCCTGAGCAACCTCCCAATTCTCTGGATAGGTACCTTCGTATCTAGCCTCTCTGGGTTCCCAGGATGTATTCCTCCTATGCTGCCATTTTTCTCCTGCGTTATAGTGGCCTTGATTTCTAGGTGTTTTCCCACTGTAAAATTGATTAAAATTATCTGGGGCTCTTACATGCTCAGCGGTGGAATATGGGTGCACTGTTGTTAGGGAGTGGTTATTCGGGGGTAAAAATAGCTCAGGTCCATAGTGCGGATCAAGCTGCTAATAGAGCTGTCCTTCCAGTCAGTTATAAGCTTTGCCGTGCGGCCATCCTTGAAGTTAACTACAACACAATCGCCCTCTGTGGACTTAAATCTATTTCCCACCCATTCCACTCTTCTTACATTAGTTATTTTACCACTGATGTATGTGGGAATCGGTCTGTGAACAGTTAGCCAATGGCTTACTTTGTTTTTCAGTTCTCCATAGCTTTCAGTTTTGCCTGTCTCAAGTTGTGGTACCCCAATCATTACTATGGTGTGTCGATGAGAGTCAGGTGGGAGGTGAATGTGGGTAACTTTTTTTGGTTTTATTGTTGTAGGTATTTGATTAGGGCGTGTGTCAAGAGTAGCGTTTTGTGTAGTTGTTGGCCTTTGTGGCCCAGTTTGATCACCGCAAGGCTCAGGCGATATACCTTCCGTAGCCCATTCACTCTCATCAGTGTCAGGAATATAACTCTCAGATGTGGTAGGCAAAGTTTGTACTATATCTGTGTTGTTATTAGTTTGTGTCAGTGATGTTAAAGTGTTTTGCACTGATGTATTTACAGATAGAGAAGGTGTCAAAACAGAGCTGCTACTTGGGGTAGTGACATTAGTTTGTGTCTTCAGAATCTTCGATTGTTTAAGATTACTCTTAGATAATATGGAGCTTTCCTTTGGTTTTGGCACAGAAAGGATCTTTAGAATACTTGAATTGTCCTTTCTTTGTTGTTTTTCAAATTTCGCAAAGGTTTGCTCTATGCAAGTGATTTTATCACACAAAGGTTGCAGTAAAGATTTGATCAGGTCTTCCAGGACGGTTGGAGTTATATTGTCCGCTACGCTAACTTTTTCAGTCTGGCACGTTTGCACTGAGTATGTCTTAGTATGTTCTACCTGAGTGTCGTTTTGTGTACTAGCATTCTCGGTGACAAGTGTAGGGGTAGGGTTTTGTATAGCATTAGGTGCTTTAGCCAGCCTAAAGTTTAACCAAACGTCCTTAGCCGATGGCTTGTGGAGGCCTAATGGTCTATAAGTTTTCCTTACTATTGATTTAGTTTTTACGTGTTTCTTTTGTTGACGCTTTCTCTTGTTGGGGGATAGTATTTTGTCAACAGTTATTACATTAACATTAGATGAGCTTTCAACACAAGTACCCCCTTGCGAGTTTGGTGTGGATATTCCGGGTTGAGGAGAACAAGTAATACCCCCCAGATTGGAAACAAGCAAAGGGCTTTGTTCTAAGCTATTTACAATTATAGGAGAAGACAATAGTACGGTTTTCTTACAGCTTTTTTGACCACTTGGCAACCCTGTAAAAGACTGCATTAGGAGAGATTCTTCCTGGTTGAATGAGGAATCCATGGTATTATTGATTGCGTGGTATTAGCAGTAGTGTGCTGTGATAAATTGGGAAAACACAAGTCCGGGGTTAATGAAAGACGCCTCTCCGTGTTTTGGATAGCATCTGCAACTACGCCTATGGTTTTTTGTAACATTAAGTTAATAGCAGTTAGTGTCGGCAAAGGTGTGGATGGCAAGGTCTTATTTCTAGTGGATGATCTTGTGGCCACAGGAGTTCTTACTTTAGTCATTTTGACAGACTAGTCCGTAAAGTCAATGTGGCACAATGAAAATATTGGTTACTGATACAGTTATTTAAACAATAGAGGAAGGAAAACACAGTCACCTTGCTCCTGGGGGTAGTGCGCCGTTAGGGGGGTGGCCCGTCCCGTCTCCTTTGGTCCCCTGAGGGCCACAGAGGGCCCGCCCTTTGCCCGGGCTTAGCCCCGGGCGCTCCCGCGACGCGGGGGTGACGCAGCCTTTATGCGCCGCCTGGCGCTGTGGAGTGGCGCTCTGGTGCCACAGAGCCTTATGGGGGATGTAGTTTCCGTGTCCCCCTCCGCTCGGCGGCCGCGAGTCCTGCTCGGTTGCGGCGGCGGGAGGGGGATGCTGCTGGCAGGCTTCTGGGGGTCCGTTACAGGCTCTCCTATCGTGCTCCTATCGTGCTCCTTTAACAGGTTCTGGCTCCTCCGTGTGGTTTAACAACGTGTCACCCGCTCTGCCGGGGTGACGCAGCCTTTATGCGCCGCCTGGCGCTGTGGAGTGGTGCTCTGGCGCCGCAGAGCCTTATGGGGGATGTAGTTTCCGTGTCCCCCTCCGCTCGGTGGCCGCGAGTCCTGCTCGATTGCGGCGGCGGGAGGGGGATGCTGCTGGCTGGCTTCTGGGGGTCCGTTACAGGCTCTCCTATCGTGCTCCTATCGTGCTCCTTGAACAGGTTCTGGCTCCTCCGTGTGGTTTAACAACGCGTCACCCGCTCTGCCGGGGTGACGCAGCCTTTATGCGCCGCCTGGCGCTGTGGAGTGGCGCTCTGGCGCCGCAGAGCCTTATGGGGGATGTAGTTTCCGTGTCCCCCTCCGCTCGGCGGCCGCGAGTCCTGCTCGGTTGCGGCAGCAGGAGGGGGATGCTGCTGGCAGGCTTCTGGGGGTCCGTTACAGGCTCTCCTATTGTGCTCCTATCGTGCTCCTTGAACAGGTTCTGGCTCCTCCGTGTGGTTTAACAACGCGTCACCCGCTCTGCCGGGGTGACGCAGCCTTTATGCGCCGCCTGGAGCTGTGGAGTGGCGCTCTGGCGCCGCAGAGCCTTATGGGGGATGCAGTTTCCGTGTCCCCCTCCGCTCGGCGGCCGCGAGTCCTGCTCGGTTGCGGCGGCGGGAGGGGGATGCTGCTGGCAGGCTTCTGGGGGTCCGTTACAGGCTCTCCTATCGTGCTCCTTGAACAGGTTCTGGCTCCTCCGTGTGGTTTAACAACGCGTCACCCGCTCTGCCGGGGTGACGCAGCCTTTATGCGCCGCCTGGCGCTGTGGAGTGGCGCTCTGGCGCCGCAGAGCCTTATGGGGGATGTAGTTTCCGTGTCCCCCTCCGCTCGGCGGCCGCGAGTCCTGCTCGGTTGCGGCGTCGGGAGGGGGATGCTGCTGGCAGGCTTCTGGGGGTCCGTTACAGGCTCTCCTATCGTGCTCCTATCGTGCTCCTTGAACAGGTTCTGGCTCCTCCGTGTGGTTTAACAACGCGTCACCCGCTCTGCCGGGGTGACGCAGCCTTTATGCGCCGCCTGCTGCTGTGGAGTGGCGCTCTGGCGCCGCAGAGCCTTATGGGGGATGTAGTTTCCGTGTCCCCCTCCGCTCGGCGGCCGCGAGTCCTGCTCGGTTGCGGCGGCGGGAGGGGGATGCTGCTGGCAGGCTTCTGGGGGTCCGTTACAGGCTCTCCTATTGTGCTCCTATCGTGCTCCTTGAACAGGTTCTGGCTCCTCCGTGTGGTTTAACAAGTGTTTCAGGTGTTTGTTCCGTTGGCTCCTTCATTGCTTCCTGTAGAGGCTCTTCTCTTCCCCGGGCTGGTGTTTTGAAAGTCCATTTCTTCCGTTGGTGGTCCTTGTAGGTATTTCTTCAGTTCGTTCGGATCGTCAAACGTTTGTGTGCGCCATCTGTCTGTGATCTTCATTTTAGCAGGGCCTGCGAAGGTAAATGATATGCTGCTTTTGCGAAGTCTGTCTCTGAGGGCTAGGAAACCTTTTCTGATATCTACTGTGTGCTTGGAGTAGTCTTGCGTTATTATAAGTCTGTTCCCATTCCATGTTAGGTTCTGGCCCTTCCTTGCCATCGCGAAGATTGCCTTGGTGTGGTTGGCTCTTTATGGTTTGAGGATAATGGGCCGTGGTCCTTGGCCTTGTTTAGGTTTTAACGCCGGCACCCTGTAGGCTTTGTCTACTTCGAACTGTCTGTTGAACTGGATACCTGTGATATGAGGTATTAGCTCCTGTACTAATGCCGCGCGGGATCCAGGTTTATCCTCCGCACCCTCCGGGACTCCCAAGAGTCTTATGTTGTTCCTTCTGAGGCGATCTTCCTGCTCCGCTAGTTGTTTTTCCATGATGGCTGATTTCTTGGAGACGCCTGCCAGGTGTTTGTGGGCCTGGGTGCAAGCCTCTTTAATGTCGCTGATCCTTTTCTCCGCAACATCAATCCTACTGTTTGTCTTGCTTTGATCCGCTCTGATCCCGGCTAGTTCTAATTGCATGTTGTCTATGGTCTACTTTGTCGCTTTGGCAAGGTCGTTCCCTTCATTCATCTTTTTTAGCAGCGTCTCTAGCGTGATTTCGTTTTTGAAGTCCGTCTTGGTTTTTGCAGGTGAGTCCGGCGAGTCTTTCCTCTTCTTGGGTTCATTGCTGGCTTTACCCTCTTGGCCTGCCATTCCTTGGACTCCTCTACTGACCAGATAGGCGTGTAGGTGGCTCTCTTTGTGCAAACTGGATGTTTCCACTCTTTTCCCTGTGGGCGTCAGAGCCTCCTTATGGCTCTTCTCGAGACGAAACCTGCTGGGCTCACGAATGGACCTGGTTCTGGTCTTTGCTCCCGCCAGTTCCTCCTACTTATGTGTTCCTATGTTGGGGTTGCGGTATTCAGGGTGCGGACCGCACCTCTTAGTTGTGTGCCCGCAGAGTCCTCAGGCAATCTGGCGCCACCGTGCTCCTATACAATCCAGCGAATGATTTCAAGTAGAGTTGCGTTTGTGGGGTTGGGTTGAAGAAGTGTCTTGGCTGTGTGGCCAGCTGCCTTAGCCTGTGTTCCCTCCCTCTGATTGCTTCCCAGCAGTTTCACTCGTCCTTGTGCCGCTGTGCGGTTCTTTCTGACCTTGCCTGCGTATTTGCGTGTTAGGTTTAAATTCCCCCTGCAAGATGGCCGCCTCCTTTGTATGCGTGGTTAGTCCTGCTCTCCTACTTCGTGATTGATTTCGTTAGGCACTTTCTCCTCTTTTAGCCTTGTGCCCCTTTCAGCCGTTGTGCGCTCTATTTGCCCTTCTTTGTGTTTGTTTTGGTTGGTTTTGCGTGTGTGTTAGAGTAGTATTTGTAGTTTCCTTCGTTGGTTGGGTACTCCCGCAAAATAGCCGCCTCCAGTGGTTGCGCTGTAATTTCACTTACAGGTCTCTGTTCATCGATCGATTATGAAGGTGCGTGCCGCATGTGGCCTTGTACCCAAAGTAGCGCTATTTGCCTGCGCTTCCCCACGTCTGTTCTGATTATGGCTCTGTTCGTATGGCTGTCTCTTGCGGTGCGTTTAAGGCGGTGTGGGTGTGGCTAAGGCTTGAGCTTAATATGGCGGCTCCCAGCGCTCAGTTTCGCTTTCTATTTCTCTCTCCTCCCCCCTTCTGTAGCCTTCAGTCTTATTGTTGGCGGATTAATTCTGCTCCCATGTAGGGGGAGAGGGGTGGATGCCGGTTTGTGCGCTTTGCTCACTTTGTGCTCCGCTCTCACCTCACGCCTTCGGATTTTGCCGAGACAGTTGCTGCCGCCGCTCCGGTCTTCCGATCTTCGGGGGCCACCATCTTGTTTCCTCTTCTTCCGCAGCGCCGCTTCACTTCATTTGGTTTTTTCCGGCTCCGTTCTGCTTCCTGGATGTTTAGACGTCCGTTTCTGTATTTTGTTGGTCTGCTGGGGACTCAGACACCCGTCTGCATCGACGCCCAAGCCACGCCAATTGAATGTTGTTCTGACTACTATATGAGAGCATAGACAGTGCTGCACTGAGGCTTCAACTATTGTTAAGGGATACATGTATTCACTCACAAAAATTCAAACCGTGATGAAGTCCACGTGGATGAAACGCATTAGCTGGTGGATTAACTTATGACCATAAAGAATACCAATAAAAAGAAGACTTTTTAAAAGGAATATGTGACTCCATGTGATATAAATGTTACCCATGGAATTGAGGTTGATCAAATGATTTTGTTTGGTACACTGTTATTTGTAATGTACCAAACACAGGAATGATACATTCCAAAGATAGTAAGTGCTCCTAGTTTGGTCTTTTACAACTACTAACCATCACACTCCTACAATTGTGACAATTCAGACTATTCCAGGCCCCCAAAAGCTTTAATAATGGCATGAACTACAAATGTTTTTCTTTTTTAATGGATATTGACTTATTAAACATTGTTGTTGTGCCCATCTCATAATTGAACAGATAGCACCACCATGTGGTTGACCATTACTAGAGCGGGTACTGACAATTAAGTGTTAGTGCCGAGCACTGGAATCCACTAGATCAAATTAAGCACTGCTCTGTATTCTCAGAAAACATAAGAAGGAGAGCCATGCAAAACAGACTGTTTCGTGCATGCACCACCAGTTACGAAATCAACATGTAACCTAGTAATTGTTTGCTTGGTGCAGCAGATTTTTACTTAGCACTTGATTCCTTAATGGATATCAAATCTAGGGCCGTGGGCACAAATTATGTAGTGAAAGAAGGGTTACATTCAACATTTTTCTGTATAAAAGAAGTGTCATCTTTGGTGTTCACGGCAGACTGAATTGCTTCCTCTGTGCTTGAGCACACATAGTCCCTGATGTTTTAAAGGGTTTTACCCTCTCTCTGACTATGGTGAAATGAGCCATAGAGTTACCAACTCACAGAGTTATTTTGGAGTACGTGAACAAGTACTACTGGTGTAATATTTTACATACTTGTACATGATAGTATGTATTTGTCCCAGAACACCCAAAATGGAAATATTTAGGGAGTATTCAATTACGATTGGTATAAATAGAAAGGGCTGTGCCCCTTTTGCACGGTTACTGATGAGGAGTTGGAAGTTTTACAGGGTTAGACTGGGGAGGGGAGAAATGCTTCAATTACTCTAAATGCTGGCAATCGCTCACGTTAGTGTTCCAATCCATTGTTCTTTTACCCACCATGCTACATCAGTTTGGACCCAGCCATATGCAAATCAGTCTTGCTCCTGTTCCAATAAGAAGACCGAGCCTAAACTGCCGGGCCAAGCCCTTCCTAAACCGGATCACAAGCATCCCAAGGCACGTATTTGGGCTCTTCAGTCAGAGCATCTTTGATCCAGTGACCCAGCGACCACGATAAACGTGTCTGTGCATATCCATAGCCACTTAGGGCATTACATCAAGCACACAAAAGGTGTTGACCAAACACATAAAATGTGTTGAGAGAAATGCTTGTAATTCTAACCACTGGCAATCGCTCGGGGTAGTATTCCAACCTACCTTTCTTTGCCCAGCATTTCACCTAATTTAGTGCCAAGTAATAGGCAAATCAGTCTTGACCCTGCTCAAGCTGGAACAGTCCACCATGAACTGCCAGGCCTAGCCTTCTCTGAACTACAACACAAGCGACGCAAGACCAGTTTCTCCTTGATTGTGGCTCTTCAGTTTGGTGTAGCTTGGTACTGGTGTAATTGACAGAGGCACCAAGACCGGCTCTGGCTTTGAAAACCAGTCTCCAAGGGCTGCAGCCACCGCAGAAATGTCCGGTGGGGTAAAATGCCTGGCCAGACCTGATGTTTTGGTGCCGATTCACAAAGGCAAGAGAGAGTACTCCTTTATAACTACTTCCCATGCTAATAAATGTTCTTGTGAATCGGCCGTTATGTTTATTACTATAAATATGAATTTATTATGGCAAGTGTTCGCCTTCCTCCTCTGATTATTTTAAAACATCGTAGGTTAGTTATTGTTGAAAATCGTAACAAAAAAGAACATTACTAGTCCGAATAATATGCAATTTGAGTGCCCTTTATCTTGTTATGTGTGTATAGTTCTGTCCCACTGTGTTCTATCAGTCATAGAGTGTAAGACTCAGGGCGCTTGGTGGCAGGCCTTGCAGAAGAGACGGTTGATAAAGAGCGGAAAATGCGTGTGTGCGCCTCCGTGACACGCCTCTGCTCCCCTGAGAGAGCTTCCTCACTGAGAACGGGAGGCCGGGCGGCCTGTCAGCCAGCGGCGCTTTGAAGAGGAGACTGAACTCAAATTAAGCAGCATGCCACGGATGCTTTCTGCTCGGCTCTCTTCTTCCTGAGAACCCTTTTTGTGGGGTTTATATATCTGTCAGCCCCAGTCTGCTCTCAACAATGCACCCTCCCAGGACCCTGGGCGCGCCACAATCACTTCTGGTGATTTATTTTAGCAGGTAGTGGAGATGGCACTTAAAAACTTAACCCCTGGGCACAAACGCAATCGTTCACAGCTCATATAGTCCAAAAACAAAGTCTCGGCCACGGAAGCACCCGTCAGGAGCATATTTCAACGCCCCGGGTGGCTTCTGAGGTAAAATAATACTTTCATGCGCACCCTGATATCTTATTAAAAACACCAAAGTGACGTGGGCAATCCCCTGCTAAGCTTCTGTCCCCAAACCTTATGGCTGATTAGCGCCAGCAGCCCCTGGAACGACGTCTCGCATTGAGTCGGGTTCTTTTAGATGTTTCCTCGTCTAAAACGTAGGTTTTTTCAATGAAATTTAGGAGAACAGCAAAATGGTGGATAATAGGAAGACAATGGCTTTTGGGCATGTAGAGTCCCAGAGAAAAGACGCGGTATAATAGGCACTTCCAGCAGCAAGGCCTGCCGCTCTCACCCTTTCCCCTCCAGACGGCCATTGTTCCTTTTGTCTGGCTACTACTGAGACTGGCAAAGTGAGGAGGGAAACAAGCAGCCTGCAAATGTTACAGGTCACAGCACAGAATCCCCCACAGTAAGTACCCTGAAGAAGGAACCACATCATACCTAAGTGCTGAAAGGCTCCCCTTTTCTTTGGTTAAATAATGGAGGACTGGTCTTTTCGAGTACCAGCGCCACAGGAAGCTCGCCCAGGCCTGGTTCTTTCAGCAGCTGAGACTAGGCCTCGCGTTCAATGGATACTATAACTCTGGGACACTGTCAAATCCTCTTTTATCAATATACTTTTTAAACAAGATTTTTTTCACCAAACTTTTGCCCGTTCTGAGTTCTTTAAACAAATGTTACTCCAAAAGACACGTTTTAGTAGGTAGGTTATGGACACTGATTCCAAGCCAAATTCAATTTCCTTCTAGTGCCAGAAAACAGTATTATTACCCTCTCTTCTGCAAACTCAAGATAAACTATAGCAAGATGTTTGTTTTAGTGTGATTTACACAACAAAGTGTGCAAAAGTTCTGCGCAACTGTAACAACAAATCCAAAAAAAAAAATGTAAATGTATGTGTCATGGGCCTGGCTTAATTGCTTAGTGGACTCATATGTCCACTATAGGGGCCTGCATTCGACCATGGTCATAGGTTCAAATCCTGGTGGGTCCACTGAGCCTTTCATCCTTCTGAGGTCGATAAAATGAGTTTCATCAAATTTGGTAACAATAAACATCTGTTATTCAGTGCCAAGATACCCTTCTGGGTGAACGTGCACTTTACAAATACACATCATGTTATGCCATCTTAACCCTGATACTTAGCATAATCCTGCATGTCACTGGAATGATAGGATGTTAAAGCTGTGGCATTCTCTGTATAATTATGGACTTGTCACATAATACATAATCTGCTGCATAATCTTCAGATATTAACCCAAAAAAGTTTCTAGCTCATAGAAATCAAAAGTACTAAAAACGCAGTGCAGCCAATGGCCCTTTGCAAAAGTTGATGTCCCATTTCTGTTGCTTATTGTGTATTTGAGTGTTAACTGGACTAATGAGGTGAAACATTTGCCTAGACCAGGTTGCCTATAAAAATGACAAAATATAAGGAAGTAATAATATCACAAAATGGGCTTTTATGCCTCATAATTTATTCTTTCTTGCTACATAACTTAGTCAACCCTGATACATAATGTGGTCCTCCCATGCTGCATAAGTCCAGTGGCCCAGCAAATCACACGTTGTGAAAGCCTCGCAAATGTTTGCCTGTAGCCACACTGCCTTCGATTTCAATAAATGTCCCGTTTACTATCTGACTAGGCGTTATACTGTGCTTTGCTATTTTTAATTGAAGCTTCGTAAAGGTTAGCACACTCACTCCCTGGCCAGCCGAAAGAACACGTGCAGCAATGTTATCCTTTTCTTGACATTTCCAATTAGGCCTTCCCAATGTTGGTTCAATTACTTTACCTGGGTGAAGGGAAGGAGGTATAAAATGCTTACCCATTTTCTCAGCGCAATGTGCTTAATTGTGAAACCAACATTCTTCAACCCCCCGCAGGCTGATTCACGCGGAGTTTAAACAATTTACTCAACTGCGGCCTAAAGCGGAACCCAATATTTACAAACATGTTGGATCTTTTCCTTCAGCGATAAAACCCCCGCACCTGAGACCGCGATGGTTTCTGGGAGCACACTGTGGCTGACGCGCTGCCTTCTGCCCACATTAGTCAGGGCTTCTTACTAGACGACGCGCAGCACAAGATGCCGGATGTCTTCTGCGTAAACAAGCAGTACGTTTCCCTGCGTATCTGACCTTCAGACAGCACGACCTCTCTTTCTAATAAGGGGCGCAATCACTCCTGCCAGAGCGTGGACTGCGAGGAGGATTACTTTCCCTGTCATGACTCGAGTGACACCGAACTGTTGTCAGGATGTTACTCATCGACTTAAGAAGATGTGTTTGTGGTTAATGTTTTTGAATGCTGACAGACTGTGAGAGATGACGTTTGTGGCCTACGCACTTTCCATCAGTAGTATTCCAGAGGTCAATGAATGGTAGGCTAGAGGCACATCAGTATACGAAGTTACTACCGTATAGTGTAGTCGGGAACACTCCAATTACCTCCTCGACCCTCTTCCTCCTCACAGTCCTTACCCAATGAAGGATAGTTCCTCCCAACAGTATAGTCACCAAGCTTAAATAATCGTGGGGCATATTACCAACAACTAGCGATAATTTTTGTCTCTAACTTGTTTAGAGACAAAAATTATCGCCGCACATCGGCGATTTTTATCGCAGATAAACCTTGCTATTAGCAAGGTGTATCGCAAATGCGATAAAAAACGGCCGAAATGCATGAATATCGCTGAAAAGTCAGCGATATTCATGCATTACCGAGCTAATGCTCTTAGCCATGTTATCCACCTCCCATTGGATAACATGGCTAAGAACTGCTCAGGGCAGGTGTTAGCTTTTGGAGATATTCCCGCTTAGCGCGAATATCTCCAAAAGTTGATAATAGGAGATAGCGATGTTAGAGACTGTTTTCAGTTGCTAACATCTTGGCACGCCCACTTTGCATCTCATTAGTGATAAATATCACTGACATGCAAAGTGGGGCCCAAGATGGTCGCTATCTCCTACTAGCTGTCGCTAACTGGTGTTAGCGGCAGCTAGGTAATAGGGAGATAATTTTATCTCCGCCTTCTTGGCTTTTAAAGCCAAAAAAGCGGAGATAAACCCCCTTGATAATATGCCCCCGTGTTCCTCATCCTTTCCCTTTTTTCCAGCTTTATGTAGCACAAACTCGACCCGAAAGTATTGAAGCGCCTTACATAAGTACCAGTTACCTTACATAAGGACACGTACATATTTGGTAGGCACGAAGAGATGAAGTGATTCGCCCAGAATCACTGGCCCTTACACTGTATGGGATGCTCTGTTGTTTACCACAGGAAATGACATCATATTTGTCCAGAAGACTTTACTTGATCCCACTTTACTAAAAATTCATGCAGCACAGCACAGCAACCAAAGGCTACGCATTATGTGAGAGGGAAAGCAGATCAGCGCTATGTCTATTTAGATATGGCACGGTCCTGCTCTCTCCCTAGCGCTAGCGCACAATCAGTCTGTCCAGTGCCATGCATACACCTCAGCACCATAGTTTGCCCATTTTGGAAGTGTGGTGTACAGTGCAGCCCAGAAATATAGTTTGAAAAGGTTGGAGAAATAATAATATTTCTCATTTTAAAGCCTGACTGAAAGAGGTATTATTTTGTGGGTCAAAACTCTGTCTGCTATTCATAGTAGATAGGGTGTAGGAAGTTGGCTCTGTATATACTATACCAAAGTAAGGTATAGTGTGCACAGAGTCCAGGAAGACCCCAGAGGCATAGCAGAGGCTAAATTAGGTAAGTACCAACAGTTTTCTTTGTGGTACTGTGGGAGGGGAGTTAGGCTTATCCAGAGGGTGTGTTAAGCATTTATTGTATTCACTCAGTCAAGATTGATACACACACTCCGAGACTGAATCCAGACCAATTGGGTAAGTAAAAAAAGGTACTTGTGTATTTTATTTTTAGAACCAAGCAGGACTTCGTACAGGTAGGTAAAATATACTTACATGCAGGGTTTCACAATGCAATTCAGGTGTGATTGAATTTTGTAATAGTTACAGGTTTGTATCACTTCAAAAAGCAGTTTAAATTACACAGTAATTACTTTTGGAATACTTTTTAGTTACTTTTTGATTACTTTGAGTACTGGGGTGGTAAGTTTAGATACCTCACCTTAGGATCTCACAATACAAGGTAAGTAAGGCTTTTTATACTATGCAGTTTAATTCTCTTTTCTCCATACATACATCAGTTCAACACTTTGAACATTTTAGGCCCCAAATCTCCTAACATGAGTTCCTATGGGAGAAAAAGTGTTAGCGTTTTCCCAGGTAAGTACATGAATTACAAGTGGGAGTTTTGGGGTTTAGGACCAACGTTCCCCAAGATCTAAATGGGCACTCAAGTTGCACCACCAATGGCACTGGGGCAGCCAGGTGCAGAGTATAGGGGCCAATGGTCTAAGGCGGCCTTCGTTTAGGGACTTCTTACAAGCCGGCCAGTCGGGTGCAGGAGCAAAGCTCCTGGAGTTAAGGTCTGCACTGCAGAGGCCAACGCCCAGCACAGAAGCTACACCACAACTGGCACTGGGGAGGTCGGGTGCAGGGTGCAAAATGAACATCGGTGACCCTGTGCTTTTCAATGGAGACCTTCCGTTCTGTGAAGGTGATGCAGTTTTGGGCATGGAGACTTCCTGAAGGCGACCACTGGATGGAGAGATAAGTTGGAATCTTAGGGGATGCCTGGACACCGTCAGTTGGGGTACCAAAGGCCGCGGAGTGTCGGGTTTTCTTACCAACTCCTGTCACAGTCGGGGGACCCTTCAGGTTGAGGCTGCAGACGTCGCCTCGAAGCTTGAGGTAGGTCGGGGATCATCAGATCCCAGGTCAGGATCGCTGTGGCAACCTTTTTGGGATGTTGGGTCACTCGAACTTGGGCTGTGAGTATTGCATGCAGTGTGGTGCAGAATTGCAGATGCACCGGAACTCGGATTCTGTGGGCGCGTCTTTGCTTGATCAAATCAGGTGCTCACAGGCCACAAAGTCTGTAAGGTGGTTGCAGGGCAGGTCCTCTGGGCTCTAGGGTTACTGGCTGCTTGACTCACCAGGGTTCTTGCTGTAGGGAGGTCGTAGATGAGACAGGCCGGTAGGGCTGGTGAAAAATCAGTTGGTGTCCTCGTCTTCTTCCTGGGTCAGCACAGCTCTTCGGTCCTTCTTCTTTCTTCTTCAAATCTGAGGAGGCAAGGTTCAGGTTTGCTCTTAAATACTTGATTCAGGGTGGTTTAAAGGGGTGTTCAAGTCAGGGCCAATGGGTCCCTTCCTTGGAGTGGGTACACCCCTATTATGCCACTCTCCCTAATTGGCTGAATCCCCTCTTCTTCAAGCTGGAGGGGATTGAGATGTGTGCTTCATCTTGGCTCCTGGTGGCAGAGGTGTCCACACCTCTCTTCCTAGCTTGTTTTTCCAGCCCATTCTCCTGCCCAAAGTTGGGGGCAGAACCGGTGGGAGCCAGTTGCTGGGGGCAGCAAAATGCTGGGCCAGCTTCCAAAGGTGGCTGGCCTTTGAAGCTTCTCCTTCGTGGACCCAGATCATCCAGGGGGAGGAGGCATGACACCTCTGCCCAGGATGGGCTTTCTTTTTGGGCTCGGAGAGCGTAGGCTCTCTACCCAGGGGTCTAGAATCCTGTCTTGTGGTGGCAAATGGCAGGCAGCCGTTCAGGAACCATACCAGGGCTGCTCGTTTTTCAGGGGGCAGCTCTAAATTGCCCTCTGAGTGCAATTTACATTAAATCCCACACAGCATCAGTGTGGGTTTAATGTGCTGAAAAGTTTGCTACCAAACGTCCCAGGTTTTAGTAAAGCCATTATGTAGCTGTGGAGTTCGTAATGACCAACTCCCAGACCATATACTCTTTATGGCTTTACTACACTTACAGTGTCTAAGACTAGCCTTAGACAGTGTAAGGTTACAGAACTCATGCCACTGT
This sequence comes from Lissotriton vulgaris, assembly GCF_964263255.1. Lineage (NCBI taxonomy): Eukaryota > Metazoa > Chordata > Amphibia > Caudata > Salamandridae > Lissotriton > Lissotriton vulgaris. The sequence goes on along the minus strand of NC_141689.1, from coordinate 412,279,482 downwards.
ACCCTCACCTGAGGGCTAGTGCACCCTGCAAGAGTGCTAGAGGTGTGACTTACCTAGACCTTAGGCAATGGGTTGTAGGCATGGCACACAGGGATTTGTGCCATATCAACTCTTCACTTTTCTCTGTACCAAAACATGAAACCTGCATTGGAAGTGTGTGGGTGTTAAGGTACAGGGCCTCTAAAGGTGGCACAATAGGTGCTGCAGCCCTTAGAGGCCTTTTCTGCTCATAGTGCCCTTGGTACCCATAGCGCCTTTTATAAGGGGCATATCTGTTGCAAGAGATGTTCTAATTGTGGGTACAGAGGTACAGTTTTTGGAAAAAACACAGGCCCTGGGAACCTGATTGGCAGGGAGCCAGGGCACATCAAGTCTGGTTGCATCAGAGGTCAAGCAAAAAGTGGGGGGAACTATGCAGAAAGGGGCACTTTCCTACATAGGGTATTGCATGAAAAACCATGGGTGGTTGTGTAGGAATGCCCATCTACCACCCATTGGAAATCCACTTGACACAACGTAATGCAAAGCAGTGCAAAGTGCTGCTTTGAATAAATTTTGGGCAACTATCCAGGCGAAGTAAGTTTTGTGGTGGAAAGTAAATTCCAAATACATATTTTGTGCAGTGTGCATCCCTTTAATTACGCAAATCAGCACAAAATGTCAGTAAATCTGCTCACCAGTGTTCTCTGTGTTCATTGATCTGGGTAATGTTCTTTATCACATCCAGTTAGCAGGCCTTCAGGTTAGCATCCCAGAACCTATTGACTATAGACTCAGTCAGGTTTAGAACATTTGGTATGTAGTCCTTTCAAGTTCTATAATTTCAAATGCCCCTCATTGAATTTGAGATTAGAGCAAGACCTGCTCAAAGATACAAAAGACTGAAGTCTCCCTTCTTTAGCTCCACTTCCAGATAGGAGATGGGCATGCCTTCTCATTTGGCATCTAAATATACTGTCTCACTGAATTTCTTGAATGTATTCCTTTCCACATCTTGTCCGTCACCTATAATCAGTCTCAGGACTTGAATGTATTCCTTTCCACATCTTGTCCGTCACCTATAATCAGTCTCAGGGCTTGTGAACAGCCGATAGTAAAGTAACTTCAGCTCTCCACTGGGGCGATAAATTGTCCTTGCTGGCGGAGTTCGCAGAGTTACACTTGTAACACAGAATTCTGGCAAAACTCTACCAACTGCTGTGTGGCCAAATTTTTTCTTGCATGCGGCTTGCCAACATTAGGTTGGTCAGCGTAAGTGAGAATTTGTGTCCCCTAGTGTGAATCTCGGGTGCTAGAACGGCACCCAGTGAGAATTTCTCAACGTGGGCGATCATGGCAGATCGCGACCTGTCCGCGCTGAGAAAGCTGCCACTCGAATAGAAGATCTACTGGAGAGGCAGAAATAAGCAGCGCTCTCTGACATGCTGCGTGGTGCTGGCTGCATTGATTTTACAGAGTGGAACAAGGACCCGGTGCTAAAAATTAGAAAGAGCAGCATGACCTGACGAATTTCACCCTCTCGCGGAACTCTGTGGACTCTTGCAGTGTTTTTATGAAACTCTGCTGAATTCCGCACAGTGAAACTCCACGAGTCCCGTCCATCCCTACTTTCTACTCCTATTTTTTTTTTTTTCTAAAACTCTAACAACCACCGATTAGTGGTCATAGAGCTCTTTGCTTTCTCCACTGCCCAAGAAGACTGTTGCTTGAACATTAATGAGTACCCACCAGAATCTTTGTGAACCATTGTACATCTTATAAAAAACAACTTTCTTGTACTTTTCTCTGGGAAATGCTCTGGGATGTCCGTCCTGCAGTGGATTAGCAGCTGATAAAACGAAAAAAATAAGTAAATGTGCACTAGTATTTTCTGTTCTCACGTTTTGAAGTTTTTAAACATTGATGCAACAAAGATTCCAACTCTTTTGAAAAAAAGAGATAATTATGCACATTTATTTCCATTTTTGTGTGTCTCAACTGAGAATGATATTACCTATGACATGTTACTACATGAAAATTACCATCACTGAGAATACCATGAGTGAGGATGCCACTAGTTCTAATTTCGGAAACGCAAAAATAAGTGTACCGATCCCCAAGAACTCTGTGTCCTAAAACGTAACCATACCTTAACCTTAAATTGAACCTTAACCTTATCCATTAAGGAGCCCCTACTCCTGTCTCTAATTTTGAACCTCTGCCTCTATCCTTAATTTTACATCTATTGGAATAAAACACAACACATCATGAAGCCTAAAGTCTAACAAGTATTTAATGCAGAAATTGGGATCAGCACAGAAAATAATCAAGAGACAAATGTCATTTCAGCCAACCAGAACTCTCACCCAAAACAGCCAGTTGGAGCATGTCATGTAATGCTAAAATTCATGCACATTTGATCAGTTTATATACATCATTCCTTTTTAACAAGTTTACAGGAGCTCAAATGTGTGACAAGAGCGTGTCACTTTCGACAAGACTTATGTAAGACAGGATCTTTTCAAGTGAGAAAATGTGAGACAACCTTGAGTAGCATACAATATGTGAAGACACTGATGAATTTATTAGTTTCTTAAAATCGAGCTGATGGTTGCCAGAATTGAAACCATAAGCTTTGCTACGAGATGCAGAAAATGTGTAAATGTACTATCTCGAGCAAAATGGTTTCCAGACCTACTACAGTTACGAAACTTAACAAGCATATTGAGGTTAAAGTGCACTTAAATGAATATTAAAACGACATCAACATTTGACTATAAAATACATCAGTGCACATTGCCAAATGCAGGTGCAAAGGGAAATTGATGTAAAAGCAATAGGAATATAAGATTATGTTTTCACTAACCCCTCCCCCTTTTTTGCCCTTAAGCAAAACTTCTTTACTTCTTTACAACATTGTAATCATAAATAGTGTTATAATGTTGTCTTCTTTCTCATCTTCATTATCATAGTACTCATCATCCTTATATGTAACAAACAGAAAAGTGTTGGCAGTGCCTTTATTAGCATATTTGTGTTGGATAATTCACATTAATTCTATAAAAGCATACCGTACTACCACAATTAAATGATTGGAATGATTACTTCAAATATTGACATTTCCAAATGCCAAAATACTCCACCTAATTATGTCCAGATGCCACTGAGATTTAACTATAGCCTGTTCTGTAACTTGTGCATTTTACAAGTGCCATCCTTGATGTGGTCTATCTGTTTATGTGTGCTGAGTTAGGTGTTGGGAATATGCGTGCAGCAGTCACATCCTACTGTGGTACTGAAAATTCTGGACCCGTGTTATAAACATCGTCGTATCATGACGATTTTGGTATCAGCAGACCAAGAATGAATAGAATACTATGCACAAGCATTTTCATCATATTCGGGTGACGAAATCACCCTGAAATCAGAGTTTCCGTCCTGAACCCTCGGGTTCCATTTTGTGAACGGCAGCCATTTTGTGATTGCCCTCACATAGGCCAAATGACTAAGGCCAAAAACGAGTCTGAAGGACATGTACACCTTTGCTGACTCCTCTGTGACCTGGGCAAGCTGACTCCACTGCCTGAAGCCAAACCTGTTCGGCCAGTTCCTTTCACAGTGGCCGAATGGTATTAGTATCAAGGCACAACATATCATAAACCTTTCATCGCACACAAACCATGCCTGATCTTACGCACACCTGTCCCTGTTTTCTTTCTTTATGACTTGCTTTACGAGGAGGAGGTGCCCGTTTTTATTGGGGGTCCGTCGATATCTGATGAAAATACTGGGTCTTGCCGAGTAATTAATTGTGGGCTGGACAAACTAAAATATGGGCTTGTCATCATGACTCTGCTTTTTCTTTGTTGTGAAAATATGTAAATGGTCAACTGTAAAATAAGGAATGTTTGCCTAAAGCATAACATTTTGTATAAAAAGAGAAGGCTGGCTTTGTAAGATTGAGCAGTCTCCTGAGAATATACACCGTGTTGTACTTCTAGGATACCTGTGTTTCTGTAGTCTAGAACAGGAAGGACTCGAAGTCTTAGGTTGTGTTCCCTGGCACCGCTGGATTCTTAAAAACCCAGTACCTCAGTTGGTGCCCAACGTGGGGCGATGTCAGCGGTACGGGTCCAAGCCAGAGGTTCGTGAGGAGCTTCGTGTGAAAATTCTGGGGGAATGCCGCGACTTCATCGACCCCTGTATGTCGACGTGGTCCGAAAGTCTTTGCTGCGAGGTTCCCCGCTTCCCGACGGCTACGAAGGGCTGCGGCCCTGACTATCGCCCTGTTTTGGACCCTTGATGATTGGTAGAGCGAAACGTTAGACGAGTCTTCTGGTGACGTCATCGATACCTCAGTTAAGTATGAGTGGAGCGTCTCCCAGTCCTTAGTTTGGTTCTTAGTTTTTGGGTATCCCCTTGGGATCGCTTTAATTTGGAACTTGCAAGTACCAAAGCCAAGGGACTCGTGTATTCACGAGACTATCGTATTCGATAATCCTTTGAAGTTTGAAGCTAGACTAGAGAGCAAAGATGCCTGGTCTTAGCAGACTTGGAAATCAGTTTTGTCTTGGTTGTAATAAGGATTCCCGATTGGAGGACTCGTGTCCGGTTCCTCCGATTGGAACTCCAACCTATGAACTTTATGTGAAACATGGCGTAGGCTCCATCGCATATAATGAAGTATGGATCCGATACACCAGGAAAGATGGTGTTTTAAAATGGCCCCAATATGGTAGTTTTGACGCAGAGATTTTGGATAATCTGGAGGTTAAACTTTTTAAGAAGAAAGCCCGGCCGGCAATGTTTGACTCTTTTCGCATATGGCGCAAAGAAGCCAAACAGAGAGAAATGAGATTAGCGAAGAAAAATAAACGAGAACGAGGTATGTCAATGGTACAAGCTGCTGTTGCGTTTAGGGATAATGAGGAAGAGCAAGAAAGCGAACTGATGCTTAGGGTGAAGAAGTTAGCGGTAGATAGATGCTACCCAGTTTTACCGCGTAATGAACAGGAAGAAAAGAAAGATCTTGAGAAAGGTCCTTTAATGTCGCATCTCTTAAGTTCGCCACCCCCTTATGCACAAAATGCTACGGCACCACCGCCACCAGCTGTGGTTGCACAACACCCAGTTGTTGTGCCACCTGTGGTTCCACCACAGCCAGCTCCCTTTCCGTTGGCTACTATTCCTTTGGCGCAGCCTCCTCAGGGGTCGCCACCTTTGCCTCCTTCTTCGTCTGCTACTCCTACGCCTGTTCTTAATGCTCCCTCCATTCTGACTTCGAATTCTTCTGCTATTGTACCGTCTTCTCTTATTCTTTCACCTTCTCCTTCTGCTAGACAACAAATGACTACTGCAGTTACTGGTTTCTTTTCTCCTTTGTTGGGACAATTGGGTATGTCCCCTGTTACTGAGCGTAGGCAGTCACGTAGTCAGTTGCCGAATATGGATGAGCGTACGATTTTGGACCACATGGCGCGTAAATGGATTATGTACGATACACAGTATGATCTTGAGGGTGTTATGCATGTTTTCCTTCAATGGGAAGCACCGAAGGAACGGTACGTTTTCGATACGATGTGTACTTTTCTTGTTGAAAAATGGGATGAGGAAGTGGGGCAAGCTCCTGACGAGTTGTACAGCATACGTTCCGAATTTGCGAAAGGAACTATTGTAAGTCCATCTGAGGTTGGGAAAGCGGTCGCGATGTTGTTGTCATTTAGGAGTGAGTCTCCTTCTCCACAATTGTTCGGGCCTGATTCTTCAGTTGGGAGAAAGGCACGACAATATCCAATGAGAGAGGTTCCTCCGATGTGGAAAGAAGCAGTGGTTGCTGGTGCAAATAATAATCCGCCAGCTGTACAGGCTCATTTTCAGCGTGTCTGGGTGCATGTTCCATGGAAACGTGCTGAAGTTTTAGGTATTAAGCAGTCTTTGCCTGATCCACGCAAAAATCCAGAAGGGTACTATAAAGAGTTGACTCAGACTGTGGGTTCGTGTATTATGAATTTGGCGGACATCGACATGTTGTTTGGCAATGTTGTTCCACAACCTATTTGGAGTAAGATTCGTCATACGGATCATGCGGTTGAATTGGGTGATACATGGGTTAATTTTAGAGATGCCGACAATAAGCAAGTAGGCGGTGCTAAGCCTGAGGATTTGATTACTGAACTTCCTGATAAGATTATTACATATATGTAGACTTTAATGCCCGAATTGCATGTCAATTGGGACAAGTTGTCTGCATGTAAGCAGAAGAAAAACGAAACGGTGTCTGACTTTTTCACGAGGTTCGAAGAGACCTTCGTCGACCACAGTGGTCAGGATACGGCTACAGAGGGCGGTCAGAGATTGTTTGTTGACAAATTTGTACATAATTTGCTTCCTAAATTGTGCAATAAGTTGAAGGATTCTGAAACTGCTTGGGCTGTTTCCACGTCAGCACAAATTTTGGCTACTGCCCAGTATTATGAAAATAGGTACAAAGATGAGTTAGAGAAAGCGGATAAGAAGACTAAGGAATTGAAAACTAAAGTTCTTCTACAGCAAGCTTATCCACCCCGCACTAATAATCAACGTGATTATCAGCAGAATCAGCAGTATTCGAGAAACTCGCAAAGAAACAAGACTTCTCAACAGTGTTTTCCGTATGGTCCTAATCAGTGTGCGTATTGCAAAGAAGAGGGTCATTACAAAAATAGTTGTCCATTTTGTTGCAGCGTACGAATGGTGTTTCTGGTATAAGAGGTAGACGTGCTCAACAAGCGCCTAGAGGTAGAGGTCGTGAACAGAATGTACTTTCTTTGCCTCCACAAAACTCGATGAATAGTTTTGATCAACAGCGAGTTTCATCTGGTAAGACCGCCCAGTACTATACGGACGACTACTATAATGAAGGTGAGAAAATGAATGGTAATGATTGTTAGGACAGCCATGGACAAAGAGAGCGAGTTGTTTTAGTTCCAGTAGATCAGAGTGGACCTTATGTTGAGGTGATTACATCAGGTGTGTCAGAGCTTTTTCTGTTGGATACTGGTGCTACAAAGAGTTCTATTATGCACTCAGAACTCCCTGGGGCACCTTTGTCTGGCGAAATTAATGTTTCAGTAGGTTTTTCTGGCGCCCCGGTTAGGAATCTGATTTCTAGTCCTATGTCTCTTTCTGTTGGACCTTATGAATTTGAAGCACCCCTTATTCTGGCGACAGGTTGTGGGGAGAACCTTCTAGGATTGGATCTGTTGAAAAGACTGTATGCGACGTTGTATTGTTCTCCTTCGGGAGTACAACTTACACTGGGCAAGAGAGTGGTCTCCCCGATGTATTTGTCGAAGGATACACTTCCGACAGAATTGTCTTCTCTACCGGACGCTCTTTGGGCTACTGGTCCTAACGACATGGGTCTTTTGGAAATACCGCCATATATTGTAACATTGAAAGCTAATGTTAGAATGCCGCGCATTCCCCAATACAAGATCTCTAGCGAAGGTGAAAAGGCGTTGTTAGCGATCATTTATGATCTGATCGAAAAAGATGTAATTGAAGAGACTAGAGGCAACGTTTGTAATAGTCCTGTTCTGCCTGTTTTGAAGCGTACCGACCCTTCCCAGCCACCTGTTTACAGGTTTGTGATTGATCTTAGAGAGGTAAATAAAATAGTTGTGCCACAGTTTCCCGTTGTCCCTGATATCACTGCCCTATTGACTATGATTCCAGCTTCAGCCACTTGGTTCTCGGTGATTGACTTGAAGAATGCTTTCTTCAGCATCCCGATTGCCGAGGAGAGCAGGTATATTGTTGGCTTCAGTTTAGGAGGCCGAAGCTTCCGCTTCAAACGCGCTCCTCTGGGCTACTGTGAAAGTCCATCAATATACAGTCAGGCTTTAAAAACACAGCTTGATACGATTGTTTTTCCTGATGGCGCTACCCTTATTCAGTACGTCGACGATTTGCTAGTCGCTGCAAATACTGAGGAGATTTGTAAACAAGCCACCTTGTCGTTGTTGCGTCATTTGTATGATTTGCATCACAAAGTGTCTCTTTCAAAATTGCAATATTGTCGACAAGAAGTAACCTACTTAGGTCACCTCTTATCGAAGGAGGGAAGGAAACTGACCCCAGAAAGAATTCAGGCAATTGCAAAATTGAGTGTGCCAAGGACACAGAGAGAAGTACGTGCTTTCTTGGGCATTACATCATATTGCAGACAATGGATACCGAATTTTTCTTTGTTGGCCAAACCTTTGGTGGCATTAACTTGTAAAGATACACCGAATCCCATTCCATGGTCTGAAGATTATCAGAAAAGTTTTCCCGAATTGCGTGATGCATTGTGTTCGGCTCCTGTGTTGGGTACCCCCGACTACAGTTAGCCCTTTACACTGTATGTCCATGAGAAAGAAGGTTGTGCATTGTCAGTACTGGCACATTTTTCGTCGACTTTGGATCCGGTAGCTGAGGCGTTGCCAAGTTGCTTGAGGGCCACAGCGGCAGCAGCTGTTTCTATCTGACAGTCTGCTGGATTAGGGATGAATAATATGTTGATTGTGATGGTTCCACATGCGGTGGACACTTTGTTAAACAGGACCAAGACACAGCACTTAATTAGTGCTCGTTTGTCAGGTTACGAGTTGACACTGTTAGTGAGCCATGTGCACATAAAGAGGTGCAATACGCTGAATCCAGCCACGCTATTTCCGATTTCAGTAGAGACAGATGATATCGAACAGCACGATTGTTTTCTCAGGACAGAAGAAGAAACGAAAGGGAGAATAGATCTAAAAGATACTCCTCTTGTGAAGTGTGACGGAACCTTATGGGTGGATGGTTCATGCTTCAAGCTTCCGAATGGTGATACGACTGCGGCATATGCTGTCACGACTTTGCATACAATTGTTGAAACTGCACGTATCCCACATAATTCAGCTCAAGCAGCAGAATTGATTGCACTTACGAGAGCGTGTGTGTTGTCGAAAGGAACGAGAGTGACCATATATACTGACAGCCAGTATGCCTTTGGTGTGGCTCATAGTTTTGGACGATTGTGGAAAGAACGTGGGTTCCTGACTTCGCATGGAGCTAAGATACAACACGGTCAGTTGGTGAATGAGCTTCTTGACTCACTGACCTTGCCGTTACAAGTTGCGATTGTGAAATGCTGTGCACACAAAAAGGTTACTGATGATGTTGGTCGTGGAAATGCATTTGCTGATGAAATCGCAAAAAGAAACAGCAAAAGATGTAATGAATCGAATGTATGTTGCAGGCCCTGCAAGATGGGTTGGTGACGTTGGAATGTGTGAAGATACAATAGAGAGTGTGAAGTCTATTGAAGCTGAAGCTTCAGAGAAAGAGTTGAGTGTGTGGAGAGAGAGTACGAGTAAATTGGATGCAAATGGTTGTTGGGTTGAATTGTCAGAACATCAGCGATGGTTGTTACCCGATGCGTATGTGCTTGCAGTGTTGACAATGGCCCATGGAATGGCTCATATCAGTGTGAAAGGGATTTGTAAGTTGTTAGCACCCGTATGGCAAAATGCTGGAATTCCTAAGTGTGCAGAGAATGTCGTCAAGAATTGCATGGTGTGTCTGAAATACAATCCTGGTAGGGGAACCCCAACTCCAGCTGGTCATTTTGCGCCTCCAACGTATCCGCTCGAAATTTTGCAGTGAGATTTCATCCACATGGAAAGGTGCAACAATTTGAAATACGTACTCGTTGTTCTTTGTGCCTTTTCGAGATGGGTAGAAGCATATCCCTTAAAAGACAACACTGCCATATCCACAGCTAAAGCCCTTGTCAAAGAATTCTTCCCTTGGTTTGGAATGCCGAGAATGGTCTGGAGTGATAATGGGAGTGAATTTGTGGGTCAAGTGATGAAGAAAGTATGCGAAGGGCTAGGTATCCAACAAAAATTCCATGCTGCAAATCACCCCCAATCAGCTGGACTAGTAGAGTGCTATAATGGCACACTAAAACTGAAATTGGCCAAGATCCAAGCGAGTTCTGGTCTTAAATGGCCTGACGCTCTGCCTTTAGCACTCCTATCAACAAGAATGACTGTGCATTCGCGAGTGGGACTTAGTCCCTATGAAATTGTGTTCGGCCGCCCGGCCAACATATGGGGAGTGCCAAGGCCGACAAAATTCAGTGAGATCGAACACCCTGTACTGCTTGATTATTTGTATGAATTGACGGTAAGCATGAGCGAATTTTGCGGATCTCGCGTTCGCGAATTTTGCGGATTTGCGGATTCGCAATCCGCAAAATCCGCGAATTCCCGCGAATTTGCGGATTTTTTTTTTTTGTGTTCGCCCGTGTTTCTGCCAGTTCGCGAGGGTTTTGTACACTTTCGCAAATTGCGAACTTACCTGTCGGGTCGCAAGTTTCGCGAACTTGTTGTTTCTACGTGTCCAGCCTGTTTGGGACACTCTTCTTCATCACTGCCACTCTCTGTCACCACTGCCACTCTCTGACTACTCATGCCACCCTCTGGCCCACCCATGCCACCCTCTGTTTCATCACCACACCCTCTGGTTGTCCAGTGTACATTATTTTCGGCAAAGCAAAGCACACCTTCCCTGCCTCAAGTGACCTGAATTAATTTGGGGCTGATTAATGTGTCACAGAATATTTTTTTAGCTGGCACCTGCTTCCTTAGTGCGCCCTGATTAGTGATCTTTTGCACTTGCTAAGTGCTTTCATTGTTGCAAAATTAGTTACAACACCTGCCCTGCCCCAACTGACAATAATGAATTAGGGGCTGATTAATGGATTTTAACTTCCAGCCTGGCTCCTGCTTGTCTCCCTTAGCTGTAATTCAGGACCTTTGTGGCATATGTGTAACTATTCTGAGGTTCAGAGCAGGGTCACATAATAGTTTCAACTGGCAACTGAACTCTGGAGGGGCCCCTCAGGAAGCACTACAGGAAATGGCTACTAATGATGAGCCTGAACTTTTGAACCTGGTAAGTAGTTACTTTCAGTTTTGCTAAGATCGTCTTTCTGCAATTTTGCACTTATTCGCGGGGCGCGAACTCACGCGAACAGTGCGAGCAGTGCGAGCAAAATCCGCTGCTCGCGGATTTGCGGATTTTGCGGGAAATTCGCAAATCTCGCGGATTGCGGATTTCCCGAAAATCCGCAAAATCCGCGAGCGGAACGGATTTTCCGCCCATGCTTAATTGACGGCTAAATTGCGTGTTTTACACCAACAGGTTCAATATACTCTGCCTCAGGTCTCTGAAGCTCCAGGACATCTTATCGATCCTGGATCATGGGTGCTGGTCAAGAACTTCCAACGGACAAAGAATGACGAGTCCCGTTGGACTGGCCCTCACCTCGTCCTTCTCTCAACAAGATCAGCTGTTCGAGTGGAAGGGAAAAAGAACTGGATCCACGGCGTACACTGCAAGAGGGTCCCTTTCCCTCTACCGTATGACCGGTGGGTCCAGGAGGGGATCGCTGACTCTGTGACTGAGACTGTGCCTCGTTTTCGGCCTTTTAGCGATGCACGTGTAAAAGGAACAATTTCTGAACGAGAAAGTGACAATCTTTTGCATGAAGCTGTGCCACCGTCTATTCGATTGAACACTACAGAGCCTGAACTCTTGTTCCAGAACCAGACAGTACCTGGAAAAAGCTGTTATAATTTGAGGCAGAGAACTATGGACAAATAAAAAAATTCTTTTTTTTCTATTTTTGAAAATGCAGCCCTCTCATCTGAGAAACTTTCTTATTTTTGTTTTTCGAACCGCAATCCGGGTTCAGCTCTTAGGGTCGTGGTTGCCCAAGTCTTTGGAGTGCAGCTGAAGACGTTAGGTCGACAGTTCTGGTCGGTCTAAGGGAGTTGCCCTGGACTGACAGAAGCATTCCTTAGCATAGAACACCCTACCGCCGCGAGCAACAATTAGAGAGGATGGAGTTTTTCGAGATGGAGAGACCTGCCAAACAGATGGACTTTAAAGCCAGAATGTGTATATTGATGACAAAGAAACAATTTTTGATATTATGTATTTTCATGTTGCTTAGTGTAATGACGTTTTTAATAGGATATGTTTTATTCTCTTTTCAAGTGACCTTTGCACCCACTACATAGCCATACCTCCTTCTACTGTTTCCTTGCATTCTTTTCACCCTCTGCCTGAGCATGAGTCCACTAGAAGATTAGAGTTTATCAATAACTCCTTCATTCAGCTCTTATACCAACACCAATTAGTAGTGAGCACAACTAATTGTTGGGTGTGTGGTCTTATGCCACATACAACAGATAAGGGTATCCCATACTTGGTCTTACCATTTAGTTACAATGGTTCTTTGTGGGCGTTTCAGACGATGTTCATTTATGCCATCGAATCATATCCCCCACGTTCCACGAGAAGTAACTCCAGCAACAAGGCATTGGTAGTGGGAATCACAAATATGAGCAGAAACATTGACTCGTATAGAACGATTCCCAGAGATGAGTTACAAGCTTACGTTAGATGGAATGTAACAGGATATGGAGTTACTCTGAGTGAGAACCAGTGAGCAAAGAGATCCTCCCCGATTTGGATTGTACCCCATCAGGGTCACCTATGTCTGCAAGGTAATGGCAAGAATCCCAGAGCTCAGTTAGGGAAAAGTATCTGCACTGAAACATATGTTTTTGCGTCTCAGATTTCCCCTTCGTTTCTAGCAGCTAAGGGTACCTATTTCATCTGCCATGATAGAGCCTATACATGGTTGCCCCCTGATTTCTCGGGCACATGTTTTGTTTCGTTCCTGTTGCCTCCCACCTACACGGCCGCAGCAGATTACCACAAGACAAGGATAGTTAGAGGTGTTGTCAGTGAAGAAGACACTGCAGGACAAGAATTTGGAGATTTCGTAAAGGGTTTTTTGCCATTTTGGGGACCTATGGTTAACAGCAGGAACATAAGGCAATTGACAAGGGTGGTTGAATCCACTGTAGTTGAAACCGCCGGTGCCCTTAGTAATTTGACGGCTGAGCTCCAGTCGGATCGCCTTATGACTCTTCAGAACAGGGTCGCATTAGATGTCATACTTGCAGACCGAGGTGGGGTATGTAAAGTGATCCAATCAAGTTGCTGTGTTTTCATCCCAGATAACGCTCCAACAGTCTACCAGGCCATTTCCAAACTGCATAAGATCTCTGAATCTATTCACGTGGATAAAGGAGATTGGTCATTGATGGGTGGTTCTGGGAACTGATATCCGCCTGGGGATGGAAGATTCTGATAGTCATTGGGATGATCTTAGCCATTTTTTTCCTGTTCTGTCTGTGTGTACAGTGTGCTCCTGCAATATGTGGCCTCTGTGCTACCTCGTGTGTAGGGAAACCTGTATCAAGAAACGAGCTAAGTAATAGGATGATGCTACAGCAACATCTCAATGACTTTATGAATATAGACCTGGACTCAGATTAGCATGAGTATAGGTTATTGCCTATGTAAGGGCAAAAGGAGGGTCTGTGGTACTGAAAATTCTGGACCCATGTTATAAACATTGTCGTACCATGACGATTTTGGTATCAGCAGACCAAGAATAAATAGAATACTATGCACAAGCATTTTCATCATGTTCGGGTGATGAAATCACCCTGAAATCAGAGTTTCCCTCCTGAACCCTCGAGTTCCATTTTGTGAACGGCAGCCATTTTGTGATTGCCCTAACATAGGCCAAATGACTAAGGCCAAAAACGAGTCTGAAGGACACGTACACCTTTGCTGACTCCTCTGTGACCTGGGCAAGCTGACTCCACTGCCTGAAGCCAAACCTGTTCGGCCAGTTCCTTTCACAGTGGCCGAATGAGATTAGTATCAAGGCACAACATATCATAAACCTTTCATCGTACACAAACCATGCCTAATCTTACGCACACCTGTCCCTGTTTTCTTTCTTTATGATTTGCTTTACGAGGAGGAGGTGCCCGTTTTTATTGGGGGTCCGTCGATATCTGATGAAAATACTGGGTCTTGCCGGGTAATTAATTGTGGGCTGGATAAACTAAAATATGGGCTTGTCATCATGACTCTGCTTTTTCTTTGTAGTGAAAATATGTGAATGGTCAACTGTAAAATAAGGAATGTTTGCCTAAAGAATAACATTTTGTATAAAAAGAGAAGGCTGGCTTTGTAAGATTGAGCAGTCTCCTGAGAATATACACCGTGTTGTACTTCTAGGATACCTGTTACTGGCTGCAGCCAATAAATACGATCTTTGACTTCACCAAGAAGACTCTGTGTTTCTGTAGTATAGAACAGGAAGGACTCGAAGTCTTAGGGTGTGTTCCCTGGCACCGCTGGGTTCTTAAAAACCCAGTACTTCACTACAATAGCATAACTCCACCTCTGCTGCTAATATGTAATCTAATGCCATCCTATGCCTGACCAGCATCTTGGAATGGGCATCTACTTGATCTACCACTAATCCTAAAGCTAATGCTGTGGAATTAGCAATATCCTCCATGAGATCTGCAGTTCTTCTTTCTTCATCTAAGGCAATTTCTATTCCATTCACTGGAATGAAGGCAGAAAAGAATCTAGAAGTAGTGGTTGAATCCAACCTGACCTTTCTCTGCTGGAAAGGATCATCATCAAAGTATGTCATAGCAGGATTATTATATCCGATAAGCCCCAGTCCAATCAAAAAAACACCCCTAGATGGTCTTGGAAACCACAAATACAGTATACATAGCCCTTCTCCTAATGGCGCTTGTGAAGCAACAGTCAATGAGTGTAGAAAATTACCATCTTTTGTGTGGTGTACCCCCAGACTTTTGCCCTGTCTGTTTTTGCTGACTCTAGAACTCTGTGCACATAACCACTGATAACCAGAAGTAAAGTGTATGTGCTCCCCCTTTCAGCATATTGTAGTTGGCATACCTCTGATTAGCATATTTACTTACCTATAAGGCCCAAGTATATGGCTCAAAGTGTACCCTGGTCCTGTAAATTAAATATACATACTGTAAATTAAATGTCACTAGTGAATGATGGGTTGGAATGCTACCCTGAAAGATTGCCAGTGGTTGGACTTATTCCAAGAATTCCTCCCATGACCTTTTGTGTGTTTTATGTAACATCCATTGGACTGCAGAAGCCACTGGGCCACCCAGTTCAGTAAAAGTGCAAACATGACTACAGGCCTTTCATTTGAATCCTGCCTGTTACTGTTTTTTATTGCAAATTCGATCCGTCAGAATAACCCTTTTGACAGGCCTAAACCTTCCTTTTAAATACTCATAATTCACCACTTAGAAGGCATTACTGCAGATAATTCAGGGAGCATGGTATTTAAAAGCCGGACATGTAAATATTAATGTTAAACATGTCCTTTCCGTGAAAAAGCCCCAAAAGCTATTCTCACTGTAGGGAGGCTGGCTGTTCCAAATACTTGTTAAATTTAATAATGCTAATTTCGGTTAGGAAAGTGTCAGAAATAGGATTCAAAGGCTCTTTCTACAGTTATTCAAATCCAATTTAATGGTAAAATCTAATTTCAAATAACTATTTAAGAAATGAACCCTGCTGCAGGAATTGGAGCTTGAAAAAAGTGACTAATTCTGAATGAAGAAATCTTCACTGGGCGAAGGCACCAAAAGTATCAGACCAACGAGGGACTTTCTAATGGCGCAAAATTGAAATTTCTTCCGCTCTGAGTTTTCCCTCTGTTAGACCTGGCATCCATGGCGTGGTTTCCCCTGACTTTTTGCCTCTACCTCCTGTATTTTTATTTTTTATTTTAACTGGTTTGTATATTGATAAGAAATTTCCAATCATCACATGTGTAAATCACAGACAGTTCGATCTTAAAACATTAGGTACAGAGTACAGAACATAATTAGACATTCATTTTATCGTGTCAAGTGTAAGATGCTTCCCTCTAGCCATTTCCAATTTCAAATTCTACAGTGGGAGATACACATAGGTTTCTACGATAAGCATTCCACCCACTCCACTTTCTGTCCCATTTCTTGGGGCATCCTCTGATTTTGAATACTTCTTTTTCCGCCACCATATATTTATCTAGCTCAGCCGCCCATGCGTTTATCGACAGCTGCCCGCCATCCCCCACTTCATTGCAATAGCACTCTTCACCAACACATAACCCAAGGTAACCAGTTGTTGTTCCACTTCAGTGAGGTTGGATGGTTCCCAAATGTTAAGGAGCCCCAATGATGGAGTGAGGTTAATCTGTTTATCTAGTGCGTCTTGTGAGTATGTGGTAGTGCCTTCCCATAGGGGACGCAGGGATGGACAATCCCAGATAGTATGTTAGAAGGTTGCATCCTGGTGACAACCCCGCAACCAAGATGTGTTCTATTGTGTCCCAATGTTGGCTAGTGTAACCCTGGTGAGGTAGGTTCTATGCAGGAATTTTAATTGGATTAGCCGGAAGCGAAGTGAAATGGCTACCTCTCTCTGTGACATTAGCGTAGTTTGCCAGTCATCGTCGTCAATGTCACCAATGGCAGCTTGCCACCGGCTGTGGAGTACTAGGAAACGGTCAGGTAGGTTATTACACAGCTTGCGGTATGTTAAGGAAATTAGTGTAGGAAGGTGGATACCTGACTATGGTTACCCCCAACTTTTTGCCTGGTGTTTTGCTGGTTGTCCGACTTAGTTGACCTGGGACCCTGCTATCCAGGGCCCCAGGCCTACTGCTCTCTCTGTAAAATGGATTCCATGTACCTTAGGTACATATCTAATTGGGACTGGGCCACCTTATCAGACCCTGTAACTCAGGGCATAGGTGTACCCAGGGCCTACCAGGGGCTGCAGCATGTATTATGCCACCCCTGGCTGGCCATCTAAATCTGACACAACTGGCTGCACGACAGCTGGGGCAAGGTGGTGTAATCACCCATTGCTGTAGATGGCATGGGTCAAAGAGAGGGTGCCAGTGGTGAAACAGAGGGTGCTGGGAGGCTGTGATGATGAACCAGACGTAGAAACAACATAGTCGCGACCGTTGCGAGCCGACAAGTAAGTTCGCAATTGCGAACTAGTACCAAATCCTCGCGAACTGGCAGAAACAATTGCGAACACACAAAAAAAAAATCCGCAAATTCGCGGGAATTCGCGGATTTTGCGGATTGCGAGTTCGCAAATCCGCAAAATTCGCGAACGCGAGATCCGCAAAATTCGCCCATGCTTACCTGTTACCACACATCTAATAGAGAATGAATGGGAAGACTCTATCCTAAGATTCGATTGTACATTGTGTCACTTTACTCGTTTATTTTTTCAGACCACTTGTGAGCCTACGAGGAATTGTGAGAAATTTGACTCACATTGTATTCTTTTTTTGTTTGCAAAAACTTATGTTTAGCTTACATTTACAGCAGTAGCTTTATAGTATATAGAGGTCCTCATGAAAGCACATGATTTATCTTTACCGTTGGGTGCTGAAACATGTTGACCACTTCTGTCAAGGACGGCTATTTGTTAAAACTGGTCCTTAACACTGTTTTTAACTTTTGATCATAGCAGATATCAATAAATTTTACAGTCTGTCTACGCATCAATTTTATTTTTCACTTCACTCTTTTTGCACTGCACTTTTATTTCTGTCCCATACACTCCACAATCTACATTCTGCACATCTTGGCCACTATACCTTTTGACATCCTAGAGCTCTGATATCTATGGAGCAAGAATGTCAGCCTTTACAAAAGGATACCCAAATGATGAAGCTAATCACCAGGTATGGTGAGTGATGGGAATCCATACATATAAACCATATGTCTTCCTTATGAATCTTGGACTCTGTTGAGCTTTTCCCTATCTTACTCTACCTCTTAGACACTGGGATATATTCTGTATTTACAAACCTAAAACGCTCCAATACCTGAAAGAGGTAGGGCCATTTTATTGAATCAAATGCCATAGAGGCATCTAGAGAGAGCACCACTGCATCTTCCTGTATGTAGCGCTGTCTACCCAGAACATTGTGAAGACGGCTAATATTCAGAGCTGTGTTCCGCCCTGGCATGAAGCCCGACTAGTCGACGTGAACTAGGGATGAAAGAAGTGGGATGAGACGGTTAGCCAGGAGCTTGGCTAGGACTTTGGCTTCAACAATGATCAGAGAGATGAGGCGATAGGAACCCCAGCTGTCTGCAGGTTTCCCAGGCTTCCGGATGACCACAATCGTAGCAAGCCTCTGATCTTGTGGGAGAATACCCTTATCGAACTTGTTTTTTTCAGTGAATATGTTTTTAAGGTGGGGGGCTACCCATGTGGCTACAAACTTAAGGAGTTCAATCAGAACACCGTTGGGCCCCATTTCTTTCCTGGGTTGAATATTGTTTATGGCCCTGCATATTTCGTCCTCTGTGAGGTCCGCTTCTAGCCTTTCCCTATCACCATCAGATAAGGTAGGTAACGTCATGTCAGCTAACAGTTGACCTGAATTTTCTGTCGTATATGTAGTGGAGCAGGTATAAACCCTCTCCAAGTGATCGGCAAAGGCTTCCACAATGCCCTGTCGGTCTGAAACTTGCCCCGTCGCCGGCAGGGTCAGCTTGGGGACCCAGCGCTCTCCCTGTTCCCGTCTCTCTAACCAAGCCAGCATCTTGCCCGCTCTGTCTCCCATCCCATAAACCATGTGCTAGATGCTTAACAGTTTGGCTCGAGTTTTATCCCTGGCCCGGGATCTGTATTCCAATTGTTTAATGACTAATTGGTGTGTGGTGGCCTCACAGGGTGAGCGCATGTTTTGGTCTTCCAGCTGTCGTAGCTCTGCCTCTAGATCAAGCAGTTGTCGGTTCTGTTTGTGAATATAGCCAACTTTCAATGCTAACACTTGCCCCTTCACCACTGCTTTATACGCTTTCCACAAAATATGTGCCGACTCAACTGAGCTGACGTTTTCAGTGAAATAGTGAGCTGTCTGGGTAGTGAAACTCTCTCTAATGTCCGGGATCTTAAGCAACCATGGGTTGATAGATATGTTACTGCGGTGCCTATATTGAAAATAAGTAAGCTCCACCCACACTGGAGAGTTGTTGGAAATACCCCTTGGTAGGGCTCGGGTGTGTCTGAAGTGCCCAGATTAGTGAGAAAGTAATCTATGCAGGACATACTCTTATGTGCGTTCAAATAGAACATGAAGTGAGCCATGTCTCGCTGTAGAGAGCGCCACACATCCGCCAGGCCCATGGCTTGGGTGAAATCTATCATTTGCGTTGTGTGACCAGTGGGAGGGTGTCGAGGGTGGCTGTCTCGTTGTTCATTCATTGTCTTGTTAAAATCCCCTCCCAGGATTAAAGTCCCCACCGGGAGATCTAAAATGATTTTCCCTAAGTCTACAAGCGCCTCCTGTCCCATATTCGGGGATGGATACGCAGAGATCACATTGAGTGGTTTCCCCTCCTAGCTGGCTTCTAGGACTGCAAATCTCACCTGGGGGTCTGGCCATGTGTGGGTTGGAGTGAGTGCAAGGCTCCTCTGAGCGAGGATATCGGTACCTCTGGAACCAGAAGTAAATCCCGCATGGACAAGGAGATAATAGCCCCACCGTGTAAGGGTCTGACTTTTTTTTACCCAACTAGGTGAGTCACCTGTAGGAGAACCAGATCCGGGGCATGTCTCTTAAGATATTGTAGTACCACACCTCGCTTATTTTTGTCCCCCAGACCATGGACGTTCCACGTGAGAACAGACAGTGAAGTTTCTATTGTGTAACCCTCATTTAATGGGTATGGAAGAGGTATAGGAGCCCACAAGCCCTGTGTGAGGGCAACAGCAGTGCTGTGTATTTGGCTCACTGGGTGCAAGCGTCGATGGATGCTGATTGGCAGCAGGCAGTCAAGGAGCAGCCTGACTGTGTATCTCAGGTGTGAAATGGGAGAAATCCACAATAGATCCGATTATCCGCTAAGTGTGATTGGAAAATAGAACCCAAACCAAAACCATACTTCAAAACTCCAGTCCATGCCCTCCCCTCCCCCTCCCCTCTCTGCCCCCCTGCCAGTGGATTTGAAACTACCCACTCCCCAACAAGGCAGAGTGCCTATTGCCCCACCCCACATTGATAGGTGCTAGGGTTGCAGCGTCCCACCCCCGCTACTTTGTAAGGAAAAGAACATAGTACATCACAATTTAATAAGTGAATTCCAGACCCAATTCTCACCTCTACCACCCGGGGACTACTGCAGGACCAACTTACCATCACATGCATTTGTGTCAATTACCTTACAAGTGCCAGGAAGAGGCTCCCATTTGGTTATTTATGTCACTGCCTCCCCTGAGAACTCACAAGTATGGCTCTCACGCGCTTACCAGATCCGAAGGAACCTGACATCTAGTAGCATACCAATAAGTCTGAGTATCTCTCTTGCCTGTTGATGTCTCCACGTTGTCTAGCACTTAGTTCAGTTCTGGTGGTCTGAGGACCTTCACGGCAGTTTATGTTAGACTTCTCAACACCACACCAGCCCTCCTGCCAGTCCCATACTTAATCAGGAGAGGAGAAAAAACAGGCTTTACCATCAGATTCCACCCGGAGTTTTGCAGGAAAGAACAGAACATATTTCACCTCCTTGTCTCTGAATGCCCGCTTAACCGCTAAAAAACTGTGACGCTGGGCCTGGACTTTAGAGGTGAAGTCTCAGAAAAAAGTGATCACACTGTCTTCCAGCTTGAGCGGTGGGGTGGCACATGCGGTCTGAAGTATGATATTGCGGTCCTGAAAGTTGAAGACTCAAGCTATGATAGGTCGAGCAGGGACCCGAGGTTTGTTCTGCCCTCCGGGGACGCGGTGGCGCATTCGATAGAAAAATAGTTTGATAGACTCTTAGGTTGCAGCTTCTTCAGAATCAGTTCTTCAATGAACAAGTCAACAGCGAGCCCTTCCATGCGATCTGGGACGCCAAGAATTCATATGTTTTTTCTGCGTGCCCTATCTTCATATTCGTCCAATTGGTTCTCCATGTTAGCCTGTTGGTCCATTTTTCGAAGGTCAGCTCTGATAAGGGAGACTTACAAATTTACTGTGTCAATGTGGGTCTCTAGGGAGGTTTTTACGCTTGTTATGGCCGCCATGATGTCCTGGAGCGTGACCTCCTGATGTTTTGGCGGGTCCTGCTGTGTGTCAGATGCTTCCAGCGGCTGGGACCCTTTCTCCTCTCCCAAGTTCGAACATGCAAATTTGGCCAGCTTGGCTTGAGTTTGTGTCTGGGCACCTCTTCCAGTCGCCATGCCGTTGGTTAAACATCCTGTATTTTTGACACTGTGCTGGAATTCGTTTTTGCTGGTTTAGATGCTTTGTGCACATTGCCACTGCTAATCAGTGCCAAAGTGCAAGTGCTCTCTGGTTAAATTGTTATTGAGATTGGTTATCCATGATTAGCATATTTGTTTTACCAGTAGGTCCCTAGTAAAGTGCACTGAGTGTGCCAGGGCTGGTGATTCAAATGCTATTAGTCGGCCTGCAGCACTGATTGTGCCACCCATGTGAGTAGCCCTAAAATGGTGTCTCAGGCCTGCCACTGCAGTGCCTGTGTGCAGTTTGTTAACTGCCATATTGTCCTAGCCAGTGTACCCACTGTCCAGGCGTAACCCTTCCCTTTTCTTACACATTGGACAGTCCTTTGGTAGGCCCAAGGTACCCCCCTGGGCAGGGTGCAGTGTATGTGAAAGGTAGGACATGTACTAGTGTGGGTAACATGTCCTGATAGTGAAATACTGCCAATTTCGTTTTACACTTTTGAAAGGCTATCTTGCCCATATGATAGAATGGTGATTGCAGTGTAACATGTTTATCTGCATATCTTCCCAAAGCAGCAAGATAGAAATTTGGAATCTGGTATCCCCGAACTCAGAATTTAATTACACATCTTTTAGGGAGAATGTTTTTTTTAATATAGTGTTTGGAAATAGCACTGTTAGAAAGTGGCTATTTTCTTGTTCAACCTTTCTGTGTGCCTCTGCCTGTTTGTGAATTGACTGTCTGGTTTGTAGGTGACAGGGGCTGGGGTGGCCCCAGGAGGCTGTGTGAGTCAGCACTAGGCTGAATAGACTTATCTGCATGTAGAGTGGTGGGAGGAGTAGTATCTGGGTCTGAATAGGGCTGTGCCTACCTTCCACAATGCTGGCTCCACCTCCTGCGGTGGGTCTGATGGCCCTGGCCCACAATCACAAAGGAAGAAGATGTGCACTGGCAGAGTGCACCCAGCACTGCTTTGGACTAGGTCCAGTACTCCTCACACTGGAAGAACAAAGACTTTTGGGGTATAAATATCTGAGCTGAAACCCCTAAACTTTAGACTAGGAAAAACGTAGTGATCAAGAAGGAATCCCTGCCAAAGAAGAACATCCAGGAAGACTAAGGAAAAGTGCTGCCATTGCTGTGTGTCTGGGAGCCGACCTGCAGTTGCTGTTACTGCTGAGGAACAGGACTAAGGGACTTTCTGCTGTGTGCTGTGTTTACTGAAACACAGGGATTCAAAAGTTTCCAAGATTTCAAGAAGTGCTGTGTGCCTGCTCTTCTATCCCTCTGAAGTTCTGTGTGGGGCTCGTGTTGCCTCTTGTTCTGAGTGTCTGCACTTCATCGCAGCTGGACCGAGTTGCCCATCAAGCGCCTACAGATCATGAACAGAGGCACTGAGTGCCGCCGACCTGTGACCAGAGGGGATCGTGATTTGCTGATATCCCTGCCGGCCGGGAACTTGAAGGCGCTGTGTGCCCGTAATCACTGCAGCCGGCCCGGGTGCCGTGAGAGCACTCTCCTCGATGAGAGTGGAGCTGTGCCTGGGGCCGGGGAGCACCACAGGGGGGGAAGCTGCCTTGCGGAGATCACAAGGCGGACTTCCCAGCTCCGTCCTGTCCTCAGGTAAACGGCTCTGATCTCCAACCGGGCGGTCATTAATGAGCGCGCTGCTGTTAGGCCATGTTTGTGGTACTACAAGCTGTGTTGGCTGGCGCGCACTCGCGCAATGAGGAGGGGTGATTTATAGGAGTTAAACAGATTTGAGAAGTGGCATTTGATTACGCTTTCGCGCTCAGTACAGAGGATTACCGCATTTGTTTTATAAAGTGAACTTTTACCAAAGAACATTTCTAAAGAGAAACTATTTTTGTATGTTGGATTTCTGTCGTTATTGGTCTTGCCTAATCAGATAAAGATATTGATATTTTTTATAAATATCTATTTGATGTCCATGTGTGGTGTTTCACTTGGTAACTGTGGGTGTTGATGAAAAATACTTTACACATTGCCTTGGGGATGTGCCTGTCTGCTCGTGCCAAGCTACAAGGGGGTGAGCAGGGGTTATCAACAGTATGTATCCCCCTTACCAGAAGCAAGGTTCCCTATTTGGACCAAGGTACTTACCTCTGCCAACTAGAGAACCTCAGATCTAAAACCATCCAAAAGTCAGCAGGTTCACTGAGACTTCGTCCAGTGGCTATTTAATGATGTTGAGCCCTCCTTGGTCACAGCCTGCCACCTTGTTGAGAATTTTTGACCTCCATTTCAGAGAATAAATCTGAATATAAAACTTCCGATTGGGTCGAACCTGGTTTCTGTATATGACCAACACTTCATCATGGCCGTCCTTAACTCAGACGTAGGTACCAGTGACGTGCAGCAAGATGACTGCAGTTGGTGCTTAATGTTTTTTTTTTTTTAAAGACCTTTATTTTACACTCTCAAAAATAAAACCGTTTTAGGCCTACAACCACATGGGCCGGCCGCGACATTTGCAGTTGTCTATCAGTACCTATAGAGTCAAACAACACAGCCCTTCAGCCGACAACCCTGGGGCCCGGCTGCGTATATTCTGCACTTGTACGTGGTTTCACTTAGTTCCGGTTTCAGATAATTGAAAGATCTAGCATTTTTATTTTTTTATTTTTGAAGATAACTTACAACTGCGTTCAGGAAAATAAACTTTCATGTTGGTTGTTACTATGTCCTTAATGTTTCACCGTATGGGTATATACGTGTCTGGAGACGAAGATGTGTATTATTCCGTGTGAAGTAGTGCATCCCAGTGTTTCCTACCTAGACCATAAAGCCCTCTTCCTCCTATTTAGTCCCCTTCTTCCTCCTCATCTGAGCTAATGTCATCGTCTTCAGGCAATGAGTCACATATGTCTCCTCTAAATGTATTCCATGCAGACCACACTTTGTTCCATTTACTGGGGCACGCTCTATTCACATACACCGCCCGCTCTATCAACATCAGCATGTCCATGTTTCTGCTCCATTGTGACAGTGTGGGTAGTTCCGGGTCGCCCCATTTTTGAGCGATATCCCGTTTCACTACCATTATGGCTAGTGTGCCCCATATTTGCCCGTATCTGGATAAGTCGGTCGGTTCCCATATATTCAGTATGCATTTACATGGTTCCGGCACTAGGGAGAGTTTGAGAGTTTGTGAGAGAGTGCGCATTACTTGACGCCAGTATTCAGCTATGAGTGGGCAGTCCCAGAGAGTATGGAACAATGTACCTTCCTCGCCACAGCCACGTAAGCAGTATGGGTGCTGTGCTCAATTGAGGTATGGATCATGGGTCTAGTGTAATATATGTGGTGCAGTATTTTAAGTTGCACTAGTCTAAATTTAGCCGAGATTCCCACCTCCCTTGGGGATGCCAGCGCTTCGTTCCACTCAGAGTCATCAACATCGCCCAACTCCTCCACACTCTCGTAGTATCAGTGTAGGGTCTGTTAGGTTATTGCGTAGCTTCCGATATGTGAGTGAAGTTGCACCACGTTGCATATAATCAGTGAGTAGTCTGTCCTCCAACGGTGAGGATTCTGGGACATCAGTGTCTGCCGGAATTGCTTATTGTAATGCGTGTCTGGTTTGGATGTATCTGTAAGTTTCGTTTGGCCCCAGGTCATATTGTTGCTGGAGTAAGGTGAATGGGATCACATTACCCTTATCCCACAGATCTCCTACCGTGGAAATGCCAATGCTGTCCCATTGTGCAAACCCTTTACTCTGCCGGAGACACCCTAGCGCCTTCGTATCCCAGAGCGGGGCAAGTTTGGTTTTCTTTCCCTTCCAGCCCAATTTAGCCTGCGCCGTGTGCCACAATGTGAGCGGTTTGTGTGGCGTGGGTCCTATCAACTTCGTCGCCTGGTGTTTTGTAGAGTACCGACAGCATGCTGTCGGTTCCTAATTGAGCCCTGTCTGACCTATAAGCTGGGTCTTTCCTCGTTGCGTGGATCCACTGGTTCACTATTTTGAGTTGCGCAACCCAATAATATAACTGTAGATTTGGTAGTGCAATCCCCCCCTCATACCAACTTCTGTTTAATTTGATGTGAGCAATGCGTGCCGGTCGGCTACCCCATATTAAATTAGAAACTAGCGCTGTGACCTGTTGGAAGTACCGTGGCGCGATCAGATAAGGGGTGTTTTCCATGGCGTACAGGAATCTCGGGAGCGCCATCATTTTATAGAGAGCTGCTCGTCCGAGAAGGGTCAGTGGCAGGTTTGCCCAGTGTTTCACGTCAGTACGTAGACGTTCCAGGGCTGGTTTTATATTCTTTTAGAAGAATTCCACCGCATTGTTGGTAATATGTATGCCAAGATACTTAAAGGAGCTCGATGCCAGCACAAGCGGGCAATCCGCCGTCAGTGAGGGCTGTGGTTCCTTCAGAACGTATACCACCGATTTTGACCAGTTGAGCGTATATCCTGATGTTTTCCCATGGGCATCACAGATCATGAGGAGAGCTGGAATGCCTCTGTCTGGATCTGTCAGTTATATTAGCATATCGTCCGCGTAGAGCGACACTCGGTCCTCCCATCCCTCCTTCCAACTAAGCCCTTTCAGTAATGGCGTTGTTCTAATTAACGTAGCCAGTGCCTCCAAGACCAAGGCAAAGAGCAAGGGGGACAGGGGACAGACCTGACGGGTTCCCCTCGCCAATGGAAATGTGCATTAGATGTGGTCGTTCGCGGTGACGTGGGCGACTGGGTTGGTGTATAGGAGATGGATCCAGGCAACATATTTAGGGCCAACGCCCATATGGGACAAGACTGCAAACAGATATTCCCATTCCACCATGTCGAACGCCATTTTGGCATCTAATGAAAGGATCACCGCTGATTCTGACAATGAAGGAGCGCGCGCCAGGATCCCATGAAAACGCCTGAGGTTTAGGGCCGTGCTCCTATTGGGCATAAAACCTGACTGGTCAGGGTGGATCAACTGTGGGAGATGGTTCATAAGTCTATTAGCTAACAGCTTTGCGAGAATTTTTGCTTCTGCATTGAGAAGCGAAATCGGACGATATGACGAGCAATCCGCCGGGGGTTTACCGGGTTTCGGTATAGCTACGATCATTGCGGTACGCTGTTCCAGCGAGAGTTCTGCCTTCGCCAGGCTCTCATTGTACATCACCAGCAGTGGCCTGCTAATTTTTGTCAGACACAAGCTTATACTATTCTATGGGAATCCCGTTCGGATTTCCTCCATTGTGAGGTCCGCCTCCATCTCGTGAACCGCCTCCGAGGGGAGTGTCGGGACTGTTATGTTACTAAGGGAATCTAACGCCGCCCGACCCGTGATCTCTCTCCCTGGGGTATAAACTGCCTGGAAGTGGTCTGCTAATGTATGCACTATGTCCTAAGGATGCGTCTGCAGCTGTACCTCGCTGGTTTACAGCTGTTGTATGCCCCTGTTAATCCCTCCTCTTTTGTCCAAGCAGGCCAGCATTTTCCCTGCCTTGTCTCCTATATCATAAATTCTATGGGTCGTGCTATTGATATCCTCGGTTACCTGCATCTTAAGATGGTCTTGGTACTGCTGTTGGCGCAGTATCAATGTGTGTTCGGAGTCTGCCGTAGGGTCCACCATATGATCTAGGTTCGCTGTGTGGAGCACCAGTTCCAGTTCTGATAGTTCCTGACGGTGTGTCTGTTTGTGCCTGGATATGGACGCAATAGCCTGTCCTCGCAGGACTGTCTTATATGCCTCCCACAGGATCGAGGGAGAGGTTACCGATAGAGCATTTTCCGCAAAATAATTGGTGGTTGATGACTTAAGATCTTTCCTGATCTTTGGGACTTTAAAAAAATTGGGGTATATAGGGTATATTCTCTTTCGAGTCTTTTCCCAACTGGAGAGGATCAACACCACCGGGGAATGATCCGATATGCCCCTTGGTAATATTTCAATGGTATCAATGCCGCTTATGCCATTACCCAGCATTAAGAAGTGATCTATAAGGGACAAACTATTGTGAACTGGTGAGTAATAGGTATATTGCTTCGCTGTGGGGTGTTTGTGTCTCCAGATATCCGCCAGGCCCATCGCTTCCAGAAAGCCCGGGAAATAGGAGGTTCCGGAGGTACGCGTTCGCACGGGGAATGTGTCTAGTGTCAGATCTACTATGGCGTTAAAGTCGCCCCCAATGACGGTGTCCCCCCTCGGGAGGTTCAGTAGAAACTCTCCTAGTGCCGGCAGCATAATGGAGTGGAGGGCTGGCGGTACATAGACAGATACTATATTTAGCAGTCGGCCTTCCCATTGTCCGTGGATAGCCTTAAAGCGGCCCTGATTGTCTACCTTATATTGCAGAATTATGCAAGGTGAGGTCTTTTTCACCAGGATACCTGTCCCTCTCGAGCCGGAAGTAAACTCTGAGTTTACGGCCATTTTGTAGCCCCATCTATCAGTGCTTGACATGCCTTTCCAGTAAGGTGTGTTTCTTGTAGTAAAACTATAGCTGGGCCCTGTCGCTTCACTGCTTGTAAAACCAGCCCTCTCTTAATTTTGTCCCCCAACCCCGCACATTCCAGGTAAGTATTTTAAGAGGGGGGACTGTAGTGCGGGCTGACGTGCCCTCACTGTCGGCGGGCTGTGAGTGTCGTGCCATCAGGAGATGTTGTGGGTGTGGTCTGCCTGCGTGTCGCCTTCACTGCGATACATTCGTTGTCTCGCTGGAATGGATATATCTTAGACTTGACATAGTGCGCCTCAACGTGTGGATCCTGAACAAGATCAATTGAACACCACCCCTAATCCCCCTCCCTGCCTCCCTGCACCACGGACATAGAACCGCCCGCCTCCCCAACTTGGCACAGTTCTCAACCCTTCCCCAACCCATTGTACTTGCTTGCAGAGGTAAGACGTCTCATGCCAGCGGCGGTTTCGTTCATCCTCCTCGGCTCCTCCCGGTTTAGAGTTCAAGGGCAGCCCGCCCGTTACAGGAGGAAAATGTCATTTTAACTGTGATTTTGTGGTATTCAGGAGTCTGGTTGCTGCCTGAGGTCTTCGGAGCCCGCCTCAGATGTACGTTCCAAAGTTCCTGCTCCTGACGCCTGTGTTTCAGTGGGTGTGCCTGCACGACGTTGTCGGTGGCCTTTGTTGGTGCAGCGAGGTGCTCCTACTTGTCACCAGCCCTCTAGCCAGTCCTGAGCTGTCTCAGGCGTGTCGAAGAACCATGTCTTCCCGTCAGCGACCACCCACAGTCTCACCGGGATCAGCATGGAGTAGGGCATTTCTTTCGCTTGCAGTGCTTTCTTGACCTCAAAGAAAGTTTTCCGGCGCCGGGCTACCTCAGCAGTGTAGTCTGGAAAGAAAGCCAGCGTTGAATTCTGTATCTTGATGGGAGGTGAAACTCTCACTGCTTGTAATATTGCATCCCTGTCCCTGAAGTTGAACAGTCGGGCCAATACTGGACGTGGTGCGGCCCCCGGCCTCGGAGCTCCACCGGGTACTCTGTGTGCTCTTTCTACCGAAAAGAATTGCGACAGTCCTTTAGGCTGCAACTTAGTCTTTATTAGATCTTCAACGTAGATGTCCATTGCTCTTTTTCCTTCCGATTCTGGCACTCTCAGAATTCTTACGTTGTTCCGCCTTGATCGTCACTCTTGGTCCTCCAGCTTCTCCTGCAGCTTTTTCGTCACAGCTTCCATACGTTCCATTGCAAGCTGCAGTTCTGAGGTGTCCTCCACTAACGATTTCGTGACTACCTCCACCTGTGCCACCCGTTCCGACATTTTATGTAGATCTGCCCGTAGTAGATTGACGTCTGTAGATATCGACCCCACTGTAGTCTGTACATTGGAGAGTGTCGTCATGATATCTTCCAGTGTCACTGTCTTTGCCCCCCGTCGTCCTGGCCTTTCCCTGTGGAGGTGCGTCCTTCCGTTTGCGGCGGGCTATTGTTCTCAAAGGCGTATTTATCTAGTCTGGCTTGCGGCGACGTATTTCGTGGTCCTCTACCCGTCATGGCGCCCATCTGTATTGCATCACCGGGAGTGAGCTACTCAGTGTCCGCGGCAACACTGCCTTTTATAGGTCGTTTGTGACCCCTGGTACTCAGCGCTAGTTGAAAAGGGTCCTCAATGAGGCAATAGTATGTCTGCGCAAGCCCACTTACTCATTAGCGTGGTGTTTCTGGGGTACACCGTTGCTTGTGCTGCCAGGGGTTAAATTCCATGGAGCGGGGATCCCGGCTCACCGCGGCCGTTGTTGGATTATGTATATTTGCAGCGGTCTTAGCGGTGGATCCGGGGTGTAGCAGCTGGCGTCTCGATCTCAGGCCCTTCTCAATACTCCCTGGGGGCACCTCTCCAACCTCCCCTTGGTTACTCTTACTGCAGCTTCACACTGAGCGCGCCCCTCTTCTGGTGTGTTTTGGCCCTTCGTCGTGTCATGCGAGGTGTGGTTGGCTCCAACTTTCCGTTTATGCTTTGGCGGACTCGTCCAATCCAGGCTATGAAAGGGTCTTGTAGCCCACGAACTTCTCGTGCTCCACCGGCCTGTGATTGTGCAGGGCGCTCATCCACCAATATTAAACAGGGGGGGGATAGCCCATTATGTCGCAATGAAGGGTTCATTGCGATCTGCCACCTATGTGTTGCTGGAGGGCAATTGCCAAGCTTCCCTCTGCCTCTGGGTCCAACCGTTAGTGTCTTGCAGCTGCACAGGGTTCAGCGTTTCGTGTCACAGCTGTGCCCCAGCTGCAGAGGGGAGCGGTCCAATCGGTGTCACTGCTCCGGGTCTGACGCTGCGGTGTTTGTGAGAAATTGCCTTCGGCCTGGCTTTAATTCGTTCCTCTCAGTGTTCGCACCATTAGCGGAGCATGATCCCCCCCATATGTTTTATTGTGGTCGTTACGCTCAGTCTTTTCCCCTCCCCAGCTCCAAGGGACGTGTAACGAAGGCCGATGCATGCTTAATGTCAGCAGCCCGCGAGGCACCCTTGTGCGGCTGTTCGGTTGTCTTGGCTAGTGATGCTCCGAGGCCGCGGTTGGTCCCCCGCTTTCCGAGTGTTTACTTTCTCACCCCTTTGCTGGACCCAGTTCTCACCACGTATATGCCGCTGCAGGGGGAGCCTCGCGCCACCGTTGTGTGGCAGGTTCCGCTTCACTAGGGAACGGCTTGTACCTCAATCTGTTCCTTGTGCCACTACCCCGGTGCCAGTGATATCTTGCCTCAGGTCGTGTTCTTTGCGGCTCCGGTACCGCCAGTCTCCGTCTCTGTATCTCCGGGGTTCTGGTCTACTTCCGGTTTTCGCGGCCGCTCACCCCTCACTTCCGCCTGGGTCTGGATTCACTCGAGGCCGGTGTTGCCCCTCGGGTAGCAGGCCGTCAGCCAGTGCCGTATGTCTTCTCCGGTTCCCGACCTCGGATTCACTTCGGAGTTGGGTCGGACGTCGCAGACTGCCCTCCGATCCCAAGATTTGTCACCTGAGCCGAACTTGGGCCGGATAAGTGTTCGGATTATTGGAAATCACTGCGTCGCTAGCAGAGCTCTTTCACTATGCAGTCACCATGCTTGGCTGCTAGCCACGCCCCGTGCTTAATATTTTTTGGTGCTATTTTAAACTATAAACTTTAAAAATGCACATCTCCATTTACACTTATTCAATTGTTGACGTTTTGTTGCCATTTTATTTATTAAAATATTCTCTGTGTTCTAAATTGGTTTGGGATTTTTCTTGTGTTTTGACTTTATTACTGTTATGGCACTGCATAAATAATTCACACATTGCCTCTAAGTTGAGCCTGTGTTGCCATAGTTTCCAGGAGGTTCAGCTCAGATTAATTTAGAGCCTTTATTTCTTCATCCTGACATGGTCTGTGATTATTGCTTAAGGTGGGTCATCGCACCTTAACTAACACTCCCAACTTCTTACAATGAGGAAGACTGAATTCATAAGGGAGCAATTCGAAAGGAGTGTTCTCTGCAACAAGGTCAAATGTATAGGAGACGTTTGCTTTACTATGCTCACTGATAAATCCTGGCCCAGTCATTGCAAGATGAGCCACATATGGCATGTTCCGGTTGTAAGGATTGTTAACATTTTTAAGGTCCTGATAAGAAGTGGACATATGCGGGCATACTCTTGTAGTCGGTGTTCAGGGTGGAAGAGACAAAAGCATGTGTCATTGTAAGTGATAGGTTACATACAACGCACGTTTTTATGGAACGAGTTATATGTTTTAATATAAATTTAATGTAATAAATTGGTTTGGATATATGATTTTTGTTATACCAGTTATTTTCAGGGAAGGTTTTGGTTCAGGGGTTACTATTTGATTGACACTACTTCTATAAATTGAAGCACAGAGGGGAATTTTGTTGTGTGTAACTTTCTTAGCCAGTCCCTTCTTGCCTAACTGGGGTAACTCTCTTACTTTGTAAGGATTGCAAGTGATAGGCACACCAGTCAAATCTATACTACCTCCCATATCCAAATACATATTCATGCAAATCCAGCAAGAAGAAAGATTGTTGTCTGTGTTTTCCTGCAACAGAACATAGGAGTTATTCTCATGGATGGAGCAGCAGTTTTGTGCCTGAATAGGTTTAGTATAATTAGGCCCATTCTTCAGTAAGGCTGTATCCCACCACCAACCAAAACACTCCAAGTTGTGGCAAAGATAGCAGGCTAGACCCACAAATTGATTCACTATCTGAGAGTGAGCTGTTGAACCCTCACAGATGTTATAACCATGAGTGGCTGCAGGGGCAGTATCGCAATCGCAGGATGCTGGTAGAATTTGGACACAATGGACTTTTCCCACTGGCAGGTGGCAAAATAGCACCAGAGACAGTTCTGGCCGGGTGTCAGGACATGCGGCTAGGCACAGGTCCAGAAGCAGGAGCACTGTGGTCTCTAAGGGATAGATGACTAGATGTATCAACATACCCTTTTGCAATTTCTAAATAGCGATTTTTAAGGAATCGCTATTTAGAAATAAAATGGGATGTATGTAGAAAATCTCTGGGGCATATTATCAAGGGGGTTTATCTCCGCTTTTTTGGCTTTAAAAGCCAAGAAAGCGGAGATAAAATGATCTCCCTATTACCTAGCTGTCGCTAACTCCAGTTAGCGACAGCTAGTAGGAGATAGCGACCATCTTGGGCCCCACTTTGCACGTCAGTGATATTTATCACTAATGACACGCAAAGTGGGCGTGCCAAGATGTTAGCGACTGAAAACAGTCGCTAACATCGCTATCTCCTATTACCAACTTTTGGAGATATTCGCGCTAAGCACGAATATCTCCAAAAGCTAACACCTGCCCTGAGCAGTTCTTAGCCATGTTATCCAATGGGAGGTGGATAACATGGCTAAGAGCATTAGCTCGGTAATGCATGAATATCGCTGACTTTTCAGCGATATTCATGCATTGCGGCGATTTTTATCGCATTTGCGATAAACCTTGGTAATACCAAGGTTTATTTGCGGTAAAAATCGCCGCAGCTCAGCGGTACATTTTTATCTCTAACCAAGCAATAGCGATAATTATCGCTATTGCTTGGTAATATGCCCCTCTATTTTTTAGCGATTTCTTATTCTTCCTTATTTGTGAATTAGCAATTTGCGAATTTGTAATTAAGGATGCAGCAGGGTGTCTCAAGGACACCCTGCTGCACCCCTGAAATTTACATGTGTGTGCATATGGCGCACATAAATGCCCTATGGGCATGTATGTGCGGCACATGCCACCTTCACAAATGCCAAATTGTGCATTTTTAAAAGAATTTGCAAATGACCACCAACAACAAGTTGGTAGTAATTTGCGATTTCTTAACCTAAATTCGCAATTCCAAAATGCTACATACATGGCATTTAAGGAATCGCAAAATTGTGATTCCTTAAATGCTTAAGCAAAATAAGGAATCACAAATTTTTGCGGTTCCTTATTTTGCGAATTTTTGCTACATGTTAAAACATGCAAAAAGACCGTTTGCGATTCGCAAACGCCGGAATTCTGCGAATTCCGACCTTTGCGAATCGGAAACGGCTTGATACATCTAGCCCTAAGTGCAGCAGCTCATTTCCACTAAGGTGAGGGGATTCATGTCACCAGACTACGGCATTTAACAACTGTGTGGGTGATGAGCGGCACCTAGTAGAGTCCATGCCAGTAAAGCTGCTGTGAGGTCTTTCGCTGGTGCAGGCACCAGTGAGCGGGTTGTAGTGAGTGTCAGGCTTCGGTCGGGCACTCTGGTACAGTTGCTTGAACCTGATACCGGAAACAATAGACATGTTGTATAAACTTACTGCAAAACGGCATCACCATTCATCTGTCAATCTAACTTAGCTGCTGACACTGGGGATTTGAGGACAGCATCACAGGTCTTTCATATGGGCTCAATTTGGTCTTCTGGGCGGGTTCTGCTCTGAGGGACCATTGTGCTACAGGGCGGGGGCATCAGCCTTTTTAGTTGAGTCTCTGAGCAAATCTTAGCTATTTTGTTCTTAACTATCTTGTTCTTAAGGGTACCATTAAGTGTACGATTATTTCTCTCTATCGTGCTGTGGGTGATGGATATATGATGTTACAACGCGTACTTTTAGCACGCATACCATTACCACGGATTTTTTACAACGCAGGTCATGTTACAACGGATACCTTTACAACGCAATACACTACAACGCAGAAACTATTACAACGCATACCATTACAACGTAAGTATAGGTAAGTATATAATATTAATATATATTGTAAATAATTATTTTTCTAATATTTAATTTAATTATTAATTATTAAAATATTAAATAATTATATTAATGAAATTAAATTAATTTTAATTTTATTATTTGTAAATATATATTAAAAATACCCCTGTACCCCAAAACCCAAACCCAGCCCTAAAACCTAAAAATACCCCTGTACCCCAAAACCCAAACCCAGCCCTAAAACCTAAAAATACCCCAGTACCCCAAAACCCAAACCCAGCCCTAAAACCTAAAAATACCCCTGTACCCCAAAACCCAAACCCAGCCCTAAAACCTAAAACTACCCCTGTACCCCATAACCCAAACCCAGCCCTAAAACCTAAAAATACCCCTGTACCCCAAAACCCAAACCCAGCCCTAAAACCTAAAAATACCCCTGTACCCCATAACC
Source organism: Lissotriton vulgaris (assembly GCF_964263255.1). NCBI lineage: Eukaryota > Metazoa > Chordata > Amphibia > Caudata > Salamandridae > Lissotriton > Lissotriton vulgaris. The sequence goes on along the minus strand of NC_141689.1, from coordinate 412,245,158 downwards.
CAAACCCAGCCCTAAAACCTAAAAATACCCCTGTACCCCAAAACCCAAACCCAACCCTAAAACCTAAAAATACCCCTGTACCCCCAAACCCAGCCCTAAAACCTAAAAATACCCCTGTACCCCAAAACCCAAACCCAACCCTAAAACCTAAAAATACCCCTGTACCCCAAAACCCAAACCCAGCCCTGAAACCTAAAAATACCCCTGTACCCCATAACCATATACCACTAAAAAATGTTAAACTTTCCTATAATAATACTTACGATGTAATGGTATGCGTTGTAATAGTATGTGCGTTGTAGTGTATTGCGATGTAAAGGTATGCATTGTAAAATGACCAGCGTTGTAAATGTATGCGTGGTAACGGTATGCGTGCTAAAAAATCCGTGGTAACAGTTACATACCGTGGGTGATATGTACAATGGAAATGAATGCCTATTTTTTGAGCCTTCCAAACTGCCTGTATTACTGCTGATACAGTGTGTGTACCGTGGTTACTTGCAATCCGGTACAGTAGTCCGAGTTGAGGGATACCATTTCTGAGTAACATCTTAGCTACTGCGATGGCACTTGCGAGGGCACTCCTCCACCCATGTTGAAAACATGCACACAACACATACAAGGTGTTCCTTCTTGTTGGTAGATACTGCCTGCGGTGGTCTTCTTCCACCTCGACCCACTGGAGCAGAGGAAGAAGGAAGGGAACAAAACATCACGGCAAGCAAAATCTAGGAAGTCAGGAATCAGAACACATAGCTGAAGACACAAGGGAAAGGCTTATAAGGAACCAAGTGTGCAACAGCTGGAACAAGCGAAGTTATGACATACACAGCAGAATGATATTTCTGTTATATTGTTTAACAGATAAGAAAGGGAAGTTATTATTGCAATCATCTTGCATTGGCTTGTTCCACATAAAGAAAGAGAACTATAGTAAAACATCCCAAAAAGGAAAACCTGGTTTGGGTTGTTGCAACAATTACAAAACAATCAGGAACAAAAAGGAAGAAAGTAGAGTGTGCTGTCATAATGGCTGTCTGTGAAGTCTGGTACGTGTAGAGATACCATGCTGTTATACAAACAAAATAATCAAAAAATACCAACAGACTGAGGTTGTCTAATTTTTTTTTTTGTGTTGAGCTTTTGCCCTTGAAACCCTGAGTACTGCAGCTGACCACAGAGCAGAGAATGCCACAATCACCAGTGATGCTTTAAATGCTGAATACGCTATCTTTGTGTAAAACTGTTGAAAATTAACCTTTCGAAAACCACCGTAAGATAGTACCACTGTATACAGTTCTGACAACCGTACTACTCACATTCTCCTCCGTGGTCCCATAGATGACATCAGATCTGGCATTACTACCATCTATGGTGGTTCTGCCATCTTATTCGCATTCACCACTGAATGTCTCAGCTCGGTTGCCTGTGAACATCCTAGTCTCAGAGTTAGAGGTGAATATCAATGACTAGGAGCAAGCATCAGACAGGGTTACAGACCAGTGCAGCTTGATGTTTGCTATATACCCGACTTCAAGAAAGGTGGGTATGGGAGGTCACCAGAGAAAAGAGACACCAAGTATCAACCACAAGAAAATGAACAATAACATGTAGTCCTCCATCTGAGGAGGGATTGTGAACACTTCTCTTGTCTCTCAGTCCAATGATACTCAGGGGCTACCACCAGTGCCACCTGAGCAGTATATTCTGGGTCCAACTTAGCCACAACTGCCTGAACATCAGCTGCCAACGTAGCAAAAACCACCTAGGCCCCCTCCAGATCCTTGCCCGAAGCCTCCAACCTCAAGGGACATGGGTGATTAACACATTCTTAGATAGTGTTTGAGACAGAGACCCAAGGAAGGAGTAAAGTTTAGTCTTAGATCACGACCTGGATCATGATCAAGAAATTATCAAGAAATCCTTACATTTCTGTGGTTCCCCCACACAGGCCATGGTGGCGGGAATCTCCAGCCTTGTTCTTGACTGTATAAAGATTACCCCTGACTACTGGGTACTTCAGATCGTGTAGTCCAGGCCCACTCTAAAATACTGAGAAAACCACCCAATTATCTACCATGGAAGGAACACCATGTACATATAGCAACTGACAAGGTGCTGAAATCCCAAATAAATATGTGGTTAAACTCCAGGTTCCTTATAGTGAGGCAGAAAACAGCCGGGACATCCAAGCACTCAGCAAATTTATGAAGAAACAATCTTTTCGGATTATCTGTTAGCATGAGGTCCTTCTGTTGCTTCTGTTGTTGTTAGAGGGAGTTCCTTACTGTCCTGTATATACAAGATACCTGCTTCAATTTTTCCATGTACCTGAACCACAGGCAGTATCTACGATTTACATGTTGGTACAATTCTACCAGTTCGCAGCTTTCCCTACTGGCCTGAAATCCTCTTCCGAATATTCACAAAAGTTCCTAGTCCCTTAGGAATCTTCCCTGCAGTAAGGGTCACCAAGTATACACATACTTGGATGATGGCTGGTGAGGTGTACTCCTTCATAGTGGCTTGCATCACTCTTTCATCAGTTGGTCTGATACTAAGGGCCTATTTATCAAAATGTTCCAGGAAACGTGTAGGAATGCGCCGTATTTATCTCAATACGACGCATTTCTGCCTTTTACCAGTGCTGGTGCACAATGTGCTGCCTATCAATCAATCAATCAGTCAATCAATCAGACGTTTGTTAAGCACGACTACTCCCCCGTAAGGGTCATAAGGTGCAGGGGGTAGCAGGCGCCAGGCCATCAAGGGGGGGGGGTCTGTCGAAGAGCCAGGTTTTGGGGTTTCTTGCGAAGATGGGGGAGCGATGTCTGTCTGAGGTGGAGCAGCAGGGCGTTCCAGACTCGGGCCGCAAGGAAGTAGAAGGAGCGGCACCCGATCTGGTCCTTCTGGTGTGGGGGACCACAGCGTAGGAGTAATGGGCAGATCGTAGGATCCTCTGGGGTGCGTGGAATTTGAGTCGGCTGTTCAGAAATGCTCGTCCAGCGTCGTGGAGGGCCTTGTGGGTGTGAGTGAGTATCTTGATGGTGACTCAGTGGAGTGTGCGCAGGTGCTGGGAGATGTGGCAGTGTCTTGGCAGATCGAGGACTAGTCTTGCAGCGGCATTCTAAATATTCTGTAGCTTGCGGGTGAGGTTTTTGTTTATTCGAGCGTAGAGTGTGTTGCCGTAGTCGAGTCTGCTGATAACCAGGGCATGAGTGATGGTCTTTCTGTGTTCGAGGTAGATCCATTTGAAGGTCTTGCGTAGGAGGCGAAGGGTGTGGAAGCAGGAGGACGAGACGGAGTTGATCTGGTGGTCCATTTTGAGCTCAGAGTCCAGGATAATTCCCAGCTTGCGTGCGTGGTCCGTGGGGGTGGGCGGGCTTCCGAGGGTGGGAGGGCACCAGGTGTCGTTCCATGCATCATGGTTTGGGCACATGATGAGTACTTATGTTTTGTAGGTGTTTAGTTGTAGGCAGCTGTTTTTCATCCATTTGGCGACGGATTCCATGCCTTCTCAAAAATTGTGTCTGTCCGTATTGGGTTCATTGGATAGGGAGAGGAGTTGGGTGTCGTCTGCGTATGACACAATGTTGTGTCTGTAGGTTCTGATGATGGGGGAGAGGGGAGCCATGTATACGTTGAAGAGTGTAGGGCTGAGGGAGGACCCCTGGGGGACTCCTTAGGTGGTAGGTGTAGGGTCGGTGAGGAAAGGGGGAGTGTGACCCGCTGCGTTCTCCCAGAGAGGAAGGAGCAGACCCAGTTGAGTGCCTTGTCTTGGATCCCTGTGTCTTGGAGTCTGCGTATTGGGGTGCGGTGAGAGACTATGTCGAACACCGCTGAGAGGTTGAGGAGGATGAGGGCTGCTGTTTCTCCTTTGTCCAGTAGGGTGTGGATGTCATCTATTGCAGCGAGGAGGGCAGTTTCCGTACTGTGTTTTTTTCTGAAGCCAAATTGGGAGGAGTCGAGGATGTTGTGCTCTTCGATGAATGTGGTGAGTTGGCTGTTGATGACTTTCTCGATGATTTTCACTGGGAACGGGAGCAGGGAGATAGGTCTGTATTTTTTGGGGTAGGTGGGGTCTGCCGAGGGTTTCTTCAGGAGGGGGTTGACCTCGGCATGTTTCCAGTCGTCGGGGGACATGGCAGTTGCCAGGAAGCGGTTTATGGTGTGGCAGAGCATGGATGCGATGGTTTCGGCTCCACTGTTGAAAATGTGGTGAGGACAGGGGTCCGTGGGGGCCCCAGAGTGGATTGACTTCATCTTCAGTGTGTCTTCTGTGGTGAGGGCTGTCCAGTTGTCGATCGTTGGCTTCAGGGTGTCGGGGTGGTTGGTGAGGGTTCAGTGTTTTTTGGTGTCTTAGTTGAAGTTGTTGTAGATGCTCTTGATTTTGTGGTGGAAAAAAGTGCTGAGTGTGTCTCAGCGGTCTTGTGAGGGAGGAATGTCGGTGGACTCGCTTGTGGGTTGGGCGAACTCCTTGATGATGTTGAAGAGTTCTTTGCTGTTGTGTGCGTGAATGGAGATTCTGTCATCAATTGCCTTTTTCCTTGTTTTTCTGATGAGTTGGTGGTGGGCGTTGGTGGCGGCTCTGAAATAGTTGTAGGCCTCTCTGAATTTGGTGTTCCTACAGGCCTTTTTGATGCGGCGGCAAGTGCGTCTGGCCTCTCAAAGTTTGGTGGTAAACCATCTGGCTTTCTTGGCCTAGCCCCAATGCAGTCACCCTTATACCATGGTGCAAGGGTGCCTGCACTGTAAGCAGGATTGTTTTGTGCATGAAGGGACACCTGAGGCATTTCCCTCTTTCTATGTGTGCCGCAGATTGCAGCTCGTATAGAAAGAGGAAAAAATTAGGAGAAATAAAGATATTTCTCCTCGTTACGCCTCCCCTGGGAAGGCATAGCATTTTGGCACATTCTTAGGTCTACCAGTACTGGTAAATCTGGGAATGTGTCAAAATCCATGGGTGTTGTGTGTGAACACACACCCACAACCCATGGAACCACTCCCTGGGGCAGAGTAATGCAACGCAGAGATTTGCACTGCATTGTGTTACTCTGGATTTACAAGTCACTCAGGGCCGAGCAAGGGTGCCTTGCGTAGCTTGATAAATCGCATCTTAGGAGTTGACTCACTCTTGCACTATTTTGCTTGGTGTAAAAGCAACGCACCCCCTGTATAAATATTGCCCTAAACACCCAAAAATCTTGCTCCTGTTTTCTATGCAAATCTAGCTTCGAGGAGCAGTCCTAGATATGCAGCTCAGCAAATCATTTCTCTTAGCAGAATCTGTTGCAAAACTTCAAACATTAGTTGCAAAAATCTGTCACTGAATAATGGTCTTAGTCAGGACTTACACATTATTACTGTGCATAATGTCATCTATGTAGGGCTAATTCTCTTCTTAAGTCTACATGACACTGATTCAACCAGAGCTTTTTCTGCAGTGGCAGTAGCCAAAGGGCATTGGTTCGACATTGTGACAGTATTCTGACACCTCTAGCAAGCTCTATTACAATGGAGTTTCTGGACAAACTGAACCTAGGCCTCCCCTTCCAACCCACAATGCTATGGCGATGGATGCTTCTATGGAAGAATGGGGCGCTCACATGCAGAAGCAGTCCATGTCTGGCAGGTCTGACTGTCCTGATCAGCACAGACAACTTGACCTCCTTGTATACTTTGACCAAACATCAAGGCACACAATCTGATTCTTTGTCAGAGGAGCTTCAGTTGCTATGGGAGTGGGCCATTGCAAACAAGGTAGACAGCATGTAGATTAACCCTGGCCAGGTCCCAGAACAGTCAAGCAGATGCTGCCATCCACTTCCTATCATAAAGCCATGAATGGGAGTTCCATCAGAATCAGCAACAGGAAATGGGTCAATTCGACACTGGATCTGTTTGCCACCTTGCTCAACAAGACATGGCTCTACTGTGCAAGAAGGTACCAACAACCAGAATCCAGGGGCAATACTTTCCTTATGACGTATTTGCCTATGCCTAACTCCAGTTTCCCCTCATTTCCAGAATGCTAAGGAAGTCCACGGCTGAGTCTTGCTCACTGATATTGATTGCTTTAATGTGGCATACCAATTGTGGGGCAAGAATCTGATGGAGCCGTTCCCTAACCCTCCATTTCAACCCCAAGCTTCTCTGCAGGCATGACTGTGAAGTCCTCCACTATAACTTGAAGTCGCTGAGCCTGACAGCTTGATGCCTGACCACTTGATGATGACCACTTAGAATATGGCCATCTTGACATTTCCACAAGTTGAAGGGTAAAAATGGAGCAGTAAAGTGCCCCAGCCAAAACAAGAACTTACAGTGCAAAGTGAAAATGTTTCTGTATGGTGCTGGAATAAATGACCGAATCCCAATTTGTAGCAGCCTCACCAAGTGCTGCCATAACTGCTACACCTAGCACAAGAAGGTCTCTAGTACTCCTCTTTTAGGATTCATCTGGTCCCTATATCAACTTTGAGAATGACAGAGTTGTTTCACTCTTGTTTTCCCATCCATGTATGGTATATTCATCACTTTTCCTCCTGTTAACCCACCCCCCTCCGGTATCATGGGAGTTAAGCACAGTGGGCCCGATTTACAGAACTAACTTAAGAAAAAATCCTAAACTTACTACCATTTTGGTATTTACAGAAGCCACTTACTTATTTTAGTTCTCACTTGTAAGGTACGCCATAGGGATCACATAGGGGTGATTTCCCCCTCCCTTGAGCACCATAACAACTATTTACGAATTCGGATAATACCGCTAAGAGTGAGCACCAACACCACATGGGGTGCTATCACTCAACACATATTTTATTAAAAAACACATTTTCTGTTTGATTTAGTCTACTATAATAATGCTTCACCTGCACTAAGAATCTAAGCCACAAGTAAGGCACACATAACAACAGACTTGCCCTTTAGTTTACTAAGGGCCAGATGTACAACCTTTTTTTGCAGTCGCAAATAGACAATTGGCCCGTTTGCGACTGCAAAAAAGGGTGTTGATATGTACAAACGATATTGTGCAAGACTGTATTAGGAAATGGAACTCCAAGGGCGTCCCTTCCTAATAGCTAGTCGCATTTGTATGTTTCATTGTTTTGCAACCGCAATTGCAAAACACCGCAGTTTACCACCTTCCTCAAGTAGGCGGTAAGCCACTCGGAAAGAGGAAGGAGTCACCAGGGGATCCCTTCCTCTTTGTGAATGAATGCAAAAATATTTTTTAAGTGCAGGCAGTGGTCCCACAGGCCACTGCCTATTCTTAGAAAATGAAAAAAGTTTAATCTTTCTTTTTGAAATGTATCCCATGTAAGGTCCCTTTGATAGGAAGGGGAGGTTTCTGAGGTGGGAGTATAAGGCAAGTAACACTACTCAGCCTCCCTCATTGTCAGTCTTCAGAGAGAATCTCTCTTCATTACTACCGGAAGAGACCCCGGACTCTGCAGCACACTCCCTTCCCAGCCTGATTATCCATTTTCTACTATCCGTCTCCCGTTCACCTTAGCTCACAGCTGACCTTGGGCCCCAGCCCCATATCAGCCACCATCCGACTCCATTTTCATTATGTCCGGTAAAAAACATTAGGAAAATTACCCTCACACTAAATCATTGAATATAACAGTAAAAAAAATTAGAAGAATCTTTATAATATATTCCACAGATGCCCTAATGACCGAACTGCTAATTAAATAAACAAAAACCGAAAAGCCATGACAGGGTGCAAAAGTCTTTATTGGTGCCCCATTACTGACCTCTTTCTCCATAGATACCTTTACTACTACCCTCCAACAGTGCCCTTCATCTCTCCATAGCCCCTCCCCCTCATGCCTTCTTCCTTGGATGTCCTCACTGCCACCCTCCAACAGTGTCCCACATCTCTACGGAGCCTCTTCCCCTCATGACCTACTCCTCAGACTCCCTCACTACCACCCTCCACCAGTGCCCCTCATCTCTCTGTAGCCCCCCTACACCCCATATCACCTCCTCGGATTTCGTCATTGCCACCCTCCACCAGAGCCCCTCATTGCTCCATAGCACCTCCTTCCATTACCCCCTACTCGGATTCCCTCACTGCCACCCTCCAACAGTGCACCTCATCTCTCTGTAGCCTCTCCCCCTCATGAACTCCTCTTTAGACTCCGTCACTACCACCCTCCACCAGTGCCCCTCATCTCTCTGTAGCCCCCCTAAACCCCCATGACCACCTCCTTGGATTCAGTCATTGCCACCCTCAACATGTGATTCTTATTGCTCCATATGACCTCCCCCTATGATCCCCTCCTTGGATGCCCTCACTGCCACTCTCCACCAGTCTCCCTCATCTCTCCATAGCTCCTACAACTCATGACCTACTCCTCAGACTCTCTCACTACCACCCTCCTCCGGTGTCCCTCATCTCTCCATAGCCTCTCCACCTCATGACCTTCTCCTTGGACTCCCTCACTACCACAATCCACTAGTGCCCCTCATCTCTCTGTATCCCGCTACACCCCATGACCCTCTCCTCGGATGCCCTCACTGCCACGCTCCACCATTGCCCCTCATCTCTCCATAGCCCCTCTAACTCATGACCTCCTCCACGGATTCCCTCACTGCCACCCTCCACCAGTGGCCCTCATATATCCGTAGCCTCTCCCCCTCATGACCTCCTCCTCTGACTCCTCACTACCACCCTCCACCAGTGCCCCCCATATCTCTGTAGCCCCTCTCTCATAGGCACTTCATTAGTTGTATAGCGCTACTCATAGTGTAGGGTGTCGCAGTACTTTAAATTGTGCCCGCATTATGCAGAGACAATGAATCATACAAGTATGTAAATCAGCCTATAGGAAATGTCACATAAGCCAATGAGGATTACCAGGAGTAGGAATTACATTTTATCCATACTGGTGGGCAGTTTGTTTTAAGAAAGTTTGGTCTGGAGAAGCACAAACACAGGATTTAAAGCATACCCAAGTGGTAGTGAGGGGGTGGGGGAGCATTACTGATTAAAATGTATGTCTGCCCTAACAAACTCTTTATAGCAACATTAGAAGAATGAAAGACTGGAGAAATAATAACTACACAAAAAAAGTTCTAATTATACCTTTCAGGTTTGTATGCAGCTCTTTGATGACAGTTCATAGGTCACTGTCCTGTTAGGATTGTAACTTCTGAACTGCAAGTAACAAAAGGATCTCTGCAACCAAGGCAGTAACCCACTGAGCTATCCACATAAACTACAGTTTATCTGCATTTTAAAACTATCAACAGACAAAGTATTGCTCTCCAGCAGAATCATTGATCACCAGAGTTATTTGGACATTTTTATTGTTGTCTTGCATTTGTGTCAAAGAAAGGATTTGCCCCCTTTGCCATGCCCCTATTCTACCTGCACTAGTGAGCGGAGGCACAGCCCACCTTTCTAAAAGGAGATGCGTGATTGGGTTGGGGCTGTGAGAAAGAGCTTAGGCCCAATCACGCAAATCCTAGAAGAAGAAAAATAACGTTCAGAGGAACTTCTGGCCTTCTTAATGTTGCTGCCAGTGGCAGCTAGTGACATTTGAGAGTGGTGATGCGTAAAGTTAGAGATGACTTAAGTAGCACGCAAGCACTGCATTTTCTTTTACTTTACTTTAGCCTTATTATTTTGAAGACTGTCTAGCCCCATCAAAAGGGTTCCATCACACCCATTTCAACAGAAACACAATTACAACAGGAGTATGTGACCACTCTGTGCTCTCTGCCGAGTGTCCGAGGATGGATGGCCATGTATTCTGATTGATGGCAGGCACTATGAAAAAAGTGCAGTGCCCTCAGTCTCCGCTCCAGAGCTCTCAATTGTGGCATAAACATGTAGCGTTGATGGTGCGACTCGATCTAAAGGACAGGTGCCTGGAATCTTGAGTGATCTGATATATAAGGTGCTTTCTGCCATATTTCACGTTTAATGTTGCCATATTATAGGAGTGCTTTGCCTGAGCACCAGGTACATTACACATGGAGAACACATTCAGTTTTGGTTTCCACACGCAGATCACTGACTATTCCACTTTTCACTGAGTGATTGTCTGTAATTGAATAAAGCAAGTCTGTTTAAACGTCATTAAGAGCTGAGCATTTGCTAAAGCAGAGTGGGCACAAACCACTGTTCTTATTTAAAAGAAAATCCTCGAAAATATCTTAAGCATCTTCTGAAAATACGCCACTTCCCACCTTGATTAAAATGTCCTCACCAAATGTGGGTAAATAACTGCCTCCAGCATTTTAAACAGCAGAGGATCTCTGCTGCAGAGGCGCAACTAGAGCCAAATTTCGGGGGGAGGGGGTGAGGCTGATATGCAGAGTGGAGCTGCAGGGGCTCTAAGAAGGGGTGAAAAATGACAAAGCCACATTAACAAGCAAATGGTCTTTTAAAGAACTGTGAAGTACTTGGGTGGGGCTGTGTGTGTCTGGGAAGCTGTCTCAGCTGCGAGGGCCAAGGTTCATGTTTGGGTGGGCCAGGCTCATGTTGGGATGGGCCTGGCCCACCAGGCCCACCCGCTAGAACCAGGCCAGGGAGCATTTCACGTGCCTCTCTAGCTCGCACACAGTCAAGATTTTCAAGACTCTCGTATATGTTCCAAGGCTGCACTCAGAGCCGGCTTAAGCGCTGGTGGCACCCAGTCCGATAATCTTTTTTGATGTGCCCCCACTATGATTTCCTCCTCGGATTCTCTCTCTACCATCTGGCAAAAATGCATCTCATCAGTCATAAGTTATTGCTAAACACAGCGCATGCCCTGAGTTCAGCTCCCCCGTCCAAATGTCAGAGCCTAGCCTAGTGCGACTGCACGGTTGCACTGCTCTAAAGCCGGCCCTGCTTGCTCTGACAGTGTATAACATGCATCGGTACATACTGTGATGTGAACTGCCACAAGCATAGTTGCACATTCACGTTCAATGAGGTATATGATCAAGTGATCAATTACTTGCGCTGGTGTAATGCGATCGGGAAGTGAAATGGACTTGCATCTGCGTCTCTAAAGAAGATTATAATAGAACGCATCTGTGCCTTGTGGAGCTAACAGTTTTCTGGCAGTTTATCAACCGCCAAGCTTATATTTATTCTGTTTACTCTCGAATATCTTTCTGTGGCTGCAATACGACATTATAAAAGGAAGTTTGACCCTCCACTCAAATTTCTATCTATCAAAAGGGACTCTTTATACTACAGTCCGATGGACACAATGGTAAGAAGAATTTCCTACCTCCATGAAAGCGATTGAAGTAGACAAAATATCTACAGAAAGAAAAATATTTTCCTGTAATGCCTTGGACCATAAGGCCAAGTGGGGTTTCAAGCACTGCCCAAGTCATGCTATTTGAAGGTTAGGGTGACTCTGATAAATTTAAAGGCGCAATATTGGGAACGGAGTATCGATTCAAAACTACATCAAGCATAGCTTTGAATAGATTCAAATAATACACACAAGCTCAAAAGCAAGGGGAGTCATTTGATGAATTTCTTAAGCATTGAGAGCCTTATCTATAACAAGAAATTTGGCCCTATAACTGAAGAAATGATCAGGGATCAAATTATTGTTCCTGTTAAAAGTTAAAACAAACAGGAAAAATTATGAATCGTAGGAGATAGCAAATTACAGGAGGCTGTGACAATGGTTGGGTATTAGAGCAGTCTTAATAATGAATGAGGTATGTCCACAGTGGTAGACACACAGATTCAGACAGGACGTTTTCAGTGTGAGTGAAAGTAAAAACAGGTCAAGTGGGTCATCTTGCTTTAAAAAGGTAAAAAAGTCAACTGTTTGCTATAGATGTGGAGCTTGAGTCACTTTGCTTCATGTAAAGAGTGTCCTGCAATAAGCAAAGAATGTAAGATTTGTTGAAATATTCTTATGTCAATAAGGAAGAAGGACTGTCTTATAAGTGTTCATGTGAATGCAAAGGGAAAAATTAGGACGAGAGAGGAATTTATTTTATCCATAACAAAAGCCATCAGAATTAATGAGAAAGTAAGGGTTAAAGGGCCCCCCAAGTTTATAGTTACTGTATTGCACAAAACAGCTGCATTTCTCCAGTATTGGGGTGTCTTTCATAGATTCACATGCCTGAATCATTCCCCGTTGTCGGAATGGGAGTCCCACAGTACATAAAAAAGCAGTAATATGCACCTAATAACCCGAAAACCTTGGTAATAAGCAACCAGGAAGTAAAGTAGCCCTGGGCTCCAAAAAACTTTCACACTCATGACTATCATTGTCATTTTGTATAGTCCAAACTGCAGCCAATCAGGCAACAGCACCCACCAGAATGTTCTCCCCAGAAGCTCAGGCTTTCAGATTTTCTACTGCACGTCGTGTGAAGGGAGTCTCCCTGAGCTCTGCTCAGTACTTCCCTTTTAGGATGTCATCTGCTAAAAAATCTTTCTTCAGGCCTTGTGAATCTTGTGGGAAGCTCCGGCTTTTTTTAGAAGATCCCCACAAAAAGTGCATCTACTGCCTTTATCCTGATCATGAGGTGTGAGAGTGTAAGATCTGCAGGACCTTCCCTCAGAAGACCCTCAGAGATAGGGAAGGACGCCTACTTCTGTGGCTGCAGAAGATTAAAGACCAGGATAACCCTTTATCTGAGGTGGGAAGTGTGGCTTCAGGGTCATCTGTATCCTCCAGAAAGAGGATGGCTGAGGAAGATCTAACTTCTCCTGGGGCTAAGGTGTTGAGGAAAGTTCAGCACTCCAAGGGTTCGGGCTTGCCTTAAAAAACCTTCTCCACCTTCTGGATCGTCATCTGTATCGCCCCTAAAAAGACTGGAAAGTCTCCTCAGAAGAAGATCTCGCCGTTGACGGCTCCTTCGTTGACGATTATCATCGTCGACGCTACTTCAACGTCGACAGTCACCTTTTCGTCGCCGAAGCCAAAGATGATAATGTCGTCAGCCTCTTCTCCGTCGACGCTGGTCTCTGTTACAGTACGACCTATCTCGTTGACGAAGGTAATGCCATCTATCGTCGACGATCCGTTGTTGGCGACGAAGGGAAGAAAAATCCCGTCGACAAGTGCTCCGGCGACGAAGTCCACCTAGGCAACGGCTACACCGTCGAGGAAAACTACCCCGCATCGACGAAGACTGGCTCGACGCCGATGACCTCACCGTCAACGAAGACTACCTTGTCGTCGAAGGCCTCATCATTGATGAAAACTGCCTCATCGACGAAGGTATCGTCGACGAAGATTACGCTATCGACAAAATTAAATGTCTCGTCGGCACCATCTCCTTCGACGACGCCACCGTCGACGGCAAAACCGTCGACGCCTCTTCTATCAACTTGCGCTGCACTACAAGTATGGTCCTCCACTCCGTCTACGGCCTCCTTTGCCCCACCGGCTACCACAGCTTCTTTGGTTGAAAGACGTGGCTCGTCATTGCAAGCTCTATCACCGCTTAAATTGCTTGACCAATTGCTGGATTCTGATGACGACGAGGAGCAATCTGATGCACTGCTACGAGTCCATCAGAATTGCTCATTAAATATCAGGAGGAAGATCAAGACGAAGAACCGTTCTCTGAGCCTGTGCATCAAGCTCCTGCCACGATGCCCACAGCACAGATGCCTTTGGCCCTTCTTAATAATTTGCAGTTCATGTTAGATGACTACTATCGTCGTTTCCCTGCATCTGAGTCGGCGGGGTCTCTCCCATCAGCTCCCATGCCTCAGGCCTCTGCATCTTCTTTGAGATTGCCAAGACCACCTTCTCCAGCGCCATCTCACCACATGACACATCTGTTCTGTCGGAGTGCGATGAGTACCAAATTCAGACGCCATCACCTTCTGCTCCAGCTACGGCTAACTCCCCTCCAGTAGACATCGAAGGCTTCCAGCTACTAAGAGATTTCTAATCCCAATGGAAACAAAGAAAGATGATTGCTTTCTGTATGATTTTAAAGACCAACCGCGAAGGCAAGTCAAAACTATTCCCATCATTGACTTCATATGGAAGGAAGGATTAAAAATTATGGTAACACCCAATTCTCTTCCTGCTGTCTTGCCTCGGTTAGACAAGAAGTATAAGGCACCGGACAACTCTCCTGCATGCCTTATAGGACAATCTAAGGCTGATTTGGTCGTCGTCCAAGCGGCACAAAGACGGGCCAGGAACCCCTATTTGCCTATATCTGCTCCACCACATAGAAACGGCAGACGATTAGATTCCATCGGGCAAAAAGGTCTCCACGATGGCAGCAACAACTGTACGTGCCGCGAACTCCCTAGCGATATTAGGGAGATACGACAGGCAAATGTGGTCCGACATCTCACCTTATGTTGAAATGTTACCGGAACCTGTGAGATCTGAGGCAAGGCAGATATTGCGAGAAGGTAAACTTACTTCATCAGAAATGATCGACGCAGTAGTAGATGTGGCGTCTCCAGGATTCAGGCAGCTAGCAGGTGCAGCTGTGTTGAGAAGGCAGGGATGGCTGAAATCCTCATCTTTTCACCAAGAGGTTCAAACCAAGATAGTTGACGTGCCATTTGATAGCGAGTTTCTTTTTGGTCAGCATGTTGACGAGGCCCTTCAGGCTATCAAGAAGGACATGGAGACGGCGAGATCTTTGGGTAGCCTTCAGTTTCGCAGGTCGTCCTTTCGAGGTGCTAAAGGAAGTGGATCTTTTTCCAACAGAGGAAACAACAATCAGCAGAGGTCATACCAAACCTCTCAATCTAACCAGAGAAACCAGCCCTACAAGCAACAGTCTTAAGGACAGCGAGGTAACTCCTACAGGCAGTCAAGAAGAAAGCCCTCCTACCGTGGAAGAGATTCCACTAAGAAGCAATGAGACACGCCACCTGCCACCATCTCTACCCTCCCCCCAGTCAAATTTTGGAGGAAAAGTATCCTGATTCTACTCAAACTGGTCCGCAATTACTACAGACAAGTGGGTCCTGGATATAGTGGCCAGAGGCCACAATTTAGAATTCATCAAGATCCCTCCAAATTCTCCTCCCAAGGGCCCACCTCCAGCTCATATCAAGGAGCTGTTCACCCAAATAAATTTGATGATACGGAAGGGAGTGATCGAAAGGCCCCTTATTTTCAAAAAGGAACTTTTTTACTCAAGATTTTTCCTCATACCAAAAAAGCGGGAGAATGGCGCCCCTTCCTCGACCAGCGCGCCCTCAACAAATACCTGAAAAAGTTGTCCTTCCGGATGTTAACGCTTCAAGAAATCCTCCACCTTCATTCAATGGGGCATCACATGGCCATCCTCAAACTTCAAGACGCTTATTTTCATGTGCCGATCCTCCCCAGACACAGAAAATTCTTACGATTCAGAGTGGCTGGCAGGGATTTTCAGTTCAAAGTACTCCCCTTTGGACTTCGGTCAGCACCCCATGTTTTCACAAAAGTTCTAGCTCTTGTGGCAGCACATCTTCGCTTAGAGGGCATTAAAATCTTCCTATACTTGGATGATTGCCTTATCAAGGCGAGTTCTTTTGCAAAGGCAAGCGCACACGTTCAAAGATGCCTATCACTATTCCAGTCTCGGGTTCTCTCCATCAACTTCAAAAAATCTCATGTCATTTCGTCGCTAAGAAAGTCCTTCTTGGGAGCCACACTGGACACCCAACTCACTCAGGCTTTCATCTCAAAAGAAAGGCAACACAAAATCTGCAAGCTAGCTCTCCGATTGCAAGAAAAAGAGTACATTTCACTTCGGTTGTTCAAATCTTTCCTTGGGATGATTTCATCCTGCATCCCTCTGATTCCCAACTGTCGTCTCAGAATGAGACCTTTATGAGAGGAACTCAAACTCCAATGGTTGCAGGTTTCGGGGTCATTCGACAACATCATTCACATAACTCCTCGGATGCGAAAAGCCGTTCTCTGGTGGACCCAGATAAAGAATTTACAGGAAGGATGTGCATTCCTGGCGGAAGTACCAAATTTTACTATCACCACGGATGCTTCTCTCGAGGGATGGGGAGCACACATTCAGGGAATGACTGTCAACGGAAAGTGGAATGTGCAACAAAAGAAGTGGCACATCAATCTCCTGGAGCTGCGAGCCATTTTCTTGGCCTTGAAATCCTTTTTGAACAGTCATCAAAGGGGCCTCTGTACTAATTCGGACAGACAATACAACAAGTATGCATCACTTAAACAAACAGGGTGGTACAAAGTCTGCCCTGCTCTCTCAACAAGCCCAGGAGATCTGGGACTGGGCATTGAGTCAAAGGATCAGCATTTCAGCTGTCCATGTTCCGGGGATCTCCAATGTTCTAGCGGATTCCCTCAGCAGATATTCAATTTCCAATCACGAATGGGAGATCCATCAACCAACGTTGGACCGAGTCTTTCGGGAGTGGGCCACCCCGATCTGGACCTGTTTGCAACAAGTCAGAACCACAAATGCCCACACTTCGCAAGCTAGTTTCCCCACAAGGACTCGTGCAGGAATGCGCTTTTAATGAACTGGTCTCAGATATATGCCTACGCCTTTCCTCCGATTCCGTTGGTTCCCAGAGTCATCCGCAAGATGAAGAAACAGCCTTGTCGCCTCATTCTCATTGCTCCCAGATGGCTTCGCCAATACTGGTTCACCGAACTTCTCATCCTTTCGGAGTGCAATCCCATTCAGTTTCCACCAATACCGAACCTTCTGTCCATTCAGGAGAGTCAAATCTGTCAACGGACCCAGCCTCCTTGAGATTAGCAGCTTGGCTCCTCAACACCTTGAATTGAGTGAGTGAGTGAGTGAGTGAGTGCTGGTATTTATAAAGCGCACAAATGCCGAGGCGTCTTGGCGCTATGCAAGGCGGCAAGCTGAGAGGGATGACCACAATTCTATCTAGTAAAAAGCCACAATTTGATTTCCTTCTTGAACTGCAAGTGGTTGGAGATTTGCCTGAGCTGTTGGGGTAAAACATTCCAAAGCCCTGAAGCCAAATGGGAGAAGCTCTTCCCTCCCCAACGTTGTCTATTGATCTTAGACACCAAAGCCAGCCCGTGAGAGGCAAACCTCAATGGGGGGGTTGGCATGTACCTGGAGAATAGATGTTGAAGATCGAAGGCCCCCATTCCCGCCAGTGCTTTATGAGCTAGGCACAGCACCTTGAAATCAATACGCTTCTGGACTGGGAGCCAGTGCAGCTTCCTGATGGCCTGTGAAGTGGAGTGTTATTTAGGCAAACCGAGTAGCAATCTGGCAGACACGTTCTGAATAGACTGCAGTTTGGCCAGTTGTGCACATCCCGCTCCCAGATAAAGGGCATTGCCATAGTCTATTCTAGAAAAAATAGTGTCAATTATGACCGTTTTCCTGAGATGATAAGGAATAAACGGCAAGATCTTTCTCAGCCCCTTAAGCACAAAGAAGCAAGCAGACACTACCTGGTTCACCTGTGGCTTCCAAGCCAGATCTTTATCAAAGATGACCCCAAGGTTCCTAGCTTTCGCCACTGGAATCTGACAAGCTCCCACAGACGTAGGCCACCAGGTATGATTCCAGAGGGAAGCTTTCTGTCCAAACTCGAGGACTTCTGTCTTTTTGGTGTTGAATTTCAGAAAGTTCGATTTCATCCACTGCATAACTGCCGACATGCAGTAGGCGAAATCAGCTGACTTCGAGTCTGCAGAATGGGGCATAGAGACGATCAGCAGAGTGTCCTCAGCGTATGACACCAGCTTAAAACCAAGGTTCTTTATTATCTTAGCCAAACGGGATACATAGATATTAAACAGGGTAGGCGATAACGCAGAGCCCTGAGGAACTCCTCTAGGAAGGGTAAAATTATCTGACTGATGACCATCCAAGACATGGCTTGTTCCCTATCTGACAGAAAGGAGGAGAGGAGATCTAACGCTAGGCCCTTGACACCGATATCCTGCAACCGTTGGATAAGTACCTCATGGTTTACGGTGTCAAAGGCCGCCGTGAGATACAATAAAATCAGCGTGACCCTACCTCCCTCATCCATCCCCTTCCGGATTTCCTCTGCTGCCATCAACAGGGCAGTTTTGGTTGAATGATTAGCCCGGAAGCCGTGCTGAGTGCTGTCTACAATATGCCATGTCTCAAGATAAGAGGATAGTTCCACATTCATGGCTTTTTCCACTAGCTTAGCTGGCAGCGGCAGGCAGGAGATAGGGCGGGAGCTCTTCTCATCAGAAGGGTCTAGCTTGGGCTTCTTTAACAGGGGCCGAATGCAGGCCTTCTTCCATATTAGTGGAAAAATGCCCGAGCTCAGCACCTGGTTTAAAACTGGCAGTAGTAGGGCACTGATTTCTGCTGGTGCCAAATGAAGCACAAAAGGTGGAGAGGGATTTATTGGAAAACCTGACTTGGTGTTCAGCAAAAAGTCAGCCAGCCTGTTCACATCCAGCAAAGAAAACGATGAGAGAGCACCTTGTGCATTACATACTCTGTCGCCCCCGCTTTGCACTATGGATGTCCTGTCTGCTGTTATGGACAGTTCATTGTAAACAGCTAGCACATTATTCTGGAAGTAGGTCGCCATTTTGTCAGTGAATGCCTTATCTGGTTGGAAGCTGTTATTCTGAGGACAGCTCAGTAAGGTCTTAACTGTGGAGAATAATTCTCTACTAGAATGGGCGGCATTCTGGATCTTCCTGGAATAGTACAAGGATTTCGCTTGAATGATTAGATTCTTGTACTCCTCTAGTGCAGCACAGTAGTTTACCCTCTGCGCTGAATCATAATTCATTCTCCAGATCCATTCTTTCTGCCTACATTTGATTTTAGCGGTTTTCAACTCTGGTGAGTACCAAGGGGCAGAAACCCGTTTCTGACACACTCTTAGTATTTTCTCCGGTGCTACCAGGTTGACACTCTTCATAAGGCTAGCTTGGAGAGCCATGGCCCCCTGGTTGCACACTAAGATATCCCTGCGGATTATCAAGAAGTTTTAGCCAATGCTAGAGTACCTGCCACGATTAAGAGATACAAACTCAAATGGAAAAGATTCTGCACCTGGTGTCAATCTGCCAATTTGCATCCAATTCATGCCAGACCAGAACAGATCTTACCGTTCTTTCTTCAATTGGCAAAATCAGGTTTATCTCATTCCACGTTGAAAGTGCTCTTGGCAGCTATCTCAAGGTTCCATCCGGATGGTTCTAACTCTCTCTACTCGACTAGAGTTATTCAGCAATTTTTTAAAGGACTATTTCAAATGTGTCCTCCTATTCGGCGTCCGTCTCCATACTGGCATTTGAATGTGGTGCTCGCTCAACTCATTCGTCACCATTTTGAACCTATTCATAATGTGGATCTTTCTGCTTTTGTCGCTGACATCAGCTAGGAGGGTCAGCGACATTCAAGCATTCACGATGAAGTCACCTTTTCTACAGTTCACTTTCAATTCAGAGGTGCTTCGTACCAATCCCAGCTTCATGCCTAAGGTACCTACGGATTTTCACCTTAATAAACTGATAATTTTGAAGGCTTTCTTTCCAAATCCTCAAACAGCGGCCGAAAGAGCCTTACATTCCCTTGATGTCAGGAAGTGTCTCAAGTTCTATCTTCAACAAACTGTTACAATTCAGAAATCAGATCAGCTATTTATAGTATATGGAAGATTACGTCAAGGTTACTCTGTAACCAAGCAGACCATAGCACGTTGGATGTC
This sequence comes from Lissotriton vulgaris, assembly GCF_964263255.1. Lineage (NCBI taxonomy): Eukaryota > Metazoa > Chordata > Amphibia > Caudata > Salamandridae > Lissotriton > Lissotriton vulgaris. Next base: position 412,225,516 of record NC_141689.1, on the reverse strand, counting down.
TACGGCGATTAGTCTGTGTCATCAGCAGGCCGAAAGGCCTTTACTGACAACCCCGAGAGCGCATTCTACGAGAGCAATCGCCTCATCTACCGCGCTCTTTGCTGGTGTGCCTCTTCATCAGATCTGCAGAGCGGCAACTGGTCCAGCAGACACACCTTTACCAAACATTACTGTGTGGACACTTTAAGTGATGCAGATACTTCAGTTGGACAAGCTGTTCTCCGCAATCTTTTTAAATATTGTGAGCCTCTGTTCTCCTCCTCCACTTGCTCTTTTTAGACGCTTATTTACATGCTGTTATGTATCCTGATCAAGTATGCATATGTAAGCACTAATGCATTTATATATGTTTATGATATTATTTATTCTTCTTTATTATATGTATACAGTGATACAAGGAGTGTCTAACGAGCATCATGTTATGTACTGCAATCTACTCTGATTCAGGCATGTGAATCTATGAAAGACACCCCAATACTGGAGAAGAACAATAGTTACTTACCTGTAATCTGTGGTTCTCCTTTGTTGGTGTCTTTCATAGATTCAAATGCAACCCGCCCACCTCCCCTCAGAGGCTGTTTAGGCTATAATATTTTGTTTCACTCCTGTGCGAGAAAATCTGAGAGCCTGAGCCTCTGGGGAGAACATTCTGGTGGGTGCTGTCGCCTGATTGGCTGCAGTTTGGACTATACAAAATGACTAGTCAAGAATTCTTTATTCGATGATTAAAAATCACCATAAAAGCACATATATATACAACTGATTAAAATCCTAATAAATCATTATCAGAATCCTGCTTGTAATGCTGTCTACTTCATTAAAAAAGGAGAAAGGACAATCTAAAAAGTACAATGGAGGGTTTGACAATCATTCCCCCCCTCTGGTTACCCTTAATCGAACCGCCACTTTAATAAAATTCATAATGCAGCACAATGTCAATGGGTCAGTTGCTTGTTGTAGATAAATTAAGGCCTCTCGAGCATGTTTCATTTTAGCTTGTTTTAAAATATTTACCAAGAATCTACCCTTGCTCATTGCACCATCAGGATTCAAGCAAACCGGGCCGAAGACGGCTGTAATGCCAGAAACCGGTCCCCGGGAGCTTGTTTCCTTCCCAGTGTAAGAATTGGCTTCTGTAGTTTGGTTTGTCCTGTTCCCATCATGCACTGGGACAGGAACAGACTAATTTGCATACAGCCAGGTTCTGAAACTGGGATGGTGCAGTGAGCTAAAAAACGGTGTTGGATCTAGCCCTGATCTTTTGACTGGGTGAGAGCTTTCTGCTTAATTCAGAGACTCTGTCCCTCACCACCCCTTTTTGTAAATATTTTTGTCCACCCTAAGCGTGGAAGGGTATTCTCAGATGTGAGACCCTTGCTCATTGCACCATCAGGATTCAAGCAAACCGGGCCGAAGACGGCTGTAATGCCAGAAACCGGTCCCCGGGAGCTTGTTTCCTTCCCAGTGTAAGAATTGGCTTCTGTAGTTTGGTTTGTCCTGTTCCCATCATGCACTGGGACAGGAACAGACTAATTTGCATACAGCCAGGTTCTGAAACTGGGATGGTGCAGTGAGCTAAAAAACGGTGTTGGATCTAGCCCTGATCTTTTGACTGGGTGAGAGCTTTCTGCTTAATTCAGAGACTCTGTCCCTCACCACCCCTTTTTGTAAATATTTTTGTCCACCCTAAGCGTGGAAGGGTATTCTCAGATGTGAGACCCTTGCTCATTGCACCATCAGGATTCAAGCAAACCGGGCCGAAGACGGCTGTAATGCCAGAAACCGGTCCCCGGGAGCTTGTTTCCTTCCCAGTGTAAGAATTGGCTTCTGTAGTTTGGTTTGTCCTGTTCCCATCATGCACTGGGACAGGAACAGACTAATTTGCATACAGCCAGGTTCTGAAACTGGGATGGTGCAGTGAGCTAAAAAACGGTGTTGGATCTAGCCCTGATCTTTTGACTGGGTGAGAGCTTTCTGCTTAATTCAGAGACTCTGTCCCTCACCACCCCTTTTTGTAAATATTTTTGTCCACCCTAAGCGTGGAAGGGTATTCTCAGATGTGAGACCCTTGCTCATTGCACCATCAGGATTCAAGCAAACCGGGCCGAAGACGGCTGTAATGCCAGAAACCGGTCCCCGGGAGCTTGTTTCCTTCCCAGTGTAAGAATTGGCTTCTGTAGTTTGGTTTGTCCTGTTCCCATCATGCACTGGGACAGGAACAGACTAATTTGCATACAGCCAGGTTCTGAAACTGGGATGGTGCAGTGAGCTAAAAAACGGTGTTGGATCTAGCCCTGATCTTTTGACTGGGTGAGAGCTTTCTGCTTAATTCAGAGACTCTGTCCCTCACCACCCCTTTTTGTAAATATTTTTGTCCACCCTAAGCGTGGAAGGGTATTCTCAGATGTGAGACCCTTGCTCATTGCACCATCAGGATTCAAGCAAACCGGGCCGAAGACGGCTGTAATGCCAGAAACCGGTCCCCGGGAGCTTGTTTCCTTCCCAGTGTAAGAATTGGCTTCTGTAGTTTGGTTTGTCCTGTTCCCATCATGCACTGGGACAGGAACAGACTAATTTGCATACAGCCAGGTTCTGAAACTGGGATGGTGCAGTGAGCTAAAAAACGGTGTTGGATCTAGCCCTGATCTTTTGACTGGGTGAGAGCTTTCTGCTTAATTCAGAGACTCTGTCCCTCACCACCCCTTTTTGTAAATATTTTTGTCCACCCTAAGCGTGGAAGGGTATTCTCAGATGTGAGACCCTTGCTCATTGCACCATCAGGATTCAAGCAAACCGGGCCGAAGACGGCTGTAATGCCAGAAACCGGTCCCCGGGAGCTTGTTTCCTTCCCAGTGTAAGAATTGGCTTCTGTAGTTTGGTTTGTCCTGTTCCCATCATGCACTGGGACAGGAACAGACTAATTTGCATACAGCCAGGTTCTGAAACTGGGATGGTGCAGTGAGCTAAAAAACGGTGTTGGATCTAGCCCTGATCTTTTGACTGGGTGAGAGCTTTCTGCTTAATTCAGAGACTCTGTCCCTCACCACCCCTTTTTGTAAATATTTTTGTCCACCCTAAGCGTGGAAGGGTATTCTCAGATGTGAGACCCTTGCTCATTGCACCATCAGGATTCAAGCAAACCGGGCCGAAGACGGCTGTAATGCCAGAAACCGGTCCCCGGGAGCTTGTTTCCTTCCCAGTGTAAGAATTGGCTTCTGTAGTTTGGTTTGTCCTGTTCCCATCATGCACTGGGACAGGAACAGACTAATTTGCATACAGCCAGGTTCTGAAACTGGGATGGTGCAGTGAGCTAAAAAACGGTGTTGGATCTAGCCCTGATCTTTTGACTGGGTGAGAGCTTTCTGCTTAATTCAGAGACTCTGTCCCTCACCACCCCTTTTTGTAAATATTTTTGTCCACCCTAAGCGTGGAAGGGTATTCTCAGATGTGAGACCCTTGCTCATTGCACCATCAGGATTCAAGCAAACCGGGCCGAACACGGCTGTAATGCCAGAAACCGGTCCCCGGGAGCTTGTTTCCTTCCCAGTGTAAGAATTGGCTTCTGTAGTTTGGTTTGTCCTGTTCCCATCATGCACTGGGACAGGAACAGACTAATTTGCATACAGCCAGGTTCTGAAACTGGGATGGTGCAGTGAGCTAAAAAACGGTGTTGGATCTAGCCCTGATCTTTTGACTGGGTGAGAGCTTTCTGCTTAATTCAGAGACTCTGTCCCTCACCACCCCTTTTTGTAAATATTTTTGTCCACCCTAAGCGTGGAAGGGTATTCTCAGATGTGAGACCCTTGCTCATTGCACCATCAGGATTCAAGCAAACCGGGCCGAAGACGGCTGTAATGCCAGAAACCGGTCCCCGGGAGCTTGTTTCCTTCCCAGTGTAAGAATTGGCTTCTGTAGTTTGGTTTGTTCTGTTCCCATCATGCACTGGGACAGGAACAGACTAATTTGCATACAGCCAGGTTCTGAAACTGGGATGGTGCAGTGAGCTAAAAAACGGTGTTGGATCTAGCCCTGATCTTTTGACTGGGTGAGAGCTTTCTGCTTAATTCAGAGACTCTGTCCCTCACCACCCCTTTTTGTAAATATTTTTGTCCACCCTAAGCGTGGAAGGGTATTCTCAGATGTGAGACCCTTGCTCATTGCACCATCAGGATTCAAGCAAACCGGGCCGAAGACGGCTGTAATGCCAGAAACCGGTCCCCGGGAGCTTGTTTCCTTCCCAGTGTAAGAATTGGCTTCTGTAGTTTGGTTTGTCCTGTTCCCATCATGCACTGGGACAGGAACAGACTAATTTGCATACAGCCAGGTTCTGAAACTGGGATGGTGCAGTGAGCTAAAAAACGGTGTTGGATCTAGCCCTGATCTTTTGACTGGGTGAGAGCTTTCTGCTTAATTCAGAGACTCTGTCCCTCACCACCCCTTTTTGTAAATATTTTTGTCCACCCTAAGCGTGGAAGGGTATTCTCAGATGTGAGACCCTTGCTCATTGCACCATCAGGATTCAAGCAAACCGGGCCGAAGACGGCTGTAATGCCAGAAACCGGTCCCCGGGAGCTTGTTTCCTTCCCAGTGTAAGAATTGGCTTCTGTAGTTTGGTTTGTCCTGTTCCCATCATGCACTGGGACAGGAACAGACTAATTTGCATACAGCCAGGTTCTGAAACTGGGATGGTGCAGTGAGCTAAAAAACGGTGTTGGATCTAGCCCTGATCTTTTGACTGGGTGAGAGCTTTCTGCTTAATTCAGAGACTCTGTCCCTCACCACCCCTTTTTGTAAATATTTTTGTCCACCCTAAGCGTGGAAGGGTATTCTCAGATGTGAGACCCTTGCTCATTGCACCATCAGGATTCAAGCAAACCGGGCCGAAGACGGCTGTAATGCCAGAAACCGGTCCCCGGGAGCTTGTTTCCTTCCCAGTGTAAGAATTGGCTTCTGTAGTTTGGTTTGTCCTGTTCCCATCATGCACTGGGACAGGAACAGACTAATTTGCATACAGCCAGGTTCTGAAACTGGGATGGTGCAGTGAGCTAAAAAACGGTGTTGGATCTAGCCCTGATCTTTTGACTGGGTGAGAGCTTTCTGCTTAATTCAGAGACTCTGTCCCTCACCACCCCTTTTTGTAAATATTTTTGTCCACCCTAAGCGTGGAAGGGTATTCTCAGATGTGAGACCCTTGCTCATTGCACCATCAGGATTCAAGCAAACCGGGCCGAAGACGGCTGTAATGCCAGAAACCGGTCCCCGGGAGCTTGTTTCCTTCCCAGTGTAAGAATTGGCTTCTGTAGCTTGGTTTGTCCTGTTCCCATCATGCACTGGGACAGGAACAGACTAATTTGCATACAGCCAGGTTCTGAAACTGGGATGGTGCAGTGAGCTAAAAAACGGTGTTGGATCTAGCCCTGATCTTTTGACTGGGTGAGAGCTTTCTGCTTAATTCAGAGACTCTGTCCCTCACCACCCCTTTTTGTAAATATTTTTGTCCACCCTAAGCGTGGAAGGGTATTCTCAGATGTGAGACCCTTGCTCATTGCACCATCAGGATTCAAGCAAACCGGGCCGAAGACGGCTGTAATGCCAGAAACCGGTCCCCGGGAGCTTGTTTCCTTCCCAGTGTAAGAATTGGCTTCTGTAGTTTGGTTTGTCCTGTTCCCATCATGCACTGGGACAGGAACAGACTAATTTGCATACAGCCAGGTTCTGAAACTGGGATGGTGCAGTGAGCTAAAAAACGGTGTTGGATCTAGCCCTGATCTTTTGACTGGGTGAGAGCTTTCTGCTTAATTCAGAGACTCTGTCCCTCACCACCCCTTTTTGTAAATATTTTTGTCCACCCTAAGCGTGGAAGGGTATTCTCAGATGTGAGACCCTTGCTCATTGCACCATCAGGATTCAAGCAAACCGGGCCGAAGACGGCTGTAATGCCAGAAACCGGTCCCCGGGAGCTTGTTTCCTTCCCAGTGTAAGAATTGGCTTCTGTAGTTTGGTTTGTCCTGTTCCCATCATGCACTGGGACAGGAACAGACTAATTTGCATACAGCCAGGTTCTGAAACTGGGATGGTGCAGTGAGCTAAAAAACGGTGTTGGATCTAGCCCTGATCTTTTGACTGGGTGAGAGCTTTCTGCTTAATTCAGAGACTCTGTCCCTCACCACCCCTTTTTGTAAATATTTTTGTCCACCCTAAGCGTGGAAGGGTATTCTCAGATGTGAGACCCTTGCTCATTGCACCATCAGGATTCAAGCAAACCGGGCCGAAGACGGCTGTAATGCCAGAAACCGGTCCCCGGGAGCTTGTTTCCTTCCCAGTGTAAGAATTGGCTTCTGTAGTTTGGTTTGTCCTGTTCCCATCATGCACTGGGACAGGAACAGACTAATTTGCATACAGCCAGGTTCTGAAACTGGGATGGTGCAGTGAGCTAAAAAACGGTGTTGGATCTAGCCCTGATCTTTTGACTGGGTGAGAGCTTTCTGCTTAATTCAGAGACTCTGTCCCTCACCACCCCTTTTTGTAAATAAGAATCTACACCTAGGCATTGAATAAAAAGGACACAACAGTACAAAATGAAGGGAATCCTGCGGAGACCTATTGACGCAACCGCAGGTTCTATTCCGCTCAATTGTAGTTACACACCCTACTGGTGACGCTAATAAATAAGGTAATAAATTGAGCCTAAAACGACACATTAAAAACCTGTCCTGGGCATTATACATAAGGTATAAATATGGCTCCATTCCCTCGGTGCTTTTAACAAGACAGTGAGCCCTCACAGTCTTTTTTGACCCTTCGGCCTCCTCTCTCAGTGTTATTTTCTGGGCTAAAAAACTCTCTTTACGATCACTTTATGCTGAGGTACTATTGCTACCGGATCGTCAAAGAGATTCCTATAGCCCAGAGCTTCTAAGGTTGCCTTTACATAGTTGAGCCATGGGATTCTCAACATTTCTCTCTTCCTAGGCAATCATTTAGAATTTCCCTACTCAGGGACGCATCAGGATTAGTCCAAATTTTCAACCAAGCCACTATGGGTCTAAGCTTCACCAAGTCTTCGAGGTATGGCCTCCCTAGTTCCCTATGGACTATTACTCCAGCTGTACTTGGTGGAACTTTCAGAATGGATCTTAAATATTCATTTTCTTCCCGCTGAAGTTGCAAGGTGTTGGTAAAGCCCCATACCTCCGCCCCATAGATGACTTTGGAGCAGCACATAGAACCATAAAGGTTCATCACCTGTTCGGGACACCATCTACCTATCCTCCTCCCATAGCTTGCGATGGCGCCATTGGTGGCAATCATTTTACAACAGCGCTCCTCTACCAGGGAATTAAATTGTAAAGACCCATCAAATAATAAGCCTAAGTAGGAGAATGTCTTAACCTTTTCTATTTTGTGACTTCCTATCATGTAAGTGGATTTGGTGCAAGGTTTATTGCCTGCCAACAGAACATATGATTTGCCCAGGTTAACGGACAGTTCTAAAGAACCCATAAATGTAACAAATCCGTCAATCAAAATCTGTAGACTCTTTGGCGTACGTGCGAGCAGGACCGCGTCATCCGCGTAAAGTAAAACAGGAATATGCCGCGACCCTACTCTTGGGCAATCGGTCCTTAAATTTAACAAAAGCTTTACTAAATGTATATATAAACTGAGAGTAAAAACGGGGCAAGAATGCAGCCTTGGCGTACCCCACTCCTACAAGGGAATGATTCAGTCAACCCACCCTCCATATTGTACCGGACTTTTGCTGAGGTGTCACTGTGTAGCTCCCTTAAAATGTTAATTAGGCCAACCTCAATCCCCATGAGGGTCATCATGTCCCAGAGCTTATCCCTATTCACGTGGTCAAATGCAGCTGCCAAATCCATGAACCCCATACAGATGGCTTCGTTGCTGGCCTTAGTGTATTTGGCAGTCAGCATATAGAGGTTCAAGCATTGGTCGCTAGTGGACCTCCCCATCCTGAAACCGTACTCAGTGTCCGAGATGATGTTGTTTTGCTCTGTCCACTTAGTCAGTCGGTTAAGGATCCCCCTACCCAGGAGTTTAGCAGACACATTAATCAATGAAATAGGGCGATAGCACTGGGGGTCGTCCCTATTGCCCTTTTTAAAGATGGGGACGATTATGGCCTTTGACCATGAAGGTGGCAAACCACAGCTTATGGCTGCGTTTATGATCCTAGTCATTATAGGGGCCCACAGCTCCACACAGCTCAGGAACAAATCAGGCGGGATCCCGTCTGGGTCGGGGGCTTTATTTTTCGTCAAACCCTCAATTCCGGGGGTAATTTCCTCAATGGAAAAAACTACAGGCTGGCCCGGGTGCACCTTCCCTACCTGCTCATCAGTTATCCCCGCTTCGTGGTTATTCAGCCCCTTATAATGGGAAACCCACTGGTCCGGCAAAATATTCGCCCCTATTTCGGGGACATTGTCATCCTAGAAACTTGGGGGCATATTACCAACAACTAGCAATAATTTTTGTCTCTAACTTGTTTAGAGACAAAAATTATCGCCGCAAATCGGCGATTTTTATCGCAGATAAACCTTGCTATTAGCAAGGTTTATCGCAAATGCGATAAAAAACGGCCGCAATGCATGAATAGCGCTGAAAAGTCAGCGATATTCATGCATTATCGAGCAAATGCTCTTAGCCATGTTATCCACCTCCCATTGGATAACATGGCTAAGAACTGCTCAGGGCAGGTGTTAGCTTTTGGAGATATTCGCGCTTAGCGCGAATATCTCCAAAAGTTGGTAATAGGAGATAGCGATGTTAGGGACTGTTTTCAGTCTCTAACATCTTGGCACGCCCACTTTGCATGTCATTAGTGATAAATATCACTGACATGCAGAGCGGGGCCCAAGATGGTCGCTATCTCCTATTAGCTGTCACTAACTGGTGTTAGCGACAGCTTGGTAATAGGTAGATAATTTTATCTCCGCTTTCTTGGCTTTTAAAGCCGAAAAAGCGGAGATAAACCCCCTTGATAATATGCCCCGCAGTCTGTTAATAATTCTCCAGAATTCTGACATGTCCCTTTTTAAGTCTGCCCATGCTTCCCCCTGTAGGGCTAATTTCCTCCTCTTAGTCTCGCTCTTATATTTGTTCCTGCACAATGCAACTTGTTGGGGGTCCCTTGGTCTAAGTTTAAGGCTACTTTTAAGCTCCTTTAGGGCCTGTGAGCAGTCACGATCGAACCATCATGGGTGATAGTGTTTCCTTGTAGGCGCCCTCGGTTTTAACAGTCCATCTATCAACTTAGCAATCTGTCCAAATGCCAAGAGTAACGGGGGACCTTCTACTGCCATATCTAAACAGTCCTCGAAGACAGATTTCCCAGCAACCATCAAGGATTTATAGAAGGTTTCCCCATCTATTTTGGACCACCTCAGTCGTCTACCCTGGTCTGTTACCTTCTCAATAATAATAGCAGTCTGTCTCCTTCTGGGCTGAGCCAAATAGAGCAACTCCAATACTAGGGGATTGTGATCACTGAAAGAGCTCCATTCTATCCCTACACTAATGATTATGTGTTTTAAAACTCTAGAGGCTAGGATATACTCGATAAATGAGGAGCACCCTCTACCCTTAAATGTCGGTGGTAGACTGCCATCCCTCTGCACAACCATCATATTATTTGTATGCTCTAAATCGTGGTTGTGTAGGATTTTACTAAAAGCCAGACCTTCTGGTGTATGGTCAAAGTGCGGCCTGTTCTCCACGGGGCAATGAGACCAATCCGCATTTAAAGGAACTAGGGCCGGGCATAGGTGACAATTAAAATCTCCCATGACCAATATAGCAGGTACATGTGCCCCCTTTCTAGCTGTAGTTTCTTGGCTCAATCTGTCATCCAATTTCCCTACAAGTGTATTATAGTCTCCACCCGCCCCATTGTTGTAAACATTAAACATGGTCAACCTTAACCCCTTGCCCTTAAATTGTACAGCTTGAATGGCATACGAGCACCAGTCCGTATTAGACCATGTGTCCTGGAGGTTCAAGTCTACATATATGGATAGTCCTCCCATGGCTCTACCTGATCTGGATTTTTGTGCCGGGACAAAAAAAAACTGTATACCCCTGAATATGGAAGGAGCTATTGTTGACCACCCATGTCTCCTGGAGGCTAATTATCTGATAGCCACTGATGTAGTGGCGCCACTCAGTGTTATTGAATTTGGATGCCAAACCCGCTATATTCCAAGAGATAACTCTTACTACTTCCTGAGCTTCTCCTGTTCCACCAATAGTCCGAATATATTCCAGGGTTTTGGCATGGCCATATTCCGACCCACTATCCCCTATAGGATATTCAGTAACTCTGGTTCTGGTCTCTATTGTGTCTGCACCCCTACCCCCACTGGGGGTGGTTAGCTGTACCAATGGACTTTGCAGCCCAGTTTCCACTGTTGAACACCCTATATTTGCATCACCTGGACACACCTTACCCCAAGCCCTGATATTATCATCCTCAAGTTAGTCGTTAGTGTCCAGCGAGCTCAAGACCTCATATCTATTGCTTGTTGTGATTAAGTCAATATGGGGTACTGTTTCCAGGCTAGACTGTCACTCACCTAATAGTTCCTAAATTATGAGGGGGGTAAAAAAACCCGCAGCGGAACAACATTTACAAAATTGTGGTGAATAATAGCTGATCCCGCCTGCCTCAAAATATCATTAACCAATCTAGGGGATCTAAAACTCACCACAATACAATCACCCTCCATACTTTTCTTGGATTTGCCCACGCATGGTACCCTTCTCACCATCGTAAAATTATTGTGCACATGATTGCCCAGCACGGTTTTAGCAGAAAGGAAATGAAGGGCTTTATTTTTTAGTGTGGTCCAGTGTTCTTCGCGACCATCCTGGGTTTTCGGGACATTTGCCAAAATTACTGAATATGGGCAAGCTTCCGGGGGAAGGTGCAGTGAGAAATCTTTTTTAGTTGGCTGTACCAGTGGGCTTAGTCTCCCTACAGGACCCAGTGGCCCTTGTTTTGCAACCTCTCTGGGTCCTAATGCTGGAGAAATCATAGGATGTGCTACAGCTTGGGCTATGTTCTGAGGCAAAGAAGTTATCATAGAGTCCACCAGATTATTTACTCTAGTTGTAATTGCATTCAAAGGGTGAGCCGCTATTAAGTCACTCTCCGGTGATGGGTTTTTATGGTCTAAGAGATGTTTTTCTATAGCATTTAATCTACCATCTATTTGCTCAAGTTTAGCCGTTGGCAGGATAAGAGACCTAAGGCTTTTGTCCATAATTCTCATGAACTCGGTCATTTTACATACCTGGTTGGCCACTACTTCTTTCACCAACTGCTCATTTCTGCCTGGGGTTCTGCCTTCCGAAACCTTAGGCAAAACCTTATTTTGCTGACCACCCAACCCAGGTAAGGGAATTGATTTACTAGGCTGTTTAGCTTGTTGCTGGCTACCTTTAGGTGCATTGCTAGCCTTTCTTTTACCCGTTACAGACTTGGCCTTGCTCATGGGCCTGGCCCGCTGCTGCCTATTGCGTGTTACCGGGGGTGAAGGGACTAAACTGCTTGCAGAAGAAGGGGAAGATGGAGCTGAGCTGATAGATAAGCTACCATCTAAAACTGACCCATTAACAGCCTGCGGGGGATGTATAAAAGCAGGTGAGACCGTAGGGCAATCCATTGTCTCTGGAACTAATATTGGAGGTACAATGTGACAGGATGGATCCAGAGAATGCCTCCTTTCCACAAGTTCAATTTCTTTTACCACAGCGCTTTCAGCTAATTTAAGGAAGGCATCTAGGGTTCCAACCCTGCCAGCCCCAGAACACACCTTAGGGTTAACTTTGGCCATGATAATACAATATTACAACCCTAATGTATATTACCGGGGCTCTCAACCCCGTTATAACAATACAATTAGCCTGGTTTAGCAATGTCAAGTAATATCCAGAACCCTCCTTACTGATGTCTCTGATGCTGCTCAACCATAGATGTAAGAGGGGTGGCCCGACCAGGCCTCTTTCGGCCCCTGACGGCCACAGACGGTCCCGCCCTTGTCCCGGGCTTCTCCCGGCGCGACCCGCGTGCGACCTTGCCGGAGGAGGGACCAGGCGGGGCACCCGCGAAAATCAGACACCAACAAGGGACTCGACCCCAGGCGGGGCTTTATGAGCCTCCTGGCGCACCTAAAGTGTTCCTGCCCCGTGGGATCGTGGGGGTTGTAGGCAGGGACAGTGTGACCGGCGGAGCAAAGCCCGGCCGGTCAGTGTCCACAGAAGTCCCGGTGATTGCAGTCAGAAGCAGGGGGGGGCGGAGCCAAGCCCGGCCAACGAAAGAACAGGAGCAACGGGTAATTCCTTCAGCCTCGGGCACCCGCAAAAATCAGACACCAACAAGGGACTCGGCCCCAGGTGGGGCTTTATGCGCCTCCTGGCGCGCACCAAAATTGTTCCTGCCCCGTGGGATCATGGGGGTTGTAGGCAGGGACAGCATGACCGGCGGAGCAAAGCCCGGCCGGTCAGTGTCCACATAAGTCCTGGTGATTGCAGTCAGGAGCAGGGGGGGGCGGAGCCAAGCCCGGCCAACAAAAAAACAGGAGCAACGGGTAATTCCTTCAGCCTCGGGCACCCACGAAAATCAGACACCAACAAAATGACTAAGATAGTCATGAGTGTGGAAGTTTTTCTCTTGTAGCCTAGGGCTACTTTACTTCCTGGTTGCTTATTACCAAGGTTTTCTGGTTATTCGGTGCAAATTATTGCTTTTTTATGTATCGTGGGACTCCCACGACGACGACGACGGGGAATGATTCAGGCATGTGAATCTATGAAAGACGCCAATACTGGAGAACCACAGATTACAGGTAAGTAACTATTGTTCTTAATGGTCAATTCAGGTTCACCATGGACAATCACAACTAAAAAAATATTTTTGGGAGACATTTAGTGATGTGTTAAGGCAAGAGGACATAAAAGCACCTGATATTGTAGCAGAAGCTTTTGATGGAAGTACCATTGATATCATAGGGAACATGGATGTTGTGTTGGAATTCAAAAAGAGAGGAGTTATGAAATGAAATTGTATTTAGTGTTTAAAGGTGTGAATGTGTTGAGTTGGAGAGATCAGTGGAATCTGTGTGTGATTCTAAATTGTAGGGACAAAGAATCTGTGTAGTGGTAAATGAGTAAATCATCAAGAACTGCATAATCAATCAAATTATTTCGTATGAATTTGGTAAGCTAAAGAATTGTTCACAGAAAATCAAAATTAAGAAGTAGACAAAGCAGGTAAAACAAAAATTGAGAAAGCGTGATGATTAATGTGAGACATTTAAAGTTAAAGCAAAAGTTGGATTAAATGATGAGAAAAGGGAATACTGAGGAAGCTGATTCCTCAGAGTGGGTTTCCCTAATAGTTTTAGCAAGACACGGGGATAACAGTTTAAGATTGTGTGAGGAACATTGAGCTCTGAATGGCAGTATAGTAGTGGACTGTCATTCCCTCCCAAAGATCAATAAAATTCTAAGTATGCTAGAAGGGACTTACCCTCAAGTAGAATTAACACTGGAATCAGACTTTTGAACCCTTTTCTCACATTGTTGGGGTTCTGTCAGCTTAAGAAAATGCCTTTTGGTTTAACCTCTGTTAAATAAAATTGTAAAAAGTAAAAAATAAGGGTTAAGACCGACTAAAAAAGGATATGAAGAGTGAAAAAATGTTCAAAAAAGCACAGTCTTTAAACTGAAGGCAGGCCCAGTATACAGAAATCAGAGTTAGAATGTTCCATACTAGAGTAATTCATAATCTAATGACAAGAATAAAGAAATATAAAAGAAGAAGAGAAGCTGTAGGACAAAAGGACCATGTTGAGGGTGTAGTTGATAAAGCATTTGCCTTGAAGAGGAAATGCTATTTATTTTGATTGTAAACAGAATGAAGACACTGGATAAAACAGTGCTGAGTATGAGAAGAAGAAGCCAAAAGAATAGACTTGTTTATAGAACTAGCATTTGCAAAGTTTTCAGTGGCGAATGAAGACATACTTCTAGTACTGAGCCTTTCTTTGAAGAAGTAAGCTACTTTCAAGTGAACACATTAATGCATGCAGTTGAACAACCTGGACAATGGTATGAGATGAAGGATGGTAGTCCTATTCCAAAAGAGGAGATGGTACCTAGAAATGTAGAGGAAGTGATAGCTGAAGAGATACAGGGAAGGCGGAGGCAGGCCCCTGTATATAAATGGAACTGTAGCAGTATTTGTAGTGTTCAACAGGAATCAATTGATATATTGAGAGCTGTCTTATGTCCGTTTTTCTGCAAAAGTCTGAAACAAAATTGGGATCCATGCAAATTAAGGAAATTTTGTAATTTACAGGGACATTCACTATCATGCCTATCAAAGAAAGTCTTCCAAAGCAGCTTTAATTTCAGAATGTTAGCTGTACACCACTCGCAAATGCGAACATTAGTTAGGGGGCTTCACTATATCAAAACTCCTGTCCTATGTTTAGGAAAAATTAATAGAGCTCTTTTGCATGGTACAGTGGCAAGGGTAAAAAGGTTTGTGATGATGTCCGGAAGAGAAGTGTAGGGAAAAAAAGACTTGGGGGCAGATTTATGAGTTCTGGCGCATCTCTACAAATCAGCAGAGATGCGCCAGAACTGATGCGTCATGCAATTCCATCCTTGCGGCACCACAGATGCGCCACATTTATAATGCGGCGCACCATGGTGCAAGGAAGGGCAGATGCGTGACGCATCTTGTGGTGTACGGGCGGCGCATTGCTGGAGTAGCGTCGCAAGTGCGACGCAACTCCTGCAATGTACAGAGGCCACTCATACATAACTTGGTGCGTCACTCCTTACGCCTGCTTCAAGCAGGCGTAAGGATTTGACGCAGCAGCCTCGTAAAACTGACTCAGTGAAATCTTGTAGATTTCACTGATTTAGTTTTACGGGGCTTTCCTACGAGGAAACACCCACCCTGCGACAGAACGCCCACATGAAACCTGACGCAGGTTTCATGTGCCTAGATGCGTCACATTGTAAATAGGTCGCAGGGATGCGCCACGTTTCCGCGCCGTTGCGACACGCAACGGCGGCGTAAACGTGGCGCAGGTCCGTCACAAATCTGCCCCTTGGTATCTACAAATGTTCCGCAATAAGAGACAGGTATTACTGTTGATAACTTTTAAGAAGATATTCGAAAGATTAACACAGTCTATTCAGAGAAATCTGACTGTGTTTGTATATGTTGTTGATTCACTCACTCCAAAAGTCGAACTTTTTATGTTACTGTTTCAACAAAAACTGAACAAGACAACACATATAAGTAGCGAGAATTTGCTGTTTTTTTATTTGTAGAGGAACGTTTTGATTGTTCCACAAGACAAATTATATGTAATATAATAAGTTGGAGGACAATAGAATGCCAGCTAGAGCAGTTCCCAACAAGCTAGAAATCGTTCCAATTACTCAAGAGCTACAAGATTTAAATGTTTATGAATCAATTCTAATAAGGTGCATTCATCCATTCAAAGTTACAGTCCATATGGAGCTAATGACCGGGAAGTTACCACCAACAGAGATTCAGAAAGGTCTTAAAGGTTGAGTTGCGTACTTGCCATTAGATTTCAATCAGAATAGTGAAACTGTAGGGGTGCCGAATTTGAAAGAAGCATTTATTGTTCTAGTCATAGGTGTCCCTACAAATAGCAAAAATATATGTCAAGAGCTTGTAGATGTCAGTAAAGTAAAAAAAAAACATTATATCTGGTACAAAATAATATTTATCATAAAGTTGTAGATGATCTTCAAAATGTAGTGCATATGGAGGATAAGACATCAAAATTAAAAGGTCAGATTGAAAAGGTGGATGGATACCGATCAGAAGGAATTTATGAACACTACAGTATCCACCCTCTGCATTGTAACAAAATTATTGGTCAGGAAATTGATATCTTTCAAATGAAAGGAGCAAGAGGAGCTCCTGTGAGTGTGTGGGAGAAACGTTTAGAAGCTTTATTTTCCGCATCTCTTCCCCACAGCAATAGGTGGTAGGTATGATGACTGACCTGTACAGATCCCAGCAACTGAGTACAGATCAACTAGACTATTCTCAGAGGATCCTAGATTTCCCTATATATTTCACCTTAATTTGAGAGCGACTTGTCAGGCCTTTCTTAAGCAGTAAACAACATTCTGAAGACAGGAGTGAATCTGAAAAAATATCAGTGCAAGGGAATTTGTGAACAAAGTTGAAGGAAAAGATGAGAACCTTGAATACAACTGAATTCATTTTATGGGGTGCCAGCATGGTACCAATGAATATTAGTATTGTTGTCATGGAGAGCTCAAATATTAAGAAACCTAGGAGCATGACTTGGTTCCTAACACTCAGTTATGCTGAGTATACATGGGATGACCTCCATGAAATCCTGCGAGAAGCAAACTCAAATATAAAAGACATTAATATGAAGATACCAGGAGAAGTTTGCTTGCAGGATCCTGCAAATGTTTGCAGATATTTTAACCACAGGCTTCAAGCGACGATGGCTTTTATCTGTAACAAAACTAATCCTCCTCTTAGCTAAGTAACGGATTTCTTTTGGTGTAAAGAGTGCCAAGCTACAGGTGCTTCACATATTCACATACCGTTATGGGTAAAAGATTACCCAAAATTTGGAACAGATACTGATGAGTCTGTCTAGTCTTTTATACAACAGTATGTGACATGCGCCATCCCAAAAGATGGTGCCGACAAGGGCTTGAGGCAATATGTTCTGTGGTTTCAAACACATAAATGTGGAGAGTACTGATGAAAAATACAGATGCAAGGGAAAATATTACACAAAATGTAATCTTGGGTTCCCATGACCAGTTTTATCTCAGAAGGAAGAGTCAACAGCTTTTTTTCTGCATTCAGACATACCCTGACACGGAAATCACAGAAAAATACATACAACCTGAAAAGAACAGACGCTTCCAAGTATATCAATGACTACAACCCTCTGATGTTGAAGATGTGGAATGCAAACAAGGATCTGCAATTGTTTTGCAGACAACTCCATCGCAGTTGCTTGCTACGTGACTTAATATACCAAAATTAGGAAAGACTGAGATGAAAGAGTTGTAGGAGGAGATTTCTGCAGAAAAAGGCCTTACCAAGAAATTGTACAGCTTCAGCTTGAAAATGATTTCACAGACAGACAACATTCTTATAAATGCTTGAACAGGTTGAGCTCAGTTAGTATTATTCTCCAAGTAATGAGGGAATATGTGGGCAAGTCAAGGTCTTGCAAGCAGTACTAAAATCTTTCCCAGAAATGCAGTATCTCGCAGAATCTGATCCAGAAAGTAGCGACATTCTGAAAACTAACATCCTAGATATATATAGTACCCAAGAAGGAAGAAGGAATCCTCATGTGTCTCTATGACGTACTTCAGAACCACACATATTGAAGTAAAGTAACTTAAAATATACAAGAAGAAAGATATGGAGAAGTTGGATGTGATGGTTATGGGTGAGACACAACAAAGGGAATCTAATGAACCACTGAAAGCTTATTTGCCAAACCCCAGAGAGAAGGGAGTTTTTCTACTTGGCACTCTTGTAGTTGTTCATGCCATGGCGTGCTGAAACAGTATTACTTGGACACTATGACTGTTAGAAAGACTATTTCAATGCTGTGAAAGACAGCATTGAGTGCTCAGTCTTTCCAACCTACCTGCAAATGTTGAAAGATGAGATTGAACAGGAAGAAACCTTCGCTGCTGAGGTAACCAAGGAAATTCCACAAAACAGCCAAAGTTCTGCACCAGCAAGTCAAGATCATCTTGGAGAACCAGTTATTTAAAATGAGCGCAGCTATATCTATGAATGCAGTAGAGAGTGCAACACAGCAGGAAAGAGAGGAAACTGTTGATTTCAAACATTTAGAACAACAACTGAACAACGAGCAAAAAGAAATTTACAACAAAGTCAAAGACAAAATGTATGTATTTATTGCTTATTGAGCGCAGCTGTCACCCAAAGGGTATCCTGGCGCTGAGACCTATCCATATATCTGTTAAATAAGCTACATTACTCTGGGGAACAAGTGGGTCTTAAGGTCCTTTTTAAACATAGGCAGATCATGGCAACTCCTCAGTGCCAGAGGAAGAGTATTCCACAACGTGGCGGCCGTAAAACTAAAGGCACGACCACCCATCCTCACTCTATTTATCCTGGGGACCCTTACCAGGAACGCCGAAGAGGATCTCGGAGGTCTGGCTGCCTGATACCAGGAGAAGAGATTCTGAAGAGGTATTGGTCCCAGTCCATGCAGGGCCCTAAAAACAAGACATAGAGCTTTAAATGCAATTCTCTGCTGGACTGGAAGCCAATGAAGATCGGCCAGAGCTGCCGATGAAGAGGCGGACCGCGGTCGAGACAAGGCCAATTTAGCGGCCATATTCTGGATCCTTTGGAGCTTGAGGACCAGAGTCTTTGGGGCACCCAGAAGTAGTGCGTTACAGTAGTCTAACCTACTGAGGATGGAACTACGCACTACCTCTTCTCTGGAGCCCCGAGGAAGAAGTGGCAAGAATTTCCGTAGGGCACGGAGCAAGCCCATACACGTCGCTGCCGTCTTATTTACGGAAGCATCAAGCTGCAAATTGGGTTCAAATAGAACTCCCAAATTGCGAGCTGATTCTGCAGCCTCCACCGAACCCGGGATGGACGTTGGCCAAAAGTCAGCCGGTAATGTACGAGGAGTTCGGTCCAAGGAGCAGTAGAGTACCTCCATTTTTGACCCATTGAATTGCAACGCGTTGGCTCGCAACCATGCTGCTGTTGCCGACATACAACGGTGAAAAGCATCCCTTGAAATAATCTCCGATCCCTCAAATGAAAAAATCAACTGAGTGTCATCGGCATAATTGATGACTGATATGCCGAATGACTTTATCAGTGCTACCAAGGGACGGAGATATATATTAAATAGGATCGGACTAATCGCCGATCCTTGAGGGACTCCTTGTTTCACCTGCCGAGTGGCTGATCGAAATGGTGGTAATGCCACAGCTTGTTGTCTGTACACAAGCATGGATTTCTCCACAAGAGAAAACAGTGTGATTGGTGTTTGTAATACTACTGTACATTAGTGGTCAAGCTGGCACTGTAAAAATCTTCCTAATTAAAGTTCTCACTGGTCAGCTCCAGAATCAAATTTGTCATGCGTAGTAACAGCACCAACAGGATTCGCTGCACATAACATTAACAGGACTACTTTACATCGCATACTAATGCTACCTTTTGAACATGACAAACTTGAATACCAGAAACTATCTTGCAAAGCTTGCCATGAAGAATCAAGACTGTTGAAGAAACTGAAGCTTTTATTGATTGATGAGGTCAGCATGGTATCCAACATATTGCTTTCTTTCATACACTTCCGAATGCAGCAGGTATTTAGAGCAAACTACGATGAGTTCTTTCAAGAAAAGCATTAATTGCAACTCACCCCCGTAAAAGGACAACCTGTTTTCAAAACAGTTGTGCAAAATGAAACAAGAAATTCTCTGGGCTTATTGGAAATGCAAATATTTGGTTACACTTTGAATACAAGGAACTAGTGAAAAATATGCAGCAAGCATCTGATGTAAATTATGCAGATATACTGAAGCACATTGGAATAGGAGTTCTAACAAACGAGGGGAAATGTGCTTTGGAAAGCCATCTTATCAAGAAACTATTTCCATTCAATAGTACTGCAGCTGAACTAATGCACAATTTCATCGAAGAAGAGGAGTCTATAGCTTGTTTAATACCAAGACTTCAAGAGTGCTTCAACTTTAATCAACAATAATTGACAATGACTACAACTGGAGAAAGAAGATATTTTGAAAATTACAGATATTTATCAAATGGAACATCAGGGAGCCACAATATTACTCAATGATATACTACAAACAAAATCGGCTGATTTGGAAAAGCCTGTCTCGAAAACTGCAGGATTAGAAAAGATTACATGTGTCATCAAAAACCATCAAGACATATTGCGCCATTATTTAAATGTAAAGGAAGAGTTAGTAAATGGGCATTGGGCAAAGTAATTAATTTTCTTAATTTCCCAAACAGAGATTAGGTTAAATACTTGGCTATAAAATGTTATCAGATTGATGGTGTAAAGCAGATTGGCCATTGTGTTTTTTGATAGTGAAAGACGTATATGTGCTCTGACAGCAGTTGCCATTGTTTTTAGCGTATGGTGTAACTGTCCATAAATCACAAGGTTTAATTGTAGATACAGCTTTTGTTAGAACATTGTCCAGCTTGTTTTTGATAGATTTTGATGAAAAAAAAGTTAGTGTTGATGAAAGCTGTGTAAGAAAGTACAATCTGTTAAGAAGATTCTACACTCCTCATTTAGGTCAGTACACTGTTTATGAGAAATAGATATTCTGTCCAAAACTGAAGATTACAAGAGTGTAGAGATACTGCAGAAAAGGACAAGCACAAAGTCGAAGCTGTGAAGAAGAGAAAACTGGAACATTACAGAGATTTGTAGGTTACCACTTGGAAAATAGTTCAGGTGTCAACTGCTGTGCAAATGTTGGTCTTAATATATTTTTTTATTTACCACAACTAGTGAATCAGATTGAACAAAAAACAAATAAGAGATTGTGAGCTGCACTCTAACACTTGCTTCAACACTTGCTTCAACATTTTCTGACTGACAGAACAGTGACACATTCTGCTTCAGGTATTCGAGATCTTTTAGATATATGTAGTGGATCAGTAATATTTTACTCTCAACTGTCAACAAGATGCACAAGAATTTATTATGGTTATCCATGGAGTTTTAGAAGAAGTAGATGTAAATATTGATTATTTATTTGGACTAAGTTATACAAGGAACGATCACTGTGAATAATGTGATTATTCATCTACCACTCAAATAAATTCTGAACGTTTTCTCTATTTAACATTCCCCGATTTTAAAACAATACCTTTAGACAAATTGTTAAAGAATGCTAACCTGAATATGACCTGCCCAAACCGCAGATCAGATGTTCCCTTTACGTTAATCCTAACAAGAACTGGCAAATACCTTATAGTGATCCTACAACGATGCAGAGCAGATGGTTCCAAATTGGAAACTCAAATAAAAAATTTCAAAGCTGTACAAATATCAATTCAAAAGAACCTTTACTACTTCAGCCGTCATCTTTCATTAAGGAATTAATACAAGCTCTGGACTCTACACTGTCTATTGAAAGAGTGAAACTTGATGTACAGAATGTAATGACATCAACCTAAGATTCAAACCAAGAATTCCTTCCAAAATAACAAACTCTTATCTTTTCTTTCTTCAACCAAAGTTCTAAGGAGAAATTGTGGATAAAAAAGTGGTGTAAGGTGTTTCGTCTATGTGGTTCATCAGGCTTTTAGACATTATTCGGCCTATTGGGGGTAATGTCTTTAAAGCCTTCTTTAAAATTCAACAGTTTTTTAATCTTTCACAAAGGAGTTAATACCACACCTAAATACTACACTGTGTGATTGAAGTCAGAAACTGAATGAATCAATTACAGAAGCTCTAACATGAAAGTAAAAACTTTCAGACCACCAGAATTACGATGGCGCTGCATTGATGGTCCAGCCACCATCACACCGGTGAACTGACTGCCCTATGACAACTAGGGTGATTAGACCGCCATTGCACCACTGCAACCACCGCATCCCTGATCCATGGCAGTGACCCTGGCAGTGATACTGCGGTCTTGAGGCCGCAATATTCTTGACTGGACAACTGCGGTCCTGCCAAGCATATTATAAGTTTCCTCTCCCTCATGGTTTTTATGGTGGTTCCTATTTCATGATACCTGCAGTGAAGAGGAAACAACGGGGGCCATACTGGACTCCCTGTTGCCTAACAGCCATGGGGTGCATTCAGGGGGGCACATGTTGTGGCCTGCGTGCATGCACACTAGTACCTACATGGAAAGGACTGGACGGTGTGGACTGAATGCAGGTACTACCATAGATGTTTCCATTGCAGTGCGTATTTCATAGGCATGCTGTGGGACTGCCAAAGAACCACCTGCCAGTGGCAAAAAAGTCATAATCTGGCAGGCAGTGAGCACACAGGTTTGGCAGTGTGAGGTGGTGGCGTGGTGGCAGTCCGACTCCTGCACCACTAAACTCTGAATCAGGCCCTAAGAGTCACTGACCAATACACCTACTCATAATAGTGGTCAGTCTCCTAAACAGCCACCCACTCTGTAACTTTCTGACCCATACACCCACTGACACTACAGGACATATTATCAAGCAATTTATCGCTGCATTAGTGGCACGTTTGTGCTAATACAAGCGTTAGCGACAGCTTAGTGGCGATCACAGATGATTTTCCTATCGCTGTGTATGCCAGCGATAGTTTTCGCTAATGATATGCAAAGTAGGTGTTTCTTCTCAAAATTTCATGAAAAAAGTTGCTAACACCACATCGTACTATTAGCAATGATGACCCGGATCCGCAAAGTGATTAAAAAAAAGTCACGCTATGGCCCTTTTTAGCAGCAGGAATTTAAGACCAGAAAAAAGCAGGTCTAATGGTGAAAAAGGGAGGTATAGGAGAGAGTAGCCCAGAGACCCATCTGAAAGGCCACTGACGGCATGGAGGTACTATTCATTCAGCTTGGAGCACCACGAAGGCAAGAACCGCCACTGCCACCTCCCCCGGGACCACCACCGAGGCAGCGCCGAAGAAGCGTCTGGGCCCTGCGCAGACGTGTCAGCCTTACAGACCTAATGCCAGAGTATGTTATTGCCCACTACTGGCTCAAAAGGACATCCATCCAACACATCCTGAACCTGATAGCCCGCAGGCTGCTGGCACCAAAACAGCAGAGAATGAACATTCCTCCGCAGACAAAGCTGCTGGCTGTGCTGCACATATTGAGCTCTGGGACCTTTCAACCAACAGCGGCCAGAGTCCGTGGAGTATCACAGGCCGCCTTTCAATCTTCCTCCTTACTGTCTTGGATGGCATACTCAGCCTGATACCCCAAAACCTTCACTTCCCCAACACTGTGCAGGCACAGATTGCGACCAAGCAAAGCTTCCATGTCATAGCCAGATTCCCACAGGTAATGAGGGCAATTGACTGCACATATGTCCTATTTGTGCCCCCTGTGGACAGGTCACACATACACTGCAACAGAAAGCACACACATTCTATGAATGTGAAGGCAATAGCGGACCACAGGGGACTGTTCACCAATGTCATAGCCAAGTTTCCTGGGAGTGTGCATGATTGCTACATCTTCCGACATTCCATCATAAACCAGCGCTTCCAGGATGGCACATACGGTAATGCAGTTCTTGTGGGTAACTACCAACTTAATACACCACACGCCTCAACTGCACATACATGCAACTCTAAATTGTTAGAATGTACATGTCATAATTTCTCATACAACACGTCAATCAACATGCCTACTTACCAGACACAACAACACAAGAAACTGTGGGAACTGTGGCTAGCTATGTAGACAAACCATCCCCAAAGGCTTAGCCCCTCCGCCACTCATTTGCAAATGTGGGGAGAGGTGGGAACCAAGTATGTGCATAGGAGGGACTTGATCCATAATGAAAGTATGTTCACAAGGCACAGTGTGTGGGGGTTGTGCTGGACAGTCAGGACTAAGCTGAGTGCAGACCTGCCCATTTGGGCATATAGTGAGTCTCCGTAGTCCAGCATGATGCCAATGACTGTGTGGGTGACTGTCTTACCTGACAATGGAGGGATCCATTTGAAGGTTGCATGTAAGATGCAGAGGCAGTTGAAGCAACTGCAGGCCACTGCATAGACCTATTGGTCCATAGAGAGGGAGGAGTCACACACGGTACCTACGTACCTAGGCTGGGGTGGTGCAGAAACTGTCGTCCCACCAGGTGATAAATGCAAAAACAACAATTGATGGACAGAATGCAGAACAATGTCATACATTCACCCCAGTACAGAGATCTGGGCCTAAATCCATCGTTTATTTGCACTCCACACCACCCCAGTTCAGACATGGCCATATGCAAATCAGCCTTGACCCTGTGCCTCATGGGAATAGTCCAGCCCAAACTGCCAAGCCATGTTTTTCCTGGACCGGAATCGAGCATCCTAGAACCGTTTTCTGGCTATCAGCCGCCTTCAGCCAGGATAGCTTAACTCCAGTGGTGTGGAGAGCATGGTACTCACGTCTGAGCATACTCATCCCATTCGGGGTGACAAATGCAAAAACAACAGTTGATGGACAGAATGCAGAACAATGTCAAGTGGTGTCAAAAAAAAAAGTCAAGTCAAAAGATTTATATAGCGCGCTACATACCCAGAGGGTCTCAAGGCGCTTGTAGAAGGGTGGGGAGTTACTTGTCGAATATCCACGTTTTGAGTTGCTTTCTGAATGCTAGGTGGTTCTGAGTAAGGCGAAGGTGAGTGGGAAGTGAGTTCCAAGTTTTAGCTGCTAGGTAGGAGAAGGATCTACCTCCCATGGTGGTTTTGTTGATGCGAGGTACAGTTGCAAGGGCTTGGTTGGAGGATCGTAGCTGGCGGGAGGGGGTGTAGAAGGATAGTCGTGTGTTGAGGCATTCGGGTCCGATTTCGTAGAGTGCTTTGTGTGCGTGGGTTAGGAGCCGGAAAGTGATTCTCTTATTGACGGGGAGCCAGTGGAGGTTTTTCAGGTGATCAGAGATGTGTTCATTACGCGGGATGTCTAATATGAGCCTGGCTGAGGCGTTCTGGATGCGTTGTAGTTTTTTCTGGAGTTTTGCGGTGGTGCCGACGTAGAGGGTGTTTCCCTAGTCCAGTCGGCTCGTGACCAGAGCGTGGGTGACTGTTTTTCTAGTTTCAGTAGGGATCCAGCGAAATGTTTTTTTGAGCATGCGAAGAATGTTGAAGCAAGATGAAGAAACGGCGTTGACTTGTCTGTTCATTGAGAGTGAGGAATCCAGGATGACGCCCAGGTTCCGTGCGTGGTCCGTCGGGATGGGTGCTTTTCCAAGGGCATCTGGCCACCAAGAGTCGTCCCAGGCGGAGGGGGAGGTACCTAAGATGAGGACTTCTGTTTTGTCTGAGTTAAGTTTCAGACGGCTGTGCTTCATCCATTCGGCTACTTCTTTCATTCCTTCGTGTAGGTTGGTTTTGGCTGTGTTAGGGTCTCTGGTGAGTGATAGGATCAGTTGAGTGTCGTCGGCGTAGGAGATGATGTTGAGGTTATGTTGGCGTGCGATGGCCGCGAGGGGACTCATGTACACGTTGAAGAGGGTGGGACTGAGTGAGGACCCTTGAGGTACGCCGCAGATGACTTCAGTGGCCTCTGACTTGAATGGTGGGAGGCGGACTCTCTGGGTTCTTCCGGAGAGGAACGAGGTGATCCATTCCAGTGCTTTTCCTTGGATTCCGATGTTTTTGAGGCGCTGTAGAAGGGTGCTATGGCAGACTGTGTCGAAGGCTGCGGAGAGGTCGAGGAGGATGAGGGCGACTGTGTCCCCATTGTCTAGTAGAATTCGAATGTCGTCTGTTGCTGCGATGAGGGCGGTTTCGGTGCTGTGCTTGGCTCGGAAGCCGGACTGTGAGGAGTCGAGGGATTTGTTGGTTTCGAGGAATGCGGCGAGCTGGTTGTTGACAGCTTTCTCGATGACTTTGGCCGGGAATGGAAGGAGTGAGATAGGGCGGTCATTTTTGAGTTCGGTGGGGTCAGCTGTGGGTTTCTTCAGGAGGGCACTTAGTTCGGCATGTTTCCAGCTTTCCGGGAAGGTTGCGGAGTTGAGGGAGCAGTTGATGACGTCTCGGAGGTGCGGTGCAATGATGGAGTCTGCTTTGTTAAAGATGTGGTGAGGACAAGGGTCTGTGGGGGATCCTGAGTGGATAGAGTTCATCAGACGGATGGTGTCCTCAGTGGAGATTGGCTTCCAGTCATTGAGGATGTTCAGGGGGGGTGGGGGTCCTGCAGGGGATTGGGTGGGTTGGTCTTCGGGTTGGTTGTCGAAGCTGTTGTGGATGTCTGCAATTTTGTTGTGGAAGAATGAGGCTAGGGAGTCGCAGAGGGCTTGAGAGGGGGTGATGTCGTTGGAGTTGGCTGAGGGGTTGGTAAATTCCTTGACGATGTTGAATAATTCCTTGCTGTTGTGGGCGTTGTTATCTAGACGGTCCTTGAAGGCTGCTTTCTTGGCATTTCGGATTAGTTGGTGGTGTATGCGGGTGGCGTTTTTGAAGGCGTCCTTGGTGTTGGTGGTTGAGTCTTTTTTCCAGGCCTTCTCGAGGGAGCGACAGAGTTTCTTGGATTTCTTAAGATCATCGTTGAACCAGGAGGCCTTCTTGCTGCTTAGTTTGATTACATTCACCCCAGTACAGAGATCTGGGTCCAAACAGGTGATGCTACATGCTGATGGTTTCCTTATGAGGATGAGGACTCATGTCTCTGCGTATAGCACCACACAGCTGGTGATCACCCATGTTGCAACTGACAGCAATCCCTCCTGGAAGCCAGGTGTGGTGTGTTGGCGTTTTGTTGACGGAGAATATGAACTTTGTGTCCTTGTAGGTGGTGATGTTTAATGGTACCCTCAATCTTGCACCAGTTCTTCTCCATGTGTCATGCATCTGCCATCTTTGAGTTTGTTTGTGACTGAGGTGTCATTTCTTGCATGCTGCATGCTGCATGTTGCAGTTGCATAGTGGTGAAAGTGTGTATGCGCAGTTGGAGATACATGTCAGTAACATTTGTTCTAGCGCCATTGGTGACTACTGCATAGATGTGAGTGTTGCTGTTGATGGTGGTATGTAGCATCACCAAGTTGACTGAGCTACACTAACTGTGTGTGGGTCTGCATGTGGTCTGGGGTGGCTTGGAATTAACCGACAAGGAAGTGTATGCATTTGTAGTCACTAAATGTGAGTTTAGTGGGGTTGACGAACTAGTCAAGTGGCACATGCTAAGAATGTGTCAAAGGTGTGCCCTGCCTTGTCGGTCATTGTGGTGAAGATTTTGGACAGTCTGATGTTAGCAAACATTTACAGATTGTAATGGATTTTGTGTATTTGTGGTATGTGATTTGGAGCCTCCTCTCAGGAATGCGTACGTAATCCATGGAGTGGATGGTGTGGCATCTGATGATGTTGATGGTGCGGGTGAAGTGTTCCTGCCCTCAGTGGTCCCTCAAGGCAATGGGGCTGCTTAGTGTTGTTTTGTGGCAGCTCAGGACATGAAACAGCTTGTGTTGTGCGGCGGGCAGGCCTTGCAGCAGCAGCAGCATCAGAACTTAACGTGATCCGTGTCTGGTGTGTCCTATTGCCATTTGAAAGTTATCATGCCATTGAATTTGAGGACGGAGGATGAGTGCAATGGTTAGACGTTAGGAGAGCCAGGGTGCCTGTTGGTGTGTGTGTTATGTCTGCAGTTGTGCAGACATAACATTGTAGCACAGTAGGAGTGCCAGTGATGCAACCGCGCAGCACACACAATCAAAAGCGGATCAACTATGAGGCAACACAATTAGCATTGATGCTGGTAACCAGTCCGAAGCGACAGAAGGCTAACATGAAATACAACATAGCACAAATCACACAACACAAAACCATCCACACTAACAACACAGCCTGCATAACCAATAATGAACACATCTCTCCATCACATGTCACAGGTAATCAAGGATATGCACAATGCCCGTGGATGATGACACCCCTCCGAAACCCCACTACCCAGGCACAGAGGCAGTATAATGCGGCCCACAGACGCACCCGGTCCATTGTGGAGCACACATTTGGTGTGCTAAAGTCACACTTCCATAGCCTGGACATCACAGGTGGCAGGCTGCTGTACAGTCCCGAAATGGTGAGAAAAATCATCCTAGCAGTTGTGTATTGCACAATATATGTGTGCGCACCAATGCTCCAAGGATCCAAGTGCCTGCTGGACCGGACGATGACTAGGATGAGGATGAAGACGAGGCAGGTGGAGCACACACCACATGTAATGCAACAGGAATTGCCCGAAGGAACCGAATAATAAACAATTTCTTCAGCTAAGCACGTCACATTGTGACAGTCCCCATCAAAAGTATATCACTGCAAAATGACCCCAAACACGGTTTGTGGCAATAAAAATACACTACAAACATACCCTGTCTGCATTTTACTGTCCTGCATAAGTACATCACTATGAAAAGAGTACATAGCACATTGATTGCAAAGAACATCACAATACTCAATTAATGGTGGGAATGTCTCCTCAGTAAAGAGATGCACTTCAGTGTGTCAAATGTGCCAAAGAACACTTTTACTTGTGTAAATTGTGCTACTAACTCTAATACTTGGTGTGTCCTGTTGTGTAAATAATGAGACATAGGTTGTCCTCTGTGCACAAATCCTAATTGTAGGGTGTCGTTTTGGGGCAGCATGTCAATAGAGCGCGACCGTTGTGTTAATTTATGCAATTTAGGGTGTGACATGGGGTGAAATATGACAAATGGGCATAAAATGGGGTAAAATATGAAAAATGGGCGTGAATGGGGTCAAATAGGAAAAATGGGCATAAAAGATGAAAAATGGGTGTGAAAGGGGGTCAAAGGTGACAAATGTGTGTGAAATGAGGTCAAAAATGAAAAATGGGCATAAAATGGGGTAAAAGATGAAAAATGGGCGTGAAATGAGGTAAAATATGAAAATTGGTCGTAAAATGGGGTAAAAGATTAAAAATGGGTGTGAAATGGGGTACAATATGAAAAATGGTCGTGAAATGGGGTTAAAGATGTTTTTGAGGGTGTCATCTGCTATTACCTTTGAACCTACTTCCACCTCAATTTTATAAACCACCAAGATAAATTGCTGGACCACACACCGGACGTGGCAGCCGGACCACCCGCAGCCCTGAGACACCAACCAGACCTCCCTCTCCAAATGGACACCAGGCACCGATGAAGGCACCGCCTACACCATAAAAGTCATCCACTCGGGGGCTCACAGAGAGCCCTGGACCCCTCACAACTACCACAGAAATTCATCTGCCAATGCACATGAACCACTACTCAACATCAACACCACCTTCAAAACATGCACCTGCACAGACAAATGAAAACTGGTAGAGAAAATTGATTTTTAAAGCATGTTTCGAGATGTATTAACCTGTATCCTAGACCATATGAGTTTCAGCATAGGTAGACTGGGAATAGGCCAGAGATAGTGAGGTATGTGCTTTAAACTGAAAGCGTACTCTGTCAAGTTTGAATGTCTGACTGCCACCCTGTCTCTGCACTTCAATGCGTATTCTGATAAGTGTGGTACAGATAATGAGCCTAACTTAAAAATATACAGTCTGTCATACCCCTGCACATGGGATTTGAGGAGACAGACTTTTGTTTTGGGTCAGGGCTAGCACTCTGCATTCCATCTTTCTAATGAAACTTAGACAAAAGTGAGCTTGATTTGGCAATTTTGGATGTGACGCAAGTAGGATGCAGAGGAAGCCAAAAAAACTTTAATCACTATTGCGAGGCTATCAAATTGAAGATAAGCATGGGAAAACAAAGATAATTACGTTTGGGGGAAAAGTAAACTGTATAAATGGCAGCTAGGCAGTAGTAGAATAGAGGTTGTGTCTTCCTATAAGTATCTGGGCATGACATTTACCAGTCAGCTGAGTTGGACCTTACGTAAAGAATTTGTGGAGGTGAGCACATTAGCTACGACAGGGGGACTTGATCGCTGCAAAAAGAATTATGGCGGCCCCTCCTGGTCTCTCCTCTTAAGCGCTTATAGCGCAATAGTCCCCACGAAATGCATCTATGGGGCCAAGCTCTTTGCCATCAGTACGGAGGGAGGTTGGGATGGGGCGAAAACAAATGTCTAAAATATGTTGGCCCTCCCCAAAGGTGCAATGTCCCAGGCAATAAGATTAGAAGCTAATTTGGCTGGAACTTAGCCCTTATACCTAGCGTATAAATAAACTCTGCCCTTTTCGGATAAATTATTGGCCCCAAAAACTCAGAAGATATCAGCCTGTTGTACCACTGAAATAGAAAGAAGTGAATTATAGTGGGCAAGGAAGATAAAAAAAAGATTGAAATACATTGCAATAACCTTAAAACTAGAAATAAAAATAGCTGAAGCCCCAATCACTAAAGCAGATTTAAAATCAGCATGTAAAAGAGAATCTAAACTGGCGGACTTGGAATATTTAATAAACAAACTCTCAGCAAAGTACATGTTAGATTAATGGGAAAATATGAAAGTATATTCGGCATTACCAGATGCTCGACTATGTTCATTATTATTAAAGTTATGGACAGGATTAACTGTATGTTATGTAAGAGCTGAGAAATGTGAAACCCTTTTAAATCAAGAGAATAGCTGCACATGTGGACTGCCATTTCATAATCTTAATGTTCATGTTTTAATTGATTGTTGTCATTTTTATAGGCCACATTGCTTGATTTTAAAACCTCTATTAAAAAAATATAATATCAATTGTTGAAATGATACACTAGAACTTCTATTAAGGATGGAATTTTTTATGTGACTTGTGCACTGGCTAAGTTCCTTAAATATTGTTTGGATTAGTGTTTTAGGGGCACATGCATCAAAAGTCATCTTTGCGGTTCCTTAATAGTGATTATTAAGAAATCGCTATTACGGAATTGCAAAAACAAATGCATCAAAAAAATCGCTATATATTAGTGATTCAGTAAAAATTGCTAAATCAAATAGCGATCCGGCTAATACCGAATCACTAATAGCGGTTTACCCATATTGCTGCATTGGTATGACATCACAACCAGGAAGTGAATCAGGGAATGTACACACCTGTTCACAGAGAGAGTCAGAGAAGGAGGCAGACTGATGGAGCTGAGCAGGAACACGCTGTTTTTGAAGCTGAATCTGTTTGAAAATAACAGTATGGCCACAGAAACAGGGGACAAGAAAGGCGAAGGAAGGAAAAGGAAGCTGAAATTCAGCAAAAAAGAACTGGAAATCCTCATTGAGGAAGTGGTGTTTAGCCACAATAATCTCTTTGGCAAACTGTCCCTGCAGGTTGCAGAGTCAGTTAAAAGAAAAATTTGGCTGGTTATCCAAGCAAAGGTAAATGCTGTGGGGGTCACAGACTTGCGCAGCCGAGCAAAAGAGAGGGTGGCTGCAAGACTTGCAGAGACAAACAAACTGGAGGGGGATCATCTACGGAACGTGCCAACACACCCCTGGAGGACATGGTAGAATCCACACTGCAGCCAGCGGCAGTTGTCGGCATCACTCAGATTGACATCTCTGAACAGGCTGGTACCTCACAAGGTAAGACCACTGCTAAATATCTTTTAATGTTAAATGTACCAAAAAATAGCCCCCAATGCAGATCATGCGTAGTGTAGCACCCCTTAGTCCAGTCCACTTTTTGCTTGCAATACCCAAAGGCATTATGGGAGTAGTATACAGGCAAATGTAAGGGCAAGGCAAGTAGGGACCAAAACAACTTTAGTGCAGCAGAGTACAGCAAGGAAGTGACTAAAGTAGACTTTGTCCATAACAAAAGTTACTTCATTAGACATTTGCATGCGCCATGTCACACAAATGCACAGAAAAAATGACTGAACTTGCACTGTTTAAAATCACAGATGCAGCTGCGTGGGAGAGTGACGTGGCTGATGTCCACGAGTTACAGGAACCAGATACAATGTCTGAGGGGGAACCAGAAGTGCCAGCATCCTCACCCATACCTGCTACAACTCGACGCAGTCAAAAAGTGGCACCACTGCCTGATTTAGAGAGCGAGGAGGAGAGCCAAACAGAAACTCTCACACAGCAGGCTGCTCATAGACCACCACCAAAAACAGAGGTACCTGTGTGGTGCAGGTCAGTCCATTTCCGCAGGAGGAGGGGCCACGCAATCCTGACAGCCGCAGAAGACAAAGGGGCTGCTGCCTGGAGTGGGCTGGAGGGCAAGATGCTCAGGGTCCAGCGCCTGCAATGCAAAAACATGAGAATAATGCAGGGCCAACTGGGGACAATGGAAACACACATGGGGGACATCTGTGACTGCCTGAGAGAGCTCACCACTGCTTTTGTGGAACGGCAAAGGGCAAACACTGAAAACCTTGCAAATGTTACAACAGCTATGCATGACATGGGCAGGGTCATCCAGGATGACCATGCCTCCCATGGTAGGAGACATCACAATTTGATGGGGTACTTGGACAGTTACACCAGGGCCATCAATATGCTGAGCATTAAAACAGCCCAGCTTTCCCACCATGCAAGTGAAGATGAGCCACTGCTGCGGGGATGACAAGGGGCCTCATCTAGGTCACTAATGCAGTGGAACAGCTCCAGACTTCTGCAGCTGGTGGCAACAACTTTCTTGAAGGGGGATAGTGAGGAGTCCTCAAGCCTCAGTAGCCTACTGGCACCTGTAACAAATCCCAGGAGGCACAGTACTAGGAGCAACACTGGCACAGAAGGCTTAGCAAGGGATGTAGTTGAGCCTACTGAGAGGCCCCCTGGAGTGCTTGGTCAGAGAAAGTGAAAACAGGGACATGTACTATTCTGGTGAGGTAACCAGCAGCATGTACATTGTTCCCACTGACGTTTAAGTGCCAATGCAATGTCATACAGTTTACTTTATTCACACTACACTTGTCTGCACCTGGTATTTTGCATTAACACTACCACAATATTGTTACATTAAACCATTGAGAACCTACTGTGTTGTCTTGTGATTACCCACCTTAAAAGTAAACTTGAGTGATTTCTGCATGTATCTGTCTCCCCCTCCTACATATGTGCTGCACTCCGCTTGTGGTGGTTGTCTTGGCTTGATGTCTACCTCAGGCTCGCTGTCAAAGTGTCCATGGGAATGCCCCTATAAGTGGCTATGTTGTGCAACATTGCACATGTGGCAACAATTTTGTAGCAGGTATCTGCCCTGTACTGCAATGCACCACCAGTTTTGTGGAGGCAGCTGAACCTAGATTTGAGTAAGCCAAATGTCCAGACAATTACGTTGCATGTGGAGATATGTGCTGAATTATATCGCTGCTCACTTGGATTCATGTATGGCGTCAGTATAAAGGAGCGCACAGCGTATGCGCTTTCACCTACAGGGAAATAAACAATAACTTTACTCACTGCTATGTGTCACTATGGTTGACGAGTCTGGAAGACAGTATAATATCTGTTTACCAAGCACATATCCTTTTCCAAATTCACCCACGAGGAGCCGTTTGTGTATGCCACTGTGTCTGAAGATGTAGGAGTCATGTTCACTGCCAGGGTAACTTGCCACTATGTCTGTTATGATGTGTTTGGAATTGCAGATGACTTGTATGTTCAATGAATGTTATGACTTTTGGTTCCCGTAAATGTACTCATTCACTGAGGGGGGGACAAATGGCTACATGCATCCCATCAATGCAACACATTACGTGGGGAAATTGTGCTATTTGATAGAATTCAAGTTTATTTTGTTGCAATTCCTGTGGTGTTGTGGGGAACTTAATGTGGTGCTGTATCATTTGCAGCATGGCATCAAGGAATGAGTTAAAAAAGCGTGATATTGCACTTTGAGAGACACCTCCAGCAGTGGCAATTACTCCCTGGAAGCTACCTGATGCTAGGAGGTGCAGGGAACATAGGACCTACACATGATTGGGGATGACAAGTGTCCTGTGAGTATGACGCTGCAGCAGTGGATCTAATTCAGCTATGAGATCAGTGATTGTGTCTGCATTCAGCCTATATTTATCATAGGTCTCCTCCTCTATTTGCCCTAGCAAAGTAACACACACTCTGAAAATGCACTCCTGTGTCTTCCTTATTCTCTGTGCTGCTGGTCGTAGCCTCATTTTCCTCACCATGACGTAGAGCGCTGTCATTGTGAATCATTCTGATGTATTCTGGGCCTGTTTAAGTAGTTTGCTGATGATTGGCACATGATTTGTCCAATTTGTAATGGTTACCATCTGGTTTCATTTGTTCTTATTTAAGAAATGCTAATTGCGATTTTTTGTAGATTCGCAAATAGCAACTTTTTTATGCATAGCTTTAGCGATTCTCAATTAGGATTTACCTATTACAGATTCGCTAATTCAGATTTGCTATTTAACTATTCGCAAAACGTAGTGATTTTGATACTGATTCTGCTAATTTGTTTCATGCATTGCATTTGGCTATTTTGCAATCACAAATGGCCTTTTTTTGCAAGTTGCAAGGTTTGCGATAGCAAAATAGCTTGATGCATGTGCCCCTAATAGTGTAAATAGTAGGGGCTTGGAGCTTTTAGTGTATTATGTTGAATTGGTATTTATATGGTATATTTTATAAAATATGTTAATTTTTTTAAAGACAGTGGGGCATATTACCAATAAATAGCGATAATTATCGCTATTGCTTGTTTAGCGTGAAAAAAGTATCGCCGAGCTGCGCCGATTTTTGCCGCAGATAAACCTTGGTATTACCAAGGTTTATCGCAAATGCGATAAAAATCGGCCGCAATGCATGAATATCGCTGAAAAGTCAGCGATATTCATGCATTACTGAGCTAAAGCTCTTAGCCATGTTTTCCACCTCCCATTGGATAACATGGCTAAGATCTGCTCAGGGCAGGTGTTAGCTTTTGGAGATATTCACGCTTAGCGCGAATATCTCCAAAAGTTGGTAATTGGAGATAGCGATGTTAGCGACTGTTTCCAGTCGCTAACATCTTGGCACGCCCACTTTGCATTTCATTAGTGAAAAATATCACTAACATGCAAAGTGGGGCCCAAGATGGTCGCTATTTCCTACTAGCTGTCGCTAACTGGTGTTAGCGACAGCTAGGTAATAGGGAGATAATTTTATCTCCGCTTTCTTGGCTTTTAAAGCCAAAAAAGCGGAGATAAACCCCCTTGATAATATGCCCCAGTATGTTTTAAAGATGGTGTCTAAACATTAATAAAGAATAAAGTTTAAAAAAGTGAGCTTTAAAACATGTTGCTAGATGCATTTACCTGTATCCTATTCCCTATACGTCTCTTCAAAAAGTAGGGCATACATAGTAAGGTGTGTGTTTTAGATTATAAGTGTACTGTGAAATTTGAATGTCTGACTGCTACCATGTGTTAGGTATGTGTGCACTTCTACTTTTATTATGAAATCTAAGGGTGCGGCTGAAGACCCTAACTTAAAAACTACACAGTCTAACATATCCCTGTGATAAATATTATCAGAACTATTTCATCTTTCATTTCCAGAAGTAGAGATCTGTTTGCTAGACAGGACTGATGGAAGCATTTGAATACACCGGTTCATACCTGTCTATCCAGTATAATTAGTAGAACGTGATTGATGTAGACTATGAAAGGGTATACCAATTCATACAATTTTTCTGACAGACATTTTGCCATTTACAGCTTTCCTAATATACTTAGTTAGAAGTCCTACCTATTTATTGCTAATGGAAATAATGGCAGTCTAATTTAAATAACTGGTTAGTGATTGTTATGAATAATATTATCTGAATATTTTAAACATATTAGGTTATGTAAGATACTATTAAAACTGTTCTATGTTTTTTAGATATGTACTTTACTTAATGAAAGAGACTTAAAGATGGCAAGAAAACATGAAACGAGAAGAGCACAAAAAAATGTACTACTTAAAGAAGAGTGAAAAGAAGAAATTAGAGGGCACTTAATATTATACAGGAAAAAACATCTTCTGGCAAGAGAACTAAACAGTTTCTTAAAACGGTATGAGAATTCAAAAGGGTAGAAAATGTTCAAAAGAAAACTTCAACAACTTAGAAACAAAAGACGATTACTCATGTTGAAAGAACTTCACATTGTAGAAAAACAATACACCTGACAAGAAGGCAGAAACAGTATAGATATATAAGAAGAGTGTTTAGAAGTAGAGTCATTCATAATTTGATAAAGAATTTAAAATAGTATAAAAAGAAGAGCAGCTTATAAACAAAACCAACTGATTGATAGTGTAGTAGATAAAACATCTGAGTTGCAGCTAAAAAAAAGTATCTTAATATTGAACAGATTGAGATCCCTGGATAAAACAGTGGTGTTTATGGAGAAGAAAAGCAAAGGCTAAAGACTGGTTAATAAAACTAGCTTTTGTAAAACATTTACTGGTGAATGGAAACACACTTCCAGCACTGAGCCTTTCTTTCATGCAGAAAGCTATTTTTAAGAAAACTCATGCAGTTGATAAGAGTGGTTAATGTTATAAGGTGAAAAATGGTTCTCCCATTCCAAAAGAAAAAAATGAGTCCTAGAATGTAAAAGAAGTGATAGCTGAAGAAGTTCAAGAAAGGTGTACACAAGATCCTGTATTTAAATAGAATTGTGGCCGTATTTGCAGTATTAAACTGGAGTCTATTGATATATTGCAACATTTTTTATAACAATATGCTAAAAAAAAGTGCTAAACAGAAAATGGCCTTGTTACAAGGACTTGATCAATGTAAAATTAGGAAATATACTAAGTTACAGGGACATTCTCTGGCTTGTCTTTCAAGGAAAGTGTGCCAAAGCACTTTTCATCATTAAAGAATGTTAGCTGTCCACTACACTGAAATGCGGAAGTAAGGAGACTTTACTATGTAAAAACGCCTACATTATGTTTAAGTGAAATGAATACAGCTCTTTTGCATGGTTCTGTAGCAGAAGGGCAGGACGTTTGTGGTGATGTACAGTTTTATTTTTCTTTGGTTCTGAAGAGGAGTGTAGAGAAAAGGAGAACTTGATGTCTGCAAGTATAGTAGAACAGGATAGAGAGATCAGTATTGACCATTTTGCAGAAGAAATTACAAAGTTTAACACTTTTCTCTGAAAAATTCAACTATGTATTAATTGTCGACGCACTCACTATAACAGTCAAACTAGGAATGTTGACTAATATTTAAAAATCGAAAAAGAAAACAATAACAATAATAAGTGGCAACAATTTGCTGTTTATTTGTAGAAGAACAATTTCACTTGTCCACTGCTCAAGTTATATGTAAGTAAATTAGAAGAAAACAAAATGCCAGCTAGAGCAGTACATAACAACTTAGGGGCCAATTATGATGTCTGTTAGAAAGCCTCCAACTGCTAGTCGGAGGCTTTCCAACCGCAGTCTGAGGCTTTCCAACGACATGGTCGGTTTGCATTCCGACCACCCAATTACGATGTCAGCGGTCGGACCATCAACTGCCAGTCACTCCGACTCATTGCAGACCGTCTCTTTGAGTCTTCCTGTTGGTTGGAACAGTACCATAATCTCCTATGGGTGGCGTTTCTGGCCTGTCTGACATGGAAAGGCTGTCGGAAAGTGTTGGATCCAGCCCTTTTGGCAGGTTCACCCCGAAACTTTTTGCTTTTTCCTAGCCTATTTCTGTAACCTGGTGTTGGTGATTTTAGGCCTCTGCGCACTTTTTCACTGTGGTCCAGTGTAAAGTGCGTGCTTTCTCTATGTATGTGTGGTGAGACTGGCCTGCCCTCCCATAGGAATGCATGGGGAATAAATGTATGTCCATGGTAGTTCCTGTTGTGTGGGGAGTGCAGGGTCGAGTTTGGTATGTGCGGACTCGTGAGATTGAATGCTGCGCGATGATGTGCGTGGATTTTATGTGTTTAGTGTGGAAGTGGCACTTCTAGAAGTGGGCCTGTCTGTGCAGTAAATGTGAATTGACTGTCCGGCTTGTGATTGGCTGGAGCTGGCTGGTGTGCCTGGCTCCAGGGATCAGGATAGGTCTGCTCCGGTGGTGAATGAGGAGATCTGCATGTTGATGGCAGGGAGGGGTGCACCCAGGACCTGAATAGCGCTGGGCTTCCCATCCACAATGCCGGCTCCGCCCCCTGTGGTGTGTCTGATGTCCCTGGCCTGTCTTGTGAATAGGGCTGGGCTTTCCCTCCACAATGCTGGCTCCGCCCCCTGAGGTGTGTCTGATGTCCCTGGCCTGTCCTGTGAATAGGGAGAGGGGCTGAGCAAAACAAAGTGCTCAGGAACCAGTTGCGTCTGGTTCGGCCCTTGCCTGCACCTGTAACAACAAAAGATTTCTGTGTATAAAAGGAGGCTGTGACCTTATGTTAAATGTTCTTGTTTTTCCTGACTTGAATCTATCAGGGCCGTGCTGCTGCTTGGGCCCAGGGGAAGGCTTGCCTCCCTGGGCCCTGCCCAGCCCCTGGATTGCTGGAACCCTTCTTGTTGTAGGGGTCATCTCTGGGGCGTTTTTGTGCTGTGTCCCCGGGCTGAAGGAATCTCAATGGGCCTGAGAAGAGCTGGCTCCCTGTTTTGAAGTCCCACGAATAAAAGGACTTCACCCCCCGCTTCCCTGAGCTCTACTGAG
This sequence comes from Lissotriton vulgaris, assembly GCF_964263255.1. NCBI lineage: Eukaryota > Metazoa > Chordata > Amphibia > Caudata > Salamandridae > Lissotriton > Lissotriton vulgaris. Next base: position 412,187,155 of record NC_141689.1, on the reverse strand, counting down.
AGAGTTCTGTAATTCTTGGATTGCGCAGCCCATGTGGGTGCCTCTGGAAGTTGTACCCGTGTTGGGAAGCCAATGGCCAGAGAAGAGCTGGCTCCCTGTTTTGAAGTCCCAGGAACAAAAGGACTTCACGCCCGCTTTCTTGAGCTCTACTGAGAGAGTTCTGTCCTTCTTGGAGTGCATGGCCCATGTGGGTGCCTCTGGAAGTTGTACCTGTGTTGGGAAGCCAAGGGCCAGAGAAGATCTGGCTCCCTGTTTTGAAGTCCCAGTAACAAAAGGACTTCACCCCCAGCTTCCCTGAGCTCTACTGAGAGAGTTCTGTCCTTCCTAGAGTGCGTGGCCCATTTGTGGTGCCTCTGGTAGTTGTACCAATGTTGGGAGGCTGGAAACCAAGGTTGGAGAGACTGTGCTACAGAAACGTTTTCGCCTCGCTCACTTGTGGGCCGCATCACTTCGCTGCGAACATCGTCGCAGAGCCATCGCATCGAGAGCTGCGAGAGAGAGATCGCCGCTGGATCGTGCATCGTCGCCCCGGAGATTGTTGCAGCTCTACGAGATCATCGCATCGTGCTTTTGCAAGAACAAACTTCCTACGGAACCTACGCACCAGAATCCATACAAGTGCAGGGGCGAGTTTGGTATGTGTGGACTCGTGAGATTGAATGCTGCGCAATGATATGCGTGGATTTTATGTGTTTAGTGTGGAAGTGCCACTTCTAGAAGTGATTCAGAAAAGGGGGTGGTGATGAACAGAGTGTCTGAATTAAGCAGACCACTCTTCCCCAGTCCAAAGATCAGGGCTTGATACATCACCGTTTTTTAGCTCACTGCCCCATCCCAGCTCAGAACTTGGCTATATGCAAATTAGTCTGACCCTGGCCCAGTGCATCATGGGAACAGGGCAGACCAAACTACCAAGCCAATTCTTATACTGGCAAGGAAACAAGCTACCGGGGACCGGTTTCTGGCATTTCAGCCGTCTTCGGCCCGGCTTGCTTGAATCCTGATGGTGCAATGAGCTAGGGACTCACATCTGAGTATACCCTTCCACGCTTATGGTGGACAAAAATGATTCAGAAAAGGGGGTGGTGATGAACAGAGTGTCTGAATTAAGCAGACCACTCTTACCCAGTCCAAAGATCAGGGCTTGATCCATCACCGTTTTTTAGCTCACTGCACCATCCCAGCTCAGAACTTGGCTATATGCAAATTAGTCTGACCCTGGTCCAGTGCATCATGGGAACAGGGCAGACCAAACTACCAAGCCAATTCCTATACTGGGAAGGAAACAAGCTACCGGGGACCGGTTTCTGGCATTTCAGCTGTCTTCGGCCCGGCTTGCTTGAATCCTGATGGTGCAATGAGCTAGGGACTCACATCTGAGTATACCCTTCCACGCTTATGGTGGACAAAAATGATTCAGAAAAGGGGGTGGTGATGAACTGAATTAAGCAGACCACTCTTACCCAGTCCAAAGATCAGGGCTTGATCCACCCCCTTTTCTGAATCGTTTTTGGCCACTATAGGTGTGGCAGGGTATACTCAGACATGAGTCCCTTTCTCACTGCACCATCAGGATTCAAGCAAGCCGGGCCGAAGACGGCTGAAATGCCAGAAACCGGTCCCCGGTAGCTTGTCTCCTTTCTGGTGAAGAATTGGCTTGGTAGTTTAGTCTGCCCTGTTCCCATGATGCACTGGGCCAGGGTCAGACTAATTTGCATATAGCCAAGTTCTGAGCTGGGATGGTGCAGTGAGCTAAAAAACGGTGATGGATCAAGCCCTGATCTTTGGACTGGGTAAGAGTGGTCTGCTTAATTCAGACACTCTGTTCATCACCACCCCCTTTTCTGAATCACTTCTAGAAGTGGGCCTGTCTGTGCAGTAAATGTGAATTGACTGTCCGGCTTGTGATTGGCTGGACCTTGCTGGTGTGCCTGGCTCCAGGGGTCTGGATGAGTCTGCCCCTGTGGTATATGAGTAGATCTGCATGTTGATGGCAGGGAGGGGTGCACCCGGGACCTGAATAGCGCTGGGCTTCCTCTCCACAATGCCGGCTCCGCCCCCTGTGGTGTGTCTGATGTCCCTGGCCTGTTATGTTATGTTATGTTATGTTATGTTACAATGTTTTTGTATAGCGCAAATCACCACTGGTCTCTAAGCGCTTTCACAGAAAAAGTACATAACCTACTGTAACCCAGGACGCCATTCCGCCATCAAACCCCGTTAGGAAATTGATGTTACCTTTTTAAACAGGTAGGTCTTTAAATTCTTTCTAAAGGAGAGTAAAGTTGAGTCCCCCTGCAAAGTTGCAGGTAGCTCATTCCAGAGTTGCGGAAGGAGTACTGATAGGGCTCTGCCACCTTTAGATTTCTGCTTAAATCTAGGTTGAATTAGTTTACAGGCTTTACCAGAGCGCAGAGCTCTACCCGGGGTGTACTTCCTCAAGCGCTCTTTGATATAATTAGGAGCCTTTCCAAAAATGGTTTTATGGGCCATACAAAGACATTTGAACTGCACTCTAAGTTTAATGGGCAGCCAGTGCAGCTTCAAGAGAAGGGGGGTCGCATGAGAGCTCCTTGGCAGAGAAAAGATCATCCTAGCTGCATCGTTCTGCCCCACCTGCAGTTTCCTCAGGAGTTTCTGCGTGAGGCCCAGGTACAGAGCATTACCATAGTCCAGCCGAGATATGACAGTGGCGGATACTATGGATTGCAGGGTAGAGGTGGACAAGATGGGTACCAGCTTCCGGAGTTGCCTGAGCACTCCCACACAGGAACCTACCACCGCCGAGACTTGGGGGGCCATAGAAATATCTGCATCAATTTTCAGGCCTAGACTTTTTACCACTGTTCCGGGGGTTGGCATAGTCCCTAATTCTGGAGGCCAGAACAGCTCACACCAAGGATTTTCTTGATTGGCAATAACCAGCACCTCCATTTTCTCAGCGTTGACTTTCAGGAGGCTGCTCGTCATCCAAATTATGGTGAAACTGAGCAAGTTCTTTACCGAATCCTGTGCCTCCTTGGAATTCTCCAACTGAACCAGCAGTTGGGTGTCGTCGGCGTAGTTAAAAACTTGGCAATTTCTGTGCGTTAGCTCCTCTATAATGGGTTGAAGGTGGATGTTAAATAACAGGGGAGATAGTGCAGACCCCTGAGGAACACCCCAGGTCACAGCACTGGGCTCGGATAATTGGTCTCCCAGCTGCACTCTTTTGGTCCGGCCAGTAAGAAAGGACTTAAGCCAATTGAAAGCTTGTCCTGTTATTCCCGACTTCGCGATGCAGTCAAGCAGAATAGTATGGCTGACCGTATCAAATGCTGCTGACAGATCCAGTAGAATCAGGGCAAATGGCTGTTTATTGTCTGCCGTGATTCTCAGATCGTCAGCAACTGTGGCCATGACCAATTCTGTGCTATGCTGTTGGCGGAAGCCCGCCTGCCTTGGATGAAGTAAGCCATTATCCTCCAAATGGCCTGCCAGCATGGTCAGAACGTGTTTTTCCAGGATCTTTCCTAAAAATGGGAGTTGGGAAATAGGCCTATAGTTCTTTGGACCCTTAATGGCTGCTCCTGCTTTCTTCAGGAGGGGGATGACCCTGGCTTCCTTCAGATTCGTTGGAACGTATCCCGACTTTAGGGACCTGCTTAATAAGTTCAGTAGATGTCTTTCCAGGCCGGGCAAGGCCATTTGAAATATTCTGGGGGGGAACGGATCCATACTTGATCCTGATTTGATTTGGCAGGCGATAGCTGACAAACTCCCTGCATCCAAACCTGGGAAACTATTCAAGTTACTGATCAACTCCCGAGAGATAGGGGCCACTATGAGAATGGAATCAACTGAGCTTTTTGTGATGTCTCCAATGATATCCTGTACTTTTTGAAGAAAGAATCTCTGGAAAGTGTCACAATCCGGGCGGTCATTTACTGGGGCTTTACTATACCTCTGTGTTAATTCCCTGAGAATAGCAAAGATCTCCCTTTGTTTGTTTCCTGCACGTCCAATTCTGTCTTCATAAAATGTTGCCTTCCTCAACAGTATGTCAGTCTTGTACTCTGACATAAGTGCTTTATAAATTACAGACTCTGCCTGGCTATAGTTAAGTCTCCACCTCCGCACCTCCGCTCCGCTTGCCGGAGAACTTGTTTTTTCCTTCCTAATGAGGCGTCGAACCAGGGGGCTCCCTTCCCTTTTTCTCTGGTCCTCTCCATCCGCTCAGGGATCAGAGTGTCCAGGGCAGCTCGAAACCAGGCCAGCAGAACTGTGATGTCTGAGTCAAGGCTTCCCTTACCCCTCTCTAGCGGTGGAAGGGAGAGAAGGGTGGAAATCAGAGACTCAACTTCCACCTTCTTCCAGGCTCGAACCTTTCTCCAGAGTGGGTCAGCTGTTGCCGATAAGATGTTATACGGCACCCAGCACCTGACCAAGAAGTGGTCTGACAATATGCAGGGACTAACATGGGTTATCTGTACATTGGGTATAGAGGACCAGATCAGGTCCAGAGTGTGACCCTTAACATGTGTTGGGCCAACCACTAGTTGTCGCAGATTCAGCGAGGTAAGGTTAATGTCAAATCCTGCTGCTATCGTGTCTCTGGGATCCTTGTCCCAATGATAATTAAAGTCCCCTACCACCAGCAGAGACTTGTATCTGGACTCCAAGTCAGTCAAGAACTCCAGAAAGGTTTCGTTAAAGTCTGGGGAGCTCTTGGGTGGGCGGTACACTACCACCATCATAATACAAGAGGTTTTCAATGAGATTTTTATACCCAGTAGCTCAGCGCATTCACAGTTTTCAGTGACCACCTGTGTCGCCATGAGGGTTTTCTTACAAATTATTGCGACTCCCCCTCCTCTACACTCCTTAGGGCGGTTACACCACAATGCATCATACTCTAGTGGCAGTGCCGCCAAAACATATGGGGTAGATGAGTCTCCCAGCCAAGTCTCGGTGAGGGCAAGGATATCAATGTCTCCATCCAGCAGGAGAGAAAAAACTTCCAGATGATGTTTTTGTAGGGAACGTGTGTTTAACAGAGCAACTTTTAGCCCTTGGATCATATGGGAGGCCGGCCGCTTTTTTGGCAATGATACACACTTTCTCCGTAAAAGGGATTCTACCTGTAGTCTAGCTGAAGTAATCTCATCTAGCGCTTCAGTCCCCTTCCTCAAAGCCAGGAGGGTAACCGCAGAATAGATGTAAGGTCGGCCAGAGGTCCCAGCCCCTAGGCCCGTCCTGGCGCGGACGGGCACAGACGGGCTTGCCTCTGGCGCGCCTCCGTCGCGCCAGTGTTCTGCCTGCTGCGCGTGCGCGCTAGCATCCTGGCCCTTGAATCGTAATTGGCAGGCAGCCCTCCAACACTAGAGCGCTACCCAAGACAGCGTTTAAAAATCACGGGCAGCGATTCTGAAGCAGCAGCGTGATAGACCAATTCTGTATGCACGCGCTAGCATCCAGATCCTTAAATAGCATTTGCCAGGCAGCCCTCCAACACTAGAGCGCTACCCAAGATGGTGTCTTTGGTGCGTCTCGAAACCCCTAGTCCCCCACTCAGAATGGCGGTCAGGAGTCGAGGCAGCGCGAGTCTCACCCAAATAGTGAGTGGTGATTGTCCAATTTTTATGTGCAAGCAATGTGGATCAAGGTCAAAACGTGCAAAAGAGCAGTGTCAGCAATTCCCCGCCCGCTATATCGGGTTCACTCTCATAAAAATAAATTTTGAAACTAATTTCAATAGTATAACATAAATTCTCGAAAACAGATCAGCTCAATTTTTAAAAAGAGATTAGTGCTCCCACAGCGTTTAAAAATCACGTGCAGCGATTCTGAAGCAGCAGCGTGATAGACCAATTCTGTATGCAGGCGCTAGCATCCAGATCCTTAAATAGCATTTGCCAGGCAGCCCTCCAACACTAGAGCGCTACCCAAGATGGCTTCTTGGGAGCGTCTCGAAACCCCTAGTCCCCCACTCAGTATGGCGGTCAGGAGTCGAGGCAGCGCGAGTCTCACCCAAATGGTGAGTGGTGATTGTCCAATTTTTATGTGCAAGCAATGTGGATCAAGGTCAAAACGTGCAAAAGAGCAGTGTCAGCAATTCCCCGCCCGCTATATCGGGTTCACTCTCATAAAAATAAATTTTTCAACTAATTTCAATAGTATAAAATAAATTCTCGAAAACAGATCAGCTCAATTTTTAAAAAGAGATTAGTGCTCTCACAGCGTTTAAAATTCACGGGCAGCGATTCTGAAGCAGCAGCGTGATAGACCAATTCTGTCCTGTGAGTAGGGCTGGGCTTTCCCTCCACAATGCCGATTCCGCCCCCTGTGGTGTGTCTGATGTCCCTGGCCTGTCCTGTGAATAGGGCTGGGCTTTCCCTCCACAATGCCGGCTCCGCCCCCTGTGGAGTGTCTGATGTCGCTGGCCTGTCCTGTGAATAGGGAGAGGGGCTGAGCAAAACAAAGTGCTCAAGAACCAGTTGCGTCTGGTTCGCCCTTTGCCTGCACCTTTGACAACGAAAGATATCTGTGTATAAAAGGAGGCTGTGACCTCATGTTAAAGGTTCTTGTTTTTCCTGACTTGAATCTACCAGGGGCGTGCTGCTGCTGGGGCCAGGGGAAGGCTTGCCTCCCTGGGCCTCCCCAGCCCCTGGATTGCTGGAACCCTTCTTGTTGTAGGGGTCATCTCTGGGGCCTTTTTGTGCTGTGTCCCCGGGCTTGAAGGAATTTTCAAGGGCCTGAGAAGAGCTGGCTCCCTGTTTTGAAGTCCCAGGAAAAAAAGGACTTCACCTCCGCTTCCCTGAGCTCTACTGAGAGAGTTCTGTCCTTCTTGGAGTGCGTGGCCCATGTGGTTGCCTCTGGAAGTTGTACCCATGTTGGGAAGCCAAGGGCCAGAGAATATCTGGCTCCCTGTTTGGAAGTCCCAGGAACAAAATGATTTCACCCCCAGCTCCCCTGAGCTCTACTGAGAGAGTTCTGTCCTTCCTAGAGTGTGCGGCCCATGTGTGGTGCCTCTGGAAGTTGTACCCGTGTTGGGAGGCTGGAAACCAAGATTGAAGAGACTGTGCTACAGAAAAGTTATCGCCTCGCACACTTGTGGGCCGCATCACGTCGCTGAGAACATCGTCGCAGAGCCATTGTATCGAGAGCTGCGAGAGAGATAGATCGCCGCTGGATTGCGCATCGTCGCCCCGGAGATTGTTGCAGCTCTACGAGATCATCGCGTCGTGCCTTTGCGATAACAAACTTCCTACGGAACCTACGCACTGGAATCCATACAAGTGGCCTTCCTCCCCATACAGACCGGACTCGTCGCAACACGCCCGCTGCTGCAGCGGTGTTGTCGCGTCGCCTGCCCCTGGTCTCAGGAGCAACGCATTGCTTGTTTTCCACCACACCAGCTTCTGCTTTTTGGAACTTTGTCGCAACTAAAGGTACTGTTGGCTAAGAGTGGCGCAGTTTTGTCCTAAGGTCCAGTGAGGGCCCCTGTTGCAGTTTGCTTCACAGCTGCCCAGCAAGTAGTGGGCAGCTGCACCATTTAGGTTTTCTTTCTAGGGACATGTCTCTGGACTAAGGAGTGAGTCGCACTCCTTCGCCCCTACTTTGGCCTTCCACAGCTGCACAGCACTTAGTGCCGGCTGCAGCGTTTAGGCCCTGTTCTTGCCTTCAGCTGCCCAGCAAGTAGTGGGCAGCTGCCACGTTTAGGTTTTGGTGCAGTGGCGCAACCTGGACCTTGAGATGAGTTAGGGGCTAAATGTGATTTATGTGCTAATGCTTTGGGTGCTAGGAAATGTACTGTGTAGTATGTTTGGCGCACCCTGTGTTCTGATACCGTTAGACATGTTTATGCTTAGGAGGTTGTTTTACCTAGTATAGTTATGCTAGTGAATTCATGGTTCCCTGCGTGATGTATGCCTAGGATGGTTAGGATTGCATAGGATGCACTTACCTTCTACCAGTGGTTACTGGTTGTGTGCTACATTTGCTATTTGGTGCTACAACTGTTCTATGTTCTAAGTGCTAGTTCTACCAAGTGCTTATTCCTGACAGTGGTCCCTGTGGCCCTGTCCAATGTACATAATCCCTTGTGAATATTGCCCATGCACAATGTATTTTGTGTGATTACTATCTGATGTATGTTGAGAATACCAAAGTTATCTTTATGTAACCTTGTGTGGAGTTCCTTTTGTGGTGTGCCTGGGATGTTGTTGCTGTGTGCATGCGCAAATGCTTTACACATTGACTCTGGGATAAGCCTGTCTGCTCGTGCCAAGCTACCAAGGGGGTGAGCAGGGGTTATCTTGGCATGTGACTCCCTTTCCCTGACTAGAATGGTAGTTTCTGCCTGGTTTTGGCGCAAGCCTTAGCCAACCGAAAATCCCAGTTCTAACAGAAAGCAACTTTGGGGTCCCTAGGGGCCTCTTGCTTCTGCGGCCTATGATTAGTGGTCAAGGGGATACCTAGTTTACCCCCCTGTAAGACCCTGCACTGTGTGGCAGGCCCCATGCTCCAAAAGAGAATAGTGAGTATACGACTGAACTGTGTTCGATCACTTCGTATTCAGGTGGTCGGAACCGCCGACTAGAGGTTAGTCGGTTCTGAGACTGAGACATTGTCAATCGGAGGCAACTCTGAACGACTTCGTAATTGGGCCCTTAGAACTGGTACCTATTCCTCATATTTAAATGTATTTAAGTATATTCTTATCCAATCTTTATACCGATTCCAGGCCATAGTTCTTATGGAGCTTAAGACAGGTAACCTGGCACCAATAGATTTAGAAAAAGGTCTCAAGGAAAAGTTCTGTACTTACCTGTAGAATTTAAGAACATTTTCAAAACTGATGGTGTAGAAGAGAGGAAAATGAGCCAGTAGTTAATCTAGTAAATGGCGTACCAACAAAGAGTAAAACAATCTGGCAAGTGTTTGTAGATATTATTGATAAACTTCGAAATGCAACATTATACCTGGTACAGAATAATATTCATAATAAGAATGTAAATGTTGATGAAGAAGTAAGATGCCTACAAGATGAAACAGTAATGTCAACTGGCCAAATTGTAAAAGTGGAAAAATCCAAAATATATTTATGAACATTATACCATACATCATTTCCATTCCAAAGAAATCCTGGGAAACACAATTGAATTATTTCAACTGAAAGGAGCTCAATGAGTATTTGGGAAAAAGTTTAGAAGCTTGCTGTTTTCCTCAGCTATTGCCCACTGGAGAAGGTAGACGATTTGATGACGGAGCTATATGTATTCCTGCATCAGATTACAGATCAACAAGATTGTACTCTGAAGATTCAAGATTCACTGCATTCCATATATATTTCAACTTCTGTTTCAGAGTGATATGTCTTAATTTTCATAAGAAGTGAAGCATATATTAATAACAGGAGTTCATCTTCAACATGTTTCTGCAAAAGGGTTTATATGGAAAGTTGAACTAAATGATAAAAATTTGGAATCTCACTTAATCAATTTGATGGCATGCCAACGTGGCACCAATGAATATTGGTATGTAATGTAATGTAAAAATTATTTGTAGAGCGCTGGGGCACCACTGGTTTCATGGCGCTTTAGGACAGATGAACAGAGGTGGAAGCAGGGGGACAGTGTTAATCATCATATGCTTGGCGGAACAGATGAGTTTTTAATAGTTTTCTAAAGGAAGTGAAACAGGAGGATGACAGTAGTTCTAAGGGGAGAGAGTTCCAAGTCTCGGGAGCAAGAAAGGAAAACCCAAGGCCGCCGTGTTTCTTCCGCTTGAAGGAGGGGACCGAAAGAAGGTGCGCAGGTTACGAGACGGAACGTAACGATGAATCCTGGATGTTTCAAAGGCAGGGCCCAGCCCAGTCAATGATTTGAAGGTGGTACAGCCAAGTTTAAAAATGCCCTGTTTCACCACTGGCAGCCAATGAAGCTTTTTCAATAAGGGGGAGACATGTTGATGTCTAGGTTGGCCGAAAACAAGTCTCGCCGCTTGATTCTGCACCGGTTGTAATTGGCGAAGTTGGTAAGTGGGGATGCCAACGTAAAGAACGTTAACTAAGTACACAGATTGCCAGCCACACACTTACTTAAATCCTCTATTTTTGAGGGAACAAACCATAAGAGACTTCCTGGTTCCTACGGGTATATCACTCTAACCCTTTTATTATTTGTGTGTTTTTTGTCTTTTTTTAGTTTCGATGTATGAAAGGGACACCTTATCGTTTTGTACACCTTATATACAATTATTTACAATTCACAATTATTTACAACACAAACACATACACATAACTAGTTGTATTATACAAAGTTGATTGCTTTGATATATATACACTCAAATATTCATACTACGAAGAAAAAATCATCCGTAATTCCATAAAGACCAGAGTCAAAAGTATAAACTTGATGACAATCATAAATCAATGAACTACAGTTAAATGTAGGCAGTTCGAAAAAGAAGAAATAGACTTTAAATTAATTCATTCAGTCTATTCAACCAATAAATGGCTAATCTTTTTACGCCAACGCGTTTCGAATCCGGTATGTGAACTCTACGGATTCTCATCAGGGCTCTGTCTTAATACGGGATATCTGCAAGTGTATAAAATAAAACTTGTTTTAGCTACATTTCTGACAGTTGCTTAGCTTCCAAATACATTAAACTCGTATTCCTCTAATTACCTGTTGAACCAGCAGCCGCCGGTCAAGGGTAGAGTATTAGTTCTGACTGTGTTTCTTTTCTTTTCGAGATCTAAAAACAAATGTGGGTATCATGACCTGTTCTTGCTCACTTTCTAAGAACAGAATGGGGCACATGTATTATCAACATACCTTACTAGATCATTCTCGTGATCCTTCGCTTTCACCAAATGGGAGTTAATTTTCAGTCTTGTATTACAGCCTGAAAATAATGAGAATAGCGTTTTACGCGCTTTTTATGCACAAACGGAGAGAGTATGGCACTCGCTGCTCTACTCGGCATACCTGCTCTGAGGGATTCCTCGCTTGGGCTGTTCGTGTTCTAATCGGTTGCAGCGGTAACCGCTTTCAGACCATGCAGGCACCACTTTCCACAGTCCTTATTAGTCGCGCTCGTTTTCCCTTAAAGGAAATAACAGCGTTTTATTAGGTTTCTGGGGCTACTGCATTCTTGGTGGCAAATTGAACCTATATTAGCTCTGGACTTACTTGAACATGCTGTAACTCGGCGTCTAGCTCTCATTCACTTAGTTTGGCAGCCATGTTGTAACGTGGTTTTAGACCTACTTAAAGCCACTTACTTGGCGGCCATCTTGGAGTGGGGTGGCTAGAGAAGGCTATCTGTTTAGATGTGAAAAAAGGTGAATTCAAACCACATATGATAACGTATGCGCAATTACCGTCGACCCTTTTTGCGCTATTAAACTTAGTATAAGGTAAGCCTCTTTTTTCAGTAGAAGTTTATCATGGTCAATGGGTCTAGACTGTTGCAGAACATATAGAATTGACCACTTCAAGTCATTCTCGGTGTGTTTATTTTCGATGAAATGCTCCACCATAGGTGCTGTAAGCACCTTATTCTTGATTCTAGATTTATGTTGCGTTATGCGCATATTCACTTGTTGTGTTGTCTTGCCTATGTAAATTTTATTACATGGGCAGATGACTACATACACAACATTTCGTGTTTTACAATTTGAGAAACTTAAGTGTTTCCACGTAATATTCCCGTGTTGAAATTCCTTCCCTTCCACAGTAGTCCCGCAGGCCACGCATGTCCCACACTTATGATGTCCCTCAATGGGTTTCATTCCCCATTGCGACAATAGGTCGCTCTTAGGTTTGGGTAATGCTATCTCGGCTCGAACAAGATGTTGTCCGATGCTCCTGTTCTTACGATACGCGAAAAGAGGACGGGGAAATGGACTGTCCAGGTTTTCTAGTAAGTGCCAATTTTTTAACACAGTTTGTCTGAATTTATTGGTGTCAGGCCCAAATGTGGTGACACAGACCATCCGGTCTAGTTCAGCCTTTGATTTTGTCTGTAGCAAACATTTGCGCGGTGTACATCGTGCCCGCTTGAATGAGTTTTTTAACAGTTTTTTAGGATAACCATGGCTTTCCATTTCGTGACAGAATGTGTCAGCGTGTCTTTAATATTCCGACAAGTCCGTACAGTTTCTCCTAATACGGAGCAGTTGGCCAAGTGGCTTTAAGTAGGTCTAAAACCATGTTACAACATGGCTGCCAAACTAAGTGAATGAGAGCTAGATGCAGAGTTACAGTATGTTCAAGTAAGTCCAGAGCTAATATAGGTTCAATTTGCCACCAAGAATGCAGTAGCCCCAGAAACCTAATAAAACGCTGTTATTTCCTTTAAGGGAAAACGAGCGCGACTAATAAGGACTGTGGAAAGTGGTGCCTGCATGGTCTGAAAGCGGTTACCGCTGCAACCGATTAGAACACGAACAGCCCAAGCGAGGAATCCCTCAGAGCAGGTATGCCGAGTAGAGCAGCGAGTGCCATACTCTCTCCGTTTGTGCATAAAAAGCGCGTAAAACGCTATTCTCATTATTTTCAGGCTGTAATACAAGACTGAAAATTAACTCCCATTTGGTGAAAGCGAAGGATCACGAGAATGATCCAGTAAGGTATGTTGATAATACATGTGCCCCATTCTGTTCTTAGAAAGTGAGCAAGAACAGGTCATGATACCCACATTTGTTTTTAGATCTCGAAAAGAAAAGAAACACAGTCAGAACTAATACTCTACCCTTGACCGGCTGCTGCTAGTTCAACAGGTAATTAGAGGAATATGAGTTTAATGTAGTTGGAAGCTAAACAACTGTCAGAAATGTAGCTAAAACAAGTTTTATTTTATACACTTGCAGATATCCCGTATTAAGACAGAGCCCTGATGAGAATCCGTAGAGTTCACATACCGGATTCGAAACGCGTTGGCGTAAAAAGATTAGCCATTTATTTGTTGAATAGACTGAATGAATTAATTTAAAGTCTATTTCTTCTTTTTCGAACTGCCTACATTTAACTGTAGTTCATTGATTTATGATTGTCATCAAGTTTATACTTTTGACTCTGGTCTTTATGGAATTACGGATGATTTTGTCTTCGTAGTATGAATATTTGAGTGTATATATATCAAAGCAATCCAACTTTGTATAATACAACTAGTTATGTGTATGTGTTTGTGTTGTAAATAATTGTGAATTGTAAATAATTGTATATAAGGTGTACAAAACGATAAGGTGTCCCTTTCATACATCGAAACTAAAAAAAGACAAAAAACAAACAAATAATAAAAGGGTTAGAGTGATATACCCGTACGAACCAGGAAGTCTCCTATGGTTTGTTCCCTCAAAAATAGAGGATTTAAGTAAGTGTGTGGCTGGCCATCTGTGTACTTAGTTATATTTATGGTCCAGCTAGCCCCACGTCCCAGGACCTGTCTCCCCCATTCTTCAAACGTAAAGAACGTTGGCATAATCAAGAAGGGTGATGACCAATGCCATGATGACTAAAACCAGGGCCTCGTGGTCAGGCACCTAGAAATCTTTCAAATTTGCCGTAGATGGAAAAAACATGACGAGGTAACTGCCTTGATCTGGGGTGTGAGGGAAAGATCTTTGCTGATGATAACCCCTAAGCTCTTAACAGAGTCGGAGGGGGGAGGAGCAAGGCCCCAAGACGGTGGCTAGAAGTTAGAGTTGCATGGATTAAGAGGACCTCCTGTTAGGACCAGCTCCGTTTTATTGGGATTCAATTTCAATTGGCTTTGACTCAACCATTCGCCAATAAAAATCATAGTAGATTGAAAGTCGGCGATGGATAATTAAAGATGGTGATGGGGTGATTGTGTAGGGAGTGAATCAGAGGTTGCATATGTAGATTAAATAGAAGTGGTGATAGGGCTGACCCCTGTGGAACTCCACAAGTTAGTTTCTCAGGGGTGGCAGAGAAAGAGGATAGATAGACGGCCTGGGAGCGATGAAGTAGGAAGGATTTGATCCACTCTAGCGCTGTACCCCGGATGCCGGCGCTGCCGACACGGTTGATCAGAAGAGTGTGATCGACCGTGTTGAAAGCAGCCGACAAATCCAGCAGCACAAGAACCTGGGGGATGTTATGATCAGCTCCCTTCCTGAGCTCATCCATCACTGCCATGATGACAGCCTCAGTGGAGTGCCCCGATCGAAAACCCGCCTGCTGGGGGTCCAAGAATTGGGAAGATTTGATGAAGGAGCTGAGACAGTTAGTCACATGGGCCTCTAGAATCTTAATGAGGAAAGGGAGAAGGGAAATGGGGCGGAAGTTACTCAGTACTAAGGGATCAGCATTGGGCTTTTTAAGAATGGGCACCACAGCGGCACATTTAAAGAAATCAGGAACGGTGCCTGTGATCAAGGAACTGTTAAGTAGTGAGAGTGGAGGAGCGGGGCAAGCTCAAAAAGCTTCTTTTAAGACCTCAGGGGGCAACAACCATTTGGGGAGCCAGAATGATTGTGGGTATCACCGCTATGGTGAACTTAAATGGATGTTAAGAAACCAAGGTGAACAGACCAGAAAGTGACCACTTCCCTTTACAATTAGGGCTACTTCCCCAACCATTTCTAACAATTGATGGTGGAACGGAATTAAACATGGAGGTGGGAGAGGTTGAGGTCTCCAACAACAGGAGAGCTATAAAATGGCCATATATCCTAGCAAAACAAGATATTCTTATGGGCATTTATAACACCTTCTCAGATATTATCCCTTTATACGACAATTTGACCTTGGGATCCCATGAAGTCCTTAAAATGCATTATCATCTAGTAGAGTCATTAATTCCTTTTCTGAGCAAATCATGTAGTAACAGTAAAGGCAATAAAAGAAGGCAATTGGAACTGGAGACACCGTGGTACAATAAACAGTGTGGTCTAGCCAAAGGTAATCTAATTAATGCCGTAAAATCTAAAGACCAGATGAGGGTAAGAGAGTGCAGAAATGAATATAAAAATCTCCTCTCTAGGGCAAAAAAAGAATGGGATGACTCTATCTGGGAAGATCTTTTAAATGCTGTTAGGAAGCACGACCAATGTACCTTTTGGAGCTTGATAACAAAAAACAATAAATCGGGTAGCTCCAATAGAGATTTTTTCCTAGACGAAAAAATCTGGTATGATCATTTTTTAAAACTATATGATTTGACAGGGGTGTCCCCAGATGAAAGTCATACTGAATCTCTTCCCCCATGCTCTAATTTAGTAAAATGTAGTTTTGAAGAGACACTGTGTGCAATAAAGGCAGTTAAGGCCGGTAAGGCACCAGGCCCGGACAAATTACCAGGGGATTTGTTTACTCATAACATTAAAGTATGGTGCCCCTATATAAATTTTTTGTGTAACTCAATTCTGCTAGGAACTCCGATCCCAGAATCATGGAAGGGGGCGGAAATAGTTACCATCTATAAAAAAGGGGACCGTTACAATCCAGGTAATTACAGACCGATAAGTTTAATTGATATTTTACAAAAAATCTTTGCCAGACATATTATTGAATCGACTTTTAGATTGGGTAGAGGAAACTAATATCCTCTCAAAATATCAAGCAGGTTTTAGAATTAAGACAAGCACTGTGGATCAGGTACATAGGTTTATGTGTATCTGTTGGAAATACGTCCAAATAAAGAAGTGTAGCATATATGTAGCATTCATGGACTTACGCGCAGCGTTTGATCTTGTCCCTCGTTCCCTTTTATGGGATACTTTAAGGAACATGGGTGTCCCGGAAGAACTGCTGTTTAACCTTATAAAGCTTCATACCGATAATTTTGCAAAAGTAAGATGGGGAAGAAATGGCGAACTCACTCAAGCCATACCAGTTAAAAGGGGGGTAAGACAAGGGTGTGTGTTGGCCCCGACCCTTTTTTCCTTATTTGTAAATGATATTCCCCCCTATCTGGCACAATGCAATCACGATTCCCCTAAATTGTGTAATTAGGCAATTACAGCGATGCTATTTGCAGATGACACCATTTTAATATCACAAACACCTAAAGGCCTACAAAATTTAATAAATCAATTTAATAGTTACTGCGAATTAAAGGGGTTAGAAATTAACTCATCTAAAACTAAGTATATGGCCATTAATCCCCCTAAAACTTTTAAGAAAAATCTGGCCCTAAACAACACCAAACTAGAGTACGTGGAATTTTTCGATTACCTGGGTATCAGGTTTGACAGCAAACTGTCCTGGCTAAAACAACTAGAAAAAAGTAGGTTGACACTTAAACACAACTCTCTCCCTATTTTAAAAATCCATGGAGGGAGTACTTCAAAAGCCATAACCCCTGCGATTGAAGTGTTTAAAGCTAAAGCACAATCTGCTGCCTTATATGGCGCCGAGATTTGGGGGCCTTACTCAAACAGAACATTTGATACTGACGAGAACATGTTCTGTAGGCGTCTATTGAGATTACCAGCAAGAACACCTTTAGTCCCCGTTTTTCTAGATATCAACCTAAAACGTACAGACCATCTGTGTTGGTTGAGGCCATTGCTCTACTGGGTAAGATTATGGTCCACCCCGGAACTGGCAGACTATAGAGCTGGATTAATGGAAATTATGGAATGGACACTTTTAATTCGATCAAGTGGCTGAGACACATATCCATGTGGCTTACAAAAATAGGTCTTTCGCACTTCTGGAAAAATCCAACCACCTTGCAATCCAACTGTAAAGATCAGGTAAAAACCGCTTTCTGGTATTACATGAATAATAATGTATATGAACGTGCCACTGGTTCACTAACAGTAAAGTTTTTGCTATTCAAGGACATTCCCATATTCGAACAATTTATGGATGAAGTTGAACCACCCTTGGCTAAAACCATATACCTTCAGTATAGATATGGGGTTTTACAAATAAATGCAAACACTTGCCGGTGGGGAAACTGTAAATCCAATGGGAATGACCCATATTGCAAATTGTGTGATCTGAAACAAAATGAAGACGAGGCGCATATCTTTTTCTTTTGCCCTTTATACAAATTACAACGTATGAAATGGATTAAACCTCTTTGTAAAAATTTGGGCATACGTTCATACAAAGAGGCAGAAAGATTACTTAGATGTTCGACTATTCGGTTGATAACCTTTGGAGTCAGTCGGTACCTCCTTAGTGTCTGCTTGATTAGGAAAAAATATGGACTAAAAATATAGATTATAACATTTTTAACCACTGGCATTTTAACTATTTAAATGATGTATATAGTTGTTTTTATCATTGGGTCTTGTAAACTAAATATAAACTGGAACAAAACCCTGTCTACCACGAATGTTGAAAAAGTAATGTTTCCCCACATAAATTGTAAATAACTTGTGATTTTGTCCGGAGACTTGACATATGTACATACTGTATCTTTTAAATGTGTTATTTTGTTTTAAAAAAAATCATGTTATAAATGTTATAAATGTACTTTTCTTTTTATGTGTTGGCTTTATGGCAAAATGTCGAATAAAAGCTTTACAACAACAATTTACCCACTCCCAGAAATGTAATGCATTTTGGCTATTATATGCCAATTTTCCTAAATTCAGGGATGGTGACTGGAATGTTGGTGGCCACTCTTGCAGAAGATGTTCCAGGAGTACTTTTTCCAGCAGCTGCATCTTGCTCCTTCAGAGCCACCATCTTAGCACTTGTGAGGCGAGTCAGATGGATGGTTCTTTGTACATGCTGGAGGGGCCACAGCTGTATTTCTTTTAGCTACCCCAGGAAAGCATTTTTTTGTAGATGATGCATGTCACTTTCATGGAGTGTCTACTTTTTTTTCTTCCTCCGCGATACTAAAGAACTGCCACACAATGCTCTCCTTTTTTCTAGCTGGTTCTTTTTGTTGTCCCCTACTTCCAACAATCTTAATTCTTCCCCCTCCTGCTGTCTGGAAGAACTAGCCATAGTCTCTGAAAAAGAAGATAAAGACACATAAAAAAAATCAACCTGCTCCCTAACTAGAAGAAAGTAGAATGAGAACCACACCCACCTATTTCTAGTAAGAGGTGGGAGTTTAAACTTCCTATGATTGACAGGTGTTACACCAGTCCAATTCTTTTTTCAGTTGCTCACATGGGGTCTGCGACTCCAGTGTAATACCACTGCACCAAATGAGTGATTTCCGTAAAATACATTAAATCATAACGTATTGGACAAACTATTAAAAAGTTATACTTTTTTTACTTTTCTTAATAAACCTCATTATACTTAATTGCAAGTAAAAACTTTTTACTGATTTAGAAATGTTTTCCCTCAGACTCGTTGGAATCACGACCCCAACGTGATCCCGGAAATATGGAACGTGATGGTGAGCAGTGGTATCGAGGTTCCTTAAAATACTACTAAGATTAATATTAATCAAAACTATTTTTTTTACTGTATGATACACTAATATTGCATTATTTATTAATTCCCCTTTCATAAGTAAACATTTTAACGTAATATTATATATCTATCTCAAAAGATATCGATTTTCAAAATCTACCTACACAGTGTGACTGTAAAGTTCTAAAAATGTAGAAAGGAAAACTAAAAAATATTCAGTATTAAATAACCATATATTATTATTATTTTAAATAAATCACTAGGAGTTGTGCCTGTTTAAATTATTAAAAAAAATAAGCGTGGCATTCCGCGCCTCATTTAATTTAGGACCCCGGATGGCCCAGGTCCCGGGGGCAAATAAACAGTAATGATGGGAGTCCCCCGCAGCCCTGAGACTGCTTCCTCTCCAGGACACAAATGAAATCACTAAAGGGGTCTGTTGCAGACCCCTGGCCTCGGGGACCAACACCTCCCCAGGGAAAATGTGATGAAAGGAGGGGGTCGCGTGGCCCCCCTTCAGGAGTCCTTGATGGCCCTGGGGACCACCACCCCCGAGGGCTGGCTCCAGCAGTGTCCTGGGGTGCAAACCCAGAGACATTGCAGTTTGCTATGGCTTGGCGGAAGCACAGCTACCATCAAACCATAGCAAACTCTCGTTTTTCTTCATGGAAGCAAGAGCGTTAAAAATGCTCTGGCTTCCATGAAGTGGAGCAAAATTGCTTTTATACAATGAGAGCTGCATGTTTGCAACTCCCTCTGTCCAAAAGAAATGCCGGCTCCCAGAGGAGGCGAGGAGCCACATGGACCGTGGGGGCCCTGAAGCTCTCCTGTGGTCTTCAACATGCTGGCCATGCCTGGGGAATGGGGTCTCTGGGGCAATATGGCAATATGGGCCCAGCGATGGGAGCAGCACCTGCCCTCCTCCCCATTTAACATTTTTTTTAAAGCCTGGCCCTGGGGCATGTGGCCTCCAGTACCGAAATAGACCTGGGGAGGGGGGCCATGCGCCCTCTCCCTTTAAAAAAAATAAAAACATAAATAAAGGCCTGGCCCTGGGGATGGGTTCCCTGGGGCCGAAATTGGTCTCAAGGGGTGAGCTGCGTGCCCTCCCTCCCATTTAAAAAACTAAAGGGTGGGCCCTGGGGGCTGGGGTCCCTGGGGCCAAAATTGGCCCAGGAAAGGGGGAAAAAATTGAACAGGCAGGCCCCAGGGGATGGGTCCCTGGGGCAATAATCAGCCCTGGGAGGTAGGTCGCAAAGCCTTTCTCCCCATTTAAAAAAAAAAGAAGAATGGCTCCGGGGTTGGGTCCCCATGGCCAAAATCACCCTAGGGATGGGATGCTACACAGTCCCCTTCCCTAAAAAAGTATTTTTAATTTTAAAAACAACACAGACAAGTCACCGGAGGCCACGCACCCTTCACCACTAGCCTGCAAGTGCACCTCCTGGAGTGGTGGTGATTGGGGAATGACATCCCTTTGAATGCTGAGAGTTTTTGAGGGCCATCAGGCCCTATTCTTACATTCAGTAGGCCACAGACAGCCGGATACTGAGAGGACTTGAATGCCATGCCCACTTTCTCTACCGCTCGGCAAACGCTCTCCCTGGCATGCTTCAGTTTGGGGAATTATTTCCACCTTACTCCTGAGGGTCTCAGGACTAAAGTGGACAATTTCCCCCAACCAGTAGTGCGTCAGGAGAAGCGTGTGCAGAGTGGTGGAGAAAACGTGTGTGGCCTCTGACAACCTCTCAGCATTCTAGCTATGTGGGTTAAAGTGGAGGTGGCAGGAGGGGTAGTTGGCCTCCAAGGACCCTCAAGACCAAAGGGGACTTCATCCCCAACTAGTAGTGCCACAGGAGGTGTGTTTGCAGAGTGGTGGAATAAGGGGGCATGGCCACCGAACACCTCTCAGAGTACCAACTGTGTGGGACTTACTAGACTTAACAGGAGGGGTAGTTGGCCCCCCAAGGATCCTCAATAGTCAAGGGGACTTCATGCCGTTACTAGTAGTGCCCTCGGAGGTGTGTTTGCAGAGTGGTGGAGAAAAAGAACGTGGCCTCCTACCAGGTCTCAGCAATCCCGCTGTCTGGGACTTACTGGAGGTAACAGGAGGGGTAGTTGGCTCCAAGGACGTCCTTGGGGTCCAACTACCCCTCATGTTATCTCCGGTGAGTCCCACACCACAGGATTTTTTAAGAGGTCTTTGGAGGCCACACCCCGTTTCTCCACCATTCTCCAAACGTGGCTTGTGGTGCACTACTGGTTGGGAGATGAAGTCCACCTTACTCCTGATTTGAGATGTCATCAGTGATGTCACTGACCATTTCATGAGTGATGTAATATGTGAGGTCATAAGCAGTGCATTGTGGAGGTACAAGTTATAGTTGGCTCAGTTAACTCAGCTAACTATAACTACGAGAATTTCTCAGATTTTGTGTCTGAGAAATCTGATCCTAACTATAACAACCCTGTAACCTTTGATGTTTTAAGTGAAAAAATATATATATTTACACACACACACACACATACACTCACAGAGTGAGTACTTATGTATTATATTTATGTTTTTTAAAAAAATATATAAATATATATAGATATAAATGTGTGTGTATTTATTTATATGTATAATATATATGTGCATATAAAAACCATCACGTAAACTTAACTTACTTGTGATCATGCTGCTTGAGAAATAAATATTTCACATTTTAGAAAAACAATATTATTTACTTACTGAGACCTGCAGCCTCAATGCCCAGCAGGTCGTGCTGGTCTTGTTGCTGGTCAATGACTTCTGCCCAGCAGTGTGCGAGCTACTGCTGATAGTGAGTGATCCAAGTGCAGTGGTGCACCCACTCCTGCAAACGCCCCAGGGCACCTGACTCTCCACCTGGGCACAGCCCTTGCTGGGCCTGCTACCAGCATTCACAGAGATGGCGCTGCACCTAGAAGTGAGTGCTGCCACCTCCGCCTCGCTGAAGATTGGGCGTGCCGCACCCCTGCCCGTCTGCGTCACCCGCATGGTGTATGGGTGGCACTCGTTTTGCCTGCTTCTGCCATCTGGAGGAGTGGGACTGGACTCGGGAGGGAAAGTAAGGGAAACAAGAGGAGGACAGAGGTCAGGAAAGTAAAACAAAGCACAAAAAGTCACCAAAATGTCAAATAAACACAAAAATTAACACAGGGAAATGAGACAATAACACTGAAATGTTGACCTTGGGAATAGTAAACAGCAGATGGGGTTGGATTGGGTTGGATAGAGGAAAAAGGCAGCCTGCAAAGAGAGAGAGACAGAAGCAGGCAAAACAACATGGCTGTGCAAAACACGCTACTGGCCTGAAAAAAGCAGCGTGAACAGCTGGACAAGTATTTACCGGCCAGTTGGCAGAATTCCACCGAATATTGCAAAGTTTTTTGTAACTCCACAGAAGTCCATTGAGTTCTTCCCTACTTTTTGGTCTTGTATTTATAATGTGCAATGATACTACTCCTCTTATGGATGTTAGGGATGTTAAATGGTTGCAACATAGAAGCTGAAGATCATGTAAAAAACAAAGTGCATTCATAATGATTCTTTTTTATTTGTAGGACAAAACAGTGCACCATTATTAATATTTAAAATATAACTAAAAAACAATATGCAATTGTGATTCAAATATATCTAGGTTAGCTGATTCTGCATCACTCTTCAAGCCCCTTTTGTGCAGTTGGGTCTATTAGATGCAATGCATCTCTGCCCATTACTTCTTAAGTACTGTTTTTCCTATGGGGAGGCAAACAATCTCAGAGGAACATCAACTGCAGGGGTGTCCCATAACTAACAATTTGTTGGTAGCAGAGGTATGTTGTGCCATTGGTGGGCAAGACAGCTGAGGCACTGTGGTCCTCAGATACATGCCACTTTGTAGTGCTTTTGAGTGACTTATGTACACACCACTTTATTTCCACTTCTATGCAGATGAATCTATGGGTGTGTCTTTGTTCTTTGAATCTCAAATGTAGCCTTGCGCTTTCCAAAGAACAACTGACTCAATGTTATGAGCGATGATAATGTGTCTAAAAATAGCTTGTTACGTATACACAAAATTGCTAAATTTCATTATGAATTTACTGTTCCAATCCTTATCTTCAAGGTGTCATTATAATTGTGTTTCTTCTACAATAGTAAAAAAGGATAAAAATGTAATCCCAGAATACAATGAAATATGATTTACAAAACTAGAACTGGAATTTTGTAGTCATACCGCCCGATTCATCAAACAAAATTGCGCTCGCAAAGGGCCAGATTCTGAGAATCTGGCCCTTTGCGAGTGCGATTTTTGCATTTGGGATTCAGCATCCAAATGCAAAAATCGCTAATTGCGATCTCACAATTTTGCGAGGAATTACATTTAAGGAATCTCTTTTGGGGATTCCTTAAATGCAATTCATCATCCAATTTCTTTTTGCGAATTTGCAATTCCTGGCCGCAATTTACCGCGAGGTCAGACCTCGTGGTAAATTGCGAAAACTCAGAAAAATGCATTTAAATGCATTTTCTGAGTTGCATGTTACACACACACATTTCCTTTGGACATGTGTGTGTGCAACAGCTGTGTAAAATTTCATTTGAGGGGTGCTACAGGGTGTCCTTTGGCACCCTTCAAATCGCTATCTTATTTGCGATTAGCAAATTGCTAATCGCAAATAAGGAATACTCCCCATTCATTCCTATGGGCCTTTTGGCCCATAGGAATGCATGGGGAGTTATTCCTTATTTGCGATTAGCAATTTGCTAATCGCAAATAAGGAATATGTAGGAATCGCATTTCTTTATGCAATTTCTACATGAATCCCGTTTTGCGAGTCCTTAATAGCGATTCGCTATGAATCGCTATTAGGGGCTCGCAAAAAGGGAGAATGATGAATCAGGCTGATAGTGACATGCGTTTATCTGTTCAATTTTCACTTCCAAAAATTATTCCTTTTGTGTTATATCAGACCAGGAAACAGCTTAAGTATAGGAAATGTGTAATTTTATTTGGTCACGCCAGTGGCGGCTAGTGGTATTTGAAAGTGGTGAGGTGTAAAAGTTACGGAAATGGCCGCCTCCTTATTGTTGTGGTGTAGTTGTCTTATCAGTGCAGTTTCATTATATGGACTTTGCTTAGGTGCATCTTATTTGTGTGTGCTTTGTGATGTACTGCATTTATCTCTACTCTGGTTTGTTTTGTAGGCCTATTCCATTGGTGTGGGCATTATACTGGTGTGTACCTGTATTGAGCAGTATGCATGATTTTGAGTGACACACACAATGATGCATATATTATGCAGTATTTTGTGTTGGTACTCATTACTCCAGAGGGGAATTATGTGATGTGCACACATCTCTGATTTCATCTTTACAGTGGTGCATATACCTTTCTTGGGTATTGTCTCTGTGCTTGCATATATTTCTTTAGTAAATTAGTATGAAAAATGAGCTGGTGAACAGGCCTGTGTTTCACTTCTTGGTATACTGCATGTTCCTCATGCACAAAGTCCGTCATGCACTCTGTCCCTCTTGTACACTTTCCTCATGCACTGTGGCTCATGCCCTTCATGTCCTGTGCTGACTTCAGGACCCTTCTCTGTGCCAGAGGGTGAGTGCTGCTGCAGACCTGTGCCCGGGGCTCCTTCAAATAAACTCACCTGACCTCTCCATGTCTGCTGTCTGCACTGCAGTTCTTTCTTCCACACCACGCTCTGCAGAGAAGGCAGCATCTGTTCTTTCCCTCTGTGCCCAGCAGATGCGGCAGCGGGAAGAGAGAGATCTTGGCAGCAGTGTCCTCGCATGACCTCCTATCTTTTTATTTACCAGTACAAAAATCTGCTTCAAATGTGCATCTCTTTGAAGTCTGACATAAGGTTGCCATTTTTTTATCAGACAAATCTGGGACACTCTCCATGGCCTTTCCCCCTAGCGCGTGAGTGAGCGCATTATGTGGGTACACCTATTTCAAGTAACATTTGTGAGATTCACTTACATCTAAAACAGAATCACGATGCGCGTCACGGCCTTTGGGCTCGTGGTGGTCTCTTATGTGCACTGGCGGCTGCAG
The DNA here is from genome assembly GCF_964263255.1 of Lissotriton vulgaris. Classification (NCBI taxonomy): domain Eukaryota; kingdom Metazoa; phylum Chordata; class Amphibia; order Caudata; family Salamandridae; genus Lissotriton; species Lissotriton vulgaris. Next base: position 412,162,725 of record NC_141689.1, on the reverse strand, counting down.
GCGTGCTAGTGTAACCAGTTTTACAGTGTGTACAGTGAAATTGTTTCATGTTATACAAATGTAATCCACTCATCCTAAGGTTCTCTTAGCTAGTGACCACCTACAAGTGCCATTTGTGAGAGGTTGTCGTACAGCTGGAGTACAACCTTCAACTAGGCCCTGATGCTTGCGCCCCAACTCCATGTGTCCTTCTTTCTCACTTGCATCACAGAAGGTGTTTAACACTGCTGACTCTCTAAAGTCCAGCTCCCTGAAGTTGACACTGCAAAGGTGGGCCCCCTCAGCTTCACAGACTTGATCCAGGCACTCTAGGGCCCAGGACTCTGTGCTGCCTGTCAGTCCAGTCTTTGGGCTGTGATTGATTACATAGTCATATACCACCAGCAGAATAACCAGTTGAAGAACAACTTAACCATTCCTGGAGCTGCTCTCATGCTGTTTTCAGCATGACAGAAGCACCAGTATCTGTTGGTGCAGGCTAACCTAGTGCTCCATTACTTATAGGGGTCTTTGTCTGCAATCCACTAGACAGTTTAAAACAGCTCGGATGGGTGGACTCTGAAGTGCACATGTTGGCCTGCTGTCGCAAGACAACTGGCCAATTCAAAATGCGCACTTCGCTCTTTAGTCATCCCTGCCCTGCTGCCAATCATCATGAACCCTCTTCGCCCTGGCTCACACTCGAGCTACAAAAGTGCATGTCATGGCAGTGACAGCACTGTAAAATAAAATGGTAATAACCATTTTATTCATTTACATTTGCTGCTGCGCTCTCAGCAGGTGGGGCAGCGCTCTTCCGCCCTAAAGGAGGAACCGTCGCTGGTCACCTCTGATTTTTGTTCCTTTTCTTCACCCTATTTTTTCTGTCTTTAGATCTCTGTGCGCGTTACCTCAACTAAGCAGGCGCAAAGTGCCTGTGCTATCTCTCTATACATGGTTTGATAGGCTTATCCCTTTTCACCTGCTTGTAGGTATGGTGTAGAATGTGCTCCCAAGACCTTGAAGTTAAATGCCATTTGTAGACTACAGCACCTATTGTACAGTCCAGTACGGTCTCAGTGCAATCATGACTTCAGGCCTTTCCTGTGCAATCTGACTGCTGCAGTGTAAAACCTGATTTATAACCTGTCAAATTAGCACTTTTTAACAGGCCTTTTAAATATTAACGAGTCACCCCTTATGTAGACTATGTAGCCCACAAAGGGAGGGTGCACAATACCTAAAAGTGGGACAGATAGAAAATTAATATCGCACAGTCCCTACAGTGAAAAAAAGCTGTTTCCACTATCATAACCCTAGCTGTTCTATATAGAAAATCGAAGTGCAGATCAAAATACTAATACTGTATCTCAGGAATGGGAGCAGTTAGAAGCACAATGAAATAACTTGTTTTAATAACTATTAAAATCCAATTCAATGGTGAAGTCAGATTTGTAGTGAATATTAAGGTAAAGTAACTTTTATAAAGTTACCTTTTACCTGCCCGAAGTTCATAGAGGCTACTGTCCTTTACCTCTCCAGCAACTCTCAGCCTGTGCTCACCCCTGGAACAGGTTAGAAAGATGCCTGAAATTCATCCCAGGAGCATACTATAGGCTGGCCTTAAAGGGTAGAGATGACTCTTCAAGTTTACTATAATATGCATGGTGGGGGGTGTGGACATTCTGCTGACACCGTAGTGTCTAATCCTGATTATCATGTCTGTTGAGCCACATGTAACACTTTGGCGTACTTGAAATTGAGAGTATGCTAGGATAATTATTGTGTATTCTATGTCTAGATGTTGAAGGACTCTGCTTTCGTCCTACTAGATCTCTATCTCTTGGTTTGTTGTGGGTACAGTGCCTTTTTCAAAGTGGATGTTAGTGTTAGATGAGGAAGGACACTATTGATTACAATAGTGCACTCTCCTACACACTCATAACCCTCAGAGCCAATGTTTAGTGCGGCAAAGACTTTTGGCACATGCAAAATACCCTGACACGTGGCATTTTGGGCCTGTTTGCTGTAAAGCAACCAGGAACTACTGACAAAAGTAGGCAGGATTGCCCTCAGTAACTTTTATCCCATTGGATAGTGAGTATCCAGGAGCCACCTCAACCAAGCATAAATAAGTGATCCCCAAGGGACCCTATCAGAACATTTTTGGACCTGTAGAAGAACAGTTGGGACTGAACTTTCTGTCTGTGTCCTGAGAGGGGGTCAGCAGTACTGGTACTGACCCCCTTGTTCACAGGACTCCAACAGTCAGTTGTCTGACCTCTTATGTGGTGACAGGAACACAACAAGTTGCCAGATGCTGTTTCCTGGAAGTACTCAGCTGACCAGTGGTAACTGGACCTGGACTGGACCCTGTTGTTGGTCTCTACCTGATACCCAGTAAGTCTCTATGTACCTCCCCTGAGGGTCTGAAAGCTTTAGAAGTGTACTCCTGGGATTGCTTGGGCACCAAAATAAAGTATGGAAACTTAAGAAAACATTTCTTCCGAACAGTGGGACTTTTTCACCTCCAGACTTTCCCTGGAACCAATCCACTTGGGCCCAGATTTACTGTGATTAATTTTTGGTATTTACTAAGTGTAGCCACTTTGGTTTAACAAATACAAAGTATTGCACCACAGAAAATAGCCCTGCCTTGTGTTACTTTGAGTGGGGTATGTGTTACATGGGTGGAACATGGCCATTCCCATGCATCCATCCATGTTTTTGGATGCAAACCTAGACCTACAAAGGTTTCTAAAACTGGTTTTGCCCCAAAATAGTGCACCTACCCAACAGAGGTATACCAAGGAGAAATATCTTTGTTTCTCTTTGTTACTTTCTCTTTCCATGTGTGCTGTATTCTGTAGCACTTGTAGAAAGAGGAATATGCCTCTAAGGGTTGTTTTTGTACAGAAATGCATCCCTTCCTAGACAAAAACAATCCTTCACTAGTGTACAAGGTTGCCTGCATCGGTGGTAGGCAGCACACAGTACACCAGCGCAAGTAGAGAGCAGAAATGCTCAATTTCTTTGTAAATGTGGAGCATTTCTGCTCTCTCTCTCTTTCACAAATGCAGTGCAGCAAGTTCCCTTGTTATGTGGGATTGCAGGGAACTAATAGTAATTGTGCCCCTTGATGTATCCAATTCCATCATGGTTGGCCTCAAATCATCCATAGGTTCCATTCTACCACAACCATTGTCTATCATTGGTGCTTTGAGCTTTTTGGCTCCTATTTTCGCATCTCTAGTCCGTTAATGGATTTTTGTCATTTTGTTTATTAAATGTATCTCCATTTTTCATATTGAGTTTGAGACTTTAATGTTTTGATATTGCATAAATACTTTACACATTGCCCTAAGTTAAGCCTGCTTGTTCTGTGCCATAGCTACGAGAGGGTTATGCTCAAGTTATTATTATTATTATTATTATTAAAGGCTTTTATAACGCGCTCTGTTACTAAAGAATAGTATCCTGGCGCGGTAAAGGCGGAGCAGACTGGGAGAGGACAAATATTAAGGAACATAACAAGAAAAATTAGACTTTAATATTAAAAAGGTGAGTTTTTAGTCCTTTCTTAAAAGCACTGAGAGACGATGCAGTTTTTAAGTGGAGGGGAAGGGCATTCCAGGACTTTGCTGCTTTCACTGAGATTGATTGGCCGCCAAGTCTGCAATATTTAAATTTGGGGACGGACATCTGGCACATGTTGGCTGATCGCAGAGGGCGATTTGGGACATACAAACAGAATCTTTTTCTCAGATAGACAGGGCCAGTTTGATAAATGGCTCGGTAGGCCAACACTAGAATTTTAAACAAAATCCTGTGGGCGACCGGAAGCCAGTGGAGAGCACAAAGCAGGGGACGGGCACTGGAGCGCCTAGGTGCGTTAAACAAAAGTCTGGCGGCGGCGTTCTGAATGACCTGAAGGCGGTGAATCAGGTATGCCGGCAATCCACAGAACAGTCCGTTCGAGTAGTCTAACCTAGAGAGAACTAAGGCACAAATGACTGTCTCTTTTGCTTCTTTTGGTAGAAAGGGAAAAAACCTACGTAAAGTTTTTAGGGTGGCAAAACAAACCCCCGTAAGTTTCTTTATATGGTCCTCGAACTTAAGGTTCTTACCAAACCAGACTCCTAAGTTTTTCACTGGGCCAGATGTGGCTTTTGGAGGGGGGAGGTCAGCAGGCCAGAGACGCTCACTAAAATCCTCAGGAAAAGAGCCGTACAGCAGAACCTCGGATTTACTTTCATTGCATTTTAATTGTGCGTGTGCTAGCCATTGAAAAACAGAGGACAAACAAAGTTGGGCATCCGACGTATCTAAATTATCTTTAGGCCAAGTAAACAAAAGCTGCGTGTCGTCGGCGTATGCCATAATTTTTGCCCCTAGTTGTTCAGCGAGGTAAATCAACGGGGTGAGATAGATATTAAAAAGTAAGGGGCTTAAAATGGACCCCTGGGGAACACCTGTGGAAAGTTGTTTAGGGGTGGAGGCAAATGGAGGCAGCCAAATCTGTTGAGTACGGTTATTTAAAAAAGAAGTCAGGTTAAGTTAGGTTCTGTAAGGGTTCACTCTGACAAGAGTTGTTATTTTTACTTAAGGTGTGCAGTCACCCACTCCAAATAATAATCCAATTACTAACAGTGTGTGTTATGTGAATCTTAAAAGAATGGGTAGAGCTTTATGAGTAACTTACAAGATGTTGTCTATATATGTAGGGTTGAGATTATTTTTGTCCTTATTTAAGACGGCAGCTTTAATGGTGTTTCTTGTGTTCATGAGAATGTTATGCAGGAGTGAGTATACACGAGAGTATGAGTATATAGAGAGTGTAGTGCATTGTGAGAGACATCAGTTAGCATACTTGGGTGAATAGGTTGTCATTAGTATAGAGATTTCCGTTAGGGAATAGAACTGTGAGGTAGTGCTGATAATTATCAGTCTCCACTCTGTATAGAATTCACACTATGCCTTCAGTGTGGAGTATGGACAACACTTTCTCTTCCTAGGGCATGAGGTTAAGGACCCTGGCAAAGCCACCATTTGTTCGTCCTAAGTTGGCAGGGTATGCCTACACATGGGTCCCTTGCTCACTTTGCCACTGGATCCAAGCTAGTCTGGCTGATGAGGGGCGTTATCCTGAAACCGGTCCAAGGATGCTTGTTGCCAGTCCAGGGAAGACCTGGCTTGGCAGTTTGGGCTGGACTGTTCTCGTAAGGAATAGGGTCAACACTGATTTGTATATAGCTGGGTCTGAACCTGGGGTGGCGAAGTGAGCTAAAAAACGATGATGGATTCAACCCCAGGTCTGAGGGTGAGTGTCTGAAAAGCTTCAGAGCTCTGCCTATTATCTCCTTGTGTTTGCTTTGTTAGCCACCATTAGTTGCCAGAACCTCTTGGTGTGCCCTGGAACTAAGGGAATGTTCTAACAGGTGGTTCCACTACTTGTGGATGTCCTTATGTGAGTGTCTTGTGTTGATTACGCTTCTCTGTTTCATGGTTGTTTTCTGGGTTGGTACAGCAAACAACTGGGGATCAAATTTAATTATCTCATTCATCAATGACAGCATGACAGTTAATTCATTTTCATAGAACCTGAGTTGTGCTCTTTCAACCATTTTTAAAAAAAAGACATAAGTCTTATGCTGGTTATTAGTGTTTTGAGAGGTAAATGGGTTGTGTGGTTAGACGAGTGTCTTTTGTTGTGGGAGCTGCATGTGTTGTTTTTAAGTAGATTTCGATTAGGTGTGTGTTGATGGACGGCTCTCTCAATGCTGACTGACTCGGCCACCATCAGAAATTCTTTCTGCTATTCTTGTCCTCCATTGTGAAGGTCTTTCCATACCACTCCGATGCCAAGCAACTCTAAAAATTACAGGCACAGGTCCACCCTACCAATGTTGATGGGGTTGAATACATCATGGGTGGACAGGGGAAAACAAATGGAAGGTTCAATGTAGAATGTGCTAGAGCCCACAAGAGCCTAAAAACAGCCCTCCATCCTATCCCTGTACCAAAGAACAAATAAAATGTGCTAGACGTTTATACAAAAGTACCACCGCTAAAAGAATAGAGGAGTTGAGGTGTCACGCATGGGAGGGTTTGAAGAGAGCAAGTGCTCTCAAAGATAGCAAAAGTTTTTGAGCCATTATTAACCAACCTCAATTTAGTAAGGAAGTGAAAAAATTGACTCAATGATCCTGGGAGACATTTGGGAATCACATTTTGTGACCATTTTTAACCAAGGCGGTAGGGAGTTGATGGTGAGCAACGAGGAGCACCCCGTAGACTTAGTACAAGCATCTGTGCTTAGTGCCTCGTTTACGGTGGCAGTAGTGGAATGAAACCTTAGCAAAAGGAATATGTAAGAAGGCCCCAGGTCCATGTAGATCTCCATTAGATCTGTTCAAACTAAATATATGGCTGAGATACCCGCCACCCCCTCTCAACACAATCCCCAAAAGGAGGGAAACCGGAAACAGTTCTTAAAGTTTTTGGATGTGGGATGGAGTGACCATCCCGGCCGTATTTATTAAAACAAAATTAAAACATTAAACGTTTACATGTTATGTACAATTTCCTTATCACATTACGATGTTTGGCTAACCTTAACATAATCTCTAATACAGAGGTTCTCCTAGCCGAACTAGCATCCTACAAAACATTCTCTAAGAACACTGAAATTGTACATCCTAACGTTTAAGGGCCAACGGCAAGGTCATAACCGGTGTCAAGATCCCTAACCAGACTTACCCCTCCCACTTGGGAGGGGCGACAGCACAGAGGCTTACCTCAAGTGCAACTACTAACAATTTCCCTTGACTTGACGGGGGCCCTTAAGACTCGACGCCATTTAAAGGTCGTTCGAACACTTGTGTGTGGTATCTAGAAGGTATCGTTGACCTCTCCCCACCCCACACAACTTACCGCATCTGCCGTCGCAGATGACCCTGGCCCCGGGAAATTCCCCAGGAGGGGGCTGTAACCCCTCCTACAAAGGAAGGGGCCTTGACCGCCTTTCCTTTACTTCCGGCGACCCGCCCTTAGACGGGACCGCCTCCCCACTGAGGGGCCAATGGCCACCTCTCCCGAGCGCTCCCATCCGTGTTGGGTGACGCCCACTCATAGGGATCTACCAATTAGTGCTCACCGATCATGACCTTACCGCCTACCAAAAATAAATACGACAATTCTGAAACCTATGAAAACATTGGTCACTACGACCGAAAGAGCCTGCTAGAAATGCAACACTACATCAACTCATTTTAATCGTAACAACCTAGACTGTATTCACCATACTTTATTATGATTAACCACAAACTGATACTGTCACAGCCTGTAAACGAAATGGAAAAACCAACTTATAACTTCACTTTATTGCACAACAACTTGCTGTCCTCAGGGGCTGGTGGGTGGGTCAAAATTGGCTCTTCGTTCCGTCCCGAGCTCACGTGTAGCGAGGGGGTGCAGCTTCGGAGCACAAGAACAAGAGGACGTCTTCTGGTCTTGCGCCTTCTTTTATCCGTCTTCAGGGTGGGCGAAAACCCGCCCCTGCCCGCCCCGAGGGCGTGGCCGGCTGCGTCGGTGTCTAGGCCAGCCCACTCTAGGGCGGGAAAAAGCGTGCCCCGGCTACGCCGCTTCGGGCATACCAGCCGAGACGCGCCTCCCGCCCAAAAATGGCTTCCCGGGGGGATCGAGGCACTCAGCCATACGTTCGGGGGGACCGAGTGGTCGCCCCTTTCCATATGGCTGAGATACCCGCCACCCCCTCTCAACACAATCCCCAAAAGGAGGGAAACCGGAAACAGTTCTTAAAGTTTTTGGATGTGGGATGGAGTGACCATCCCGGCCGTATTTATTAAAACAAAATTAAAACATTAAACGTTTACATGTTATGTACAATTTCCTTATCACATTACGATGTTTGGCTAACCTTAACATAATCTCTAATACAGAGGTTCTCCTAGCCGAACTAGCATCCTACAAAACATTCTCTAAGAACACTGAAATTGTACATCCTAACGTTTAAGGGCCAACGGCAAGGTCATAACCGGTGTCAAGATCCCTAACCAGACTTACCCCTCCCACTTGGGAGGGGCGACAGCACAGAGGCTTACCTCAAGTGCAACTACTAACAATTTCCCTTGACTTGACGGGGGCCCTTAAGACTCGACGCCATTTAAAGGTCGTTCGAACACTTGTGTGTGGTATCTAGAAGGTATCGTTGACCTCTCCCCACCCCACACAACTTACCGCATCTGCCGTCGCAGATGACCCTGGCCCCGGGAAATTCCCCAGGAGGGGGCTGTAACCCCTCCTACAAAGGAAGGGGCCTTGACCGCCTTTCCTTTACTTCCGGCGACCCGCCCTTAGACGGGACCGCCTCCCCACTGAGGGGCCAATGGCCACCTCTCCCGAGCGCTCCCATCCGTGTTGGGTGACGCCCACTCATAGGGATCTACCAATTAGTGCTCACCGATCATGACCTTACCGCCACAGGTCCGGATAGTTGACCGGCTATCCGGACCCCCCACAAAACTCCTACCTAAAGGTCATGTTCCAAAGATTTTAACCAGGCTAGGAAGTCTCCTATGAGTAACTCATTCCCCGCCCTCGACAAATGCACACCATCCCCCAGATACATACTGTCATCATTAATACAATTATGCGAGATCGAATGCAATGCCTTGGAACGGAACAACCTACTCACTTTGTTATTCAATTTTTTAACCGAATGATTCAAAGCAGGGATCGAGATAGCCCCCCGCCACACTTTTCGTGGGATCATATGAGACCATGCGATTAGGCACCCCGGAACTCTCCTCGCTAACCAACTTACCGTGGAAAGCATAGCCTCCAGGAGAAGTCGTCTACCGGTGGTGACCAAATCATTGCCCCCCAAATGCACTATGACTATGGACGGCGGTGACCTCATCCGCTCTAACAAGCCCTCAAAAAATTCCTGAAACTGGTCAATACAGAGACCGCCCCTTCCGTAGAAGGACACTCTGTACCCGTATTCCTCAGGTACGTGACCCATGTCACCTGCTTTGAATACGTCTGCAGCCCGTCTCACGTATGAGTGGCCCACGACCCAAACCTCCTTCCTCACAGCCGGTGACGTGCGACCGCTGACCTGGTGTTGGGTCGACTGCTCAGTCTGCCCTGCCGCGTAGGCTTGCGCAACTGAAAACAAACAAAAACAAGAGGCGTGAGTACATGATTACAGTTTCACAACATGTGCAATCGCACGTACCTCTTATAACAATTGGAGGACCAGCGCCCCACACGTTTCACTTGTTCTACATTAAGACCTCTGGCTGTAGCTTCAGTGGCAGCCCCTATACGAAAGGAGTGGGTCCCAAATTCGCCCGGGTCCAAGCCCGCTGCGGCAATGGCCATTGCAAGCACCCGTTGAAACTGAAACCTCGTCAGCGGGGTGGCGTCTGCATGCCTCAACAATGTCCCTCCCCATGATGCCACCCTTCGTGCTAGGTAATCTTCTAAGCACTGTACCGGACACATGGATGAGTCGGGGTTCCTGCGGATGATCGTACAGTCCCCTCTCCCATCTTGGTCAGTCTTGGACCTGAGAAAGGAGACAATCATCGCATCACCCCTGATCTGGACATGCTCCCTGCACAAGCCCCCCGTCACGTCCCGTTTGTTCCTTGCAACCAGCTCACTAACTCTCATAGCCCCGTGAAATGCCAGCGTAAATGCAGTCCGGAACAAACAGGTCTCGAACGGGGACGAGCATGTGTTCGGGAGCGTGACCAGTAACTGGGACAACCTGTCTAGACCTATCGGTCGTCGTACATCTACTCTGCGACCCTCTAGACGTTGCCACCCACGTAGCGCTTTTTGTACCGTGAAAGACGCTGTTGGGTCCAGGATGCCATGGGCCCTGGCAACAAAGGAAATGGCGGCACGATGCCTTTGGGCCGTAGCCACCGATTTCCCAGCCCTACGTAAGGACATCAGAAAAAGTACTACCAACTCCTCCTGACCCCAAAGTCCTCCTCTCTCTGCCCCCAAAAAGGCTAAATAGGCCTGGAACGCCCCTTCATATGCCTTCCTTGTCCTGGGTGCTAGACTCTCTCCCACGAGGTGACGAAGTTCGGGGCACCGAGAGACCAGAGAGCTTCGGGGAAGGGTGCCGGCTCCGGGTCCGCTGAAGGAAGGAAACCCGAGAAAGCCTGCATGTGAAAACGAGACAGTGCATCAGCAGCCTGATTCATCACCCCTGGGACATGTTTTGCTCTGAATACTACGTTCAGTTGCATACACAGTAAGACAATTTCTTTGAGGAGCCTCAAAATCAACTTACAACGGGCTGCCTGACTATTGATGCATTCTACCACGGTCATATTGTCGGACCAGAACACAACAGAATGATCTCTGAACCCTTCTGGCCAGGTTCTCAGGGCCACCAGAATGGGAAATAGTTCGAGGAAAGCGATGTTACTTGTCAGCCCCTTCTCGTGCCACCATAGGGGCCACTTTTGTGCCGACCATTTTGTGCCGAAGATGGCGCCAAAACCTACGCTTCCTGCTGAATCTGTCCATAGCCCAAGCTCTTCAGAGGAGACGGCTGGCTTGTTCCAGACGATCCGGCCATTGAAGTCCGCCAAGAATGCTAACCAAATCCGCATGTCCTGGCGGACCTCGGCCGATAACCTTGTGCGATGATGACCCTCCTTTAAGCCAACCATCGCTTGGGCAATTGAGCGGGAAAAGGGGCGAGCCATTGGTATCACCCTCAAGGCAAAGTTCAACTTTCCCACTAACTGTTGCAACTGATGCAGTGTAACTTTGGATGCCTTTAAACATACTTGGAGGGCTGCCCTGAATTTCGACACTTTGCTAGCTGGTAAACGGAAGCACCCCTCCCTTGAGTCCAACTCGATCCCCAAAAACTCGAGGCAAGTCGTGGGACCCATAGTTTTACCTGGTGCCAATGGCACGCCAAGATGATCCATTAACACACAGAATTCAGCTAAGGCCCGGGCACATTCGGAAGTACCGGCGGGGCCAAGGAACAGAAAATCGTCAAGGTAGTGCATTACATTTCGGAAACCCGTTTTCTTAGTGAACACCCATTGCAGGAAAGTACTGAATTGCTCAAAGTAAGCACATGATATAGAGCATCCCATTGGCATACACCTATCCATGTAAAATGACCCCTGGAACCCGAATCCCAGAAGACGCTGATCGTCTGGGTGTACCGGAAGCAACCGGAACGCTGACTCGATATCAGATTTCGCCATCAACGTCCCGTGCCCCAGGCGATTCAAGATGGCTACCGCCTCATCAAAAGATGCGTATCGCACCGAACAAACTTCTGGCTCAATTGCGTCGTTCACCGAAAGACCATATGGAGAAGATAGATTATGAATCAAACGAAACTCACCCGGGTCCTTCTTGGGGACCACCCCTAACGGAGAACAAACGAAATCCGGTACCGGGGGCTCACTAAACGGGCCGGCGACCCGTCCCCGGCTAACCTCTTTCTGAATTTTTTCTTGCACTACAGATGCATGTTGTAAAACGGAAAGTTGATTTTTGCACATCCCTACACCCTGAAAGTCCCCTACCGGGATGCGGAAACCATGTGTAAAACCGTTCCGCAGCACCCCGGCAGAAGTACGATCCGGGTATTCGCTGAGCCAGGGAATCATTGCCAAGGTATCAATCGGGGTTGGTAAAGGCGCCCCTCGGCCTAGCTTAGACCTGTTTGGCGCCTCCCTTACCCCCATTCTCACTCGTTCTGGCTCTGCACGATGACTCAGGATGGGACGACCCACACGTACTACACTCATGTTTGAATTTACACGATCCCGGAGGCCTGGTACACTTCCCCTTGTTAAAATTAAAACAGAAACCCTTTCTCCCTGTATTGCCTGCGGGCCTCGACTGGTCGTCGGTGCTCGTATTTGGTCGAAAGGGCGTCCCCACATTTTGGCGGGAGTAATCAACAACAGTGCTCCCGACCAATGGCATTCTTAACATTCCCGATTCTTTCATCTTATCCCATGTTAAAGAATCGTAACAATCCCAAGTCAAACTTTTGTTATGTTCCTTTTCTTTCCTGAACAAATTGTCATAACAAAACCAATGGTTACCTTGATACGCTGTCGAGTAACCCATAATTCGTGATTGATAAACGGGAAACTCAGGAAGCAACTCGGGCCTACGTTCCCCCAAAATTGATGTGAAAATACCCCATGCATTGCCCCAGTTGCCAATGTTCTCATTTACCTTAAAGGCGGCCATCTTTGCGCGCCAAACACTCGGATGCATTAAGTCCTTCTGACTTTTTACATGCTCCACATCATAATGATCAACAAGCAGGGAAAAAATATTCACGTACTCCCCCGCCCAGATCTTTTCCTTTATAGCTAAAGGCACATGTTGTCCTAATCTCTCTCTACGAGAGGGTGCTGACTCGTCCCTTGCAATCGGCAATGGCCGCTTACCTGCACCGGACGCAGCTTCTGCCGCTTGCGGCTTGTCTATCCCCGCCAACGGCGTAGCCACTCTAGCTGCCTCTTTCTTCTCACGAAGCCCTTTTATCAGCGCCTGTGCTTCGGCAGCCGTGGCGCCATCACTACTATCCCCCAACCATGCTGCTAGCTGTGCTGCCAGCTCGGGGGGCATGTCTTCCTTGGATGTCGGGGTGACGACAACGGGGATCGGATTCCCCTCCATCGGTACTGGGGTCGGCGCCTCGAGCGGGGCAGAGGGAACCGGGACGGCCCCACCGGCTGGAACCTTTCTCGGCCTCTTAGGTCTCCCTCCAGCCGGCGGGGTGCCCGAACCCTCCTCCCCATCTCGCTCCGCCAACCGTTTCTTTATGTCGGACACTTCTTTGCAAAGGGCCCGCACCATCTGTTCGGTCGTCATTCTTTTTGCGCCTTTCTTGGGCATCTCTCCGAGGAAGTATCTAGAAGACAAAGAAAAAGATCAAAACGCTCAAAATTGGCTCTTCGTTCCGTCCCGAGCTCACGTGTAGCGAGGGGGTGCAGCTTCGGAGCACAAGAACAAGAGGACGTCTTCTGGTCTTGCGCCTTCTTTTATCCGTCTTCAGGGTGGGCGAAAACCCGCCCCTGCCCGCCCCGAGGGCGTGGCCGGCTGCGTCGGTGTCTAGGCCAGCCCACTCTAGGGCGGGAAAAAGCGTGCCCCGGCTACGCCGCTTCGGGCATACCAGCCGAGACGCGCCTCCCGCCCAAAAATGGCTTCCCGGGGGGATCGAGGCACTCAGCCATACGTTCGGGGGGACCGAGTGGTCGCCCCTTTCCATTAATCTTTGGGCACCCCTGCTGACCAATGTTTTTAGATCAGTGGCAATTGGTCCAATTGCCAGCCTCCTAGAAAGAGGCCATGGTTGTACCTGTTTTCAAAAAAGGGAATAGAAACGACCCTGCCTGCTACAGGCCTATTCCCCTTATTGACGCTACCGCCAAGGTGCTGGGTAGGGTAATTCTGGCTCGACTAGAGACCTGGGCATCTAATAAAGGGATTATCTCGAAAATCCAGTATGGTTTCCGAAGGGTGCTGAAAACCACAGAGCAGTGTTTAAATTAGTCTCTGATTATGGGCAAGTAAATGAAGGCTAAGGGTGGCTCTATCTACCTTGCCTTTATGGACTTGTCCAGTGCATTCAGTACCGTTAACAGGAAGAAACTGTGGGCGTTAATGGGAGAAATGGGCTTTGAACTAGCTCTGATCCGACTTCTAAAAAGATTCCAGGATAATACCTCCGTCCCCATAAGATTTGGCACACAAGGGGAAAGGACAAAGCCCGTTGCCTCCACTGAAGGAGTTCAGCAGGGGTGCCTTTTAGCTCCTTTTCTTTTCCTTATTTATACAAATGGTTTGGAAGCGTTTTTATTGGGTGAAAACATTTATTTTCCCCTTGTTAAAGGTAACCCAGTCCCGTTACTTTCATATGCGGACAACACTGTACTTAAGGCCTTGACGGCCAATAGTCTGCAAACGTCATTGGATGTTTTTCCCAATTTTATGTTGCCCTTGACCTGAAGGTCAAATTTTCAAAGTCAATTATAATGGCATGCGGTCCAAGAAAGACTAAAACCTGAAATGTTAACATAAGGGGCAAGATTATAAAAAAGGTTGTAACCTTTAAATACCTGTGAAATTTGTTCAATAAGGAGTTGAAATGGGATTCCTTGGTCACTGCAAGGGCTCAGCAAACAAGTAGAGTTGTGGAGGGGCTGTTTAGGTTTGCCTTTAAGTTAGGCCATAAGCCAGTGCCAGAACTTGTTACTTTATATAAAGCAAAATGCCTGCCAGTTGCATCTTACGGGGCAGGGGTGTGGGGCTATAAAAAAAAAACGTCTGTTACAAGTGGTGGAAAATACGTTTATTAAACGCTTATTGATAATTCCAAATAGCTCTGCCACTTGTTTCTCTCACCAAGAAGTGGGAATGGAATATATAGAAGACCACATAGGCTCTTCCCCCCTGCTCTTATGGTCCAAAACATGGGTGTCTGAAGAGCTACAGTTCACCATGGAGATAATTGAAGACTGTATTAATTTGGACAAGTCATTGAAGATCCCCTGGCTCAGTTTTTTTGAGGGGTAGGTCACTTGAGATTGGGTTGGGCGAGCACTTTGACACTCTGATGAGTATCCCCACAAATGCCAAGGTTATAATAAAAGAGGCGCACAACACCTGGGCAACCTTGCGCCATTCTCCATTGGAGGGGTCAGGTCCTAGCTGCCCTTTTAAGCCAAACAGCAATTTTACCTATACTTCACTACAAATAGTCACACACATTTTTTTAACAAGACTCTGCTTAAGCACTTTGCACTTTTTAGTGGCATTTCCCAGGCAATCTGGGTGGATGGGCAATCTTACTCCCTGCCCTTGTGACAACATGGTAACCGAGAGCACCCTGCACTTTATTCTTTTTTGTGTACTTTATAAGGAACTAAGGAAAAGATTGTTGGTACCCCTACTAAAGAACATTTGTCGATGTACACATGTTGAGGGGTTTAGATACCTGCAAACCCTGAGCAGTTCCGTTATTTACAGTGCGGTGTCAAATTTTATTAAAACTGCAATGGGTACTAGGAAGCGCTATGAAGCACAGTGACCGGTTGGGGAAAAGAAATATCTGGCATAGCTCTATTTTAAGTAGCATGACATTCTATGGTCGATGAAGTGTCCATTTTTTATTATTTTTTATTGTGATTTTATCTTTTAATCAAGATTTTTTACCATCTTAAAAAAGTATTGTCTGTTTGATAAACGTTTGTGGTCTTTGTGCTGAATAAAGTTATTTTTGAACTGACAGCATGACAGTTTACTCATTTTTATAGAACCTGGGTTGTGTTCTTCCAAACAGTTTCCAAAAAAAGACATACGTCTTATGCTGGTTATTCATGCACCCACTAAATCATCCATTCAGACACTCATACACCCATTCATTCTTCAATAGACTTTGGTGTATATATGTATATATATATATATATATATATATATATATATATATATATATATATATATATATATATATATATATATATATATATATGTATATATGTATATATATATATATATATATATATATATATATATATATATATATATATATATATATATATATTTTTTCCAAAACAATTGTCCCTTGCTGGAGGAGGAGCGGCTGATCAGCTGGTGCCGGTGACGAGTCAAGGACAAGACTCGTTGTAACTTTCGAGCAATTAAAAAAAAACACCGCACTCTTCTCGGATTTTTTCAAGCTTCTTTATTCCATCTTGGAAAAACTTCCTCACCTACGCGTTTCGAACAGACTACTGTTCTTGATCACGGTAGTAACAAGTCCGTTTTTACTTTTCAATATTTATACCCTCCTGCTGGCTTTACGAGTCGGTTGATTGTCTTACCTATTGATTGCGCACGGCTGTCTTTCCCGGACTGCAAAACGTGTTCGAGGTCTTAATACTAAAGAGGACTGGATGAGAATAGTAGTGTAAAACTGTTTACAAAAAGAAAAAATAGATATAGCACTAGAGTAGGATTAGACACACTGAAAACTTGGGAACAATAAAGTTTTGGTTAGAGTGAATTTAATAAAAAAAGATAGGGAAACCAGAAAGCCCGCAGTGATACATTGCTGCGACGATAGAATCGGGAACCACATGATAACATGACGCGGTATAAAAGCGACAGGTTGAGCTCCGTGAGTCTTTAAACCACTATACGAGCGGTGATCGTAAAGACGCCACGTTTTGCAGTCCGGGAAAGACAGCCGTGCGCAATCAATAGGTAAGACAATCAACCGACTCGTAAAGCCATTAGGGCAGACTGAGTAATCATAAATTACTGCGTGTCGAATGTATACTGACACAAATGTATTTTGTTACACAGCCACGTGCATAAAATTACCCGGCTGCGTGAAAGAACCCCCTTTATGAATGTTATCATTTTATATTACCGGTAAGGACCTTTTCATAGATAACTGCAATATAACAATGTTCACAATAGACGCCCTTTCTAAAATAAATATATCTTTTTTCAGTATCACTAAAGAACAGATATTCGCCTGGAAGCACTGAGAAATATATACGCCCCTTGAGAATTGTATAAGGTAAGCTAAATAACTCCATCACAAGTTGACTTTTGTGTAGTATATAACTTGAGGCACCATATAAACTTCTAAACAAGAATTCTCTAACCCATGTAGGACTTTGATTAAGATACATCAGCGAAATCAGCTTTAAAGAACTTGAAACGGAAGTTCTCTGGTATATTGAGGTAATAGACAAATGCCTTTTAACTAATTGTGTCTGGGTACGCCATGAAATTATACTGATTGCTGTACCCTCCCTAATTATACATAGGACTGTGGTAGTCTGTGAATAATAGAAGGCGACTGCTAAAGGAATACTACGGACCATGTAGATACCTGCATTGGTCAGTAACAACAAATTGCAACATAATTGGTGTATAAATGGTTTGCATGAATGATTGCATGACTGCTAGAAAGGTGCGGACAACACTAACCAGTTGGTTCTTGATTTTAGCATATAGGTTCTTGTAAAGATGATAATAGTAAACATGGTTGGTACATATAGGCCATCAATGAAACCATTACATGTATGTTTTCTTAGAACTGTAAATTTATGTTTTTTTAGTAATGCGACACATGGAATATGTTTAAATACCAACAGTATTGTAGAATAAGTATGAAGTTGACCATAGATGTTTAGAATGCTGCCATTTAGGGGATTGTACAAAAGTAAATGTTCGGCCAGCAATACATATAGGCCATTCTTGAGCATATAGGCTTCTGTTTATAGATAGAAATGGGCCCTGTATACAGATTCGAGCATCAGTTGCGACATGTGATGGCTAATTTTGTTAGCTTGCTCTCACAAGATTTTATTGAAACATGTGCAGACAATGACTGTCAAACCAGGAACTAATAGTGGCATTTTTTTGTGCATTAGGTGTGATACAAAAAGTGTTGGAGAAAACATATAGAGACTGTCCTGAAGAAGGAAGCCATTATCAACTTAAGCTTCCGAAACGCGTCGACGCTTTTACATCCAGTCATATTCGGTGTTGTCAACAAACAACCTGGTTGAAGGAAAAGAAAAAAATTTTCCCCCATTGTTGTCAAACGAGGGTCCGAAATTACATAACTAAGACAGAGAATAGTGTCTTTTTTGAAAAAATTTCTCCACATCCACATTAGGTGGTTTTATTTGTGTATTTTATGTTTTAAACCTGTTACACATAGGAATTCATATGTTTTTTATTTAAAATAAATTGTATATTTTCATAAACAGATTGTTTTCGTTCCCTTCTGGTGAGTGTTTTCCTAACCAACAAAATGCAAGATGAATGAATGTTGTGGATTGAATTTGTCTATTTGAGTCCTGACATAGGAGCAGGAAATAATACTTCCCATAGGGAAAACTTTTTGCTTTACTTTACAGTATATTGGTGCTCTGTTTCCCTACGGGTTATAACGAGCCCCTCTCTTTCACTTATACCTTTATATATATATGCCAAGGTGTATTGAAGCATAAATGGGTGTATAACAGTCAGGATGGATAATTAAATAGGTGCGTGACTGAATGTATAAGTGATTGATTAATTGTGTCTTACTTAATGCATGTGTTACTGACTGATACAGACCTTCACACAGTTTATGTTGTCAGTTGCTGTGTATGTGTAAGCGGTTGTAGGAGTTGGTTAGCAGCTAAATGAGGATCAATATGGGCTATTGATTGGTTTCCTGAATATCTCTATGAGTGCCTGAGTGTCTGTGTGGGTGGTTGGGGGGTGTCACTGTGCATAGATGTGTGACTGGATAATTCACCGGGTATATGTGTCCAAGTCTGTATCTGTGAAGTGCTGTATGGCTGGCTGGGTGAGTGTGTGTATGGGTGTGTTGGTGAGTGAATGGATGTCTCAGTGGTACATGTGTGAGTACTGCATATGTGAAATGCAGTATATGTGAGTGTTGTACTGTATAAATGACTATATGTGAAAGTAAGTGATTGTGAGAGTGCCTGTATGGATCAGTGTGTGCTTGTATTACTTATTGTATTAGAATGAAAGTATGTGTTAGTATATGTTTAAATAAGTAAAGTGATATGCGTATAACTGTTCAGGTGAGTAAATGAAAGTGTGATTGATTATTTCCATTACTGTCTAGGTAGGTGTGTGAATAACTCTTTGAATGAGAGGCGGTGTGTAATTGTCTGATGTGTGACTGGATATGATAATGCTGTATTGATGGCTGACTATATGTATGAGTGACAGTATGGGTGATTGAATGGATATGTGTAGACCTAGAAATTAGTGAGCGGATATTTAATAGCTGGTATTGGTGTGTTCATGGTTTCAAATATTATAGTCTGTATTTTAGAGTGGGTGTATCAAGTGTAATATTAGGGTCTGATGAGGAGCATCAGATATTTATGTGGATGATGTCATCAGTGATGTCATTTGAGATGTCATCAGTGATGTCACTGACCATGTCATGAATGATGTAATATGTGACGTCATCAGCAGTGCATTGCGGGTGCACAAGTTATAGTTAGCTCAACTAACTATAACAGGCGAATTTCTATCATTTTATATGAGTGAAATGTCCAACTAACTATAACATCCCTGAAACCTACTATAACATCCCTGAAACCTATGTTTTTTTCAATGAATTTCTAAGGTTTTTTAAATGCTACTTTCTAACTATAACGTGGCTGAAACCTATGGTTTTTTCAGTGAATTTCTTAGGTTTTTTAAATGCTACTTTCTAACTATAACGTGCCTGAAACCTATGTTTTTACAGTGAATTTCTAAGGTTTTTTTAAATGCTACTTTCTAACTATAACGTGCCTGAAACCTATGGTTTTTCAGTGAATTTCTAAGGTTTTTTTTTTATTTTTTTTTAAGGTTTTTTAAATGCTAATTTCTAACTATAATATCTGTAAAACCTATGGTTTTTTCAGTGAATTTCAAAGGTTTTCAAATATCAAACTACTACTCTGTATTGGTCATTAGTTCTGTTTTTTGTAACTTTTACACTACATAAAATAAACTGCAAAAGTGCTATGTTGCTACAGCGCGACTCCAGAAATGATTTCTAATCACTACTTACCATTTCCCTGAAACCTTTAAACACTTAAAACATGCACCAGTGGGGCCCATAACACTGCGCATTTACCCTGTTCACTTACACTTGGCTTCAAGGCTTCTGGTGAATCGCAATGGAGAAATGCTGTAACATTTGGTGGAGCGTCTAAAACCTATTTAATATTAACACTAAAAGTTCAAAACAGTTTACCATGGTTTCATATTAAACACTTTTATTCAGACACACCACCATAATGGCAATGGATCTGCTAGAACGAAAATTAGGCGTAGGAAGAAACAAAGACCAGCTTTTAATTCTTAATTTCTCTAATTTTTATTCACAGCAATCTTTTAGTATGTCCGACATTACGCATTTATTGATTCGTTATTCAGTAATTCTTAAACTTTATTTCAAAAACATGATCATTTTATTATGAGCTCAGAAAAATCGCTTTATTATAGAATTCAGTAAAGTTTAGCAAAGAACAGATAGTTCCAAATTCAATCTCTCCTAACATCCCTGACTGACACCCTTGTCTTATCCTAACAGCCCTGCAAAGCAAACAAATAAGAAAAACATGAGAGTTCTTACATCGAGGAATCGGTCAGCAAACGGGCAGCATCTCCGATAGAAATGGAAAAAGTGACCCCAACCTTACAAGTCCATGGGTTTTTACACCTTATTTCTCAACTTAATCTATCTAGAAAAGTAACTAACATCACCATGTTGTGTTCTGATTGGACAAAACCGGGTGGATGTGCACTTCCTCACCATTACAGCATTTGTTATTCACATGATTCAGCTAATTTTATAAACGTCTTTTTGTTTCAGCAGTCCGTGGCCTAGGCACATTGCATTTTAGCAACATTGCCCTTGTTTCCCATGGCTCGGATATGCACTCATTCATGCTTGGCACCCATCCTAGGTTCCGGGTGATGCAACCTTGAACTTCTCCTTCAAGCACAGTCAGCTCACTTGCGCTGGCAGAAATCTTTGACGCGCCTGCGCAGACCAATACCCACTAGCAGTAGCTCAGAGCGGCCATTTTCTCACTAGGCCTCACAGGCCACATTCGGAACTATCATAGAAACAAACAGAAATCCATGTTAATTTTAATAATGAAACCCATTCTGTTTACCTCCCCCCATGCTAAGGTTTCCCATTAGTCGTTACCTAGCAATATGCCACACAAATACGTTTTATACTTACATAATCAACCCTCTCTTTTCACAAAACATATACAAAAGCACATTTAAATAGCATTTTATTTATATTGAAGCTATGCATTAGTTCACAACACAACAACAATACATATTAGCTAGTATTATTGCAACATATAAGCAGAATTAGTATTCCCCGTGTGTAATTTCAAAATAAAAATAGAATAACGTGTGCATCTTATTCTATGGTTGCTTATTTTCACAAAACATGCAATTAGTAAACATTATTGTTATGGGACATTGACTTCACAAGGGGTACACAAAATTTTGAGTTTGCTACCTCGCTCCATCAATTCCCTCATCTAGTGATTTTATCACCAAATACCTCCCAAAGTTTTGTAAAATTTACTTGAACATGTTTCAGTTCCCTTTCTTGTTAATATCATCTATACTTTTGTCTCTGTCTCTTTGGAGTCTTTGAAAAACTTTTCTTTTATTTCTTCCATTTCTTTCTCATTCTTTTCTCTCATTCTTGCCTGCTGGGCTTCATTTCTTTTCTTTATTGACCGTCTAAAATCTTGTCTACCTTTATATATACAGCACAATCTTATCATTACTATGACCGCTATTGGAATTAGTATTGTACCTATAATTGAACTACCTATTTCTTGAAACCAATGTTTAATTGCTGATAAACTTTTACCCAGCTTTTCGAGGACACCCTCAACCTCCAGAGGTTCAATTTCTCCATGCAAATCTGTAATGTTTATAATATACTTTTCAATATTCTGACTTTTATCTGGGATATAAGTACAACAATGTTGCACTTTCAAAATCCCACAGACTCCTCCCTCTTTTACTAAAATTATATCAAGAGCAAGTCTATTTTGCAAAACCATAGTTCTCATAGCAATCATTTCAGTATTCACCATCAGGAATCCTCCTGCAGTGTCTGTTGATAATCGATCAGCAACTGTGGACAATTTTCTAATTCTATTTGCATTGAACGAAATTCCCACTGCTGGTATCAGTGCTCCAAACACATCACCTATTATTTCTAACACAGTTTCTCTTTTTTTTCGACTTAGAACTTTACCTATCTCATGCTTTCCATTAGTACCTCTATCTACATGAAAATTTTTAGGAAAGACCAAACCCACATAACATGTCCCGTACTAGTGGTTAGGTAACCTATAATAAGCTCTGTTCCCACACATAAAATAAATTCCAGGAAAAACAGGATCATTTCCTCCTTTAAATCCCCAACCTCCTAAAATTCTATAGATATCTTCACATTGACTTGCTCCCACAAAATAATTGTCATACATGCTGTTGTCTCTTCTAATAAAAAATGTTCCCATCATTGGCGCTTCTATATTTATTGCTACATTCACATTTTTATCCTCAATATTCTCATCATCAAACATATAATATTTAGATTTTTCGTGTTCCATTTTCTCTTTTCGTTTATAAGCAATTCTTCTTTCCTCAACCATGCCTAAAAATGTTCTCTCTTCAACTCTCATTTTACATGTCAAATTATGAGCAAAAGCATATTCATGTGTTAATTCATCTACTTCTAAAAAATATTCTCCCATTACCTCTGCATGCTTTCCCTTATTCAATTTATTGTCAATCTTTAATTTTGCAAATATTTTATCCACATTGGAATGTTGATATTCCAGCTTTACAGTTTTATAAAACAAGCTTGCAATTACACTACAAGTTACTCCATATGTAAGAGGAAGGTGGTGATAGGTCACCCCTTCTGACAATGATGCTGGTATTTTACACACACATAGCAGTCATCTACATTCATAGTTTTAATATATTCAAGCAGTAATTTCGAAAAACTGTTTTTACTATAATCACTTATAGATCTATCTTGATGCAATTCCGGATTGTATACATGAGTCTCAAGTACCTTTCCTTTCTCAACTTGCTTACTTGAGCTTGCATTCGGTTTTAATTTTGTTAAATTAGTTTGAAAAGGAATCACAATAGCTAATATTGTCCATATTACTACTAACAAACTCATACAGATAGTAAAACACCTACGCCATTTTCTAAAAATAGAGCATTTCGTACGATGGTTATTCATTGCCATTTTCCCTAACAACGTTTCTTCGACCTTATGTCACCTATAAGTTTCACACTATTCAGCACTCTAACAAATTTTTCTTCGACCTTGTGTCAGTTCTATTCTAAATTAAGTTATATTTAAGTTTTTCTAACAAGTTTTTTTCGACCTTGTGTCAACTCTGACCCTTTTTATGTTTACAAATCCGTCTCACTGGACTTCAGGCTTTTTACTTTAATATCATATACTTTGAGCACCTAACTTTTTATTTCTTAATCAACCTTCTTTACTCACTTTTCCCAATTGGCTTTGGGTCGTACAGATCTTCTTGACTGCTATTTACTTCAACAATTGGTGGCAGGACAATGTATGTCCATTCAGGTGATTTATACTTCTGATTTGGACGTCTCACTCTCTTTGGCCTTTGAATAAAGTCTATTTTCTTTTCCAGTGTTTCTTTTTGACTGGTAATCTCGTTCACCAGATCTTCTTGCTCTTTTGCTGTAATCACTATTTTGAATTTCAATCCTCCAGCTCCTTTAGGCCAGTTGTCTCCTTTGCAGACTTTCTTAGTCTTCGGCTCTGTTATATTATGCTCCACTCTCCAAGCTCTTTTTATTGTGCTTTTTCTTAATGGAGACTCGTCTGCACTTTCATCAGTTTCACTTTCAGTGTCTTCTACTGTATCATTAATTATGATTTTCACAATGTCTTGGTCTTCATTAGATTTATTTTTCTCTACTGTTACTCTGTTAGGAACACCTTCATAACTGGTACTTGGAATCTGATTTTCATCATGAGTTACTTCCTCTTCCCCTGTTTCAGGATTTCTGTTCCTCTTTCCAGAGTCTTCAGTTTGCGGTTCAGTTTTCCTCTTTTCAGCAACTCTCTTTTCACTTTCTTTTGTGTCTTTACTGGTGCTTGCTTCGACCGATTCTCGATCTTCAAATTGATCTTCTGAATCTGGTATTTTAACAATTTCCCTGTCACCTTCACTTTCAGATGCAGAACTGGCTTCTGATACTTCCAGATATCGACGTTCTTGTCGATCTTCAGTATCTGGATCCTTCTCTGGTTCACCTTCAGAATCAGAGTCAGTTGTACTTTCACCGTCGTATGGGTATTCAGGTTCTGGCACACGGATTGTGTGACTCGCATGAACCCACCTTTTCAGTCCAGCACACTTGACTGCAGTAGTACTGACCAAGATAACTTGACGTGGTCTTTACCACCTTGGTACCAAGCAATTCCTCCTACGTGAACTTTCACTCTTGCCCAGTCCCCAGGGACTAAGTCATGAGCTGGATTTTTCTCTTTGGAATTTGCTTCAGTTCCCACCTGGGGGAGCACAGAAGTTACCACATCAGACAGATTCTTGCAGTAATCCAGTATGATGTCATCATTAATGGCTAATAGCTTATTAACTGGTACATAAGCCTGTCTCATCACCCTCCCCATCAATATCTCATGAGGGCTTAATCCAGTTTTTCTGTCAGGTATGCTCCTCAATGTCATCAAGACAAGCGGCAATGCGTCTGGCCATTTCATTCCTGTTGCCAAACACATTTTTGCAATTCTATTCTTAACTGTTCCATTCACTTGCTCAACTACCCCTGAAGCCTCAGGTCTATATGCACAATGCAAGTTCTGGCGAATATCCAGAGCTTCGCAGATCATCTGCAGAAGTTCATTCTGGAAATGCGGGCCTCTGTCCGATTCAATCGTGACCGGAAACCCGAAACGTGGTATTATCTCACGTAAGAACAGTTTTGCAACAGTAATTCCATCATTTCTCCGTGTTGTAAAAGCTTCAATCCATCGGGAAAACAAACAGATTATCACAAGAACATATCTAAGTCTGTTACATGGATGTAGCTCAATCAAATCCATCTGAACGGATGGGGGCCACCCTCCCATCCTATGGTTCCCAGGCTTACAACAGTGGTTCTGTTTGGGTTAAATTGTTGGCATACTAAACACCTTTGGCACAAACTTTCAGCAATCATTCTAAATTTGGGAATATACCAAGTCTGTCTAAAAAGACGGATCATGGCATCTTTTTCAATATGGGCCTGACCATGGTACATTCGGGCCATATCTGAAATCATGCTATCGGGCATTACTGGTCTTTCATTTTTGTAAACCCAAATTTCACCTTCTTCCCTCTTTCTACATCCTGATTTTATCCAGACATCTTTCTCCTCTGTTCCTGCCTCTTCCTGCATCATTTCACTTCCTGCCAGGTCTCAACTACAGTGGTTAGCATCAAAGGACTTGGAACATGTTCTTCAGCTTTTCCCCGATTTATTGAATTTGGTTTTTAGCACAGTGCTTTGCAAGTTCATCTGCATAGTTATTACCTTTGGTAATATAATCATCACCTTTTTTATGAGCAGAACATTTCACCACAGCCAGTTTCTTAGGCAATTGAATCACATCTATCAATGTCTTCACGAATTCTGCATTTTGTATAGGTGTTCCTGCAGAGGTCAAATAACCTCTTTGGGACCAGAGCTGTCCATAATCATGATCAACTCCATAACCATATTGACTATCTGTCACTATGGTTACTCTCACCTCTTTCCCCAACTCACACTCGTATCAAAGCAATCAATTCCGCTATTTGAGCAGAATGAATTCCTTTCAGACAAGATGCCTCCAACACTTCTGCTACTGTGCAAACAGCATATGCAGCACTTAGAACACAACTCTCTGTTCTTAAACATGATTCATCCACAAATATTACAAAATCTGATTCAATCAAAGGCTCATCCTTAATATCAGGGTGAGGTTTGGTACAGTATTCCAAAACATCCAAACACTTGTGATCAAGCTCACCTTTCACTTCTGCTTCAATGGTTTCAGGTAACAATGTAGATGGGTTTACATTCACACATCTTGTAATTGTCACATATTCAGCCCCTAAAATCACTTTTTCATAATGGGTCAATCTGCTGTTAGTTATATACTGTGTTTTTGCTCTTTTGAGGAGAATCGCTACTGAATGAGGTACATACACCCTCACAGGAAATCCCATCCCAATTCCTTCAATTTGTTCCAGACTTACACTTGTTGCTGCTACTGCTTTCAGACATCCTGGCAAAGCTTTTGCAACAGGATCCAAAACAGCTGAGAAATACGCAATCGTTTTTCTCATTCTCCCATGTCTTTGGATCAATACTGACAGACCACATCCTTCTCACTCACCACAGTACAGTTCAAACTCTTTTTCATAATCAGGCATTCCTAATGCTGGTGCATCTCGCAGTTTTGTTTTTAATTGCTCAAATGCTTCCATCTCTGTTTTGGTCAGAACAATTGGGTCTCTGATATCTGCCTTTGTCCGTCTCTGCAATGGTTTTGCAATTAATGAAAATCCACTTATCCATTGTCTACAATAACCTACCATTCCCAGGAACATTCTGACCTGTCTTTGAGTTTTTGGTGGTTGCATTCCTTGTATAATTTTAATTCTTTCAACGGTAACTTGTCTGATTCCTTTAGCAATCTTGTGACCTAAATATTGTACCTCTTTCTGTCAGAACTGTAATTTCGATGGAGACGCTTTATGTCCCTCTTCAGCCAAATGATTCAACAATGCGACTGTATCAGTTACACAGGCATCCTTTGTTTTTGATGCGACCAGTAGGTCATCAATATACTGCACTAACACAGACTCTCCAGGCATGCTCAAAATGTCTAATGATTTCTTCAACAGCTGATTAAAAATTGATGGACTTTCAGTGTACCCTTGTGGAATTCTACACCATGCTAAAATACGATTTTGGAATCGAAATGCAAAAATTGGCTGACTTTCTGGATGCAATGGAACAGTAAAGAACGCATTGCACAAATCAATTACTGTGTACCATTCCACATCATGAGTAATCTGATACAAAATCACTGCTGGATTCGGAACAATCGGACAACATGGAACAACAATCTTATTAATTTTCCTCAAATCCTGCACAATTCTAAATGTTCAGTTTGGTTTTTTCAGTCCCATAATCGGTGAATGACATGGGCTGTTCTCAATTTCTCTTACAATTCCCTGCTCAATCATTTTGTCAATTACTGGAGTAATTTCTTCAATCACTTCCTCAGTCATTTTGTATTGTGGTGTATTCGGGTAGCTGGCACCTTCTTTTATGGTCACTTTCACAGGATCAACCCCTTTCATTAAACCTATATCCTTTCCAGTGAAATCCCACACACTCTTTTTTTTACTGCCTCTTTTAGTTCAATAGGAATTTTCTCTTTATCAAACACAGGAAACGATTGATCCTGTTCTGCCTCAATCATGAGCATTGTCAATTTATACAAACTATCTTCATCTGGAGTCTGCAATTCTATGCCATCTGGTGAACAGTATATGGCACAGTTCATTTTACACAATATATCTCTTCCTAGCAAATTAACAGGACTACTGTCGCACACCACAAACGAATGCATAACCTTGTATGTCTCAATCTCTATTTCAACTGGTTTTGTCAAGGGAGTATTTATTTGTCTGTTGGCTACACCTACAACCTGGATTGTTTCACCCGAGAGAGGAAGAATTTGAACTTCCACTAATCTAAGAGTAGAACGGGTAGCACCAGTGTCCACTGGGAAAGTTATTTCCACATCATTCACCTTTCCACTCACAAATGGACCTGACTGATCTACCTCAAGAGTGGCTCCAAACATACACTCTTCTTCCTCCCTCAGGCACCCTCAGAAACCGTCATCTGGCTCACTGCCATTCTCTTCTTGCAACCAATATTGCAGACACGCATTTACTCTTTGCAGTCTTTTTACCTGCTCACCTCCGCTGAATCCTGTCTCTGCATTGTACTACTGCTGATTTCCACTATTTGGCAGTGGCGGTTGTGGCACCTGACTTTGCTGATTTGCTATCTGCTGTTGCTGTGACTGCTGCTGATTTACCTCAAACTGCACCTGTGGATTCAATGATGTATGTCCCCATTAACTCTAGGCGGACATTTACACTCTCGTTTCCAATGCCCTGCCTTGCCGCAATTAAAACATTGTGTTTTCTTTTTCATTTCATCAATGTTTCCCACCAATTTAAGTTTGCCTTTAAACCCACTCTGATCCCTGCATTCTTGTTCTCCATCTGTGCCACTTGTTGTTCTGCTACTTTCACTTGTGCCCACATAGCTTTCTCTTTTAATTTCTTTTGTTTTGCTTCAATCTCTTCACTACAATATTTTGCTTGTCTCAATACCTTGTCTACAGAACTCGATTGCCAAATTCATCATGCTATGTCTAATCATATCTGAAATTTCTGGCCTCAATCCATATATAAATCTATACACTAAATGACTCATGTCTTTCTCACTTAATTCCTCATAACCACTGTACTGTTTGAAAACCAACAACAACCTTTCAAAAAAAAAAGGGTGCACAGTTTCTTTCGGCTCCTGAGTGGTCCTATCTATCTTTACCCAATCAGTCTCTTTTGGAGGTATTTTGTTTTTCAACCACACTATCACTTGTTCATACTTTCTCATCACATCCGGTGATGGAGCTCCTGTCTTTGCATCCCTAATATACTCCTTCCTTGGCCAATCCACAGATATTTTACATTCTGTCCACAAATCTGCTGGCACCACTATGTCAAATAATCCTTCTAAATCAATCCACAATACCTTTGACACCTTTACAAATCTGTCAACTTGTCGATACAATTCTACTGGTTTTTCTCTTAATCTAGGGAAATCATTTGTAAATGACAATATATCTTGTCTGCTCCAAGGAACATGTACATATCCTCCTCCAGGAACTTCTCTCATAGGGAATTCAGTTACCTCTGTTTCTTTTTCTCTAACTGGAAAAGCTAATGTTGATTTATCACTATTCTCCTCTTTCTTCTTTGACCATTTGACTCGCCATTTGCCTACATCACCCCATTTCCGCAAAAGCACAATTAAATCTTTTATCTGAATTAATCTTCCAGCAGTATTCATGTTCTCAATGTCTCTTTCTGCAAAATCCACTCTATAAGTTTTCTGCAATGATTTTATTTTTGCAAACTCTATTCCATATTCACTTGCCACTTCTTCCAATTGATCATACATTGTTTTAGCTCTCCATGTTATACTTTTACATAAAAACATGAGCTCATCATCCTGGTAATTCTTTAATCTATCTGTCCCAATCGTTCCAATTATTAATTCCTCCATATCTACTTTTAGTTTGCCCACATCCAGCACTTTTGATTCCTGCTCTTTTAATTTTAGCGTTTTAATCCATTCACTCAATTCTCTGTCTGTTGGATCTCTAGGCATTTGTGTTAAATCTATTTTGTCTGTACTTCTCTCTGGAGTTGCAGAGTCAGATTCTGCTCCTGTCGGGAATGCGCATGTCAAATCTTTATTAAAAGTCAATTCTGGTGGATTTACACTTGTATTTAGTCTTATTTCTGATAAATCTGGATAAGTACTTTCTCTCGCTCTCTGTAAACTTTGTTGTAATGGGATTGTTAGTCTCGGTTCTCATATTTTCTGATCATCAAATACTGGTATCACAGGTCCTATAGTTACTGGGACAGTTACAGCTTCCATATTTCTAGTTAGATTCTGAACCAACTCATGTGCAGATCGTTCGTATTCAGACATACTTGGCTGCTCATTATTTTGTCTTTCTGGACTCAGAACAATCCTGTGTAAATCATTACTTTGCACAGGTGTCCCTGTAATTCTAGCTTCTCCTATTGGTGTACTCGGGACATTTCTCATTTCTACTCTTTCAGGAAAATCTTTAAAATCTTCTATCATTGGGGCATTCGGAGTAGTCCGTAAAGGACTTGGTTGATATGGTGGCGGTCTTCTATTTAATATTTCCTCTAATACAGCATCCTCTGATTCACTATCACCATAGCCTTGATTCCCTGAATCAATATTCCTTCTTTTCTCTACACTTTTTCGTCCCTCATATTCTTCTACTACTCTGACCGGATACATGCCATCGCACATATTGCTGTCTCTCCATCTCCGCATCCTAGTCTCATGGGTTTCTCCCCACAAATCTCTACCTCTACCTCTTGGTCTAAGATGCCTGCTCAGCCTCTCACTTTCCATTTGATGCATCTCATCCTCCCACTCCACCAATGCTTCAAACTGAGTTGGTCTAGGTCTCGGGTTCAAGTTTCATCATTTTGTCTCTCAAATTTCTCAAAATTGACACATAAAATGATCCTCCTTCTGGAAAGGCTAACACACCATCATCCTTGGTATACTGTATCCAATTATCCAACCAAACACACGTATGATATCGATATTTCGACAACATGTAAGAAGCAGGTGTTTTCGGCGAAGGAATTATTTTTCCCTCTCTTGTAACTACCTCCTTGTCTTTTACAGACACATTTTTCAGTCTTTTAAACCATGAAGGTTTCTTCTTGTCATCGTCATAATAATAATATGACATTTTCGGAAAACTTTCCCTTCTCTCAAAAGATCGCGTACTATTCTGTTGCTGATTCCGTAACACCAACCTATCACAGCGCGGTTCACACTAATGCACCAGTAAGAACACGATGCGTCACTATAGTGCTTAACCAATAGTTTCTGCTGCTTTCTGTGATGAACCAATCAGCTCCTACTCTGACTTGGTCACGCGGACCAATACCAGCGCGACACTTTTGACGTCATCAGCGCTCCGGCTTCTGCAGCGCCGACAGACCACTCCTTTACAGGGTTTGTTCAGAAAGCCGTATTTACAAGATATTTTACAAAAATCAGTTAGTAACTTACACAAAACAATTCCACTAATTTGTTTCGCTATTAAAGGGATATAATTTTCAATCGCACAAGTATTCTGTAACCAGAGTAGACGAGGCTTATCTCCTCAGAAATTTTAGATTCACCGATAAAGCAACACTGCTGGCTTTACCCTTCTATCAGGCAATAACGATCTCGCTTCTCTAGGAAAGCACATACAGAGATCTTTTTCACCTCCTTAGAGACAATCCCAGAGTTTCACTTGAACGCGTATTGCAATATCCTTTACACACGTTCATACAGAAAACCCTATTCATATATACATAAACTTTGTGTTACCAGTAGGCAGCGCGTCCACTAACCCACCACATAATTCCTCTATTGTTAGCAAAAGAGAGACGCCACTCCCTTTACCCTTCAATCAAGCTTGGTTTAAGACCTATTACTCTCCCAGCAGTAAGTTTTAATCGGGAAGCACGGAATGATCCCTATACTTGAAGGCTGGAATTTCATAGACTGTCCTCACTATACATTTATCCTTTCACACCTAAGGTCCCTAAACTGTGATATACGCCAATACCACTGCAGTATGTGACAATACTACTTATTTGAAACAGACTAATGCACTGTGTGACTTAACCTTGCCACACTTCCTCCACCTGCAGACGGAGGCACTGGCTTCACCTTACTCTATGAAGCCTTTCCAAGACCACATTTAACATAGTACAAACCACTACTCTGCCACCACGTTATTACTGCCACAGCGCGACTCCAGACATTATTTCTAATCATTACTCACCATTTCCCTGAAACCTTTAAAGACTTAAAACATGCACCAGTGGGGCCCATAACACTGCGCATTTACCCTGTTCACTTACACTTGGCTTCAAGGCTTCTGGTGAATCGCAATGGAGAAATGCTGTAACATTTGGTGGAGCGTCTAAAACCTACTTATTATTTACACTAAAAGTTCAAAACAGTTTACCATGGTTTCATATTAAACACTTTTATTCAGACACACCACCAAAATGGCAATGGATCTGCTAGAACGAAAATTAGGCGTAGGAAGAAACAAAGACCAGCTTTTAATTCTTCATTTCTCTATTTTTTATTCACAGCATTCTTTTAGTATGTCCGACATTACGCATTTATTGATTCTTTATTCAGTAATTCTTAAACTTTATTTCAAAAACATGATCATTTTATTATGAGCTCAGAAAAATCGCTTTATTATAGAATTCAGTAAAGTTTAGCAACGAACAGTGTGTGGCTCACTGGTTAGAGGAGGCAGACCTGGAAGCAGAGGTCAGCCCGGGACCAGGGTTCAATTCCTGGCTCGGCGGGGTCTTGAGTCCTAAAATGTCCACAGACCCGACAATTCTCGCTCTGGTGCCTACGATTCACGGGTTCACACTCTGGGCAATAGCTTGCTTAATCTCCACAACAGCCTCTCGCGGTGGGATGCCTGGCTTTCACCTTGTGGTTACCCTGCCAGGGTTATCTCACAGGGTAATACCAGGACGGGTTCCCTAAGCAAGCGCTTTGATACCAGGTCGGTGATTTGCGCTATATAAATACATGTACATTTACATTTACAACAGATAGTTCCAAATTCAATCTCTCCTAACATCCCTGACTAACACCCTCATCTTATCCTAACAGTCCTGCAAAGCAAAAAAATAAGAAAAACATAAGAGTTCTTACATCCAGGAATCGGTCAGCAAACGGGCAGCATCTCCGATAGAAATGGAAAAAGCGACCTCAACCTTACAAGTCCAGAGGTTTTTATACCTTATTTCTCAACTTAATCTATCTAGAAAAGTAACTAACATCACCTTCTTGTGTTCTGATTGGACAAGTCCGGGTGGATATGCACTTCCTCACCATTACAGAATTTGTTATTCACATGATTCAGCTAATTTTATAAACGTCTTTTTGTTTAAGCAGTCCGTGGCCTAGGCACATTGCATTTTAGCAACATTGCCCTTCTTTCCCATGGCTCAGATATGCACTCATTCATGCTTGGCACCCATCCTAGGTTTCGGGTGATGCAACCTTGAACTTCTCCCTCAAGCACAGTCAGCTCACTTGCGCTGGCAGAAATATTTGATGCGCCTGCGCAGACCAATACCCACTCGCAGTAGCTGAGAGCGGCCATTTTCTCACTAGGCCTCACAGGCTACATTCGGAACTATCATAGAAACAAACAGAAATCCATGTTAATTTTAATAATGAAACCCATTCTGTTTACCTCCCCCCATGCTAAGGTTTCCCATTAGTCGTTACCTAGCAATATGCCTCACAAATGCGATTTATACTTACATAATCGACCCTCTCTTTTCACAAAACATATACAAAAGCACATTTAAATAGCATTTTATTTATATTGAAGCTATGCATTAGTTTACAACACAACAACAATACATATTAGCTAGTATTATTGCAACATATAAGCAGAATTAGTATTCCCTGTGTGTAATTTCAAAATAAAAATAAAATAACGTTTGCATCTTATTCTATGGTTGATTATTTTCAGAAAACATGCAATTAATGAACATTATTGTTATGGGACATTGACTTCACGAGGGGTACACAAAATGTTTTGTTTGCCACCTCGCTCCATCAATGTAATGTAGTACATTTCACAAATAACAATTACTTTTTAAATAATACAAATATTTTAACACTCAGATAACAATTTTTCTCCCTTTCACAGTGATGTCAGACTAGTTTCTTGATAAACAGCAGAGAAAAAACCAATCAACTAGGTTATTAAAAAAAAACAAATCCCTAATTCTCACAAATATAATACAAAATCAACACGAATAACCCATACTATTTTCAATCTTCAAATCTTACCTTTACTTCATAGTTTCTGTGCACATATTCTGAATACGCCAAATAATGTATCACAAATTTTGCTTTGAAATGATCCAGTATGAATTCCTTAAAGTATCTTTACACCTTTTCACAAAGCCGAATGGTGTATGTAAAATCTTTGTTTCAAAAATATCAAGTATGAGTTGGGTAACTCATAAGGCAATCTCGGTTTCATTTCCAAGTGTGTATTGTTTCAGTGACTCCATCCATTATTACACTTTAAATTAACAGTATAATGTCCACTTGTAGCAGTACTTCCAGAATGGAAAACAATAGCAACTGTTACAAAAGTTATTCCAGAAATAGAAATTTGAATAGTAACAACATTTTTAATTTTGGTTTCCATTTTTCTTCCATTTAGTCTACAGCGTTGCATCATTATAATCAACTATTTTCCATATCTTTGTAGGCATAATGTAGATAGCATTCTGATTTACAATGAGAACACATCATGTCATGATCAGCCTCTTTTACTAATTTGGAAAATGGTACAGATTTGCAGTCAGGTATTGTTAAATATAGAAATCGTTCTCTGTCAACTATAGTACTTGAAGTTAATGAACACTCTTTATATGTATGTTCCCATTTGTAACTAAGTCCAAATAAATTCTCAATCTTAATTCCTTCATCTTCTAATTCTCCAAGCATAACCATCAGAAATTCTTGTGCATCTTGTTGTATATTAGCACTGAACTTTAAGGTTCCAGTACATGTATCCAGTAGTTGGCGAATACCAGAAGCAGCATGGATCTTACTTCTATCAGTTCTCAATTCTTGAAATAAACTATAAAGTGCCAAACATAATCTTTATTCTTGAATTTCCATAATTTCACCATAAACATTTTCAAGATAAAATATAACGTTTAGAATAACATTACCATAGTAGTTTACACCAGAAGAATTTTCTAATTGGTATCCAACAACATCATCACTTGTTTGTATTTTCTGCTCCTTTACATTTTTTCTTTTCTCTTGATTTTTTTTCTGCTTTTCAACCATAGTTGATTCATCAACATGTTTTCTTTTTGAATACACAACACATTTCTCATAAATAGGATATTCACCTAAACTTGGAGCATAAAGCCTTCTCAAACAATTATATTCTCTTACACAATTAGCATCAGTACTAACCTTGTTCTCATCAAAATCAATTAAATACAAACCAGACAACGTTCTAACACGAGATAATGCAACAAATACCATTCCCTCTTTAAACACACTCCTTCCTACATTTACCAAAACATTATCTGCACTTAAACCTTGAGATTTATGAATAGTTATTGCATATGCTAAACATAAGGGTAACTGTTTTCTACGAACATACAAGTCTTTTATAAGCATGAAACGTGCAGCAGAACACGCAATCTGTCTTACCTCTGTAATCTGATCAAATTTAACTTTCAAGAATTCAATTCCATTTCTATTTCGATATTTCACAAAATCAACAACTTTTCCCATTGCTCCATTCACTAAACCTTCTTCTACTTTCAGATTATTCTTCAAAATTACTCGACAGTTTAAACATACATCTAAAAAAAATTCTAAGCCAGCAGTTTTTGATACAGACTTTGCCAAATAATCCAATTTAGTCTGTAGTTTTTCTGAAAGAACAATTGTTATTCCTTGATGCTCGATTTTATCAATAGCTACAATGTGAACTATTTCTTGAT
Source organism: Lissotriton vulgaris (assembly GCF_964263255.1). NCBI lineage: Eukaryota > Metazoa > Chordata > Amphibia > Caudata > Salamandridae > Lissotriton > Lissotriton vulgaris. The sequence goes on along the minus strand of NC_141689.1, from coordinate 412,127,602 downwards.
TTTCCAATTGCATAAGCTCTCTATGAAATGTATAGCACTCTTCCACTGTAGGCAAGTTATAGACTTTTTACTTTCATTTTCTTGTACATTACTTCTGCTTGTGTGTTTTCATTTGTAAACAAGTTCTTTAGTAGACGACTTTGAAAAGCTTGTTTACCATGTTTGCTTAGAATACCAATTCTTACATCTTTTAGAATATTTGCATAATCTTCATCTCTTGCTTGTCGCATATTCTGAGTCATTTCTTTATATTCAAAATGTAACCACAGATTCACATTTCCAATACTTTCTTAGTGTCTTCATGTAGAAGAGTTTTAAACACTGATTCTCTTTTTACAGGGGTTAGTTGTAGCAGATCTCCAAATCCAATTAAATGTTTGACACCAAAGAGAACGTTGTACTCTGTTTTTAATACCTGTTGCATTCCTAAGTAAGCGCGGGCGTAAAATAAGTTTTGCGGGCGAATTTGCGTTTTTATGACGATTTCGCGATCCGCAAATCGCGCGAATTTACCCAATAATCCGCAAGCTACAAATTATTTTGCTTGGTCGCGCTTGAAAAATACAATATCGCGCGGGCGGCGTTGTCTTACCGTGATTCTGAGTCCGCCGAGTTGTTTTTCGTCAGGTTTTGCGTGTGCTGCGCCATTTTCGATCTTGCTGCGTGATCGCCGAGAGTTTTTTGAACGCAATTACGTTATCGCGGCTTGCCATCTTGCCCGGCGAGAGTTTGACAGCGCGTGTTTGTCATAAAAGCCTGTGACGGCGCGCAGCTGACTTCCTGCGGTAGATTTGAACAGCTCGCGTTCCCGAAATTGCAAAAATTGCAATTCTGCACAAGAAATTCACCGTAGGAAGCATAAACCTTGTGAAAATGATGATTTTGATCAGAATAACTCCTCAGATTGACATTTGACTGGAGACTTTTTGGTGCAGGAGTCCATCTTTTGGGGTGGGGTGGGAGGAAGGAAGTGCCTCAGAGTCTCCAAATTCCTGTTCCTGTCCAGCAGGCTCCTCCCAGTGCTTTGTGCATTTACTGGTCACTTTTCATTTGGCTGTTGAGCTGGAAGGATTACTTTCTGTGACTGCTGCTGGATTTGTATTTGAGGACTTTTTGGACTTTGGAGTTTGGATCACTTTTGGACTTGAGATTTTACAAGTAAGTTGGTGTTGTTTGGTATCCAGTATCCAGTAGGCCCAGGGTTAGTCATTGGTGCATGATACAACTGTTTCGGTGATTTGTTTTTTAACTTAATTCTCATTTATGTCATGGAATTTTAACTCACTGTTATATGTTGATTTTTTTTTAAATTGTGGGGTGCCTGTAAAGCCCCACTAGCCAGTAGGCCCAGGTGTAGTGAGTGGTGCATGGGCCTAGTCTTTCTGTGGGGTGTCTTGAATTTAAACATCATTGAGGGCATGGATGGCATGGGATTTTGGTGATTTTTTAGTGTGTTTCAACTTTTTGGGGTGTTGTTTGGGCCTGGCCATGTGGGTGGGGGCCATTTTGAGGCCTGGCCATGTGGTGGGGGTCAAGGGGCCATTTTTAATCCAGGCAGTGTGCTCAGGCCTGCACCCAGTTTGCCTTGCTTTCAACCATTATGCCCAAGGGGTACTCAGTGGTGCATGGGCATAGGCTTTCTCTGGGGTGTCTTGAATTTAAACATCATTGAGGGCATGGATGGCATGGGATTGTGGTTATTTGTTGTGTGTTTATCACCTTTTTGGGTTGGTGTTGGGGCCTGGCCAAGTGGGTGGGGGCCATCTTGATGCCTGGTACAGGCAGGGCCTGGCCTTGTGGTGGGGGTCAAGGGGTCATTTTTAAGCCAGGCAGTGTGCTCAGGCCTGCACCCAGTTTGCCTTGCTTTCAACCATTATGCCCAGGAGTACTCAGTGGTGCATGGGCCTAGTCTTTCTGTGGGATGTCTTGAATTTAAACATCATTGAGGGCATGTTTGGCATGGGATTGTGGTGATTTTTGAGTGTTTTTCAACTTTTTGGGGTGTTGTTGGGGCCTGGCCATGTGGGTGGGGGCCATTTTGAGGCCTGGTACAGGCAGGGCCTGGCCATGTGGTGGGAGTCAAGGGGCCATTTTTAAGCCAGGCAGTGTGCTCAGGCCTGCATCCAGTTTGCCTTGCTTTCAACCATTATGCTTAGGGGTACTCAGTGGTGCATGGGCCTAGTCTTTCTGTTGTGTGTCTTGAATTTAAACATCATTGAGGGCATGGATGGCATGGGATTGTGGTGATTTTTAGTGTTTTTTGACTTTTTGGGGTGTTGTTGGGGCCTGGCCATGTGGGTGGGGGCCATTTTGAGGCCTGGTACAGGCAGGGCTTGGCCATGTGGTGGGGGCCAAGGGGCCATTTTTAAGCCAGGCAGTGTGCTCAGGCCTCCAACCAGTTTGCAATGCTTTCAACCATTATGCCCAAGGGGTACTCAGTGGTGCATGGGCCTAGTATTTCTCTGGGGTGTCTTGAATTTAAACATCCTTGAGAGCATGGATGGCATGGGATTGCGGTGATTTTTGTGTGTTTTTCGACTTTTTGGGTTGGTGTTGGGGCCTGGCCATGTGAGTGGGGGCCATCTTGAGGCCTGGAACAGGCAGGGCCTGGCCATGTGGTGGGGGTCAAGGGGCCATTTTTAAGCCAGGCAGTGTGCTCAGGCCTGCACCCAGTTTGCCTTGCTTTCAACCATTATGCCCAGGGGGTACTCAGTGGTGCATGGGCCTAGTCTTTCTCTGGGGTGTCTTGAATTTAAACATCATTGAGGGCATGGATGGCATGGGATTATGGTGATTGTTGTGTGTTTTTCGACTTTTTGGGTTGGTGTTGGGGCCTAGCCATGTAGGTGGGGGCCATCTTGAGGCCTTGTATAGGCAGGGCCTGGCCATGTGGTTGGGGTCAAGGGGACATTTTTAAGCCAGGCAGTGTGCTCAGTCCTGCACCCAGTTTGCCTTGCTTTCAACCATTACGCCCAGGGGTACTCAGTGGTGCATGGGCCTAGTCTTTCTCTGGGGTGTCTTGAATTTACTTCTCATCAGTTTGGGGAAAGGATCACTTGTCCTGCATAAACCAAGGTATGCAAGTTGGTAACTGGGTGTCTCCCAATAAAATGACCCTCCTACACGTGTTTTTAATTTTCTCTTTCTTTTAGTAGCGGTATATGATGTGTCCCCGCTTCTTTTAGCACGTGCGTGGTAATCCTTGGGTCAATTTTTGTGTGCACCCTCCACCAGGAGGCTTTACCTTTAGTTGAGGCAGTAGTGATCGTGGAAAAAGTGGTCTAGTGATAAGGGAAGTGGTGAATTAAAAATAGTTCGGACAGCCAGTGAATAGTAATTTATTAAGTCTGGATTCGAACTATGCTTTAAAAATAGTTAATCTTGCTGCTGTAGAATCGGTTATGGATTCTGGCGCACTTTAATGGTCTGATAAAATGGTCGACATGTTTCAGCCCTTGTTGACAAATTGGTCAGTTGGCTTTCTTCAGGACCAGGGAGTGAAATAGTGAAAAAAGGTGAGAGAATAGGTAAAATTTAACCTGATTCTTCAAGTGGTAGGAGGTCGTAATGTACCTTTAAAGAAAGAAGCACACAGCAAAAAATAGGGAGGAGAAACAAAGGGAAAAAAGTGCTTGGTTATGTACAAATTGTACTTATTCAAAATCTATTGATTATGAAAAAGAAACTGTAAAATGGCAATACTTAGCGCAGAATCACGTTCATTTCAGGCGTCAATCCAACAATTCTCATGCCGCAATAGCGTGATGTGATTTTGCTATACTGTAGTGCAGTGCCCTTAGTTTTAAATTGACGGTGGTTGCCACGTTGCTCTTGTCTGGTGTTGTGACATGCTTTTATTAACAAAGGAAGGTGTGAATTTGAGGGGGGTTTTGTGAGTGGAGGTTGTGTTTGCCATAAGTTCTCGGTGGCCATTTTGGCCTTCACGATAAAGAGATCGAAAATAGTTTTCGAAATGACCTCTTTATTCCCTCCGGGGTGGTAATACAAATGATTTTTGTGGTATCTAATGTGAGGATACCTGGACCCGGATACGGGTTTAGAAATGCCCTACCACAACAGAAAACATTGGAAATCCTGGAGACCATCCTTTTTGGTATTGATTGGCCATACAAAACCCCTAGGCATTTCATATTAGAACGCTGCAGACTGGCGCTGACCGAAAAATTTTTCATGTATAAAGACACGCTCTTCCTCCAACGCCATGGAACTTCAATGGGCAGTACATTTGCCCCGAGCGTGGCAGGTCTGTATGTGAGCAATTTTGAGGACATGTTCATTCAGAATGAAAACAACCCTTTCCTTCGCAATATCATCTTTTGGAAAAGATATATTGACGATATCATGCTTATTTGGAAAGAAGACAACCAGACCCTGAGGAACTTCCACCAGTGGCTAAACAATCAAGACGAATGTTTGAAATTTACATATACTGCCAACAATAAGACGCTAGATTTTCTAGACATAACAATCTTTGCAGAAAACAACTCTTTACAAACCAAAACATTTTTCAAACCCACAGCCAAAAACAGCTTACTGTCTTTCAATAGTTTTCACCCCCGGCCTCTACGGGAGAATCTGCCCTACAGTCAGTTTCTCCGCCTCAGGAGAAACTGCAGTCAGATAAGTGACTACAAAAACCAAGTAAATGACCTTTGTGACAAACTCGCAGTCCGAGAATATCCCAAAAAAGTGATCTCTTCTTGCAAAAAAACGTGCCCGCAACCAACCGAGAGAAGCACTTTTGGAGACACACCCAAAAACACAGGATAATAGGACCACATGTGTCACTACTTATAGCCCAGTCACAAACAAGGTCAAGAAAATAAACAATAAAAACTGGAAAATAATTACATCAAACAGTCTCAATTGGCCAAAACCTCGATTTGCGAACAGAAGAAGCAGGAATCTAACAGACCTGTTAGTACACACCAGACCACCACCAAAGAAAAGAAAAGAACAACCAGGAATATGGAACACTGTCCCAATAAGAGGACATTACCCTTGCGGCACTTGCTCAGCCTGTGAAACCACAAAACCCACAAAAGAGTTACAACTACTCCCTGATCTGACTTGGAAATTAAAAGGACACACCAACTGCAACACGAGTCATGTTGTATACATGATAACCTGTCCATGTCAAATGAAGTATATCGGCATGACCTGCCGAAAGGCGAAACAACGACTCTATGAACATCGCAGTAATGTGAACTGCAAGAGAACAACTACCAAGATGTCCACCCATTACAAAGAGATGGGTCACACTGCAAATGATCTACAGTGGGTCATTCTAGAGACCTTGGAAATCGTAGACAGGAATGCAGCAAAAATCCTGTTCGAAAAAGAACAGCGTTGGGTACACAGACTCAAAACAGATACCAGTGGCCTCAATGATTCCATTCCATGGTTATCCCTGAATAAGCAAATGTATTTAGGAAGACAAATAGAGGCACCAAAAGCTTGGCAAAAACACCTGACACCTTAACTCCCAATTTCAATACTGGAGAAAAAACCATCGAGACAAAATTTAATGCCCAAAAATAATTTAAGTATCAAACCACTTGAAATACCAAAGACATGCATATATGAGGAACCTTCCCCTCTTTCCCAGCTTTTCATTTTCAATAAACTCTGGAAACAACACAATATCAAAAACAAATTCCACACAAAACTGCAATGTGCACGAACTTGAAAAATTTCCTGCATTTCACAAGAAACAGTGGAAGTATTTCTTCCACACAACGAGCTATAATGCAACAAGACCTTCTCCATTTCCATGATGTAAGGAGTCATAAACATCCGGTCTAACTTCACTCACCATTTACGGGTAAATCGCGGCAGAGACAGCACATGCTGCAAACGGAGAGGCAAAGGCTGAAGGTACGGGGCGGACGCGCCTTATACTCCAGAAAAAAGAGCGCAAGTATACTCCGCCGTAACTAACAGTGTTGATATCTTACTTCCTACAGCGTAACCTCCCTCTTCATGTCCCCTTTCCCCGATGAAGTAAAAACTTAAAAGCTAAGAGGTAGGCAATATTTCTAAACCCGTATCCCGGTCCAGATATCCTCACATTTGATACCACAAAAATCATTTGTATTACCACCCCGGAGGGAATAAAGAGGTCATTTCGAAAACTATTTTCGATCTCTTTATCGTGAAGGCCAAAATGGCCACCGAGAACTAATGGCAAACACAACCTCCACTAACAAAACTCCCCTCAAATTCACAACTTCCTTTGTTAATAAAAGCATGTCACAACACCAGACAAGAGCAACGTGGCAACCACCGTCAATTTAAAACTAAGGGCACTGCACTACAGTATAGCAAAATCACATCACGCTATTGCGGCATGAGAATGGTTGGGTTGACGCCTGAAATGAACGTGATTCTGCGCTAAGTATTGCCATTTTACAGTTTCTTTTTTCAAAATCAATAGATTTTGAATAAGTACAATTTGTACATAACCAAGCACTTTTTTACCTTTGTTTCTCCTCCCTATTTTTTGCTGTGTGCTTCTTTCTTTACAGGTACATTACGACCTCCTACCACTTGAAGAATCAGGTTAAATTTTACCTATTCTCTCACCTTTTTTCACTATTTCACTCCCTGGTCCTGAAGAAAGCCAACTGACCAATTTGTCAACAAGGGCTGAAACATGTCGACCATTTTATCAGACCATTAAAGTGCGCCAGAATCCATAGCCGATTCTACAGCAGCACGATTAACTATTTTTAAAGCATAGTTCGAATCCAGACTTAATAAATTAATATTCACTGGCTGTCCGAACTATTTTTAATTCACTACTTCCCTTATCACTAGACCATGTTTTCCACGATCACTACTGCCTCAACTAAAGGTAAAGCCTCCTGGTGGAGGGTGCACACAAAAATTGACCCAAGGATTACGCACGCACGTGCTAAAAGAAGCGGGACACATCATATACCGCTACTAAAAGAAAGAGAAAATTAAAAACACGTGTATGAGGGTCATTTTATTGGGAGACACCCAGTTACCAACTTGCATACCTTGGTTTATGCAGGACAAGTGATCCTTTCCCCAAACTGATAGAAGTAATTCAAAAGGAGACTAAAAGGCTCCAATCTCTTTCTCCCCCCCCCCCATTGATTTTCCGTGTCTTGAATTTAAACATCATTGAGGGCATGGATGGCATGGGATTGCGGTGATTTTTGAGTGTTTTTCGACTTTTTGGGGTGTATAACTGATGTTCCTCTGGCTTCCATTGCTTTTAGGTGCACAAGAGAAGCACCAGTGCCAGGAAGAAGTCCTGCAGCGGTGTGTGCAGCACAACGTCACGTGACGTCACGTGTGGCCACAGACAAGACAACTCTGCAACTCGTGCAACTGCAGCCTGCTGTTCTGACATCTCAAGAAGATGGCCCCAAAGAAAGTTGGCCGTAGCTCCTCAGCGAAAAAAGTATATAGTGCCACATCCAGTAAGCAGGAGCAGAAGAAGCAAGTGGCACCACCTACCAAGGAGACTGGTGTGCCCACCGAAACCTTTTATCAGAAAAAAAACTACGCCTGCAGCAGCAGCGGTGTCCGCCGGGGACCAAGCTGGAAGCAGCACATCCGCTTCATTCGGCTAAGTGCCACCACGCCAAGTTAGGTCCAAGACCACCATCATTGCTGCTGCGGCAGCCACTTTGGTTGTTGAATCACCATCCACCAGTGATATTGGCTCATCACAAGAAAGTACCATCCAATCAACGCCGGGTGTAACTCAGTCGATGAGTGTTCAACAACCACAACCACAAACACAGGTGCAAGTATTACAAGCGCAAGTACATGGGCAAGGAGAGGCGCAAGTACAGCCGAAAGGAGAGGCGCAAGTAGAGGCGCACGTAGCGCCGCAAGGAGAGGCGCAAGTGGAGCTGCAAGGAGCGGCGCATGGACAGGTGCATGGAGAGGTGCGACTAGAGGTTCATGGAGCGGCACAACTGCCTACAACGCTTGTTCCTCCAGAAGTAGGGGCACATCAGGAAATTGCTATTCAAGAGGAGGTATCACCCGAGGAAGCCACTCCTCCTGATGATGATTCATTGTCTTCCAGAGCCCCAGCAGGAAAAAGGTCAAGGAGGGCTACTACTACTACAAGTTCTTCTTCAAGCCCCCTTCCTTCTGATGACCTTGATCCTGATTGGAACCCACAAATGCAGTCTGAGAGTGAGGCATGCCATGATGAGTCGACAAAGGTAGCTAAGCCTAAAAGGAAGGCTCCCTCAAAGCTTCGACTTATGGCTGATGACGACGAACAAGAAGTGGTGTCTTCTGCTGCTGATGACCAGTCTGACGATGACCCAGTCATCACATTCGTCACTCCAGCCCCAGCAGGCATGTAGCAGACAGACATTTTCACCCTAGCCCGAATGGCTGCTGAGCGGGATATGGGCGGCGTGGCACTTGTACCACCACCGTTAACTACAACACCACCACGACCTATAGTTCCCATATTTTTTAGTCAGAAGGGCTGGCAGGGACCTCCATACAGCTCGACCTCAAGTAGTGGTGCTGTAAGTGAACAACAGAAACAAATTCAGCCACGCCCATTCTCCACTTCATCTGGCATTGAAAGTCAAAGTAGCACCTCCACCTTCAGCAGACATCACCAGTCCCCAGTTTGGGACTTCTTTACTGTTAGCGCAAAGGCGGAAAATATGATTGTTTGTTCGATTTGTAAAGCATGCGTTAGTCGGGGTAAGCTTAGTACCAACTATGGTACCGGAGGCCAGAGAGGTCATCTCAAGCAACACCACACTATCGAGTGGGAAGCACACATGAGGAAGATCGAGGAAGGCAAAAGAAAAACAAATCCAAATGTATCCCTTGATGTTGCATCTGATGATGACGAGAATCTGATCGTGCAGGGGGGAAGTGAAGAAGCGACAGACATTTTTTCTGGTACACCCAGTTCTGCTGGCAGCAGCACTGCAGTGGTATCACCCTCTACCCCTGCAACATCTATGAGGCACACTAAGAGTGTTGTAGAGACACCAATGCGAAAAACTACATCTATGGGCCTAACTGGTTTGAAGACGTCATCATCATCATCACGTAAAATGATCCAGCCCAACATTCGTGGATTGTTCTGGTCGGAGGCGCCATTTGAACGCAACCACCCAACGGTACGTCTGTATAACGCAAAGCTGGCTAAAATGCTAGCCCTGGACCTTCTCCCTTTTTCTTTCGTGGAAGAGGTGGGGTTTCTAGAATTAGTGGCAACAGTCTGCCCTAAATGGAAGGTTCCTAGCTGGTCCTATTTTGCCAGATTTGCATTTCCAGCACTATATAAAGATGTGCTGCAGGTGATTGGGGCAGCTTTGCAGAAGAGTGCTGTTCACACTATTCACTTGAAAACAGACATGTGGACCAGTTGCCAAGCCCTTGATTACATGTGCATCACTGCACACTGGGTCTCTTTTGCAGGGTCTTTTGCAGGGGTTAGAGACAAGTCAAGTGCAGTTGTTGACCTGGGCACAGTTTTTCAAGCTACTCGGAAACATGCAACATTAGCCATGTTTGCCATGGAGAAAACTCATACTGCAAAAAACATTTTGGATGAGTTTAACAGTAAGGTCTCTGAATGGCTGCAACCAAGAAATCGCATAGTTGGTTATGTTTCCACGTATAATGGCAGTAATATAGTTAAGGCCATGCAGGACGGTGAATACTTCAGAGTGCCGTGTTTGGCGCACTGTATAAACCTGGTTGTTCAAGATTTCTTGAAAACTGAAAACCAAGTCAAGAAGTTACTGTCTACCTGCCGAAGAATCTGCACTCATTTCAGCCATTCTTTTAAGGCCCAGAAACAGCTGAGGAGCATTCAACATGTACATAAAGTGCCAGTCAAAGGACTCATCCAGAAGGTGGCAACACGTTGGAACTCAACCTTTTACATGCTTGAGCGTCTGTTTGAGCAGTGCATGGTAATCAATGACTATATCTTTACAGTGGGTTCTACTATTAATGCCATGAGGCTAGCGTTGGGGGAATGGCAGCTAGTTAAAAGCCTGACAGACATGCTTCGTCCTTTTGAGGTCTTCACGCGTGAAGTCAGCAGGTAGGACTGTTCTTTGAGCAAAGCTATCCCATTGTTGCGCATGCTAGAGCACCAACTGAAGGCGGTGTCTTCAACGTTGAGAGATGATGGTGGAAAGCAAGCTGCATATCTGTTGGAGGAGAACTTATTAAGCCGCCTAGTTGCCAATGAAAGGCTTCAAAAGATACATACAGAACAACATTACATTTGTGCCACTATTCTGGATCCAGGGTACAAAAAGGCAGTGGCCAGCAAAGCATTCATTCCTTTTGATGAGGCAGATGTTTCAAAGTACAAACATGGGATAGCTGTGTCAGCAAGTCGGTTTGAAAAAGATCGGCAGAAAATTCAAGGAGCCGCCAGAAGTCCAACTGAATCAGCAGGCGATCCAGTGTCAAGTTCCACTTCTGAATCTGTGGGCGAAGGGAGTGACTTTCCCTCACAGCCGTTAACGACACCAGCCGCAACCCTATCATCATCCTCAACTGCACCAGGCCCAGCCATAATATTGTCGGAAGCGGATTAGCTAACTCATCAAGGGTTTGTTCGTTCCAGTGCTGAGAAGGCCACAGATGGTACGTAAAGTGGAGCAACCGTGGAGAACCTTGAGTTGATGGTGCAGGCCTATCTGTATGACCCAACAGAGGTCTTTGTTAATACGAACCCATTGCTGTATTGGTACAGGAAAATGGCTCTATGGCCACTGATCACCAACCTGGCTCTAAATTATTTGTCTTGCCCACTCACAAGCGTGTCTTCTGAACTTGTTTTCAGTGCTGCTGAACTATGGCCAATTTGTGAGTGGCAAACAGGTAAACCAGTCTACAACAACTACTACATCAGGACTACATGTCTGTCTATTCGTAGTATGTATTGGTCGAGGCAGTGTACTGTTGTTGTTATGCCAGGCGGAGTCCACTCCAGACAGCAGTTCATGTAAAATTGGGGCTATGTGGCTTGTTGCATACAATTAGATATGCTTTGTCTGTCTGACAAAGAGCCTAGGTATGCTACATCAGGTTGCTTCACTCAGTGGTGCCTGGCTTGACCCTCTGCATGGCACTGCCTCAAGCTTGGGCCAAACATCCGTTATGTTTGCAAAATTTGCTGTTTTTCGGTATTTCGCAAATCTTGCGAAAGTACCGAAAAATCGCAAATTCTTGAGCGGAACAGATTTTTGGGCCATGCTTGTGGCAGGGCCATGCAGACGGTCAAGGCAGGCACCACTGAGTGAAGCATCCTCCTGATGTAGCATACTTAGGCTCTTTGACACAGACAGACAAAGCATATCTACGGTTTAGGGTTCAGTGCGTTTTACTAGGGTTTTTGGGTTTAAGTTAGTATGGTTCACACTGATTCTAGGGCTCGGGCCCGATGCAGGCTCGTTCATAATGATGTTGGCAATGTTTTAGGGGGGTTTGGTGTTCTTTGGTCCAGAATTGGCAGAATGTTGGCCTTTTCGGGTGTTTTGCGGGCGCGTGTTTTTGGGTGAAAACTAAGTGAAAACTAGTCGTAGACCTTCTTCTTCTTCTTCTTCTTCTTCTTCTTCAAAGAGCGCAGTGGTTCGATTTTGTTCTGCCTTGCTGAGATTCTTGTGAATCGCTGGAACAAGTGACTGTCCAGGTGAGTTTCAAGAGGATCAAAGTAGTGGAAGTGCTGAAAACAGCAATGTTTTGTGAACAGAGCAATTTGCCATGTTTTGAATATACCAGTATTGCATGTTTTTGGGGGGCTGTTTGGGTGTGATCTAGATTTGTGGGGGAGGGTGTGGGGGTCTGGGAGCACTGCTGAGATAGCGTATTTTTCATTGGAAGTGATTTGAAGAAAATCCATGGTGGGAAAGAGGAGTTAGGGCCTAGCTGCAGAGCACGTTTGGACCGATGTTGACTGGTTGGCGGAAAACTTTGTAAGTATGAGTTATTGCATTTTTGCTTTTTGCCTGTGTAGGGGTGTTCTGTTTTTTTGCGGGTGGCTGCAGGGGTCTGGGGGCATAGCTCGGAAGGTCTAATATCGGAATCAAGTGTTTTGGACCAAATCCACGGTGAAAACGTTTTTGCGTTTTTGCTCACTTGCCTGTCTTTGGGGTGCTGTTTGGGGGGCTTCCAGGTTTTTGTGGGTGGGTTTTGGGGTCTGGGAGCACTGCTGGCACAGTGTAATGTTGATTGCATTTGTTTTTCAGGAAATCCATGGTGGAAAAGGGGAGTTAGGGCCTAGCTGCACAGCGTATTTGGACTGAATTGAAGGTAGGCCCATTTTTGCTTTTTGCCTGTTTGGGGGTGTTCTGCTTTTTTGCAGGTGGCTGCAGGGGTCTGGGGGCATAGCTCAGAAGGTCTAATATCGGAATCAAGTATTTTGGACCAAATCCATGGTGAAAAAGTTTTTGCGTTTTTGCTCACTTGCCTGTCTTTGGGGTGCTGTTTGGCGGGCTTCCAGGTTTTTGTGGGTGGGTTTTGGGGACTGGGAGCACTGCTGGCACAGTCTAATGTTGATTGCATTTGTTTTTCAGTAAATCCATGGTGGAAAAGGGGAGTTAGGGCCTAGCTGCACAGCGTATTTAGACTGAATTGAAGGTAGGCCCATTTTTGCTTTTTGCCTGTTTGGGGGTGTTCTACTTTTTTGCAGGTGGTTGCAGGGGTCTGGGGGCATAGCTCGGAAGGTCTAATATCGGAATCAAGTGTTTTGAATCAAATCCATGGTGAAAAAGTTTTTGCATTTGTGCTCACTTGCCTGTCTTTGGGGTGCTGTTTGGGGGGCTTCCAGGTTTTTGTGCGTGGGTTTTGGGGTCTGGGAGCACTGCTGGCACAGTCTAATGTTGATTGCATTTGTTTTTCAGGAAATCCATGGTGGAAAAGGGGAGTTAGGGCCTAGCTGCACAGCCTATTTGGACTGAATTGAAGGTTGGCCCATTTTTGCTTTTTGCCTGTTTGGGGGTGTTCTGCTATTTTGCAGGTGCCTGCAGGGGTCTGGGGGCATAGCTCAGAAGGTCTAATATCGGAATCAAGTGTTTTGGACCAAATCCATGGTGAAAAAGTTTTTGCGTTTTTGCTCACTTACCTGTCTTTGAGGTGCTGTTTGAGGGGCTTCCAGGTTTTTGTGGCTGGGTTTTGGGGTCTGGGAGCACTGCTGGCACAGTCTAATGAGGGTTGCATTTGTTTTTCAGGAAATCCATGGTGGAAAAGGGGAGTTAGGGCCTACCTGCACAGTGCATTTGGACTGAATTCCAGGTAGGCCCGAAATTTGCTAAGTCTCACTTTTTGGGGTTTTGCTTTTTGGCTGTTTGGGGTGTTAAACTTGTTTCCGCCTGGGTTGACAGGTCTGGGGGCATTCCTGTGAAGGTCTAATACCTGATAAAAGTGGTTTGGAGAAAATTGGAGGTGAAAAAGTTTTTCCATTTTCAGGCATTTTGCTCACTTTGGCGTTTTAGGAGGGCTGTTTGGGGGGGTTCCTGATGTTTGTGGGTGGGTTTTGGGGTCTTGGAGCAATGCTGGGTATGGATACTTTTGATTGCAAGAGGTTTGACGGAAATCCATGGTGGTAAAGGAGAGTTAGGGCCTAGCTGCAGAGCGTGCACGGAGTGATTTTGGAACTAGGGCTAAATATTTCTAACTCCCCGTTTTTGTACTTTTGCTTTTTGCCTGTTTGCGGGTGTTAAACTTGTTTCCGCCTGGGTTGACGGGTCTGGGGGCATTGCTGTGAAGGTCTAATACCGGATAAAAGTGGTTTGGAGAAAATCGGAGGTGAAAACGTTTTTCCATTTTCAGGCATTTCGCTCACTTTAGCGTTTTCGAGGGGCTGTTTGGGGGGGTTCCTAGTGTTTGTGGGTGGGTTTGGGGTTTTTGGAGAAACGCTGGGTATGGATACTTTTGATTGCAAGAGGTTTGACAAAAATCCATGGTCGCAACTGGGCGTTAGGGCCTAGCTGCAGAGCGCGCACGGAGTGATCTGGGAAATATGCAGAAATTTGACAAAGTGCCCATTTTTCCATTTTTGCTGTTTGGGGGGGGGTTAAACTTGTTTCCGCCTGGGTTGACGGGTCTGTGGGCATTGCTGTGAAGGTCTAATACCGGATAAAAGTGGTTTGGAGAAAATCGGAGGTGAAAAGGTTTTTCCATTTTCAGGCATTTCGCCCACTTTAGCGTTTTCGGGGGGCTGTTTGGGGGGGTTCCTGGTGTTTGTGGGTGGGTTTTGGGGTCTTGGAGCAACGCTGGCTATGGATACTTTTGATTGCAAGAGGTTTGACGGAAATCCATGGTGGCAAAGGGGAGTTAGGGCCTAGTTGAAGAAAGCGTTTGACACTATTTTAAACTTAGGGCTCATTAGGGTTAGCAGTATTGCATGTGTTTGGGGCTGTTCGAGATTTTGGCAACTGGGTTCTGGGGTCTACTCTTGGAGCACTTGTCGAGTAATGTCTAATTTTGGTTGTAATTGGTTTGAAGAAAATCCATGGTGGGAAAGGGGGGATTTGGGCCTACTTTACTTTCAAAGTACGTTTTGTCACCATTTTCTACTAGGCCTCAGACAGGTAGCAGTATTGCACGTTTTTTGTGGTCTGATTGGTGATATTCTACATTTTAGCATCTGTGTTTAAGGGTCTGGGAGCACTGCTGGGAAGGTCTAATTTTGTTCTAAACTCATAGTTTACACTACACCTAGCTTGAGGGGAAAGATCCGCAAAATTCGCCCATACTTATTTATCCTTCAAAAGGAGACTCAGAGTACGCCCTTTCGAAACTATTGTACTGTCGATTATGAAACTGAAAGTGTGACTTTTTGCACTACACAGCGTACGTACCTTATATTTTTTTCTCAGTGGGGTTTTAATATCACTTCCTGTTTTTGCATCAACATTTACAGGGCGGCTTTCACCCTGTGCAATGGAAAAAAGGATGAAGTTAGGCTTCACATTAGCGACCCGCAATTCAGCATCCGCCAGGCAGGCAGTGGACAGGGTGTCTTCTGGTCACCAGCATTGATCGACGGAGCATCAGATGGAATGGAGCAGAACCGCAAATAAGAGGAATGGCTTGATGCATGCAACTTCCCAAATTCAACAGGACAAGTACAACAACATACAGTAACAGTATCCATTCATTTCTACTTATCCTTTAAGTAATGTTATTGCTGTGAACTTTTATGAGTGTGACTCTGCATTTCTTTGCTCTCTGCTTCTAAATTCATCCCTCCAGCCATTGTATAGTTTTACTTTGCTATTTTTCAAACTAATTTAATGAACAAAGTGTTTCTCTGAGTGCTGAGATAGGCAAAAACGCATAATTACTGCAGCCCTGTACTGTCGCATTCTTTCATTCGTTAGAAAGTACTACTTAGTTTAAGTAACCTAACCATCCATTGAGCAATGAACTTCATGCATGCACAAGTGCATGCACTTCCTTTATGTCCCTTAAAATATTTATGTATATCTTTGTATCCAAAGATTTGTTTGTCTTCATTTGTTGTTTGTCCATGCTGTGTTTTTTTTCCTTTCTCAACAAAACTTTCCCAAAAAAACCCATTCCCATCCAACTTCCAAACCCTAACCCTCTTCCCCCGGGCTGTGTGGTTTTCATTGATGTGTGAGTAAATGACAGCAATAATTCCACACACTTGCTGGGGAGGATAAGGTCATAGCAACTGAAAATGAATTACATTTCAAGGCTGGTGAAGGAATCAAAGGATATATTCTTACTCAGCTTGACACAGACCCATGACTATTGGCAAATCAAAGCAGATTTTCATGGGCGCCATCAACTGGATTGATCATGAAGAACATCCTCCTCCTACACATGGCAAATGATGATGCTGCTGTGTCCTTCACCTTCAGTAATATTTCTTTAGTAGTAGCCAATGTCAAATTCCACGCAAGTAGTAGTTATACTTTCAATACTTTAGCATTTGTAAGGCTACATTTTGGCACTGTTCTAGTGTACTGTTACATGCTATAGTATCTATCGTACCGTTCTAATGCTCCGCTCAGGCCAATCAAGGTTTCAATTTCTTTTTTTTCATATGCTGCAACTGCCACTGTGTACCACCACTAGTACCACCGAAATGATGCCATTTCAACCGCCCAGGATTGCCATCCTTAATCTCCATTTGCCATGCAGCCAGCCCTGTGCCTAGCCCTATTTTCAAACACAAATTACAGGTAGGATAAGCGTTTGGGGGGGAGGAAGAATAATGGAGTAGTATGAGAGACGAGAGACTGGCGGTAGTACTAGTAAAGTCCTAGGACAAGTGCATTCACTGACTCTGTGAGAGGCACTTACTTTTGTAAACATTTGGGCAATTACTTACACAATTTGAATCAAGAAGCCACTTAAGTTTCAGGAAAACAAACTTACAGTTAACCACCTCCTCCAGCCTCTACTGCAGTAAAAACACGTATGCTATGTTTAAGTTGAAAGTAATAAATATTTATATCCCTAACAAAAATAAACTATCCCGCAAGACCCGACCCACCCCCCCTACCGAACCCCAACGAATGTCCATGAAATAAAAAGTCCCCAAAGTCCAAAAAACCCAACTCCCAATTCCCACCCCCCAAAAGTCTTTAAAAAGGGGGCAAGGGACAGTCTCTCCTTCTCTAATGCCGCCGCCGGCGTACTTTTTGGGTGAGGTGGTCATGCTCCTTGCGGAGGATTCTTGAGCAGGATTCTCAGTTTCTTGTGCTCCTGCTCAAGGTAGGACACCCTGAGGGTTAGGCGGTGCACGCGTGCCTTGCACCTGCTGTGGGGGCAGCTGATTTTCTGGCTGCTTGGCGGTGGCGGGTGGCTGCGGTACCACGGCTCCATACCGCTGGAGGCCTGCGCTGACTGGCTGACCCAGGGAGCGCGGAGGAGGAGGATGCAGTGGTGGTCTGCAACTGCGTGTCCTCCTCCTCCTGGGCCACCAGCCGCCGATATTCGGCAGCAGTCGCCTCCAGTTTCCGTTGCCGGGCCCGTCTAGCCATCTCCTTCCGTGACAGTTTGGAAGGAGCATCTATATGACGAAAGAAAAACATAGTCTGTAACCAATGCTCTTTAAGATTAACTCAAAATAATTCAGCAGAAAGTTGTGTCACAGTAGAACTAGCAACTTGCAAGCACAGTACATAACATTTGTGGCCTGTATCTATCTAACCTCCCACTTCGTCAGCCTTGCTCTAACATTAGTGGGAGTTTCAGGAATCAATTCTATGAGCACTATAGACTCAGTACATTAGAGTTGTCTATGACAGTACACCAGTCTTATTCTTCTTCTTCTCTCTTGTTTAGCGAAATTGGTACGTAAACTTCTGGAAGCCGGCATAATGCCAGCGCAGTCAACTTGCATGCCATGATGACACAGGCTTTCATTACTGTACCAGTCCAGTACATGTAGGGGGTGAAGCTCTTACTTTTCTATTACGGGTGGCACTGAGAATACTCTGTTACAAAGGCTACTGATTAATTAATTTAACTTTCACCCTACAGTGCCAATGACTACTAGAAAAGGAAAATGAAGAAGATAAATAATATGATTATCTATCCCTTCGCAGGATATGTATTTGATTACATATGGGATGACTTTAGGTGCTTTGCTTTTTAATGAGTGAACACTGATAGGCCACACATGAATGACAGAGTTGTACTAAAATTATTAACAGAGGTAGTGAGTGGCCCCCGTAATCTCCAGATATATGCTGTGCTTACAATACAAAGTACTGCTACTATTCATGGTAGTATTCGGAAAAATTACAACTTCTTTTCCTTGCCTTTCCTACACTGGAACGGACGTACAGGAACGGTGTTTCATGCTCTTCAAAGTAACACTCAGTTCATCCAGTGACCGTCTACTCTCTCTACATACACATATGATATCTATGAGTCAGATAGTACCATGATCCAGGCATCCATCCATTCAAAGTAAATGTCAATCATTCTTCTTAATGTCTCAAGTGGACAAACCTTACTTTTTCTCACGGGAAAAGAACATTTTTATTTTATTTTGGAAACCGCAAGCCATGCATCCATGCTTGACTTGCATTTGAATTTCAACCAAAGGATATATTGTGCACACATACAGTTTCTGTTTCACCCACCCAGGCAGTCCTCTTTCCTTTCTCCTTCCGCCCATCCTTGCTTCATCCTTCAACCGGACATGCATCATATTCCCAGCCACCTCGGGCAGCATTCAAAAACACGTATCATTCTTTGCCAGTCATCATTACTTTTAACTCGCTCGTCCTTCCACACTTACTTACACCCTTCTTTCCCTTTTCGTTCATCCCATCCATTAAGTTCGTCTCTGATCTGACTTGGATTCTCAAAAAACTTTCACAGCTGAGTTGAAGTAAATTTAGAGGAGGCTACTACCTGGTTAATAAAAAGTGATTTCCAAATTTGTAAGTCTTCTTAACATTATAGTATACTTGTACTGTACAACATATATTACACCCGTGCAGAGAGCACACTCTGCAGTCTGCTATCTCAATAAGTAAGGAATATAATAGCTTACCACTGTCCGCCACTACCGTGGCATACCCTACAGCAGCTTCCGCTGGCTGTTGCACCGCCTCCGCCCAGGGAGTGCCCGCCTCCGCGCTGGCCCCGGCACCGGTGGATGGTTGTGCCGATGTTCTACCTAGAAAATACATTTCAGATTCTTCGATGCCATATACACCACTCCCTAGTATTTTATCTAGGAATGAAAACATTTCACTACAACTACACAAACAAATGTAATAATTTGTGACTGTGAAGTCAAAACTAAAACATTTTTTCAGGGAAGGGTGTTGTCTTGCTACACTTTTTGGCACAACTGATGAATACTTGCTTTTTAACATGCACCTTTTTTTCATACCAGACAGAAGCTTCCCAACTAAAAACAAGAGCAACATCAGATCATCATCAGTAGGACGGAGTCAGCAACAATTCAGCACCACAAAGAAGATTTGAAGTTCTAACCAGGTGAGGGCTTGCCCACAATTAATGTGTGAGATCACTAAGCACTTTTCCATTTTCAATCCACCGTTTATGTTGTATGATGAACTTGATTTTAATAAATGTTTTTACTTTTAATAAAGCTTTAAAACTTACATAGACACTGTGGTTTTTAGTCATGAGTGAGTGAGCGAAAGGGTTTGCAATTTGCAAGCATGAGTCCGTGGCTCTGACAGTTCTGGACTCCGCAGTCTTATGTCCTGAGTTGGATAATCATCATTGGGGATCAATCAACGATGAATTAGGGAGCTAAATGACTCTGTCACACTAGCTAGTCAGTAAGGAGATTGGGGGTTCAAATTCTGTTATGACTGAGTTATGTGGAAAGCCTAACTGCGCCTACTATAATTGATAAACAATGCACTATTTAGTGTCCATAGTTCTGTTTGTGCAGAATTGTCACTGCAACAATAGTAGTTTGGATTGTCCTCCTATCCAATCAAAAAGTAAACTAGTATCTTATTCTTTCTTGGTGGTCATTGACAGTTTATTGTTGGGAATTGTCAGAGCATAAACATTTATAAGACTTCAAAAGACATTATGGACAACCCAGAGGACTGCACTAGAGCTATTGCTGAATAGAATGCGAGTTTCGTTTAACACCTTTTGCCAACTGTGCAAGCTTAGTTAGCTACACAGACAGACTAATAATAATAATCTAGTAGTACCACAGGGAGTCATAGTAGAGGCAGGATAAGAATTTAGAAACAGTCTACAAGAAGATCAAAGACGATGTAGGAAAAATCAAATGTGGAACGTTAGTAAAAAATAGGTACTCTAAAAGATAGGGAAGTATAATTATTAATATTAACATGAAAACGTACTGGGGCCAGCAGAGGAGCCCTCGCCTGACCGATCCTGGCCTTCCTGGTCCTCGTCCCCCGGCGCCGCTACCTCCTCCGCTGTCCTCTTGCCCCTGGGGGGAGCTGATGTACAACATGAAAGAAAGACCCAAACATGGATGATTGTTGTCAACCAAATCAAACATTTCAAAACAACAATAACAAATTATTTCGGGGAAATAGCAAATAGACAACAATTGCACTACATTTATTGACCTATCTGATGTGGTCTACTAGGATATTAGTATTGCAGGATTCGCGGACCGTCGACTTGGAAAGTAATGTAACTCACTAAACAAACTACAAAAAGGTTTGACTAGGACTGGCAGGCAGCACTACGCAGCACGCGAAGTGACAGACAAAGTCCATTGTGATTGCAGACCAGTGAGAACACTAAAAAGTAAGTTTCCTACTACATAACCAGTCATTAAAATACTCAAACTATCAATCCACCACCACTATCTCTTCTTAGTGGCAGGTGTACAAAGGAAGGACTGGACTTGAGTCTCTAGGGGCAGATTTACAAGTCCCTTGCAGCTCTTTTGCACCATCCTTGCATGACTTTTGTGACGCAGCGGCAGCGCTAAAGAGGCGCCATGGTGCGGGGTATATTAACAATGTGACGCATCTGGGAGATGCATCACGTTGTAAAGCCCTGCGCCATCAGGGGGCGTTCCGGCGCAAGGGAGTGCGTTCCTGCACAGGAATGCATCCTAAAAGTGGCTGAGTGAAATCTACAAGATTTCACTCAGTCACTTTTAGGCCAATGCTGCGTCACTCAGTCAAAACCTTGCGCCTGCTTGAAGCAGAGGTATCGCTTGACGCAGCATTGGGGAGATAGGGCACCCTGGAGCATTGCTGGAGCTGCTTCGTGGTTGCGACGCAACTCTAGCAATGCGCTGCCTTTAGGGCACAGATGTGTGACGCTTCTGTGTTGTTTTTGCCCCATGGTGAGCCGCATTGTAAATGCGACGCACCATGGGTGGTGGAGGCGTGGCGCACAATTACTGGCGCATCCCTGCTAATTTGCAGGGATGCGCCAGTAATTGTAAATCTGCCCCTTAGTGTCTAGCATTACGCAGTTCTGTAAAGTACACTCATACATAATTACTCAGGACAATGAAATGAGCAAAAGAAATCGGAAACAAATAAGCATAGTAGCACCGCCACTGAGCAGGAGAGCAGTGCACCTGAAATGCAATCACAGAAAATTTTGAAACATAATTTACCTACAATCTAATTGTCAGCATTACTGCTCTTCGGAAAAAACAAAAAATTGCTATATGATAACACATAGAGCAGGAGAAAACAGAGTAGTGATTAAATTGCTACTACTACTCACCAAGCCCGGGGATCTCGACGCCTAGCAGGTCGAGCAGGTCGCGTTCACGGTCCAGGAGGTCGGACCACTAGTGCGTGGCCTGGTTGTAGGTGCGCCGGACCCGAGAGTGTTGATACATGGCCCGGCACACCTTCTCCCACCGCTTCGGACTCTCCCGGAGCCCGTACCCGCTAGCGATCCTGCCGCCTGCCACGATGGTCTTGGGGAGGCGGCGCTGCACATAGTAAACCAGTGCGGCCACCTCCTCCGCGCTGAAGATTTCCCAGGGTGTGACTAGCTCCCCCCGCAATCGCCCGCATGGGGGCCGGGTACGGGGTGCAGGACCCTTCCCCTTCTCCTTCCCGGCTCCCTTTGCCATGGTCCTGTACAGCAGAAAGAAAAAAAGGAAAGAATAGGGAAAAAGTAAAGTATAAAAAAGTAGCTTTAAAAGTAACGAAAAGTTGAAAAAAACACAAAATATAGATCTAGAAAAAAAGAGGGATAGATATAGAGTAGAAAAGATTACGCACACAACACGACATTGTCAATAGCGCCCGGAAACGGAAATACGCAACATGCACAAGATGGCCGCGCCCATGTACGACCGCATGGGCAACCTCGCGGTCGATGCGCTGCAAGCGGTCCGCGAATAGGCAAAAAAAACGGGCGAACACGCAAAAAAAAAGAAATCCGCTAATTTGCACGAATTCGCGGATTGCAAGTTTGATTTTGAGCGAATTCGCGCCCCGCGAATCTCGCTAAAATGCAGAAAAACGAATTTTGCAAAACTGAAAACACTTAGCAGGTGCAAAAGTTCAAGCTAATTTGTAACCATTCCCTGTAGTGCTTTCTGAGGGGCCCCTCCAGAGTTCAGTTGCCTACTTGCAACTATTCTCTGACCCTGCTCTGACCCTCAAAGCAGGGTCAGAGAATAGCTACAAGTATGGCACAATGCTCCTGTAAAAAAAAAAGAAACTGTAACAGGAAGCACTTACAGCTAAGGAAACAGGTGCCAGACTTAAAGCTCAAATTCAGTGACACATTAACCAGCCCCAAATGAATTCAACTCAGTTGAGACTGGGAAGGTGTGCTTTGCTTTCCCCCCATAATCTACAGTGGTGAACAAGAGGGTGGTAGTGGTGAGCCAGAGGGTGCTGTGATGAACCAGAGGGGGACAGTGATGATCCAGAGGGTGGCAGTGGCAAACCAGAGGGTAGCAGTGATGAACCAGAGGGTGGCAGTGATGAGCCAGAGGGTGGCAGTGGTGAACCAGAGGGTGGCAAGGATGAACCAGAGGATGCCAGTGATCAACCAGAGGGTGGCAGCCTTGAACCTGAGGGTGGCAGTGATGAACCAGAGGGTGGCAGTGATGAACCAGAGGGTGGCAGTGATGAACCAGAAGGTGGCAGTAGTGAACCAGAGGGTGGCAGTGATGGCCCAGAGGGTGGCAGTGGCAAACCAGAGGGTGGCAGTGATGAACCAGAGGGTGGCAGTGACGATTCAGAGGGTGGCAGTGGCGATCCAGGGGGTGGCAGTGGCAAACCCCAAGGTGATGAACCAGAGGATAGCAGTGATGAACCAGAGGGTGACAGTGGTGAACCAGAGGGTGGCAGTGATGATCCAGAGGGTGACAGTGGCAAACCAAAGGGTGGCATTGATGAACCAGAGGGTGGCAGTGGCAATCCAGAGGGTGGCAGTGATGAACCAGAGGGTGGCAGTGATGAACCAGAGGGTGGCAGTAATAAACCAGAGGGTGGCAGCGATGAACCAGAGGGTGGAAGTAGCAATCCAGAGGTTTGCAGTGATGAACCAGAGGGTGGCAGTGATAATCCAGGGGGTGGCAGTGGCGAACCAGAGGGTGGTAGTAATGAACCAGAGGGTGGCAGTGATGAACCAGAGGGTGGCAGTAATGAACCAGAGGGTGGCAGTGATGAACCAGAGGGTAGCAGTGGTGAACCACAAGGTGATGAACCAGAGGATAGCAGTGATGAACCAGAGGGTGGCAGTGGTGAACCAGAGGGTGGCAGTGATGATCCAGAGGGTGGCAGTGGCAAACCAGAGAGTGGCAGTGATGAACCAGAGGGTGGCAGTGATGATCCAGAGGGTGGCAGTGATGATCCAGAGGGTGGCAGTGGTGAACCAGATGGTGGCAGTATTGAACCAGAGGGTGGCAGTGGCAAACCAGAGGGTGGCAGTGATGAACCAGAGGGTGGCAGTGGCAAACCAGAGGGTGGCAGTGGCGAACCAGAGGGTGGCAGTAATGAACCAGAGTGTGGCAGTGATGATCCAGAGGGTGGCAGGGGTTAACCAGAGGGTGGCAGTGGTGAACCAGAGGGTGCTGTGATGTACCAGAGGGGGACAGAGATGATCCAGAGGGTGGCAGTGGCAAACCAGAGGGTGGCAGTGATGAACCAGAGGGTGGCAGTGATGAACCAGAGGGTGGCAGTGGTGAACCAGAGGGTGGCACGGATGAACCAGAGAATGCCAGTGATCAACCAGAGAGTGGCAGCCTTGAACCTGAGGGTGGCAGTGATCAACCAGACGGTGGCATTGATGAACCAGAGGGTGGCAGTGGTGAACCAGAGGGTGGCAGTGATGATCCAGAGGGTGGCCGTGGCAAACCAGAGGGTGGCAGTGATGAACCAGAGGGTGGCAGTGGTGAACCAGAGGGTGGCAGCGATGAACCAGAGGATGCCAGTGATCAACCAGAGGGTGGCAGCCTTGAACCAGAGGGTGGCAGTGATCAACCAGAGGGTGTCAGTGATGAACCAGAGGGTGGCAGTGATGAACCAGAGAGTGACAGGGGTGAACCAGTGGGTGACAGTGGTGAACCAGAGGGTGCTGTGATGAACCATAGGGTGGCAGCGGTGAAACAGAGGGTGGTAGTGGTGAACCAGAGAGTGACAGTGGTGAACCAGAGAGTGACAGTGGTGAACCAGAGAGTGGCAGTGGTGTACCAGAGGGTGCTGTGATGAACCAGAGGGTGGCAGTGGTGAACCAGAGGGTGATAATGATGAACCAGAGGGTGGCATTGGTGAACCAGAGGGTGGCAGTGATGTACCGGAGGGTGGCCGCGATGAGCCACAAGGTCGCAAACAGGCTGGACACGTAGAAATAACATGGTCGCGACCATTGCGACCACACAAGTAAGTTTGCGTTCCCAAACTTGTAAAAAACAATCGCAAACTGGCAAAAACAGCAAATTCGCACGAATTCGCGAATTTTGCGAATTGCGAGTTCGCTTTCGCACGAATTTGCGGATCGCGAATTCGCAAATTTTGCCCATACTTATTCCTAAGTGTGCAAAAGCAAGCATTACGTTTGAGACCATGCTCACCTCATCAATAATTAAAGGTTTCATTTTCTTCAGCACTCTTGACACTTCATAAGAAGCTTCTCCGGACAACTTCTGATATTCTAAGTTATTATCATGATCAACTGGAAACATCAATAATCTAGGCAAAGTAACTCCTTTAACATTGTGTGCAGCTAATCCAGTTGGAGCTGTTACCACACAACATAAATGTGAACCAGTTGTTTTTTTAAGATAACTGGTCAAAACTTACATTAAAAAAACTTTTACCTGTCCCAGCTTGACAACTGATGTACATCACAAGAGGTTTAAAAGATGAACATACATGTTCTTGTTTTCATGCAACAAACCATGTTCTATCCATTCTCTCACTTGCACATATATCTGTTCAACATTTACTTATTTTTCTAACTTCTCCAATGTAATATTCTCTTTGTGTGCTTGTTGCATTGCAATATCGACTTCATGCATAGCAATCGCTGCTTCATTTTACAGCATTGGTTGTCCAAGAGGATCTTGACTACATGGACCACCACTTTGACTATCTTGAGAACTTTCATGAGCTATTTCAGCTGTAATACTCTTTTCCTGTTCAACTTCATCATTCAACATTTTTAAATATGTAGGGAAAAGTGTACATCCAATGCTATCTTTACATGCATTAAAAGAATCTTCGTAGCAGTCAAACTCTCCAAGTAATTCACTTTCGCTATGCCATAGTTTAAACAGTTGCAGAAGTGCTAAATAGTAAAATTCTCGCTTATCTGGAGTTTCACAACTAAGTTTCTTACCCTTTGCATGTTTTACTAAACAACCATGACATCCAACTACTGCAAACTTTCCTTCTTTTAAATTCTGTTAAACATTTCTTTTGAAGCTATAATGTTGAAGTACTTCATACAGACTTAGCTGTTCCAGATGTCGATTCCTTTTCGGATAGTATGTGTCCAACATTTTATTGTTTTAAGAATGTCTGTACTGTCAGGCTTATTTGCTGCTAATTGATTAATTTCTTCCAATGTTTTCAACACTCTATTTCGTTTGCAGGCAAGACCTAAGCTTACTCAAATCTTTCCTCGTTATTTTGAATATAAACTTGAAGAGCACAAGCGGTCTGAACATTCATAGGATCCAATGTCTTGGTGGGAAAGCATTTTCAATGTAAAGCTTTTGCTAATTCTTTTCTCTTGTGCAATTTCTTCCCATATTTGTTTCATCTCTGTTTTTTCTGATTTTGTTACGTACGATGTAACATAACATGCAACAGCAATTGAGTTATCTGCAACATACTGGCTGTCCATGTTCGCATTCCACAATTTTAAAAATGACTGAATTGTAGTCATTGATAAACTTTGACACTTCTGTTCTTTTTAAGTTGTAGATATTCTTTAGAGATTTCCGAGTTATTGTGTGCCTTACAGAAGAAAAAAAAGAATTTACTCTTCCTTTAGAAATGACTGGACGGGAAAAACCAAACCAACATTTGGTGTAAAATTTTCCTGTAGACTTGTATTTTCTTCTGCAGTACTTACCACAATGATGACTTTGGAAACATAAAACGTGCTGTCTCAAGCTTCTATCTCCTCCTTTTCTTTTTGCAATCTCACATGTCACATACTGTTCGATAAAAGACAATACTATTTCATCAGAATCATTTCCAAATTTAGGTGCATCCTTGATCTATAGTAGCATATGTATATGAGGTGCACCTCTTGCTTGATACTCCTTTCTCCAAAAGAAATCGGTAACTTCTCCAAGAGGTGGATTCTTTTTATTGCAGATAAAATACATCATATTTTGAAACCTATGATTAAAATATGTGCACACATTTACAGAATCCAATGAACACAGTTCACCAGGAGTCTTTATTTCAACATTTTATATATTGGAATTCGCTTCGCTTAGAAACTCAAGCAAATCTTCCCATGCATACTCTGCACAGCTAAGTGTGACAAACCATGTTGGTCTACCTAAGTTCCGTAACATGCACTTGAGTTCTCCATGACGACGATACAATACTCATTTGTTCCACATTGACATGCCATCAAAATGATCAACTGTGCTTCTAAATTTTTATCTGTTTTTTTAACATTCTCCACAAATTCTTTTGCAGGAGGAAGTGATTGATGAACTCCAGTTTTAAGTATGTGGTTTACTGCATAAGACAGAGAAGACAGATCACTTTCAAACAAAAGGTGAAATATGTATGGAATGCACAGTCGAAATCTAGGATCTTCAGAATATAATCTTGTTGACCGATATTCTGAAGCTGGAATCCGTTTAGGTCGGTCATCATATTGTCCACCTTCTCCCGTAGGAAACAGCTGTGGAAAACAACGAGCTTCCAAGCTCTTCTCCCATACACTCATTGGAGTTCCCAGTGCTTTATTGATTTGAAATAACTCAATACTACTTCCTACTACTTCTTTTGGATGCAAAGGACATATTGTGTCTCTCTTCAGTCCTACACTTGTCCGCTTTCTCTAGTTGACCACTTGAAATGTCAGATTTATCTTCTAAATGTATTACCTGTTTGTCCACATTTACATTTTTGTAATAAATAGTGTTTTATATAAGATATAAGGTAGCCTTGTCAACTTTATTAACATCCACAAATACTTAACATATTTTCTGACTCTTTGTTGGTACACCTTTTACTAAAATAACTACTGCCTCATTTTCCTCTTTCTCTCCTGCAATAGTTTCAATATTATTCTTAAAATCCAAAGGTAAGTACACCACTCTTCCTTTCAGCCCTCTTTGCAAGTCTGTTGGTGGCAGTTTACCTGTTTTAAGCTCCATCTGAATTATAGTTTGAAAAGGATGAACAGATTGAATTAGAACAGACTCATATGTATTCAATCCTGCCAGTTCTTCCAGAATAGCTACTAATTGTAACTTATTATGTACTGCTCTAGCAGGCATTTTGTTCACTTCTAATTTGTTGTAACAATATTTACATATACGTTGATCACTACCTAATTCAAAACGACGTTTTACAAGCAAGTAAGTTGAAAATTATACCCACTTACCATTGTTCTCCTTTTCACTCTTCAAATACAAATCTACATTCCTACGTTGACTTTTATAATGAGTAAGTCGACAACAAACACAAACATAGTGTGGTATTTCAGAACACACTACATTAAACTTTCCAATTTCTTCTTCCAAATGATCAATGCTAATCACTTTTCCATCTCCTCCAACATCTGTACTTGTCAACCTTTCACTTTCTATGGACTGCTCTTCTGAACCAAAATATTGCATTTCAATATTATCACACTTTTTTTGAACATCTGATAAAGACCTATATAAAAGACATGTGTTCAGTACACTTAAACATAATGCTGGACTTTTTACATAGTACAGTTTCCTTACAAACTTCCGCATTTCTGAATGGTGTACTGCTAACATCCTCAAGTGATGAAAAACACTTTTACAAACTTTTCCTGAAAGACAAGCCAGAGAATGTCCATACTTCTCAGAATATTTTCTTACATTACATGGATCTAGTCCTTGTAACAACTTAATCTTCTGTTTAATACTTTTCTGTGTATATTCTTGTAGCAAATTTTGCATTATATCAATGGATTCCTGTTGAATACTAAAATACTACTACAACCCCACTTATACACAGGAGCTTGTGGACTTTTCCCTAGCACTTCTTCAACTATTAACTCTTCTGCACTTTTAGCAACCATTTCCTCTTTTGGAAGAGGACAACCATCCTGAAGCAGCGACCTCCAGTATCAACTACTCATGGTAAACTATTTTCCTGGAAGTTACTTTCCTAATTAAAAAAGGCTCACTAGTAGAAGTATGTCTCCAATATCCACTAAAGATTTTGCAAATGTTGGTTCTGTTCACAAGTCTCTTTTTTCTACTTTTGTCTTTCAACATTTTGACTATTTTATCCAATTGTTCTATTCTGTTCAAAATCAGAATGAATAACTTCTGTTTTAAATTGAAAGCAGTATCCACTATACTTTCAATACGCTGCTTCTCTTTGAATTGCAACACTTTCCTTTTATATTTGCAACATGTCTTCATTAAATTCTGAATCATTCTAGATCGAAAAAGACTGACGAATTTCTTGAAATTGATTTTGTCTCCAAGTAACAGATACTATTTATTTATCATGTTTCTTTTTCATGGTATTTGGAATTGAAGTCTGCTTCACCTTACTTGAAAAATTATTCTTTTTGCTTTGTTTGAGGTTTTTCTCAATAAATGTTCGCAATATTTTTTTCAAGAATTGTCTTCTGCTTTTAGTAGAACAAACTGTTTCTGTATTACTCACATTTGTTTTATTCAAGATCTTTCCTTTTCGTCAAATACATATTTTTCTTCTAATTTCTTTTTTTTTTCACTTCTAGGCAGTTCTAAATTTTAATCCAAACGAAATAATTTCCTGAAAAACAAAAAATAGATGCAATTATTTTTCAAATTTTTTCACTATATTAAAATAATAACATACAATTACAAAACTTCCAGACCCAGTGCTGCACCGTGATGGAGCACGACAAAGGAGCACTAGGATGACAAGTAGTGCCATAGAACATACAGCAAGTATTTATTTAATTATTTACATACACCTTCATAATGTATATGTAACTGCACTATCTCGAATTTTCACCTCTCCGCCGCACCCCACCACCCTACAGCACTCCCCCTGCAACCCACCGCAGACAACTTTATAGATAGTATTTTTAAAAATTGTAATCAATGTACTTAGGATGTCAATATCAACCAAACAGCACACACAAAAATTACCATTATTAGCCTATCAATTTTATCTACCACTTCGCAAACATAACACTGCACCCAGGGCTTAAGTGCGGGGGGTGTCTGTGGGGGTCTAAGCACCAGCACTTTATTTTGGGGGGCCTCGAAACGGGTCTTTATGGTGCTCTATTTTCGGGCTTCGCAAAGCTAATCAGTTTTTTTTATTACACTGCAGTGAGACTGTGAGAGCATACACATTGCTCACTACTGAGAAGTGCAGACATCATGCCAGGTAACTCGCATTGTAGGACAAGGAAAAGCCTTTAAAGAGACCCATTTCCTCTCAGGATTTCCCTTTTCTGTTTACAACGCAGGATCAACAACATCGTGGGGTGATTAGCAGACAGACCACCAGGCACACAATGCCCATTGCCCCGGACTCTCTGAGACAGCTTCCCGTGCGCACACACAGACCTGCACAGAGTACTTCACAGGTCTTCAAAATACCATTTTTTTGTAAATGAGACTGTGTTTTTTTTCACCCCCGTTTACAGCCCCTACATCCCCACTCTGCCTATTGCTGAAAGAATTAGGCTTCCCCGAAATTTTGCTCTGGTTGCGCCTCTGGAAACGACCACAAGCAGGTAACTCCAGCAAGACCCTGCTCTGACCTTACACACTGTCTTGTTTTAGTGCGAGGAAAACACACGCTTTGCCTGGCTCACTTAATTCTCACACCCCCTCTTTAATATGAATGTAAAAGCTTTGCAATTACTTTTATATTCCTATACTGTAATTCACATGGAAATATAGAACTGCAGGTTCTCATGACCCCAGATTAGCTCTCTGGTATACTTTCTCAAATGTAAGAAGTACATGTATTCAGTATCTGTCAGTCACGGCCACTTTAAAGCAGTGTTCCAATATACAACTCGACAAAACGTTGTTTCAAAATTAACTGAGGAGCTCCTTTACATTTCTTTCGCTAGAAGGGTGCTGAAGTATGCTCCACAAAAAGCAACTCAAAGCTTTGTTGTTCTTTATAAGAAACATCTGTGTCAATGCTTATCACCAGCCTTTTCGACCCCTTAAGAGGCTGGGTGGATGAGTATAATACGTCGTATTTAGTATAGGGGCGGAGGGTGCACGGAAATAAGAACGTGTAGTTGAATAAAGGGCTAGTGGATGCATGGCCAGATGGATGAAGGGATAGGTAAATGAATGGATGTATCAATGTATGTATGTAAGGATAAATTAATGCATGAACCAGTACTTAGGATAGACAGGTGGTCTGATAGATGCTTAGGGTTGTTTCTAGGACAGATCTATCTACGGATATATAGGCATATGGCTGCATGGATGGCACAGTGCTTACCATAGGCGAGTGGGCTCATAGATGCTTAAGATAAGTGCAGGAACAGATGTATGTATGTATATAAGTAGGAATGTATGCATCAATTAAAATAAGGTTGAATGACGCAGTGGTTAGGATGGATGGATGCTGGGCATTAATTGGGTTACGGTCTGATGACCAGCACTTATTTTCAGGGAGCCTTAAAATGGATCTCTATCAGGCTCTATTTTCGGCCCTCGGAAAGATAGTCAATTTTTTTTTCTTTTTATTCACTGTAGTGAGAGCAGGCACATCGATATACGCATACTCATTTTGCTCACTACGAAGAACTGGAGACATCATGCTAGGTGAGCCACGTTGTAGAAGGAAGGGAAATCCTTTAAACAATGTTTTTTCCGTAAGTAGCATAATTGGAGGGGATTTTCTAAAGCACACAATGCTACTTATCTTGATTTAGACCAAGCCCCTACTTGCATAGCCCGCATCCCTTTAAGACGTTTGCTGCCCCTTTTAAAGCCCCCCAATTTTTTTCCCACTTAAAACCCTGACTACACCATAGTAACAAAGAAATAGTCTAAGCTTCTATTGAAATCTACAATAGCACCAAGTTTCATAATTTGCCATCAACACTGGCAGCTTTCTACCACAGTGCAAAAGTGTCTATCAGCAAGAATATTTGTTATTCACAGAAATGTTGTGTAATTTGTGTAGCTGTCTGCTAGAACGCTCATCACCAAAAGGTATTATAACATGGGAATTTGCCAGAAAAACATATACCATACAATAAAGCGATTCATAAATGGGGACACTGCAACTACACCACCCTCTTCCCCTTCCTTCCTTAACCTTATAAAATCAAAGAAAGAGCACCAGCAAACCTACTAGAGCCACTATAGCAATAGAGGAACTTAATTTCAACAACTGTCTGCCAACTGTCAACAACTGTCTGTACGCCCATCAGCAAAGCGCATTAAAACATGTAAATTTGAGTGTAAAACATATACCATGTCATAAGGTGCTTTATAAGTGCTCCCAGTGGTACTACATCACCTTTAGTTCTCTACCAGGGGATCCTCATCAATAGTCATAAGCACATGAATATTCCCGCCCATGTGCTGGACCCCGGAAACACATATCATATATGTGAAAACCATATATGTAGCTCTATATATGTGTATATATATATATATATATATAAACACATACAATGCAGCCTTCCTTCGACATTATGAACAATGCTGCAAGAGAAGACTTTGCACATAAATACATTCCAATAAACCAGGGAGAAATACAGCCTAAAAAAACTGCTTTATTATACGGCAGAAAAGGTAATCCTGCAAGGAAAGTGAAAAAATTGTCAGCATATAGGCTGCATTGTAGAAAAAACTTCAGTGTCGAAAGCTGAAAAGCTAACTCACATGAACTACAACAATAAACTGGCACCATGCCTTTAAGGCAGCCTTGACCCCTAGCTCCCATCATGCCTCAGGGATGACAGTTAGGTCAGTTGTTCTTTCCGGCTCCTTCTGACAGGACCCTGGTTACTTCAGCTCTACCCTTTTCAGATTTTTGTCAGAAAATACTTCCAATTTTGAGGTTAAACCTTTTTACTTCGACATCTTTTGAGTGCTGAAGTATTTTTCAACAGCTTTTGAAGGTTTTGGGCATTGTTTTTCATTCAGAAATGCCTTCCTTTTTGATCCTTGCCCCTCCTGTGGCAAAAAGAAGGCAAAAACCGACTCCCATTCGGTCTGTATTTTATGCCTGCCTTCTGATCATGATCCACAAACCTGCCAACATTGTCAGCTTCTGTCCAAAAGAACTTTGAAGGACAGAGAGAGGATTCGCAAGTAAGATCCTAGTATGCTCTCCATCGGCATCAGGCTCGGCGCCTCGAAACCCTTCTTCAGCGTCAACAACGTTGACGAAAAGACTATTGATGAGAGAACACTGGTCGTCGTCGAAGATCACAGGTACGTCAATCCCTCCACCGTCGTCCACAAGGCGACGATCAGAGTTGAGGCATCGATCTCCATTGAGGCAGGTTTGCCCAACATCGAGAGACAGGTCTCCGTCGTCGCCATCGAGGCGGCATTCAATGTCGAGACATGCTCTGTCATCGCAGGGTCACCGGCGATCGAAGTCAAAGGGCAGATCTCCGTTGACGTCAACCAGGTGACCGTCGATGTCGAGTCAAGCTCCGCCATTGCAGGTTCATCAGTGATCGGCGTCGAAGCATACCTCTCCATCGACATCAACCAGGCGGCATTCGACATCGAGACAGGTATCATCACCTCCATCGGTGTCGAAGCAACGATCGACGTCAAGGTCCAGATCCTCACCAGTGTCACATTCGACGTCAAGGCCAAGAAAATTGACGCTGAGAGAACGTTCGATGTCGAGGAATATTTCTCAGTCGAACCGTTCATCGGGGAGAGCACAGGCACGCTCACCCTCAAGAACAAGGTCTATAGGCACCAGGCATTCTACTTCACTCCACTCAATGTCGAGACGCACAGAAAGGTCGAGGAGGTGTTCAGGATCTGGAGTCAATCCCATTATGGTGTCGCAGAGTAGATCGACGTCAAGGCACTCGCCAGTGTCGTCTCATCGCTCATTGCGACGGAGGTTGCGCTCAAGAACACATGGGGCCTTTTTGCATTCCATTCCAAGCTCCCCACAGACAATTGCGTCATCTCGCAGCGCTTCGATTCATTGTCAAGAGCCTGCAGATTTACCACCAAGGAGTTCTCCGAGGAGACAGATATCCCCTTCAATACATCTCTCTCCCAGTTGGCTGCAACCTCTACATCATTGATCCCCTGATCGCATGTCAGCACAGGGGCATCACAAAAGGCGGCGTACACCATCTTGGTCGTCATCCTCAACTCACTCATCTAAGAGGGATTACTCTCCTACCCTCACAGATAGTCCGCCTAGCAGAGTGTCACCCATTGACGATCTGAACACTTTCCATGTTGTGCTTACCAGGGGGGCTCAGAAGTTGGGCATTACCATGTCCACTACTCAGACGACTACGTCTATTATCTTTGAGACTCTACATCAAAGATCTGCGACAAGACCGCTGCTCCTCTTGGTGCCGGGAGTCATTGAACCAGTAATGGATGTGTTTCTAGTCCCAGCTTCAGTGAAAGCAGCTCCTGCACGTATCATGAAGAAATACAAGCCAGCTGCATCAGATCCATTTTTTCTGAGATCAGATCCACCCCCTGATTCGGTTATTATTGCAGCAGCTAAGAAAACGCACTCAGTTGCATCTTCCTCCTCCGCTCCGCCTGATAAGGAGAGTAGAACTCAAGACTCTTGGGGACAGAAAGCCTGTGGCTCGGCAGCATCTTTTTTGCAGGTGTCCAATGCTGCAGCCCTGTTGGGACGATACGACTGATCCCTGTGGGATTCTTTGGATCGGTTTAAGGAGAAGCTTCCTAAAGAGGATCAGCAGGACTTCTCAGAAATTATTCAAGAAGGCGCTCTGGTGTCCAACCAAGTGATAAGCACTGCAGCAGATGGGGTATCTCTGGCGGCTCAATCATATGCACATGGCATATGTGCACGTCGTTCCTCCTGGTTACGTCTCACTGCATTAAAGCCTGATGCGCAACAGCGCATATTGAATCTCCCTTTTTCGGGTACTTCTCTGTTTGGGGCCCACACAGACATGGAGATGGCGAGAATGAAGGCTGAATTGGACACTTAAAGGCGGTGGGCCTAGAGAAAAAGAAAGAGTTCAGGAAGCTATACAGGCCCTATAATCGGGAAGGTAACGAACAGAGGGTTCAAACCCCTCAATGGTCTCAAAGCAGGCAGGGGAAATTCCAATACCAGGGCCGGCGCTCCTCAAGAGGAAGAGGAGGACACCAGCAGCAATCCTCAACATCAAAGACTACAGGAAAGCAATGAGACAATGCTTCCTCTAGTACCATTGCGCACTCCAGTGGGAAGAAGTATAACACACTACATTCAAGAGTGGCGCAGAATAACCGAAGATCAATGGGTGCTAAATATACTAGACAATGGGTACGCTCTACGTTTTTGTGCGTCCCCAAGAGACTCTCCTCCAGTAAATTCTCAACAGCATCATCTGGACCTCCTGCGGCAGGAAGTGTCGACCCTTCTTGAGAAACAAGCGATAGAAGAGGTCCCTCTAGTGCAGAGAGGGAAGGAATCTATTCAAGATACTTCCTTGTCCAGAAAAAAAGACCAACCAAACAAGTTCAGGTCCATCTTAGACCTGCAAGTTCTGAACAAATACATAAAAATAAAACATTTCGGATGCTGTCTCTTCATCAAATTTTTCCGCATCTGAAGAAAGGCGATTGGATGTGTTCGGTGGACCTTCAGGATGCGTACTTTTACATTCCGATCACAGCACGTCATTGCAAATTCCTACGTTTCATGGTAGGATCAGACCATTACCAATTCAAAGTCTTATCCTTCGGTCTAAAATCAGCTCCAAGGGTATTCACAAAATGCATGACAGTGGTTGCGGCCGCTTTACATCGCCAAAGCCTTCACGTCTATCCATAGCTGGACGATTAGCAGCTGAAGGAATCATCTCCATGGTGCAAGAACACCTCCTCAACTGTATGAACCTCCTTCAACGTTTGGTCCTGCATGTCAGTCTGGACAAATCGGTCCTTCAACCGACCCAGTCACTCCACTATCTGGGAGCCAATATCAACTCTGTCCTTGGAAAAGTGTTTCCTTCAGTGGAAAGACTTTGAAGTTCAAGTTGAAGTTAAAGGTTTTATATAGCGCTCGATCACCATGCGGTTTCTTGGCGCTGAGGACGGAAAGCTCCAGGGGGGACAGCGGAGGCTACTTAGGGTGAGAAGGCGTGAGAGAAAAGGAAGGTTTTGAGGGCTTAACGAAAATCCAGATAGATAGAAATAGATCCGATAGAAAAAGGAAGGGCATTCCAAAAAGGGAGGGCTAGGGTGGAAAACCTCATGCCTCTGAGTTTTTTCCTCCTAAAGCGAGGAACACATAAGAGAAGCTGGGAGGAGGAATGCAGATCTCTATTGGGGACATAAACTTTAATTTTGGAATTGATAAAGTCTGGCGCAGTGCCAGCCAAGGCCATGAAAATCGTGCAGCCCATCTTGAATAGGGATCGTTCAGAGATGGGCAGCCAGTGGAGGGTTTTTAACAGTGGGGTAACATGGTGGAATTTAGGTAGTCTGTAAATCAGGAGGGCCGCCAGATTTTGAATAAGTTGTAGGCGCCGGAGTTCGCATGCTGGGACACTTACATACAAGCCATTGCCATAACCAAGGCGTGACAGGATCATGGCAAGAAGAATGAGTTCAAGAGCTGTAAAAGAAAAGAAGCAGGAGATTTTGCGTATGGTTCGGAGAGTCAAAAATCATGATGAAACCACAGTGCTAATCTGGGGCGCATTGTGAGGTCCTTGCTGACTTTGATTCCCAGAGTTTTTACAGAAGCAGATGGTAAAGGGGAGGACCAAGGGAGAGAGGCCAGACGGCAGAGGTCCAGGGACTGGGAGAGCCGCCTGTAAGTACCAACTCGGTCTTATCGGGATTTAGCTTTAGATGGTTGCCATTCATCCAGTCGCTGATGAAGGTCGTGATAGTTTGGAAATTAAGAATTGAGTCAGAAAGGGGGGAAAGGTTAAAGATGAGCTGGAGGTCATTGGCATAATTGAAAACCATAAGCTCCATTTTTTGAAGAGCAAATATAAGGGGGAAGATGTAAAGGTTAAAATGAAGGGGAGAGAGAGGAGCCCTGAGGGACCCCGCAAAGGACAGAGTGAGTGGGAGCAGAGAAGCCCGCCAGCTGAACGGTTCTCCCAGAATGAGGTGAGCCAGGCCAGAGCGGATCCCCGGATGCTAGCGCCCCTGACACGGTCGAGAAGGATAGAATGATCGACCGTGTCAAAGGCGGCGGACAGATCGATGAGGACCAGAGCCCGAGGGGAGTTGATATCAGCATTCCTTCTGAGTTCGTCCAGGATGGAAAGGACAACAGATTCCCTAGAATGTGATGGGCGAAAGCCTGCCTGGGGGGAGCCAGGAAGTGGTTCTCCTCAATAAAGGCACGGAGGTATGTGGTAACGTGGCTCTCTAAAATCTTTCCCAGGAACGGGAGTTAAGAAATAGGGCGGAAATTGGGAAGAGAGGTGGGATCAGCACCTGGCTTTTTTAAAATAGGAATTACTTTAGCTGATTTGAACAGGACACGTACAATCCCCTGGATGAGAGAGTTATTGAGGAGAGTTAAAGGGGGCTCAGGACAAGCGGAAAAAATCTCTCTCAGAATGTGGGCAGGGCAGCTGTCGGAAGGGGACCCTGATTTGACCCTCTTGAGCATGGTGGAGAAAATTTCCTTGGAAATCAGGGTGAATTGGTCTAGAAAAAAAGGATTGAGCGGGGTTGGGTACATGAGAAAGATGTGGAAGGCGGGGGAATATTGAGCTTGATGGTTGCGATTTTCTCAATGAAGTATTCATTACGGAAGTTGCAGAGGAGTTGTGAGGAAACTGGCTTGGGGTAGCTCATCAGAAGTGGCTAGCTCATGAACAATAGTAAAAATTTCCTTGGGTTTGTTTGCCGCAAGAAGAATCTTGGATGAGAAATGTTCTGATTTTGTAAGAAGGATGGCTTTCTTATAGTCCTGGAGAAGAGTAGGCAACATCATTCGTCAAACTCCTCAACCATCAGTGAAACAAGTGGCTTCTCTTCTGGGCTCAATGGCCTCCTGCATCTTCCTCATACCCAATGCCAGGTTACGGAAGAGGCCATTACAGCAAGACCTAGAAGACAAATGGAATCAATCCTGGGGTCGATGGAACGACCGGATTCTACTATCCCCTATTGCAAAGAAGTCCATCCTCTAGTGGATGCAACCGCAGAATCTCCTGGTAGGAGTTCCCTTTCACCAACCTCTGCCAGAGCACTCCCTGATTACGGATGCCTCACTTCAGGGCTGGAGAGCACATCTAGGTCAACTTCAGACACAGGGCAGGTGGACCCCAACGAGCAGACTTATCACATCAACATGCTGGAACTGCGGGCAGTTCATTTGACTCGCAAGGCTTTTCAACCTGCAATACAGTCAGAATCAATATTAGTTCAAACTGACAACACAACCACCATGTAGTATTTAAACAAGCAAGGTGGAACCCGCTCTCAAAGCCCAAGCAATTTGGCTCTGGCTGCTTGCCAGGAACCTATCAATCATGGCAGTCCATCTGCCAGGGGAGCAGAATGTTCAAGCAGACTCCCTCAGTCATCACTTCCAAGAGCAAGAAGACTGGGTGCTCAACAACGACGTGGTGGCAGACATCTTTCAGCAGTGGGTTCATCCTTGCATCGACCTCTTTGCAGACGAAGAAAACACCACGCCTTCGCATCCAGGTTTTACCGACCAGGAACGAGGGGGAATGTACTTTTGATAAACTGGTCAGGGACGTTTGCATACGCCTTTCCACCCCTCCCTCTCATTCCGAAGGTAGTGGCAAAACTTATGAGATCCAGAATGAAGATGATCCTAATAGCACCAGACTGGCCTTGCAAATGGTGGTATCCGGATCTGTTACAGCTGTCCATTCATCCGCATCGGAGGCTTCCGTGCAGGCCGGACCTTCTTACCAAGATGGGGGGAAGATTTTACACCAAAGCCTTCCCTCGCTCAGCTTGACAGCATGGCTCCTGAAGTCCTGCAGTACGGACATCTGAATCTTCCTAGAGACTGCATGGACATTTTATGGGAGTCAAAGAGACCTTCCACAAGAACCTCGTACTCTCTTAAGTGGAAAACATTTTACTTGTGGTGTGTACGGAACGGTTGGAGTCCAGTTAACGGTCAAGATGAAGTCATCTTGCCATACTTGCTCTATTTGGCCAAGTTTGGGTTGAAATACTCCTCCATAAAGGTACATTTAGCAGCCATCAGGGCATACCGTAAATCTCCTAACCAACCTTCCTTTGTTCGACTACAGGTGGTTAAGGACTGCCTACAGAGGTTGAAGAAAGTTTATCCCCCTGTTAGACCTCCTTCTCCTCCCTGGGAATTGAACCTGGTATTGTCCAAGTTGATGGGCCCCCCATTTGAACCCACTCATAAAGCAACTTTGCAACCCATTTTGTGGAAGATAGGTTTTCTAGTGGCAATCACTTCTGCGTGCAGAGTAAGTGAAATACAGGCGCTATCTTCCAAAGAGCCCTATATAGTCTTCCACCATAATAGGGTGGTTATGCAAACCCATCCTTCCTTCCTACCCAAGGTTGTGTTGGAGTTCCATGTTAATCAGACGATTTCTCTGCCCTCTTTTTTTCCCAATCTGACAACACCAGGGGAAGGGTCTGTGTATTCGCTAGACCTCAATAGGGTTCTCAAGTTTTATTTGGAAGCCACATAATCCATAGGAAAGTCTGATCAATTGTTTGTGAACTATGGCTCTGTTAGAACGGGTTTTCCAGCTTCTAAACAAACCATCTCAAGATGGATAGTGTCTTGTATAAGGTTATCTTACCAGTTGGCAAATAAACCTTTGTTCGCTTCTCCTAATGCTCACTCGACTAGGGGCAAAGCGGCAACAGTAGCATTCCTACACAATGTACCGATGGCCGAGATTTGCAGAACGGCAACTTGGAAATCGGTCCATACATTTACCAGGCATTACTGTCTGGATTCAGACTCCAGAGCAGATACCCATGTGGGCCAGGCTTCCTTGAAGAATCTGTGCCAGTGTTAATTTTTCAGGGTCTGTGTACGCCTAACGGCCGTTTCCTATATCTGAGTGGTGCTCTGTTTACTTGCCCACAGGATGAGGGGATGGGATTGCTATTCTATTCATGTGCTTATGACTATTGATGAAGATCCCCTGGAATAGAAGGATTAGTTACTTACCTGTAATCCTAGTTCTCTTCCAGGGGTATCCTCATCAAAGTCATAAGCAACCCACCCACCTACCCGGGCAAGTGAACATGATACATACATCTGTTTTTAAAATGGTCTGCAGTTATCCGCAAAGAACAACTGACCTAACTGTCACCCCTGAGGCAAGATGGAAGCTAGGGGTCATGGCTGGCTTAAAGGCCTGGTGCCAGTTTATTTTTGCTTTTTAGGTGGGTTACACTGATGTTTTTTCTACAATGCAGCCAATGTGCTGACAATGTTTTCACTTTCCTTGAGGATTACATTTTCTGCTGTACAATAAAGCAGTTTTGTAAAGGCTTTATTTCTCCCTTCTTTATTGGAATTGTATTTATGTGCCAAGACTTCTCTTGCAGCATTGTTCAGAATGTCTAAGGAAGGCTGCAATGTATGTGTTTATATATATATATATATATATATATATATATATATACATACAAATATATACAGCTAGATATATGGTTTTCACATATATGATATTGTTTCCGGGGTCCCCCACATGGGTGGGAATATTCATGTGCTTATGACTTTCATGAGGATACCCCTGGAAAAGAACTAGGATTACAGGTAAGTAACTAATCCTAGCTCGACATCTGCACGTTACTAAATTCTGTGTTTTAATGAGCAACATACCCACCTCCCCAAAACCCAACCCCACCCTTGCTTAACCGTACCAAATCAAACACAAACCCCCACCATTCCTAGCAGCGCCATCATACCCATACACAGGGTTAATTTTAACAGGTGTGTACCGGAACACTTATCAACAAAAAGTATTCAAACATGCAAATTGGCGGGTAATACATAAACCATCCCATAGCATGGTTAATAAACGGGCCCAATGGCACTAGATTACCTTTACTGCCTACACATGTCCACGTTACAAATATCCGTGTTATAATAAGCAACAAACCCACCTCCCCCACCCCGTGTGAGACTGAGAACTAGGAGTGCTTCAGGAGATAGGGAATGGTGGGGGGGGGAATTTGGGGATGAGAGGGGGGCTGAGTTCTGGAAGGTTGGGTGAGATGGGTGGAGGGCGGGGGTTGGGAGATAGGGGGAGCTAAGGCTGAGGGAGACGTATGACTGGCGGAGTGACTAATCACAGTAGGGTGGGGATACTGTGATGGTGAAAGCATGCTCCGAAGACTTGGAGTTACGAATGTCCGAGTTAAAATAAGCAACATACCCACCTCCCCCACCCCCACCCATACCCTTGCTTAACCTTACGAAATCAAACAACGAGCCCCAGCACTCCTGTTACAGCCACTATAGCCATACATAGACTTAAAGTCAACAGGTGTCTGCCGGAACGCTCATCAGCAAAAGGTATTAAAACCTGCAATTGAGCAACTAATACATATACCATACCATAACATGGTTTATAAATAGTCACAGTACCACTACACCACCTCCACACCCGCCCTTGCTTAACTTTACAAAATAAAAGAAAGACCCCCAGCAAACATAGAAGCGCTACTATAGCCATACAGAGGCTTAATTTCAACAGGTGCCTCCCGAAACGCTCATCAGTAAAATTGATTAAAACATGCAAAATTGCAGGTAAAACATATACCATGCCATAGGATGCTTTATAAGTGCTCCCAGTAGTACTACATCACCTTTAGTAGCTACACATTACTAAATTCTGTGTTTTAATCACCAACATACCCACCTCCCCAACACCCTCCCTCACCCTTGCTTAACAGTACGAAATCAAACAGAAACCCCCACCATTCCTAGTAGCGCCACTATACCCATACACAGGTTAATTTTAACAGGTGTCTGCCTGAACACTTATCAGCAAAAACATAAACTATCCCATAGCACGGTTTATGAATTGGCCCAGTGGAACTACACCACCTTTACTAGCTAGACATCTATATGTTACTAAAGTCGTTTAAACACTCTGTAGAGTGTATAGCAGGCGATGGGCAGAGTAAACAAAGTTCTAATTCCCAAACTTTTGATATACTGTCCCTTTACTGTATCAATATTAAAGACATTAAATGGACTGAAAAAATTGACAAGTGTCTCAAAAGGGATCGTGAAGATGAGCACCAGTAAAACCCGGACCACTTCAACACCTACGTATATCCACCACAGGCACACAGCCTAACAAATAGTATCACTTATAATCATATAATTGATTGACATGTAGTTCTCTAATGTCAACAAAGTCATACAGAAAATATACTGCACATTTGCATTTCTTTTTGATCTCTCACACATTTATAAAAGATCTCTTCTAAAGAAGCACTCCCCAACCACTTCTATTCCATAAGAACAGACAATCATTAATACGTTTACCACCATATATTTTAGTATATCTACCTTTTTATTATTTACTAGTCAGAAACTACGAAAACTATTAACTATACCCAAATGCAAACTAGAAACCATGTTCATATTATATCTTAACCTATCATCAAATGATTCAAACTATGCGTACATATAAAAGGAACGTATCACTTTCAGTATCTCCATCTCCTCTCCATGTAATCTCCAAACACTCTAGACGGCCTCACAGTACAACAACCTACCTTGACTTACATTCAAATCTACCTCTCAGTGTCAAAAATGAGAGCACAACCTGCCCACATATCATTTTTGGGTTTCATTTTATAGCTTTTAACTTAATAACTCATACATCTCCTACCACCAGCCACCCACCCCACTATTTCCACAAAAAGTATAATTTGCAAACGTGGGACATTTTGTTTATCTCGCCCAAATACATTACAAACCCAAATTAACACTGTACCTCATTTTCAAAACCATCCAGTTCTTTAAAGATGACAAACTACACTTCTTCTTTGTGATAAATTCCTAAACATATATAAAGTACTTATTTAACAACAGGTCAAACTTTATGCATATTTTATAACCAATATCAAACACCACACTTTACTAACACTATATTATTTTGAAATAAAAAATACTTTAAAAACATCACCTCAAAAACTAAATCACTACTACAGAACACATAACACCTTGTTCATTTCTAACTCACCTTTGTAGTTGGTATGCAGATTTCAAATGTCACACACTCATACAATTATTTCTTTGTCACATAGGACATGTAAAGCACCAATTTCATCAAGAATGGAACCAGTAATGGAACAATTTCTCTGTCGCTCCACACATAAATACATGTGAAGAACAAATCAGAATACTTCATTCCTTCAATGACATTCCAAAACTTATCTCCATTGGTTAATTTCGATTTTCCATACGAAAAGCTACTTAATATTCCGCGCCACATACAGGTCACAAGTTCAATCTATTTTATCACCACACTGTCTGGAACATTCTACGACACCTGCAGGTTAAAAGTTCATCAATTGTTTTTTAACCTAACGATATACTTTTGCAACATTTTATCGTACATTTAACGGCATGTGCAGGTTAAAAGTTCACAATAGGGGTCAGTAGTTCATCTGATTTATCCCCAACTCCAGCAGCACCCCAACTTACACCCCCAGCGCCATCAGACCCGTAGAACTCAGTGCTTTCCACTTTACAAGTACCATTAATTTAATACGCGCAAAGTTACCTTTGCACTCCCTATATAACACCCCATAAGCACCATACACAAGTTACACTGTTCGAAACAAAAGTTTGCACGAGTAGGTATAACTACATGCTGACACTATGTTGACAGATGTCGCACAGTGGCCAGAGCGCATGTCTTCACAGCATATGGCACACAGTTTCGGCTCACGCTTTCATCCCCGAGTCCGGCAGCAGCTCAGCTTAGCAGCATGAGACTCTAGACAGTATCTCACATATTTTCTGTAACCCAGGACATTCAGACCAGTACAGGTCAGTAGTTCATCCTAGTAGGTATAAACATATGCTGACACTACTTCCACAGCTGTAGTGCAGCGGCCACAGCACATGCCTTCACAGCATAAGACCCGAGTCCCGCACCACCTCACCTTACCACCATCAGAATCTACGCAATACCTCACAAAATTTCCGTAGCCCAGCACTTTCACACCAGTGGGGGTGAATATTTTGCTTTGCATCCCCTCTATAAAACACCCTAAACATGCCACAGAGGTTACACTGCTCCTACCCCTCTGTTTCCCACTTTTTTTGCCCTCTTTTCCCCTTACTCACTTCAACAGAATCACAAAATGCAGGCCAAAAGTTCCTAGTTGCAACCGCTTGCAGCGCTCGCAGCCAATCAGCAGCAGCAAGCTCGTGCTCGTAACGCCTCAGCCAATCAGATGGCAGAATTCCAAAATATCGATATCTGTAAATTTTGATATTTCTCAAAACCTACTGAACGGATTTACACCAAACTAGCAGCCCGCCCCAGCGTTGCCTGGGGCAGAAGGGGGCTGGGAGCAGCATTTATAGATATATAGTGTCAAAATAGTCTGAATAATAGGTAAATTATTGAGTCAACATTCATATATCTGCCTGAAGACGACCATGTATTCCTCTAAGGGCTTCTATAAAAGTGCATCTATCTAAATCTAACTCACACATCATAGCAGACCGTTTTATAAGCGTCCATCAGATATGTGCCCGCCCAGATTACGTGCTTCCTTCTGCTTACACTTTTCACGATGTGTGAGTTTTGTGTCTCTTGTCCTTCATTGCTAGGATTATTGTCGTTAACATGGCACTTGGTGTGGCTTGCCGTGATTTCGCATTTTAATTGGCACACATCGCTTTTATATTGGTTCAGCAATCAAATACAGCCCCGACATTGCCCAGACCGCCACCCGCCTCCTGCCCGCCTCCCGAACATGGCACTTGGTGTGGCTTCCCGTGATTTCGCATTTTCATTTGCACACACCGCTTTTATATTGGTTCAGCATTCAAATACAACCCCGACATTGCCCAGACAGCCTCCCGCCCGCCTCCCGCCTCGCCGCCCCCGCCCGCCCTGACATTGCCCAGACTGCCTCCCGCCCGCCTCGCGCCTCCCGCCCGCCTCGCCTTTGCCTTACCTGAGCCGCCCGCTCCGGACTTCACCGCCACTCCTCGCCGCTCGTCACCGCTCCTCCATGCCTGTCGTCATCACGCA
This sequence comes from Lissotriton vulgaris, assembly GCF_964263255.1. Taxonomy (NCBI): domain Eukaryota; kingdom Metazoa; phylum Chordata; class Amphibia; order Caudata; family Salamandridae; genus Lissotriton; species Lissotriton vulgaris. The sequence continues at coordinate 412,083,046 of NC_141689.1, read as the reverse complement.
CTTCTAGGTCGCGGTCAGCGCTACGTCACTGCCGGCACTAGTTTTAGGGAACTACTTTGTTTTTAAATTATAATTTTTTAATTAACGTTTTATTTGTATTTTATGTCGCCTATGTCCATCTACACACCCTGAGGATTCCAACAATGTATTGGGTGTGTGGATTGGCGCTGTGGTTCCCGAGTTTACCTTGCCAAAAGGTCTCTGTTCTCTCTTTATAATAGTAGTATAGATAAATAAAAGCGTGCTTTCTAGACCACGACCCTTCTCCCTGCCTAATTTGGGGTAATTCCATTAACCCGTTCGACCTGTAGCCTTGTCTAAAGTTTCCTATGGAAATTTACATGAAGAAAACGCGTTTTAGGACCCCCTTTTTTCTCGGCCCCCCTGACGAATCACCCCCAGACTTTCAACATGGGAGCTGGTATCAACAAAGAATATATATATATATATATATATATATATATATATATATATATATATATATATATATATATATATATATATATACGTATATATATATATATATATTTTTTTTATTAAAAAAGGGTTGCGTACTGTGCGCTACCCTATGCAGTGGGTGCACAGATCTGTTATACTAATATCACTCTAAAAAACATATTTAGGATGAATTATTATATATATTTTTCACGTAGAGGTTTATTACTGAGTACATAAAGATAGCAATAAAGAAGTTATCAATTTGATTTTTGTGGACGCAATGATATCGCTTACCAGACGCGGATCTACACATTGCCTGCGGGAAGCCGTTACACAAATGTAACCCTAAAATACATACTTACACTGAAATAATATATTTTTTTAAGTTGGAGATTTATTAATCAATCTTAAAAATTAGTCTTAGTGTTCTTGTGCAATATTTTTACGATGTTTTAAAGCACATTTTTATGTACGCAGCACCATTGCGCAGAGGACGTGTAGGGGTCATTATTCTGGATGTGACTCAGGCCTATTTTTCAAAAGTAGGAAAGTTTAAATATCTGTTTTGCATAAACACTTCATTGAAATACTTTGAAACACAATATCCTAATAGTAATTTTCAGTTTTATATTACATTCAATCAATCAATCAAACAAAGTACATGTAAAGCGCGCTACATACCCGTGAGGGTCTCAAGGCGCTTAGGGGAGGGGGTGCCGCTACTGTTCGAAGAGTCAGGTCTTGAGGAGTCCTCTTAGGGTGAGCAGGTTCTGGGTCTGCCGTAGGTGGGTAGGGAGGGTGTTCAAGGTCTTGACGGTGAAGAAGGAGAAGGTTCTGCCGCCGGAGGTCGTTCATTGGATGCGGGGACGGTGGCGATGGCGAGGCTGGAGGAGCGGAGCTGGCGTGTGGGGGTGTGGAAGCTGAGTCTACTGTTAAGGTAGGCTGGTCTGCTGATGTGGAGTGCTTTGTGTGCATGGGTGAGGAGCTTGAAGGTGATCCTCTTGTCAACGGGGAGTAGTGTAGGTCTTTCAGGTGGGGGGTGATGTGGCTGCGGCAAGGGACGTTGAGGATGAGTCGGCAGAGGCGTTTTGGATGCATTGCAGTCGTCGCAAGTGTTTGGCCGGGATTCCTGCATAGAGTGCGTTGCCGTAGTCCAGTCTGCTGCTGACGAGGGCCTGAATCACTGTTCCTCTCGTTTCGGTAGGGATCCACATGTAGATCCTGCGCAGCATGCGGAGGGTGTTGGAGAAGGAGGAAGAGACGGCATTGACCTGCTTCGACATGGAGAGGAAGGAGTCGCGGATGAATCCTAGGTTGCGTGCGTGGTCAGTGGGTGTCGGTGCTGTTCCCAGCGTGGTTGGCCACCAGGCATTGTCCCAGGCTGAGGGGGTCGGTCCAAGGATGAGGACCTCCGTCTTGTCTGAGTTCAACTTGAGTCGGCTGCTTCTCATCCATTTGGTGACGGCCTTCAATCCCTCGTGGAGGTTAGTTTTGGCGGTGTGTGGGTCCTTGGTGAGGGAGAGGATGAGCTGTGTGTCATTGGCATAGGAGATGATGTTGAGGTTGTGCTGGCGGGCCATTTGGGCGAGGGGGGCCATGTAGATGTTGAACAGCATCGGGCTGAGGGATGAGCCCTGGGGTACGCCACAGATGACGTCGTTGGCTTAGGATCGGAAGGGTGGAAGGTGGGCGCACTGGGTTCTGCCAGAGAGGAAGGACGTGGACCAGTCGAGGGCCTTTTCTTGGATTCCGGCTTCTTGGAGGCGAGTCTTTAGTGTGCGGTGGCAGACCGTGTCGAAGGTGGCTGACAGGCCCAGGAGGATGAGGGCTGATGTTTCGCCATTGTCTAGTTGGCATCTGATGTCATCTGTGGCGGCGATGAGGGCTGTCTCAGTGCTGTGGTTTCGTCTGAATCCGGACTGGGACGGGTCCAGGAAGTTGTTGTCCTCGAGGTGGCGGGCCAGTTGCATGTAGACAATTTTATCGATGACCTTCGCCGGAAACGGGAGCAGGGAGATGGGCCAGAAGTTCTTGAGGTCCTTGGGGTCCGCCTTGGACTTCTTGAGGAGGGCACTGTTCTCGGCCTGCTTCCAGCTTTCTGGGAATGTAGCTGTCTCAAAGGAGATGTTGATGACCTTCCGTAGTTGGGGTGCGATGGCTGCGTCTACTTTCTTGAATACGTGGTGTGGGCAGGGGTCTCACGGTGATCCTGAGTGGATGGAGTTCATGATCTTGCGTGTCTTGTCGTCGTTGACGTTGGACCAGGAGGTCAGGTGGTTGATGCGGGTGGTGTTCGCAGGGGAGGTGGAGTCTGGCGTAGTCGGGGCAATTGTTGTGTTGAAGCTGTTGCGAATGTCGGTGATCTTGTGGTGGATGAAGGTGACCAGTGAGTCTCACAGTTCTTGTGAGGGTGGCATGTCGTTGGCATTGATGCTGGGGTTGGAGAGTTCTTTCACGATGCTGAAGAATTCTTTGCTGTTGTGTGCGTTGTTGTCCAGGCGGGTTTTAAAGGAGGATCTTTTGGCTAGTCTGATGAGGTGGTGATGTCTGTGGGTGGCGTCCTTGTGGGCTGTGTGACTGGCCGGGGTACGTTCGTGGAGCCATTTCTTCTCCAGTGTCCGGCATGCACGTTTGGAGGTCTGGAGTACTTTGGTGAACCAGGTGGCTGTCTTACTGGTGCGGCTGTTGCTGGGTTTCTTGAGCGGGCAAGGGTGTTGGCGCAGTCGTTGATCCCCTGTCTGAGGTTGCTGGCAGCGGCATCTGGGTTGGCGTGGGGTGGGTTGGTTCTGGGCCAGGAAGTGGTCAGCTGGTCTTCGGAGATTTTACTCCAGCATCAGCGGGGCAGCTGTTGGGTGCGGTGGTGCGTGGTGGGTTTCTTGAAGGTGAAGTGGATGCAGTGGTGGTCGGTCCAGTGGAGTTCAGTGGTATGGTTGAAGGCGACGTGGGTGCTTGTGGAGAAGATGGGGTCAAGTGTGTGACCGGCGGTGTGGGTGGGTGTGGTGACGATTTGTCTGAGGCCGAGGTTGTTGAGGTTGTCGATCATGGTGGCGAGTTGGCGTCACTGTTGTTCTCGAGGTGAAAGTTCAGGTCCCCGAGGAGGATGTAGTCCATGGAGGCGAGAGTGTGGGTGCTGGCGAGGTCGGCGATGGGGTCGCTGAACAGGGTCCGGGGGGTCTGTAGGTGTGTGTACCTCTGAGGGTGGTGTTGGGGTCGGTGTGGATCCGGAAGTGCAGGTGTTTGGCGGTTTTGAGGATGTCGTCTCAGTGGGTGGAGACCTTGAGGGTGGACTTGTGGACGATGGCTATTCCTCCTCTGATTCCGCTGACGCGATCCCTGCGGGTGATCTTGTAGCTATCCGGGATGGCTATGGCGATGTCAGGCGCTGAGGAGTCATTCCACCAGGTCTCGGTCAGGAAGGCAACATCCAGGGTGGAGGTGTCGAGCAGGTCCCAGAGCTCGACGGCGTGTTTGCGTGCGTAGCGAGTGTTGAGGCATATGCAGCGAAGGTGGTTGGGTCCGGTCATAGGAGGCTTGGTGGCTCTGTCACAGGTGAAGCTGCAGGTGCGGCAGGAGAAGGGTTCGTGGGTGCATTTCAGGGCAGCCTGGAAGCAGCTGTGGTCTCGCCCGGCGTTGAGTGTTAGGAGAGTGCTGGCATCGTATCGGAGTCTGGCGTCGTGGTGGCGGTCGCAGGGACCAGGGGGTCTGGTGCTGGGCGTGGTTCAGGCGCGGAGCAGCTTGCCTCTGGCGCACCCGCTGCTGCGTCCGCTGTGCAGCCGCACTGTGGCGGGGAGGGAGAGAGGAGTAGCTGGGAGGCAGGAGCGGAGCAGTGAATCGGCTGGTGGGGGGGCAGGGCCGCAGGGGAGCAGCGGCGGGGACGGCAACATGGTAAAAAATGGAAAAGGGGGGAGGTGGGGGTGATGAGCTACAGCGCAGGGGTGCAGTGGGGGAAAACAAATACCAAATACAGTGGGGGAAAACAAATACCAAGCAGTTACAGAGATGAAGACAAGGATGACAATCAGGCAAACAATGCAAGCAGGCAGAAAAGAGCCCTCGTGGGACTCGAACTCATGGCAGCAGCGGAGGCGTGGAGGGAGAGGGCACAGACACACGGGTGGAGCTGTGCGGCGTGGGGAGCGACCTGGCCTACATTTATTGTGGGTGCTTAATTTATGCACAACGGGTGCGCAACCCCTCCGCGACTTCATGTCACATAGAAAGAAAGCTTCTTATTGCTTGAAGAGGTTTTCATTATGTTGGTGGGTGGAACCAAGACCACTTCATTTTGGGTGTGCCTGTCTTGAAGACTACCTGTTTTGTGGGCTCTGTTAATTTTTTATTTTTAGGCTGTTTTTCATCTTTCCCCCCAAAAAATGGCATCAGCGTTCTCTGAAGAGCAGGAGGAGGAGACAGACGAGGGAGAGGAGCCAGAGAAGAAGAGGAGAGAAAGCATCATGTGGGCTTTCTTCACTATGCCTGAAAGTAAAAAGAAAGTGAACGCCCGTAAAGTGACATGTGCAATTTGGCACGAAGTCATGTCAAGAGGATCAGAAAATAAGGGGAAACAACACTCACAACGCAACTTTTACAACGCACTACCTTTACAAAGAAACTTTTACAACGCAACATCCATTACAACGCATGCCATTACAACGCAACCAATACAACGCATGTCACTACAACGCATTCCACTACAACGCATGTCATTACAACGCATTTCATTACAACGCAGTCATTACAACGCATACCTACACTATCCAACACTTACCCTACTGTTGCACCCTCTGGAGTTAGAATAGTAATTTTTACCCCTACACTATCCAATACTTACCCTACTGTTGCACCCCCTGGAGTTAGAATAGTAATTTTTACCCCTACACTATCCAACACTTACCCTACTGTTGCACCCCCCTGGATTTAGGATAGTAATTTTTACCCCTACACTATCCAATACTTACCATACATGCAATGAAATGGTATGCGTTGTAATGGTATGTGTTGTAAATGTAGTATGCGTTGTAGTGGTATGCGTTGTAAAGGTAGTTTCAAAGAATTTGTTGTAATGGCATGCGTTGTAATGGAATGCGTTGTAATGGATGTTGCGGTGTAAAAAATGTGTTGTAAAGGTATGCGTTATAAAAGTATGCGCTGTAACGACATACATCCGAAAATAAGTACTCATGTGGTACTTCTTCCATGAAAAAACATCTTGATAAAATACACCCTTGTTCGTCTTGTTGGTGGAGCACCGAAGAAGGGAAGAAGCAGCCATGTCACTACAACGCATTCCACTACAACGCATGTCATTACAACGCATTTCATTACAACGCAGTCATTACAACGCATACCTACACTATCCAACACTTACCCTACTGTTGCACCCTCTGGAGTTAGAATAGTAATTTTTACCCCTACACTATCCAATACTTACCCTACTGTTGCACCCCCTGGAGTTAGAATAGTAATTTTTACCCCTACACTATCCAACACTTACCCTACTGTTGCACCCCCCTGGATTTAGGATAGTAATTTTTACCCCTACACTATCCAATACTTACCATACATGCAATGAAATGGTATGCGTTGTAATGGTATGTGTTGTAAATGTAGTATGCGTTGTAGTGGTATGCGTTGTAAAGGTAGTTTCAAAGAATTTGTTGTAATGGCATGCGTTGTAATGGAATGCGTTGTAATGGATGTTGCGGTGTAAAAAATGTGTTGTAAAGGTATGCGTTATAAAAGTATGCGCTGTAACGACATACATCCGAAAATAAGTACTCATGTGGTACTTCTTCCATGAAAAAACATCTTGATAAAATACACCCTTGTTCGTCTTGTTGGTGGAGCACCGAAGAAGGGAAGAAGCAGCCAATGATGATGGAACACAACCATCGACATCTGCAGGGGTTGTTTTAAGTACACCACAACCTCTCATTGTTCCAAAGTTGGCGGATAGGGCCCCTCACTATCTGTCTGCCCTAGTGCAGCAATATATTCCCCCCCCTGACACTCAGGTCTTCCACGCAGAACAAGTTCATGATACCACGCATCAACAGAGCCAAAATGGGAGGACGCTCGTTTTCCCTGCTGGCCCCTTCCTTATGGAACGCTTTACCTCAACTTTTGCGCTCTGAATTCTGCTTTCTCACATTCCGTAAGGGAATTAAAACTTGGCTTTTCAACACTTAACTCTATGGTTTAATACTTCTCCCACCTTTTTTTACCGTTTAGTCTGCCTTAACGCCGGGATACCTCCGGGTAGCTGCGCGCTTAACAAATGTAATTATAAATAAATAAATAAATAAATGCTGGCATCCACTGCAGAAAATGTTTGACCATTGTGTGTTGGAGAGCTGAGAGCTTTCAATGTACGCTATCAAGACTCTCTGCAGAGCTCACAGATGTTAATTCTTTTTTTTGTTACTTGTGTTTCTTCCTTGAAAAGAAACAGCAAAGTTGGACACCCAAAAAATAAGAAAAAACTGAAAATCACCAAAAATATATAGTCCCCCCCAAAAATGGTTCTAACGGAACCACCTAAACTGGTTAAAAATAGTAAATTCGGACGGTGAAAGTGATTGCTTGTATGAAGGAGTGTATGATCAATGTTAGAGTTGATTGCATAATTGCAGGTATTTGCCTGGGTGATTAGGTGAGTGTATGGCAAGTACCTGAGTGAAAGTATCAGTGCAAGGTTAATGCCTGGGTCATTGGATGAGTACATAGGTAGTGCCTGAGTGAATGGATGAGTGCATGGGTAGTGCCTGAGTGAATGCTTGAGTGCAACAGTAGTGCCTGGGTGATTGCATAACTGCAGTGGTACTGTCTGAGTGATTGGATGATTGCATGGGTAGTGCCTAAGTGACTTTAGGAGTGAAAGGGTAATGACTGGGTGCTTAGATCAGTGCATAGGTGGTGCCTCAGTAAACGGATCTCTGCAAGCGTAATGCCTGGGTCATTGGATGAGTGTGTGGCTAGTGCCTGAGTCATCGGATTCTTGCATGGAGAGTCCTTGAGGGAATGGCAGAGTGCATGGTTAGTGCCTGAGTGAATGGTTGAGTGCAAGACTTGTGCCTGGGTGATTGTACAATTGCGTAGGTAATGCTTGATTGATTGCATGTAATGTAAATTGGTATTTGTAAAGCGCTGACTGCCACTCCACAAGGAGTATCCTGGCGCTGGTTGGGTGGAGGTGAGAGAGGGCCCTAGCAGTGCTAAATAATGAGTGCAAGGCAAATTAAATTAATTATCCAGGTCTTCAGAACCTTCCTGAATTGAGTTTCTGTTTTTAGAAGTCTTATATTGGTTGGTAGTACGTTCCAGGCTTTGGTCCCCAGAGCGGCCACTGTTTTTCCTCCTTTTGTTTTACATCTAAAAATGGGTGGTTTAAGGAGGTTGGCTGATGAGGACTTAAGAGTCCTGGTTGTGATGTAGGGGAGAACCGCGCTGAAAGGTACTTAGGTCCTGATTTAAGTGTGGCTCTGTAGGTGATTAAAGGATTTTAAAGAGGATTCTCCTATGTATCGGTAGCCGATGGAAGACTTTCAATGCCGCCGATGCCGAAGATCTTCATGAGAGCTTTAAAACTAGACGCACCGAAGCATTTTGGACAACTTGTAGTTTTTTTATTGTTGATTTGTTGGCTCCTGCAAAAAGGCTGTTGCAGTGGTCGAAGCGCAAGAGAATCAAGGCCACTGCCACTGATTTCTTTGCGGAGAGTGGAATAAGATCAAATAATTTTTTTAATGATTTGATGAGCCTAAAGCAGGTCCCATCCATAGCCATAGCATTTGGAAGGAAGGAAAGCGCGGTATCAAATTGTAGTCCTAGTTTTTTGGCTACCTTGACCATGTCAGGCAGAGGTATAGTTCCCTCTGGCCACCACTTGCCCGGCTGGAATGATACATCTTTCCCAATGGGCAGGATTTCAGTTTTGTTGGTGTTACATCTGAAGTGGTTATCCTTCATCCACTGGATGACTTCCGATAGACTGCATTTGAAAATACGTTCTGCATCTGTAGATAGGATCATTTGAATATCGTCTGCATAGGATGTTACTTCAATCCCGAAGAATCCTATTAGGGAGATGAGCGGGGTCAAATAAATGTTGAAACAACAGTGGGATCAATGATGAGTCTTGTGGGACTCCTGTTGTTATGTTTCTTTCCACCGAGAAGAAAGTACCAAGGGTCACCGCTTGTCTGCTGTTGGTAAGAAATGATTTTATCCATTTGAGAGCAGTACCTGAAATACCACCGCGTTTGAGTCTCTTCAGAAGAATACTATGTGAGATGGTATCGAGCACGGCTGACAGGTCGAGGAAGATCAGGACCGCTTTCCTGCCTGTCCGATATAGTTTTTAGTGTGTCGGTATCTTCAAGAAGGGCCGATTCTGTTGAGCTTCTTACGGAAGCCAGATTGTTATGGATGGAGAATATTAGCAGCTTCAATGAACTTGGTTAGCTCTTAATGTATGAATGTTTCTGTGATTTTGCCTAGCAGGGGAAGTAGTGAAATGGGACCGAGGTGTGAGAGCACGGAGGGGTCAATATTTTGTTTCTTCTTCAGTGGTTTTACCAGAGCAAGCTTCCATTCATCTGGAACTATGCCCGAGCTTAAGGAAGAATTAACTATCTGATTTATAACTGGATTGACCGTATCTATGATTTTGTGGAGAATCATAGGGGGGCAGGCATCCAGTGGTGAGCTTGATTTACAGGCTCTTATGGCCTCGCGAGTCTGTTCTAGTGATACTGGTTCGAAAGTTTTGATACAGCGGGAGGTGCCAACGGGAACTAGCTCAGGGTGACATCCTGGTCATGGATGGGAATTGTTAAGAAGTACTTTTGGATATTATGATTTTTTTCTTCCAAGGTGAATGAAATTTTATCGCAGTGTTTGTGAAGGAGGTCATTCTTTCTGAAGCGCTTCAGGGTTTGTAAAAGACTTTATGATCGAGAAGATACCTTTTTGATCTTGGTTGGCCTCCTTTATTTTTCTTGAGTAGTACTCTTTTTTGGCAAGTTTAATCTGGTGGTGATAGAGCTTTCTGCTATTTTTATAAGCTATTTTGGCTCCAGTGTTATACGATCTACTGCACTTTCGCTCCTTTTGCTTACAATGAAGGTGTATTTGTGCCAGATCAGACGTGAAAAAGGGGACTGTGTGTATGTCCCCCAAATTAAGACCAGCACTTCTTTATTAACATTTCGGAAGCAGATAAAAACTTGGCTTTTCAATCAATAAATTTGCCTTTTACTGTCAGCGGATCCACAGCGCCGAGACACCTACGGGTATTTATGCGCTCAATACATTTCTTAAATAAAATAAATATGTATAGATGTATGGATAGTTCCTCCTTAACAGTATGAGTGCATGGGTAGTGCCTGAGTAAATGCATGACTGTGAGAGTAGTGTATGAGACAATGGATGAGTGCATGGGTAGTGCCGGAGTGAAAAATCCAATGCAGGAGTACTGCCTTGGTGATTACATGAGTGCTTGTGTAGTACCTGACAGAATGGTTGAGTGCAAGAGTAGCGTCTGAGTGGTTATATGAGTACAGGCTAGTGCCTGGGTGATTGGATGAGTGCATGGGTTGTGCCTGTGTGAAAGGAAGAATGCAAGGATAATTCCTGGTTTATCCTATCAGTGCAATAATTTTGCTAGAGAGAATAGATAACAGCACAGGCAGTTTTTTGTGAAAGGGTGACTGCCTGGCTGTTTATATCAGCAACATGATGATAGTCTCCAAATAATGTAAAGGATCAACATTATTTATATTAGAAACAAATAACATATAAATAAAGTATTACCATCCATACTATTTTATGTATTCTTATCTGTTAAGTAATTTACATACATTGCTCAGTAAAATTATTTTAGAGTAGTATTGTCCTAAACAGCATTAAAACAGTTTTCAAACTTCACAGTAGCTACTAAAAAAGAAGAAAACCTGTTATTTAATGTAATGTTTTACAGAAATTATAACATTATATTTTTAAGAACATAAATGTACAAATACGTAACATTTCAGTTTCCCTTTTTCTTGTAGATTCCACTTAACTTCACCATACACAGTGATTTCAATGTAGTATCATCATTGAACAGCGGGGGAAAAAACAATTGATTGTAGAAAAAATCACATCAGCGTACAGCATAATTCTCAATATGTGTAGCTGTGTGATTTTCTATGTATACTTTGTTAATTATTTCCTTCATCCACATTAACTCTATTTATGTCAAATACATTTGCCAAAATGTAGACTCTCATTATATCTGGTACAATATTCACAACAAATATATAAACTATTTCCATTTAACCACAATTGTCCAAATGCAATATCAATTAGTGCAAATAATATTCCAAACACTAATCATAAATACTAATTGTTTGCAGTGCTGTCTACTCTCTGTTCACATCTTCCCAATAGGGTGATTGATGTATTCAAAACTTTTGCTTTAAAAATATCAAATATGACTTTGGTAATTCATAAGGCAATCTAGGTTTGAATTCCAAGTGGGCATCATTGTCCAGATGTTGTAGTAGGTCATTATAGAAAATAACAGCCACTGCTATATCATTTCTTCCTGCAATAGATATTTAAGTTTCATTAAAAAATGTAACTTTGGTTTCCAATTTTCTTCCATTTGCTATACAACGTTGTAGCAAAAATAGATATTTTTCTAATCTTTCTGTATATAATGTAGACAGAGGGGCATATTACCAGGGGCATTATCGCCGCATTAGCGGGACTTTTTCCCGCTAATGCAGCGATAATTTTATCACCCTATTACCAAGCTGTCGCTAACACCAGTTAGCGACAGCTTGTAGGTGATAGCGGGCATTTAGGGGCCCACTTTGCATATCAGCGATAATTATCGCTTATGACATGCAAAGTGGGCGTGCCAAGATGTTAGCGACTTAAAACAGTTGCTAACATATTTAACTCCTATTAACAACTTTTGGAAATATTCGCGCTAAGCGCGAATATCTCCAAAAGCTACTGTCTGCTAAAAGCAGTTCTTAGCCATATTATCCAATGGAAGGTGGATAACATGGCTAAGAGCACTGTCACGATAATGCATGAATATTGCTGATTTTTCAGCGATATTCATGCATTTCGCAGGATTTTTACCGCTTTTGAGATAAACCTTGATAATATCAAGGTATCTCAGCGGTAAAAATCCTCGGTGCTCGGCAATATTTTTTTCCCGCTAACCAAGCAATAGCGATAATTATCGCTATTGCTTGGTAATATGCCCCAAAATCTCTGAACTACAATACGAGCATTTCATGTCCTGATTGTCTGTTTTTATCAAAGTGTTAATGTGTTAAAAGTACTGATTTGCAGTCTGGTATCGTCAAGTATATGAATCATTCTGTCCAAATAGTCCAAATAAGTTTTCAATCTGTATTCCTTCATGTTCTAATACTCCAAGCATAAGCCTTAGAAAGTCTTGTGCATCTAGTTGTACATTAAGAGTAAATGTCAATGAACCAGTACATATATCCAAAAGATTCTGAATGCCAGAAGCAGTAAGGATTTTACTTCTGTTAGTTACCAACTGTTGAAATACATGATGTAGTAAAGAACAGAGGGGCATATTACCAAGCAATAGCGATAATTATCGCTATTGCTTGGTTAGAGACAAACATTTATCGCCGACCTGCGGCGATTTTTATCGCAGATAAACCTTGGTATTACCAAGGTTTATCGCAAATGCGATAAAAATCGGCCGCAATGCATGAATATCGCTGAAAAGTCAGCAATATTCATGCATTACCGAGCTAATGCTCTTAGCCATGTTATCCACCTCCCATTGGATAACATGGCTAAGAACTGCTCAGGGCAGGTGTTAGCTTTGGGAGATATTCGTGCTTAGCGCGAATATCTCCAAAAGTTGGAAATAGGAGATAGCGATGTTAGTGACTGTTTCCAGTCGCTAACATCTTGGCACGCCCACTTTGCATGTCATTAGTGATACATTTCTCTGACATGCATAGTGGGGCCCAAGATGGTCGCTATCTCCTACTAGCTGTCGCTAACTGATGTTAGCGACAGCTAGTTAATAGGGAGATAATTTTATCTCCGCTTTCTTGGCTTTTAAAGCCAAAAAAGCGGAGATAAACCCCCTTGATAATATGCACCAGAGTCTTTTTTCATGATTTCACAATGAAGATCTTGTAGCTAGCTAATGGGCAAGATGGCGGCAGAGTACTCAGCTGTGTGAGCTGGTGCTGTTTCTCTCCTGGTTAACTCACCCTTTCTAAGATTTGAAGATGCTGGAAAGTTGAGATTTTGAAGCAGGATTTGTAAGCTGTTATGCGACTGTAAGCCGTGGACTGCATTTACAGAACAATCTTTTCACCAATTTATCCTGGCTCTGGTTTGGATCGCTTTCCTACCGCAGTGTATACTCCTGCTCTCGCAGTCTCCTGAGGATCCACTTTGGAAATATGGTTCCGAAACTGCTTGCAAAAAACGTATCTGGGAAGTCCCGAGTCACTGCAGCTCGAGCAAACACCCCCGCAAATCCCTCTAGCGTGAGTAAGGCACCACAATCAGCTCATGGAGGAGACACGACTGTGGCGGGAGAACTGGGGAACAACCAGACGGCACCCGTTGTCAGAGGTAAGTCAAAGCAGACTTTAACCGCATTATTTAAAAATCAGGCTGGAAGAGTAAAGACCCCCGTCGATGTTGGGCCCAGTAAGCACGATACACCCCTGCAGTCTGTTTTGGCTCTGCCTTATGAGCAAAGTCAATTTCCTTGTCAGGAGCAAAGCGTGCCTAGCCCAGCCGCTGACATTGACGGCGCCGATCCAGCAACCAGGGAGTCCCAATCTACACTTAGTATTCCACCCAATGGAACTATGGGAGCTGTAGGGCCACAAGCCAAAGGTACCTCTATTCGGGCTCAACCTATCTCTGAAATAATTGCCCAAGGTGCTGTTGCTGTGAGCATGCCTGAGCAAATGGTTCTTCCTGCTATCTCCGCTACCTCTGCTGGGGTCAATGAGTCCTCCAGGGAGCCTAAAGGAGGGGATACATTTTATTCATTGTCCGAACATACCGGTTCATCGACAGACGAGGATGAAGACCAAGACAGAGAATGGACTGATGATGATAGTGGCGCAGGAGACTGGCGAGTCAATGAAGTGCTTAGATATGAGGTCTCACCCCGTGGCCCCGCACTGTCCGCAAGGCTATTAGCTCGAAATAACAAGGGGCCCTCCTGCTAAGCAAGGATCCAGGATCACTCAGTTCGATGTCATTGGATTATTCCTTCTATACGCAGCCTAGCTCTGCTGACAATGCTTCAGCTTTGGAACTTGCTCTATCGTCCAATCCTTCTCTGGTGCCCCCTGGGGAAATTACACTTTCTGTCATCTATCAGACTATTATGGCCCATCATGAAAAATCACGCCAGGAGAGCGCCCGCACGCAGGGAGCATGCCGCAGGGTACAAAATTCAATTTGCAGAGTTGCCAAAACATGTTCCAATATTGCTGCCAGAATCGGAGAGGCCGAGGAGAGGAGCTCCAATATAGAGGATGCCTTGAGAACTCAGAAGGGTCTAACTGACACGATTGGCGCACATAAAGATGACATACTTTGGAAGTTGACTGATCTTGAGAACAGGGCCAGGAGGGCCAATCACAGGAATCAATCAATCAATCAATCAATCACAGAATTTGTATAGCGCGCTACTCACCCATAAGGGTCTCAAGGCGCTGACGGGGGGGGGGTCACTACTGCTCGAACAGCCAGGTCTTAAGTTGTTTCCTGAAGGAGAGATGATCCAGGGTCAGCCGTAGGTGAGTGGGGAGGGAGTAACATGTCTTGGCTGCCAGGTAGGAGAAGGATCTTCCTTCGATAGTGGATTTCCTGAATCGTGGGACGGTGGCGAGGGCGAGGCTGGAGAATCGGAGCTGGCGGGTGGGTGTGTAAAAGGTGAGGCAATGAGATGATCCACTCCAGGGCCGCTCCTTGGATTCCGGCGTTGCTGAGGCGCTGTATCAGGGTGCAGTGGCAGACGGTGTCGAAGGCTGCTGAGAGGTCCAGGAGGATGAGAGCAGCCGTTTCCCCATTGTCGAGCAGGGACCTGATGTCGTCTGTGGCTGCGATGAGGGCGGTCTCAATTTTGGGGATCCCAGAGGGCTGTGAGGGGTGTGACACCAGGCAGTTTGTCGTGGAACTTTTTTCGGAGGCTTTCCCAGAAGTAAAGCTAAAGGATTATCAGCTTGAAGTGCAACGTGTGCATCGCTTTCCGTTCAAGCAGAGACAAAAATCTGAACCAGCTGGGGATAAGCCTCGGGCAATACTGATTTCTCTAAATAATTTCTTGGCCAGGGAGAAGATCTATGATTTAGCTAGACCCGATAGAAAAAGGGCAGGGAAAAACTGAGTTTTTTATTAGGCCAGACTTTTGCCCAGCAACAGTTGAGCGGAGGTGGCAGCTCCGCCAGCTAATAGCCCCGTTTCAAGCAAAGGGAGCTCAAGCTTTCCTGCTCTTCCCTTCTAGACTGAAAGTAATTTAACAGGGTCAGACCAAATTTTTCCTCTCGGAAATTCAGGCGAAGGAGTATCTGGGTTCTTTATAGTTAAGGTGTCTTGGGGTCTCCCTGCTTTTTCTATGTTTCTCTCCCTCTCCATCTTTCTTTTTTTACATCTCAGGGAGCCATAGGTTTAAAGCGGGGGTTAAGCCGATTGCGCGGGGTATTTACCCTTACAAGTCTATTTTTCCTTATTTTTCTTTCTTTCTGGATTGCAATTGACGTCGATCTTCAGATGTTAGTAATGACGGGGTGAGGGATCTAGGGGAGAACGGGGAAATCAGCTCATTCCATCACAAGGACTTCGGTCCTGTTGCCTCACAAGGGGAGTGTAGGTGGGTGTCACAGGAGTTAAGGGTAGGGTTAGTGATACAAGTGGGGGTCTGTGGGAGGGATGGTGGGGGTCACTAATGTTTTGGATTCACTCTATATTTGTGGCGTTAATATTAACCAGCCTTGCTACATGTTGCAGTGCGTGAATAAAAAGCTTAAAGGCTCACATTGGAGGTCAGATAATTTTTTGAGTTTTTATGGGGCAGGGTAAATTGCGATTAAGCTCATGGGACATATGTGGTCTTAACCGTGGGAAAAAACGGGCCCTGTTTTCTAAAATCATTCACACTATGCAAATGGACGTTCTATGTATACAAGAGACGCATGTACCCTGGGGGAAGCGGGACTGTTTGAAAATACCTGGATATGATTTAATTGCCTGCTCTAGGCAGACATCCATGATCAGAGGGGTGGTCATTCTATTGAAGTGAGGAGTTGGGGTCTGTAAAAGGGTTCGAGAGGTAGGTGCGGGTAGAAGGGCCCTAGTTGAAATAGTGGTAGATAATAAACCTTTAACAATTTGTACGATTTATGGGTCAAATGTAGATGACCCCGAAAGGTTGAAATATCTAAAAGTAGAACTTGCAGCCTGGCCCTTTCCAATGTTCATGTGTGGGGACATGGATATTAATTTGCCTGATAGGGGGTAAAAATACCTCGGCAGGAAACCTAGGGGCATATTACCAACAAGTAGCAATATTTATTGCTAAATAGGGTTAGCGATGATTTTTTTTATCGCTGCCTATCGCTGGATATGTTAGCGGAGAAAACATGCTATTAGCAAAGTTTTTCTCCATTGTGCTAAAATATCCAGCGATAGAGACTAAATGCGTGAATATCGCTGAGAATACAGCGATATTCACGCATTAGCGACGAAATGGCTAAGAACTGGTCTGGTGTTAGTATTTGGAGATATTCGCGCTTAGCGTGAATATTTCCAATGCTACGCCTGCCTAGCTAATAGGCGATAGCGACGTTAGCGATTGCTTTCAGTCACTAACTGGTTGGGTACGCCCACTTTGCATGTCATTAGCGATAAACATCGCTGACATGCAAAGTGGGCCCCAAACCGCTCGCTATCGCCTAAAAGCTGTCTCTAACATCAGTTAGCGACAGCTTGCTAATAGGGCGATAGAATTATCGCCGCTTAGCGGCCGAAAACGGCCGCTAAATCAGCGATAATTGCCTATCGCCCCCCCCCCCCTTGGTAATATGCCCCTCAGAGTCTTCAAGGCCCTTCAGACTTTAGCTCATGAACATGGCCTGATAGATCTTTGGTATCATTAATCAACATGGTCCACCTCACGTAGAGTTAGTGTGTATCCTGATGTTCATGGAATACACAATGTGTGTTAAAATGCCCCACACACACCACAAGGGCCCTTGGTGTCATGCTTCATTATCGGGGTCTTCCCGCCCCGCTGCGGGACGGGGCAGTGCTGCGACATGCGACTACTCTGGAGCACCTTTTTAATGTGGGTGCTAGGTGAGTGAATTGGAGTGAGCGTCAGTAGGGTCAGGGGTGATATAAATGGAGTTAAAAAAATACCTGGCCTGGTGGTAGAAATTTTTTTTAATAGACACTGGCTGGTATTGTTAAAAAATGTGATTCGGAGAGATAAAGCAAGTTAATGGGCTTACTCTCCTGTGCGGGTCAACATGTTTCGGGCGCCATGCCCCTTCGTCAGGACCGGGGTCAGATCCCCCTGTCACTCACTAATGTCTTTCCACAATAAAAAGATATATATTAAGGTGTATGTACAAAAAAGTGTGATGATACTTTCATTATCAATGTGTATAGATATATTTTTTATATTTATACGTATCCCTAGCTCAATCAGAATTTCTGATGTAATATGCCTGAAAAACAAGCGCACGTGGTTATTAATGCGCGGATCCCATCGCGCTTGACTCTAAGTCACCTGTGAGGGAAAAAGAAAAAAACGAACACACACATAAAATATAGTACTTGGAATCCTAGATGAGTTGAGAAGTACTCAATTGTGGGACAGTGAAGTGCTGAACAAAATACAGTAAGACACACACATTTAGAACACAATGCATTAGGTTAGCCTGAGAAGGCATGTATTCGTTTGTAAATACATACTTAGGGAGGTTGGAGTCAGTGCCCCATGAGCCAACTCTGGACAAAGGGTATTGGAGGGTCCAACTGCAGATGGGAAGAAAATAAATGGAAAAAGGAAAAGAAATGTTTTCTTGTTCCTGTATTTTCTGTGGCAGTCCTGGCGTTTTAGCTATATTCGGTTGTAAAGTAGGTTTTCAACTGTTCGTCCTAGTCGGCTATGCCGTACTTCATCAACCCCAGCACGTCGGTGCTTCCTCCTTTGTCCGTGGCTTCCGTGTTTGTGAGGAGAAAGGATCGGGCGGGTATTTATACGGTTGGGTTAATTGAAAAATGATAGGTTAATTGGTTAATGGCCATGGACTCGGGACAGGTGTGCCATTGAAAGCGAGTCCAAAATCATGGTTACTGCGGCGGCCATTGTCGGCTGGGTATTGTTTTCTATTTATTGTTGTTGGAGACCTTCTGTTAGCATCTATGACAGCTGCGGCTAACCGCTACCTCGGTAGTTTGTTAGGACATTGTTTAAGAGCAAAAACCAAAAAACCTTTGCCTCTGTATGACCGGCATTCCGGCTGTGGTGCGCCTGCGCAATAGAGTATAGCATCTTCGTGCATGTGCAATAGAGTGTTGCATCATCGCGCATGTGCGTTTTGAGGTATTACTTTGGAAAAGCGGCGGGTCTGGGATAGGGACATCGATGAAGGGATCAGGCAATTTTTAGAGGTCCTACGGAGTGTGGCACACGTGGGACCAGTAACAGTTATTACACCTATGCGCATGTGCGTATTGTGGTACTACTTTGTAGAAGTACGGACTGAATGGAAGAGGGGCGCCAATGATAGGTGAACTGGCCAATGTTGAGGTCCTTGAAAGTGTGACAGACATTGGACACAGTAGCAAGGTGGCACTAGGAATGATTAGATCTTGAGTTGGGACCAGGGTATCTCATCATTAAGGCCCGTCTGGTGTGTACCTAACCGGTACACCCAGCGTTGCTCCTTTGATAGAAGGTCCTTCTCGCTCTTGAAAGCCTCAATGACTGTCCATTTCAAATCCTGGATGCTATGTTCCATTGTCACATAGTGTGTCGCCATTCTGGTCGTGGTTTTTTTGCAGCATACATTGCTGCGATGCTCCCCCATACGAATTTTCACTGGCCTGGTGGTCATGCCTACGTATTCTTTTTTGCAGGGGCAGGTGATCAGATAGACCACGTTGCGGGCTATTACAGTTAGTGAAAGAGCGTTGCTCCCATGTAGTTTGATTGGAGAAGGTGGCGATGTGGCTTTTTTGTATATTGACAGGACGCACATGAGCCACATGGATGATGACCACTAACCGCTGTGAGTTTTGGAGGATCATTATTGCCAATGTTCTTTGGTCTTGTGTGGACCAACAGATCCTTAATATTTTTATCTCTTCTATGTGAAAACATGGGTTTAGGAAAGTCAAGTTTACCACAGTTGAGTATTCTCCAATGCTTGTTCACAATCTTTGTTATACGGTTGGACTCCAACAAAGATGTTGATTAATTGTACTTTAAGAAGAGGAGGACGTGCCCACCTTGGTGCCATCCAGCACCACCTCTTCACTCCCCCCTTTTGATTTCTTCTAGATCTTTGGTATCGGCATAATAAAGATAAAGATGGGTTAACGTACTATTCTGCCCCCCATAATAAAATGGTCCGTTTGGATTATTTCTTTGCCTCTGATCAGGTGGTAGAAGCAGCTTCCATTTCAGCCCCCCCAAGAATCCTATCAGACCATAATCCACTGGTAGTCGCTTCTCCTTGGCCTCGCTCGGTTAGAGCCCCTAGGACATGGACATTTGAAAGGAAACTTCTGTTGGACCAGGCCTATCAGGCCCACATGAGAAATTGGTTAATCGAATTTCTAAATATCAATAGGGGGACTGCTCCTGACTTTATAGTTTGGGATACATTAAAAGCTGCAGTGCGTGGGTAGACCAAGAGCTTTGCATCTTTTCAGTGGAAGACTGCGCAAGAGCAGGTGAAGGGGCACGTGGAGGAGCTCAGGCTCGCAGAGCTGGAATTAACATGTAGAATTAAGGACGGTCTCAATATAGATGAGAGCCAGCAGACCGTGGCTATAATCAAGTCCAAACTTTTGGAATCCTTTGGGCAGGATCTGGCCGCCAAGTATCTTCAATATCGCACAATGATGTTTGAATATGGCGAAAACTCAGATAGAGTATTAACTAAGAGCCTCCAACAGAAAGGTCTGCTTAATCGCATTACAAAAATTCAGGATCAGCATGGGGTACACACAAGAGGAAGTTATCGACTTGTTCCAAAAGTTTTATACAGTTCTCTATACTGAGGATAATGGTGATACCTTGACCGAGTCTTTGGTAGAGGACTTTTTTCAGGACATAGTTATTTCTAAGATTACAATGGAACAGAATGAGGTCTTATCCTCCCCTATCACGTGGGAGGAGGCTGAGTCGGCAATAAAATCTTTAGACAACGGGAAGGCTGCTGGCCCTGACGCTATTCCCTTACAGCCTGATTCATCATTGTTAAATCCGGTCGCAAAGGGCCAGATTCTGAGAATCTGGCCCTTTGCGAGCGGTATTTTTGCATTTGGGATTCATCATCCCAAATGCAAAAATCGCTATTTAAGAATTCGCATATTTGCGAGGAATAGCATTTAAGGAATCTCTATTAGAGATTCCTTAAATGCTATTCTTGAAACATTTTTAAATTGCGAATTCGCAAAAATTTCCCGCTATTTACCGCGAGGTCAAACCTCGTGGTAAATAGCGGAAACTTAGAAAAATGCATTTAAATGCATTTTTCTAAGTTTCATGTTACACACACACATGTCCTTGGGACATGTGTGTGCGCAACACCAATGTAGCATACATTTCAGGGGTGCTACAGGGTGTCCTTTGGACACCTCTGCACCCTTGAAATCGCAATTTCAATATGCGAATCGCTAATTGCGATTTGCACATTGAAATGTCTTCCCATTCATTCCTATGGGCCTTTGGGCCCATAGGAATGAATGGGGAGATATTCCTTAATTGCGATTAGCAATTTGCTAATCGCAATTAAGGAATAATTAGACATCGCAATTTATTTAGCGATTTCTTGGTGAATAGCATTTTGCTATTCCTTAATAGCGATTCCTTAATAATCGCTATTAAGGAATAGCAAATACTCACCTTGATGAATCAGGCTGTTAGAGTTTTATAAGTGTTTTACACAGAGATGCATCAGGACTTTTTATCAGTCTTTAGGGCTGCACAGGGGGGTGTCGTACCTGAATCATGGTGTCAAACCACAGTTGTCCTGTTTAAAAAAAAAGGGAAAGCCCGAGTCAAATCCCTCATCTTTTCGACCTATTTCTTTGATAAACACCGATAGTAAAATGTATTCGAAGATATTAGCATCTAGGCTCGCGGAGGTGATCACCCCACTGGTTTCCCTGCTTCAGCACAGTTTTATCCCGGGTCGGGATACGGCCGATCATGTCCGGCGGGTCTTTGCCCTATTGGATTGGGCCAAAGCTACTGCCTCTACCCTCGGTGTGATCCTGTTGAACGCCGAGAAGGCGTTCAACAGGGTCTCCTGGAGGTTCTTGTGGGTGGTGCTCCGCTGGAAGGGCTTTAGTACTGAATTCATTCAGGCTATCCAAGCATTGTAGAGCTCTCCAGCTGCAGCCTTACGCATTTGTGGTCGGGGTCAGGGTATTTCAATATCAATAGAGGCACTAGGCATGGGTGCCCTTGTTCACCCTTGCTCTTTGCCCTGTACATCGACCCGTTCCTTAGTAAAATCGAAGGAAACTCAGATATATTACCGATTAGGGTCGATGGTACAGAGTATAGGACCCTGGCCTATGCGGATGATATTGTTGTTTTAACCTCTGATGTTGACTCTGCTTTTTCTGCCCTAAAGGTCTGTGCCGAACAATTTGGTCGTTTATCAGGCTATAAGATGAATATTGCAAAAACACAGGTCATCCAATCAACTAACATGCGACCTTCCGATGCCCCAGTCGTCAGCGAAGCAACTTATTTAGGGGTTAAAATCACTGTTTCTGTCGACACCATTCTGGATTTGAACATTCTCCCGGTAGTCGAATCTGTTAACACTAAGCTGGAACGCCTAGATCATTTGCATCTTTCTTTGTATGGTCGCTGCAGTGTTCTCAAAATGCTGGTTCTTCCAAAGTTTTTATATTTATTTAGAACCATCCCATTGGAATTATCACGAGTCAGCTTGGCCAGGGCTGAAAGGGTTTGCCACAGGTTTCTCTGGGGATATCGCCGCTCACGTGGGGCAGCTAAAAAGATGTGTCTGTCCCAGGATCGTGGTGGGTGGGCGGTCCCAAATCTTGTATTATATTACTGGTCTGCTATGGTTCAACACCTTGGGTTACCATTGTTGGGAGATAGGGCCGAGGTCCCCCCTCTAACAGACCCACCATTTATGAGATAGGCCTGGGTGTGGCCTCTAAGGGTATTTTGACGCACGTCCTTGCGCCAAGTTATTTTAAGAACAAAAGGTTCAATGTCATTGTAGCTATGTTCTCAGTATGGCAGAAAATTCGATAGAAATGATCTATTCCAAATGTTAACATCCACACACCATTTAGAGCTGCTCGACTTCTGCCTGCCATCTTTCAGGATCAGATCATTTTTAGATGGCAGCTATTGGGTCGGAACAATATAGGCGACTTAGTCTCTGGAGGGCAAATTGCCTCTTTTTCGTCGTTGAGGGATAAGTTTCAGTTAAACAGTCACAATTTTTTTTAAATATCTCCAGATTAGAGGTTTTATTGATAAATGCTCACACGAAACTCCTACAATGTTAGATAAGGTTCCCATAGTTGAATTTATTCAAAGAAAGGCTAGAATAAGGACAATTTATCAGTACTTGCTGTCTGATCTCTCCGATGACCTTGATTTGCAAAACTCCAAGTGGGATGGCAAATTTGGCGAGGCTGGGGTGGATATAAGGCCGGCATTGGATTTAGCAAGTTATGTTTTGGTTTCAGGTAGTTTTCGGACTCAAAGTTACATGGCAATGTTCGACCTGTATTACACGCCGGCAGAAATTGCGAAATGGAATCGCAGGAAGGGTGACCGGTGTGCGCAGTGTTGGTGTCAAGCAGCCGACTCTATACATATGTTTTACTCTTGTCCGAACCTGCGTGAATTTCTGCATGATGTGGAGTGTTTTATAAATTCGACGCTCAATATCTCGCTATCCATGTCCTCGGAGATGGTGATAATGGGGTTTGAAGGTGCTATATTGGCCCAAAGCACGAGGCATGTGTCTGCCTTCTTGTTCATAGCTATGTCAATGTTTCGGCTGTGTATTACCTCGCAATGGCTAAGTGTATAAGCACCCACATTCGTTAATTGGAGAGCTAGGTTGCTTGCCTTATATAATTTGGTCTCTTCAGTTTTCACATTAAGGGGCAGTCGGAGGCGTGAGCTGGTATGTAAGATTTGGGCTCCGTTAGATGAATGGTTAAAACAGTAAATAGCTAATCAGCCTATCATTGTTAAGATGTAAAAATTTCAAAATGTACACACAACCCAGCTTTTTTGTTCCATGTTGTTTCTTATGTTCCTTACTT
The DNA here is from genome assembly GCF_964263255.1 of Lissotriton vulgaris. Taxonomy (NCBI): domain Eukaryota; kingdom Metazoa; phylum Chordata; class Amphibia; order Caudata; family Salamandridae; genus Lissotriton; species Lissotriton vulgaris. The sequence goes on along the minus strand of NC_141689.1, from coordinate 412,060,018 downwards.
TTTTCTTTTTTTGGCATTGCCTGCCTCATGTATTTTGTTCCTTCTCTATTGTTTTTTTTGTTGTTTGATGTATATATATTGGTAAATATCATCTCCCACTATTGGTATTTTCTCTTTTGTTGAAAAACAAATTAAAAAAAAGAAGATCTTGTAAAGCACAACATTCAGAATCACATAACAGTTGATAACTGAACTATTTTCCAACTGGTATCCTACAATGTCACCAACAGTTTCCATTTTCTTTTTTTGTACACCTTCAAGTTTCTCTTAAATTATTTTGTTTTTTTCAACCTCAGTTGAATGTTTGACATATTTCCGTTTTCTCATATATGGGATATTTACCTAAATCAGGTGTATAAAGTGTTCTTAAACAATGATACTCTCTTACACAATTTGCATCAGCACTATCCTTTTTCTAATCGAAATTCATCAAATACAAACCAATGTTCTTACTCGTTTGCCAGTCCCTCTTTGAACACTGTACATCCGATATTTACAAAGGCATTGTCTATACTTAAACCTTGAGATTTATGAATAGTTACTGAATATGCTAACAACAGAGGAAACAGTTTTCTCCGAACATACAAATCTTTTATTAGCATAAAACGCACAACACTGCCCAATCTGTCTTACCTCTTTAATCTGATCAAATTTTTTAACCAAAAATTCTATTTAATCTCTTTTACAAAATCAACAACTCTCCCCATTGCTCCATTTAACCCCTTCGCTGCTGATGACGAGCTTAGCTCGTCATCAGCCATGGTGGTCATGTGCGGATGACGAGCTGAGCTCGTCATGTAACGCGGCTTTTCGTAATTTGCCGCACACAGCGGGAAAAGCCGCCGCAGCGATGCGGTTAACAAACCTTCTTCTACATTCAAATTACGCTGTAAAAATATCCCCAACAGTTTATATGTACATATAAAGTCTTTTCTACGCCAGCAGTTATAGATAAAGACTTTTCCAAAGAATACAATTTAGCCTGTATTTTCTCTGTGAGAAGAATAGTCACTCCCTGGTGTACCATTTTATCAATAGCTTCAATTTCCACTATTTGTTTTTTTTCCAGTTTCAAAAGTTCTTGGTTAAATGTAACACACAATATATATCCCCCCCAGGAGGAGTGCCCCTATTACATGGAGATTTCCCCATGTTCCTTATTAGACAACAGAGTTGGTCACATCCATTGATGACTTTTTGCCCACAAATATCGGATCGGTAGACCATTTCTCCACAGTGTGAGAAACATTCAGGTTTTGCCCATATTCCTTATTAGACTCAGTCTTTAAAACAGAGCTGGCCACATCCATTGATGACTTTTTCTCCACAAATATCGGATTGGTAGACCAATTCTCCACAGTGTGAGAAACATTTAAAGTATTTATAAGAGGAGTCACTATCTCTAAACTTGCAGGGGTTCTCTGCACGTTGAGGAATAGACTGTTATTACTCAAGAGGCAATTGGCTCAGATGGAGAAAACACTTCTGAAAGGTAGGAACGGCAAGGTCTTAGAAGATTAAAAAAAATACTCTAGAAGAATATCATGAGATCACAGACAGTGAGGTGAAGCACATGGGTAAATATTCTACTGCTTGGACATATGTCGAGGGTGAGCATCCTGGCTGCAGAGGCGAAGCAGGGAATCCGCCTCGATTGTCGAGATGTGGAATGAGGATGGGGACCTACTAAATGAGCCGTAGGAGATTGCAGACAGGTTCTGCAGATATTATGTGGAGCTGTGGAGCTCTAAGATTGTTCCAGACAATGTCGCTACACAGGACTACCTTGAGCATATACAAACACCCTGATTCAATAATACTCACAGAGAACATCTTATTGATCTTATTGATCCAACTGAAATCCGCATCGTTCTACAAGCCATGCATGATGGCAGTGCTCCAGGTCAAGATGAGCTAACAGTGAACTTTTATAAAGCTTTTCACGACTTACTCATGCCTCATTTAGTTACACTATTTAAAGAAATGGTAGAGGAGGCGATGATAGTGACTTTGCTGAAACCGGGGAAATCTGAGCGAATGTTCGTCCTATAAGCCGCTGTCACTCTTGAACATAGACACTAAAATATTTGCTAAAGTTTTGTGGAGAAGTATGGCTCAATGATTAGAGCGGCAGACCCTGATGCAGAGGTCTGACCAGGGTTCAATTCCCCGCCTCGGCGGGTCTTGGACTCAAAATTCCACGGACCTGATAATTCTCGCCTCGGTGCCTATTCCAATAGTGGAGTCCCACTCTGCAACTATGGGCAATAGCTTGCTTAATCTCCACAACGGCCCCCACAACGCTAAGGATGCCTGGCCTCCACCTTGGGGGTGCCCAGGAGTGGACGCCTCACAGGGAAAGCCAGGATGGGTTCCACAGTGGTATTCGTACAAGCGCCTTGAGACACTTGCGGGTGAGTAGTGCGCTATACAAGTATCAATTTACATTTTTACATTTACATAACAGACTCGCTCCATTGGTTCCATATCTGGTCGGCCCAGAACAAGTGGGCTTCTTACCGGGGCGCATGCTAACATACAATTTAAGAACTGTGTGCAGGGCTATTCAACATACCAGCCAAGAGGTCAAGACCGCCGCCGTCTTTCTGCATGTGCAGAAGGCTTTTGATTCTGTGGAGTGGGCATTCAGGGTGGCAGTACTACAATGTGTGGGTGTAGGGGAGGTCTTCCTCAGACTGGTCACACTCTTATATAACAAGCCGGTAGCTACAGTTACGGTTGACAACACTGTTCCATTACCCATTGCTATATCGAGGGGCACATGACAGGGTTGCCAATTGTCTCCCCTGCTGTACGCCGCCATAGTGGCATAGGCTCTGGCCTTTGCCCTGCGAGAGTATCATGGTCACAGGGGTATCCGATTACCTGGTTACAATGACATACTTTCGGCGTGCGCTGTTGATATGCTCTTAATTGGCCGGGAACCAGGCACCAACCAACCCCAATACTTAATGAGGTTATACTATTTGGAGCAGCATCAGGTCTCAAAGTAAACTGGGCCAAATCTGTTATCTTCTCTCTGACCCCATCCATGTTCCCAGTAGCTTTGGACTTCTCATTGCAATGGACCACAGACCCAGTTCGATACCTAGGTATCCAAGTCCACACAAATATGAAATTTGTACTAAATGAGAACTACGGGAAAGCAGTGTCCAAGTTTGAAGATGATATTAATCGTTGGATTTGACTCCCATTATCACAGGCCTTTGCCCTGCGAGAGTATCATGGTCACAGGGGTATCCAATTACCTGGTTACAATGACATACTTTCGGCGTGCGCTGTTGATATGCTCTTTTATGTCCGGGAACCAGGCACCAACCAACCCCAATACTTAATGAGGTTATACTATTTGGAGCAGCATCAGGTCTCAAAGTAAACTGGGCCAAATCTGTTATCTTCTCTCTGACCCCATCCATGTTCCCAATAGCTTTGGACTTCTCATTGCAATGGACCACAGACCCAGTTCGATACCTAGGTATCCAAGTCCACACAAAAATTAAACTTGTACTAAATGAGAACTACTGGAAAGCAGTGTCCAAGCTTGAAGATGATATTAATCGTTGGATTTGACTCCCATTATCACTCATAGGACACATCTCCCTCATGAAAATGATAGTACTAACTAGGTTCCTATTTTTGTACTTAAACATACCAATAATACTACTGAAGCATTTATTTCAAGTTTTTTCACTAATTGTTAATTAAACTCACCTGGGCGGGGAAGCAACCTAGAGTCAAATGGAGTACACTCACATTGCCCTATTCCATGGGCGGCCTCAATGTGCCAGATCTAGAATTATATTATAGAACTGCACAGAGCACCCATGCGCACTCCTGGATTCATGGCCCACATAATCTCTTGCACTTAAAGATAGAGAAGGTGGCAGTGGGCCCTTTCACTCTTCCCCAAAAGCTGATTATCTGCCCCTTTAGAAGACCAGGGACACTGGACTCTATCATTACCACAGTACACGCCTGGCATGATCTATTGAACATGCAAGCTGGCACACTCAGGTACTCATCCCTGATACCTATGGAGTGGTGCCACAGTCTCATAGAAGCCTTGACAAAGCTAGGCATCAACAAGGTGGGTGACTTATTTGCAGAAAGCAATATATGTGACTGGGCAGATATAGAGGCTGATGGACTTTTTGTCACTCCAGTAACACAATACCTCTTTTATAGAGTTAGGCACGCTTTACATGAGCTACTTGGGGATGACATGCATGCCCCTCCCCCCCCCCCAGATGTACTACCCCTCACTTTCCTCCTGCGTTCCACCTCCCTTTCCAAGAATATCACCACCATTTATAACTTGATGCAGGAAGCTAGGAGGACACAATTCACCAAAGTCAGATTTGAATGGCAGGGGGATCTGGGGATAGTTCTGGATGATAGCATCTGGAGGTATTGCTGTGAAGAGACTAAGCACAATTCCCTAAACGGCAGACATTGCCTTATTTATTTTAAATTCCTAAACAGGGTCCTTTATACTCCTGAGGGATTATTTTGCTTTGGCCTTTATGACTCAGCTGCCTGCTACCGCTGCAGTACAGAGGAGACGGGGTTCATGCATGTTGCCTGGCTGTGCCCGAAGATAGTTCTGGCACAATGTTATTAACACACTTAACAAAGTCACAGGGGTTCACAAACATCAGATCTGCTTCTTACACTATTGGGTTATACTAAGAATCTAAAGAAGGATGTCAGACGGTGATGGTCATGGGTCTATTACTCGCCAAGCATATAATTGCAATATGTTGGGCTAAGGGCCTTGTGCTGAAAGTGGCAGGTTGGTCTAGGGATATGTTATACTGCAACATGCAGTCTGAAATTTACAATGAACTATTACCTCCCCAGAGCTGCCATCCATGTTTTTGGGGTCTATAACAACAGTATCTGGTAGGAAAGGAGACAGGGGCGCTGGAAGGTAATGACGTTGAGTGGTTTTGCTAACAGTCAAGCAGTTATCCAACTCAATTGTTTAAGCAACAAAGGGGGGTAAAGTAAGATGTGTTCTGTTTAATTCACTGTGAAGCAAATATAATGTATGTATCCAATATGCACATTATAGATTGCTTGTGGTGTTCAATCACTCTGATTGCTCTATGTATGTTATTTTTAAATCTGCTGTGAATCTATGAGTCAGACAGCCACTACTGCTGTATACTGTCAAGTTTTAATCTATCACTCTGAAAGCATTAAATAAAATATATATGTTTTTATATGTAGAACACTCTTGCACTGTAGGCCTTAGGCAAACTATAGACTGCTTTTCTCCAAGCATGGTGAACATTACTTCAGCTGCTGTGTTTCCAGTTGTAAACAAGTTCCTTAGTAGCCGACTTTCTAAAGCTTGTTTGCCATGTTTGGTCAAGACACCAATTCGTATGTCTTGAAGAATATTTCCATAATCGTCATCACTTGCTTGTAGCATATTCATAATAATCTCTTTATATTCAAAATGTAACCAAATGTTCACATTTCCAATACTTCCCAAATATTTCCTTGTGTCTTCATAGACAAGTGCTTTAAAAAAGGTTGTCTTTTTACAGAGTTAGTTGCAGTAGATCTCTGAGTATAATTAAATGTTTTTCTCCAAACAGAACATCGTATCCTGTTTGAGACCCTAATCACCTCATCAATGATTGTAAATTTCATTTTCTTCAGTACTTTTGACAAATTTATCATTATAACAAGTTTCTCCAGACAGCTTTCGGAAATTCCAATTTATTATCATGTTCAACTGGTAGCATAAGTAATCTATGTAAAGTAAACCCTCTATTGTTGTGTGCTGCTAATCCAGTTGGAGCTGTTACAACACAAGATAAATGTGATTCTGTAGTTTTCTGTAGAAACTGGTCAAAAGTTTAATTAAGAAACTTTTTCTTGTTCCAGCTTGACCACTGATGTACATTAGAATAGGTTTAAGTGATGAACATTGGCATTCTTTTATTCACACAGCAAACCATGTTGTATCTGTTGTGTCACTTGTACATACATTTCTTTTTGCTAAATATTTAGTTGTTCTTATAACTTTTCCATTGGAATATCCAGTTGTGCTTGTTGCATTGCAGTTTCGAATTCATTCATGGCTAGTGCTGTTTCATTTTTGATAATTGGTTGTCCCAGTGGATCTTGACTTAGTGGACCAGAACTTTGACTATCTTGAGAACTGTCTCTAGCTATTTCAGCTGCAATAGCACTTTCTTGTTCAATCTCATCATTTAACATTTGTAGATATGTAGGGAAAATTGTGCATTGAATGCAATCTTTACTTGCATTAAAAGAATCTTGATAGCAGTCGAAATTCTGTTTCACCACGGCGTGGCAAGAACAGTTGCAGAAGTGCTAAATAGAAAAAGTTCCTCTTATCTGAACTTTCGCAACTGAGTTTTCTGTGGTTAATAAGATTTCCTTTGTCATGTTCTTCTAAACATCTCTCATATCCAATTACTGCATATTATTCGTGTTTTATATTTTCTGTAACTTTTCTTTTAAAGCTGAAATATTGAAGTATTTTATACAGACATAGGTTTTCCAGATGTGGACTCCTTTTGGGATAGTATGCAGCCAACATATTAGTTTTAACAATATCTTTACTTTCTGGTTCATTCAGTGCTAAGTATTCTTGTAATGTTTTCAAAACTCTGTTTCACGTGGAGGCAAGTCCTCAACTTACCCAAATGACTCCTCTTAACTTTAAATATAAACTAGCAGAGCTCAAGTGATCCGAACATTCATAGGATCCAATCTCTCCAATGGGAAAGCATTTTCAAGGTAAAGCTGCACAATTTCTTGCTAAGACTCTTCTCTTGTGAGATTTCTTCCCACGTTTCTTTCACCTCTGTCTTTTCAGATTTTGTTATATATGATGCAACATAGTGAGCAACAGCAATTGAATTATCTGCAACATATTGAATAACCATGTTTGCATTCCACATTTTCAAAATCACTGGTTTGTAGTCATTAATATACTTTGAAATTTGGTTTTTTATAAGTTGTATGTATTCTTCGGAGATTTCTAAGTTATTGTTTGTCTTACTGCTGACATAAAACTATTTACTCTTCCTTTAGAAATGTTGGATGGGGGAATCCAGAACGACATTTTGTATAAAATTTCCCTTTAGACTTGTATTTTTGTCGACAGTAATTTCCACATTGATGACTTTGAAACCGTCAAACCTGTTGTCTGAAGCTTTTTTCTCCTCCTTCTCTTGGAATGGCACAGGTTACGTAGGGGCCGTTTAGGATGGCGGTGAATCCGCATACTCCGGGTCGGCGGAAGCCACTGCCGGCCTGGAGGATGCGGACTCACCGCCGCAGACATTGGAAACACCCACCGCCACATTAGAATGGCGGTGGGATCAGCAGCGGACAGCAAGTCCGTCCGACACTGATCCGCGGTGTATGCACGCAATATGGTGGCGTTGTCTGCAAGACACCACTAGCCATATTAGGATGCAGGCGGAAACATGCTTTTTCACAGCGGCTTTTCTGCCGTGGAAAAGCATGTGGTCTTTTGTGTTTGGGGGCCTGTTGCGGGGCCCAGGGTTTTGGGGGGTGCCTCCCTGCTTTGGCATGCACAAGGTGGTAGGCACCACACGCCACGCGCTGCCTGCCAAGCTGTGCATTCCAAAGTTAAACATGCATATTTTACATTGCGGCGGGTGCTGCTCAAAGCAGCACCCGCCGCAATGTGAAATATACGGGATGGAACCACTAGGGTGGCGGTCACATCCTAATTGCTACGGAGGGACCGCTGCTGCCCCTGCGGTCGGTCCCTCCACCTCGGTGGTGGCGGACGGACCTGAGTCCGTCCGCCATCCTAATCGACCACATAGTGTTCAATGAAAGACAAAACACTTTCATCTGTATCAGTTCCAAATTTTGTTGCATTCTTGATCCATAATAGCATGTGTATATGAGGAACACCTCTGGCTTGGGTACTCTATTCGCCAAAAGAAATCAGTAACTTTTCTAAGAGGAGGAATATTTTTATTGCAGATAAATGGCATCATACTTTGAAACCTATGGTTAAAATACCTGCAGACATTTACAGGATTCAAGGAACTATGGGGCATATTACCAAGGGCGTTATTGCCGCTTTAGCTGGAATTTTTCCCGCTAAAGCGGCGATAATAGTATCGCCCTATTACCTAGCTGTCGCTAATACCAGTTAGCGACAGCTAGTAGGAGACAGCGGGCATTTAGGTGCCCACTTTGCATGTCAGCGATAATTATCGCTAATGACATGCAAAGTGGGCGTGCCAAGATGTTAGCGACTGGAAACAGTCGCTAACATCTCTATCTCCTATTACTAACTTTTGGAAATAATCGTGCTAAGCGCGATTATCTCCAAAAGCTAACGCCTGCCCAAGCTGTTCTTAGCCATGTTATCCAATGGTAGATGGATAACATGGCTAAGAGCATTTGCTCGGTAATGCATTAATATCGCTGACTTTACAGTGATATTCATGCAATTCGGCCGATTTTTATCGCTTAGGAGATAAACCTTGATAATAGCAAGGCTCCTAAGCGATAAAAATCGGCGGAACTCGGCAATAATAATATTGCCGCTAAACCAACATAGCGATAATCATCGCTAGTTGTTGGTAATATGCCCCAGTGTTCCCCATGTGTCTTGCATTCAATATTTTTTACATTTGAATTTGCTTCTCATAGAAATTCATGTCAATCTTCCCACGCATATTCAGCACAGCTAAGTGTTACAGGTCATATTGGTGTACCTAAGTTTTTTAACATACATTTAAATTCACTTTGACAACAAAATCAATATTTATTAGTACCACGTTGACAACATTGTCGAGCAGTATTCTGAAGCTGGAATCCGTACAGCTCGCTCATCAAATCATACACCTTCACCAGTGGGGAACAACTGTAGAAAACAACGAGCTTCTAAACTTTTTTCCAATACACTCATGGGAGTTCCCTTTGCTTCCTTCATTTGAAATAATTCAATACTTTTTCCCATTACTTCTTTAGAATGTAGAGGATGTATAGTATAATGTTCATAAATCTCTTCACTCCTAGACTTATCCACATTTTCTATTTGGTCACTTGAAATTTCAGTTTCCTCTTTATCTTCTAAGCATATTATCTGTTCATCAACATTTACATTCTTATAATAAATATTATTCTGTACTAGATATAATGTAGCCTTTTGAAGTTTATTAAAATCCACAAACTCTTGCCATATTTTTAGACTCTTTGTTGGTACACCATTAACTGAAATAACTACTGGCTTATTTTCCTTCCTACACCAACAGTTTCAATATTTTTCTTAAAGTTTAAATGTAAGTACGCAACTCTTCCTTTCAGATCTCTTTGTAAATCTGTTGGAGGCAGCTTACCTGTTTTAGGCCCTATACAAACTATAGCCTGAAATAGGTGCACAGATTAAATAAGAATGAACTCATATGCATTCAAATGTGACAGTTCTGGAAGAATAGCTACCAAATCTAAGTTGTTATGTACTGTTCTAGCTGGCATTTTGTTCTCTTCTAATTTGTTGTAACAATATTTACAAATAACTTGATCAGTAGCCAACTCAAAGCGACCTTCTACCAACAAATAAGCACAAAATTTCTGCCACTTATCATTGTTTCCTTTTCACTTTTTAAATATAAATCTACATTCTACATGACTTCTATAATAAGTACGTCAACAACAAATACAAACATAGGGGCTCATTATGATGGCGGGCGGAGGCACCTCTGCGGTGCTGGCGGTGGCAGAAAATTTCATTTTCCGCACGCGAGCAGCGGTCCTCACTCCTGCCATATTAAATTGGTTAAACATAGCTAATTTCCCGTCCGCCGCGGTGCAACGTAAACCGCCATGAAAATGCGCCCACCACCGCGGTGGTGGGAGCCAATAGTGACCCACCGCTATGCTGAATGACGTCCGGACCGCTGTACATATTAGGATGCCCCAAACAGCCAGTCACACTGCAGGGGAGAAACTACCCAACCACAGACGGCAGAAGCACGAGTGCGGAGCCCCAAACCAGAATCCCGACCCTTTCCACTGTGTCACGACCACAATTGATACAGCACAATGGACAAGTGACAGCTCAAATATAAGAGGAGAAACCACCAAGGCACACTGATCACAAGCTCAGGAACAAGAATACTCATAAGTGCATGTGACAGACACATAAGTAATACACGCTAAACTAGCAACACACATCTGAATGTATCACAATGCACTAACAACTCACACACAATGACATGCAAAGAGAACATAACACACAGAGCATCCGTCAGCTGAAAGAGACAGCACAGGCCAAACATTGCACACATCCACATCAAACACACAACAGATGCACATGCCAATCCTTCATGTTGCAAACACAGCTGTACATCAGGGTATGCACAACAGGCAATTACAAGGCAACATACACTCATAGCACTGGATGCACAACAAGGAGTGTGTTCACACCAACCAAACCAGTAGCATGTCCTAGTACCACCAAGGAATAACCCATACTACAGAAGTGAAGATAAGCCCAATCCCCTCTCTATGCCCTGGCAGCTATTCCGGAAATAGGTAATACAGTAAACAACCACCAGAAACAAAGAGAGAGGGTGGGAACGAAGAGAGAAATTCCACGTCTAGACCAGCGCTAGGCGTACTTCTCTAGAAGGTTTCTATTGTCAACCAGAGGGCTTCAATTCCTAATGCAAACAGAAAAAAAGCACAGACGAAGTGAGAAATATCCCCCCTGATAGAAAACCGCTGGACCAGCATAAAAAAGAGCATCAATGTGCAAATTAATAAGTCTTCTTACCAATCATGGGAACTCTTGCAGACTGTAATTCCCCTGTAATAGGAAGCACTTCATAACTTCCAAACCAACGAAGACAATAGCAGGTCTCAATGGATAGCAAGGGGAAAAAACATTATGGAAAAACCATACAAAAAACCCCTCTGAAAGATAGGTTTGAAGAAAAACGAAACCCTCACCTAAGCTAAGTAATAGCCAACGAAAAACACCCCATGTTCAGGAGGCTTCACACAACGACGAGGACTGACAACAAAAAGTTCCAGGCGGTAGCAATGTCCAGAATCTATCAGTAACGTAGCCACGTACCTGATGGTGCAAAGTGAGGGAACCCACCGATATCTCCAGGAAATCCCACCAGGCCCAGCGGAAAACGGGAAAAAAACAAAAACAGCTGAACCCTTCAGGGAGTCTTAAACGCCTACAAGCCTGCAGGCGAAGCAACACGAGTTCCAGAAGAAGCAGACCGCCAAACACGGGAACCTCCCAAGCGACGACTCCACAAAAAGGGGAACCAGAACCAGGAGGCCAAGTACTTTCGGGTGACTAGGACCGGGAAGTGGAACCAAGCACCTTCATCAGGTAAGATGCTCGGCTTTATACTTGGAAATGCGCTAAATAATATACGCGCGCGCGTGATGCTCTGCTACGCAGTTACCAGGGGGGGAAGAAAAGTGAAGAAGGACGCTCAGATCCTAACAGTATCCCTCCCCAAAGGCCTCCCAGCAAAACGAGTTTAGATCTTGTATGGAGGCGGTTGGTCACTGGATGATTCAGAACTCACTTAAACTGAATGAGGAGAAGACTGAGGTGATGGTGTTTGGAGGGAACGAAAACATCTGGTCAGCCAGCTGGTGGCCTGACTCGCTAGGAATGTGCCCTTCCCCCACAACATCTGCTAAAAATCTTGGGGTGATGATAGATCCTGCTCTGGATATGGGCAGACAGGTGAGTAGAACCATCTCCACCTGTTGGGGCTTAATTCACACCCTGCGAAGGATTACGAAATACCTTTCTTTGCAGTCCAGAAAGCAAATAGCTGTTGCACTCATTGGCTCACGCCTGGACTACTGTAATGCGCTGTATGCGGGGCTAAACAGGAGCCTCCTGCAGCGCTTACAGGTAGTTCAGAATGCCACAGCCAGATTTGTTCTGGATGTTCCCAGACGCTCCTCGGCCACGTTGGCCAGGAAAACGCTGCACTGGCTACCGGTAGAACACTGAGTACGGTTCAAAGTCTTATGCATGACCTATAGAGCCATTGCAAAAAACAGCGACACGGGAGTGGGTTCCATCATCTCCCACTACACTCCTGGAAGGAAATTGCGTTCCTCCGGGAAATCGCTCCTGACAGTTCCTCGCATACGAAGAGCCAAGTGGGGTGGCAGGGCCTTTTCCACCCTAGCTCCCAAATGGTGGAATGATCTTCCTCTGGATATTAGGTCCCTACCCTCCCTACAGAAATTCCGTAGTGCCCTAAAAACTCGCCTCTTCTTGCAAGCCTATGTGTAAGGATGTATGTTTCAATTTTCTGATTGTATTGTTAGGCGCCTTGATACCTGCGGGTTATTGTTTTGCGCGTTATAAATTTTTATCAAATCAAATGAAACGAGGTTTAGTAGGATGTTGCATATGGAACTGTCGCACCAGACGAGGAGCATAAACCCCACCCGCTGGTTCCCAAGTTCGATCCTCAGGAGGGTATCCCTTCCAGTCTACCAGATAATACAATCTCCCTCTCCTATGCCTAGAATCCAAAAAAGCATGAACCTCAAACTCCTCAACCCCATCCACTAACAAAGGGGGAGGAGGGGGCAGTGCCTGAGTAGTTTATGTGTAAGGTTTCAGAATGGAAGTATGGAAGACAGGATGGAAACGATAGTCTTTGGGCAACTCCAATTTCATAGCCACTGTATTCCCCACTTTTAGAATGTTAAAGGGACCCACAAAACATGGCTGTAATTTCCTTTTACCTCCCAAACGCAAGTTATTGGTTGCCAACCACACCTGATCCCCCACTGCATAGGATGGGGCGGCTACTCTATGCTTATCCGCTTGTCTTTTCATGCTGAGTTTAGCAACCCGTAACTGTCCTGTGCCTTCTCCCATATCTGAACTAACAAAAGACATAAGGTGTCCAATGCAGGCACCCGCCCTGTAGGTTGGATTGGAATGGCTTTGGGATGAAACCCCATCGAACAGAAGAAGGGGGACATCCCCAGAGCGGTATGAACACTGTTGTTGTATGCAAATTCCGCCAAAGGGAGAGCCCTTGCCCAACTACATGTCAAAGTGGCCACCAAACAACAGAGATACAGTTCCATAGTCTTATTAGTACGTTCCGTCCGCCCATCCGACTGAGGATGGTATGCGGATGACAGACGCAGTTCCATCTTTAATGAAGAGCACAATTCCCTCGAGAAATGCGACACGAATTGAGCTCCTCGGTCTGTTACTATAGAGGTAGGTAAGCCATGTAACCACACCGCATTGTTCATGAATACTACTGCCAACTCCTGAGCCGTGGGCAACTTAGGCAATGGAATGAAATGTGCAGCTTTGGTAAACAAATCAAACACCACCAAAATCGTTGTATTACCAGAGTCCAGAGGAAGGTCGGTGACAAAATCCATACTAATTGTATGCCAGGGGGATGGAGGAACAGGTAAGGGATGTAATAACCCTGATGGCCGTGAATGTGTAGGCTTACTAATAGCGCAAACAGGACAAGAGGCCACAAAAACCTGAACATCATGCCCTACCGTCTCCCGCCAAAATCAGCGGGACCAAAACTCCTTGGTCTTAATAATACATGGATGCCCAACCTACGATGAGGAATGACACCATGTGAGAACCTGCCTCTTCAACTCAGGGGGAACAAAAAGTGTGTCATCATAATAGAGCAATCCACCTTCCACAGAAAAAAAGGACTGTTCAACCAAGGAGTGAGATCAACGTTTCCCATCTGGTCCTTTACATGGGCCAAAAAGGCCTCAGTGGACACACACCCCACAATCCTCTCTTCTGCAATCACTGGTTTTTACCTCCACACAATTCCGCATGTCATCCATCTGGTTCACATGTATACGTGACAAAGCATCAGATTTAACCTGTTGGGCAGCGGGTCTATAAGTGATAATGAAATCATATTCATTAAAAAAAAGAACCCACCGCATCTGTCTTGGGGTAAGAACCCTTGCTGAATGGGAAAATTCCAGATTCTTATGATCCGTATAGATCGTAATAGGGTGTTGTGCCCCCATAAATAATGTCTCAATTCTTCAAAGGACATCTTAATAGCCAATAGCTCTCTCTCCGCCACAGCATAATTGCGCTCTGCTGGTAACAATGTTTTAGAGGAATGTAAATGTAAATGTAAATGTGTTTCGATTTATATAGCGCACTTTAACCCAGGGGTCCCAAGGCGCTTGCTTAGGGAACCCGTCCTGGTATTCCCCTGTGAGATATCCCGGCTGGGTATCCACAAGGTGAAAGCCAGGCATCCCACCGCGAGGGGCCGTAGTGGAGATTAAGCAAGCTATTGCCCAAAGTCGCAGAGTGTGACCCCGTGAGTCGAGTAGGCACCGGAGCGAGAATTGTCAACACCGTGGAATTTTTGAGCCCGAGACCCGCCGAGGCGGGGAATCGAACCCTGGTCCACAGCCGATCTCAGCTTCCGGGTCTGCCGCCTTTAACCACTGAGCCACGCTTCTCCACAAAACGCAATAGGATGCATAAAACCTGTTTCCACATCCCTCTGTGACAGTACCCCCCACTGCACATAAAGAGGCATCCGCCTCCACATAAAAAGGCAGAGCAGGATCAGGATGGACAAGAACAGGGGCTGAGGTGAACTGGCTAATCAACAACTCCAAAGCCTTTTGGGCACTGGGAGACCAAACAAAAGATACTCCTTTTTTTAATAAAAAAGTCATGGGTTATACGGTATCAGAAAAGTGAGAAATAAACCGCAGATAGAAATTGGCAAATCCAAGAAGAACCTGTACATCTTTCACACAAGTAGGAGAAGGCCAATTGACTATTGCCTCTATCTTCCGGGGGTCCATTCTTATACCATTAGCAGAAATGACAAATCCCACGAACTCCACACAATCCATGTTAAATTTCCATCTGTCCAATTTCACAAAGAGATGGAATTCCTTCAGTTTCCTCAAAACATGAGCCACATGCATTTCATGATCGACAACAGATTTCGAAAATATGAGAATATCATCGATATACACAATCACACTCACATCCAGATACTCGCTCAACACCTTGTTAATAAAAAAGTGAAAAGCTGAAGGGGCGTTGCATAAACCAAAAGGCATGACTACATACTCAAATAAACCAAACTTAGTGCAAAAGGCAGTCTTCCATTCGTCCCCTTCTCGGACACGAATGAGATGGTATGCACCTCTCAGATCTAACTTTGTGAAAACTGTTGCATGCTTTAATTGATCGAGCAACACAGGAATCAATGGCAAGGGATATTTGTTTTTAATTGTCACCTTGTTTAAGAACCTATAATCCACACAGGCACGAAGACTGCCCATCTTCTTAGGAATAAAGAAGATAGCAGAGGAAACAGGAGAAGAAGAAGGTCTTATAAAGCCATGCTTCAACATTGTATCTAAATACTCCCTTAGATGCCGCTCCTCCTGCTCTGACAAGGCATAAACACGGCTACAAGGTAATGTAGCGCCTGGCACCAAATCGATTCAACAACCAAAGGAGCGGTGAGGCGGAAGCGCCTTTGCCTGGATTTCATCGAAAACCTCACTAAACTCCCTATAGGGTGCAGGAACTCCACCCACCATGTCATGGTCCCCTACTGCACATGTCAATGGCACTACCCAATCTGTTGCCACCTGATAGCAACATTGTAAACAGTGCACTGAATCCAAAGTTACTGTCCGTCGCACCCAATCTATCTTGAGATTATGTTTCTGCAACCAGGGCACACCAAGCACCACACCAAAAGAGGGGGCATCAATAAGATCAAAGCATATATTTTCAGAATGACCAATATCACACAAAAGGCACAAAGGCTCTGTCTGACATGTAATGGAACCAGAAGACAACTCAGTCCCATCAATAGCTCTGACTAGCTCCAGTTGCTCCTTATACACACAAGGAACACATAACTTTTCTGCAAGTTTAATATCCATAAAGTTTCCTGTCGCCCCAGAATCCAACAACACTGACAAGGTAGAACGCCCACTGTTAGAAACCACCAAACAAACCGATATAGTGAAGTGACGTGGAAATCTCTGTACCGAGCCGGGTATCTCATATGACTCTCCTTAAACCACTTCACTTTTTGTGGTAGCAGCACTCCCTGATCTTTCTACACAAGCTATCTCTTTCCGTTCAAGAACAGTAGAAGGCTTTTCAGGACATTCACGTGCAAAATGACCACCCCTTCCACAATATAGACACAGATTCTGGGCTCGACGCCTCCCCTTCTCTTCACTTGACAAAGGACCCCGAACTCCACCTATCTCCATAGGATCAGGTCCTGGTTTTAGCTGTACAGGCCCCCTACTTTCCGTCTTTATATTCATGACACGAGACGCCTGAAACCGATTCCTCTCCCCTCTTCTCTCAGTTAGTCTGTGACTCAATTTCACCACTAAATCAAAAAGGCTGCACATTCCTCAGGAGGATCCACCACCTGAGAAACAACATCCTTTAAGTCCTCACTCAACCCTTGGTAACACAAAGAAGTCCTCTTTGCCATACGCCACTGAGTCTCCGATTGAAAGAAGAGTCATAAGACAATAAATCTTGCTTACCCTGCCTTAATTTCAGCAATTCGGCATCACTAGCCTGCATAAATGCATGCTTAGCAAACAGACAACGCATTTGTTCTTTAAAGGCCAAATAGTTGTACAAAACCGGATCGTCATGATCTACTATGGGACCACCCACAATGCTGCTGTTCCTGCTAAATATGAAATAATAAACGCCACCTTGGCCGAATCGCCAGGAAATGATGTTGGGCGACACATAAAATGCAAATGACACTGATTCATAAAGATACTGTGCTTATTACAGTCACACGTAAATCATTTAGGAGCAGCTAACGGAACAGGAATAGGCGTAGTAACTGTAACTGCGATAGGGGCCCCCCACTAGCTCCTGATCCCAAGGTTCTATCAAACTGGAAAGTGGCAGGCTGTATTACAGGACCCTTGGAAGTAAAAGCTTTACAGCCTCCCCACATCTGCTCTTGAGCCTTAAGGGAACCTAATTCCTGCCTTAGCCCTGATTTTCCTGCCGTAACCCTTGGACTTCTGCCTGCAAGGACGAAATTGAGCCCATTAACTCCTGCTTGGAAGGGACCCCATCCTCAGCTAATCTATTCCCATCTTCGTCCATCTTCACTCGGGCAGTGTAATAATACGTGGGCTTGGTTCTCTGTCCTAGTACCGCCACGGAATAACCCACACTGCAGAAGTGAAGATAAGCCCAATCCCCTCTCTTCGCCCTGGCAGCTATTCCTGAAATCGGTAATACAGTAAACAACCACCAAAAACAAAGGGAGAGGGTGGGAATGAAGATAAAAATTCCACGTCTAGACCAGCCCTATGTGTACTTCTCTAGAAGGCTTCTATTGTCAACCAGAGGGCTTCAATTCCTAATGCAAACAGAAAAAAATAACAGACAGAGTGAGAAATATCCCCCCCCTGATAGAAAACCCCTGGACCAGCATAAAACAGAGCATCAATGCGCAAATTAATAAGTCTTCTTACCAATCATGGGAACTCTTGCAGACTGTAATTCCCCCGTAATAGGAAGCACTTCATAACTTCCGAACCAACGAAGACAATAGCAGGTCTCAATGGATAGCAAGGGGAAAAACACTATGGAAAAACCATACAAAAAACCCCTCTGAAAGATAGGTTTGAAGAAAAATGAAACCCTCACCTAAGCTAACTAATACCCAACGAAAAACACCCCAATGTTCAGGAGGCTTCACATAACGACGAGGACTGCCAACAAACAGTTCCAGGAATAGCAATGTCCAGAATCTATCAGGAACGCAGCCGCGTACCTGATGGTGGAAAGTGAGGGAATCCACCGATATCTCCAGGAAATCCCACCAGGCCTAGCGGAAAACAGGGGAAAGAACCAAAAACAGCCGAATCCTTCAGGGATTCCGAAGCGCCTTCAAGCCTGCAGGCGAAGCAACACGAGTTCCACCAGGAGTAGTCCGCCAAACACGGGAACCTCCCAAGTGACGACTACACAGAAAGGGGAACCAGAACCAGGGACCAAGTACTTCCGGGCGACCAGGACCGGGAAGTGGAAACAAGCGCCTTCATCAGGTAAGACGCTCAGCTTTATACTTGAAAAATGCACAAAATAATATACGCGTGCGCGCGATGCTCTGCTATGCAGTTACCAGGGAGGGAAGAAAAGTGAAGAAGGACGCTCAGATCCTAACATAGCACACATACCTGAGTGTCACAACATAAACCCCCACAACACAAATCAACACAGCACACAGACAACATCACACTCAGGAAGGGTAGCAGTACCTCAGCAAACACACATACCGCTTAACCATCACCCACATATGCACAAGTCTGGGACACCCAGGTGCAAACAACATGACCAGAGGACTGTGCAGCACAAACAGTTGCACTGCATATGAGCAACCCTGACTGCAAACCAATACAAGAAAATCACACATAACCAATTGGGAAACTGTCCTGAGTGGCACATTGGTCCTATGCACTGATCAGCAACACAAAGCACAGTGTAACAAATAAAGTGGTGGGGAGGGACACACACTGGCAACCCAAGGGGATAGCTAAGCAGAGAGTGAAGTGGTGTGTACGTCAGTAGTGGACATGGCAGGAGTGCACCATACACATATGCATGGAGTGTCGACTCACAATGGGTAGTTAATATAAGCACAGAAAGGGGATGGTACAAGTCAACATCCCCCATGCCACACTGCATCAAAATATTTCTCAAGTGACAGAAATGCATGAGAAAAAACACTCTCAATGGTAGTGTGGCTGAACATGTCTGAACAGTGAGCACAAACAGTATTAACACACATGGCTGATCAATATAACACAACACTGACACATACTCTGCATACTCTCGTCAATAATAATCTTTCTTGCGTGATTTAAAAATAAACCATTGCGAGTACAAAACATTTAAAAGGTTTAGGATTGCATTTAGAATGCTAAATTCATTAAAAGTCAGTATGTATAGATGATAACAAATGAAACTTCCATTTAAAAAGTCATATTCATAAAAAGCCAGCAACAGCAAGTAAAATTTGGCAGCATTATTCCAATGGGGGTCGCACTCGCAAACTCTGGGCAGCTCAATACGTTTTTTTGCAGCGCGCTCCATGAATCTTACTAGGGCACAATTTAATTTAGTGTTCCTAGGGTCGAAACAGGCCAAAACTGCTGCTCTACAGCTTCTAATCATGTTTCTATTCCAATGATGCTTGAGTAGGGCCCGTCTCTCTGTCAATAGTAGAGGGCACAGGCATATGATGTGTATGATATTTTCTTTGTGGGTCCCACAAAGTCGGCATTGAACTTTTCCATGTTCTCTTTTCCATTTTGGCCAATGAGTCAACAGGTTAATAACTCCCAGTCTCAGTTTTAAAAAACTTAGTTTCATCTGAGCACTAAACGATATAGTAAGGTACGGCTGTGGAATTAACAAGGCATAGGAGTGAAGGGTCATCCACCCATGACTTCTTTTTGCAAGGCTGACTTTGTCTTCCACTATTGATAATTGTTTGGTGCTGATTTTCGCTAACCTTTTAAATTCCATCTGACTAGCGTGCAAGTTCCAGAGGTCATTTAGGCACTGGGTTTTTAAGCCATTTAGGCACAGGGTTTTTAAGCCTTTTGACCAGTATTCATGTCCTGCTCGCCATGAGTTGTTAGAAATGCTGGCCCACAAATGGCATCCTAAACTTCCCTCCTTTGATAACCTCAATTTGTGACAGCACACGAGGAAAGACATGGCTCTGGCCAATCGTTGTTTGCAGATGCCAAGTTCCAACCTAATTTGTGCCGGTGATGTATGGTTTGGTAATTTGAACACAGACCTGTAGATCTTAGTAATTATTTTATCCAGATGGTCACTGTCCAATCCTTTTAAAGCTTCGCTGCCGTAAGTTAAGGTAGGAATGATTTTTGCCTGAGCCACCTGTAGTGTGGGTGCAAGAGTAGGGCCTTGTAGTTTCTTTTGAATTAGTCCGATTGCAAAAGCGAGTGCCTTGTAACTGCGGAAACTAACTTGAGTGTTGTTGTTGTCAGAACGCCAACTCCGTCTCCACCCGGCCTCCCTGTATCCCTGGAGGGATTGACCGCCCTCCCGCAACTTAACAACTTGCAGCACCCGCTTCGCGGGTGCCGCTGCGCGGTGAGTGGCGTGGGGTTGAGGCTGGTGGAGTGCTTGTGCTGCTGGCCTGAGGGAGGAGGAGGAGGGAGCACCGCAAGACCATCGAGGGAGCGCGCCGCAGGGACTCGTAAGACCAGGAGTCCCTGCGCTGCACAGGTGTGCACGGCCGCGCCCCCAGGAAGACACGCCCCCCCGACTGCAACGACTCCTTATCTTCAACGGTCTACCGCTCAGCGGGACGCCGAGCGAAGCCTGGGCAAAGGGCGGGCCCTCTGTGGCCCTCAGAGGCCTGAGGAGCCTGGCCTGGCCCACAAACTCTGGCCGGATTCCCTCAGCTCCTTTCGCTTTCACTGTTAGGAAACGCTTGTTATGAACTGTCGGGAAACCCGAAGCGTGGCTGCCGCAGGAGCTAAAAAACTTACTGGAACTCTGGATGATTTTATCACCCGTACCCATGCACTAATTGATGAGGGAATAATTTTAATGGATAGGAGAGTTTCCCAAGACCTAGCTATGGCCAAGCGATCCTCTTTGGGCCTTATTGCCCAGGCACAGACGCCTAATACCGATTCTCGGTCAAACATTCAGGCCTTAGTATATAGTACCGGGGTCACTGGGGATCCTGACGCTTCTAATATTCAACAGGACCTGGAGGCCTCTCCTAACTTTAACCTCTTAACAGATAGTGGAGCGCAACAAAATGAGTCAAACTCCTCTAACACGACAACCGCTATAAACGAAAAGGGTCGGATAGAAGGGGCAATCCCTAAACAAAAACGAAAGGTCAATAAACCATCCATTCCGAAAGGGAAGAAGGTTCAAATTGCCCCTAACGATCACACGGTTATTCCCGATCCCTCTATCGTGGACAAGTCCTTGGTAGTCACATCCATTCCCACAGGGGCGCCGCATCCCATTAAGAATGGCCTACCCTTGAGCCTCCCAGACAATACTATTATCGACCATAGTCTGGAGGAAATTCTGGAGTTGAGTGGGGAAGTTGCTAACCCAGCAAAACTAACTCAGGAGGGGACGGTTTAAGCGCAGACAATACTAATATTTTTAATATGTTAAAAGTATTGCTTGAACCTAGAGGTTACACTACGCTGCCTGGAAACTATCCTAAAGAATATACATAAGGACATAAGTGCTCCTAGTTTCACTTTGAATAACAAGACAGCCCAGGTCACCAATCCACCTAAAACAGCCAATAACTCAGCTCTGGCTGATAACAGTGCTCTGGAGACCAAAAATGCTGCCCCTAAGAAACCAAGTAACACTCCAAACCAGGGCGGCACCAAAGTTAAGCCCTCTGTAACAGAACAAGCTCAGAAAACAACTATAATTAACCCAACCCCCCAGGTCACATCGAGCGATTG
This sequence comes from Lissotriton vulgaris, assembly GCF_964263255.1. Classification (NCBI taxonomy): domain Eukaryota; kingdom Metazoa; phylum Chordata; class Amphibia; order Caudata; family Salamandridae; genus Lissotriton; species Lissotriton vulgaris. The sequence goes on along the minus strand of NC_141689.1, from coordinate 412,038,418 downwards.
CACCCCACAGGCTTCAAATCTTGACGTACCCGCCAGAGCCAAGGGTGCGGTTCGCAGAAATATCCATCTCCCTCCTGATGCTTGTCCCAATGTGGTTATTCTTACCGGCATTACTGAAATCCCTCCATCAGAAGTAGAATCTTATCAGGCTCTAAAAAACAAAGTATGCCACTGGTTATCCAAAAACCATCCCCTTCCGCCAAACATACCAAGTAACATTTTAATGGTAGAGAGAACTCCGTGGGTGGGAGGTAACAGAAAAAATTACAAGGGGACTGCGTAGTGGTCACCTTCGAGAATACGGAAGTTGTAGATTTTATATGTAGCAGTGGAGCCCCCAGATATCAGGCAAGTACTGTGACTGCTAGACCTCTTTCCTACTTCTATCTACCAGTAAATCAAGCCGATAACCGATGGAGCTGGTTAAAGGGACCACAAGACTTCAAACCTAGACAGAGATTTACCCCCCCATGGGAAATACAACCTCATGGATGGGAGGAGGGGGGGGGGACGCTGAATGGAACCTGGTAAGGAGAAGAAGAGGTAGACCGCGCCAAGGAGGTCCCTTTGTTGGCCCACATCACACCCAACCTCACTATTACCACCAGTTTGTTAATGGGCAAGACAATCTTTACCACTTTCCAATGGCTAATCGCTACGAATGTCTGTCAACCACAGATTGGGTTGACTGACAAACACAGGATTCCCCAATCGGTCAGAGCTATCGGATCACCTCTAATCAACCACGAAAGGATATTATTACAAAGGACCCGCAAAAATTAAATTTGTCTCTAACGTCTGACAAAGGCCCTGCTGCTGGCGAGACCAGGGGAACGCTTACCCTGTCCAATCCTGACTCACCATACTGCAAAATTCTTACTTGGAATGTGGTGGGATTAACTGCTAAGGCTTCAGACCCCATATGGCAGGGGCATGTAAAACAACACAATATCCTGGCCCTTCAAGAAACATGGGATACAACAACAAGCTTCTCATTGGATGGTTTTTGTAGCTTTTTTACTCCAGCAGTTTCGGGCGTAAGAGGGAGAGCCAAGGGTGGCCTACTCACATTGTGTTCTCTGAATTTGGTGGGGGTTTTTAAAAAATTAGTTTCTGCACCCATGAACACGTTAATTGTGGAGTGGACTATTTCGGATTCACACATCTTATTGCTTACTAATTTTTATAACTCCAAGGAGGATTCCTTTGTGAATGAGCATCTGACCTCCCTGTCAGACTTCCTGTCAGTCTATAGACAAGATTGCACTTCCGTCCCAGAGATGGTTATCCTGGATGATTTTAATATTCACCCCTGCGAGGGGGACTGTTATAATGATAGATATGGGGGATTCCGGCCGAGGGCATTCCCCACTTTGAACACGCGAAGGAGGGTGAGGGCCTAGAGACCTTCCTTGCGAATTTAAATCTATTCGAACCAGACCAGGGAAATAATGAGCCTAGAGCGCCTACTTTCATCGGGAGAGACGCTAACACCGTCATAGACTATATTTTTGCATCAGCAGGGGTCTTAGTAAAGGCACGTGAGTATAGGGTTGTAACTGCTAGCTTTAGCGATCATCACCCTGTCCTCCTAATGCTGGACCTAGACTGCTTTCGGACTGGTAGAACGACAGGTGTGGCATCTTCTAGAGATCTGTCGACTAAAGACCAGGGAAGGCGACTAAAATGGGAGAAGATTGTTCCCGATCAATTCTTCCAAATACTAGCACAAGAGACTGAGGCAAACATGGCAGTTTGCTTAGATCCAACCTCCTTGGGCTCTGATGTAGTGGCCGCCTATGTGGATATATGTGCAAGGATCTCTAAGAACCTGGGGCCTCATTTATGAAAAGTGACGCATCGCTGCGTGAAACCAGCGATGCGTCACTTTTCAATGCGCACTCCTTGTGACACCAATGATGCGTCATATTTAATGTATGACGCATCATGTCGCAAGGACTTACAGATACGTCAGTATTTCTGACGCATCTGTAAGCGCAAAAGTGACGCATTGCTGGAGTGTGTCACAAACGTTACGCAACTCCAGCAATGCGTCCTTTCACATGGGGAAAGCCCCATGTGAAAGGGTTTGCGTCAGTCTTACGCCTGCTGTGAGGCAGGCGCAAGATTTTGACGCAACAGCATCCTAAAAGTGACGCAGTGAAATCTCATAGATTTCACTGCGTCACTATTATGAGGCTTTTTGCGGGGAAACGCCCCCTCTGCATACATTATACCTGACGCAGGTATAATGTGGCGCAGGGGTTTAAAAAGTGACGCATCTACCTAGATGCGTCACTTTTTAAATATGGCGCAACAAGGCGCATTTTGTACGCCGCTGGTGCGTCACAAAAAGTGACGCACCGGCGGCGCAAAACTGACGCAAGGCCTCATAAATAAGGGCCCTGGAGTCAAGGTATGGTGCGCAAGGCAGTAAGAAAATCCATAAATGGTTTAATAAGGAATGCTCGCTAACGCACAGTGCCTTGTTGAAAGCACTAAAACATAGACCCAGAGATAGGTCATTAGTGGCAAACCTAAGAAAAGAATATAAAACTGCAGTTATCAAACGCAAGACCCAAATCAAGGAGGAAGCCTGGGACAGTTTACTAGCCATCGATGTATTGAGAGACAGCAAAAAAATTTGGGCCATTGTTAACCAGCCTTTTTTTTCCGAGGATGGGAAAACTGACATGGACTGTGTGATTGAAGATGATAGATGGCTTTGCCACTTCGAACAGATCTATGAATCCACTGTACCAATTTCCCCAGTTAGTGCCCACATTCCAACCAACTTGGTCATGGAATTTAACACCACTGAGGTAGAAAGGGCGATAATAAACACAAGTAAACATAAGGCCCCTGGACCAGACGGGGTCCCTGCCGATCTCTACATTCAGTATCCGCAATTCTGGTCAAAAATATTAACAAATGTCTTTAATGTGATACCTTCGGCTGGTTTCCCTTCTTCCTGGTCCACCTCCATTATTGTTCCCATTTTTAAGAAGGGGAACAGGGGGGACCCTGCCTGCTATAGGCCAATCTCCTTGTTGGACTCTGCCGTTAAGATCTTGGGCAGAGTCATCCTCCAAAGACTTGGGGATTGGCTTGAGGAGAGCGGGGTTCTCTCTGATTTACAGTATGGTTTTAGAGCACATAGGGGGACCATGGACCAATGCTTAAACCTTCACCTTATTATCAGTAAATACACTGTGGTGAAGGGGGGGCTTCTTTATTTGGGTTTCATGGACTTATCTTCTGCTTTTGATTTGGTTAATCGTTCAAAACATTGGATTATTTTACGAGATCTGGGTTTGGGCACCACCTTGGTTAATTTCTTGCATGACCTCCATCAAAATTTGTTTGCCTCTGTCAGGGTAACAAGGGAAGGAAGATGTACCGCGAAGTTTAGGTCAGGGAGAGGGGTTAGACAAGGCTGCATTCTGGCCCCTCTCCTTTTCACACTTTACATCAACTCCCTGGGGAAATCCCTGAACACAGCTACTTTGGACGTGCCGCGTATGGGTGGGTCACCTATCCCGGTCCTCCTATACGCGGACGATGCCGTCCTCATAGCTCGCACAGGCACTGGCCTGCAAAGACTATTGGACCACTTCGGAGGATTTATGGAAGCCCTGGATCTAAAGATTCATACAGCAAAATCTCATGTCATGGTCACAGGTTCACGGAAGAAAAACATGAAGCTTAGAACCTTTAGTTGTAACAATACTCCAATCTCGAGGGTACCCTTCTTTTGTTATTTAGGCATCACCTTTGACGAAAGAGGAACTTGGGGTGCCCAGCTGAAACTGAAGGAAAATGGAGTTATTAGATCTACCACAGCTCTCATGCATTTTTCCAAAAGACTTGGTTCGAGACCTATGGAGGCCATGACTCGCATCTATAGATCCAAATGTGTGGCAATTGCATCTTACGGGGCAGATATTTGGGGCTATGTTTCAGCCCCAGGCATTCAAATTATAGAAAATAACTTTATACGAGCCTTGTTGTCACTCCCGAAATCATCTCCCACATATTCAATCCATAATGAAATGGGCTTGGGATACATTACTGACCTCCTAAAAATGTCCCCACTGTTATGCTGGATCAAAACTTGGACAAATGAGGAGATCACATTGAATCACTGCATTCTCAAAGACTGTATGGCTCTGGATAGAGCGGACAGCATACCCTGGCTGGCGTATGTTAGAGCGGCATGCGCGAGGCTAGGGCGTCCGGACATGTACTCTTTACCACAGAACCTCAAGAAAGAGGATGTAGGGTGGGTCAAGCAGCATTTTCGAAATGCGTTGGAGACAGAGAGGGAAGCGGTTGAGCTTAGTAAGCCAATGGTGAGGTCAATATACCAACTTTCTTCGTCCATGGTTATGGAACCTTATCTAAAATATGTAACCAAACCATACCACCGTTTTCTTTTAATAAGGTTCAGGTTCAACCTGATACATCTTGTGCTTGGCTCCTATACTAAGTGGGGTACTCCAGAAAATACCCCACCCTGCACCTGTGACTGCTTTTCCACACAGGATACTCTTCATTTAGTTATGCTTTGCGAACACTACCTGGTGGCCCGCAAAAAATTCCTGTTCCCAATCCTGAAAGACTTAAACTTTGCTCAGGTGAGGCCGGCCCTCTTATACCTCCAGATGCTTAATTCTGTGCAGGTCACATATGGTGTAGCTTGTTTTCTGGTAGCAGCTGCCAGACTAAATAAAACAAAACTCTCTCAGATAAACAACCACCAAATCTGACATTTTTGGTAAAATATGTTCTGGGGTAATGTGTTAAACATACAGGAAAGTGGTGCTTTATGCGTTTTTTAGGTTGTTTAGTATCCATTCTCTATATCTACTTTTTTAAAATTGTTTTCTTTTTAAAATATTTTTTTCCCTTTTAAATACTTTTTTAATGAATTTACCTAGGATTTGTAATCATGTTTAAACTTGTTTAATTGTAATTTTATTTTTGTATTATGAACTGTGTATCGCTTTTATGGTTTTAACTAACCAAAATAAAGTTATTTGACTGAGTGCCGTACCCTTCCTTTTTTGCTCTTCTAGGTGGGATTTGTATTTTCCATTGTTGTTGAAAGTGGCTCCAAGGTACCTTTGGCAATTTGATTCGACAATGCTTTCATTGTTCAAAGCCCAAGACAGTTTCTTAACTTTCCTTGAGTGCACCGCTAAAATTTTCGTCTTCCTGTTGTTGATACGAAGCTCATTGTCGTTTGAATAGTCGGAAGTAGCATCCAGAAGTCTTTGCATTCCGATCTTTGTTTTACTTAACAGTACCACGTCATCAGCATATAATAGATTTGTCAGTGGCAAGCCAGATAGTTTGGGAGCGTGGGAGTTGACCTTATTAAGAGCTTCAGGGAGGTCAGCTAAGAATAGATTAAAAAGTGTCGGGGCCAAGACGCAACCCTTTTTGAAGCCTTTTTCCGTCGGAATCGGGCGAGACAGTCTTGAGCCGTCCCCGATCTTAATTCTAACCCATGTGTCCTGGTGTAGGAGTTGTATGGCTCTTAGGAGGGCCTCTGGAGTGTTAAGTCTGGACAACTTCTGCCAGAGTTTACTTCTGTTGACATTGTCAAAAGCCGCTTGGTAGTCAATAAACCCCATATAAAGTGAACAAGAGCAGAATTTTGCTTGGTCAATCAAGCATGAAAGGGTCATGAGATTGACTGAGCTACCGGTGTTTATTGTGAAACCTGTTTGATTCGGAGGAATTATAGAGTTTTCATCAGCCCATGCCCTAAGTGAGTTGAGCAGCACTCCTGCAAAATACTTTGCATCATTGTCAATGAGTGTGGTAATTCCCTGGGGATTTTTTGTCCCCGCCTTTGAAGATTGGTGCAAGGATGGATCCACGCCAGGAGGGCGGTATGGTGTTGTTTTGCAGACATGTGTTAAAAGGGGGGCATAGTTTTGCAGCCCAGAAAGTTGCATCTTCCTTGAACAGAGCTTGAGGAATTCCACCTGGACCAGGCGCGCCATCCTTGCATCCCTTTTTTATTATTTTTTCAATTTCGACCTTCTGTACTGTCGCCAAATTGACGCAGCTTTGGGTCGAGTGACGTTCTTTTGTTGGTGTCATTTTGTGATCTAGCTTCTTTAGGGAGTTTGAAGTGTTCAGGAGGGGTTCTGGGACAATCTCTGTTTGTGTTAATGTGTCCATGGGAGGGGGATTTGGATGGTTAATGAGCAGTTCCTGGTCATTAAAGTGGGAAAAGAGAAATTCAACCCACTCTATTTCAAGAATGCTCGAAGAAGCAACTTTGGGTGTGCTCCCAGATGCACTATTGATTGTGCGCCAAAACCTGGCAGAGTTGTTTGTTTTAATGTCATGCTGCAGTTTGACCCAAAACAGGTTTCATTGGCTTGTGCGTAGTTCACGTTTTGCTTTCTTGAGGTGATTGCGGGCCTCTCTCAATTTTATAATTTTAATGGGATCCATTGGATCAGTTTTTTAAGCCCGCCATAAGCGATTCATCGATCTTGTTGCAGATAGTATCTCAGAATTCGAGCGCGGCGTATACTTTTGATCAGTTTGACTTGTGTGTTTTGTTGGTTTCGCGAATCTGTCAGTAAGTTCGGTAGCAAATGTTGACCAGTTGGCACATATGTTGTCCGGGCACGTTTGGCGCTCAATTATTTGTTTAGCCTCTGCTGATATGAGTTGAAGATTCTTAAAGGAGCATTTGATGCATTTGAGGTTGATTGTAAGGCTCTCAGATGGCAAGTCCCTTACCTTTTTGTTTTGTGTAAGGCAAGTCCTCAGAATAATTTCTTGTGGGCAGTGATCACTTTCTGTTCTGTTTCCAAGACAGTACCCTGCTACTTGATGGAGCAATGAAATGCTGACAAAGGTATAGTCAATTAATGAAGTGCCTTTTTTCGATAGATAGGAGAATCGAGGTGGCTTGTCAGCAGGATAACGCCCATTTAAGGCTCCTAGGCCCAGATTTTCAAGGTTACCTTGTAGAGAACTTCCATGTGGATCGTACTTGTGCCAACCAGGCTTGGCTTGTGGTGGTATCACCCAGATGCTACAAAAAAGGGAGTTGCTGGACTGTTCCAATGGGAGATTAAGAGAGATTTAACTGGCGTGACCAAAGGTGTAGGAGTAACACCCTGGGGCATCCATTTTGTTGGATGGATTTGCCTCACACACCCCGAAAGGTGTCATGCTTCATCATCGGCGGTTGCTCCTCGTCGGGGAGGCGGTGCAATCCCCGACGGGCTCACCTCAAAGAGGGGCTCTTTGGCGGAGATCTTTTAATCCAACAGCCTTATGGTGAGGTGTGGGTGTGTGGGCGTGGATGATGTGTGGTAGTGAATGGGGTATTAAAATGTAGACAAGGGTACCGGAATTCACTTTATTCTGGGGGTCCCCTGGCTGCAATTAAAAAATATAGGGCTAGTTCACTAGGTGTCAACAAGTTAGGTCAGGTGACTCTAGATGAGACTAGGGGTGATGGTGGTCGACATGTTTCTCGCAATGGGTAATTGACCGCGATTCATCAGGACCTTAAGAAGTTGAAAAACAACATGCTAGTGTAAAGTGCACACTGGTGTATGTTACCTCTGTGGGTTGTCCTATGCCCAATGGTCTAGAACTAAAGGCCACATGAGGGGTCGGCGGGGCGAGACATCAGGGATGAGCCCTTGGGTTTACGCTCGAATCTCCTATGCCCGTTCTCTGTGACCTACCCTTCTCCGCCGAGCTCGAGTAGATAATACCCCATTCACTACCACACATCATCCACGCCCACACACCCACACCTCACCATAAGGCTGTTGGATTAAAAGATCTCCGCCAAAGAGCCCCTCTTTGAGGTGAGCCCGTCGGGGATTGCACCGCCTCCCCGACGAGGAGCAACCGCCGATGATGAAGCATGACACCTTTCGGGGTGTGTGAGGCAAATCCATCCAACAAAATGGATGCCCCAGGGTGTTACTCCTACACCTTTGGTCACGCCAGTTAAATCTCTCTTAATCTCCCATTGGAACAGTCCAGCAACTCCCTTTTTTGTTGCATTCTCAGATACAGACACACGCTGTGACTGGACCTGCCACCACTCTGAGTGGTAAACAGTGTCTGTTGATCAAGTGATCACTCTGTCTTCCTCCCTCCTTTTGACAAAAAAAAAATCACCCAGATGCTATCATGTGATTTGGTGACCTCAATTTTTTGAAGGACTGACATTAACCACATGTTAAAGTCACCAGTGAGTAGGATTTCTGAGTTTAGAAAACCTGTTTGCACTCTTACTACTGACGCTGTTACTTCGTCTACAAAGGATTTCCTGGATGCTGTGTTTGGGCGGACGTAGGCATTCATGAAGATTAACCTCCAATTTTGGCCACTCTGCATACTCACAATTGCCATGAATAACAAGTAGGTGTCCCCCAGAAGTGCAAGGACACACCAACACACTGCACAGTACACAACCTACAACTCCCACATGTGCACTCAATCACAAGCACAGGGCTGACCAATCCAACCCACAGGCACTAAAATCCAGGTTGACACATGTGTGCAGTTGCCATCGCAGGGACACACACACATCAACACCAGTGACAAAGTCACGCCTTCACACTGCACACTTCATGACCACCCAAGTGAACACTTTGAAATTTACCCATGTGACTAGGATGACTGGCCATCACAAGATGAGCATACACCAACACTGCTGTCAACATATCAAGAAGGGTCACGCAGACATGATGGACCCTGGCCAGCCTGCTTACAATCCTGTGGATAGAATTCCACTCTGAGCCGGCATTACATCATCACATCATCACATCACATTTCTACAATTTAGCTAACAGCACCATTGTTTGATTATGATAACAGTAGTTCATTACAAACAACCATTGTTGCACCCCACAAGCCTCAGAGTCAAAAAGAACTGAAGTACCTGTCACCTCTGCAAAACCCTGAAAAAGACGAATCAGCCATTGGCAATGTTAAAGTGGCATACAGAGTATGTGTCATATTAAACCATACCCACACATAAAACCCTTTATTTAGCAAGGACACTGACAAAGCAGAGAACAGGAGTAACTGTGTTTATTCACATATTACATAGATAGGCATCAAACGTAGACAACAGCAAGGCCAGTGGCCAGTCCAAAGTGCAGTGTAGGTACATGAGATCCTGCACAGGGAATGGGCAAACAAAGCAATGAACACCAAGGCCAGTGGCCAGTCCAAAGTGCAGAGTAGGTATATGAGATCCTGCACAGGGAATGGACTAACAGCAATGAACAGCAAGGCCAGTGGCCAGTACAAAGTGTAGAGTAGTTACATGAGATCCTGCACAGGGAATGGGCAGACAGCAATGAACAGCAGGGCCAGTGGCCAGTACAAAGTGCAGAGTAGGCACATGTGTGCATTAGATCCTGCACAGGGAATGGGTAAGACTGTACACTGCAATGGTCAGCAACACAGTTTGGGGGAAAACAATGGGCAGTCCATGCACCGCTGTGGGAGAGACAGGTGTGTGTGGGCAACTTTGACTCAGACTTGGCAGTCAGTTAGACTGGGAGGTGGATGACTATCGTGGCCAGTTGGAGGACTGGACCTGGGAGAGAGAGGACCAGCTGAGGAAGAGGCATCAGTGGCTTTGGGAGCCGGAGGGCTGCTTGGACCGGGTGGTGTGGTGGCACGTGGAGGCGTAGACATGCTGCTTTGTGTTACAGTGTGGGTGGGAGAATGTGGAGGGGTGCCTTTCCACTTCTTGGGGAGTCTAAATGGCTTTCCTGTCTTGGTAGGAGTGGGAGGTGGGGCGGCCACAACAGGCACACTCTCCACCAAAGCTGCATCATGTGCAGCCAGTGGCCCTCCCTCTGGGACCATGCTGGATCCAGAGGTGCGCTTGGCCTGGCCTTGCCTTTGCCCCTCCATCCTCTGTTTACCAGGTATACCCCCTACAGTGCCCTCCTTACCCTGCTTCACAGGCGTGTGCATGGGAATTGAGGTTGTGGGTGAATTTGCCTGGGAGCTCTTTTTATGTGGACTCTTAGCAGGCACCAGCTTCTCAGCAGGCACAGCAATTGTCTGCTTTTCTTTGCGATATGCTTTTGGAACAGGAGAGTTCTTGGCTGGGGATGCCTCGGAGGCATGTGAGCCTGAGGCCTGCTTCTTGGCTTTATGCCCTGAGTGTCAGCTGAAGGGCTTTTGCCTTTGCGCTCTAGGGTGTACTTGGATTTTTTTAGGGATGTTGTCTGTGCTCTGGCCCACTTGGGCTGCTTCTGTTGTGTGCTGCATGTGCTGTATCTTGAGCCTGAGGTCTGTGGTGTGTGGTCACTCTCGTCAGATGTAGGAGAGTTGTCTGACCCACACATAGCTGGTGCAAAAGGTCCACAGCCTCAGCGCTGAAGTCAGCAGGGGAGACAGGAGCAGGGGCAGCGGTGCCTGGGTTGAAGGACACTCTTCCCTTCTTACTGATGCGAGCACGTGCAGCACTATTGGAAGTAGCTGGGAGGGCGGGCACTGGACACTGTTTGGTGGAAGAGAAGGCAGAGTTCCCGCTCCCTATTCCTGCCAACTTAGAGGTGTCACCACTGCGTCATTTGACGTTTAGGTTGGTGTCTCTGGCTGTGATTCGTCAAGCAGACTCCTGTCCCCCTCCGAGGCGCTGGTCCCATCAGTGTCAATGTGCTCATGTGTAGCAGTTGTGCTTGATGCCTCACCACTTGTGTCCGTCCCCTGTCCTTCTGTTCCCACGGTAGATGCTGCAAGAGACAGAGACATAGGGTCAGTTCAGTGGCATTAAAACAAACATCATATGCAAGCAAAGCACTAAACAAGATAATGATATCCCCATTTGGCACACCACCCTGTGCAGTAACATTGTGCTACCTCAATTCAAAACTCAAATTGTGCATGTTATCATGCAAACTTGGCATAAGTGAGCCATGTGATGACCACACAGCCAAATAGCCTGCCCGTGGCTCCGTGTAACCAGACATACAGATCCCTCTGAGCATAACTAGGTCCCTGAGGGGTGGGAAAATATGTACCTCCCAACATGTTTGTATTCAGGTGTGGAACAGTGGACTTGTGATACCAGTGGGTCACTGGGACCATCCCCTAGGCAACTCCTTTTATTCCTCTGCAACAACAGAGGATTCCACACAGTAGGTTCGTTTTGATTAATTTGTATTCAGGTGTGGGTCACGCACTCCTCTATGTGAATAGGTTGAATAGTCTGTGGTGTGCCTCAAAGATATCACCCCCTGACGAGAAGGTGTGGTAATCAGAAACGTGGTTGGTGGCACCTAAAATAAGCGCCAACTCTCTGAGCACAACCTCTGTGAAACGAGATCCGTTTCTGTATCCAATGCTTTGAATGCCAAAATAAAGTTAAATCAACATTGTAGCCAGTTCCTTCATGTTTTATTCACATGAGTTTCTCATCATAATTCATGGAATTTCATTTCAATAACTCATGTCTGAAATCCACTTTAGTGTATGTAGTATGACATCATTTCCCAATGCATTTCGGACTAGATAGTCCTTCATCAGGGGAATCCTGAAAAACAATAATCCAATCTAAGTACGATCCACTGAGATGAAATCAAACAAATAAATACATATCGTCACATCCATAAGTAAGTCAAACGATTAATCAGTTAAAGTTGAAAATGTGTGCGCAGTCGGTTGGAGACACCCAGAGCCCACATCTTGCGTGCAATGGCCCTCCACGCGGCCTTACGCTGGTGGACTTTGAGCTGCATGCATGGGAGATAAGAGGGGGAAAATTAGTGACAGCGGGTTATGTACCACTACCTCTCAGTACAGGAGAATGATATTAACTCAGGACTACTTCACAGATATGACTAGCAGAGACAATACAGCATCTCACATAGTACATACGCATGGGGTAATCATAAAATAATGCATTGCAGATATGAGGGTGGACACAGTACCTGCCCATCTCATACACATGCAGGATGCCAGCACTGAAAGCTATGTGTAGAGGACCCAGATCTGCTATCCAGTTTTTGGTTGAGCAAGACATACATTACATTTGCATCTATGTTTCTGGGCAGACTCAGTGAGTCATCACATGGCTCACTAGCCGGGCTGATGAGAGGTGTTACCTCGAAACCGGTCCGGTCCTCGGATGCTTGATTCCGTTCTGGGAAGGACATGGCTTTTGTAGTTCGGACTGGACTGTTCCCATGGGGCACAGGGTCAGAGCTGATTTGCATATCGCCATTGTCTAACCCAGGGTGGTGTGGAGTGCAAAAAAACGATGGATTTGGGCCCAGATCTTTGCAAGCTGGTGCTAACAGCCGATGTCACAAGTTTACCTGCGATAGCAGCCGCCAAAAACATTGCCACAGATGAGCCCGGCAACTATCGCTAATGAGATGCAGAGTAGGCGTTCTCATGCAAAAAGCCACGAAAACACCACGCCGCAACATTCTCAACTACCAGCCAGAACAGCAATATGATCCTAAAACAGGCAATAAACGCGCTTTAGCATTAGGAATTTAACACCTGTTCTGACCTGGTGTAAAGTCGGATGACAACCTGCACCAGAAAAGGAAGCCCAGCCCAGAGCCACACCAGAAGGACAACAGATGCCATTGGAGCCACTGACATGCAGCTCGAAGCCCCAAGAGGGCCACATCACAACCACCACCACCCCCAGGCCCGCACCCGGACCCTCACCTCCAGACCACCACAGAGGCAGTGCAGACAAAGACAGTGGACCTACAGAAAATGCACCAGGCTCACAGACCCAACACCAGAGGATGTAATTGCCCACTACAGGCTCAAAAAGGCAACCATCCTCCGCATCCTGACTGTCATTGGGCAAAGGCTGACGGTACCAACACAGCGGACAACCAACATCCCTCTGCAGACAAACCTGCTGGCCGTGCTGCACTTGTTGGCCTCTGGTACCTTCCAACCAACAACCACCAGAGTCGGAGGAGTCTCACAGCCAGCCCTATCAAAGTCCATCACTACTGTCTTGGATGCCATCATCAGCTTGGTACCCCAGCACCTTTACTTCCACCAGACTGCGCAGGAACACCTGGAGACCAAGCAAGTCTTCATCGCCATAGCTGGCTTTCTGCACGTGGTGAGGGCAATTGACTGCACATATGTCCTACTTGTGCCCCTCGCCGACACTGCACACAATTACCACAACAGAAAGCACACACACATCAATGTGCAGGCAATAGTGGAGCCCGGGGACTATTCCTCAATGTCGTTGCCAGCTACCCAGCCAGTGGTCATGATTCCTACATCTTCGACAGTCCATCATCAACCAGCGCTTCCAGGATGGCACCTACGGAAATGCCCTGCTAGTTGGTAAGTACCAAAAGAACACACAACACACCTCAAGTTCACAATCATGCAAGTCACAACTCTGGAAATGCGCACGTTACAAACTCACATACAACACGTCAAGCAACATGCCCACCTACCAGACACGACAGCACAACTTACTGTGGTAACCTGGGCTAGCCATGTACATGAGCCCATCATCGGCATGGCACATCAGCCACACTATAGCAGAATGTGGGGAGAGGTGGGAACCAGGCTTGTGTGAAGGAGGCAAGTGACCCATGAATGAGAATGTACACAATGCAGAGTGTGGCGTGGATGTGCTACCCAGACTGCAGTATGCAACCACAGACATTTCCATGTCGACATACATTGCTGATGTTTGGAGTGTAGTGGACAGTGGACGCAACCATGTTACCCCAGCCAGTGGGGAAGATTGCGGAAATTTAGCTTGTTACGTCCCCCCCTGTAAGTGTGAGCCCAACGTGTCTGCAGGGTGGTGCCTCTCACCCCGTCACTAGGCCGATGCCGTCGCCATCAGCCGTGTTGCCTGCAATCCTGTGCGCCTGCTGCACCCCATGCCGCTGGTCCCCGAACCCGTCTTGGTTGCCCCTGCCACCCAGCCTCACTGCTCACCTGCCGACTCCAGCGTCTGTCAAAGAGGGCCCACCACATGCTGGTGCAAGCTCCTACCCTAGCAGCCTCCTCAGACCATCACGACCTCCACGACACAGGCCTGCAGTACTCCTTTGTCGTTCACGTACTCCACTGCTTCCTCCGGCCTACACTACGGTCAAGTAGGTCACACATTTGGACCTGAGTCTTGATATCCTGATGGCCGAGTTCATATGTTCATGGGACGTTTGATATCACTGTACTCCCTTCGATGTGGTGCCACCAACTCTGTGCATAGCTTTCCAGCCACACGTGTTTGTGATCCCTCGCTGACTACTGGCTTCGGCCCACACTGCGGTCGAGTAGGTTACACATTTGGAGTCTTGATTTCTCAATGGCAGAGTTCATATCATTGCACGCAAGGAGAGGTGTAAGAGGAAGACTCGTATCAGTCCAGAGGACAAAAATGAATCATCGTTACGGAGATGATCGAACACTACCAACAAATGCTCTGGTGTCACTAACTCTGTGCATCGCAAGCCAACGACACGTGGCTGTAGGCCCCTGCTCTCTGCTGCCTACGGCCTACACTCCAGTCGAGTAGGTCACACATTTGGAACTGAATCTTGATTTATTTATGCAAAGTTTATATCATTGTACAGGCCACATCGCAGACTGCATCCCATTTCAGATCTGGTGCCACTAAGTCTGTACCCTTACATTCATGGACACTCTCTGGTTGAACTTTGATGGTGTCTGAGTCTTTGGCCTGGGGGTTGTCTTCATCATCAAGTAGCTGATACTGACTTGGAAGTAAAAAGTGAGGCTGTGGCATTCTACTCCTCCATTTGCCTGTGTCTGCCGACTTCTGCCCTCTGCATCATGCCCTGGAAGGACACCTTCCACTGTCCCCCGCAACCCTCCACTACATGCACCTTCGACATTGACGAGGACCCGCTCAGCTCGCGTGGCCCTACCTCAGTGCACAGCAAGTTAATGTCCTGTGGGGGTGTGCCTGTGCCGGCAGCAGTGCATCCGGTGCCACTGACTCTGTGCAGCTCAAGTAATGGACCCTGTCTGATAGAATATTGGATGGCCACTGGGGCGATGTCCTTGGAGTCATCAAAGCCATTTGTCTGTGGCCCTGCGCTTTCCACTGCCTCCGGCCTCAACTGCGGTCCACCAGGGCTCAGACATCAAATCGAGCCCTGACCTGCCTAGACGTCTCATCACCGCAGGATGCACACGCCACCACCGCCAGGATCTCCTCCAACCAACAACTGCCAGAGTCAAAAGAGTCTTAATGCCAGACTATCAGAGTTGTTCACACCTGTCGTAGATGCCATCATCTGCTTGATACCCTGCTCAGCCACTAACTCAGTGCACCACAATTCATGGACCAATTCTGATTGAGTTTTGTGCTGTGGGCTACCACCATGTTGCTTCGCAGTTGTTTGTGTAATGCTGGTGTATTCTGTTTCCACATTAATAGTGATAACTGTTCAAGTTGTTGCCAGCACCAACCACTCCATTAGGGCTGGCTTACACTCACTCCACACACATCCAGCACAGGCGTCACTGTGCATGTGACCCTGGCAATAAAGGTGCTAGGTGCACATGCCCGTAGCCAGTTCCACAAACTATCTGAGTGTGTTTGTGTGGTCATAATGTATGCATGAGGGCCCTGGGCCCTACGACATTACATTGTGCTGTGTACAACAGATGCAACCATGTCACTGCAGGCAGCGGGTAAGACCTTGTACATGTAGCTTTGTCGTCCCCCACTCAATACGTAAGAGGAGTGGACTGGCCGGCGTACTTAACTCCAGTGTGGGGATGTGAATGATTATCCCGGGGCTCTGGCTCAGTACTGGAAATGTGCAAATGCTTATGTCTCTGTCGCAGTGTGGGTCTCCATTGGGGAGTGTAAGTGGTCTCTGATGGGACTTATGCACCCACGTATGTGATCTAGCTCAGCTTCCATGAGGTCAAACCCAACCCGCACCTGTTCGGCCACCTCCTTCTGGCAGTCTAACACCTGGCCTTGGAATGCGATGTGTGCTTAGGGGGGTGCTGGGAACCAGCCGTGGTGGTGGGTGCTTCCTGCTGTGTGGTCTGTGCAGGTGGTGGGGTCTCCTCAATGCAGCTGGGCTGCCCTGCTCCTGGAGGTGGGTTGCCTAAGCTGTCCATGAGCTGCTGTAGGGCGTCGGTGTCGAAGGTGTGGAGGTCCTCTTCAGCATCACTGATTCGTTGTCTGGTCTGCTCTGCTGGAGGTGTTGTTTGTCCCTCTCTAATGTGAAGGGGAGATGCATTTTGACATTGTTTTGACATGTATGTTGGAGCATTGTTCAAGTTAACATACAGAGTGTATGACAATGTACATTGTGACTGTTGGGAGGAGCTGATTATTTGATGCCGGAAAGTGGACATTTGGATTACATGACGGATGTGAGGTTGTACACGTACATTTTCATCTCACAGTTTCCTGCTATGTCAGATGTGATTGGCCAGTTTCTACGCACAAGTGGACCCAGTTGTGTCCTCTGTTCTGCAGTGTAAGTGTTGCACTTTGTACCACATTGTCGTCAATGTGGATGTGCTTTTATTGCTATATGTGTGTGCTGCGTTGTGGGAGAGTCACCCCTGCAGCTGTGATTTTGCTGCCCCTTATCCCTTTGAGGCGGTGTGCCTTTGACTTTGTGCTTTTTTACGGTGCTGAGATGTTGGCGAATTGGGTCATTTGTACTCTTGAACAGTTTTTGTACTCTTGTGTATTGTTTGTCTGCAGATGTATTGTTGGCGTCAGGGGTTGGTTATAAACATGGATGTGTCAGAGTGTGACCTGCACCTTTCTGAATGTGGTCCACACTCAGCCACCTAAGTGTTGTGGCATTATGATTGTACTGTAGCCATGCTGATCATCATGTAGTGTCACTTGCATTGTCAGTGTGGCTCACAAATACGCATTTTTGCTGTGTTGCGAACGTGTGCATGTGTTGGTTGTGAGATTGGTGATGTGTGGGGTGGGACCCCTTTGAGCACATGGTGTACGGGGGCCTACTTGGTGTTTGTATGTGTGCTGCAGTGTGCCACGGGGGTCAAGGACATGATCTAGGGTCATTTTGGGTGTGCAGTGCGCTACACATGATTGTGCATGTGTGCCATTGTGCCCATCTCACCTCGTCCCACCTCCTTGCATCTTCTCCACATTGATGACTGTGGCCACCATTTCCTCCATCTCCTCCTGTGGCGCAGGACACCCACCTCCAGTCGCCGTGACTGCAGCAGTTTTCTGCTTGATTTGGCTGTTCACACCATGCCAGCGCCTCTTGCCGACTTCAGAGTCAAAAGAGTCTTATTACCAGACTATCAGAGTTGTTCACACCTGTCGTAGATGCCATCATCTGCTTGATATCCTGCTCAGCCACTAACTCAGTGCACCACAACTCATGGACCAATTCTGATTGAGTTTTGTGCTGTGGGCTACCACCATGTTGCTTCGCAGTTGTTTGTGTAATGCTGGTGTATTCTGTTTCCACATTAATAGTGATAACTGTTCAAGTTGTTGCCAGCACCAACCACTCCATTAGGGCTGGCTTACACTCACTCCACACACATCCAGCACAGGTGTCACTGTACATGTGAACCTGGCAATAAAGGTGCCAGGTGGACATGCCCGTAGCCAGTTCCACAAACTGTCTGAGTGTGTTCGTGTGGTCATAATGTATGCATGAGGGCCCTGGGCCCTACGACATTACATTGTGCTGTGTACAACAGATGCAACCATGTCACTGCAGGCAGCGGGTAAGACCTTGTACATGTAGCTTTGTCGTCCCCCACTCAATACGTAAGAGGAGGGGACTGGCCGGCGTACTTAACTCCAGTGTGGGGATGTGAATGATTATCCCGGGGCTCTGGCCGTGGTTCAGTACTGGAAATGTGCAAATGCTTATGTCTCTGTCGCAGTGTGGGTCTCCCTTGGGGAGTGTAAGTGGTCTCTGATGGGACTTAGGCATCCACGTATGTGATCTAGCTCAGCTTCCATGAGGTCAAACCCCACCCGCACCTGTTCGGCCACCTCCTTCTGGCAGTCTAACACCTGGCCTTGGAATGCGATGTGTGCTTCAGGGCGTGCTGGGAACCAGCCGTGGTGGTGGGTGCTTCCTGCTGTGTGGTCTGTGCAGGGGGTGGGGTCTCCTCAATGCAGCTGGGCTGCCCTGCTCCTGGAGGTGGGTTGCCTAAGTTGTCCATGAGCTGGTGTAGGGCGTCGGTGTCGAAGGTGTGGAGGTCCTCTTCAGCATCACTGATTCGTTGTCTGGTCTGCTCTGCTGGAGGTGTTGTTTGTCCCTCTCTAATGTGAAGGGGAGATGCATTTTGACATTGTTTTGACATGTATGTTGGAGCATTGTTCAAGTTTACATACAGAGTGTATGACAATGTACATTGTGACTGTTGGGAGGAGCTGGTTATTTGATGCCGGACAGTGGACATTTGGATTACATGATGGATGTGAGGTTGTACACGTACATTTTCATCTCACAGTTTCCTGCTATGTCAGATGTGATTGGCCAGTTTCTAAGCACAAGTGGACCCAGTTGTGTCCTTTGTTCTGCAGTGTAAGTGTTGCACTTTGTACCACATTGTCGTCAATGTGGATGTGCTTTTATTGCTATATGTGTGTGCTGCGTTGTGGGAGAGTCACCCCTGCAGCTGTGATTTTGCTGCCCCTTATCCCTTTGAGGCGGTGTGCCTTTGACTTTGTGCTTTTTTACGGTGCTGAGATGTTGGCGAATTGGGTCATTTGTACTCTTGAACGGTTTTTGTACTCTTGTGTATTGTTTGTCTGCAGATGTATTGTTGGCGTCAGGAGTTGTTTATAAACATGGATGTGTCAGAGTGTGACCTGCACCTTTCTGAATGTGGTCCACACTCAGCCACCTAAGTGTTGTGGCACTATGATTGTACTGTAGCCATGCTGATCATCATGTAGTGTCACTTGCATTGTTAGTGTGGCTCACAAATTCGCATTTTTGCAGTGTTGCGAACATGTGCATGTGTTAGTTGTGAGATTGGTGATGTGTGGGGTGGGACCCCTTTGAGCACATGGTGTACGGGGGCCTACTTGGTGTTTGTATGTGTGCTGCAGTGTGCCACGGGGATCAAGGACATGATCTAGGGTCATTTTGGGTGTGCAGTTTGCTACACATGATTGTGCATGTGTGCCATTGTGCCCATCTCACCTCGTCCCACCTCCTTGCATCTTCTCCACATTGATGACTGTGGCCACCATTTCCTCCATCTCCTCCTGTGGCGCTGGACACCCACCTCCAGTCGCCGTGACTGCAGCAGTTTTCTGCTTGGTTTGGCTGTTCACACCATGCCAGCGCCTCTTGCCGACTTCAGAGTCAAAAGAGTCTTATTACCAGACTATCAGAGTTGTTCACACCTGTCGTAGATGCCATCATCTGCTTGATATCCTGCTCAGCCACTAACTCAGTGCACCACAACTCATGGACCAATTCTGATTGAGTTTTGTGCTGTGGGCTACCACCATGTTGCTTCGCAGTTGTTTGTGTAATGCTGGTGTATTCTGTTTCCACATTAATAGTGATAACTGTTCAAGTTGTTGCCAGCACTAACCACTCCATTAGGGCTGGCTTACACTCACTCCACACACATCCAGCACAGGTGTCACTGTACATGTGAACCTGGCAATAAAGGTGCCAGGTGGACATGCCCGTAGCCAGTTCCACAAACTGTCTGAGTGTGTTTGTGTGGTCATAATGTATGCATGAGGGCCCTGGGCCCTACGACATTACATTGTGCTGTGTACAACAGATGCAACCATGTCACTGCAGGCAGCGGGTAAGACCTTGTACATGTAGCTTTGTCGTCCCCCACTCAATACATAAGAGGAGTGGACAGGCCGGCGTACTTAACTCCAGTGTGGGGATGTGAATGATTATCCCGGGGCTCTGGCCGTGGTTCAGAACTAGAAATGTGCAAATGCTTATGTCTCTGTCGCAGTGTGGGTCTCCCTTGGGGAGTGTAAGTGGTCTCTGATTGGACTTAGGCATCCACGTATGTGATCTAGCTCAGCTTCCATGAGGTCAAACCCCACCCGCACCTGTTCGGCCACCTCCTTCTGGCAGTCTAACACCTGGCCTTGGAATGCGATGTGTGCTTCAGGGCGTGCTGGGAACCAGCCGTGGTGGTGGGTGCTTCCTGCTGTGTGGTCTGTGCAGGGGGTGGGGTCTCCTCAATGCAGCTGGGCTGCCCTGCTCCTGGAGGTGGGTTGCCTAAGTTGTCCATGAGCTGCTGTAGGGCGTCGGTGTCGAAGGTGTGGAGGTCCTCTTCAGCATCACTGATTCGTTGTCTGGTCTGCTCTGCTGGAGGTGTTGTTTGTCCCTCTCTAATGTGAAGGGGAGATGCATTTTGACATTGTTTTGACATGTATGTTGGAGCATTGTTCAAGTTTACATACAGAGTGTATGACAATGTACATTGTGACTGTTGGGAGGTGAGGTTCCGTGACGATCGTAAGTGATGTTTTCGACTCGCACGAATATGGTCGAGTCTGGTATCTATGAACCGCAAATGACGAGTTTAGTGGGTGTACGCAGTTTCGCTGTACTAACCTAAATCGTTCGTCTGTTTCGTGGGTTTATCTATCTGTACCCACGGGTTCCATCTTAGATCCGGCATCCATTTTGTCTCTTGCCCTCAAGTAGCCAGCGAACGGACGCTGTCCGCTCCGCGACCCTGGGATTCCCAAGACTCTTGCGGAAGACACGTTTCCTTTGAAAGTGTCTTTATGATGAGGGGGGGTGATACTGTAAGGCAGATGGCCCCGCTCGAGGCTCATCTTGCCGTGCCAGTCTATTGTCTTAGCCGTGCATCTCATTAGGCACGTCCCTTTGATGCCCGCAGCTCGTGTTTCCCGATACCACCCCTTTTACACCCTTTCCGATCTCCTCACTGTTTCTGTCTTCCTCTACACCTGTTCCTGTTCCTTCTTCGATCTGTTTACTACCGATTGGAATGTACTAATGGTGGGAAGATGGGTTTGTACAGTTGGGAACCACCAAATGTTTCCGTACTTATGTTCCGGGCCCTGAATACATGAAAGTAACCCCTTGTGGTTTTTACAATGGGAACCAAGTTGTAAATCTTTGTGTACCATGTTAACCTATGAGAGAAAACTGTATAAAAAGGAGCGACCCACAGTAGCGAATTGAATCAGACTCCGCGAACTTACATGCTGTGTACTTCACGTGACTTCTGTGTTCCCTGCAGTAAATAAACCCCGAATCTTTGACGCCGAAGGAAGTGTCCCGTGTCTCTGTCATTTGTACGCCGGAACAGGTTACCCACGAAGGTTTCAGGTGTTGTCCCCTGGCACCGCTGGGTCTTAGAAAAACCCAGTCCTTCAGTTGGCGCCCAACGTGGGGCTGCATCAGTGGTACCGGTCCAAGCCCGACGATCGTGAGGAACTTCGTGTGAAATCTCCGAGGGAAGGTGCACCCCGCTTTCATCGATCGTGTTGTCGAAACAAGTGGCCCGACGACTTTTCCCGCGAAGATTCCCGCCTCCTGACGGCTGCGACGGACTGCTGCCCTGACTGTAGACCTGTTTTGGCGCCTGGCGTAGACCTTGGTACAGCGAGACGATTGACGGGCCTTCCTGGTGACGCCATCGATCTTTGAGTTAAGAATTTGTGGGTCGCTCCCAGAGTCCTTAGTTGTGGGTGCTTAGTTGTTGCATGGCTCCATTGCATTTGTGGTTCTTAGTACTTGGTTCTTTGTTGTGATATTTGACGTCTGCAGTCGCCAAAAACCGAGGGTTTTTGCTCTTTGCAGGGACTTGGTAAATCCCGTAACCCTTGAAGTTTGTGAAACTCAGCTAGTGTGCAAGATGCCTGGCCGTAGTACTTTGTTCAGTTGTTTTGGTCGTTGTGGTGCGGATTCCCGACTGGAGGACTCGTGTCCGATACCTCCGGTTGGAACTCCAACTTATGAATTATATAGCAAGCATGGGTTAGGTCCGATTACCTTTAATGAATATTGGATTCGCAATACCAAAAAGGATGGTGTCCTTAGTTGGCCACCTCATGGTAGTTTCGAGACCCCAATTTTAGATAACCTTGAGGCTAAATTGTTTAAGAAGAAATCTAGGCCGGCCATGTTTGATGCCTTTCGGTTGTGGCGTAAAGAAGCCAAACAGAAAGAAATTAGACAGACGAAACGTAATCAGAGAGATGGAGTTGCTACTATAGTAAAGAAAGCAGAACAGTTTCAGCGAGATAAGGAGGAAAAGGAAAAGGAAGTTTTTGATAGACTTCAGCGTATGTCTATAGATAAATGTTACCCCGCTTTGCCAACGGAGTCGGATAAGAAGGAGGAATTAGTTGAGGATCCTTTAATGTCCTATCTTTTGAAATCACCACCTCCGTACGCACAGGGTACCGCAGTTCCTGTGGTTCCCCCTGTACCTGCTCTTGTACCTGCTCCTCAACCTGTACCCGTTCTTCCGATTGTTCCTGCTCCTTTGCCTACTTCTGTTCCTACTGCTCCACCGTTTGTACTTCCACATACTCCTGCTCCCGCTGCTGCTCCTGTTCTACTTACTCCTGCTGTTTCGTCTGGTTCCGACTCTTCTCTTGTTAATCCCTTAAGTTATACTTCTCCATCTACCCGACGTCGTACCCCCTCTGTTGCTGCTAATTTCTTTAATTCTCTTGGACCTATTCTTGAGTCCGCTGGTTCGGACGGTCCCCAAAGACGTAGTCAGCTTCCCGGTAATCGGGAACGTGCTGCATTGTATAATATGGCGATGGGTTGGATGAAACACCTCCTAAGAAATCCTCCACGTGCGGTGCTTGATACATTCTGTCAATTCAATATACCGACACAAAGATACGTTTTTGAGGAAATGTGTAAGGTTTTACGCGATCAAATATCGGCTGATGCATCTGACGATGTATTGACTGCCTTGACTAATCTACAGCTTCAGTTTTGGAGCGGAATGATAGTGGATTCTAATGTTCGACGCGCTGTTGAGCAGTTATTATCTCTTCGTCCCTCTATAATGCCTCGAGCATTGTTTGTGGAAGACATTGAGGGTCCACTAGACGCGCCTGGTCAGTATCCCATGCGCGAAGTTCCACCAGTATGGATGCCGGGTAATGCTGCAGCTCAACCTCCGATCTTGCCACATTTCCAGAGAGTGTGGATACACCTCCCATCGGAAGTTTTGCAGGTGAAGCAATCTTTGCCTGACCCTCGTAAAAATCCTGCAGGGTATTATAAAGAATTATCGCAGCTCGTGGATGCTACGATAATGAATCTTGCTGATATCGATATGCTGTTTGGCAATGTCGTACCGCAACCGGAATGGGCAAAGATTCGTCAAGAAAATCATGCAGCAGAATTAGGTGGTGATTGGGCTGCTCTTGTAGCAGCAGATACACGACAAGTTGGTGGGGCTAAACCTGAGCAGCTCATTACGGCTTTGCCTCAAATAATTATTACCCTAATGAAAACACTTATGCCAGCTATGAAGGTAAATTGGGACAAGTTGTCCGCTTGCAAACAGAAGAAAGACGAGAGTGTCTCTGATTTCTTTACGAGGTTTGAGGAGGCATTCATAGATCATAGTGGTCAGGATATGGGTACCGAGGGTGGTCAGAGGTTGTTTGTGGACAAATTTGTTTCTAACTTGTTACCTGACTTGAGCAACAA
The DNA here is from genome assembly GCF_964263255.1 of Lissotriton vulgaris. Taxonomy (NCBI): domain Eukaryota; kingdom Metazoa; phylum Chordata; class Amphibia; order Caudata; family Salamandridae; genus Lissotriton; species Lissotriton vulgaris. The sequence goes on along the minus strand of NC_141689.1, from coordinate 412,014,731 downwards.
ATTAAGAAATTCTGAGAGTGCGTGGGCTGTCTCTACGTCTGCTCAAATATTGGCTACGGCACAGTATTATGAGAATAGGGAGAAAGAAGAGAATGATCGTGCTGACAAAAAGACGAAAGAGCTCAAAACTAAAGTGCTGTTACAACAGGCGTATCCTCCGCGTTCGAATCAGAATGATTCGCAACAGCGTAATCGATCGCAGCCGCAATCTAATAGGTCGCAATCTCGAAATGACTCCTCTTCGCAGAGATCTTCGTTAGGGTACAATTAGAGTGCCTATTGTAGGAATGAGGGTCATTTAAAATTCGATTGTCCAGTTCTCAACGAGCGTAATAGTGGTAATTCATCTAGTGGAGGTCGTGGTGGTTCTCAACAGACATCACGTGGTAGAGGCCGCGGTGCTCAAAACGATCGTTCCACTAATACTTCTGACTCTAATAATTGTTTTGATCAGCGTGGATCGTCGCAAGGGCGATCTGCTCAGTACAATGTGGATGATTATTACGTCGATCAGGACGCCGACGACGGTAATTACTAGGACAGCCATAGACAAGGAGAGGGAGTAGTATCAGTTCCGGTCAATCAGAGAGGGCCTTACGTCGCAGTTGCCACCTCGGGCGTCGTTGAGCCTTTTCTGTTGGACACTGGTGCAGCGAAAAGTTCCATAATGCATTCGAAACTCCCTGGCGCACCTTTGTCTGGCTTAACAAATGTTTCCGTTGGATTCTCTGGCGCCCCTGTTAGCAATCCGGTTTCGTGCCCTTTGCCTCTTACAATTGGGCCTCGTGAACTGAAAGCTCCGTTGATTTTGACCACTGGGTGTGGTGAAAATCTTTTGGTCCTGGATTTGCTAAAACGTCTGTATTCGACTTTGTATTGTTCTCCTGCGGGAGTGAAGCTTACGTTGGGTGAGAGAGTTGTCTCTCCAATGTATTTGTCTCTCGATAAGCTTCCACCGGAATTGAGTTCTCTTCCTGCATCTTTGTGGGCAACAGGTCCCAATGACGTGGGCCTGCTTGACATCTCTCCTTATGTTGTTCACTTGAAATCTAATGTGCGATTGCTACGTATTCCCCAGTATCGTATCTCCCTTGATGGTGAGCGAGCGCTGTTAGCTATTATCTATGATTTGATCGAGAAAGATGTTATCGAGGAGACTCGGGGAAACGTGTGCAACAGCCCTGTACTGCCCATCTTAAAACGCACAGATCCATCAAAACCACCTGTTTATCGTTTTGTTATCGATTTACGGGAGGTAAATAAAATTGTGATTCCTCAGTTCCCTGTTGTGCCTGACATCACGGCGCTACTAACTCTGATTCCAGCCTCTGCGTCTTGGTTTTCGGTGATCGATCTGAAGAATGCTTTCTTTAGCATTCCGATTGCTGTAGAGAGTAGAGACCTTTTCGGTTTCTCTCTTGGTGGTCGCAGCTTCCGGTTTAAGCGCGCTCCTCAGGGCTACTGTGAAAGTCCATCGATATACAGTCAAGCCTTGAAGGGCCAACTGGATGCATTTGTGTTGCCGGCTGGTGCGGCCTTAATCCAATACGTCGACGACCTATTGGTGGCTGCAGATACTCAGGACATTTGCAAAATTGCCACAATATCGTTGTTGCAACATCTCTGTGACTTACATCATAAGGTGTCGCCTTCTAAACTTCAATATTGTTGTCAAGAAGTAACCTATCTATCTATCTGGAGGAGGAGCCAAGATGGCGGCGGAGACGGACGTGTAGACGCCCGGCTCCCTGATCCTGTACTCCCGGCACTACTATCCTGAGCCTTATCCTTCACGGCGCTACCGTCGGAACACGGGGGAAGCGCGCTGCTGCCGGGGGTGTTTTTCCCGGTTTCCCCACCTGCCTGCAAGACGGAGATACAGGCGTTCCGCCCGCCGTCCATTGTCTACCCGGAGACCGGACCCCTTGCTGTTGTGTGCCGCCTGAGCGGATGGAGGACCCGCGGCTGACCGACGAGCGGGGACGCTGGCACCCTCTGCCGCTCTGCAGTCTGTGGCTGCGCCCGCACTGGATTTCTCCCTTGGGACGGAGAACTGACTGACTGAGGGTCCGCTCCGCTGCCCCTTCACTGTGCAGAGCCGAGGTGAGCCGCGCTGGGGGTTTCTTCATTGTCGGCAAGGAACTGACCGTTTCCTTTGCTGAGCCTACACGAGGTGGATTGTATCACTTGTCACGGTGTAGTGTGGTGCCCGGACCGGGTCGTGAGTTTGGCCCCCCCCCATTGTCTATTGTGCGACTTGCCTACGTCTCCGGTGCTCCCCTACCTGTCTGGAAAATGGCGGCCGTCCCCCCTGTGCCAGTGGTGGATTTCATCTCGGCTCCTGACTGGGTTGCCCCGCATGGCCTCGGAAGGCATGTGGATCGCTGGGGCGCGCTGCGGACTGTGAATGCCTTGAGTCAGCCGCCTGTGCCCACCGCCATCACCATCCTTGAAGCGATTGTTGGTTTACGGGCGGAATGGCTGGACTGCTCCCGCGCTCTCGGCGCGAAGCTGGATGTAGCCGCTCTTGGTTTACAGAGTATAACGTCGATCGGCTCCCCTTGCTGCACCGACCGCTCCCCCCCTTGCAGTGCCATTGCCACAGTGTTACCGTCTACTTGCGAACTGGAACAGCTTCCTGACAGCGACTATTCTGCTGGGTTATCGTCAGTCCGTGCCTCCGCTGCTACAATGTTTCCTACCCTGCCCCAGCCTTCATTCTTGGATACTAAGTCGCTGTCCTTGCTTGTGGATCCTCTGGCTCTGTTGCTACTCGCCTTGACTGTATATCGCAAGTGGGGTGAGATCTTATTTAACTGGCTTATTCACTGCTGGGCGGCATTGGGAGCAGTACTCTTCTACATCGTTATCTTTACATCTGGCTGGTGGCGTCCATTTTGTGTTAGGGGACCTTCTTCATGCCGAGGGCGGCCATCTTACCCCTTTGTTCTATATGGGGCGGCCCTATCTCCGGAGCCACGTACAGGGGGACACCTGAAATCGGGCCAGGGCTAGGAGAGCTTGTTTTTCTTGTTATTGGACGCCCTCCTAGACCCTTTCAAACGCTTCGACCGGGGCTGCAGTGGTCTCCCCCGCTGCTCTTGCTTGATTGACTGGCTGGGACCCGGACTGGAACACTTGCTGCCACATTGGTGTAGATACATTTGTGTGCTCCCCTACTCTCGTCTGCGATTGCTATTACGTGACATGTTTGTTTTCATTACGGGCTTCACCTGATGCATCAGATTTTTGGTTCTTCACACGATGTGGATGTAATTGGTAGCTGGGAACCCGGGGACGACTGGGACTGAGGGTGGTACTAAATTTGTTCTGATCAGCTGAGAGGGACTCGGGTTGGGACGTAGACTGGATGTCTGTAGGGGCTCTGCTTAGGAGTCCCACCTCTTTCGTGATAGGGTCGCTTGTGATGCTCTGATGTAGTAAATGTGGTGTAGAACTTGAGCGGGTGGTGGCGAACGGGAATTAGTCCCTATGGCCCTCCTCCGGGGTTCGTTATTTTATGGGAGTTTTAGAATAGAAATTCTTTTCTTGCTCCCTATATCTAAGGTGATCTTATATTTTTCTTTCTTCCTCTTACTCTCTATTCTATATTTCGGGTTTATGGGGCGACAGACGCGCTGCAGGGGGGGGATAGGCCGTAGCCTTCGCATGCGTGTAGGGTGGGGGTTGGGGGATGGGTTTTTCGTTTCTTTTTGTTCCTATGGTGCCTTGTTTTTCTTCCCTTTATTTGTCTCTTTCCTTTTTCTCTCTTGGGTTCGTGTTGATGTTGCTGGCGGGCGGGTGGCGGTGGATCACTGTTAGGACCTTGGATCTGCCTTCTTGAGGCGTACACTTTGGCCGCCATGCCGCTGGGTGGGGTTTGTCATCTGAGCAGATGGGTTGTGTGTGCTTCCATCATTATTACCATCTCACATCTCCAGGTACCCTGGTCTTTCTACGATTATGTTTCTTTATTGTAACGGAATAGTTGGACATCGATGCTTGCTATGAAAACCTTTAAAATTAACCTTCATCACTCCTGAGGCGCGGTAGCACGCTACCCCCAGTGTAACTGCTAAATGTTTACCCATTGATATTGATATGCTACTGCGTCGCCGTATTGTATGCTTTTGTGCTCAACAGTTTTGTGGCCGGCCTGAGGGTTGTAGGCCACTATTTGTATTTCTTTGATGCACCAATAAAGGTTTTCAAAAATTAAAAAAAAAAAAAAAAAAAGAAGTAACCTATCTAGGTCACTTATTGTCAAAGGAGGGAAGACGGTTGACCCCAGAGAGAATTGCAGCGATTGCGCGAATGACTGTGCCAACTACTCAGAGAGATGTGCGTGCCTTTTTAGGTATCACGTCATACTGTAGACAGTGGATTCCAAATTTTTCATTGTTAGCAAAACCATTGGTGGCTCTTACGTGCAAGGATGTTCCAACTCCTTTACCATGGACGGAAGAATGTCAGAAAACTTTTTCTGAACTGCGTGACGCATTGTGTTCGGCTCCTGTGTTAGGGACCCCTGACTACAGTAAGCCGTTTACACTGTACGTTCACGAGAGAGAAGGTTGTGCGTTGAGTGTCTTGACGCAACCTTTTGGTGGTAAGCAGCGTCCATGTGCATATTTTTCCTCGACCTTGGACCCAGTAGCTAGAGCAATGCCGAGTTGTCTGAGGGCAACAGCGGCGGCTGCGGTGTCCATCCGACAATCAGCAGGATTGGTCATGGATAATATGCTAACGGTAATGGTTCCGCACGCAGTTGACACTCTTTTGAATCGTACGAAAACTCAGCACTTGACGAGTGCGAGGTTGTCTGGGTACGAGTTAACGCTGTTGGCAAGTCACATTCAGATACAACGTTGTAATGTCCTGAACCCGGCGACTTTATTGCCAATTAGTATGGAATCAGATGAAGTAGCAGCTCACGACTGCTACTTACGGACAGAAGAGGAAACAAAAGGTCGTGTGGACCTTAAAAACACTCCTTTGGAAAATCCCGATGGGACCTTGTATGTGGATGGTTCATGTTTTAAATTGCCGAATGGTGATGTGACGACTACGTATGCTGTGGTAACTTTGAATACTGTTGTGGAAGCTGCGAGATTGAATCAGAACTCTGCCCAAGCTGCAGAACTGATCGCTTTGACTAGAGCGTGTGTGTTGTCGAAAGGGAAACGTGTGAATGTGTTTACCGACAGCCAATATGCTTTTGGCGTCGCCCATAGCTTTGGACGTTTGTGGAGAGAGAGAGGTTTTATGACATCGCATGGCACTAAGATTCAGCATGGACAGCTTGTGAATGATCTTTTGGATGCACTTACGTTACCTAAGCAGGTGGCGATTGTTAAATGTAGTGCACATCGTAAGGTGACGGATGATGTTGGTCGTGGTAATGCGTTTGCTGATGAGACTGCTAAGGAGACTGCCCGGAACCTTAGCACTAGAATGTATGTGACGAGTTCGGTTAGGTGGCCTACAGAGACTAGTATGTGCGAGGATACCATTGAGAGTGTGAGAACGATACAGAACGAGGCCACCGAGACTAAAAAGACGAAGTGGAAAGAGAGTACGGGAAAGTTGGATGCGAATGGTTGTTGGATTGATTTGTCGGAGCATAAGAGATGGATGTTGCCAGATGCGTATGTGCTAGCTGTTGTGACGATGGCACACGGGTTGGCACATATTAGCGCGAAAGGTATTTGTAAGTTGTTGTCCCCTGTGTGGAAGAATGATGGTATCACGAAGTGTGCTGAGAGGTTGGTGAAGAATTGTATGGTATGCATGATGTACAACCCTGGAAAAGGAACCCCTACACCTCCCGGCCATTTTGCTCCCCCTTCCTGTCCCTTTGAGGTGATTCAGCTAGACTTCATCCATATGGAGCGATGCAATAACCTGAAATACGTTTTAGTTGTGGTTTGCGCATTCTCCCGATGGATTGAAGCCTACCCTCTTAAGGACAATACAGCTCTGTCCACTGCGAAAATCCTACTGAAGGAATACTTTCCTCGGTATGGAATGCCACGGATTGTATGGTCTGATAACGGAAGTGAGTTTGTAGGGAGTGTAATGAAGAGTGTGTGTAAGGGCCTTGGAATTACTCAAAAATTCCATAGCGCCAATCATCCCCAGTCTGCAGGTTTGGTTGAAGGGTATAATGGCACCCTTAAACTCAAACTAGCGAAGATTCAGGCTACGACTGGTCTCTCGTGGCCTGACGCTTTACCTCTAGCCCTTTTGTCTACTAGGGCGACTGTACACTCCCGAGTAGGGCTTAGCCCATATGAAATAGTGTTCGGTCGTCCTGCGAATGTTTGGGGGGTCCCTAGACCGAGTGTGTTTTCTGATCTTGAATATCCAATGTTGATCGATTATCTTCATGATCTGACTGCTAAACTGAGGTTAATTCACCAACAGGTCTATGAAGCACTGCCTACGCAGACGGAGGGTCCAGGCCACCAGCTCCAGCCTGGAGACTGGGTGGTAACGCGGAACTTCGCACGCAAAAGAAACCTTGAGCCCCGTTTCACCGGACCCTACCAGGTCCTCCTTGCCACGAGAACTGCTGTCCGTTTGGAAGGCCGTAAGAATTGGGTGCATGCCACCCACACCAAAAAGGTACCTATACCTTTACCGGCGGACTCGTGGGTGAGGAAAGGCATTGCTTCATCTGAAACTGAAAAATTGCAGACCTTCGTACCTTTTAGCGACGCCCAACCTGTCGGAGAATCCTCAGTGCAGCAGAACGACATTGTTGAACATTTGTCACCACAAGACTCAAGATCTGAACAATTGACTGATCAACAGAACTCTGTTCCCTCATCGGATCCATTGTTTGACGAACAGACACGTCCTGGGAAAACCCGATACTTTTTGCGATCTAATACCAAGGACAAATAAAATTTGCTTTTGTTCCTCGACATTTACGTTACCCCATTGCTACGATCAGTCTAAACACTCGGATAACTGTGATTTTGTAAATATTGAGTTTTTTCCACATCTGTGTTTTTGCTTCCACAGCTGAGAGACTTTTGTATATATTTGTGAATAAGATACCTTGCATCCAGGTGTACCGTAGGGCCGCGCGTGTACTTCCTTCTGGTTAGTAGGTCTTGACACTAGGTCAAAGGCCGTCGATTCCTGGGAACTCCTGGGGATTGACTACTGCTACACAGAACGAAGTGCGTCAAGAAACGTTGCGGACGGTCTTAGGGGATGGCGTTTTCAAAGCTGATGGACTTGGAAGAAGCTCAGGCGCAAAGATTCAAACTCCAACAAATTACTCGCACCAAATGCTTTATGTTTCAGGTGTTCCTTCTGTTTCTAATTGTTTCCTCGTTATTGGCGGGTGGGGTGTATTATATGATACAATACTTCCTACCTTCTGCTGTACCTACTCCTACTTCTGAACCTAAATCTATCACCACTGTGTCCCCTCATTCCTTTCATATTCTACCCCAACACGAGCAGGCTAGACGTGCGGATTTCAGAAATAATTCCTTCATTCAACTCCTTCATCAGCATCAGTTGGTTGTAAACACTACCAATTGCTGGGTGTGTGGGTTAATGCCACATACCACGGACAAGGGAATTCCCTATTTGGTTCTGCCTTATAGTTCCCAGGGTTCAGCTCGAGCATTGCAAACAATGTTTCGAAGTGCACTAGATTCCTACCCCAATCGAGAGCCACGTCCTCCCCACTTTGGTCCTGGTCTGTACCATAAGCCTTTGGCCATAGCGATTGCGGACTTAGATAGGGATATCTACGAACCGTCGCTCATCCCGGACGAAGAGGTGCGAGCCTATAGGGATCTAAGTGAGGTTGAGTACAGTGCGCTTGTGGGTGAAAGACAGCTTAGAAGCTCGCCTCCGATATGGATCGTACCCCACCTTGGTAATTTCTGTCTACTAGGTCGTGGTCGAAGATCGAGAGCTCGTCTTGGAGAGAGCGCTTGCTCCGAGACTTATATCCTACCGATGCTCTCTTCCCCTGTGTTTCTGGCTGCCAAGGGTACATACTTCGTCTGTCATGATCGTGCGTATACGTGGTTGCCCCCTGACTTTGTGGGCTCATGTTACATCGCAAATCTGTTGCCTCCGACGTTTACCGTTGATGCAGATTATCACAAGACTAGAATTGTGAGGGGCGTGATTAGCGAAGAGGACACTGCCGGTCAAGAGGCAGGAGACTTTTTCAAGGGTTTCTTTCCGTTTTGGGGACCTATGGTCAATAGTAGGAACCTGAGACAGTTGACTCGAGTGGTGGAATCGACAGCTAATATCACTGCCAGTGCCCTTGGTAATATCACAGCAGAACTTCAGGCGGATAGGCTCATGACGTTACAAAACCGTATGGTTCTAGACGTTGTTTTAGCAGATCGAGGTGGAGTATGTAAGGTGATCCATTCGAGCTGCTGTATTTTCATTCCAGATAACGCTCCGACTGTCTATCAAGCCATTTCAAAGTTGCATAAAATCTCTGAGTCCATACACGTGGACGTAGGGGATTGGACGCTACTTGGGTGGTTTTGGGGCCTGATGTCGACTTGGGGTTGGAAGATTCTGATGATCATCGGAGTTGTTGTAGCGTTTCTGTTCACGTGTTGCCTTTGCGTGCAGTGTGGTCCTGCCTTATGTGGCCTCTGTGCTACGACGTGTATAAGACAGCCGCCTGTTACCAAAGGAGCTCAGATGGATAGAGTTATGTTGCAGCAACATCTAGATGGTCTGATGAATATTGAGTATGATTCTGACTAGTGCTTGCCTACATGAGGGCAAAAGGAGCGTCTGAGGTTCCGTGACAATCGTAAGTGATGTTTTCGACTCGCACGAATATGGTCGAGTCTGGTATCTATGAACCGCAAATGACGAGTTTAGTGGGTGTACGCAGTTTCGCTGTACTAACCTAAACCGTTCGTCTGTTTCGTGGGTTTATCTATCTGTACCCACGGGTTCCATCTTAGATACGGCATCCATTTTGTCTCTTGCCCTCAAGTAGCCAGTGAACGGACACTGTCCGCTTCGCGACCCTGGGAATACCCAAGACTCTTGCGGAAGACACGTTTCCTTTGAAAGTGTCTTTATGATGAGGGGGGGTGATACTGTAAGGCAGATGGCCCCGCTCGAGGCTCATCTTGCCGTGCCGGTCTATTGTCTTAGCCGTGCATCTCATTAGGCACGTCCCTTTGATGCCAGCAGCTCGTGTTTCCCGATACCACCCCTTTTACACCCTTTCCGATCTCCTCACTGTTTCTGTCTTCCTCTACACCTGTTCCTGTTCCTTCTTCGATCTGTTTACTACCGATTGGAATGTACTAATTGTGGGAAGATGGGTTTCTACAGTTGGGAACCACCAAATGTTTCCGTACTTATGTTCCGGGCCCTGAATACATGAAAGTAACCCCTTGTGGTTTTTACAATGGGAACCAAGTTGTAAACCTTTGTGTACCATGTTAACCTATGAGAGAAAACTGTATAAAAAGGAGCGACCCACAGTAGCGAATTGAATCAGACTCCACGAACTTACATGCTGTGTACTTCACGTGACTTCTGTGTTCCCTGCAGTAAATAAACCCCGAATCTTTGACGCCGAAGGAAGTGTCCCGTGTCTCTGTCATTTGTACGCCGGAACAGGTTACCCACGAAGGTTTCAGGTGTTGTCCCCTGGCACCGCTGGGTCTTAGAAAAACCCAGTCCTTCAGAGGAGCTGGTTATTTGATGCCGGACAGTGGACATTTGGATTACATGACGGATGTGAGGTTGTACACGTACATTTTCATCTCACAGTTTCCTGCTATGTCAGATGTGATTGGCCAGTTTCTAAGCACAAGTGGACCCAGTTGTGTCCTTTGTTCTGCAGTGTAAGTGTTGCACTTTGTACCACATTGTCGTCAATGTGGATGTGCTTTTATTGCTATATGTGTGTGCTGCGTTGTGGGAGAGTCACCCCTGCAGCTGTGATTTTGCTGCCCCTTATCCCTTTGAGGCGGTGTGCCTTTGACTTTGTGCTTTTTTACGGTGCTGAGATTTTGGCGAATTGGGTCATTTGTACTCTTGAACGGTTTTTGTACTCTTGTGTATTGTTTGTCTGCAGATGTATTGTTGGCGTCAGGAGTTGTTTATAAACATGGATGTGTCAGAGTGTGACCTGCACCTTTCTGAATGTGGTCTACACTCAGCCACCTAAATGTTGTGGCACTATGATTGTACTGTAGCCATGCTGATCATCATGTAGTGTCACTTGCATTGTCAGTGTGGCTCACAAATTCGCATTTTTGCAGTGTTGCGAACGTGTGCATGTGTTGGTTGTGAGATTGGTGATGTGTGGGGTGGGACCCCTTTGAGCACATGGTGTACGGGGGCCTACTTGGTGTTTGTATGTGTGCTGCAGTGTGCCACGGGGATCAAGGACATGATCTAGGGTCATTTTGGGTGTGCAGTTTGCTACACATGATTGTGCATGTGTGCCATTGTGCCCATCTCACCTCGTCCCACCTCCTTGCATCTTCTCCACATTGATGACTGTGGCCACCATTTCCTCCATCTCCTCCTGTGGCGCTAGACACCCACCTCCAGTCGCCGTGACTGCAGCAGTTTTCTGCTTGGTTTGGCTGTTCACACCATGCCAGCGCCTCTTGGCCTCCTCAACACTCCGACTGCATTCACCTTGTTCACGATGGACTGGCAGGTTTCCGTTTGTGTTGCCAATGACACAGTGGAGGTGAAGAACAGTTGTTGTCAGTGTTCTATCACCTATGTGACGAATATCCGGTTTTCCTGCGGACAGAACCCTGTCTTCCTCTTCCTCTTCTCCTTGGCCTTCCCCGTCCCGAGGTTCATTGCTGGTGGTCTGTGGGGCTTGTGCGGTTCGCGTTGGCCTCTAGACTCGGTCCGGATGCATCTATGGTGCTAGGCAGTTTATTTTTTTCCCCCTTTTTTCTGTTCTACTTTTATGGTGCATTTTCACGCCTGACGCGTGGGATTTGCAGGCCTGTTGCTGCTTATGACTGATTTTTGTATTGCCATTGGCCTCATCGCTACTATTTTCGCGTTTGTGTTTTGCATTTTTTCATCATTGCGTTAACTTTAACAACGTTAACACTGCGTTATTTTCCCACAATAGACTGTGATGTGAAGAGTTGAGTTAAGCTAATTTGCGATAATTATCAGACATTCTTGAGAATATTCCCCTCTGGACATAAACCCTTGGTGATGTCTCAGATGAGCCTGTGAAGAACATCATGGACCCACACATCCATTCACACAGGCAATTTCTGTCCTGATTCCCGATTAACCAACCTGCTGTGTCACTGTATAGCTTAAGAAACAATGCATGTCCCTCCCATTCTGATGTGCAGCTAGTGAAACGTGAAAAATAGGCTATACACTCCTTTTCCCGGGAGTCACCATGTCAGGCAGTGTACGACACAACCCCACACTCTCAGGCACATACTGCAGAAGATCAATTTCATGTGTGCACTCCCTGCACTCTTTCTTCCACGCTGAAACACTTACCATGAAATCTGGAGCACCTTATAGCCTCTCATACTGTGTGAGCACCTCGTCTACCAGGACCACCAGCTCCTCGGTGGTGAAGGGACGGGCCCTGATCTTCTCAGTCCTCGACATAACTGGGTCCAAGAGACAAAAGCAGCTGCAGTTGGTGGCGAGGGGTGTCAGGCAGCAGGTTCTGGAGACAGGAGCAGCAGCAGTTGGTGGTGAGCGGTGTCAGGCAGCAGGCTCTGGAGACAGGAGCAACAGCAGTTGTTGGTGAGGGGTGTCAGGCAGCAGGCTCTGGAGACAGCGGCAGCAGCAGTTGGTGGTGAGGGGTGTCAGGCAGCAGGCTCTGGAAGCAGTGGAAATGTGAGGCTCTCTCCCACACATATATAGCCCCCTGGGGTAGTTTCAGTGGTTCTAAGCTGCTGCAATTGGTGTTCCAGGTCAACTTTTTTTAAATGCATCCAATGACCAGCTCCACGGTGGCAGAGCACGCCTACCGCGATTTTCAAAATTGCATAGGCTACTGCGATTGCGGTTCCCATTGGCTGTAAGGGCTTGGGCATTGGCGGTGACACACCACAGGGCCAGGCGGTCACTCCCGCTTTCATGCATCTTTCAATTGCATCCAATGACCGGCTCCCCGGTGGCGGAGCGCGCCTACCGCAATTTTCAAAATTTTATTAGGCTACTGTGATTGCGGTTCCCATTGGCTGTAAGGGCTTGGGCATTGGTGGTGACAAAACGCAGGGGCCTGGCAGTCGCTACCGCAATATGGGTGCTATACATTGTTAAGAATGACCGTGATTTCGGTGGCGGAGCATGCCAACCGCCATTGCAACATGAGTATATATCACTACCGCAAGTGTGGCTTTGCATTGGCTGTGACACACAGCTGGGGCCAGGTGGTCGCTACTGCGATATGGGTGCCATACATTGCTAAGAATGACTGTGATTTGGGTGGCGGAGCATGCCAACTGCCATTTGACCATGAGTATATATCTATCACTACCGCAAGTGTGGCTTTGGGATTAGTTGTGACACACTGCTGGGGCCAGGCTGTTGCTACCGCAATATGGGTGCCACACATTACTAATAATGACTGTGATTTGCGTGGCGGAGCATGCCAACCGCCATTTGACCATGAGTATACATCTATCACTACCGTGAGTGTGGCTTTGGCATTGGCAGTGACACACTGCTGGTGCCAGGTGGTTGCTACTGCAATATGGGTGCCATACATTGCTAAGAATTACCATGATTTGGGTGGCGGAGCACTTTGACAGCACCTATGGACACATCATGCTGTGTCAATGGTCAATGGGCAGTTCTCAACAGTGCACAGTGCCACATGATTAATGGCACAGGATTGTGCACACAATGCCAATGTAAAATTTACCACACTGCTGACTACACATGCCATATTTGTGTACACAATTGTAAACATTGGCATATACTCCCTCACAACACTGGTGATATTGTTGGGAAAGTACACAGAACAGTGTTGTGAGGGACTCTCCAACGGTTACACATGTCAATGTGTGACAGGGAAGAGCAACTCACAGTGATGAATGTCTGACTACCCATTGTGCATATGTCACTGTCTACTTTGCTTGGCTCATGCACATACTTGTTATTAACGCACAGACTGTGCTCATTGTGTTGTTGATGTGTGCCCTGTTCTACTAACGTAAGAAGCTGGGGCCGGAACAGTAGGTAGAAGACAGTATTGTTGCAGTTTTGAACATATGCTGTATTAACTACTCTCAGGGCTGCTCATGCAAGATGTGGCCAGATCCCATTGGGCATTCACATAGTCATATATTGTTTTTGAGATACTCGCTGTGTGAAAAGTGGACAAGTGCACGACTAGTGTAGATGAAGGTATCCCTACATGTAAGTTGTGCTGTAAGCTGAACTGTGATGACAGTCATTGTTGGCATTGTGTCATTCAAAACTTAAGATGTTGGACACATATCATGGTGGATTGCATTGACATGTGTCCCCTCTCATCGCACCTAGGAGGCAACCAAATGTGCATCATCCTTTCACAGTGCTGGCAGACATGGAGGATGAGGAGGTCATACGGAAATTCTGTCTGAATCGACCCACCCTACAAGACCTATGTGCTCTGTTAGAGCCCCACCTGCAGCCTCGCAGAACATATCCGACTGCTTTCACGCCAATGTTTAAGGTGATGGCGGCCCTGTATTTTTTTGCTACTGGATCATTTCAGTACACTGTGCCCAGGTCAGGTCAGGTAGGATGTCGCAACCTATGGTCAGCATGGTGCTACGTCATGTCCTGTCCGTTACGATGACCAACAAGGATGGATACATCCATTTCCCCAGGAGGCATGAATTGGCGGCTGTGAAGGCAGATTTTTATGCCCTTGGGCACATCCCCAATGTTGTTGGTGCCATTGACTGCACGCATGTTGGCCTAGTTCAACCAAAGGTATTTGAGCACATCTACAGGAACAGGAAACATTTCTATTCCATCAATGTGCAAGTGGTGGGCCAGGCGGATATGATCATCTCCCACGTCTGAGACAAATTTCCTGGCTCGGCCCATGACTCGTACATCATGCATAACAGCATTGTGCCACAGCTGATGGTTAATCTACATCCGGAGCATGCATGGATTGTGAGTGAGTACGCAGAATCAAGTTGCATGCTGTGTGTGTGACATGCTGTCCTCTCTCACAGTTATATTATAAAGTTGTTCTGTGGAACTCACTCCTAGGTGGCTCTGCATATCCCAACCATCCTTGGTTGCTGAGCCCACTGAGGAATCCCAGGACCCCAAGTGATGTCCGTTACAATGATGTCCATGGGATGACACGTTGTGTGGTAGCGCGTACTTTTGGTCTCCTGAAATCCTGAGTTCGCTGCCTGGACAAGACCGGAGGTGCACTGATGTACTCACCCAAAAAGGTGTGTCAGATTGTAGTTGCATGCTGCATGCCCCACAACCTGGCCTTGCGCAAGGAGATCTCCCTGCTCCTGGACGCTGATGAGCAGCCGAGGCCCCCACCTGCAAACCAACCCATGTCCAGTGACGAGGATAGTGGAGAGGAGGAAGGTGTTGACCTGCGTCAACAGCTCATCAACCGCTACTTCACTTGAAGGTGAGTGACAATGTACAACGGGCCCTTGTCTGCTGATGTCGTTATTGGTGAAAAGGTCTGTGTGGGCTTTGTGACTGCAGCCTGTTGGTGACTCAGTGCTGGCTGCCAATGTTTTTGGGGCAGGGTAGTTATGCACAGCTACAGGATGTCTATGTCGGTACTGTTGCTCATTGTAATGTCTGCAGATTGGAGTACCTTGATGGCATTTGTTGTGTGATGGCTGTGATGCCACCACCTGACTAGTAAATGTTTTTCTGTTGTGCTTTCCTTGGTCTCTTCAGACTCTCCTTGCCTACAAACAATCTGTGCTTGTGGTACATTTTGACGCATTGTGAGAATAGACTTATAGATGCGGTCGTGCACTGCTTAATTATGACTTATCCGTTGAGAAAATTGTTTGCTGTGGTCCTAGGGATTACTCCCCACCGGGAGTGTAAATGCTTAAGCCTATGGGTTGCAGTCCTACTTCATGTAGTGCTGTCTCCTTAGGGCACTAGGTTTGCTGCATGAGCAGCTCCAATGTCTTCTAAAAAACGTTACTTCACTCGTTTTGTCCAATGTTAAACATAGGTGTCTGTATTCGTTCAGTTCATTTCAGATGTTTAAATCACATCAATAATACATGAATTCATTAGGATTCTCGATGTTTTCATACATCCATATTTAAATGATTTTCCTTATTTATATCCAATGCATTTCGGCGTGAAACGCCTTCTTCAGGGATATTTCTATAAACATAAACATATCAAAAAAATACTTTAATTCATTGTTTCAGGGGGTAACCTTCTAGACATAATTCTACCCTCATGCTCTATTTCAATGTACATTAGTGTTACTCCTTCCATTAACTCATACTTTTACATAATTCTGCTGATAACTCTGTATGTTATATCTCCTGGTTCCTACCTCTCGGTTCATTTACTATGCACTCTAGTCAATTTGAGACTGTGGACGTGTTATATGATACTGTTGTTGCCTCGCGTGTGGTAGATTCTCGTGTTTGTTTGTTCTATAAACTAATGTTATGGCGAGTATCTAAGTCGTTTCTCCCGTTTGCTCTAAATGTCACGGGTTTGCGGTGTCCAACTGTTCAATGTTATGGTTAAGGGAAACGCCTGACTATGTGTGTGCTCTTGCTGCTGCTAAATGCTTATAACGGGTGTTTTTGTTTGCTTCCGCGTCATGCTGGAGGTCTGTCTTCTGTTAAAACACCTTTGTACTTTTATTGCAGCTAACTTCTGTTTACCTTTCTTAAATCCTCTGTGAGACTCACCTCATAATAGTGTTGGGACTATATCCAATGATTAAAGAGCGCCGCGGTTCCATCCCCATTAACCGCTGCTCGCCACTATTAAATGTTCCTAATGTCTTACAGCGTTATGTGCTCGTACTGCTTCTGCGACCCTCCTCGCCGATGTTGTTCGTTCAATGTGTGTAGAGTACCTGTGCGCGTGCGCGTGATTCCTTCTCCCCTGTTAAAGGAGAAGCGCTCTTAAATTACTGTTAAATAAAACTTTATTGAGCTACCTTATCCTCGTATGTGGCTGTATGTTAGTTATTGATGTTTGAATCTACTGGGATATATTGCTATACTTATGTATGAGTGTTAATAGTAAGCTTTCAACGCTATTGTGTAGGTGGTGCTTCTCAATGCCTGAACGTGTCCATGATTAGTGCTACTGATTTGAATATGAATAATTCTACTGACCCAGAATTACAATTCTTTTAAAGGTAACATGTAAATTCTGTCCTTTCATTTAAGCCGTGTGGCTTCAATGCACTTAAAAAATATATCCAATGATTTTCCCGTTTCAAAAGGTTCTTCCTGTTGTCAGTGCCTTCTTTTTTTTGAACGACTTCCATAATGCATGCTTTAAGTTGGCTAATATGATGTTTGGCCTCTAAAAAGTGGGTTGTTACTACAGATTTCATCATCTTCGTTCTGATGTTACTCTTATGTTCGTTCAATCTAATTTTCAATTTTCTTTCTGTTTGACCCACGCAGATTGAGCCACATGGGCACTTCAGCATATAAATCACGTTCATAATATCACATGTCGCATTTACTTTTAGTTGTATTTTGTGTTCTTTCATTGGATGGGTAATTTGATTGCCCTTTATGATGTTGTGGCAATTACTACAGTTCATGCATAGTACAGTGCCTTTGTGCGTTGTAGTTCTTTGTTTCTCCACTGTTTGTTTTAAAATTTCTCCCAGATTTTTAGCTCTTGTGTGTGCGAACAATGGCTCTGTGGTAAATATATTGTTAAAGTCCGCATCCATTTTAAGTATGGTCCAATGTCTTTTTATGATGGCTTTAAACTGTGTGCTCATATTCGAATATTTGCTGACGCATGTGATCCTTTTTTCTGTCTTGCGTGGCTTAGATTTCAGGAGTTGTTCTCTGGTTTTGTCTTTGCTTCTGCTTATGGCCTGTTGGAGAATTTGTTCTGGATATCCTCTGTTTTTAAAACGGTGTGTCATTTAAACTGACACGTAAGACATTTCTTCGATAATGTTGTCACTGAAGTTAGTCAAAAAACTGAAGATCCACTGAAAGGTCTAAAAACACCAAGCACATACATGGCACCCATCAGCCACAAGACAATCGATTTGTTTGAACAGCTATGCAAACAGGATATAACAAGATTGAATTTCAGAAAAAGAAGTAAATTCACTAATATGACGGCAAAAGAATTTGGAGCTCTTACTTCAATAGCACAGAATGAACAAATAATTTGTCAGAAAGTGGACAAAGGGGAGCACTCGTAATTTTGAATAAAAACTATTACGAATCGCAAGTTAGCACACATCTGCAGGATGAGAACACATATATGCAACTTGACTTCTACCCCACTAATAAAATCAAAAAAACCCTGCGACAGATCCTACAAAAGGCAGTTGAACAAGGAACTATTAACGAAAAGGTCAAAAAATATCTCACCCCAGAAAATCCAGTTAGCCCTAGTTTCTACATGGTACCCAAGGTACACAAAAACCTCAACAGGCCACCTTGTCGCCCTATTGTTTTCACGAAATAAAGTTTACATGAAACAGTCGGAAAATATCTGGACAGATATTTACAGCCACTAGTCACCAATACTAGATCCTACATAAAGGACACCACTGACTTTTTGAAAAAACTCATGGCCATAAAATCGATACAAGATCAAACTATAGTAATGGCAACCGTAGATGTAAAAGCTGTTTACACATCTATACCACACCGGCAAGGCCTGGAAGCATTGGAAAAAGCATTACTTAACAGCGAATATGCAGAGGATCTAAACATCTTATTAATGAACTATTGGAGTTTACACTTATGCACAGTTATTTTACACACACCGGGAAGTGGTACCTAAACAAGAGCGGAACCTCAATGGGTAATTGTGCGGCCCCAACATATGCAACCCTGTTCATGACGAACTTTGAGGAAGAAAACATCTACAACCAGGAAGAATGGAAGAGCTGCATAGAAATGTACATCACGTTTATAGACGACATATTCATTATGTGGAAGGGCACAAAGGAAACATTGCAGAAACATATTGAAAGACTGAACACTATCGACGATAGAATACAGTTCACGTGGGAGATCCATGAAGAACAGATTCACTTTTTGGACGTGGAAGTCACAAGGACATTAGTGAGAAGCACCACCTACACAATATCGTTGAAAGCTTACTATTAACACTCACACATAACTATAGCAATATATCCCAGTAGATTCAAACAGCAATAACTAACATACAGCCACATACGAGGATAAAGAAGATCAATAAAGAAGAGTGCTTCTCCTTTAACAGGGGAGAAGGAATCACGCGCATGCGTACAAGTACTCTACACACATTGAACGAACAACCTCTGCGAGGACGGTCGCAGAAGCAGTGCGAGCACATAACGCGGTAAGACATTAGGAACATTTAATAGTGGCGCGCAGCGGTTAATGGGGATGGAACAGCGGAGCTCTTTAATCTTTGGATATAGTCCCAACACTATTATGAGGGGAGTCTCACAGAGGATTTAAGAAAGGTAAACAGCAGTTAGCTGCAGTAAAAGTACAAAGGTGTTTTAACAGTAGACAGAACTCCAGCATGATGCTGAAGCAAACAAAAACACCCGTTATAAGCATTTAGCAGCAGCAAGAGCACACACATAGTCAGGCGTTTCTCTTAACCATAACATTGAACGGTTGGACACCGCGAACCTGTGACAATTAGAGCAAACGGGAGAAACGACTTAGATACTCGCCATAACATTAGTTCATAGAACAAACAAACACGAGAATATACCACACGCGAGGCAACAACGGTATCATATAACACGTACACAGTCTTAAATAGACTAGAGTGCGTAGTAAATGAACCGAGAGGTAGGAACCAGGAGATATAACATACAGAGTTTTCAGCAGAATTATGTAAAAGTATGAGTTAAGGGAAGGAGTACCACTAATGTACATTGAAATAGAGCATGAGGGTAGAATTATGTCTAGAAGGTTACCCCCTGAAACAGTGAATTAATGTATTTGTTTGATATGTTTATGTTTATAGAAATATCCCTGATAAAGGCGTTTCACGCCGAAATGCATTGGATATAAATAAGGAAAATCATTTAAATACGGATGTATGAAAACATCGAGAATCCTAATGAATTCATGTTTTATTGATGTGACTCAAACATCTGAAATGAATGAACGAATAAAGACACCTATGTTTAACATTGGACAAAACGAGTGAAGTAACATTTTTTAGAAGACATTGGAGCTGCTCATGTAGCTAACCTAGTGCCCTAAGGAGACAGCACTACATGAAGTAGGACTGCAACCCATAGGCTTAAGCATTTACACTCCCGGTGGGGAGTGATCCCTAGGAGCACAGCAAACAATTCTCTCAACGGATAAGTCATAATTAAGCAGTGCACGACCGCATCTATAAGTCTTGAAGCATTTTACCCAACAAAGGATCGTAGCACGCCAATACAAACAACATGCAGTATGATGAAATAACACACCTTACAGAAAGCAAGGCAGAGACTTTCGCATATACAGAAGAAGCTTGTCCACGAATTTACTCGCTGTTTCAGGAGGAACCAACAGAACATACCTTTACTAAAAACTAAGAACAACAAATCAGACAACTCTTATACCTCACCAGAAAAGAAATCAATCAGTGCCTGCACGCTAGTACTATGATCCGCTACCATAAAGCCCAGAGGATTCCAAGGGGCCTTCGCATATCCCTAAAACGTCATTATGCAAAAACTCTAAACAATTGACAGAAAAGTGGTTTGCGATACTAAACAAATGCAGTTTGTATTTAATCCTTCTGATCATAGAAGAATTGTCTCAAATATTGTAGGATTTAAAAATGGACATAGACTAAACCAAACAAGAACTGGACAAACTAGTAACACCCGAAGAAATGACAAAAATATTGTGGGCATAAACAACCAACTATCAAACACACACACGAGAAGTAAATGAGAGAAAGATTAGAAAGCATAGGAGAGATACCTTGGATTATAAGGTAGAAGAGGTATACGCCTGGGCAGAGGTGTACGCTAGACGTAGACAAACCAAAACCTATACATCACAGACAGACACGTCATAACAGACAGTGAAAGAACATCCACAGAGAGACCACCACAACCCAGAAGCACTCATACAAAGGAAATGGCAGGCACATCAACCGTAGGACCTTTTTTAGAAAGAGGCCACACTGAAAGGGAAGACCCCGGAGGGGACAAGGGAAAAGAAAGAGAGAGGGAACCGCCTCAGACGAGAAATGTGAAAGCCAAAAAGGACAAAACCAAGAAACCACCAACATAGAAGAAGAACAGGAGAATCTGGTTTTAAACATTTCAAACTATCAACTAAATCAAACACAATTGAGAACCCTACAGAAAGGACCATCATATGTCCCAACAGCTCACACTAACCAGTTGGAATTAGAAGTGAGTCTATTTAAACTGAAACGTAAGATTAGATTAAGACATTTCTTAGATAATGTTGTCACTGAAGTTAGTCAAAAAACTGAAGATCCACTGAAAGGTCTCAAAACACCAAGCACATACACGGTACCCATCAGCCACAAGACAATCGATTTGTTTGAACAGCTATGCAAACAGGATATAACAAGATTGAATTTCAGAAAAAGTATTAAATTCACTAATATGACGGCGAAAGAATTTGGAGCTCTTATTTCAATAGCACAGAATGAACAAATAATTTGTCAGAAAGTGGACAGAGGGGGAGCACTCTTAATTTTGAATAAGAACTATTATGAATCACAAGTTAGCACACATCTGCAGGATGAGAACTAACCCTGGGTGAAGAACTACGCTCCGTTCGCGGAGTTTGCGGAGTTTCGGCAACTCCGCGCTCCGCGGAGAACGCGAAGTTGTCGAATACTCCGCAAACTGCTGCGTAGCGTAGTTCTCGCGCGCTCAATAGCATTTTCGCGTGCGCGAGGATGCTTGTCGGTAAGATCGAGTTGCCGAACATGCAGAAACTGCAATCTGGCACAGAATAACTCGCGAACACGTTAGTAGTGACCGGAAATAAGGAGACGCGAGCGGGCGGGACAAACCTCATGGGTAACTTCGCGTGCTACACATCCAGAGCATGCAGGCAATCAATCAATCAATCAATCAGGATATTTGTATAGCGCGCTACTCACCCAGAGGGTCTCAAGGCGCTTGGGGGTGGGGGGTCCGCTACTGCTCGAACAGCCATGTCTTGAGTTGCTTCCTGAAGCAGAGGTGGTCTTGGGTCAGGCGGAGGTGGATGGGGAGGGAGTTCCAAGTCTTGGCTGCCAGGTAGGAGAAGGATCTTCCTCCCATGGTGGATCTTCGGATGCGTGGCACGGCGGCGAGGGCGTGGCTGGTCGATCGTAGCTGGCGGGTGGGAGTGTAGAAGGTCAGGCGGTTGTTGAGGTACCTGGGGCCCAGGTCGTGGAGGGCCTTGTGTGCGTGGGTGAGGAGTTGGAACGTGATTCTCTTGCTGACGGGGAGCCAGTGAAGGTCTCTCAGGTGTCGGGAGATGTGGCTGTGTCGGGGGATGTCCAAGATGAGTCGTGCTGAGGCGTTCTGGATGTGTTCAAGTCTTTTCTCGAGTTTGGCTGTGGTTCCGGTATAGAGGGTGTTTCCGTAGTCCAGTCGGATGGTGACGAGTGCCTGTGTGACCGTCTTCCTGGTTTCGGTGGCGAGCCATCGGAAGATCTTTCGGAGCATGCGTAGGATGTTGAAGCATGATGATGAGACGGCGTTGGCTTGTCTGGTCATCGAGAGGGAGGAGTCCAGGATGAAGCCCAGGTTGCGTGCGTGGTCCGTTGGTTTGGGTGCGCTGCCAAGGGCAGGGGGCCACCAGGAGTCGTCCCAGGCGGAGGGTGATGATCCAAGGATGAGGACTTCCGTCTTGTCTGAGTTCAGTTTCAGGCGGCTGTTCCTCATCCACTCGACTACATCTTTCATCCCTTCGTGTAGGTTGGTTCTGGCGGTTCCTGGGTCGTTGGTGAGGGAGAGGATCAGCTGGGTGTCGTCGGCGTAGGAGATGATGTTGAGGTTGTGTTGGCGTACGATGGCTGTGAGGGGGCTCATGTAGACATTGAAGAGGGTGGGGCTGAGTGATGATCCTTGTGGTACACCGCATATGACTTCGGTGGCCTTGGATCTGTACGGGGGAGGCGTACTCTCTGGGTTCTTCCGGTGAGGAACGAGATGATCCACTCCAGTGCCTTCTCTTGGATTCCGATGTTGCTGAGGCGCTGCACTAGGGTGCGGTGGCAGACCGTATCGAATGCTGCGGAGAGGTCCAGGAGGATGAGGGCCGCTGTTTCCCAGTTGTCGAGCAGGGCTTGGATGTCGTCAGTGGCTGCGATGAGGGCGGTCTTGGTGCTGTGGTTGGCGCGTAAGCCGGACTGCGAGAGGTCGAGGCTGGTTGGGTGAACGCAATTGGTGATCCACTGTGTGAGGTTGTTGGCTGCTTGGTTGGGGTCCGTTGAGCTGGCGGGAGGGTTCTGGCTCAGTGAAGTGGTGAGCTGGTCGGTGGTCATCTTGTTCCATTTCCTGCGGGGAACCTGTTGCGGGTGGTGGTGAGTCGTGGTCTTTCTGAAGCTGAAGTGGACGCAGCTGTGGTCTGTCCAGTGGAGTCCGGTGGAGTGGCTGAAGGAGATGTACTTGCTGGAGGAGAAGACTGGGTCAAGCGTGTGTCCGGCGTAGTGGGTGGGGGTGTTCACCAGTTGCATGAGTCCGAGGTTGGCGAGGTTGTCCAGCAGGGTGGTGGTGGTGTTGTCGTTGTTGTTCTCCAGGTGGAAGTTGAGGTCCCCTAGGAGGATGTAGTCAGCGGAGGCGAGGGCGTGCGGGCTGATGAAGTCTGCAATGTCTTCGCTGAATTGTGTGTGAGGTCCTGGGGGTCTGTAGATGAGGGTGCCTCTGAGTGTGGTCTTGGGGTCGGTGTGTATCTGGAAGTGAAGATGTTAAGCGGCTGTGAGGGTGTCGTCTGAGTTGGTCAATCAATCAATCAGTGACACTTATAAAGCGCGCTACATACCCGTAGGGTCTCAAGGCGCTGGGGGGGGGGGGGGTGCCGCTACTGCTCGAACAGCCAGGTCTTCAGCTTCTTCCTGAAGGAGAGGGGGTCTTGGGTCAGGCGCAGGTCGGTCGGGAGGGAGTTCCAGGTCTTGGCGGCCAGGTAGGAGAAGGACCTTCCTCCTGTAGTCGCTCTTCGGATGCGGGGGACGGCGGCGAGGGCGTGGTTGGCTGATCGGAGGTGGCGTTTGGAAGCGTAGAAGTTTACTCGGCTGTTGAGGTAGCTCGGGCCTTGGTCGTGTAGGGCTTTGTGTGCGTGGGTGAGGAGGCGGAAGGTGATTCTTTTGTTGACGGGGAGCCAGTGAAGGTCTCTCAGATGTCCGGAGATGTGGCTGGTTCGTGGGATGTCGAGGATGAGTCTGGCTGAGGCGTTCTGGATCCGCTGGAGTCTCTTCTGGAGCTTGGCGGTGGTACCGGCGTAGAGGGCGTTGCCGTAGTCCAGTCGGCTGGTGACGAGGGCCTGGGGGACGGTCTTCCTGGTCTCGGTGGGGATCCACCAGAAGATCTTCTGTAGCATGCGTAGGATGTTGAAGCACACCGAGGAGACGTTGTTGACTTGCCTGGTCATGGAGAGGGAGGGGTCCAGGATGAAGCCCAGGTTGCGTGCATGGTCTGTCGGTTTGGGTGCGGTGCCCAGGGCGGGAGGCCACCAGGAGTCGTCCCAGGCGGAGGGAGAGGAGCCCAGGATGAGGACCTCCGTCTTGTCCGAGTTCAGTTTCAGGCGGCTGGTCGTCATCCACTCGGCTACCTCTTTCATCCCTTCGTGCAGGTTGGCTCTGGCGGCGGCGGAGTCGTTGGTCAGGGAGAGGATCAGCTGGGTGTCGTCGGCGTAGGAGATTATGCTGAGGTTGTGTTTGCGTACGATGGCCGCGAGGGGGCTCATGTAGACGTTGAAGAGGGTGGGGCTCAGAGATGATCCTTGGGGGACGCCGCAGATGACTTCGGAGGCCTCTGACTTGTACGGTGGTAGGCGGACTCTCTGTGTTCTTCCGTCGAGGAAGGAGATGATCCATTCCAGCGCCTTGTCCTGGATTCCGATGTTGCTGAGGCGCTGTACTAGGGTGCGGTGGCAGACCGTGTCGAATGCCGCGGAGAGGTCTAGGAGGATGAGGGCCGCTGTTTCTCCATTGTCCATCAGGGCTCGGATGTCATCGGTGGCGGCGATGAGGGCGGTCTCGGTGCTGTGGTTGGCTCGGAAGCCGGACTGTGAGGGGTCGAGGGATCCGTTCGTCTCGAGGAAAGCGGCCATCTGCTTGTTGACGGTCTTCTCGATGACTTTGGCTGGAAACGGGAGGAGCGAGATGGGGCGGTAATTCTTGAGGTCGGTGGGGTCCGCTGTTGGTTTCTTGAGTAGAGCGCTGAGTTCGGCGTGTTTCCAGCTCTCAGGGAAGATGGTGGTGTCGAAGGATGTGTTGATGATGTCTCGCAGGTGGGGTGCGATGACAGCGTTGGCCTTGTTGAAGACGTGGTGAGGGCAGGGGTCGGTCGGTGATCCGGAGTGGATGGAGTTCATCGTGCGGATGGTGTCTTCGGTGCTGATCGGGGTCCAGGCGTGGAGGGTGGTGGTGGGGGGTGGTTGCTCGGTCATGGTGTGCGTTGGTTGGTTGTTGAAGCTGTTGTGTATGTCCGCGATCTTGTTGTGGAAGTATGAAGCGAGGGAGTTGCAGAGGTCTTGCGATGGGGTGATGTCGTTGTTTCCTGCGCTGGGGTTGGAAAGCTCTTTCACGATGTTCGTCGTGATGCGGATGGTGTTCTTGTGGACGATGGCGATGCCTCCTCCTGTCTCGTTGACGCAGTCTCTCCGGGTGATCTTGTATCCGTCCGGGATGGCGAGGGCGATGTCAGGCGCTGAGGAGGCGTTCATCCATGTTTCCGTGAGGAAGGCGACGTCTGGAGATGTGGTGTCAAGCAGGTTTCAGAGTTCCACGGCGCTCCCGAAGATGAAAAATGGCTTGCGAACGGGTCAAGCAAGCTACTACGCATGCTCGCGGAGCTATGCGTAGTTCGCGGAGTGCAAGTGCGTCTTCGCGTAGCTCCGCGGAGTGCGGCTCCGCGAACTACGCCCAGGGTTAATGAGAACACATATATGCAACTTGACTTCAACCCCACTAATGAAATCAAAAATACCCTGCAACAGATCCTACAAAAGGCAGTTGAACAAGTAACTATTAACGAAATGTCAAAAAATATCTCACCCCAGAAAATCCAGTTAGCCCTAGTTTCTACATGGTACCCAAGGTACATAAAAACCTCAACAGGCCACCTTGTCGCACTATTGTTTCCACAAAAAAAAGTTTACATGAACGAGTCGGAAAATATCTGGACAGATATTTACAGCCACTAGTCACCAATACTAGATCCTACATAAAGGACACCACTGACTTTTTGAACAAACTCATGGCCATAAAATCGATACAAGATCAAACCATAGTAATGGCAACCGTAGATGTAAAACCTCTTTACACATCTATACCACACCGGCAAGGCCTAGAAGCAGTGGAAAAAGCTTTACTTAACAACGAATATGCAGAGGATCTAAAAATATTTTTAATGGAACTAATAGAGTTTACACTTATGCACAGTTATTTTACACACACCGGGAAGTGGTACCTACAAAAGAGCGGAACCTCTATGGGTAATTATGCGGCCCCAAGATATGCAGACCTGTTCATGACGAACTTTGAGGAAGAAAACAACTCCTGAAATCTAAGCCACGCAAGAGAGAAAAAAGGATCACATGCGTCAGCAAATATTCGAATATGAGCACACAGTTTAAAGCCATCATAAAAAGACATTGGACCATACTTAAAATGGATCCAGACTTTAACAATATATTTACCACAGAGCCATTGTTCGCACACACAAGAGCTAAAAATCTGGGAGAAATTTTAAAACAACCAGTGGAAAAACAAAGACCTACAATGTACAAAGGCACTGTACCATGTATGAACTGTAGTAATTGCCACAACATCATAATGGGCAATCAAATTACCCATCCAATGAAAGGACACAAAATACAACTAAAAGTAAATGCGACATTCTGGAAGTCGTTAAAAAAAAAGAAGGCACTGACAACAGAAAGAACCTTTTGAAACGGAATATCATTGGATATATTTTTTAAGTGCATTGAAGCCACACGTCTTAAATGAAAGGACACGATTTACATGTTACCTTTAAAAGAATTGTAATATTCTGGGTCAGTAGAATTATTCATATGCAAATCAGTAGCACTAATCATGGACACGTTCAGGCAGTGAGTAGCACTACCTACATAATAGCGTTGAAAGCTTACTATTAACACTCACACATAACTATAGCAATATATCCCAGTAGATTCAAACAGCAATAACTAACATACTGCACATTCGAGGATAAAGTAGCTCAATAATGGAAAGGGGCGACCACTCGGTCCCCCCGAACGTATGGCGGAGTACCACGATCCCCCCGGGAAGCCATCTTGGGCGGGAGGCGAGTCTCGGCTGGTATGCCCGAAGCGGCGTAGCCGGGGCGCGCCTTTTCCCGCCCTAGTGTGGGTTGGCCCAGACACTGACGCGGCTGGCCACGCCCTTGGGGCAGGCAGGGGCGGGTTTACGCCCGCCCTGAAGACGGATAAAAGGAGAAGCAAGATCAGAAGGCATCCTCTTGTTCCTGTGCTCTGAAGCTGCACCTCCTCGCTGCACGTGAGCTCGAGACGGAACGAAGAGCCAATTTTGAGCGTTGTAATCGTTCTTGTTTGTTTTTCAGATACTCAGTTGGAGAATGCCGAAGAAGGCGGGAAAGCGCATGACTACTGACCAGATGCTGCGCGTTCTCATGAAAGAGGTGACCGACCTAAAGAGGCGGATGGATAAGGACGAGGAAGGGGGGCCGAAACGCCCTTTGGCGGGAGCAGCCCCGGGAGGAAAAGACAAGAGGCCCAGGAGGGGAGCAGCTGGAGGAGACAACCCGGGTCCCAATACCCCGCTCGAGGCTCCCACTCCCGTGCCGGAGGAAGGGAATCCGATTCCCGTTGTGGTCACCCCCGTGTCCGGGGAAGATATGCCGCCCGAGCTGGCGGCACAATTAGCAGCGTGGTTGGGAAAAGGTAGCAAGGGCGCCACGGCTGTCGACGCACAAGAGCTGATGAAGCAATTGCGTGAGTCACGGGAAGCAGCGAAGGTGTCCACACCGGCTGCCACAGTAGAGAAGCCGCAGGGGACGGGTTCGGTAGCAGAGGCAGCGTCCGGTGCAGGTAAGCGGCCATTACCGATCGCGAGAGATGAGTCAGCACCCTCTCGTAGGGAAAAATTGGGTCAGCATGTTCCTTTGGCTATTAAGGAAAAGATATGGGCAGGGGAGTACGTAAACATCTTCTCGTTGCTTACTGATCACTATGAGATGGAGCATGTTAAGGGCCAGAAGGATCTCATGCATCCGAGTGTTTGGCGCGCAAAAATGGCCGCCTTTAAGGTAAATGAAAACATTGGTAATTGGGGCCAAGCGTGGGGTGTTTTTACATCAATCCTGGGGGAAAGAAGGCCCGATCTGTTACCCGAATTGGCGATTTATCAATCACGAATCATGGGGTACTCGGTATCACACGAGGGGAATCATTGGTTCTGCTATGATAACCTGTTTAGAAAGGCTAAAGAACATGATAAAAATTTAACGTGGGTCCAAAATGAAGGATACTGGTATGTTAAAGTTGCCATTAGTAGGGAGTAACGTCGGCGAATCCTCCCGCCAATATGCGGGGACGCCCTTTCGATCGGGGGCGGGTACCGACAATTACTCGAGGCCTGCCGGCAATACAGGAAAAAGGGGGGTTTGTTGGAATTTCAACAGGGGTAAATGTACTAGGCCCCAGGGATCGTGCAAATTTAGACACGAATGTAGTGGGTGTGGGCAATCATCCCATCCTGAGTCCACGTGCAGAGCCAAACCGGGTGATAACGGGGGTAGAGGAGGCGCCAAACAGGTCTAACATAGTCCGAGGGGCGCCTTTACCTACCCCGATTGATACCCTGGCAATGATTCCTTGGCTCAGTGAATACCCGGATCGTACTTCTGCTGGGGTGTTGCGGAACGGGTTTGCTTATGGTTTCCGCATCCCAGTGGGGGACTTTCAAGGTGCAGAGAAATGTAAAAATCAGCTATCGGTCTTCCAGCATACGACCGTGGTACAGGATAAGATCAGGAAGGAGGTTACTCGAGGTCGAGTTGCCGGTCCGTTTAGTGTACCACCGGTTCCTAACTTTGTTTGTTCCCCTCTAGGTGTGGTCCCAAAGAAGGACCCGGGTGAGTTTCGGCTGATACATAATTTATCAGCCCCACGTGGTCTTTCCGTAAACGAAGCGATAGACCCGGAAGTGTGTTCGGTGCGGTACGCATCCTTCGATGAGGCCGTAGCCATTTTGAATCGCCTGGGGCCCGGGGCGCTGATGGCAAAATCGGATATCGAGTCAGCGTTCCGGTTGCTCCCGGTACATCCAGACGATCAGCGTCTCCTAGGTTTCATGTTTCAGGGTCAGTATTACATGGATAGGTGTATGCCGATGGGGTGCTCTATATCCTGTGCCTATTTCGAAAAATTCAGTAGTTTTCTACAATGGGTCTTCACAAGGAAGACGGGTTTCCAACATGTGATGCATTACCTTGATGATTTTTTGTTCCTGGGGGCAGCCGGGGATCCGGAATGTGGGCAGGCTTTGGCGCAATTTTGTGTCTTGATGAATCAGTTGGGCGTGCCATTGGCACCAGGTAAGACTGTGGGGCCTTCCACTTGCCTCGAGTTTCTGGGGATCGAGTTAGACTCCAGAGAAGGTTGTTTTCGTTTACCAGCCGACAAAGTGTCAAAGTTCAGGACATCCCTGCAAGTGTGTATAAGTGAACCTAAGGTTAAGCTGCATCAATTACAGCAGTTAGTTGGCCAGTTGAATTTTGCCCTGAGGGTTATACCAATGGCCCGCCCCTTTTCCCGTTCGATTGCTCAAGCCATGGTCGGCCTGAAGGAGTGCCATCATCGCACAAGGCTCTCGGCAGAGGTCCGCCAGGACATGCGCATTTGGTTGGCATTTCTGGCGAATTTCAATGGTCGAGTCGTCTGGAGCAAACCGGCCGTGTCCTCCGAGGAGCTGGGGCTGTGGACAGACTCGGCAGGGAGCATAGGTTTCGGTGCCATCTTCGGCACAAGGTGGTCTGCACAAAAGTGGCCGACATGGTGGCATGACAGTGGTCTGACGAGTAACATTGCTTTCCTGGAACTTTTCCCCATTTTAGTGGCCCTGAGAACTTGGCCGGAAGGTTTCAAAGATCACTCTGTGGTATTTTGGTCTGACAATATGACCGTGGTCGAGTGTATCAATAGTCAGGCAGCACGATGCAAATGGATTTTGAGACTGCTCAAGGAAATTGTTTTACTATGTATGCAATTGAATGTGCTATTCAGAGCAAGACATGTCCCAGGGGTAATGAACCAGGCGGCTGATGCACTGTCTCGTTTTCGTATGCAGGCTTTCTGGGGTTTCCTTCCCACAGCGGACCCGGAGCCGGCACCCTTTCCCGAAGCTCTCTGGTCTCTCGGTGCCCCGAACTTCGTAACCTCGTGGGAGAGAGTTTAGCACCCAGGACGAGGAAGGCATATGAAGGGGCGTTCCGGTCCTATTTAGCCTTTTTGGGGACTGATAGAGAGGAGCTTTGGGGCCAGGAGGAGTGGGTTGTAAATTTTCTGATGTCCTTACATCTGGTCGGGAAATCGGTGGCCACGGCTCAGAGGCATCGGGCTGCCATTTCCTTTGTTGCTAGGGCTCATGGGATCCAGGACCCGACAGCGTCTTTCGTTGTACAGAAAGCACTACGGGGGTGGCAACGCCTTGAGGGTCGCAAAGTAGACGAGAGGCGCCCGATAGGTTTGGATAGGCTGGCCCAGTTATTATCCAGACTCCCTGCTACATGTTCATCTCAGTTTGAGACAGTGTTATTCCGAGCCGCTTTTACGCTGGCATTCCATGGGGCTATGCGGGTAAGCGAACTAGTGGCGAGGAACAAGAAGGATGTGACAGGAGGATTGTGCCAGGAGCACGTCCAGATCAGAGGGGAGACGATGACGGTCTCATTTGTCAGGTCCAAGACCGATCAGAGTGGGATGGGTGACGGCGTAATCATACGCAGGATTCCCGGGTCCTCCATGTGCCCGGTAAGGTGTTTAGAAGATTATCTAGCACGAAGGGTGGCATCATGGGGGGGGACCTTGTTGAGACACGCTGACGCCACCCCACTGACAAAGTTTCAGTTCCAGCGGGTGCTTGCGATGTCGATTGCCGCTGCGGGCTTGAACCCGGGCGAGTTTGGGACCCATTCCTTTCGGATAGGGGCTGCTACAGAAGCTACAGCCAGGGGTCTGAATGTTGATCAAGTTAAACGTTTGGGGCGTTGGTCCTCCAATTGTTATAAAAGGTATGTGCGGTTGCACATGTTGTGAAGCTGTAACAATGTACTCACGCTTCTTGTTTTTGTTTGGTTTTCAGTTGCGCAAGCCTACGAGGCGGGGCGAACTTTGCAGTCGACCCAACACCGGGCCAGCGGTCAGACATCACCGGCTGTGAAAAAGGAGGTGTGGGTCGTGGGCCACTCATACGTGAGACGTGCCGCAGACGTATTCAAGGCAGGTGATATGATTCACGTAGCTGGGGAATACGGGTACAGGGTGTCCTTCTACGGAAGAGGCGGTCTCTGTATTGACCAGTTTCAATCATTTTTTGAGGATTTGCTAGGGCGGACGAGGTCACCGCCGTCTGTAGTCATAGTACATCTTGGGGGTAATGATTTGGTCACCACTGGTAGACGACTTCTTCTTGAGGCGATGCTTTCCACTGTAAGTTGGTTAGCGAGGAGAGTTCCAGGGTGCACAATTGCGTGGTCCCATATGATCCCACGAAAAGTATGGCGGGGGGCTATTTCGGTTCCTGCTTTAAATCATTCTGTTAGAAAGCTTAATAACAAAGTGAGTAGGTTGTTCCGTTCCAAGACACTGCATTCTATTTCGCATGGGTGTATTAATGATGACAGTATGTATTTGGGGGATGGAGTGCATTTGTCTCGGGTGGGGAATGAGTTACTCATAGGAGATTTCTTAGCATGGCTAAAAACGTTACACCATGACCTTTAGGTAGGAGTGTTGTGGGGGGTCCGGATAGCCGGTCAACTATCCGGCCTGTGGCGGTAAGGTCATGATCGGTGAGCACTAATTGGAAGATCCCTATGAGTGGGCGTCACCCAGCACGGATGGGAGCGCTCGGGGGAGGTGGCCATTGGCCCCTCAACGGGGAGGCGGTCCCTTCTAAGGATGGGTCGTCGAAAGAAAAGGAAAGGCGGTCAAGGCCCCTTCCTGGGTAGGAGGGGTTACAGCCCCCTCCTGGGGAATTTCCCGGGGCCAGGACGTCTGCGACGGCAGATGTGGTAAGTTGTGTGGGGTTTGGGGGGGGGTCTACGCTACCTTCTAGATACCTCACACGAGTCCTCGTACGACCTCTAAGTGGCGTCGAGTTTTATTGGGGCCCCCGTCAAGTCAAGGGAAATTGGTAATTGCACTTGAGGTACGCCTCTGGGCCGCCCCTCACAAGTGAGGGCGATATTTCTGGGTTATGGATCTTGACACCGGTTACGACCTTGCCGTTGGCCCTTAAACGTTAGGATGTACAATTTCAAAATTTCAAGTAAATGCTTGGTAGGATGTTAGTTCGGCTAGGAGAACCTTTGTATTAGAGAATCTGTTAAGGTTAGCCAAACATCGCAATGTGGTAATGAAATTGTACATAATATGAAACTGTTTATTTAATGTTTTAATTTTGTTTCATATTTTAATAAATACGGCCGGGAGGGTTACTCCCTCCCGTCTTCCAAAAACTTCAGAACTGTTTCCGGTTTCCCATCCTTGGGGATTGTGTTGAGAGGGGGTGGCGGGTATCTCAGCCATATGGAAAGGGGCGACCACTCGGTCCCCCCGAACGTATGGCGGAGTACCACGATCCCCCCGGGAAGCCATCTTGGGCGGGAGGCAAGTCTCGGCTGGTATGCCCGAAGCGGCGTAGCCGGGGCGCGCCTTTTCCCGCCCTAGTGTGGGTTGGCCCAGACACTGACGCGGCTGGCCACGCCCTTGGGGCAGGCAGGGGCGGGTTTACGCCCGCCCTGAAGACGGATAAAAGGAGAAGCAAGATCAGAAGGCATCCTCTTGTTCCTGTGCTCTGAAGCTGCACCTCCTCGCTGCACGTGAGCTCGAGACGGAACGAAGAGCCAATTTTGACCCACCCATCAGCCCCTGAGGACAGCAAGTGGTTTTGTGAATAAAGTTGATGGTTAACTCTGATTTTCGTTTACAGGTTGTGGTTTTATCATGATGATTTTGAGTATGTAATAAAGAAAGGTCGATTTGTGTTACGTTTCGCAAATAAAGAAATTCTGCGTTAGTGTTCATTGGTAAGCATGCTTTGAATAAAATTGTAGTTGCTACTGTCTTTTTTAGTTTAGTCATTTAGTTAACATTGTCGTATTTATTTTGGTCGGGCGGTAAGGTCATGATCGGTGAGCACTAATTGGAAGATCCCTATGAGTGGGCGTCACCCAGCACGGATGGGAGCGCTCGTGGGAGGTGGCCATTGGCCCCTCAACGGGGAGGCGGTCCCTTCTAAGGATGGGTCGCCGAAAGAAAAGGAAAGGCGGTCAAGGCCCCTTCCTGGGTAGGAGGGGTTACAGCCCCCTCCTGGGGAATTTCCCGGGGCCAGGACGTCTGCGACGGCAGATGTGGTAAGTTGTGTGGGGTTTGGGGGGGGGTCTACTCTACCTTCTAGATACCTCACACGAGTCCTCGTACGACCTCTAAGTGGCGTCGAGTTTTATTGGGGCCCCCGTCAAGTCAAGGGAAATTGGTAATTGCACTTGAGGTACGCCTCTGGGCCGCCCCTCACAAGTGAGGGCGATATTTCTGGGTTAGGGATCTTGACACCGGTTACGACCTTGCCGTTGGCCCTTAAACGTTAGGATGTACAATTTCAAAATTTCAAGTAAATGCTTGGTAGGATGTTAGTTCGGCTAGGAGAACCTTTGTATTAGAGAATCTGTTAAGGTTAGCCAAACATCGCAATGTGGTAATGAAATTGTACATAATATGAAACTGTTTATTTAATGTTTTAATTTTGTTTCATATTTTAATAAATACGGCCGGGAGGGTTACTCCCTCCCGTCTTCCAAAAACTTCAGAACTGTTTCCGGTTTCCCATCCTTGGGGATTGTGTTGAGAGGGGGTGGCGGGTATCTCAGCCATAAGTTTTATTCAACAGTAATTTAAGAGCGCTTCTCCTTTAACAGGGGAGAAGGAATCACGCGCACGCGCACAAGTACTCCACACACATTGAATGAACAACATTGGCGAGGACGGTCGCAGAAGCAGTGCGAGCACATAACGCGGTAAGACATTAGGAATATTTAATAGTGGAAAGCAGCGGTTAATGGGGATGGAACAGCGGCGCTCTGTAATCGTTGGATATAGTCCCAACACTATTATGAGGGGAGTCTCACAGAGGATTTAAGAAAGGTAAACAGCAGTTAGCTGCGGTAAAAGTACATAGGTGTTTTAACAGTAGACAGAACTCCAGCATGACGGGAAGCAAACAAAAACACCCGTTATAAGCATTTAGCAGCAGCAAGAGCACACACATAGTCAGGCGTTTCCTTAACCATAACATTGAACGGTTGGACACCGCGAACCCGTGACATTTAGAGCAAAAAGGAGAAACGACTTAGATACTCGCCATAACATTAGTTCATACAACAAACAAACACGAGAATCTACCACACGCGAGGCAACAACAGTATCATATAACACGTACACAGTCTCAAATAGACTAGAGGGCATAGTAAATGAACCGAGATGTAGGAACCAGGAGATATACCATACAGAGTTTTCAGCAGAATTATGTAAAAGTATGAGTTAATGGAAGGAGTACCACTAATGTACATTGAAATAGAGCATGAGGGTAGAATTATGTCTAGAAGGTTACCCCCTGAAACAATTAATGAACCCCTCCCCTGCTGATGACGGAACCGCTCCGTCATCAGCTACGGTTGAGCTGTGCTGATGACGGAGCGGTTCCGTCATGACCCGGCCGCCGCGCCTGCGCGGCGCTGATTTCGCGCCTGCGCGGCAGTTGTATTGAGCGGGGCGGGTCATGACGGAACCGCTCCGTCACCAGCACAGCTCAACCGCGACTGGTGAAGGAGCGGTTCTGTCACCAGCATGCGGCCGCCCCGCCCCATTAGCGCTGCGGCGGAATAGCCGCCGCAGCGAAAGGGTTAATGTATTTGTTTGATATGCTTATGTTTATAGAAATATCCCTGATGAAGGCGATTCACGCCGAAATGCATTGGATATAAATAAGGAAAATCATTTAAATAAGGATGTATGAAAACATTGAGAATCCTAATGAATTCATGTATTATTGATGTGATTTAAACATCTGAAATGAACTGAACAAATAAAGACACCTATGTTTAACCCCTTAAGTGCTGCTGACGGCCAATGGTCGTCAGCAGCGCTACCTCCCCAGTGCTGCGCACGACCATTGGACGTCCATTCAGCACTGGTTCCAATGGACAGCGCAGCACTGGGGAGGAATGTTTACAAGCAGCTAAGGTGTTAACATTGGACAAAACGAGTGAAGTAACATTTTTTAGAAGACATTGGAGCTGCTCATGCAGCAAGCCTAGTGCCCTAAGGAGACAGCACTACATTGCGAGAATAGCACATCCTGTGATAAACACGGAGCAGACACAATGACATAGGTGTGTAAAGAGTGTTTATTTACAATGGGTATATGTGACAGGGTAGTAAATATTTACAAAAAGGTGATCAGTGAAGCAATGAGTTGTCAGGGATAGAATATGAAACAATCAAGTAGTCACCACATTGCTGTGGTGGCACAATCCAACAGATGGATGCCATTAACCATAGCAGAGTGGGGAAGGACAGTGAACAAAGTCAATGGCAAGGTGAAGACGAGTGCCATCATGGCTGGCTCTTTAACTGGCGTTTGGCAGGTGCTTTGCCACATGATCCTCCCTTGGATTTCTTTAGATGGCCCCTTGGTCGTTTTGTAGGGAAGCCTCTGCTGCGGGCCAGTGGGGTCTGAGGAGTACCCTCCTCCGTGGCCGCAGGGAAGGATGTGTCACTGTCATCCTGCGGCCCACCAGAGGGAGGTGGAGGTGTCGTTTGTGCGGCAGGCCTGTCCCTCAGAGCCACCACTAGCTGGCCCAAGAGGTCCACGATTTGTCTCATGTGGGTGTCGAGCTCACGGGAATCCTCCTGAGCCTGGCCCATTTGTCCCTGGGCCCGTTCATAGGCCCCAAGGACTCTGATAATGTTGTCTAAGGCTTCAGTCCCTGTGTCCGGTTGTCTGTGACTCCCCCTTGCCCTCCCACCTGCCCTGCTGTCACGGACCTGGTGCCTCACCACTGTATGCATCTGCCTACTCTCCCTGGCCTCCTCAGTTGGTGGGGT
The DNA here is from genome assembly GCF_964263255.1 of Lissotriton vulgaris. NCBI lineage: Eukaryota > Metazoa > Chordata > Amphibia > Caudata > Salamandridae > Lissotriton > Lissotriton vulgaris. Next base: position 411,978,981 of record NC_141689.1, on the reverse strand, counting down.
GGGGTGGTCATCCTCTGGGGCAGGGAGAGTGGTGCAGGCAGCATTGGTGGTGGTGGTTGTAGTGGTGGAGCTGCACAGGTCGTAACAGCAGGAGTCAGCGTAGATGTTGTTGCTGATGTGGTGGCGGGGGGACAGTGGGGTCCTGGGACCTGTTGCACCCTGGCATGCCAGATGGGCAGGTTTCTTGCTCCGCATCCTCGAAATCCAGGGAGTCATCTGCAGGTTGGTTTTGTCATCCTCTGCAGTCAGTTCCTGGTCACCTTTGGGACAGAGTGGAAATGGTCATTCACGTGCACCCCTCAAGCATGGTGTTCAATGTTTCTTATTTCCAAGTTATGCAACAAAGTTTACTAGTTCTCACATTGTATGTCTGCACAGTAATGTGCTGCATGACATGACGTGGAGGTACATACATTATTTTTTCATGGTGTGACATGTCAATAGGTAGCATGCCCCACGTGCAGATTTTGTGATTACGAGACCATGTCATCTGACAACTGGTGGCACTACAACTTGATGTGAGGCATCTTTGCAGATAACTCCGCCTGGCAGGTGTAACATCTCTACATGGACCAGCCATTGTCATCCCATGCATACCTTTGCCATGTCCTGTGCTTTGATGTGTTTGTTCTACAGACCATGCTTGCTTTGTTTTCATATGGTCCTTCAAGCTCAGTCCCCATGGAATTTACAGATAGCATTCAGTGCTGTGCATGTTTGTGCCCTGATTTTCTCCACCATCGGACTTGGTGAGTCACACTTTTGTTTCTGTGACAGTTACATACGCTTAGCTGTCTGCACACTGTAATTTGTTATTGTATTTGGGTCAATTTTGGTGGAATTGGAGGGCTGGTCTTGTCATATGGCTCCCTGCTTTTTTAGAGGAATTGTGGGGTGCATGCATTGTCTAGTTGCCTGTTCTATAGTCACATTGGGGTGGACTTTCTGACACATCTCTCTGGCTGTGTGTTTGTGTGCTCGATCTTGCTCAGGGGTGGGACAGGGGGCTTGGTGGGAGTTGTGGGGCAGGCCTCCCACCCACCAGCAGTCCTCCCTGGGAAGATGGCTACCTACCTGTTAGTTTGATTAAGGCAATCCAATGTCTGCCACATGATTGGAGGTTGAGGAGTGTTCTATCCTGCACAGCTGTGGGACAGGGGGCCAGGTGAGAGTTGTAGTACAGGCCTCATACCCCCAAACTGCCCTCCCTGGGAGGATGGCTCCTACCTGTAAGTTTGTTTGTTGTAATCCAATGGCTACCACATGCTTCTGGCTAGGTGGGTGTGCTCTATCCTGCTCATGGGTGAGAAAGGGTGCCTGGTGGGAGTTGTGGGGCAGGACTTACACCCCTAAACACCCCTCCCTGGGAAGATGGCTACCTACCTGTTAGGTGAAGGTGAACCATACAAAGGCTGCCACAAGCTTCTGGAGGTGGGGGAGTGCTCCGTCCTGCTCAGGGGTGGGACAAGAGGCCTGGTGGGAGTTGGGGGGCAGGACTCACACCCCCAACTGTCCTCCGTAGGAAGATGGCTACCTACCTGTGAGTTTGTTTGTTGTATTACAATGGCTGGCACATGCTTCTGTGGGTGGGGGGAGTGTTCCATCCTGCTCAGGTATGGGACAGGGAGGCTGGTGGGGGTTGTAGTGCAGGCCTCCCACCCACTAGCAGCCCTCCCTGGAAACATGGCTACCTACCTGTTAGTTTGATGAGGCCAATGCAATGTCTGCCACATGGTTGGAGGTGGGGGAGTGTTCTATCCTGCTCAGGGGGGCTGGTGGGAGTTGTGGGGCAGGCCTCACACCCCAAACTGCCCTCCCTAGGAAGATGGCTACCTACGTGTAAGTTTGTTTGTTGAAATACAATGGCTGACATGCTTCAGGGGGTGGGGGAGTGTTCCATCCTGCTCAGGGGTGGGACAGGGGGCTGGTGGGAGTTGTAGTACAGGTCCCTCACCCACCAGTAGACCTCCATGGAAAGATGGCTACCTACATGTTAGGTGAAGGTGCACCATACAATGGCTGCTACATGCTTCTGGAGGTGGGATAGTGCTCCATCCTGCTCGGGGGACAGGGGGCCTGGTAGGAGTTGTGGGGCATGCCTCACACCCCCAAACTGCCCTCCCTGGGAAGATGGCTACCTACGTGTAAGTTTGTTTGTTGTAATACAATGGCTGACATGCTTCTGGGGGTGGGGGAGTGTTCCATCCTGCTCAGGGGTGGGACAGGGGGCTGGTGGGAGTTGTAGTACAGGTCCCCCACCCACCAGTAGACCTCCATGGAAAGATGGCTACCTACCTGTTAGGTGAAGGTGAACCATACAATGGCTACCACATGCTTCTGGAGTTGGGTGCAGTATTCCATCTTGCTAAGGGGTGGGGCAGGACTTACTCTCCCAAACACCCCTCCGTGGGAAGATGGCTACCTACCTGTTAGGTGAAGGTGAACCATACAATGGCTGTCACATGCATCTGGAGGTGGGAGGAGTGCTCCATCCTGCTCAGGGGTGGGACAGGGGGCCTGGTGGGAGTTGTGGGGCAGGCCTCACACCCCCAAACAGCCCTCCCTTGGAAGATGGCTACCTACCTAGAAGCTTGTTTGTTATAATCCAATGGCTGCCACATGCTTCTGGCTGGGGGGTGAGCTCCACACTGCTCAGGGGTGGGACAGGGGGCCTGGTGGGAGTTGTAGTGCTGACTGCCTGTACACATGCAACCATGGGAATGTTGCAGGATACCTTTGGGGTGATTTAGATGTAGTGGATGTTACATCTGTGAGACCTGTGTTGGGTATTGTGATGCATATGGATGTACTTGGGCCAAGGAGGTGTAGCTTTGTGGTTGTGCAAGATACTGCATAGCAGTGTAGTGGTATACATTTGTTTGTCCTTACCAGACTTCACTCCCCCGGCTATTCCTGTGAGACTCTCTGGATGCAGTATGGCAAACACCTTCTCCTCCCATGCAGTGAATGTTTTTGGTGGAATGGGAGGGCCACTGCCAGTCATCTGAGCCAGTTGACGGTTCTTGTTTTTCTTCTGTTTTACCATCCTCTTCAGGTCATGCCACTGCTTCATGCTTGGTGCGCGGGGTGGTACCTACTGCATTGACCTTGTCAATTATCCTTTCCCACATCTGTGCTCCCGTGGATAATGGTATGTTGTGTGATTTGTGCTGGAATTTGTATTTTTGAAGTTACCATGGGGGTGTGTCATTGGGGTGTGTTAGGTGTTTTTGGAGGCAGTGCTAGTTTGATGTGTGCACTTGGTGGCCTTGTGGTGTGTTATTTTTGTCGACCGCCATATTTGTCACGGCAAGACCATGGCAGTGGGTATGCAACAGCCCTTCTACCGGCTCTCCCATTCATCACTGTTTGCGACGGTGGCGATCGGGAACAGCGGAACGTACTACTGTCACATCGGGGGGAATCCTAATTTTGTGTGCGGTGACTCTGCTGGCCTGGCAGCAGTTTAGTGTGTTTCCGCAGCGAAACCGACCGCCATAGACGGATTTTCACTAGCTCCACCCGCTACCGTGGTCTTTCGTTGCCTCGTTCCGCCGCTGTCTGGAGTTTTTGGTGGTGGATCCTAATAGGACCGCCGGTTTTGCCGCTGTACGGTGGACGGTTGATTTCCACTGCCATGGCGGTTGGGGTGGTTTTACGACCGCCGTTCTAATGGACCCCATAGTTTGGTTTTTCACATGAATCTGTCTTAAACTTTGTAATTTCTGTTGCAAACTCATTAATACTAATGTCTTTTGCATGTTTTTCAACACCTACACTTATCAAGCTGTCACATTCTCCACAATCCTCTTGTGAAACAAAAAAAAGTATATCATAACAAACGTTTTGTACATCTGAAACTGAACCGTGCAAAAGAGCTGTGTTTATTTCAGTTAATCATAATGCAGGAGTTCTTACATAGTAAACTCTCCCTAATAACATTACTAGCATTTCTGAGTGGTGTACTGCTAACATTCTTAAATGATAAAAAGTACTTTTATACACTTTTTTTGAAAGACAAGCCAGAGAATGACCCTTCAACTTACTTTATTTTCTTATTTTACATGGATCTAGTCCGTGTAAAAACTTAATCTTCTGTTTAAGCCTTTTTTTGCATACTAATAAAAAAATCGCCAAGTTGTCAATAGATTCCTGTTGAAAACTGCAAATACTTCTGCAATCCCACTTATATACAGGACCTTGTGTACGCTTCCCTTGAACTTCTTCAGCTATTACTTTTTCCAAGCTCCTAACAACCATTTTTTCTTTAGGAATGGGACAATCATCTTTCATCTCATAGCATCGACCACTAGTATCAACTGCATGAACTAATGTGTTCTGTTGAAAATAGCTTTCTTCATTAAAGAAAGAGTCAGTAGTGGAAGTGTGCTTCCATTCACCAGTAACATTTTTACAAAAGTTACTTCTATTAACTACTCTTTTTCTTTTCTTTTCTCCTTCATAAATACCATTGTTTTTTCCGATGTTCTCATTCTCTTCAATATTAATATTAAAAAAATTGTTTCATTTCAAAAGCAGTATCTACTACGCTTTCAATGTCTTGCTTCTTCTTATACGCTGCTGATCTTTTTTTATACTTTTTACAATGCTTTAATGAATTTTGAATTACTCTACTTCAAAACATTTGTATACGTATCTCTTTAAATTGCTTTTCTCTTGCTATAGCATGTGTTGTTTTTCCAAAACAAATGTTTTTTTACCATAATATATCTTCTTCTCCTTCTGCTTTGTTGTAAAACTTTCCTTTTTCCTTCATTATGATTATCTTTCTTAATCTCTCTGCAACTGTGTTAAGAAACTGTTTAGTGCTCTTCCCAGAACAGACTTCTGGTTGTCTTTTTCTAATACACTCTTTTTACATTTGTTTAGGCAGATCTTTTTTTTTTTTTGTTGTCTTCTCTTTTCATGATCTTCAAAACATGCATGAATGCATCTCTACCTTTTAGCTGACACATCATACAAATAGTTGTACACCTGTACTACACACTTGTAACATGTTCAGATGCATAACACGTATGAGAATACGTTTGCACATACCTCAGTCACAAGACCATGCAGACCTTGAAACTTGACAAATTGCACTTCCCATTCGAAGCAAACACCTAAAATTATATGGCATACTCCAATGATACCTTTCCACAGACTGCAGCTTAACTATTCAGCAACTACTCTTTGTGTTGGGCCTAGCCAAATATAAAACAGCAACCCTTCGCATGTCTCTGTTGTAAGTCTCACCCAGTGGTCGAAGTGGGGCAAAAAAGTAGGCGAACTGTGGGCGGAGAATCAGAGGGCAGGAACAACCTGAGGATGGGATCAGTCAGAGGTATGGCCAGAATGCACAAAATATTCAAATTGTAAGTATTTGTTTGGCATTTCACTGACCAGTTACAGTTTGTTATATTATTTAATTCAACAAATGGATACACGTGATTATTTAAGGTTTAATAGGAGTTACTGACATTAAAATACATTAACAAAATGGAATATGTTTCCAATCACATAATGTCCCAAATACTCTTAAAAAGTGAAAGCACAAGCCATTTTCTCCGAGCCATGGTGTTTCTGTCGGCACTTCTCCTCCCCTTTCCACAAGATCAGTTCAAACATGAATGGCAAAATATCCAAGTTTGCAAGTGTTTTTTATCTAATTATGGCTCTTCCATATTTGCCACTTAATACATAATCTGCTGCATAATCTGACAATTTTAACTAATAAATTGTAGCTCAAACGGATCAAATGTTACAAAAAAATTGGAATTGTGTTGCTGCTAAGTGGACGGCCCTTTGCAAAGGTTGACTGATGACCTTTCTCACTGTTTCATTTGTATGTTACACTGGTACTAATAATGGAAAATATTTCCCGAGACTGTTAGAATGTGTAAAAATGTAAAAAATAATAACGTTTTTTGCTGCATAATTTATTCAACTCTGCTGCATCATTTCGTCCTCCTTTGCTGCATAATTCCAGTGGGCCCAAAGCAGCCAGCACATGTTAAAAGTGCTTGCACATGAAGCAGAGAGACTGTGAAGTGGGCTAACTTAGTTTGGTGTGCGTGCAAATCCTTCATTGCCGATCTCTGGTGAGTTGCAGGGACTACTGGTGAAACAACGCCTTTGGAGATAATATATGGTTGAGGCGAACTGGCCTCAAGGGCAGGGCTGGCTTTAGCGCTGGTGGCTCCCTGTGCAATAATGTTTGTTGGTGCTTCCCAATGACCACCTCCACCACGGCTTCCCTCTCTAAGACCCTTTAACAGTGCCCTTCAAGTCTCCATAACCACACTCTCTCTCACATGCATTTAATTTGATTTACAGCACTACTCATACCAGTGTAGAGTGTTATAGCACTTTACATTAGACACATTACGCAGACAATAAATTATACGTGTGTAAATCCCTGTATAGGAAAGGCTACATAAGACTAAGGACTACAGCACCAGGTGTGGTCACAACAGTGGCACTGGCCCTTCTCAAGGGTCCTGTGACCTCATGCTCTAGGGTGTGCTGCTTCATAGGCCTGCCTGCAAGACCAGAGGTGAACTTCAGTATGGATTGTGGTGGACAGGCCTTCAAGGTTAATCCACATTTGCAACTACTAGGGTCTACCTGCCGGTTCTAAGGCACCAGTGCTTCTAAGGTCTACCATGGGAATGTGCTCCCTCAGAAGAGTGGTCTGGGGGACTGATCATGAAGGCGGAGCTTAGTTCCCCAGTTCCAAATTCAGCATCTCTGATCATAGTGCCACATCCTCTCCCCCACTGAACACCATACTGCCCAACTGAGAGAAACTCGAACTGCCTTCAACTACAACCCAATTGTACCACGCTATAAACACCTGGATGCGCCTCAATTCAAATTATGCACTAGACAAAAGCATAAAGAAAAGTAACAACATCCTGGAAAAAGAAAACCCTAATAGGGAATGCAAGATTAAGTGAAGCATGTGAAATGTAAGCAGGAACAACATGGTTACCTTAACGCTTTTACACTCACTATTCAGAAATCAGTGAGTGCTTTTGCCTGAAAATTTAAGGACATGACTACAGGACCCGGAAGGGACCCCTTTCAATGTCCATTGCTTATATTCTTACAAAATGTAAAGAAGTGAGGTAATATAAATTTTATGGTCATGTTGTGTTCCCTAGCGAGTACCCCACCGACTCCATGTACGAGTTAAAAGTGCATGTAACTTCCCTCCTGTACCAGCTATGAAGACGCAAATACATTTGCGTCCAACGTTAACTTGTCCTCTTTCAGACCCACCATGAATGGGTTTGATGGTCCGTTCCTAAGTATGCTATGCCAACGTCTTTTTGAAGTGTACTCCTACGTTTTTCAGCCTGGCTGAAAGTAGGCCCTGAATCTCTGCCACCAAGCCTCTTTTCTGGCTTCTGACTGCGAGGGCCTCTGCCCAAGCAGCCCCCGTACCCGTGAACTCTGACTTACTTCTAGCGCGGCCCTCCGTGCTCAGCTCAGCCTGCTGCCTGCCAAGATTGACTATAACCTTCGAGTTATCTGTTTTCCTCCCCGAAGATACATTCCAGCCTACTAGCTTCAGTAAACATCCTTCCTCAGCTACAGGGCTAAAGGGCCGACCTGTCTTTATGTAAGTAATTCATAGCCTCTGTTGCCATTTTTCCATGGAAGGCCCCGTGCCCCCACGCTTCTCATACAGACACTCAGGCGCTTATACACGCACTCACAGCAAGTATAGAATAGCTTCTGCTCTAGAGACCTTTCTGCCCAGATAGCTTAGTTCCCAAAACATCAGATATCAGATATGATAGAAGCACAAGTTGATCTGACATGCCAGACTTCTGTCTCTTTCCGTCAGTGTAAATGTCAAGTCCCCTGCACCCCGTCTATCACACGTCATGCAGCTGCGCGCGCATCCAAGCTTCCGATTTCCGCTGACATTGCAACATTCTGTTAGCACCACCCCTTGGTGCCACCCACTTGCGTCACCTATCAGTGACGTTTCTAGCACACACGCCTAGTTACGCCTAGTTTACGCCTCTTGATGATGTACTAGCACCACGTGTATACTGTTATCTTGTCTTCTCTCAGCTGTTACGCCTCTTACATTGAACATTATGATGTAAATCAAGTATATAAGCTATGTATTGTCAATAAACGGCGGCGCGCTCATCTATCCCTTCTGACATCCTGTGTGGTGGTCAGAACATGATATCCTGATTCCTTTATGAGGAATAAAACCCTTAGAAACTCTTACACCACGGACTCTGTTTTCCTTCATTTCGATTGAGTTATTATTGATTAAGTACTTACCTGCATAGAAATTAAGAGAGTAAATTAATTATTTACATCATTTTGGCGCCCGAACAGGGACCCCTCCCCCACCTCACGCGCCGGAAGGTGCGTTGCAATCCGTGTCCCCTGCCATCAGTTAGACGGACAACACGTGTACTGGCAGGATTTCCTGCATCCCCCTCTGACACACGGAGGTGACGAAGACTGCGATCAGTGCCCAGACGAGGCGGTGAGGAGTGCGGAGGATCCCGACCAGAGCCCAGCCGAAGGAAGCAAGGTCCGAGGTGTGAAGAGGCCCACCAGTTTTCCGAAGTTTTCCGAAGTTTTCCGAAGTTTTCCGAAGTTTTCCGAAGTTCCGAGTCGAGTCCAGTCGAGTTTTCCGAGGCCTTCTGTTTTCCGTGCTTCCCGGTGAGTACCATTGCTGGGTCGTATCTAGACGGGTTTGGGTACGCAAGTCCGGTCTGCACTGTTTTTAGGCAGTGTATCTGTACTGTTTAGCAGTATATAAAGTATTCCGAATTTCTGCACTGTTACAGCAGTGTATCTGTATCGTTGAGCGGTACATTCAGAGTAGGGGGAAGTTAGCTATGTCTTTAAATGTTTCATGTGATTAATGTCGTGGTATGAATGTGATTGTTTTTGTGCATTATTGTGTTTTTGTATAAATAGTTACAGTTGACATTAAGTATTAAGGATCAAGCATTTCAGTATCAAGTAGGCACAATGCCGTTTTTTAACAAATTAAAGCAGATAGGAACTAGGAAAGGGATGTTAGAGGAAGAAATTCCAATCCCCCCTAGGGACACTCCAGGTAATTTCATGTATAATAAGCATGGCATAGACGCCATCTTGTATCTAGAGTTATGGACCGATTATACCAAGCACCTAGAGGAAAGATACCGATGGCCAGTTAACGGAACATGGGATGCCGAGTGCATCATAAAGGTAGAAGAAATATTACGGAAAAAGAAAGCTAGACAATCTCAGAAAGACGCCATAGAATTTTGGCGTAAGGAATCACGTAAGCGTGCTGATAGAGCACTCCGTAGAGAAGACAGGCTTAAAGAATCAGAAAAGGCCCAAGAAAACGAATTAGTTACTGAGGGAATTCGAGTAAAAGTAGAACAAATAGATCGTATCCTAAATGGCAAAGTGAACAACATGTATCTTTTGGCCGATGGTACCCCTGACGCCATTTCAGAAATACCGAAAAATTTGCCGTCACCATTAGTTCCAACTAAAGTAATGCATAAGACTACTAAAGACATATTCCTAAATTCATATCTCGAAGATGTAGCGCCAGCTTACACCAATCTGCCTGTTCGTGCCCTGCCTACTGACAGGGCCGGGGGTGGTACTGCCCCCCAAGATCACTCTCAGCCGACACCGAAAAAGACTAGTCCCGTTCCGCCAGCTCCGCCACTTCCCTCACCTAAAACTGATCTACCGAAACCACTTCAATCAGATCCTACTAAAAGACAAATTCAGATACTGACTACACACAGAGATAATGCCCAAGTTTCCGCTTCAGGAGGTGCGACCGCGGGTCTCCAGACCCCGCCACCGACTCATAGATTAAATCTCAGAGGTATGCAGAGTCCTTTTACGCACAGATCCCCCCGTTCTTCTAATTCATCCCGTCTTGATGCACTAAAAGAAAATATGTCAGTTTGTAGATACGATCCAGAACCTGGACAGGACGACTTAATGATATTAGCGTCTTTACGGTTAAGATCTGCTACTGATAGTTTGTTATGTTATGCAGGAATGAAGGAGCACCTAGATAGAATATATGAGTTCGTTCAAACGGGAAAGGACCCCGACAGTATTAAGGATGCCCTGGAGAAACAGAAAGTTACCATGCAAGCACTGATACTACGATTTTTCATAAATTGTCTAATAAGAGAACGAGACAGGCCCGGAACAGATCAGAGTGAATTAGATGCATTGAGTAAGTGGGGTCAAAATATAGCTGATGGAAAACATGACAGACAAAATTGCATAGAGGCCATGTATAAAAAGATTAAGAAAGTAGTGATAGCAGTACACGAGAAAGAGAAAGAAAAGGCTCCCTCCAAGGAGGAAGAAGAATCTGAAGAACTAGAACCGACTACAAGCACTATAGCATATGTAGGTAAGGGAACTTATCTTAGGAAGGGTATCCGTCCAGAAAGCAAGAGAGTTTTCTTCTCTGCCTTAACGAATCCGAATTCTGCTGAACATCAGTTCCAGGAAACTGATAAACGGCTTCGAGATCGAGTTGGGTACCATGTACTCAATTCTATGGATGAACAAGAATTAGCCCGATCAGCGGTATCATGGGCCGAAAATGCAGACATATATAATGATGACACCGTAGCACAGACATTTCTGAACCTCTCCCCCGACGAACAGAAATTAGCAGGTATATATATGATTCAGCACCTTCTCATTAAGTACAGAAAACATTATTCCGATCCAGGTCCCTTACATGAGACACTAGAAGCACTACTGATGGATAGATGGAGAGGCCTAAGCACTAAATTAGTTCAAATAATTCTAGAACAACGACGCAGATATGACACCTTTGTAAGCTCTGAATATGTCCCCGCCCCACCTCCAGAAAGAAAAATGTACCATATGCAGTGCGGGAGTGGTATAGAAAGTCAGAACCCCTTGCGAGAAGTGCACCCTGTTATGGGTGAGGATAAAATTTTGAAACGCGTGTATGTACACACGCCTCTGACTAAGTTAGAACTGTTAGAAATGAAGAAATTAGTACCGTGCCATGATAAAGACCCTGCAGGTTTTCATAGAGAGCTCAAAGACATGTTACTGATGGGGGACTACACATATGATGATATCATGAAAATGTTGAAAGTATTATTGCCTACGGGTATATTCGAGAAATTAAAGGAGAAGGACTGGGAGGTGGGAGACGCAAAGATTGCCTGGGCAGAAATAGAAGACGAAGAGAAGAAACGGGTTCCAGGGTTAGGCCTTGGGGACAAAACTAAAGCATTACCAGGTTTAATAGTACAGGTCCTGCCCAGATTATTGACAACTAGAAAGGAGGATTGGGATGCAATCTCGTCCTGTAAACAGAAACATGATGAAGATACTAGCGACTTTTATTCAAGATTCGAGAAATGTTTTATTATCAATAGTGGCCTCCAGCCAAGTAGCGAGTCGTACCCACATCTTTTTGTATCAAAGTTAGTCGAGAATTCCCTACCGTTAGTTAAAAATAGAGTGTATAAAGTCGAGAGTACATGGCAAGCAAATACGCCATCCCAGATGTTACAAATGTTACAATATCACCAGAATAGAATTAGGGAAGAACAAGACCAGGAACAGAAGCGCATGAAAGACACGAAAATGAAAATGTTAGTAGCCCAGACGGTTCCATCCGACAGTCACAGAAAAGGTACGACCCAGACAAGTCACACTGCAGCTCCTGTGAAAGGGACATGCAATTATTGCAAGCAGCCAGGTCACTACGTACACGAATGCGCAGTTCTGAAACATAACATAGCGACAGGAAAAACTAAAGAGAGACCGCATCCGCCTAGACAAGACCATAACCAGCATCAGTCTACACAGAATACACAGCCCATGCATGCATCCGCACAGACAGCACAGACCGTAGCAGTACCACAGCCACAGCCCATTGCTGCAACTCAGCAAGTCTCACAACAGATGTACCAGTATGCCCAGTCTGCTTACCCCGAATATTCCCGATATACATGAAACAGCCTAGAGAGGGAAGGTGGCTTGCCTCTTATCGAGATTCCTGTAGATCAAGAAGGTCCTTATGTACACAGTCAAGTATTGGGGAAAGATAGAAAGTTTTTAATTGACACAGGGGCAAGTCGCACTACAATAAGTCATGACGAAGTTCCAGGGGCACCCCTCTCAGGCTCACAAAATGTTTCCCTTGGTTTTTCAGGACAGCCTATTGTAAATGAAGTATCAGAACCAGTTCCCCTGGCTGTGGGTCCATTATCACGCGTTACAGACCTGTTACTAACAAAATCATGTCCGGAGAATCTATTAGGAATTAAAACATTGAAGGCTCTAGGAGCTATAATATGCTGCTCCCCGGAGGGGGTTAGACTCTTTCTGCGGGATTTCAAGGGTCATTACGTCCTTCGTGAGTTTGACGTCAGATTGAAAAATGTACCTGATTACTTGTGGGCAAAAGGCCCAACTGATGTAGGATGTATGCACATTACACCATACCGCGTTACCCTCAAGGCAGGTGTTGTATTACCCAGAATCAGACAATACAAGTTACCACCCGATGCTGTAGCGGCTTTACTGAAAATCATTGAAGAGCTCATTGCCCAAGGAGTGGTCGTCGAGACCGACTCCAATATCTGTAACTCACCCATCATTCCGATTCTTAAACGTACTGATCCCAATGCACCGCCAGTATATCGGCTGGTGATTGATCTTCGAGAATTGAATAAATGCATTATCCCACAGTATCCTGTGGTCCCCGATATATCATCTCTCTTGACTGCTATTGATTCAGAAGCAACGTTCTTTACTGTAATTGATCTCAAGAACGCCTTCTTCAGCGTGCCTATTGATCCAGAGAGCCAATATCTCTTCGGATTCTGTTTAAATGGACGCAGTTTCAAATTTTCGCGCGCACCTCAAGGATTTACAGAAAGCCCCAGCATCTATAGTCAAGCACTGAAAAGACAACTAGATTGTATTCAAATGCCAGTTAACACCGCTTTACTACAATACGTCGATGATCTGTTGATCACCGCACGAAGTGAGCCCGAATGTGAAAAAGCATCACTGACAGTTTTACATTTCCTGGCCGACAAGGGACACAAGGTGTCTCCTTCGAAGCTACAATTCTGTGTTCAGCAAGTTGTGTACTTGGGTCACTTGCTGTCCAAAGTGGGGAGACAGCTCACTCCCGATCGCATTCAGTTAATTGTGAACATGCCGCAACCCAAGACACAAAAGGAAGTGCGGGCCTTCATAGGCCTCACCTCGTACTGCAGACAATGGATTCCCCAGTATGCATTTCTAGCTAAACCACTCATCCAGTTAACGACACAGGAGGCAGCGACTTCGACTGTCCTCCCTTGGACTCAGGAACACACACAAACTTTTGAAGAATTAAAGAAAGTTTTATGCCAAGCACCAGTTTTAGCGACACCATGTTACAGCAAACCGTTTACACTTTTTGTTACAGAACGTGATGGCACAGCGTTGTCTGTCCTCACTCAAGACCAAGCAGGTTCACATAAGCCTTGTGCTTATTTTTCTAGTACATTGGATTCAGTAGCTCAAGCACTCCCTGCGTGCTTAAAGTCAGTAGCAGCAACAGCGTTAGCAATAAGACAAAGTGATTCAATTGTTTTAGGTCATCAGTTAACAGTTCAAGTACCACATTCTGTAGAGGTTTTGTTAAACAGAACCCAGACTCAACACTTAACTATAGCACGACTGACAGGTTATGAATTAACACTATTCCAGCCACACATAGAAATCAGACGTTGCAGCATCCTGAACCCAGCAACACTGTTACCTACAGTTACGACAGATCCAGCTCCGCATGATTGTATAGAAATAATTAATGCAGTAACTAAGCCTAGACGAGACTTAACAGATGTCCCATTGACAAATCCAGACCTGACACTTTATGTGGATGGTTCATGCATGAGAACAAGTACAGGAGAATTAGTGGCCGCGTACGCCGTGACCACTGAAACTGAAATTAAAGAAACACATCGTATTGACACCCTGTCTGCTCAAGCAGCAGAGCTCATCGCTCTGACCCGAGCTTGTATTCTAGCCAAGAACAGAAATGTTAACATATACACAGATTCCCGCTATGCCTTCGGAGTTGTACACGACTTCGGAGTCCTCTGGCAAGAACGAGGTTTTCTGACTTCTCATGGGGCCAAGATACAACATGGCCCCCTTATTCAAGCACTGTTAGAAGCAATACATTTGCCCTCGGGCATATCAGTCATGAAATGTAAGGCACATACCAAAGTCACAGATTCCGTTTCCCAGGGTAACGACCTGGCAGACCAGACAGCAAAACATACAGCACTGACTCACACCCAGACTACTGATGTGACAAAGACAATAGTCCAGACCCAGTGTATGGCAGTTAGAGATCCCACCCTAGATGTAATTGATATCCAGACACATGCTACTCCAGAGGAGATAAAGAAATGGACTGAACTAGGAGGGATTCAGACAGATCAAGGTTGGGTGACGAAGGGAAAATCTATATGGTTTCTCCCCGACTCAATGGTTCAAGTCATAATAAATACAGCACATAGTCCTGCCCATCTTGGAGAGAAAGCCATGTTAGACAGTTTACAGAATCTCTGGTACAACAAACACTTACGAGCAGCAGCAAAACAGAAAGTGCGTACTTGCATGATCTGTTGTCAGTTCAATCCAGGTAAAAGCGTCCCTGTTGAGCAAGGTGGATTTCATCCTCCCGATCACCCTTTTGAAGTCCTCCAGATGGATTATATCCAGATGAATAGCTGTAGAGGATTTAAGTATGTCCTTGTAATTGTTTGTGCTCTGTCCCGCTGGACCGAAGCATACCCAGTCCCAGACTACACTGCTCCGACCACTGCCAGACAGTTGGTTCGTGAATTCTTCCCACGGTACGGTTTGCCCCGTGTCGTGTATTCAGACAACGGACAGCCGTTCTCGTCCGAGCTGATGAGACAAGTTTCCCTCTTGCTAGGATATCAGTGGAGGTTCCACTGTGTCCGACATCCCGAAGCAGCTGGCCTTGTAGAAAGGCATAATCAGACACTAAAAATCCGTCTTGCCAAGATCTGTCAGGAAAAAGGGGTCGACTGGATAGTCGCCCTGCCCGTGGCACTATTCTACATGAGAATGGTCGCCCACTCAAGATCAGGGCTATCCCCGTACGAAGTGGTCTTTGGCAGACCGCCGAATATGTGGGGGACGCCCGTTCCGAAAAAGATCACTGATATTGATTGTAACATGTTGACAGATTACCTTGCCTCCTTGATGTCTGCACTCCAATCATGTCGTTCACAGGTTGCCGCAGCCTTCCCTGACAACACCGATGTAAAGGCGCATGAGGTCCGCCCAGGTGACCTGGTAGTCGTCCGGAATTTCGACCGGAAAAGTCCGCTGGAGCCCCGCTGGAAGTCTCCGAAGACCGTTCTGCTTACCACGAGGACCGCCGTGAAAATCGAGGGGAGAAAGGGGTGGGTCCACACGAGTCACATCAAGCTATGCAATGAACTAAAAAACGGACTGAAACAGGACTCTGACTCGTCCACCCCCACCAAAGACTGTGTCGAAGCACAAGACGTTACTGTGCCTAAAAGAGAAAAGACTCCTCAAGAACTTTACCGTATGAAGCTTCGATCTAGCAAGTCAGACAGTTTAATTGTTTAAGTCCTCCCCTAGGTGAATCGGTTAAATAGTTTCTGACATGTATCCCCTAGATCGAGTTAGAGAGAGAGAGGAAAAGAAAAGAACATATTGCAAATCGCTTCGTAGTCACTGCATAGTGACACTAATAATTATGTTTATTCTCAGTATACTACTCATTATTGCCAGCATTCTGCTTCCTATGTACTGGCCTATTTTCAGGCGTGAACAATCTGCTTACAATGTCTCTGCTGAACACACTTTTAGTGAACTTCCTGCACATGAACTCTCTTACAGACTTGCGCTGCGCAACAATACATTCATTAGTATGTTACACCATTCCCATCAGACAAATAATGCTACAGACTGTTGGATATGTGGCCGACTCCCTCCCTACCAGAATTACAAGGGAGCTCTGCCTCTCTTTCCGTACCCATTCACTCACAATGGCTCCTGTGGAGCATGGTTTAAAATAATTAATTCTTTAGATCCTGATATTGCTGTTTTCGATGGGGGCTGGGTTTGGGGAAACTTGAACTTAGTCCTGCTCAACGTCTGTTATCCTGATCAAGAAGGACTTCCCACTCGAATAGGAACTGATCTAGAAAATGAAGTATATGGATTAGGTAATTACACAATTAGCCTTATGATCCTCACTGTTGAATCTGAAACTGCTCCAGTTCTGCCCCATATGTTAGTACTACCAGTCACAGGTGAATTATGTGTTAGCAAGAAAGGTTCAGTACACGTAGGTCATAGTAAATGCACTACTGTGGTCGAGTTCAGTGACCATGGTAAATCGTCCTTTAAAGCTATCAGTCATTCCTACTTTGTTTGTGGTCATACCGCATACATACGTTTGCCTCCAGATTGGGATGGTACCTGTTACATTGCCTTCCTTCTGCCACCTGTTTTCCTAGCTCCTCCTGATTACCATAGAAATACGAATCTAGCACCGAATAGACCCAAAAGAGATATTCCCCTTGTCGACTACACAGAAACGGCATGGGAACAGTACACTGATTTCAATAAAGGATTCTTTTTCTTCCTAGGACCTGTCCAAAACAGTAAATTAATACGCAGATTAACGAGAACACTCGAAGCAGTAGTGAACGAAACTGCCTCCGCTCTAGGTAACTTAACAGAGGAGCAGTCTGCTATACGGACTGTTGTCCTTCAAAATCGTCTTGTGATTGACGTCATCTTGGCAGATAGAGGTGGAGCCTGTAAGGTCATCGGGTCAAGTTGCTGTGTTTTCATTCCACAAAATGCACCATCTGTCTATCAAGCTATCACCCGTTTACATAAAATTGCAAATCAGATACATCAGAATCCAGGCACCTGGACTTGGTCCGGTTGGTTCTGGACTACGTTAACAGCTTGGGGATGGAAGATCTTATCCTTCCTAGGCATTGGTCTTGTTATAGTATTCAGTTGTTGCCTATGCTTGCAGTGTGGGCCAGCGATATGTGGACTGTGTGCCACATCCTGCATTGAGCATTCCAGTTGCCTCTCAAACAGTCAAAGAAAGAAAGACGAACATATAATGTTACAAGAACAAACCGATCGATTTATGAGGATCGACATATCATGAAGGGTCCGTAGGGAACAAGGAGGGAATGAGGTAATATAAATTTTATGGTCATGTTGTGTTCCCTAGCGAGTACCCCACCGACTCCATGTACGAGTTAAAAGTGCATGTAACTTCCCTCCTGTACCAGCTATGAAGACGCAAATACATTTGCGTCCAACGTTAACTTGTCCTCTTTCAGACCCACCATGAATGGGTTTGATGGTCCGTTCCTAAGTATGCTATGCCAACGTCTTTTTGAAGTGTACTCCTACGTTTTTCAGCCTGGCTGAAAGTAGGCCCTGAATCTCTGCCACCAAGCCTCTTTTCTGGCTTCTGACTGCGAGGGCCTCTGCCCAAGCAGCCCCCGTACCCGTGAACTCTGACTTACTTCTAGCGCGGCCCTCCGTGCTCAGCTCAGCCTGCTGCCTGCCAAGATTGACTATAACCTTCGAGTTATCTGTTTTCCTCCCCGAAGATACATTCCAGCCTACTAGCTTCAGTAAACATCCTTCCTCAGCTACAGGGCTAAAGGGCCGACCTGTCTTTATGTAAGTAATTCATAGCCTCTGTTGCCATTTTTCCATGGAAGGCCCCGTGCCCCCACGCTTCTCATACAGACACTCAGGCGCTTATACACGCACTCACAGCAAGTATAGAATAGCTTCTGCTCTAGAGACCTTTCTGCCCAGATAGCTTAGTTCCCAAAACATCAGATATCAGATATGATAGAAGCACAAGTTGATCTGACATGCCAGACTTCTGTCTCTTTCCGTCAGTGTAAATGTCAAGTCCCCTGCACCCCGTCTATCACACGTCATGCAGCTGCGCGCGCATCCAAGCTTCCGATTTCCGCTGACATTGCAACATTCTGTTAGCACCACCCCTTGGTGCCACCCACTTGCGTCACCTATCAGTGACGTTTCTAGCACACACGCCTAGTTACGCCTAGTTTACGCCTCTTGATGATGTACTAGCACCACGTGTATACTGTTATCTTGTCTTCTCTCAGCTGTTACGCCTCTTACATTGAACATTATGATGTAAATCAAGTATATAAGCTATGTATTGTCAATAAACGGCGGCGCGCTCATCTATCCCTTCTGACATCCTGTGTGGTGGTCAGAACATGATATCCTGATTCCTTTATGAGGAATAAAACCCTTAGAAACTCTTACACCACGGACTCTGTTTTCCTTCATTTCGATTGAGTTATTATTGATTAAGTACTTACCTGCATAGAAATTAAGAGAGTAAATTAATTATTTACATCAGAAGTATGCTTTAAAAAGACCACATCCATGAGCACAGAGCTGTGGTACAAATTTGTTTTCCAATTCACCCATCAATCAGGTATTGCAGTACATCCAGGATTGGTGTGCTTCCCCACCAGGGGAAAACAATGCTGTTCAAACAAAGACAAGAAAACAAAAGTAGCGCTACACTGGTAAACTCTAAAGTGTCACTAATGTGTTTGGGTGTGAATAAATTAATTCTGCCCACTTTGCGACCACTCTGCCTTACTTTAATTAGGTATTTATTTTATTTTCATATTTTGAACCATTTACTTCTGAGGCTGCACTTTGGAATAGAAAATTGTCAAAAAAGACGACATTTCCAGCAAAAGTGTTTTTTTTTACCCATTTCACTGGTGAGTGAAAACAGAAGGAGGAAAGAGAGGGTGCACACTGTTTCTTAAAGTCACAGTTTTCAGTAAGTGAGGAGGAGCTAGACAGAAAGAGAGTTAATAAGAGGTAGAAAGAAAGGAAGTGGGCAGCTGCCAGAGGCAGGGCAGAAGGGGACCCTGTACTTGTCTTCTCTAGGCAAGAAGGAAAAGACAGAGTCCTTTTCCTTCCCTGCCCACCCGCCCGTCCTCAAATGGCCAAAAACACTGAGCCTTATTTGTAGGCCTCGGCTATTTCTACCATCCTGGGAAGCATGTT
Source organism: Lissotriton vulgaris (assembly GCF_964263255.1). NCBI lineage: Eukaryota > Metazoa > Chordata > Amphibia > Caudata > Salamandridae > Lissotriton > Lissotriton vulgaris. The sequence goes on along the minus strand of NC_141689.1, from coordinate 411,959,790 downwards.
TAAATTTTAAAAGTAGGAGAACTAAATGTATTGATTTAAAGAAGTAGGGGCACCTCGTGCCCTGCCGATCCTGCCCACTTCAACCACTGGTCTCCCTATATTCCTGAGAACATGCAGGCATGTGTCTGTGCTTTTTGCTAGTCGCATCAAACATAAAATAACATACAAATAGATGTATACCTGTGTTTTATAGGTCTAGCATATTCAGATGCATAACACGTGTGAAACTACATGTACAAGTCCAGACATACCTCAGTCACAACTCCATGCAATTCTTTCAACTTGGCAGACTGTACTTCCCATTTCAAGTAGATACCTAAATTTTTTATGTAGCCTAAACACTAATCGCCCTGCCAGCAAGTCTTAAACCTCACTTTTATCTGGTGGTTTCACTATTCAGCGACTACTCAAAGTGTTGGGCTTAACCAAATATAAAGCAGCATCTCTTAGCATGCCTCTGTTGTAACTCTCTGACGATATTCCTGAAACCATGCAGATATGTGTCTGTGCCTTTTGCTAGTTCCATCATATATAAAAGAAACATTAAGATAGATGTATACCTGTGTTTTATAGGTCTAGTATTGTTGCAGGGATTCTGCACAAATACAGAACTGTGCACAGGAATATGGGACCTTGGTCTATAGAGACTGGGTCTTCCTACCACCTTAGTACCCTCAAACCCATGACAGACTAGCTATAGTGTCTCACTTGCTCTCCTACACAATTCCCAGAGAAACAAATCATTAGACAACCTAGAACACAACACTCCCAGATCTCTCAGGAAGCACAGTAACAAGGCACACCCTTTCACTCACACTGTTCTACTTGTCCACAATAAGATCTGACAGCCACGAAACAGTTTAAAATATTTATTTGAACTAATGTGCACTTAGATGCAATATATGTGCCACAACAAGCAGGAAAATGCCTAATACAAATGTAGTCAGTATAGCAGTGAGTCCATACATCATGTTGGGAGATGTCATCATAAAAAGACAATAGAGAAAAAGACTATAGTTCCTAACCTCCCTCCCCTTGCTAAGAAGAAGTATTATTATATAATAAAAGATCTCTGGGTTTTGTCAGCAGACCCCATACCTTAGCCTATAGATGGTATATATATGTCATATGTCTTCTCCCTGGAATGGTCCCTCTCCAAGTGTGTCTCACCTCTTCATGTACCCTCCTAATAAACCCAAGTACACTGTCCAGATAACAGCTGCATCAGTATGTTTTCTCTAAGGGCTAAGGTCTGGCATTGTTGTTCGACCATGCACATAATGTTCAGTCAAAATCCCAGGAACTTGCAGAGAGTGAACACAGCGATCAGATCCCATGTGAAAGCAGTCATTGAAATATTGCAAACATAAATGTATGTAGTAACGAGCGCAAAAGCAGCAGGCAAGCTGAGAAGTGCCCATGCTAACTTAGTGAAAAATGATAATGACCCTATAGCCCACGTGACACCCTACCCTTGGCCAGGGCGTTAGCCATATGTGGAATCAGAAATCAGAGATAAGCAGAGGCAAAGCGCCTTAGTCAGAGTCCAATTGAGATTGACAAAAAGGCTCAAAATGTTTTATAATTTCAAGAGTATATTGTTTGGAAAGACAACGTTTTGCCAATTGGGTGCTCAAAAGCCCAACCATTTACATGTCGTCGTCGGTGACCAAAACATTGCCGGAAAAGCGGATTGCCATGAACTCTAGAATGTTCTCTGTCCCTTCCAATGCAAAAACGTTTGCCATCCAGTTGATGAGATCAAACGAACACACATGCTCCTCATATCCAAAGGCTCTTATGAGCATTTCAGGGCAACCTGCTTCAACTTCGACGAAACTCTGAGTAATGAGGCACTGTGCACGGGCGCAGGTACTCAACTCTGCTGTTCGTCCGAGCAAAGGATCGCACAACAGGCGCCTACCCATGGCATAATCCTAGTCATGGGCCTTTAAGGGACCCATTAGCAGATCGTAATCATGTGGTATTGGAGAGGCTGACATCCAGGGCCAATTGAAAGGGGCACCGGAGGCTTTGGAACAAAGGTTGCACGCAGGTGAAGTAAACATAGCGGAAGGTCAGCCAATAGTCGATGGCAAAGGACATACTGGCATAGAACCAAAAAGCTGCCACATCTGATCATGGTTACAGCTGCAACTAGACCGGGCCTGGCAGTTCCACAAATCTAGCCGCCATTTCGAAGCAACAGTATAAGAACCAGCACACTGCAAGTCAACAGGAGCAACAGGGGAAACCCTCCGAAGGCATTGGAAAAAATAGAATGAATAAAGGCTGGTATTACTCCAAACATAGTCTCAAAGGAAGAAATAAGGCCAGATCCCACAAGTGTAAAAAAGTAAGCAAGGCCTTCCGTATTAGAGACATTACATTTTTGATGTATTAATCCTCCAAAATGGAGTGGGAGATTCATGTTTAGTAGTGACTTTATCTCACTTACACCTGCGATTCGAAGGTCTCGAGCTGATCTGAGAGCGACTTCTTGTTGAAACAATTTCGCTTTGAGTCTGCTTAGTTTGTTGAAATCTGTTTTCAAAGTTGGAATTGAAGGCCAAATGGAACTATCTACAATCCCATTTGGGGGCGGAAACAGGACGTTGCAGCAACATGTAACTTGTTGACAAACAGTTACTATATACAGGACATCAGCCCGTAAGTCACAGCAGTCTTGGTTATTCAAAATAAGATAACTGCCATTACAAAGCAAAGTAAGCACAGGAATAATAGCTGGGACTGGAATACCTTTTAAAAAGCAAGCCATATTAAGAGCTGAAAAGTTACAAGCTCCGTGTAACTTAACCTGTTTGCATAATGGGGAATATAAGGGCATATTACCAAGGGCATTATCGCCGCATTAGCAGGACTTTTTCCCGCTAATGCGGCGATAATCTTATCGCCCTATTATCAAGCTATCGCTAACACCAGTTAGCGACAGCTTGTAGGTGATAGCGGGCATTTATGGGCCCACTTTGCATGTCAGCGATAATTATCACTAATGACATGCAAAGTAGTCGTGCCAAGATGTTAGCGACTGAAAACAGTTGCTAACATCTCTAACTCCTATTAACAACTTTTTGAAATATTCGCGCTAAGCGCGAATATCTCCAAAAGCTAACGCCTGCTAAAAGCAGTGCTTAGCCATGTTATCCAATGGAAGGTGGATAACATGGCTAAGAGCATTGTCACGATAATGCATGAATATCGCTGATTTTTCAGCGATATTCATGCATTTCGCAGGATTTTTACCGCTTTTGAGATAAACCTTGATAATATCAAGGTATCTCAGCGGTAAAAATCCTCGGTGCTCGGCGATATTTTTTTCCCGCTAACCAAGCACTAGCGATAATTATCGCTATTGCTTGGTAATATGCCCCGTCCTTCTGTACAATCGCAGTCCTCCCCTGTAAGAAAGACTTCCCTTTCTGCTCGCTGACATCTATAGGTGAACGTTAGCGACCATAATTCATGAATATAATTATTTCTAAGAAGTTCATATCTATCAATTGGGTAGTGTTTCATGCAGGGCGTGAACTGAAAAAGTAAGATTGGCAGTGAAATAACCCCATATTATAACCACACAGCTGAATCTCTGCTACGGAAAAAGGTAACTGTTCTAATTGCTCAATATGTAATAATGTGTAGGTACAGACATACCTCAGTCACAACTCCATGCAATTCTTTCAACTTGACAGACTGCGCTTCCCATTTCAAGCAGATACCTAAATTTATATGGCGTACTTGAAGTGTACCTTTCCTCAGACTCATACAAAGTAGCATAATCACTAATTGCTCTGCCAGCATGTCTTAAACCTCACTTTTCTCTGGCAGCTTCACTATTCAGCGACTACTCAGAGTGTGGTAGCTTTCCACAAACTGATAGAAACTACCATAATCACTAGTCCATCTAGCAATGTACACATATTGATATGCACAGACTATTTTCAATCATCATTTCAGTACAATAAAACAAACTACAATACAAATTTGTACATTTCGTAATACATTTCAAATCTCACACTTCTCTAATCATTTCAAAACTTTGAAAATAATGCTTTTCAAGTCTAAAAATATCACTACAAAGAGTGAAGCACTACTACATAATACATAACACACCTTACATATGTGTAGCTCACCTCTGTAATAGTATTGCAGCATATGAAATATCAGAAACTCATAAAAGATTTTCTTTCTCACACAATAAATGTAATTCAGCTTTCTCAATAAGGTAAAACCACTAATGGCAAATTTTCTCTCTCTTTCTCCACACAAATAAATGTAAGTCGCAAATCAAATTGCTTCCTACATTATTTCAAATTCTGAGACACATTTCTATTGGTTAGACATATTAACTTTTTCTAAATGTTACGGTGCCGTAGTGTAGCGTCTCAATGGAGCCGCGAACCCTTACAGAAGTTAAAAAACCTATTTCCATTAATAGTAGTATTATGTTTTTTAACATCATTCTACTTCTTGTAGTAGCATAACACTTATATTTAAATATATATACATAGATCAATGGCGGACTGGTGTTGGGTCTCTAAATAAAGAAATTCTGCACTATCCATGGGTCTTGCTTCGTCTATCCAGCTGCTGGTCTTTTGGACGTTTACATACCGAATATATATATATATATATATATATATATATATATATATATATATATATATATATATATATATATATATATATATATATGTTTATATATAATAAACACACAGACACTGGATGATGTCATCAGTGATGTAATTTGAGATGTCATCAGTGATGTCATCGGTGATGTCACTGACCATGTCATGGATGATGTAATATGTGACATCATCAGCAGTGGATTGCGGGCGCGCGAGTTATAGTGAGTCCAACTAACTATAACGTGGGAATTTCAATGGTTTTGTATGAGTAAACTGTTCAGCTAACTATAACTGGTGTGAAACCTATGGTTTTTTCAGTGAATTTCAAAGGTTTTTTAAAAGCTAATTCCTAACTATAACGATTGTGAAACCTATGTTTTTTTTAGTGAATTTGAAAGGTTTTTTAAAAGCTAATTCCTAACTATAACGTTTGTGAAACCTATGGTTTTTTCAGTGAATTTCATAGGTTTTTTAAAAGGTAATTCCTTTCTATATCGAGTTTGTAACCTACGATTTTTTTTTATTTGCTGTTTTGTGTAAGTATTAATTATTAATAATTTATTTTTTAAATAATATTTTTCCATTTTTTTTATCATTCTTTCCTGGGGCGCACAGGATGCGCACAGGATGCGCGCACCGGTAAGCTCTCCCGAGAGCGCACCGAGAGCGCTATTTCTGCGTTCGTTAAAATAAAAGTATGAAAAGTAAATAATAACGCAAGACATTTAGTACCATACAAAGCAGTATTTTTGATTTACGAAATGAAAATGATTTTGCATTTCCGTGAAGCTATCGAAACGTCACTTGGCGCGCCGCGTAAGCGCCCCCGGAAGCGCCTACGTTCACGCAGTGTAAGCACCCCCGGAAGCGCCTACGTTCGCGCCGCTTAAGCGCCTCCGGAAGCGCTTCGGTGCGCGCAGCGTAAGCGCGTCAAGTCATGTGACCTTAAAATAACTCTTTTCATTGGTTGCTAACATTTTTTTTTACAAAGAATGAAATCCCCACCCATTTCCTTCACTTCTTCTTTCACTTTTGTGACTGCAAGACCTGCCTTTTTGCTGTCGGATCTTTGTTGGAATAATATCTTGGATTACCATGGCTGCCAGACCATCCAGCAGTGAAGATGACTCCAATGAATTTCTTCATGAAGAGGTTCCTCAGCGGAAAGTAAAAGAACACTTCATATGGAAGTTTTTTTCAATTCCTAATGACCAGAAAAAAGTCAATGCTCCAAAAGTGGAGTGCAGGATTTGTCACACTGTCCTGTCACGGGGTGACCCCATCAAGAAATATTCTTTTGGAAACTCCACAATGATTCGCCATGAGGAGCGGAGGCACCCCCGGAATTTTGCCCGGGAGAGTGTCAGTGCTCTGGCACAAGAGGTTCCCAGTGATGAGGCCTCTACTTCAACCGGAGGAGCAACTACTTCAGTGAGGGGGCGATCGCAAGAGCTGATTCCTAACATTCAGCCTGCTTTTAATAAAGGCGTTCTTAAATGCAGAGACTGTGATCAGCTACTTTGCTATGGGGAGCAAAGTGTTCTGCTCATGGTTCGAGCATTGGAGAATCATCGCTGCCATTCCCAGCCCTAAATTTGTTTTCTGTTTTTTGCTCCTGTTGAGCAGTTTCCATTCCCTATTTTTGTTTTTGTTCTAAAAAAGAAGAAAAAAAAAAGTTCTTTTCAGAACTACCTCCAATTCCCAATAGAATGTTCGGAATTTCCTATGGTAGCCAATCCTAACTATAACTACCTACCGCCAGTAGGTAATATAACTGATGTTTTTTAGTATGAAATGCTAATATATATATATATATATATATATATATATATATATATATATATATATATATATATATATGAAGAAAGCAGCTCCTCTGAAAAAAGGAAGCAGGAACCTCGAAGGGGATTTATAGGACAACACCCTTTATTTCTTGAACATGGCGAATGCATTTCGGCCGGATTGGCCTTCGTCAGCGCCTGCGGGAGTAGTGTGGAAGTCCTGGCGTCCTGCAAAACATGTACACCCAGCCGCACTCTGATAGGTGCCTCGTGATAGCTCCGCCCCTCACTTGGAAAATGTTGCAGCCGGTCCGAGAGAGTCAGCGGACTCAATTACCCAGGATACAATGTTCACATCCAGGTAAGTATGGCTGAGGGACGTTCTTGCTGAGATGCAGGATGATAGCAGGGGTCGGGTGAAATGCAGGACGTGAGCCGCACAAGAAGCTGGTGGTGCTGCCTCGAGTCCCCGCCTCACCTACCGAATGTCCAAGTAACAAATTCACTAAGGCGGGAGAACAATGCAACCCGCCCTGGCAGAGGCAAATATCTCAATTAGCTAGCTTCAAATCGCTTGGACCGTCGGCGAGTCTGGAAAATTCAAATTGAAGAAACAGGTAGTGCCGAGGCAAGGACCAGAATCTCCAGACCACAGGTGGTGAGTGGGCTCCTGAACGCGCTTCTGGCAAACGCGTGAATTAGATGAAGAAAGCAGCTCCTCTAAAAAAAGGAAGCAGGAACCTCGAAGGGGATTTACAGGACAACACCCTTTATTTCTTGAACATGGCGAATGCATTTCGGCCGGATTGGCCTTCGTCAGCGCCTGCGGGAGTAGTGTGGAAGTCCTGGCGTCCTGCAAAACATGTACACCCAGCCGCACTCTGATAGGTGCCTCGTGATAGCTCCGCCCCTCACTTGGAAAATGTTGCAGCCAGTCCGAGAGAGTCAGCGGACTCAATTACCCAGGATACAATGTTCACATATATATATATATATATATATTAGTATTTCATACTAAAAAACATCAGTTAAGTTTCAACCCTTTCCCCATTGTGCTTAATCCTAGTTCCCATAGTAACACTTTTCGCAACATTGAACTCTACCGGATGGTCGCAAGTTCACCATATTCTCAAGCTCAGCACACTAGCTTACTGAAGCAAATAGCAGATGTGGTTGACTTTTGCAAAATATTAGCTTATCCTATCTACCATACCTTTCAAACATTTTTCTATAACCAATCAGAAACATGGTTCTTGAGCAAAATAACATGCATCCTATTTTTGAGTGCACAATGTTAATAAACAGCCAATCACTTATCGGCCACCATTTTAGTTACCTCTCATTCTACCAACTGACTACCTCAGCTACAGACATCTTTTAATTTCTTCCAGACATCCCTTCAAGATACTTACAGCATGAATTGTAGGGCACAGCTATGATTTCTGGTGCAAAAGGCATGCTGAACACAGGTATTGTCGAAGACCTAGGTTTGGAAAATGAGGATGTTAAATGGTTTGTACAGAGAGGACTAAAGTGGCACCAATTGATGCCTTTGGTTAAAACCTTATGCCAAAGCAAAAATGGAAATGGCCAAATCAATGCTGTCCACAGTTTGAGAAAGCTCTGAAGAATGTCAATAAAGCGGTTTCTGCTTAAATCAGAGATCATAGGATGAGCTCTATCTATAACAACAATCTACGTTTTGATATGCATGACATCTACAGAAGTGATGCGGTTCATTTAACAGATGAAGGAAACAGAGTTTTTCTCAATAACCTCAAGCTGTGCATCCACACTTACATGCAGCTCTGAGTGATAATAAAATAAAGGCTCTTCTTAGCGCCAACCTATAACTCAACAGTGAAACTTATTTATTTTTTAACATATATACTCTTTTAAAATATTTTTCGGATTCGCGAACCCGTCACAACATCAAAAAGGAAAAAGCAAGAATTCAATGTACTACAACACAATACACTTTTGACATTTAACTTTCAACTTTAATTGTTTTACATTATATCTTACTCTATCAAATGTGATGTGATTATTAACTTCAATCTCACTAGCTCTATAAAGAAATTATTTAAATGCAACACTACCTTTTGAATTATATACTATTAAATTATTTATTTAAGCTGGATGTGCGAATCCATAGCGACATTACAGTCAGCCCTGGGCGGTGGCGTTCCCCAGGACCAGGAGTGGCTCCTGAAGGAGGTCCACGCAGCCCCCTCCCATCAAGTTTAATGCCCTGGGAAGGTGGTGGTCCCCCGGGGCCAGGGGGCCGCAACAGACCCCTCCTTTAATTTCTGTATCCCGGGGGAGTTTGTGGTCCCGGGCCAGTGTGGGGGGGGGCAGGAGCCCCCCACTCTTCTTTTTAAAAATTGAAGCCCCGGGAGTAGGTGTGCCCAGGGACCAGTGTGGTCCCCCCACCCATAATAAAGGAATGCGGTGGCGGTCCCTGGGGTATCATTGGGGACAGGAGCCCCCACACGCATGTTTGATAAAGAACCCCAGGGAGGTGGCAGTCCCCGCTGCTGCAGGGGCCCCCACATGGCCCTACATAATAATAACATAATTATGCATTGCCCCCAGGACCTCGTCCAACCGGGGGCTTAAAAGAAACAAATCACAGGACCGCGCTTAGTTTTTAAAAAATATTTTTTGCTGGATTTTCTCACCCTAGGCGTGTGTGAATCCTGCTGAAAATATTTAAAACAATTATTTTGTTAGCCCTTGGGGTCCCTGTAGGCCCCCCAGACCATGCCTAGTGGGTCAGGGTGTTTCTACCCTGCCCCTTTTTCTTGTGTTTTAATGTTTTTTTTTACCTTTTTGCTTGTGCCTCAGTTCAACCAAATCACAAGATGGCTGCCAACATGTTCTGGTTTGAATTGGCAGCCACTCAGAGTCCACCTCGCGCTCTGGAGGGTTTACAGAGATACCGCACTCACCAGATAGTAATATTTATTTTGAATATGGATTTCTCACAAACTACTGAACAGATTTACACCATTTGGTCATTTCCCTCTCTCCCTGCCTCTATGGCACCTTCTGGCAATTCCACCAGCCTAATTGAATATTGCGCCCACCTATACATGGAACTCTTCTTGCACTGACTGAGCCAGGATTTATGTGTAAGCACTGTAAAGCAAATGTCTCCAGTGTTTTTGGTAGAAACAGTAAATGTGGCATTGTTGTAGAGAATACTCCTTCAAACTTCTCCCTCGTGAATTACATCTTCCTTATGGGCTGTTATTTCAGAAGTGCTATCAGCTCCCATTTTGTTTTTGGCCTATTTTTTGTTGTTTGTATTAACTGACTTGCTCTCCCCCTCTATCCCTCTCAGATCTAAAGATGGCGCCCCCTTCCCTGGACTCGATTCTCAGCAGGGCATGGACTTAGAAAGGGGCCTGCCCCTCTACCAAACAATGGCAACCATCTTGGAATGGGCACTCACTATCTATGCTCCTGCACTCACTTATGGTGGCCATTTTCGGGTGGGTCACTCAATCACCATATATGACCACTCCATGCCTGGCTATATATGCCCCAATACCACACATTATGCAGTATTTTTCCCATCCCATTTGTTGGTTCTCAAACTACCTGCCGTGCCTGCTTCCAAAGTGGTATTTCCACTCTAGAGTCTGACTCTTTTCATAATGGTCCTACCCTTTCCCTTGACAGCTGAGACCTATCCTTTTTGACTGATGCCCGGTGGAGCTACCTAGCGAGCTAAAGGGGAGATGGACTATGGATCCCCTATGTTTTCCCTCCTTGACCATCACCTTGACCTTTTAAATCAATTAACCTCTTGTTTGTTTACCCTAGGAAGAAACATTAGGACAGTTTTCATAAATAAAATACAGTCTCAACAGAAAAAGACCAATATTAAACAAATCAAAGAAAGACAGAATCAGAAAACAAGATTTAAACTCCACTCATCCTTCAAGTTTCTTGTTAGGCAAAACTCTGTCCAGCAGATATCTTCCTCTAGGTTAATGTACTTTACCACGTGCACTCAAGGTAAGCACAGTAACCCAAGTTAAAATTCTAAACATAAGAAATTGAAAATCTGTTAACACAAATCCCTACCAGTGTGTAAACAGTGCCTCACTCTACACACCACAATACAGCTAAGGAAATAATAGTACCTTGAGAACTTGGATTTTCGACGAAATGCAAAAACGAACTCAGTTTTCTTTTACGACAAATTAACATCAAATGGGTTTACGAATATGAATAATACAACATCAAAATGGTAATTAACCCAACAACTGAAGCCACAATTATCACATAACCAACCAAACAGTTTACCACAAAAACAGAAATCCATCCTTATGAACTCAAACTTTCAAAATGTCCCTACTTATACTTATACTCTAATTTATTCAGGGTGCACAATAGTACTGCTTGTCATGCCAGAGGAATCTCCAGCACTGAAAAAGTTGGGAAAATACAAATCTCCTTTCTCCTTCCTTTTAAGCGCCTATGTCAAACATTTGCTAAAACTCTTTTTGGGACCCCTTAAATAGGAGGTGCTATAATGCAAACAATTCTCTGCTATCCAAACTGTGGAAGTCCAACCCCAATAATTATCTGATCCCTAGTATTTGAATATCTCAAACTTTTACCTCCAGCGTCTCCAATTAGTCTAGTCATTATAGACTACACTCCTCATAAGAATAACACAGTTTAGCAGAGTTAAAACAGAAATAAATACTGGAAGCATAAAGAACTGAGTTCTAGGCCATAAATAAGCAAATGGTGGATTGTTAATGCAGTAAAAGTTAAATGTGGTACAGAGAACAGATGCATGAAATTCCATAAAGGCACTAAATACGGAAAAACAAATTAAATGCAAATCCATAAAACATATTAAAATTCAAGAAATCTTTCTAAGGGTCAGACTCATAGGATATAGACACATCCCATATAGAGTCTAAGGTCTCCAGGAATATCAGTCCTAATGACAACTGCAAAATCCCATATAAACCAAGCCTGATTGATAACTAAGCACAAGCTCAAAGTCAAACTTTCAAAAGGTCTCTACTTACACTTATACACTAATTTATTCAGGGTGCACAATAATACTGCTCGTCATGCCAGAGGAAGATCCAGCACTGGAAAAGTTGGGAAAATACAAATCTCCTTTCTCCTTCATTTTAAGTGCCTATGTCAAACATTTGCCAAAACTCTTTTTGGGACCCCTTAAATAGGAGGTGCTATAGTGCTAACGATTCTCTGTGGAAGCCCAACCCTAATAATCATCTGATCCCTAGTATTTGAATATCTCAAACTTTTACCTCCAGCTCTAAAGAATAACATAATTTTGCTGAGTTAAAACAGAAATAAATATTGGAAGCATAAAGAACTGAGTTCTAGGCCATAAATAAGGCAAATGGTGGATTGTTAATGCAGTAAAAGTTAAATGTGGTACAGACAACAGATGCATGAAATTCCATAAAGGCACTCACTACAGAAAAACAAGGGTGTAGACACATCCCATATAGAGTCTAAGGGCTCCAGTAATGCCAGTCCTAATGACAACTGCAAAATCCCATATAAACCAAGCCTGATTGATAACTAATTTATTTATTATTTATTTAAAATCTTATATAGCGCGCAGCTACCCTTGGGCATCCCGGCGCTTCCAGACAACATCAGATGGTAGAGGGGACAGCATAGAGGCGTTATGCCGGAAACAGAAAGGTTTTAAGACCTTTGCGGAAACGCAGTGTGCAGGGCTCAGCTCGAAGTTTTAGGGGGAGCGAGTTCCAGAGCTTTGCCGTGTTAAATGAGAATCTTCTCCCACCAGTGCGGGCCTTTTTAACTCTAGGCACCATCAAGAGATGTTTCGTGTCTGATCGCAGCGTTCTGCCAGCTTTGTAGGGAGTCACTAGATTTTTTAAAATAAGGGGACCTTTACCTGCGAGAATTTTATGAGCGGTACAAAGTGCCTTAAAGGTCAGCTCAACTTGAACAGCTATAGTCCAAGAACTTTTATCCACAAATCACACTTTCTACAAATAGATTCTTCAAATTCAGCATGACATGATCATGGTTTGGGTAACATTAGTAAATCAGGATAATTTACATAATTAGAAGACTTTAACATGAACCCATTTCTTAAGGTAAGAGAAATGTTCTATCTTCTCCCTTAGTAACCACCCCACAGAGATGATCAACACAAAAGTAAACTTCCCTTTAACAATTACTCATAGATTCTACACATCTACATCAATACTTCGAGCAGACGTCCTTGAGAATGATACTTTTGGTTACATGGAGGAAGCTTCTTTCACAATACAGTCATTCTAATAATGTAGTACGATTACATCATTCACTCGGTATTCCGCGTAGACAGGTGGAGAGATGGCTTTGCAGTGAGTCACTGACTGGAAGGGGGATTGAGCAGATGCAAGTTGAACAGAACATCAGAAATGACATCCATATTAGAAATAAAAGTGCATTACACAGAAAATGCGGCATAACTATTTGTCTCATTATCTACTCTTCTAAATGAATTTAGTTAAAACATCTTTAGTACAATCAATCAGCAATCAAACAGGATTTATAAAGCGCTACTATTCACCCGTAAGTCAATGAGAGCCTTGTTGCTTGGGTGGAATAAGTTGAACTACAATTACTTGATCCCCTTTCTGAATGCCTCAAGAGAGGGTGACGTCCGGAGGTGAGGGGGTCGGCTGTTCCAGGACTTCGCGTAAAAAGTAGGATAAGGAGCATCCTCCACTGTTGCTTCAATGGATGCGAGGCAGTGAGCAATGGAGTGGGAGGCGGAGCACCTGTGTCTGGAGTGTTGGTGGAAGCTCAGGCCGTGCTTGATGTATGCTGGTGCTTGATTATACAAGGCTTTGTAGGCATGGGTCAGCATCATGAATTGATATCTATGGACATGGAGGCAGTGGAGTTTTTTGAGATGTGGGGTGATGTAGGTACATTTGGAGAGGTTGAGAAGGAGTCTGGCTGCTGAGTTCTGTTTGGTCTGCAGTCTCTTCAGGAGGCGTGTGGTAAATCCTACTTAGAGTGCATTGCTTCAATCCAAACGACTGGTGAAGAGGGCTTGATTGACAGTACGTCTGGTGCTGACTGGGAGCCATTTGAAGATCTTTCAGAGCATGGAAATAGTGAGGAAGCAGTAATTTCGCTGCTACTCGCAGAGTTATGAATATATAAAAAGCCCTCCCCACTCCCGTGCAAACAGCACAATCGCATTTCTGTGTTTTCTGTGATAGTTGATATGATCTTGTGTGTTCTGAATATGTACAGTGTGTCCCGTTTTATTTTATGATGTGGATGCATGTTTTTATTCACATAGACGTTACAGTGTTAGAAAAGTATGACATATCATGTATTCACTATTGCAGAACATAGAATATTCTGAAACATGTCCTCAACTCACTATGAGGGCAATTGACAAATTCCATGCAGGGGCAAGGTTTTAAAACATTGAGCACATTGTGCAAGGCAATTTAAAACTGTGACTCAAATCAAACTCAGCTGTGCTTCCATTCCACAGCTGAGCTAAAAAAGTAAAGAGAAAGCCGGCTGGACTACGGGAACACCCTCTACGCTGGAACCAAGGCCAAACTCCAGAAAAGACTCCAGCGCATACAGAACGCTTCTGCACGACTCATCCTGAACATCCCTCGTCACAGCCACATCTCTGCCCATCTCAAAGACCTGCACTGGCTCCCCGTCAGCAAGAGGATCACATTCAGATTCACATTCACGCACACAAGGCTCTCCACGACATGGGCCCGAAATACCTCAACAGCCGCCTCACACTCTACACACCCATCCGCCAGCTCCGATCCGCAAGCCTCGCCCTCGCCTCCGTCCCACGAATTCGCAAATCCACCGCCGGAGGAAGATCCTTCTCCTACCTGGCGGCCAAGATATGGAACTCCCTCCCCACCCACCTACGGCTGACCCAGGACCATCTCTCCTTCAGGAAACAACTCAAGACCTGGCTGTTCAAGCAGTAGCGACTCCCCCCCCCTCCCAGCGCCTTGAGACGCTAGCGGGTGAGTAGCGCGCTCTACAAATTTTGTTTGATTGATTGATTGATTGATTGAAAGGGAACCAGGCCACGCCGCACATCACATACGTAGAGCGTACACCGTTGAAAGCAGCCATATTGGGTGTGGCATCACTATTTAATGCCACACCCGATTTCCAGAAGGTGCTTAGCCTTCCGCTCATTGCCAAGGAGAAAGCTGTGTCCAGGGATGCTTACCTGCATGCCGACTCGGCATCTCTTCGGCTCCAGATTTCCCTTCCGGCACCTCGCAGCTTCACTGCAGCTTTTCTGCATATGACAGCTGTCAACCTGGAGAGAAAAGAAAAAAAGAAAGTTAAGTGATTTTAAACCATTTATGGCGCCCATCAAAAGGCAGTTATGCCTGCTAGAGTGTTAAAGTAAATATTTAAAACAATTTTTGGAACTTTTTTCTACCAAAAAGTAAAGCATGTTAGGACAATTAAAGTGAGACAAAGCTTTTCAAAGAAGGACAGTTGATTACAATAAAGGATTTGTTAACTAATTCAGACCTTGCATCATGTTAATGTTATATATAAAATAGTACAATGATTTTGTTCGTTTTCTTTTTCTCTTTTGTCTATTTCTACTTAGTGATGGAAAACATCAGGGGAAAACGTTGACAGTAAGTGTATTTAGAAGTAAAGACAGAGGAAACTATTGTATACTAAATACCTTGCAGTATTAGGTTCTAGAAGTAATTGTTATTTCTGCTTAAGAGAAAACTAAGGTACACCTCACTATAAAAACATGCCCCACTCAAAAACAACTCAACACAGAGAGAAAGCCAAACCATCCAAGTCTACGAGGACACGGTGCCCACCAGCCCAAGTCGCAGGTTCGAAGTTAACCAATATAGTACACTATTTAGGAAGGAAAGGAAGAACTAATTGTGTCCTAAAGTACAATACTTACACTATGGTTAATTAAATTTTGTTGCCTCGCAGGTCGACAATAAGAGCCCACCAACGTCAAGTATCCGGCTCTTCTCCCTGAACCCTATTTCATAGCTCTAGTGGAAGTAGATAGACTAGTTATAAAGTAGGGTACTTGGAAGTTGGTCCCTAAAGTCTCCCGAAACTACGCACCTTCCAAGGTAAGAGTGCATGGTTGGTATGGCAGTTGATCTGTTTTTCATGGTGAGTTTGCTGTCCAGGATATTGCTGATGTTTCAGTGTGGTCTGTAGAAGTGAGTGAGGGTCCTATTTCCGCAGGCCAGCAGGAGTCTTTCCTCGGGGAGTTGTTTTTCCCGAACATCAGTACTTCTGTTTTGTCTGTATTGAGTTTGAGGCAGTCGTTTAGCTTCCAGTTGGTGACAGTGGTCATGCACAGAAGGAAGGTGGCCCTTGTGGTGGATGCGTCTTCAGATAGAGGATGAGCTGGGTGTTCATGTAGACGTTGAACAGAGTAGGTCTGAGTAATGAACCTTGAGGGACACCACAGATGATGTTCTTGGGTTCCAGTTCCGAGGTGAAAAGTGGTAGGAGGATTCCCTGGGTTCATCTGGTGAGGAAGGATGTAATTCATTTGTGGCTTGACTCAACTTTATTGCATAATAAAAAATTATTTTCACATGAATTTCCAAATTTAAAAAAATGCTACTATAACCTTCAGCAGTATTGTAGAGGAGTACCAGGCTAATGGGTTCATTAGGTACTCACAGTCATTAGCCTCGTCTCATTACATTTTGTTCCTGACAAGGGGGTGAACTAAGAACTAAGACTGTGTTTTGATTATAGAACTATATATCACGAGGGGGTACAGGAAAGCTTAGGCAAATCAATTGTTCACATAAACAACAGAGTGCCAAGGGTATACTCCTGAAAGGAACAAAATGTAAAAGTATCAAGCCTAAGTGACAAATGTTTTATGGGCATGTCTCTTTAAAGGATGAAAGCACTCAATCATTCAGAGGTGGCATACTTTAGCAGAAGGACCCTCCTCACATTGGTAGCTGGATTTTACCAACATGGCGAAAACCCTGGGAAACAGGGGAGTTCATTGGATGGATACGGAGTCATAGTGTGGTTGTGGGGACCTAGAATTTCTGGCATGGGGTGTGATTGGTGTAGGAAAGAGGTAATATAAAACTACCTACTGGTAGGCTAAATTTAGGCATGTCTGCAGTGTGTAGGATTACAACAGATTTGGAAGGGGATCATTCTACCCTTCTTATTAGGTAGACATGTTTCAGTTCTTCTAAATGCCCTTAGCAGATGCCATGGGTTTTCTTCAAGATGGGGCCTCCTGAATATGTAACTCATAACATTCAACTTTTTGAAACTCCAATGCTAGGCCTGTAAGTCCACTGACAGAACACAGTTTCCATCTGAGGTGGAGCTAGAAAACAATGGCGTAAGTCCAGTTAATAAACAAAACACCTTGTACATTTATATTCAGTGTTTCACAAGGCAAACTGAAGTAAATGTCACTGGAAAATGTACGGTGAAGTGAGCACACAACATGCAGTGACTCAACCCTAGAAAAGTGTTAATATAACTTCTTAACATTATGTTTAGTCTTACCCTAGCATAAGGTGTATCGCTGCCTCCTCACATGTGTGTCCGAGTGGCGGAGGTCAAATGTAAAATATATGTAATGTAAGGTGGATTTGTAGAGTACTGCTTGTCACCTTTTAGAGTTTACAGCTTTTGAATAGGTGAGTGTAGATATGTGGTGAGGCTGGGCCTGATTTTAGGCAGTCTCAGTGGTCTAATAAGAAGACTAATTGATTAGCCAAGTCTTCAGCTTCTTGTGAAATTCAAAAAGTTAGGAGGGAAACCAGATATGCTGGGTGACGTAGTTCCCGGATTTGGTGCCTTGGTAGGAGAATGATATATCTCCTGTTCTGCTTCCGTGGTTGCAGGGTGTGTGCAAGTGAGAGTGATCCTGAGCAAAGTTGTCTCGTGGGTTAGTGGTTGTCATCCTGGTGACTAAGGTATGCAGGTCCCATGTTGTGTAGTGACTTGAATATGTATGTGAGAAGTTTAAAGTGTCAGGATTTCTGGACAGAGAACCAGTGGAGCTCTCTGAGGAGAGATGTGATGTGGGTTAGTTGTGGGAGGTTCAAGATGAGTTTGGCAGCAGCATTTTGGATGATTTCAAATCTGTGACGGAGATGGGTTGGAATGCCGGGGTAGAGTGTATTGCCGTACTCCGCTTGTGAATAGGGCCTGCACGATGGTACAGCTGCTGTTTAGTCGGAACCACTTGAAACTTTTACATAACATGCTGAGGATGTTGATGCATGAGGTGGTGACAGCATTGACCTGGAATTTTCATGGTGAGGTTGGTATCCAGGATGAGGCCTAAGTTCCTAGCTTGGCCGGTTGAGGTGGTTGTGTTTCCAAGTTTGGCAGGCCACCAAGGTGAGCTCTGATTCTCAAAGATCATCACTTCAGATTTGTCGGTGTTGAATTTGAGGCAGTTTTCTTTCATCCAATTGGCCACACTGGTCATGCATTGCCTGAAGTTTGTCTTGGTGGTTATGGTTTCTTCTGAGAGGGAAAACATTTACTGGGTGTCATTGGCGTAGGAGATTATTTTGTTTCAGTGGGATCGGATGATGTTTGCTAGAGGAGTCATGCATATTTTGAAAAGTGTGGAGCTAAGTGATGATTCCTGTGGTACTCTGCAGATGTGATCCTTGGGTTCTGATGTGAACGGTGAGAGGCTGGCTCATGGTGTTCTTCTGGAAAGGAAAGAAACTATCCATTTGAGTGCCGGTCATTGTATTTCCAGTGTGGGTAGCCTAATGATGAGTTTGTGGTGGAAGACGGAGTTGAAAGCAGTTGAGAGGTTGTAGAGAAGGAGGGCAGCTGTTCGTCCATGGTTAAGGATAGTGCGTATGTCATCTGTGGCAGTGATGAGGGTTATTTTGGAGGTATGGTTGTTTTGGATTTCTGATTGTGAGTTGTTCAGGGGTTTGTGGCATTCTAAGTGGTCAGAGAGTTATCTGTTGATGGTCTTCTTGATGACTTTGGTTGGGAAGAGGAGCCGCAAGATGGGTTGTTAGTTGCTGAGGGGTCTTTGAGTAGGGCGGTGACTTCTGCTTGTTTCCAGCTACCTGGGAAGGTGGCTGTTATGAGGGAGGTGTTAAAGATGGAAGTGAGTGCAACGCCGATCGTGGCTCTTCTCAGCTTGTACATATAGTGGTGGCAGGGGTATGTGGGAGACCCTGAGTGGATTCTCTTCAATATTACTATAGTGTCCTCGATGGATAGAGGGTTTCATGCTGTTAGTTGGTAATCTTTGGTTTATGAGATTAACAGGCTTGGAAGATCGATGGAGGTGGCTGGGGTTTGAAGTTGCTGTTTATCTTGGTGATTTTTTTATGGACGAAGTCAGAGAGGTTGTTCCAGAGTTCTTGTGTTTCATGGTTTGGGTTGCGGCTGTTGGGTTGATGATTTCCTGACCGAGGGTGAATGTTCCTTACAGTAGTTGGAGCTCGTTGGTGATAGTAACTTTCGAGTATGGGACATATCAGTGTAACATTGTTGTCAATAACTGTGTAAAACTAAGTATCTGAAAGTATTGCGTTTGTCTGGCTGTCCCATGGGAACATGGATTAAACAGAACTTAAAGGTAACTACTATATGTCATTTGGTCAAACTTGCATATTAAGGGCTAATGTTATTCATAGAATGTTATCATAGACAGAAAGTAAATGAGACTCCTGAGTGGCACATGGACAGTCTGTCAATGGAATGTTTATCATGTGCATGTATCCTATATAAATGATGGTGTATCGTTATTTACTCCGAATAGTGTTATTGACTGACACTGTTTTTGGTTTGAAGCACAGAGTTCCTTTTATCACATTTTGAATCTTGCTCTGTGACACAAAGACAGCTGTTCATGACACAAAGTAAAACTCTACTCTTTAATAAAGATTTGGCCAAGAAACTCCAAACCAAATTGTGCACCTCTGAGGGTACCTCTTAGAATCATTATTCAACGTACTGCTTTAATGCACCTGTAGATTTGCTGCCATCATGTAAACCCAAAGAAAGTCACGTTCCCCATACTCCAATTCCTAGAAGAAGCAAGTTGCTTTTGTGGGGAAACCTAAAGCAGCAAAACTCTGATAAAGGTTCATAACACCAGCATTGTATGTACCTCAAACTCAAATACTTTTTACCAATGCATGTTTTGTACCTGAGCTAAATCAAAGCTTGTTTAACCTACACAGTATCTGTGTGGGCATAATTACGTGTCCAGATATGACTCTGATAAATCGGACTCTCTGATTTTTCCCTCTATGTTCTCCCATCCATCAAAGGCCATCATCAGTCTGTTACTCTCTAAATCAGGTGTCTACAATGAGTATCTCATGAGCTACTGGTAGCTTTCCAGCTCCTGTGAGCACGCCCTTCTTACTATACTGGATCTTTTGATTGATTGAGTTAATATATGTGTATCAAAATTGAGAAATTTGTATTTGAGATGAAAATGTGTGTAGTTACCATATTTATCAATGAGTTGCATTGCTTTTGCACCACGCAACCTGGTGCAAAAGTGACGCAATGCCTAAGATGCTATTTATCAAACCATACCAGGCCCCCTTGCTGACATGGGCATGTTGACATTTAGTTGCATCCACCACAGGTGTTTGAGCAGCACTAGGTGCACCGGAAAGTTCTTTCACAAATTAGGCAGTGGGTTTTATTTTGATACAATGTGTTGGTGCTTACATTGACTATGTGTGTATGTATTTGTGTAATTGTGCAAATCTGATATCTGACTCAACTGTCAAATAACCTACCTTGAGCTAGACCTTAACAACAACTCAGGACATTCTAGGCGATTTTGGAAAGCCTAGCTTTTTTCCTCAGAGTACCCGTAAAACCTGGTCAGTTATGAAACCGCAGGTCCACCTTTGATACTACTAGAGGTCCATACAGTTTCAGCACCTGAAATGTGCCCTGACTCTATGTTGTATGGAAACAACAGTGGTCCCATGCTTATGTGATGCAACAAACAAAATAAATATAGACGAAATCGCTTCTATATTTTCAGAAGGACATGTCCAGCCGGACAGAGGTCTTCCAGGTTTCACGCCAGGGACACACTCCATGACCGTAACTATCGGCTTGTCCTGGCGTCGCCCGTTTACGACTGTGTAAACCGGCATTACCTGACGCTCCATTGTGGGTGACTGGCCAAGTTTAAAAACGGGCATCTTGACGGTACTGACTTTCGATGCCCAAACATGCTATACCTCGGCAAAATTGAGGTTTAATTTAAAGGCAAAGTATTTAAATGTCCTGATGATGGTTTCTATGATTTTTTGATGAAACCGAAACGCCGTCGACTTGCTTATGCACCCGATACAAATCTGATTGTTTGATTTTATGTAATGGTGCAGCGTGATATTTTCTGTACAAATTTATATGTAAACAGAAAAAACGTTTGTTTTGCCTTGAACCTTTCCTACTATCTCCACTTGTGTTCACCCCGTTAGTGTCGGGCACAGGCTGTGTACCACACAGGGGCAGTGTGGAAGGTACTCCTGACATCTTATTTGTTGAAATACTGTGTTTATTAAGTAAACCTGGAAGACCTCTGTCCGGCTGGACATGTCCTTCTGAAAATATAGAAGCGATTTCGTCTATATTTATTTTGTTTGTTGCATCACATAAGCATGGGACCACTGTTGTTTCCATAAAATTGTTCCCCGAGGTCCCTGTTTGACTTGACTTGATTGGGGTCCCTTGTTGTTTAAGAACTGACTCTATGTTGGTCACTGATTTACAAATATAAATATATATGTAAGAACATTTGTACAGCTCAAACTCAAGATTGTCTGTAGATACTGACCATCTAGATTTTCATGCAGGAGAGAATTGAAAAAGGTAGGTCTAGTGTTTGGCTTTAAAAGATTGTAGTCCTAGGAGGAAGGAATTGCAAAGTAGGGTATTGTGGTGATTATACAGTGAAAATGGAAACATTTCATTTTTTTTGCGTTGTTCGCTTGCTTTTTTGCGTATTCGCGGGCCGCTTGCAAATCATCGACCGCGAACTTACCCAGGCGGTCTTTTATTGGCGCGGCCATCTTGTTATCATTGCGTATTTTCGGTTCCGGGGTCTTTCTGCATGCTCGCATTGTGCGAGTGGCGCGCTTACGGGTTCGCGGGTGTTTTTTTTGCGTGTTCGCGGGGGAATTATCGCGCAAACTTACCCACGCGGTCCTCTATGGGTGCGGCCATCTTGTTTTTCATTCCTTGCTATGGTTTTGGGCATGCTATCCTTTCGATCGATCTCTAATCTTTGCAATCCTTTGTATTTCCGAGCTTGTTTTTGCACTTTTTTGCTTATTATCTATCTCTCTATTTTCCTACATCTATATTTTGTGTTTATATCAACTTTTTGTTACTTTATTACCTACTTTATTTGTTTAGCTCTCTCTCTTATTCTATTTCATTTTCACACCTATTCTTTTCTTCTTGTGCCCAGGACAATGGCAAAGGGAGCGGACAAGGGCAAGGGGAAGGGCCCTGCACCCCGTAGCCGGCTCCCTTGCGGGCGTTTCAGGGGGGAGCAAGTTCAGGCCAGGGAGATCTTCTCTGCGGTGGAGGTGTCCGCCTTGATGTTTTATGTTCAGAGACACCTCCCTAAGACCGTGGCAGCAGGTGGGAGGATTGCTTTCGGTTATGGCCTCCGGGAGCGTCGCCTGCTGTGGGAGAAGGTGTGCCGGGCCATGCATAAGAAACCTGGGGTCTGGCGCACCTACCAGCAAGCGACGCACCGGTGGTCTGACATCCTCGATTGGGAGCAGGACACGCTCCACCTGCTAGGATTTGAGATCCCTGGCCTTGTTGGATAGCTATTTAATAACTACTTTGTTTTCTTCTGCTCTGTTACATTGCTAATCTATTTTTTTCCTGAAGAGTCCGAATGCTGCTGATTCGATTACATTGCAGGTAAAATAATGTTTAGATAGCTTCTGTCATTGCAGGTGCTCGCCTGGTTATTGGCGTTGCTACTATGCTTACTTGTTTGCAACTTTTTGCTCATTTGAGAGCATTACTGTGTAATGCTAGAGACAGTAGACTCAAGTCTAGTCCTTCTTTGTACTCCTGCTGCTGCCACTTTGAAGAGATAGTGGTGGATTGATACGTTGAGTGTATAATTTATTACTTGTTATAGGACATTTGTTAGTGGTCTGCAATCATGATGACAGACGGTGTCTTTCACGCGACGTCTCGTGCTACTGAGTGATGGCAGTCTTAGTAGAACCTTTTTGTTGTTGGTGTAGTTGGTGAATTACATAACTTTCCTATTAGACGGTCTGCAAATCCTGCAGTACTGTACTTCTTTCCTCTTAGTTGACCAGATCAGATGCAATTGTTGTTAATTTGTTTCCCCAAGATAATTTTAGATTGTGCTCAAAGAAATCAAATATTTTTTTTAAAAACTATCATCCATGATGTGTTTCTTTATTTCATGATCATCAGCACTTCCCAGGGGAAGGCGACTGAGACTCCGGTGGAAGAAGGTGGACAGGATCAGTCCCTTGCAGGCTCTTCTGCTGGCCCCAGTAAGTTGTTCTATTGTTATATTAATACATATACTTCCCTAACTTTTACCGCTCCTATTCATTACAAACTGTTTCCTAATTCTATGTTTTACAAAATAGTCTTTGATCTTCTTCTAATCTAGACTACTTTCTACATTCTTATCCTGCCTCTACCATCACTCTCTGTGCTACTACTATTTACGATTACGAGTCGGTCTGTGTAGGTAGCTAAGCTTGCCCAGTTGGCAAACGGTGACAAAACTCTGATCCAGCAATAGCTATAGGCACTGAGTGCAGTCCTCTGGGTTGTCCTTGCTGTCTATTCCAGTCTTCTTAATGTAAGTGATTTGACAATTTCCAACAACAAAATGTCATTGTTTGCACCAAGTAAAAGGTAGCAGTTGCCTTTTTGATTTGCAAGGAGCACATCCCATACCGCTAGTGTTTCAGGGACTATTCTGCACATAAAGAAGTATGGACAAGAGAAATAGGACATTGTTGATGATAGGTGCAGTTCGACTTTCGACATACCTCAATCCGAACAGAAGTTGAACCCCCAATCTCCTGACTGACTATCTAGTGTGTCTGACCAATGATTTTACGACCCAGAAGAACAGAAGAAGACTACCGCCTAGTCTCGGCCTCTCTGAGTCACTGAAACACTACTTCCAAGTGCAGTAGTTCAAACCCTTCCGCTCACTCACTCGTGAACAAAAACCACACAGTGTTTGTTAGTTTAAAATTTTTATTTGCAATTAAGAAATGAAAACATGATTTCTTTATTTTTAATAGCGTAGTATTCGGAGCGAGCAATGGTGATGGATGAAGATGACGTTAAAGTTTAAACCCCATTCCCATGAAGGAAATTAGTATTACTCAAACTTAGTTAAAAGACACGTGAAATTATTAGAATAACTGTGCGGGAGCCCCCACCTTCTTTAAAGTACTTAAAGTACTGCTGGTGATGACTTACTAGTAGTTGGTGAATCGTCCTGTTGGCAGAAGGGCAATGGAATCTTCTCTCTGTAATTAGAAAAATGGTGCACGTTAAGCAAGCATTCATCAGTTGTCATAAGAAGTGTAGCATTTAATGGAATAAGCATGTAAAAGGTTAACACCCTTCCCAAAACCGTTACTTTTTTTCAATCCCAGTAATAAAAAATGTATTATGTAACATTTTCTTCCATTACGAGACAAAATAGGGGGTTGTGTATGGCATCTGAAAATATGACATTTTTTTCCTAGACGTCACAACATCTGATACGGCACAGATGACCACCAGTGCCGGGACCAGCAATGCGGAGGGGTCCACGCTAGGGCTGGATGCGGCGGCGCCAACAGGAGGAGCTGGGGGAGAAGACTCAGCGGTGGCGGACGGTGGTAAGTTATTATACTCCTTACTTATTGAATTTTTTTTGAGTAGGCTCGCAAAGGAGTGTATGATGTACTGTACAGTAGTACACAGTACACTAGTATAAGCACACTGTACTGTTAAGAACAGTTACTAATTTAGAACTACTTTTTGGGCTATCACGGAGAAGACAGTAAACCTTGACTTGTAATTGCATTAGCGGCGGTACTTCTCGGGTAAGCAATGGTCCCCTCTATTTCACTTCAACTCAGCTGGCAAATTTTTATTGTGAAGCCAAGTCATATCAGATGTAGTTTAGGGATGTGAAGATGGAAAAGTGAAAGAAGGGTGAAACGAAGGACGAGCGAGTCTTAATATTTATGACTGCAAAGAATGTTTTTTTGGAATGCAAGTCAAGATAAGAAGACGGTGGATTCCAAAATATAATGAAAAGGGTGTGAGTTGGTTGTTGACAAAAAGAAATGTTGGTACATTTGAGACATTAAGAAGAATCATAGACGTACTTTGGAAGCCTGGATGTTATCTTCTTTTTCCTCATCGATAGCAGAGGTGTATGATGTAGTAGAGCAGACGCTGAGTGGATGAAGTATGGCCAGTGGCAGTGCCAACCCTATAGAAAAGTAAGACCTTCCTATCCCCACCTGCATGTACTGCTTAAAGTACTGCGAGTCTGTGTCATCATGGCTTGTGTCTGTATTTCTTGGGTGCAAGCTGAGTGAGCTGCCATTATGCCGGCTACCACAAGTTCACGTACTAGTAATTTCTTTTACAAAACAAGAGAAAAAGTAAAAAAGGACTTTTTTTAGTACTCTCTGACTATGTATGTAGTAGTGAGTCCACCCATAGTGCTGCTAGTGGAATTCCTGAAACTCCCAGTAATGTCACAGGCTTACAAAGACGGCAGAAAGATGCATGCCAAAATGTTATAGTGTTTGCTACTTGCCATTGTTACTGAGAGTCAACTTTCCGTTGAATTATTTTAACTTTATGTTAAAGACTATTGGCTACAGTATTTTTCTTTCTTTCTTCATAGATGCTACTCCAAAAAAGCTGACCCGCAAGGAGATGGCTGTCCGGGCCAGGGCCCGCAAGCTGGAGGCTACTTGTGCCGAGTATCGGTGACTGTGGGCTCGGGAGCAAGAGGAGACATCAACCACTACATCCTCCTCCAGTGTCCCCAAGTCCACCAGCCAGAAGCCTCCAGCCAAACGGAGCCGTGGCCCGACAGCCTCCAGCCGCTGCCGCCCAACAGCCTCCCGCCTCCGCCGCACAGCTGCAACAAAATCAGCTGCCCCCCCCAGATCCTGGATGGTACGTCGGCGCCGGCTCCGTAAAAGAGTGGAATACCTGGAGTGGTTGGGCGAAAAACATCAGCGCCAGCTCCGGGACCTCCGCAAAGAGCTGCAGGATGTGCAGCACCAGCTGTCCACACTACGCCACCGGAGGAAGTGACTGTCCTTTGCCCTTTTTTTCAAAAGACTGTTGGGGGCGGGGGGGATTGGGTTTTTGGGAAACAGGACTTTTGGATTTTTGGACATTGGTTTGGTTAGCGAGGGGGGGGGTGAGTTGGGGTAATTTATTTTATTTTTGTGACAACAACATCAATAATGTATATTTCTTAATAATTATATTTTTCATACCAAAACACAGTATACGCATTCATATTATTTTGTGTGGGGGTTGGCGGTGGTTACTGGACGTTTGGTTTCTTCAAACTTACCAGCATGAATTAAACATCTAGTCCTGAAATGTACCAAAATGCAAGTAACCGAGTTAGTAAATTCAGTAGCCCTACTTCTGTACTTTACTAGTAGTACTGTCAGTCTCTGCTCTCCTCCCAGTCCTAGCCCATTATTCTACCTCTCCAAAATGCTTATCTTACCTGTGATTTGTGTTTGAGAATAGGTGTAGCCACAGGGCTGCCTGCATTGCAAATAGTGATTAAGGTTGGTTATTTACTTGAATCCTCGACGGATGCAATATCATTGTTGTGCTGGTAGCAGTAGTGTTAATGTTATGTTAATGTTAATGGGTGTCTTATATAGCGCTCGGCTACTCCAAGGAGTGTCCCGGCGCTTTCTGACCCATAGCTGAAAAGAAAGATAAAGAAACAAGGAACAGACCAGTTATTGACTGTAAAGCCAGGTTTTCAGGGCCTTTCTAAAGGCCAACAAATTAGAAATGCGGCAAAAATCCAAGGGAAGGGAGTTCCACAGTTTGGGGGCGAGATGTGTAAAAGAACGACCACCTATCCTGGCTTTCTTAATGGATGGGACAGTTGCCAGGCCAAGAGATTCGGATCTGAGAGATCTAGTGGGCTTATAGAAAAACAGCCATTTCTGAATGTAGTAGGCCCCAACCGAGTGAAGTGCCTTATGGGCCAACGTAAGTGCCTTGAAAGCAATCCGCTTCCTGACAGGAAGCCAGTGAAGGGAGAGAAGCAACTCCGATGCCCTAGCATGGCGGGGGAGGCCAAAAATGGCCCTCGACGCGGAGTTTTGGACCACTTGGAGTTTTTGTAGAAGGTAGTCCGGAAGACCCAGGTAAAGGACATTGGAATAGTCGAGCCTAGAACAAATTAAGGCCTGTACCGTCAACCTCCTATGGACCAGAGGAAGCAGAGGGAGGAATTTACGCAGCATTTTTAAAAGACCGAAGCATGTGCCGGTGAGACCTGTTATTTGGGATTTCAGTGAAAGAGTGTTATCAATTTAGACACCAAGATTTTTGGCCACCGAGGAGGAAGATGATGGAGGGGACATGCTCACCGGCCACCAGTCCTGCCAAGGTGGGTCTACCTGACAGCCAAAGAAGAGCACCTCCGATTTGTCAGGGTTGCACTTGAGGCTGCTTCGCTGAAACCAGTCGAAGACAGCCCCAAGGCAGCCACGGATGCTCTCCCCGTCAAACTCCGCACCCTTTTTACAAGTGAAGAGAAGCTGGGTGTCGTCAGCATATGATATAACCTGGGCACCAAGAGACTCTGCCAGTACCGCCAATGGAGTCATAAAGATGTTAAAAAGGGTCGGGCTAAGCACCGACCCTTGAGGGACTCCGACCTCCAACGGCGGCACCTCGGCAGAGTACGGGGGGGCCCAGACCACCTGTCGACGACCTGCTAGATAGGATCTAAGCCAGCTCAACACCGTCCCTCTGAGTCGATCTCATAGAGTCTACTCAAGAGGGCCTCATGGGGGACGGTGTTGAAGGCCGCCGACAGATCTAACATAACAAGCATAGCTCTTCCACCTGAGTCAAGAGCTTCCTTGATGGCTTCATTTACTTCCAAGAGAGCGGTCTCAGTGCTCAGATTGGAGCGGAAGCCTAACTGGGTGGGGTGGAGTAGACCATGGTCTTCCAGGAAAGAGGAGAGCACAGAGTGGACGTGCTTCTCCACAATCTTTGCTAAACTAGGTAGCAGAGATATTGGTCTATAGTTTACATGCTTTTCAGGATCAAGACCAGGCTTTTTCAGGAGTGGAACAACCATTGCCTTTTTCCAGGCCGGGGGGACAGTGCCACTTGTCAGGGATAGATTGAGAACAGGATTTATTAAAGGGTTCAAAATCTTGGCGTTATTAGCTAGAAAGGTCGCAGGACAGGGGTCCAATGGAGAGCCTGATTTGATCCTGAGAAGGAGATCCAGAGAAGTAGATGTAGACAGAACTGGAAACTCCGATAGGACAGGACTGGATTCGGATGAAGAGGATGAAGGATTACAATCAATGAGAGCTGAACTGAGGCCAGAGGGAGGGAAAGATTCTTGGATCTGTTTGATTTTTGTAGTGAAGAAATTTGCCAGCTCATTGACCCAAGATTCAGAGAACTTGTGCTGAACTGCACTGGCTTTGGGAGAGACAAACTCCTTGACAATAGTAAAGATTTCTTTACAGGAGTTGGATGCTGACTTAATTCTGTTGGAGAAATAATTCTTTTTTGCCTCCAGAATATCGGCATGATAGGCCTTAATAGATGATTTGTAAGCGGACTTGGCTTCCGCATCATATTGCTTCCGCCAGAGTCTTTCGGCTAACTTACAGTTACGCCGAGCCAGAGCAAGAGACTCTGAAAACCATGGCGCCGAGCTATGCTTGGTGGATGAGCGAGGCGTAGAGAGTGGAGCAAGGTCATCTAGCCTCTCAGTCAGCCATCTCTGTAACGTATCAAGGTCACTCTCCAGATGACCTGATAGAATGCAGGGATGTTCCTGATATGCTTGAGCAAGGCTTTCAGGAGTGACTTTATGGTATGGCCTACTGGGGTGCCTAAGATGGTTAGAGTTTGTACAGGATGGTTTACTTCTGCCCTGAATTAGAAAGCAGATCAAAAAGTGGTCAGACCAGAGAACAGGGATGGGACAGGTCATGACAAGGGGGATGGTGGAAAACACTTGATCCAAAGTGTGGCCCTTGTCATGAGTCGCACTCGACACGTAGGGAGTTAGACCTAGAGGGGCGGTGATGTCATTGATTTTAATTGCATCACTGTCTGTAGCAGCATATGAAAAAAAAGGAAATGAAACATTGAGTGGCCTGAGCGTAGCATTAGAAACAGTACAATAGATAGTACGGTAGAGAACAGCGCCATAAATTGTAGCCTAAGCAGTGCTAAATTATTGTAAATATAAGTAGTAGTTGCGTAGAGTTTGACTGCTATAAGAAATTAAGGCAAAGGACACATCAACGTAACGTAAGCATTAAGCATTTGATTCTTCACGTCGCGTAGGAGGAGGATGTTCTTGATGATCATCAATCCATGATGGCGCACATGAACTTCTGGTTGGAATGATTTTGGTTGCTTTGACCTTATCCTCTCCAGCAAATGTGTGGAGTTTATTGTTGTTGTCAGTCACACCTCAAATAAATACCACACAGCCCGGGGGAAGAGGGCTAGGGTTTGCAAATTGGATGTGAATGGGGGTTTTTGGGAAAGTTTGGTAGAGAGGAAAAAAACCACTGCATGAACAAACAACAAATGAAGAGAAACAAATCTTAGGATTTGAAGATATTGATAAATCTTAGAGACATAAAGGAAGTGCACTACTGCATGCATGAAGTTGTTTGCTAAATGGATGGTTAGATTACTGAAAAGTAGTACTACTACTTACTGCAACTTACTAGTAACTACGAAGAAAAAAGTTGACAGTACAGGGCTGCAGTAATTACGCAATTTCACTTGCCTCTCTGTGCTCAGAGAGAACAAAGACTTATTGTTAGACCATTTAATTAGTTTTAAAAATAGCAAAGACGTATCAAATAGCTGGAGGGATGAATTTGAAGCAGAGATCAAACAAACGCACACTTGTAGAAGTAAGTTCAAGTTCACAACAATATCATTTAAAAGATAAGGAGAATTTAAGAGGATACTGTAACTGTATGTTGTAGTTGTCCTGTTGAATTTGTGTGAAGTTGATGCATCCAGCCATTCCTCTTATTTGCAGTACTCCTTCATTCCATCGGATGCTCCGTCGATCAATCTTGGGGACCAGACACACTGTCCACTGCCTGCCTGATGCGGAATTACGGATCGCTAATGGTAAGCCTGAGTACATCGTTCGCGGGTAAAAGCCTGCCTGTAATTGTTGATGGAAAAAAACAACAGTAAGTGATAAAAAACACCACGGATTAAAAACAATATAAGGTACACTGTGTAGTGCAAAAATAACACTTTCAGTTTCAGAGGTGACAGTATCACCCCCAAAATATAGAACACCCCACATTACCCTCCCAAAAACGTGCAGAATACTGCTACCTGCCTACCTCGCAGACGCCTAATTTCAAATCGTGCCATAACGCACTCAGAAAGTATGCCCAAAACCCACCTTACCCACCATTGATTTTCTTCAAACAACTTGCAACCAGAATTAGACATTCCCACGAGCGCTCCAAGACCCCAGAACCTAGTCGCAAAAATCTAGAACACCCCCAAACACATGCAATACTGCTAACCCTAACGACCCCTAAGCTAAAAATAGTGCTAAACGCTTTCAGCAACTAGGACAAATCCCCCCTTTTCCACCATGGATTTTCTCCAAACTACTTGCAACCAAAATTAGGCATGCTCAGCATTGCTCCAAGACCCCCCAACTCCCCCTTAAACACCAGGAACCCCCCCAAACAGCCCCCCCAAAACACGAAAGTGAGCGAAAAGTCTGAAAAGTGAAAAACCTTTTCACCATGAATTTTGTCCAAACCACTTGATTCCGATATTAGACCTTCCCAACTATGCCCCCAGATCCCTGAACCCACCGGCAAAAAAGCAGAACACCCCCAAACAGGCAAAAAGCAAAAATGGACCTACCTTAAATTCAGTCCAAATGCCCTCTGCAGCTAGGCCCTAACTCCCCTTTTCCACCATGGATTTTCTGAAAAACAAATGCAATCAAAATTAGACTCTGCCAGCAGTGCTCCCAGACCCCAAAACCCACCCCCAATAACCTAGAAGCCCCCCAAACAGCCCCCCAAAAAACAGGCAAGTGAGCGAGACAAAAAAGCTGAACACCTCCAAACAGGCAAAAATGCAAAAACGGACACTTAGGAAAATTTAGGCCTAGTTCCCAGATCACTCCATGCGCGCTCTGCAGCTAGGCCCTAACTTCCCTATCCAACCATGGATTTTCTTCAAACCACTTGCAACCGAAATGAGGCATGCCCAGCATTGCTCCAAGACACCCCAACCCCCCCAAACACTAGGAACCCCCCAAACAGCCCCCCAAAAACACGAAAGTGAGCGAAAAGTCTGAAAAGTGAAAAAAACTATTACCATGGTTTTAGTCCAAACCGCTTGATTCCGATATTAGACCTTCCCAGCTATGCCCCAAGACCCCTGAACCCACCCTCAAAAAAGCAGAACACCCCCAAACAGGCAAAAAGCAAAAATGGGCCTACCTTCAATTCAGTCCAAATGCACTCTGCAGCTAGGCCCTAACTCCCCTTTTCCACCATGGATTTTCTGAAAAACAAATGCAAACAAAATTAGACTATCCCAGCAGTGCTCCCAGACCCCCCGACTCACCCCCACAAATCTAGAACACCCCCAAACAGCCCCCCAAGAACATGCAATACTGATATATTCAAAACATGGCAAATTGCTCTGTTCACAAAAAATGCTGTTTTCAGCACTTCCACTACTTCGATCCATTTGA
Source organism: Lissotriton vulgaris (assembly GCF_964263255.1). NCBI lineage: Eukaryota > Metazoa > Chordata > Amphibia > Caudata > Salamandridae > Lissotriton > Lissotriton vulgaris. The sequence continues at coordinate 411,928,267 of NC_141689.1, read as the reverse complement.
AACTTACCTGGACACTTGTTCCAGCGATTCCCAAGAATCTCAGCAAGGCAGAACAAAATCAAACCACTGCGCTCTTCGAAGAAGAAGAAGAAGAAGGTCTACGACTAGATTTCACTTCATTTTCACCCAAACACACAAGCCCGCAAAACACCAAAAAAGGCCAAAATTCTGCCAATTCTAGACCAAAGAACACCAAACCCCCTAAAACCTTGCCAACATCATTATGAACGAGCCTGCATCGGGCCCTGAGCCCTAGACTCAGCGGGAACCCTACCAACTTAAACCCAAAAACCCTAGTAAATTGCACTGAACCCTAAACCCTAGATTTGCTTTGTCTGTCTGTGTCAAAGAGCCTAGGTATGCTACATCAGGAGGATGCTTCACTCAGTGGTGCCTACCTTGACCGTATGCATGGCCCTGCCGCAAGCATAGGCCAAAAATCTGTTCCGCTCAAGAATTTGCGATTTTTTGGTAATTTCACGAGATTTGCGAAAAACCGGAAAACAGCAAATTTCGCAAACATAACAGATGTTTGGCCCAAGCTTGAGGCAGTGCCACAGACGGTCAAGGCAGGCACCACTGAGTGAAGCAACCTGATGCAGCATAGCTAGGCTCTTTGTCAGACAGACAAAGCATATCTAATTGTATGCAGCAAGCCACCTAGCCCCAATTTGACATGAACTGCTGTCTGGAGTGGACTCTGCCTGGCATAACAACAACAGTACACTGCCTTGCCCTCGACCACTACAAACCACAAATAGACAGACATGTAGTTCTGCTGTAGTAGTTGTTGTAGACTGGTTTACCTGTTTGCCACTCACGAATTGGCTTTAGTTCTTCCGTAAACCGACGCTGATGATCCATCCATCCCAGTGAGTGACTATAAAGAAATAAGATATATTATTTAATCAATCATCATGGTATATTGGCAAGTGAGTCCACTCCAAGGACATTTTGCATATTGTGAAATGCAACATAGTGGCCCCTGAATTTGAAGTATAATTTGAATTAAACAAGGTAAAAAAAACAGAGTAGTTGACATGAGTTACAATTACTCTGTAAAAGATTAAATAATAACTAAGACAAGACATATGATTCATCATTTCATGCACAAAAAACAAACAGCAATTGGTTTCATCAGAGCCAGACAGCCATTGCTGTCCACTGCATGCCATCTTCTCAATTATTCATTACCTGTTCTACTTTTTGTCCGCATCTTCTCCGGAAAGTGAGGGCCCACAGGGCATCCTCTCCTGTCAATATCAGAAGTAACTCTGTCAGCAATCAGCAAGCATGTAGTCAGTCAGTAATTTCAGTCCCACTTGAGGGGACTCGTCGTAATCCATCCATCTGCCTTGAGGGAAATGGATAGGGGGAGTCTGGAGGAGGAGTACAGAGGAGCATGATTGAATTGTGAACTTGTGAACCTCAGGAATGCAGACTGCGGCACCTTCAAATCAATAAGGAATATAAGATGTTGTAAATGTTGTAGTGCTTATATAGCGCACAATCACCCCAATGGGTATCACGGCGCTGTACGCATACCGCTCTCGAACCCCTCCTGGCCTTTCCATGTGAAGTGCCCACTCCTGGGCCCCCCAAGGTGATGCCAGGCATGCATCCTGGTGCTGTTGGGGCCGTTGTGGAGATTAAGCAAGCTATTGCCCAGAGTTGCAGCGTGGGACCCATATTTAGAATAGGCACCGAGGCGAGAATTGTCAGGTCCGGGGAAATTTAGCCCAAGACCTGCCTCAGGCAGGAATTGAACCTGGGTCCGGGCCAGACCTCTGCATCAGGGTCTGCCGCTCTAACCATTGAGCCACACTTCCAAGATGAAGACAATGCTGCTGATGGACTGGTTGTGATTAGGTGATTAGAGTTTTGTTGTGGTAAAAGTTGCAAAACAAAGAAAGACACACAGAAATAAAAGTTTTAAAAAAGGACGAAAAAAAGGAAGTCATTTTTAGGCCTCAGTGTCAGGGAAGTAGAGCTTGTCCTCAAACTCAATTAATTGAGACGGGAGTAGGTCAGCTAACAGAGAAGAACTTCTGTCACCTAAGTCGGTGTCCTCTTCTTCCTGCGTGCATTCACGTACTTTGTAATCTGGTGATATGAAGTGCTGATTCATCTTGATCAGTGTTAACCTCTCCACATTTTTGGGCGAGAGGCGGGTCCTTTTTGAAGTTACAATGGCACCAGCAGTACTGAAAACACGTTCAGAAGACACGCTTGCGAGTGGGCAAGACAAATAATTTAGAGCCAGGTTGGTGATCCGTGGCCATAGAGGCTTTTTCCTGTACCAATACAGCAATGGGTTCTTATTAACAAAGACCTCTGTTGGGTCATTCAGATAGGCCTGCACCATCGACTCAAGGTTCTCCACGGTTGCTCAGCTTTGCATACCATCTGTGGCCTTTGCAGCACTGGAACGAGCAAACCCTTGATGAGTTAGCCAATCCGCTTCTGACAATATTATGGCTGGGCCTTGTGAGGATGATGATATGGTTGCTGCTGGTGTCGTTAACTGCTGTGAGGGAAAGTGAATCCCTTCGCCCACAGATTTAGAAGTGGAACTTGACGCCAGATGGCCGCTGATTCAGTTGGACTTCTGCCGGCTCTTTGACTTTTCAGCTGATCTTTTATTAACCGAGGGGCTGACACAGCTAGCTAATGTTTGTACTTTGAAACATCTGCTTCATCAAAAGGAATGAATGCTTTGCTGGCCATTGACTTTTTGTGCCGTGGATCCAGAATAGTGGCACAAATGTAATGTTGTTCTGTATGTATGTTAGCCTTTCATTGTCAACTAGGCGGCTTAATAACCTCTCCACCAACTAATATGCATCTTGCTTTTCAGCATCATCTCAGAACGTTGAAGACACCGCCTTCAGTTGGTGCTCTAGCATGACCAACAATGGGATAGCTTTGCCCAAAGAACAGTCCTCCCTGCTGACTTCACGTGTGAAGACCTCAAAAGGACTAAGCATGTCTGACAGGCTTTTAACTAGCTTCCATTCCTCCAACTCTAGCCTCATGTCTTTCATAGTAGAACCCCGTCGAAAGACATACTCATTGATTACCATGCACTGCTCAGACAGACGCTCAAGCATGTAAAAGGTTGAGTTCCAAAGTGTTGCCACCTCCTGGATGAGTCCTTTGACTGGCAGTCTACATTCATGTTGAATGCCCCTCAGCTGCTTCCGGGCCTTAAAAGAATGGCTGAAATGTGTGCAGATTCTTCGGCAGGTGGTCAGTAACTTGCTGACTGTGTTTTCATTTTTCAAGAAATCTTGCACCACGATGTTAATACTGTGCGCCAAACACTGCACTCTGAAATAGTCACCTTGCTGCATGGCATTAACTATATTACTGCCATTATCAGTGGAAACATAACCACCTATGCAATTTCTTGGATGCAGCCATTCAGAGACCTTCCTATCAAACTCCTCCAAAAGGTTAGGTGCAGTATGAGTTTTCTCCATGGCAAACATGGCTAATGTTGCATGTTTCCGAGTAGCTTGAAAAAGTGTGTCCAGGTCAACACCTGCACTTGACTTGTCTCTAACCCCTGCAAAAGAGACCCAGTGTGCAGTGATGCACATGTAATCAAGGGCTTGGCAACTGGTCCAAATGTCTGTTGTCAAGTGGATAGTGTGAACAGCACTCTTCTGCAAAGCTGCCCCAATCACCTCCAGCACATCTTGATGTAGTGCTGGAACCGCAACTCTGGCAAAATAGGACTGGTTAGGAACATTCCATTTAGGGCAGACTGTTGCCACAAATTTTAGAAACCCTACCCCTTCCTCAAAAGAAAAAGGGAGAAGGTCCAGCGCTAGCATTTTAGCCAGCTTTGCGTTATACAGACGTACCGTTGGGTGGTTGTGTTCAAATGGCGCCTCCGATCACAACATTCGCGAATGGTGGGCTGGACCATTTTATGTGATGATGATGATGACTTCTTCGAACCAGTTAGGCCCAGGATGTAGTTTTTTGCATTGGTGTCTCTCCCAGACTCTTAGTGTGCCTCATACATGTTGCAGAGGTAGAGGGTGTGGGCGATACTACTGCAGTGCTGCTGCCAGAGGTACTGGGTGTACCAAAAAATATCTGTCGCTTCTTCACTTCCCCCCTGCATGTTCAGCCTCTCATCATCATCAGATGCAATATCAAGGGACGCATTTGGATTTGTTTTTCTTTTGGCTTCCTCGATCTTACTTAGGTGCGACTCCCACTGGATAATGTGGTGTTTTTTGAGATGACCTCTAGGGCCTCCAGTACCATAGTTGGTACCAAGCTTACCCCGACTAACTAATGTTTTACAAATCGAACAAGCGACCATATTTTCAGCACTTTGGCTAACAGTGAAGAAGTCCAAACTGGGGACTGGAGGTTACTGCTGGTGGAGGAGGTGCTACTTTGAGTTTCAATGCTGGATGAAGTGGAGGATGGGCGTAGCTGAATTAGTTTCTGTTGTTCACTTACAGCACCACTACTTGAGGTCGAGCTGGATGGAGGTCCCTGCCGGCCCTTCTGACAAAAAAAAATGGAAGCTGTAGGTCGTGTTGGTGTTGTAGTTAACTGCGTTGGTGGTGGTACCAGTGCCATGCCGCCCACATCCCGCTCAGCAGCCATTCGGGATAGGGTGAAAATGTCTGTCTGCTGCATGCCCGCTGGGGCTGGAGTGACGACTGTGATGACTAGGTCATCGTCAGACTTTTCATCAGCAGCAGAAGACACCACTTCTTGTTCGCCGTCATCACCCATAAGTCGAAGCCTTGCGGGAACCTTCCTTTTAGGCTTGGCTACCTTTGTCACCTCATGGCGTGCCTCACTCTCAGACTGCATTTGTCGGTTCCAATCAAGATCAAGGTCATCAGAATGAAGAGGGCTTGAAGAAGAACTTGTAGTAGTAGTAGCCCTCCTTGACCTTTTTCTTGCTGGGGATCTGGAAGACAATGGATCATCATTAGGAGGAGTGGCTTCCTCGGATGATACCTCCTCTTGAATATCAATTTCCTGATGTGCCCATACTTCTGGAGGAACAAGCGTTGTAGGCAGTTGTGCCGCTCCATGAACCTCTAGTTGCACCTCTCCATGCACCTGTTCATGCGTCTCTCCTTGCGCCTCTCCTTGCGGCTCTACTTGCGCCTCTCCTTGCGCCTCTCCTTGCCCATGTACTTGCGCTTGTACTGGTTGCACCTGTGGTTGTCGTTGCGGCTGTGGTTGTTGAACACTCGTCAGCTGAGTTACACCCAGTGTTGATTGGATGGTACTTTCTTGTGATGAGCCAACATCACTGGTCAATGGTGATTGAACAACAAAAGTGGCTGCAGCATCAGCACTCATGGTCTTGGACCTAACTTGGCATGATGGCACTGAGCCCAATGAAGTGGAGGTGCTGCTTCCAGCTTGGTCCCCGGCAGACACTGCTGCTGCTGCAGGCGTAGGTTTTTTTTCCCAAAAAAGGTGTCGGTGGACACACCAGTCTCCTTGGTAGGTGGTGCCACTTCCTTCTTCTGCTCCTTCTTACTGGCAGTGGCACTGGCAAACTTTTTCACTGAGGCGCTACGGCCCCCCTTCTTTGGGGCCATCTTCTTCAGATGTCAGAACAGCAGGCCGCAGTTGCACGAGTTGCAGAGTTGTCTTGTCTGTGGCCACACGTGACGTCACGTGACGTGCTGCACACACCGCTGCAGGACTTCTTCCTGGCACTGGTGGGTCTCTTGTGCACCTAAAAGCAATGGAAGCCAGAGGATCAGTTAAACACCCAAAAAAGTCTAAAAACACACAAAAATCACCACAATGCAATGCCATCCATTCCCTCAATGATGTTTAAATTCAAGACACCCCACAGAAAGACTAGGTCCATGCACCACTGAGTACCCCTGGGCATAATGGTTGAAAGCAAGGCAAACTGGGTGCAGGCCTGAGCACACTGCCTGGCTTCCAAATGGCCCCTTGACCCCCACCACATGGCCAGGCCCTGCCTGTATCAGGCCTCAAAATGGCCCCCACACACATGGCCAGGCCCCAACAACACCCCAAAAAGTTGAAAAACACATGAAAATCACCACAATCCAATGCCATCCATGCCCTCAATGATGTTTAAATTCAAGACACCCCACAGAAAGACTAGGTCCATGCACCACTCACTACACCTGGGCATAACGGTTAAAAGCAAGGCAAACTGGGTGCAGGCCTGAGCACACTGCCTGGCTTCAAAATGGCCCATGGACCCCCACCACATGGCCAGGCCCTGCCTGTACCAGGCCTCAAAATGGCCCCCGCCCATATGGCCAGGCCCCAACAATACCCCATAAAGTAAAAAAACACACAAAATCACCACAATCCAATGCCATCCATGGCCTCAATGATGTTTAAATTCAAGACAGCCCACAGAAAGAATAGGTCCATGCACCACTGAGTACCCCTGGGCATAATGGTTGAAAGCAAGGCAAACCGAGTGCAGGCCTGAGCACACTGCCTGGCTTCAAAATGGCCCCTTGACCCCCACCACATGGCCAGGCCCTGCCTGTACCAGGCCTCAAAATGGCCCCCACCCACATGGAAGGGCCCCAATAACACCCCAAACAGTCGAAAAACACACAAAAATCATCACAATCCAATGCCATCCATGCCCTCAATGATGTTCAAATTCAAGACACCCCACAGAAAGACTAGGTCCATGCACCACTCACTACACCTGGGCATAATGGTTGAAAGCAAGGCAAACTGGGTGCAGGCCTGAACACATTGCCTGGCTTCAAAATGGCCCCTTGACCCCCACCACATGGCCAGGCCCTGCCTGTACCAGTCCTCAAAATGGCCCCCACCCACATGGCAGGGCCCCAACAACACCCCAAAAAGTCAAAAACACACAAAAATCACCACAATCCAATGCCATCCATGCCCTCAATGATGTTTAAATTCAAGACACCCCACAGAAAGACTAGGTCCATCCACCACTCACTACACCTGGGCATAATGGTTAAAAGCAAGGCAAACTGGGTGCAGGCCTGAGCACACTGCCTGGCTTCAAAATGGCCCCTTGACCCCCACCACATGGCTAGGCCCTGCCTGTACCAGGCCTCAAAATGGCCCCCACCCACATGGCCAGGCACCAACAACACCCCAAAAAGTCGAAAAACACACAAAAATCACCACAATCCAATGCCATCCATGCCCTCAATGATGTTTGAATTCAAGACACCCCACAGAAAGAATAGGTTCATGCACCACTCACTACACCTGGGCCTACTGGCTAGTGAGGCTTTACAGGCACCCAAAAAAAAAAAAAACATATAACAGTGAGCTAAAATTCCATGACATAAATGAAAATTAAGTTTAAAAAATTCACAGAAACAACAGTTGTATCATGCACCCATGACTAACTCTGGGCCTACTGGATACTGTGGCTACCCACAATATATATATTTTTTAAAGTTGTGAAAAAAGTTTTAAAACTGTAGTTGCCTCAACTGCGATGCCCCAAACAAACAACACCAACTTACTTGTAAAATCTAAAGTCCAAAAGTGATCCAAACTCCAAAGTCAAAAAAGTCCACAAATACAAATATCCAGCAGCAGCCACAAAAAGTAATCCTTCCAGCTCCAGATCCAAATCAAAAGTGACCAGGACATGGACAAAGCACTGGGAGGAGCCTGCTGGACAGGAACAGGAAGTGGGAGACTCTGGGGCACTTCCTTCCTCTCACCCCCCCCCCCCCCAAAATGGACTCCTTGCACCAAAAAGTGCAGCCAAATGTCGATCTGAGGAGTTATTCTGATCAAAAATCATAATTTTCAGAAGGTTTATGCTTCCTGCGGTGGATTTCTTGTGCAGAATTGCATTTTTTGCAATTCTGGGAACACGAGCAGTTCAAATCTCCCGCCGGAAGTCAGCTGCGCGCCGCATCTACGTGTTTGGCATGGTTTACTCCCGCAATGCGTGATCACGGGCCCTTATGACGTACTCACGTTGTCAAAGTCTCGTTGTGCAAGATGGCGAGCCCCGATGAAGTAAATGCATTCGAAAAACTCTTGCACAATCACGCAAGATCGAAAATGGCGCAGCACACGCAAACCGGGAGAAAAACAACTCAACGCCGCACGCGCAATATTGTATCTTGCGAATTTGCGGATTTTTGGGCAAATTTGCACGATTCGCGGACCACGAAATTGCCAAAAATCCACAAATTTGCACGCGAAACGGATTTTACACCCACGCTTAATTGCAATGTTGGAATTTGGTGCTTTTTTCCGAGCCATATCTTTATTTTTCAGGATTTTTTTATTGTGTTCAGTATTTTTATATGCACAGTTTTTACTGTGCATATTAATATCTTTTTCATTGGACTATGGATTTTTCAAATGGATTTTCTGTTTTTTATTGTGGATTATAAAAAAACAGTAAAGGACTCTTGGTGAAGTGATGGATAGAATGTCAGTCTAAGAGTTAAGAAAGAAAACATCTTAAGGTAAGGAGACCCGACTTTTATTATTAATTTGAATATTTTCTGGAAAAAAATCAAGTGAATTAGTGGGAGTTGTTTCAGGGCAAAACAGACAAGCAACATTTTTTTGTGAGTTAGAAATGTAGGATGTGAGCAAGATTATCAAGGTAGTCAGAAGCAACTGTCAACGTAAACTGTATTACGGCCAGTAGTCTTTCTGACATTTTCTTAGTTCTGGAAGAAATACATGGGTTCAGCCTACCTGATAATGATTGTGACATTCTCATTTCTTGGAAACTTTGCTCCTTCTTTAAAATGTCTAAAAAAGTGTAGAAGTTAGGAAGAGGTTTGCCAATTGATTTGTTGAAGGAGTTGTGCCATCCCTCTATGGCATTGTTTTTTTTTCTCCTCCCTCTAAGCAGGTTGAGTAAGAGTTCCACCACTCCACAGGGAAACTTGGTGTCCTCCTGTGACCCAACTTGCTTAGATGGCCTATCCATGTGTTTTCAAAATAATTTAGTATGGGTGCCAATTTTTCTTCAATTGTAAAATATTTTGATTGTGTCATTGAAGTGTAGTACTCGTCTACACTTTCAGGAGGAACAAAGCAAAGGGCAGTTCGTTTTTTAAGTTCAAACTGAAGTTTGCTATCTGATATATAATCCTCAATTAAGGATGTTTTTTGTAGTTTACGACAAATGCCTGAGAAAAGTGAAAGAAAGTTCCTTGAATTAGGGTGTCTGGGTATGTTTTTGTTATTGTATTAATCATAGTTAATTTAAAGTCAATTATTACTTTTCTAGGACTTTTGTTGGATGTTTTAGATTTCATCACTGATAATAATTCAGTATATGTTGAGGATTGTTTATCAGGGAGTAAACTGTAAATTAAGGGAACTACAGTATTGTTAATGTATGTGTGAATAGTGTATATTTGGGTGAATGGATGTGGCGTGCTTTTAAACGTTACATCCATCATCTAAATATCACTTTTTACTAATCTTACTAGGTTATGGGGTGTGCTAAAGATCATTATTCTCTTTTGAGGGTTTTCGTTGTCATGCAAAAGGAAAGGTTCATTAAAATAAGTAACAGAGAGTTCAGGTGGAATTATTATGTCAGAGTAGGTTTGGTGAGTGACTCTTTGTGGGTTACTTGTCTGTTTTTGAAGTTGAATAATTCTTCGCAAATTAGATATGGTGAGCATACTACTTGCAACATGTGGGGGAATGTGTTGGGATACCTCCCTTAAAACTGCACCACAGGTTTCATTGGAGGTGGATGCAATATTTTTTATTGCAATAATCCTTCCTCAAACTTCAATCTCCATTGCAGAGGGTGAGTGGTTATGGTCTGTGGTTTTTAAACCAGTGTCACCAAGAGTAACCACTCTGCCTGTGCAATGGGTTGAATAATATTGCACATACCTCCAATTACACCTGGGTTCAGATAGTATCTCCTTACAATAAACATACCCACTATGGTCTAGTAGTCTGTTCCCTCTTTTTGATGTCAGGTATTTTGCTTCTTTGGATGGGGTAGTCATTATATTTTCTGTAAAGAGAAGAAAAAAATATGTCATTATATTCAATATTTTTTTGTGTACCTGCTCAGAGGGAAAATGACTGTATATTTTATATAATACATTTGACATGTTACAATTCATGCGTTTTCATGTTCTTTTTAATTTTCTAAGTTTGTTCTTTTTCTAACTTAGTTGGTTTATTACATAAAGATTACTGCTTTATTGGGAGTAAAAAACATTAATTTATTGTATTGAATTTAAAAAAAAAAATTCTTACCTTTGAATTAGCTGTGGTTTGATTCTTTTTTCTTTGGTAAATTTATTGATTCTCTTTGATGTTTCTGAAATGAAATATATTTTATTGGTTTTATTATATATATTTTTTTATTGTAAAGTTTCCTAGGGAGAGAAAGTTAATATTTTTTTATTTGTTTTTGTTTCTGAAATCTTACCTCCATAATAGTGTTTAGGTTGTTTCATGATTTTGTGACGGAGTTTTAGTTGAGTTGTGTTCTGAAGAAGGAGAAATATATTTATTGTTAGTATAATTAAAGTATTTTAAAATTATTTGTGTGAAATAATACAATTTTGGTTAAGGAACAACAGTTTCAGGTTTCATAATTTGAAAACAGTTTTTCATTTTTCATTGAAGAAATACTTTTGTGCTTATTTGTGTACATCTATTTAATCAAGTTTAAACTATCTATTTACCTGTTCTATGTCTTTTTCTGTGGAAAAAAAAAACAATGTAATTATTAAGCATGAGCGAATTTTGCGAATTTGCGAATTCGCGATCCGCAAAATTCTCGAATTTGCGGATTTTTGTTTTTTTGCGTGTTCCCGTGCTTTTTTGCGTGTTCACAGGGTTTTTTCCGTGTTCGCGGGGCTTTTTGCGTCTTCGCGGGCCGCTTGCATGGCGAAGTTACCCATGCAGTCAATTATGGGCACAGCACCCTCTGGTTCATCACTGCCACCCTCTGGTTCACCACTGCCACCCTCTGGTTCACCCCTGCCACCCTCTGGTTCACCCCTGCCACCCTCTGGTTCACCACTGCCACCCTCTAGTTCAGTACTGCCACTCTCTGGTTTACCCCTGAAACCCTCTGGGTCACCACTGTCACCCTCTGGTTCACCACTGCCACCCTCTGGTTCATGACTGCCACCCTCTGGTTCATCACAGCACCTCTGGTTCACCACTGCCACCCTCTGATTAACCACTGTCACCCTCTGGTTCAGCACTGCCACCCTCTGGTTCACCACTGCCACCCTCTGGTTCACCCCTGCCACCCTCTGGTTCATCACTGCCACCCTCTGGTTCAGCACTGTCACCCTCTGGTTCACCCCTGCCACCCTCTGGTTCATGACTGCCACCCTCTGGTTCACCACTGCACCTCTGGTTCACCACTGCCACCCTCTGGTTAACAACTGTCACCCTCTGGTTCAGCACTGCCACCCTCTGGTTCACCACTGCCATTCTTTGGTTCACCACTGCCATTCCCTGGTTCACCCATGCCACCCTCTGGTTCACCACTGCCACCCTCTGGTTCACCCCTGCAACCCTCTGGTTCACCCCTGCCACCCTCTGGTTCACCACTGCCACCCTCTGGTTCAGCAATGCCACTCTCTGGTTCACCACTGCCACCCTCTGGTTCACCCCTGCCACCCTCTGGTTCACCCCTGCCACCCTCTGGTTTACCACTGCCACCCTCAGGTTCAGCACTGCCACCCTCTGGTTCACCCCGCCACCCTCTGGTTCACCCCTGCCACCCTCTGGGTCAGCACTGTCACCCTCTGGTTCAACACTGCCACCCTCTGGTTCACGACTGCCACCCTCTGGTTCATGACTGCCACCCTCTGGTTCACCACTGCCACCCTCTGGTTAACCACTGTCACCCTCTGGTTCAGCACTGCCACCCTCTGGTTCACCACTGCCACCCTCTGGTTCACCCCTGCCACCCTCTGGTTCACCACTGCCACCCTCTGGTTCATCACAGCACCCTCTGGCTCACCCCTGCCACCCTCTGGTTCAGCACTGTCACCCTCTGGTTCACCACTGCCACCCTCTGGTTCATGACTGCCACCCTCTATTTCATCACAGCACCTCTGGTTCACCACTGCCACTCTCTGGTTAACCACTGTCACCCTCTGGTTCAGCACTGCCACCCTCTGGTTCACCACTGCCACTCTCTGGTTCACCACTGCCACCCTCTGGTTCACCCATGTCACCCTCTGGTTCCCCACTGCCACCCTCTGGTTCACCCCTGCCACCATCTGGTTCATCACTGCCACCCTCTGGTTCACCCCTGCCACCCTCTGGTTCAGCACTGCTTCCCTCTGGTTCAGCACTGTCACCCTCTGGTTTACCCCTGCCACCCTCTGGTTCATCACTGTCACCCTCTGGTTCATCACTGCCACCTTCTGGTCCACCACTGCCACCCTCTACCGAGACCTTTTGTGACGCAGCGGCAGCACAAAAGATGCGCCATAGTGTTGGGTATTAACAACGTGACGCATCTCTCTGTGAGATGCGTCACGTTGTAAAGCCATGCGCCATCAGGAGGTGTTCCGACTCAGCCTCCTAAAAGTGGCTGAGTGAAATCTACAAGATTTCACTCAGTCACTTTTAGGCCAATGCTGCGTCAAAACCCTGCGCCTGCTTGAATCAGGCGCAAGGCTTGATGCAGCATTGGGGAGAGAGGGCCCCCCCCCCAGAGCATTGCTGGAGCTGCGTCACAAGCGTGACGCATCTGTGCCGCTTTTGCCACATGGTGCGCCGCATTGTAAATGCGGCGCACCATGGGTGGCGGAGCTGCGGCGCACAATAACTGGCGCATCCCTGGGGATGCGCCAGTTATTGCAAATCTGCCCCTATACATTTAGTCAACAAGGGAGCACTTACTGATTAGACAGGAGAGAGTACTCCAGTTGAGTAGAGGTATTGCACAAAAAGGTGGCATCTTCTGGACAAACATGCAGGGCGGGATTCATTCTGCCCCCTATTAGACTCGTTTTTGTGCCCTTCTGCCCTCTGTTAGACTCATTTTTCCCTTGTTTTTCTGCCCTTCTGCCCTCTGTTAGACTTGTTTTTCTCTTGTTTTTCTGCCCTTCTGCCCTTTGTTAGACTGCTTTTTGTGCCTTTCTGCCCTCTGCATCACCACATTATCACTCAGCGCTACCCCAGCATTACTCAGCTCCACCACAGCCCCACTCAGCACCACCACAGCATCACTCAGCACCACCACAGCATAACTCAACACCACCACAGCACCACTCAGCACCATCCCAGTATCACTCAGCACCACCACAGCACCACTCAGCATCACCACAGCAACACTCAGCACCACCACAGCACCACTCAGCGCCACCCCAGCATCAATCTGCGCAACCATTCAACAACAACTGGTTCAAATATGTTCTCTCAATGTTTCAAACTTTATTACAAATGTCACAAAAAGATGTTAATATTTCACTTCTGTTCTTGGATTTTCGTCACAATAAAATACACTGAACATAATCTTCACAAAAGTTATTTACAAAAGTTTAAGCTATTGCCATTATAAATTAAAATCACTTTTATTTGAGTAATAATTATATAAAAAAATTAAAAGCCATTGTAATTTGTAATATCAATACAGCTAAGTCACGTAAATACAAAACATGCGAGACCTATTGCATTGCAAATGCTTGTTTGTACTTTGTCATCTACGAGATCTTTGCAATGTTTCAAAAGAGAGAAAGAGAGAGAGAGAGGAAGGGAGACAGAGAGTGAAAGAAAGAAAGAAAGAAAGAAAGAAAGAAAGAAAGAAAGAAAGAAAATAGAAAGAAAGAAAGAAAGAGAGAGAGAAAGAAAGAAAGAGAGCGACAGACAGAGAAAGAGCAAGAAAGTGAAAGTGAAAGGGAGTGAAAGGGAGAGAAAGGGAAAGAGAGGGAGAGAATGAGAGAGTAAGAGAGAGATGGGGAGAAAGAAAGAAAGAAAGAAAGAAAGAAAGAAAGAAAGAAAGAAGAGAGAGATAAAGAAAGAGGGAGAGTGAGAGAGAAAGAAAAGAGAGAGGAAGAGAGAGCGAGAAAGAGAGGATGTGAGAGAGAAAGAAAGAGAGGGAGATAGAGAGAAAGAGAGAGAGAGAACAACGGAGAAAGAAAGATATAAGCAGAGAAAGAGGAAGAACTTGAAAGAGAGAGAGAAAGAGATAAATAGAGCAAGAAAGGAGAGGGAGAGAGAGATACATAGAGAGAAAGAGAGAGAAAGAGAGGGAGAGAGAGAACGAGAGAAAGAGAGGCCGGATCTCTGAAGGGCCAGATTCCTGAGTTGCCCCTGCAGAACATACAGCTTTTTATTTTTAGCAAAATGCATATGAAAATTGTGCTGTAAAGGTCTCTTTTAGTTTAACCCCTCCTGACAACTCAAAATGGGTGTATTTGCCATCCTCTCCCTTCTTCCTGTTTTTTTATATCTGTAAGTGCTTCCTGATGAGGTTTGATTCCTTGGACAGGTGCCTCATTGCCTACTTATAACTATTCTCTGACCCTGCTTCAAGGGTCAGAGCAGGGTCAGAGAATAGTTGCAAGCAGGCAAGGAGGCGCCAGGAAGCACTTAGCAGCAGGTGCCGAAGTTCAAGTTAATTTCTTTGTAACCCTTTTGTAAAAGGTTACAAAGAAATTAGGTTCAACTTTTGCACCTGCTGCTGTAACCCTTGCTTGGCTGAAAATTCGTCCCCGCTGATTCGCGGATTTTACCGCGATTTCGTGAGATTCGCGGATCGCGAAATCGTGGAAAATCCGCAAATTCGCCCGCGAAACGGATTTTACGCCCAACCATAGTAATTATAATAGAAGTACAATTTTTAATATAATAATGTATTGATGTGAAAATTACCTTGTTATGTTTTTCTTTTAACACCTTGGCTGCTAGGCGTTTTCCCCCTCCTGTGCTGTAAACTGCCATTTTGCTGGTGTCATGACGAGCTCAGCTCGTCATCAGCACAGCTCAACTGTGCATCATGACGAGCTGAGCTCGTCATGAGCATCGAAAGGGTTAAATAGGCTTCGAAAGTTTTGAAAGCTGAAAGAAAAAATATTTGGACATTTTTTATAATTTGTTATGATGATGTTTTTAAATCTGTTTCATTTGTGATTGTATACTGTTTAATTTGTTTATTTGCTTTTTTGTTTATATAGAAGGAAATTACCTTGCAATATGCTTTTCTCAACTTTTTGTGGATATTTCGATAACTCCATGCTGTTCTTTTTCTATCTCACTGCCTTGCTCAGCTATTCATGTTTTGTATGTTCTAACATCCCCGTCCAAAAAAGAAATGAAAGTGGACAATAAGGGTTTGTACCATGGATCAAGAATTATGGCTCAGATGTAATGTTTGGGGGGGAAACGGTCTCTTTGCACCCTTGCATTAACAAACAAGCGAAGGATTAAGCTTTCCACCAAGCCAACACATCTTTTTTTCTCCACTCCAGTGTACATTGCATTACACCTCTTTTAGCTGTTCCTATAGCATGTACAACCATAGGATAGCTTTGCCCATTCTACTGTCCTTTTTGCTGACTTCCAGTGTAAACACCTATAATGGAAGCAGCATCTCTGTCAGGCATTTGACTAGGCCCCATTGGTTTATCTCAATGATCATGCCTTTTACAGTTGCATCTGCTCTTTGTATGACATATTCGTTGATAGCTCTGCACTGCTCAAACAGGGGTTTAAGCATGTAATAAGTGGTTTCAAGTGTGTCTCCCCTTATGAGTTCTTTAACAGGCATTCTATTATCATGCTGAATGACCCTCAGCTGTTTCCTGGGTTAAAATGAATGGCTGAAATGAGTGCAGATTCTTCTGCAGGTGTATAGTAAATTGCTTACTTAGGGGCCCATTAGTATGTCGGGCGGATCGCCACCGCCATGCGGACGGTGGGGATCCGCCTGACATCCAGGTCTGACCGCCACCCATTTCCCCCCGCCATATTAGTATGGCGGGGAGGGAAGGCTCCGCTTTTTCGCAAGACTACCGGGGCAGAAAAGATTTAATATGGTGGCAGTGTCTATCAGACACCGCCAGCCATATTACAATGGGCTTAAATAGATGCATTTCGGAAAGGCATGCGGTCTTCACTTTGGGGGCCCCCTGCGGGCCCCCATGGTGAAGGGGGGGTGCACATGGGGGGTACCTGTGGTAAGCAGACCACTCTTACCCAGTCCAAAGATCAGGGCTTGATCCATCACCGTTTTTCAGCTCACTGCACCATCCCAGCTCAGAACTTGGCTATATGCAAATTAGTCTGACCCTGGCCCAGTGCATCATGGGAACAGGGCAGACCAAACTACCAAGCCAATTCTTATACTGGGAAGGAAACAAGCTACCGGGGACCGGTTTCTGGCATTTCAGCCGTCTTCGGCCCGGCTTGCTTGAATCCTGATGGTGCAATGAGCTAGGGACTCACATCTGAGTATACCCTTCCACGCTTATGGTGGACAAAAATGATTCAGAAAAGGGGGTGGTGATGAATCCATCAGGATTCAAGCAAACCGGGCCGAAGACGGCTGTAATGCCAGAAACCGGTCCCCGGGAGCTTGTTTCCTTCCCAGTGTAAGAATTGGCTTTTGTAGTTTGGTTTGCCCTGTTCCCATCATGCACTGGGACAGGAACAGACTAATTTGCATACAGCCAGGTTCTGAAACTGGGATGGTGCAGTGAGCTAAAAAACGGTGTTGGATCTAGCCCTGATCTCTTGACTGGGTGAGAGTGTTCTGCTTCATTCAGAGACTCTGTCCCTCACCACCCCTTGTTATAAATACTGATGCAGGTGACATCTTGAGAGCAGGCGGTGGTAGGCTCAATGTGCTTTTCAGCGGGGTAGTCACTGCCCTCTGTTGCCTTGGTGTCTGGATCTAAGTCTTGTGCCATTGCGATGTTGCTGATGTGGGCGATACTACTGTAGTGCTGGGGAGAGGGCTAGGTGGCATAATGAAAATGTCTTCCTCTTCTTCACCTTCTACTGTGATCAGATTCCCTGCTCAGCTGGCTTTCCCCTCCTTCACCAATAACACTTGTAGTTTTTTGGCTGCTAAGATGTGCCTCCCAACGGATTGTATGGTGCTTTCTCAAATGGGTTGTTTGGCCGTGGTACCATAGTTTGTACCAAGCTTACCCCGGCTAACACTTGCTTCGCAAAGGAAGCATATGGCAATGTTCAACTCCTTCTGGCTAAACGAAAAGAAATCCCAACGTGGTAGCTCAACTTTCTGATACTGGAGCCACTGCCAATGTCAGATGAACTGGTGGTAGACGAGTGTTTTCACGTTTAACTCTCGGCAGTACCTACTTCTACTGAGGTGGTTGTGGATGTAGTTCGCTACCAGGACTTTGCACATTTGGCAGCTGGTGGTGGTTGGATCTGTGGTGCCACTGTCAAATTCCCCCCAGGAAGTTGGATTGTGGTAACATCAGTCTCCACTGGGGCTGGGCTAACATCCATGATGACTGGCTAGTCATCATCTTCTTCCTCTTCTACATCTGCCTCCATGACACTAAGACTTTCTCTAGCCTCGTCTGATTAGTCTTGCGGTGTGTCTCACTCTTAGACTGAGGCGGGATCCAAGTGGCTCCTATATCATCAGAAGAAGAAGATGATGCACCACTAACCCTCCTTTTTCTAGCTGGAGGTCTGGAAAACAATGGATCTTCTGGAGCAGATTATTTTACTTTCTCAGCATGAAGCTCAGTCTCTTGTTCTGCTCCTACTTCGGGAGGAACTACTTTTGGCGGTAGTGACTCTTGTTCTTGTTGTGCATTACTCTGAGTTCCCTGCAATGATTGGGAACTACTTTGCTGTAGAGATAGGTCAATGTCACCATCACTGCTCCTCGGCGTTGCCGTGATTAGTCCGGCTGACTCTGTGACAGACATGGGCTTGGGCCTAGATTGGGGTGGATCCACTGATTTCAGGGTGCTGCTCCTAGCTTGCTCCCCAGAGGCAGGCAAGCAGGCAAGGTTTTTTGTTTTCCAAAAATATCTGGGGTGACCTACCAGTGGTGGTGGTAAGCTCCTTCTTCTCACTTGCTACTCTCCTGGTAGCAGTTTTAGGCTTAACAGTGGCACCTTTCTTTTGAGCCATTTTGTAGCTGTCAGTTAGCAGTGACACTTAGCTTCACAAGTTGAAGAGATGTCTGATGTGTAGGCAACTCACGCGTTCTGCTCCCGCCGTGCACAGGCCTTCTTTCTGGCAGTACTGTGAGTGATGTGTTGTTGTCTCTTGTTGTTTTCTTGTCATGCACCAAAAAGAAAAGAAGCAAGAAGGACATCAGTGAAATGTGGCATTGTTGCTGTTCAATTAGTAGTACTAGTAAAAAATAACATTTAGGGGTCCATTATGATTGCGGGCGGATCGCCACCGCACGTATGACGGTGGCGATTCGACGCAAAAAACCTCAGCTCACTCTGAATTCTCCCCCGCCATATTACCATGTGGGGGAGGAGCCCGGCGGAAGGAAAGACCGTCTGCCGGTTTTCCGCCCGGTCAAGGAGTCGACCAGGCGGAAAAGCTGCTGACCTGGTGGCGGTGTCTGGGAGACACCTCCATCTATATTAGCATTATGGTGGGAACATGCAGGCCCCCAGGGATTCTAGGGGGTGCGGGTGCACAGGGGGGGTACCTATGGTACCCTACTGCACTTCCATGCACAACATGGCAGGCCCGTCGCAGTGCCTGCCACGTTGTGCATGAAACTGCACAACATGCCTTCTTGGCATTGTGGCGGGAGGTGCTGGGAGCACCGCCCGCCGCAATGTCAAGTATGCAGGATGCGCCTGCCAGTGTGGTGGGTGCATCCTAATACTGTTGTGTAGCATTTTAGAATCAGAGCAAAATTTACCTATTCATGCCCTTATATAGGTACAATTCACATTGCCCTTATATAGGCATAGAAATCATAACCATATTTAGACATAACCCATGCAGTCCAAATACAGGCATGGCTACTTCCACTCGTTCCAAAAAGCCACAACGATTTCTTGGAAAACTCGGCTTCAGCAGTCAGGGACATCCCCTTGCTTGAATATTGATTTGTCTTAGAAATCATGGAGTTTTCAAAGAACTACCATTCCCATGGGGGTTCTTTGATGACGTTATTATGTCCGACTTTATGTCAAACTAGGCACCTTCAAGGTATAAATATGCCTACGCTTGCCCTAGCAAACACACAGTGATACGGAGCAGCTCAACTATCTACTTGCCCGACGGAGCTCGCTACAGCAAGTTCCGAAGGAAGCCGACCCTCCAGCTGACGCACTGATCCAGAAGCTGTCCTTTCTCTCAGCGAGAATCCAGCTCCAGTGTTTCCAAGCTTCCCTCGATGGGTGTTGGGAAATCGAGTCCAAGACAGAGATACCAGACATCCTTCATTCTAAAACAAAGGTACGGAGCTGATTAGAGTATCAAAGCAGAGGGGACCTGCCTGAGGGATAATACGGATCGCCTAGGATAGGTCCAAAAGTTACATATCACTCTGAACCCACGAGGATATTTCACAGACACATAGCAAAGAGAATTTTATCAAAATACATTTTATTGTACATTATGACAATTCATTCTTTCATTTTCATTAGACAGTTTAAGGTTATAAATACACAATAAAAAGATTTTTGAATGGAATAGCATAAGTTCTAGACAGGGCCCATATTCTTGTGGTTAATCTCACCAACACTCACACAAACATTCATAAACAATCATACATCACTTCACACAGTTGCCACAGATGTGTAAGATGGACAAGGGACAGAATGGTATACAGTCACAAGGAGGTTTTTTGTAGGTTCCAGAGATGGAACAAGCGCTGACGCGCGTTTCGGTGTATGGCCGCAGTCGGGCTACACCTTCATCAGGGCGGAGGGAAGTTAGGGCAAAAGGCAAGATGTGGGCCACACGCGATAGGAAGTTTCCTTAGGTAGATAAAAGGTGTCGTTTAGCGACGGTACCCTGCTCGCTAGGGGATCTGAGAGACTGGTAGGATTTTTTGTAGTTACCAGAACAAGAGGCGGCTGGGGGATATCAGGTAGTGTTTCATTTCCCAAATCAGGAGGTCTGATGAAACTCTTACTCGGGTTACACTATGAGTAACCTCCTGGGTTGGAAGAGGGGAAGGCACAAGGGGGAAGGATGCCCATTCCTCTCTGGCCTCCAGCAAGCGGTCGATTCGCCTCCCGGAGAAACGCGTTTCCAACCTATAAACAGGAGACGTTGTTCCCTCCACCTACTGCCTCTTTCGGGAGCCTTTAGAGAGGAACGGGCACTCTTCACCCTGTCCTAAAGATGGCGTCCACTTCCTAAATTGCAGGTGTACTGTACTGAAATAACAGGATAGAATCTCCACAGCACTAATTCTCTTCTCCGGGAGTCCCAGAGAGGAATGGGCATCCTTCCCCCTCGTGCCTTCCCCTCTTCCAACCCAGGAGGTTACTCATAGTGTAACCCGAGTAAGAGTTTCATCAGACCTCCTGATTTGGGAAATGAAACACTACCTGATATCCCCCAGCCGCCTCTTGTTCTGGTAACTACAAAAAATCCTACCAGTCTCCCAGATCCCCTAGCGAGCAGGGTACCGTCGCTCAACGACACCTTTTATCTACCTAAGGAAACTTCCTATCGCCTGTGGCCCACATCTTGCCTCTTGCCCTAACTTCCCTCCACCCTGATGAAGGTGTAGCCCGACTGCGGCCATACACCGAAACGCGCGTCGGCGCTTGTTCCATCTCTGGAATCTACAAAAAACCTCCTTGTGACTGTATACCATTCTGTCCCTTGTCCATCTTACACATCCGTGGCAACTGTGTGAAGTGAAGTATGATTATTTATGAATGTGTGTGTGAGTGTTGGTGAGATTAACCACGAGAATATGGGCCCTGTCTAGAACTTATGCTATTCCATTCAAAAAATATTTTTATTGTGTATTTATAACCTTAAACTGTCTAATGAAAATTAAAGAATGAATTGTCATAATGTATAATAAAATGTATTTTGATAAAATTCTCTTTGCTATGTGTCTGTGAAATATCCTCGTGGGTTCAGAGTGATATGTAACCTTTGGACCTATCCTAGGCCATCTGTATTATCCCTCAGGCAGGTCCCCTCTGCTTTGATACTCTGTTTTGTTACCCGTCTACCTGCCTTGTATTGATGTGGGGTCCCCCCTTCTTTTGAAACGGAGCTGATTAGACCCTAAGAGAAATCTTGGTTAGATTCTTGGCAAAGAAAAACTAAACCTATGCTACACCTCACTTACTTCTTCCCACGTATTAGACTTAGGTTAGGTACATTGGGGTAGGTGTATTTTAGAAGCACCAGTTGAGTACTTTTTAGCCTTTGTTATTTATGTATGTATTTATCTATGGTTTAGAAACCATACAATGCTTTTACAGTATTATTTTAAAATACTCTTCTTACTGTACGCATTATACTTTGCAACCAGTATTACGATTGTAGCAGTTCACTTTGCTTGCATGAGAAAGAAGACTGTTCAATAAAACCCTTTTATTGAAAACGTCCGTCTCTCTATTTCTCTGCACCTCTGATGAAACGAAGCATGCACGATTGACTGAGTAAAATATCTATCTATTGTTTCCACGACTCTGAAGATCAGTTTTATTCTTGGGGAAACAAAGTTGTCATGTTTATGTGGTTGTTAGAAACTAATCCCTTCTTGTGTATTCGAGAAAGTTTCTAGTGACCTCTGAGCTAGCTGGCACTCACAATTAAGTCTGATATATTCAATAGAGACCTAGTCGACATCAGTCCTACGTCAAATCTATAGGATATATTATTCCAATGCACAAAGCCTATTGGGAATATAGTAACTACACTACATGGCTCCCAACATTTGGTAAGGCCCTAATTTAACGCTAGATACTAGAGTAACTCAGTTGTGCTTTTCACAGAGACCCCTTTTTACTGTAAAATACTCCAATAGACGTCTGGAGTGGGTAAAAGGATAAAATATCTGCCATGTCTGAGTAGGTCGAAAATCCTATGTATTAGTTATTGGTTTGTTCAACGTTGAAGGAGACAGTGTTCCAAAATATTGTGCACCTTATCTTTGTCTCCTTGAAACTTGCTCTGCAAACTTTCATTAAACAATGTCGCTTGATGGCATTAACACAACCGTTGGGAGCTGCAGCAGCTGCAGCAACTGCAAACCAACCGGGTTTAAACATTACTGGTTTCCAAGAAGCTAACCCTGATGCTATAATCATCCCGGAAAACCTAAGGAAAACCATTGCTATAAAGCTTATAACAAATGGCCTATCACCTAGAGGTGGTAGGGTAATTTTTGTCATCGAGACACACGAATAACGGCAGACAGAGGTACTCTATTCATGGATAGTATTCCCTGTTGCGAATGCAGTATCGCATGTGTTTCACTTCTACAAAGTAGAGGATAATCCAATGGAGCACGTTCCTTTCGAGGACATTGAAATCCCACTAACTTACCAAGAGCATCAGCTCTGGGTTAAAGGCGCCCTACAACATCAAAATCACACTACCAGGCTGGGTCCACTAGGTAGACCAGGAGCAACATGGCCGGTATTAGCCAGCTATACACATCATCCTGACATTGAAGAAATGTCAAGTGAAGAATTATTAGTTCAACTAAAACTAAAAAAAATACATAGACAATTGGTTCAATATGTCATGCGGACTCTAACAGTCCAACCTCCTATAAGGATTCCACAACAAACCCCTCACCAGTGGAACATAAATAAAGTCACACCACAGACTATACAATCAGTCATTGGTAAATTACCCGCAAAAAGGGAAAAAATTCCATTCTGGATAGCTCAGAAAATTACTCAAATCGAGGCAGTATTTCCTGACAGTACACCTCATGAGAAACACAGGATTTAAAATATCTATTTACCTATGGGGATCACACCACACCTGGAAGACTGCAACACTTGGGGTACAGTCTTTGCTGCAATCTACACAAAAACACATGGTGTTCCGTCTATGGTAGTAATACCAGATGTCCTGAAACAGATTCAAAATTAATACGGGGCAGAGCCTGCTTTGAATCTGGGTATGAAATTACTGAAAGATTTCAAACAGGTCTCAGCTATAATATTAGCTAATATTAAAGGTGAAGCAGCATCCGCGGCGATCCGCCAAAAAATAAGGGAAATTGATATAACTGAGCAACCATATGAACTGGCCAGAATAATTGAAAAATCCTACGAAGAACTAGGAAGAGATAGTTTGGGTGGGAAACCAGTCAAGCCCCAACTAACTGAAAGTCCTGAAAAGGTCTTTATTAAAAACACTCTCACTACTCCTAAAAAGAAGTGGGAAAATACTACACAAACTTCTAAGGAGAAGGTCTCCTCAAAAGGAACCCTCTGAAAAGATGTATAACCTCAGGAATAGGGATAATTTGAGAAAACCTGATAGATATCAAGATACTTATACACGTTCCTCTCGTACCTTTCAGACTTCCTCACAGAAATCGGAAAGAAGAAGACGGTCAGAACACAAGGAAGAACGCGTGAAGTCCGAAGACGATCAAAACGTTCCAAAAAATAAGAAAACCTAATTCACCAAAAAGAAGGTTGCAGGTCTAAAAATCAGACATGCCGAGGATCTTGAGGATACAACTCAAGAACGAGGAGTGGGCCCAGACAATGCTGGACAGCGCAGCAGAAGTCACCATAGCTCGCAAGATCTTGAAGGATCATCTGGAGACAATCAACTTGAATGAGTACATTCAAGTTGAAACAGCTGATACCAGGGTTAGTGTACTCAATAAGTTATATGAAGTATCATTCCGGATGGAGGGAGAAATAACTAGGAAAATAAGAGCACTCTTTTGGGAAAAGCTCTCTAAGGGTTTTGACATTCTTCTAGCTGGGAAAGACTGGCCACCAAAATTTGTCAGGGAGTGCCCACATGGCGAAGACATCATTATTAAGAACACAAAGGGAACCGCATTCTGGTCCCCATCAGGCTGCACAGCCTATTGTAAATTAATTTAATGAATTAAAGAGTTCGCTGTGACACCCAATGAGCCTGATCCTCCACCACAACACACACGGGCAGAGGGTAGGTGTGAGTCCTGCTCCACAGCCCCTGGCAAGAGTGGTTTGCAGGCAGCGATAAGTTTGGAAAAAATAATATTTTCGGGCACACTCCTATATGGGAAAACCGGAATGGGGGCGGGGTGGGTGAGACAGAGGAGAGGGCGGGGGGGGGGGGGAAACATTGGAGAGAGCAAGGACCTGGGCAGAGCAGGTGAACTGGGCACTGGGAGTAGGCACGAGAGGGCATAGAAAGGAAGGTGGTGGTGGGGTGGGGGGCTACAGGAAGCTGATTTTGGCTTTTGCTGCCGGTGTTAGGGCAAATACAAATCGGTAAAACGGAAAGCTACTGTTAATTTTAAAGTCTAATGGTATGGGCTAGAATGGAATAAATCCCTTAATGAAACAATATAAAAAAAGACAGGCAGCTTTAAAGACAACGTCCTTTTCAGACCCGCCCAGAAAACAAATTAACATTATGATTTATTTCGATTTTTTGAGTCTTTAGGTATTTTGTGGAATTATTTAGATCCTTCAAAATTGCCCTTTTCGTAACCCAGAGTACTATGGCGCGTAATGCAACATAACTCGGCATATAACATAACATAACACCATACAAACTAACATAACATTACGCATTGACCCTGTAACCATGACAGCTATGGTTGATTACCTAAACTATATACAATTGTCTGTTTTGCAGTTTTGTATAGCGCTAACTTGACCCGGAGGGTTTGGAGCGCTTTACATAAGCACCAGTTACATTACACAAGGACTCATTCATACACATTCTGAAAATCATTACGTTCACTTGGAAATGTTAAATATTATTTCGTCCCCAATCTTTTCCAAGCAGTCATACACTTGTGCGGCTGACGGAAGTTACTTACCGGACCCAGGACATGGTTGTCTTGTCACTTCTTAAGTCTCGGAGGTCGCATCTGCGGTTCTTGCTCTTTAACCGAGGGACTGACCGGCTTTAAGCCGCAGCTGGTATATTCCTCTACCTCTACAGTTTCCATGGTTGGCGCAGCTTCTAAAAGCCCGAAGAGCGAGGCGCCGTCACGAACACCAACTGGGACCTCTTGAGCCAGGAAGCGCACACACCATTAAGTGATGTAAAGGCACAGAGATTGAAATGTTAGCGTGGTGAGATCAAACGCTATGCAAACACAGTCTACAGAATCAACAGGAGGGGGTGGGAGGGTTACAGGAATGTAATATTTTAAAAAGAAAAAAAATGCAGCTTTCTTTCACACTTGAACATTGTGTAAATCGATTTGTATCTCCCTTGTCCCCTGAACTGTCAGGTTAAAGGATGCACAGAGTGTTCCTTTCAGTCGTCAACAGCTTTTATGGCGCGGTCAGAGTCAGACAGTACCAGGTGAAAGCTGCACGGAAAGCTTGGGAGACATTTCTGTGTGGGCAGAAGGAGCTGGACACTCGCACCCTCGAGGTTTCACCCGAGTCTAGACCCCTTAATGCTAGGGCTCTTATGCGGAAAACAGTGCTTTAAATGGGCAGATACTGTCCAGGACGGAGTACCTGCACTTCAAGGTGAAAGAGAGAGTACCTGCACTTGTCAACAAAGCTGCAATATATTTAATAGGAGAGTACCAGCAGTTTACATTTTCTTTTAAAGCACTCCCAGGCAGCGCACGCGGGGCCCACAGTAAGAGTGCAGTGAAGGAGCTCTTGTGCCATAAGAATACTTCTAAACTGACGCGCCAAACCGCTTCGTTAGCTGACACACTCTGTCCCATATATCCTGACTCACCCTACACCTATGGGGGTGTTGTGAATTGAATACATTTGGTGTATAGCGGAATTGCAGGCCCTCCAGCGCTGCAGTTACACAACAAAATGAGACAATAGGAAGTGCACACACAGGTGAGCATAACAGGTAAGGGGAAGGGCGACAAAGAACAACTGCAGGGGGGGGTGTACAGGAAGGGAGACGCTGGCAAACACACATGGGCAAGCACAACAGGGAAAGTGGAGGGGGACAAAGAGCAACGTTGATGTAGAGAATTAACATGCTCGTCCGTGTTTAAAAGACTAGTTCAGTGATTTCTTTGACGTGTACCTGAACCAAAGTATTGTGGGCCGTGATCACTTGCCAGGTACTGTGGGGACAGGGGCGCAAGGACAGACCCCGTTAGATGTGCGCGACATGTAAGAGTCCGCTGGTTTGGAGTGGGCGAAGAGTGAAGTTGTATTCTAATGACTGGGCATCATCCCCACAACAACACCTCTGCTGATTACCGTGTGAAAGTGAAGTGCCAAGGCCGACACTTGAGGTAAAGGAAGCGGTCCGGGACTCCAAAAGGCGACAACTGCCCCCGCTCCGCGTTCATCAGCACATCCCGTGTTTCTGAAAGTGGCGGCGACAAAGAAGAGGTGGCTTCTTTGAGGGAATGCGCTTTGTTTGATCCGAGACACAGTGCAAAAGGCTTGCCCACCAACCCCGGGACACGTTTGATGTTCACCAAGGCAGGAGGTGCTGCAGAATGCAGTGTATGCCGCCTTCAACTATTCCCTTCATGACATGAAAAAGAAAGTGCACAAAACTCCCTGCTGAGACGTGAGGCGATCAATAGAGTTTTGCGCAGCTGTTTACATACCAAACAATACCATACGCCGGTTACATGGTTTGGCCCCTGGCGGGGTTCCCATCCCTGCCACGGTGAACTACAACTCCCAGAATCCCTGCTCATCATGTGACGAGCAAGCAGGGTCCATGTGACTTCCACCACAGAGTTGTTCCTTGCCCATAAGAAAACACTGCGTTCCCTCCGATAAAACCACACCCGCACCCCCACTTGCATTAACTGGTAGCTGTGTGCGGCAGGTCCTCCGTGCCAGCTGCACCGAGGCAGTAGATGCAGTGGTTTGGTTGGGGAGCTCAACAGTCAACGCTCCGCAACCCCTACAGCCGCTGACAGGCAGGGCAAAGAGCGCGAGCATTACAGTTGAATTTGGCATTGAAGCACCAGTCGCTGTTAGCACGGTTAAACAGCACAGCCCGGTGGCAAGCACTATATTAAACAAGCACTGTGGGGGAGAGGTCGGCGGCAGTGAAGGTGCCTGCGAGAGGCTCATGTGGCTTCGCAAAAGTGAAAGCATGGGGGAGCGCGAGAACAGACGCTGCTGACGCCGCCGTACACGCTCACAGCTCATGCCAGCAGCAAACGTGCGCTCACAAGGACAAATCTGACACTGAAAAAGCGCGCGTCTGACTACTGTCCACATATTCAAGTAAGCAAAGAGGTACACTAAAGTATACAAGAGGTCTCAAATGCTCCACCTAAAAATCATGTAGGATGGGATGAAGATTCCCCTCATCATAAAATCCAGTTACAAACTCAACCAACTGCCCAGAGGCAGTATCCAGTTAAGCAAGAAGCTAAAAAACAGGTCAAGGAGATATTAGATCAACTTGAATACCAAGGGGTGATTGAAACATGCACCTCGTCAATAAACAATCCTGTGTTTCCTGTCTCCAAACCAGACAATACATATCGTATGATGATGAGGCATTATCATATGTCGATGACATCTATCTAACAGACGATGACTTGGACAGACACTTGAACAGAGTGAATACCATTATACTTGGATTCGCCTCTGAAGGGTATAAATTCAACTTTAAGAAATCCAGAATTGCCCACCTCAACATACTTTTTCTAGGATAAAAGTTATCAAGTGAAGGCAAAAGCCTGGCAGCCAATTTTTTAGAAAAGTGTGTGCTGCTCCAACTTTCAAAAACGCTGAAAAACTTACAGTCAATTCTAGGTTTCCTGAATTTCGGAAGAACTTACATTCTAAATTACGCAGAAAGGGTTAAACCTCATTCCGAATTAATCAAACCTAATTTCAAAACAACAAATTAGACTCAAAAACACACAGAAATTTAGCATTCAGTGCAAACAGATATGTTAGCAACAACACATTTACAGACACACGTAAACGTACTCAACCTAACAATCAGAATAATCCCAGGAAGATGCGGATTGACGTACTTAACCTTTAATGAAGGTGAAAAAGTACCAATTGCTTACAAATCACACTTGTACACACAGGCTGAAATGAAATTCACTTCAACAGAAAAAATTCTGACAGCGGTTCAAACTGCAGTAGCAAAAGAGAGAGCTCTCGCACAGGGTAAAGGCATAAAGGTCGTTACTCCTGTACCTGCCTTAGAAGCAGTGACAAAAGCAAGCATTCCAAGTGCAAAGGCTTTACATCCAAGATGGATACAATGGGTTAATTCTCTTGCTGCAACAGACGTTGAATACGTTTTTGACCCTAACTTGAAAATTCAAGAATTTCTACAATACGAACAAGAATGTCCTCTGCCCACTGGGATTCTGCCACTAGAACAATATGAATGTATCATTTATACAAACGGATCAGCATAGCCCGCAATTGGATGTAAACAAGCTTACAGTGCTGCGTGCGCAATTGTTAAAGGTCGCTGGCGCGATTGGTAAATTCTGACCTATGGTCACAAAAACTCAATCTTGGAGATTGTACAGATCAGCGAGCTGAACTACAGGCTTTCAAGATGGCGCTTGAAAATACCAATCGCGAATTCCCCACACTCATAGTGTGCGATTCATATTACTGACCCTGTCCTCAGGTAGGTCACCCCCCAGCCGCCACACGGTACTCCTGTGACGCTGCCCCCGCTGTCGCCCTGCCCCTGCCGCTGCCTGGTGCCGTGTGAGTCCCCTGTTGCTCACTGTATTATGTTTCTACTTATACTGTTTTTTTTACTGTATTCTGTGAATTGCTGTATTCCCCTGTTGTGCCTTGTACCCCGTTTGCCCTCTCTGACCCTTGCTCCCCCGCATTGCCCCCGTGTCCTGTCCCCCGTCTCCCCTGGTCCCGTCTGTGCCTTCTTCCTGCTGCTGCGTCCCTGCGGCCCACCCCCGCCGTTCCCATTCGCTGCCCCACTCCCGCCTCCCAGCCGCTCCTACCTCCCACTGCCCCTCATATGGAGGCCGCGCAGCGGTGAAGGGAGCGACCTTTGACCCTGTCCTCAGGTAGGTCGCCCCCCACCCGCCTCAAGGTCCTCCTGTGATGCTGCCCCCGCTGTCGCCCTGCCCCCGCCTGGTGCCGCGTGAGTCCCCTGTTGCTTGCTGTATTTTGTTCCTACTTCTACTGTTTTTTTACTGTATTCTGTGAATTGCTGTATTCCCCTGTTGTGCCTTGTACGCCCTTTGCCTTATGTGACCTCTTGCTCCCCCGCATTGCCCCCGTGTCCTGTCCCCCGTCTTCCTCGGTCCCCTCTGTGCCTTCTTCCCGCCGCTGCGTCCCTGCGGCCACGCCCCGCCATTCCCATTCGCCGCCCCACTCCCGCCTCCCAGCTGCTCTACCCTCCCATTACCCCTGATATAGCGGGCGTGCCAAAGGCAAGCCCATTTACGCCCGTCCGCGCCTGGACCGCGCCCAGCACCAGAACCCCTGGCCCCCACCGAAGCCAGGGAACTTGACTGAGATACGACTCCTCCGCCCTCAACGCACTCAACACCGGACGTCAACCCGCCTGCTACAGAGCGACCCCGAAGCGAACCCAGGGACCCTTCACCTGCCAAGCCTGCAAATTCACCTGTCTCCGAACCTGCAGACCACCCACCGGACCTAACATCAACAACAACCACCTCAAGTGCATCCTCCTCAACACACGCTCCGTCCACAAACACGCCGTCAAACTCTGGAACCTCCTGGACACAACAGCACCAGACATCGCCTTCCTCACATAAACATGGATGAACGCTTCCTCCGCCCCCGACATCGCCATAGCCATCCCGGACGGCTACAAGATCACCCGGAAGTAAGCATGAGCGAATTTTGCGGATCTCGCGTTCGCGAATTTTGCGGATTTGCGGATTCGCAATCCACAAAATCCGCGAATTCCCGCGAATTTGCGGATTTTTTTTTTTGTGTTCGCCCTTGTTTCTGCCAGTTCGCGAGGGTTTTGTACACTTTCGCAAATTGCGAACTTACCTGTCGGGTCGCAAGTTTCGCGAACTTGTTGTTTCTACGTGTCCAGCCTGTTTGGGACACTCTTCTTCATCACTGCCACTCTCTGTCACCACTGCCACTCTCTGACTACTCATGCCACCCTCTGGCCCACCCATGCCACCCTCTGTTTCATCACCACACCCTCTGGTTGTCCAGTGTACATTATTTTCGGCAAAGCAAAGCACACCTTCCCTGCCTCAAGTGACCTGAATTAATTTGGGGCTGATTAATGTGTCACAGAATATTTTTTTAGCTGGCACCTGCTTCCTTAGTGCGCCCTGATTAGTGATCTTTTGCACTTGCTAAGTGCTTTCATTGTTGCAAAATTAGTTACAACACCTGCCCTGCCCCAACTGACAATAATGAATTAGGGGCTGATTAATGGATTTTAACTTCCAGCCTGGCTCCTGCTTGTCTCCCTTAGCTGTAATTCAGGACCTTTGTGGCATATGTGTAACTATTCTGAGGTTCAGAGCAGGGTCACATAATAGTTTCAACTGGCAACTGAACTCTGGAGGGGCCCCTCAGGAAGCACTACAGGAAATGGCTACTAATGATGAGCCTGAACTTTTGAACCTGGTAAGTAGTTACTTTCAGTTTTGCTAAGATCGTATTTCTGCAATTTTGCACTTATTCGCGGGGCGCGAACTCACGCGAACAGTGCGAGCAGTGCGAGCAAAATCCGCTGCTCGCGGATTTGCGGATTTTGCGGGAAATTCGCAAATCTCGCGGATTGCGGATTTCCCGAAAATCCGCAAAATCCGCGAGCGGAACGGATTTTCCGCCCATGCCTACCCGGAAGGACCGCACCAACCAAGCCAGAGGAGGAATCGCCATCATCTACAGGGACACCATCAACATCACGACCAACGCCGAAGACACACTCTCCACCACCGGACACCTACACATCCAGATTCACACCGACCCCAAGACTACCCTCAGAGGAACGCTCATCTACAGACCACGCACACAATTCAGCGAAACCATTGCCAACTTCATCAGCCCACACACCCTGGCCTCACCAGAATACATCCTTCTAGAGGACCTGAACTTCCACCTGGAGAAAAACAACGACAACAACACCACCACCCTGCTCGCCAACCTCACCAACCTTGGACTCAAACAACTGGTTAACACCCCCACCCACCTTGCTGGCCACACGCTCGACCCCATCTTCTCTGCCAGCAACCACGTCTCCTTCAGCCACTCCACCGGACTACACTGGACAGACCACTGATGCACCCCCTTCACCTTCAAAAAGAATACATCACACCACCGCACGCAACAAATCCCCCGTAGATAATGGAGCAAAATCACCAGAGACCAGCTCCTCGCATCACTAAGCCAGAACCCGCCAGCCGACACCGCTGACACCAACGACGCAGCCCACAACCTCGCACAATGGATCACCAACTGCGCCAAGGACCTCGCCCCACTGAAGAACCCCCCAGGCAAGACCGGCAACAGAAAAACCTCACAGACTCCCTCAAAGACTCAAAGAAATCCTGCCGAACCTTTGAAAAAACCTGGCGCCACGAACGGACAACAGAAAACGGGACAGCCCTCAAGAAAGCCACCCGCGAACACCACCAGCTGATCCGCACCACCAAAAGGGCATCGTTCAAAGAACAGCTAGACAACAACACCCACAACAGCAAGGAACTCTTCAGCATCGTCAGAGAGCTCTCCAACCCCAGCGCCAGCAACAACGACATCACCCCATCGCAAGACCTCTGCAACTCCCTCGCCACGTTCTTCCACTGCAAGATTGCAGATATAAACGACAGCTTCGGACCCCAGACCCCGCCTCCAGCCACTGAAGCATCAACCCCCACTGCACCCTCAGCGCCTGGACCCCATCAGCATGGAAGACACCACCCATATCATGAACACCATCCACTCTGGCTTCCCCGCTGACCCTTGCCCCCATCATATCTTCAACAAAGCCGACATCATCATTGCACCCCACCTCCGGAACGTCATAAACAACACCCCTCACATCAGCCACCTTGCCTGAGAGCTGGAAGCACGCAGAAATCAGCGCCATTCTGAAGAAACACACATCGGACCCCAAAGACCTCAAGAACTTCTGCCACATCTCTCTCCTTCCCTTCCCGGCTAGAGTCATCGAGAAGACCGTCAACAAACAGCTGACTGCTTTCCTCGAGGCAAACAACTCACTCGACCCATCCCAGTCCGGATTTTGAGCCAACCACAGCACCGAGACCGCCCTCATCGCAGCCACCGATGACATCAGGACCCTGATGGACAACGGAGAAACAACCGCCCTCATCCTTCTAGACTTCTTGTAAGCTTTCGACACCGTATGCCACCGCACCCTAACATCCCACCTCCTCAACCACTGGGATCCAAGGGAAGGCCCTGGACTGGATCACCTCATTCCTCTCCGACAGAACCCAGAGAGTCCGCCTCCCTCCCTTCCGCTCAGCAGCCACCAAGATCATCTGCGGAGTACCCCAAGGCTCCTCGCTCAGCCCTACCCTCTTCAATATCTACATGAGCCCCCTCACCGCCATCGCACGCAAACACAACATCAACATCATCTCCCACGACGACGACACCCAACTGATACTCTCCCTCACCAAAGACCCAGACACGGCCAAAACCAACCTCCAGGAAGAATTGAAAGACGTCGCAGAATGGTTGAAGCTCAGTGGCCTACAACTGAACTCAGACAAAACGGAGGTCCTCATCTTCGGACAATCCCCATCCGCCTGGGACGACTCCTGGTGGCCCACAACACTGGGCTCCGCGCCAAAACCCACGGACCACGCACGCAACCTGGGATTCATCCTGGACTCCTCCCTCACGATGACCAAGCAAGTCAACGCTGTCTCGTCATCGTGCTTCAACACCCTGCGCATGCTCCGAAAAATCTTCCGATGGATCCCCACCGAAACAAGAAAAACCGTCACTCAGGCCCTCGTCACCAGCCGACTGGACTACGGAAACGCCCTATACGCAGGTACCACAGCCAAACTTCAGACTTGACTCCAACGCATACAGAACGCCTCCGCACGACTCATCCTCAACATCCCTCACCACAGCCACATATCCGCCCACCTGAGAATCCTGCACTGGCTCCCCGTCTACAAGAGGATCACGTTCAGGCTCCTTACCCACGCACACAAAGCGCTACACGACAAGGGCCCCAATACCTCAACAACCGCCTCTCGTTCTACATCCCCACACGCCAGCTCCGCTCCACCAGCCTCGCCCTTGCCACCGTCCCACGAATTAGCACAACCACCACCGGAGAAAGATCCTTCTCCTACCTTGCAGCCAAGACATGGAACTCCCTCCCCGCACAGCTGCGACTGACCCAGGACCATCACACCTTCAGAAAACACCTCAAGACCTGGCTGTTCGAGCAGTAGCGGCTCCCCCCCTCCCTTAAGCGCCTTGAAACCCTCACGGGTGAGTAGTGTGCTCTATAAATGTATTGATTGATTGATTGATTGATTGCTTTCAATCTTACAATGAATACTTGCAGAACTGGATTCAAAAGACTTCAAAGACGCAAAAGGTGGCACAATCAAGCATAAGTTGCTTTGGGAACAAGTAGTTCAATTACAGAAAAAACTACACAAGACTCACGTGATCCATACACTGAGTCATCAGCGTGATGGTGTTCACGTTGAAGGGAATTCTTTGGCTGATGAAGCCGCGAAGGCAGCTGTGCAAATGGCTTCCGTAGCTGCAATCGCACGTTCAAAACAAAAATAGCAAAATAATGCAGGCTGTCGCGGAAAAACGTTGCCAAAAGGCTTTGCACTCAAGTACTCATATATAACTGATGTAAATAATGTTCCTTTTGCTCAAATCCCTGGAGTGGGGGATAGAGTAATTCCAAACCTGGAACATAGATTAGGACTAATCTGAACAGCACATGAAGGGCACAGGTATTTCCGCCACAGTGTCATTATTAAAACATAGATACTGGTGGCCACGCATGAGGAAACAGACCAGAAACTATGTTTTGGAATGTGAAATCTGTCAGAAAATGAAGGTTTCAACAGTGAAACATCCGGCGCAGATGCCCCTTTTAATTTCAGATAAACCATTAGCATGTGTTTACCTGGACCACTGTGGTCCTTACAGAGGGATGATAACTATAAATACATCATGGTCGCAGTGGATTCATGCTCAAGATTCAATTGGATGTGGCCTCAGCGCTTGCCTGATGCCCAAACTGTTATAAAAGATTTGAGAGTCTTTATCAGCATATACGCAGTCGGCACGCTACATTCTGACCAGGGTCCTGCGTTTAGCTCCATAGCTTACTAGGAGGCCACGGCCAATCTGGGCATTGCATTGCGGTATTCAAGTCTATTCCATCCTGAGGGAAATTCTGTAGTGTAAAGAAAAAAACGGGACATAATGCAATCTATAACAGCTAAGGTATTAGGCTTGGGTGACGGGTGGGTCAAACATATAATAAGTGTCCAATGCAGTTTAAATAATCTGCCAAGAAATTCTCTGGGTGGAATCACTCAATATGAAATCCATCTTGGTACTAGAATGCTTGTCCAGGACCTTGATCATCACACTTAGTGGTGGAACAAAAACCCTTTGATATCAAAGACCGTTTGGCTATTTTTCACGACTTAAATGAGAAAAGGAGACGTCAAAGCAACACAATACAGAAGTCAACGACCACTGAAGGAGAACCACCCGTCCCAGCAAGGCCTGTCTGGGTTCCAAAGATTGGAGATCTAGTCAGAGAAAAGATCGCGGATAAGAAGGAATTTGAGCCTTCTTACAGAAAACCAGAACCTGTGCTAGCAATCCATGGATCAAGAACAGTGTTACTGCCGCCCCTTGCTGGAAGAAAGGAGAACAGGTTCGTATCCATCGGCCTAGTAAAACCACATCATGTGGCCAATAATAAGTGGTAGGACCAGTGGACTCCAAATATGTAGCAGAAGACCAAATCTTGCTACTATCCAAGAGGTTCAGGCTGAGAGACTGATAACATTTGAAGGCTCTGCAGAACAAATCAAAGGACTAAGCAATAAAGCTATGGAACTTGTGCCTCTTGAGACCCAAATAACAGTTCGTCAAGACACTCCTGTCTACAATTATGTAGCATCTGACTATACTAATATGACAAAGGATCTGGTAGCCCCAGTGATTTTAATTAATTCTGATGCAATACCTACCATTGACAGAACTGCCTCTGGCTATTTCATTAGCTTTGATACGTTTTCCGAGGATCCCAGTGAGCCTGAAATGACACCAGTAAATAAAACATTTAAAGAACAAGTAACAGAACTTTTTCAGCAAATTGAAAAAAGTATCTGGTTTCACCATGGGTTGAATTTTGGATTGTGCTAGGCGTACTTTTCATCCTACTTTGGCTAATTCTAGTATTAAGTTTGGGAATGCTGATAAATGTAAGATATAGTCAAATGGGCACAGCAAATAAGAACATCAATTTACTCCTCAAGCCACACAAATCATCTTATCGTGAATAAAGAGACTTGACATCAGTGAACATCACAGCCGTTCCTATACCTGGTGGTATAGCATGGGACAGAACTGATTATGACATCTTTGGTCCTGCAGAGCTGTTGAAGATTCAACATCAATTCAAGATTTCCTTGAGTGACTTTGTTTCACCCAGCACATTTTCTGATGATTGGGACTTTGAAACTGTTAATAATCAGACTTAGAGATCTCTGCAAAATTTACAAAACATGAATACTTAGAAGGTTCATCAGATTATGAACAAATGTACTGTTATAATCCCTATCATCATCATTATTTTCACAAATCTGCAAACCCTAGAAATGTTTATACTTGCAATCAATGGGAACAATGTCTAACGCCACCAAAGGGTAGCTCAAAAACATTTTATGAAAAATTTCCATACTTCTCAGGTTTTAATGTCTCAAATCCGGAGACATTTTACTATAAAAATGTTAATAAGACAAGAATGAAAAGTATGTTGACTAATACTAAGCAAATTTATTCTGCAGCTTTTATGCGCAGCTGTCCTCATTAGGTTTTGACTTTTGGAGTGACAACATTGAAACAAAAACTGTCTGGGGCACAAAAGACTTGCAGGTGCAGGGAATAGAAGCTTTATATCAAGCCTGCATTATCCCTGAACAAATAATGTTTTTAAACATCCTGCCTTGGCCTGGCAAGATAAAATATTTGAACAAACCGTCTATACCTACGCCTACACCTGATAGTAAAAACAATTCAGAAGGAGGGGTCGACATAAAAACTATTTTACTTAAAAACAGAACTGATTGGAAAAAATTGTTAATCTGGCCCACAGACACGAAAAACTGTCAAGATAGATTCCTGAACAAGACACAAGAGTTTACAATAACTAGGCCAGATATAAGATATGTCCAGAGACAACATCCAGGGATAGTAACAACATACAGTGTAGGAAAACTGTGCCTTGAGTGGCTACAAAAATCTACACTTACAGAAGTAAAACAACACTTATCTTTACTTAAAGATGGCATGGATTTAAGGGACTTCTTACAAGGTCCTATGAAACAATGTCATAAACGCTTCATATATGCAGATATTTACGCCATTTATGATGAAGCTTGGAAAGCGACACAGGCAGAGACTGCAGAAAGAATACGAGAAATTGATCGTATTAATTTAGAGAAAGCACTCTCTGTAGTTGACAATGGGTTAACGACTCGGTCATCCAGAATGTATTCTTTGGACAGCACAGTATCCTCTGCCATTGACATAATGGAACAGGACTTGCTCATGCTACAGCATGGACAGTCACAATTACGTTCTATAATGCTTCTAGGCTGGACGTTGCAAAATCTTCGTTCTGGATATGTGCCATGGCGTCTAATCAACATCTCGTCATTGTTTTCTGTATTTAACCTTACAGATAAACAAATCACTCTGGCACAAAGAGGAGCAGACTATACAGTGCTGAGCATTGAAAAACTGGAAAGATTACCATTAACTGCTTCGGAAAAACCTGCAACAGAATGGCTAATACGCAGGATAATCAATCTGCCGGTCGCAATTTTCAATTTTCAATACTGTTTGAAACATATACTAGTTGCCATGTATGAAAGGTTGGGTAAGGAATACATAAAGTCAACCTGGGAATTACCATACACACCCAGATGTTGGAGTGAGGGAAAAGAAGTATTTCTTAGTGGTACACAATGTAAAAGCGCACTAAGTGGTACACTTCTATGTCAAGGTATTATTTTACATGGAGCCTGCGAAGGTTCTTCAACCAACTTATACTGCCACCTGCAAGGTTCTCCAGCAGCAGTGATAGATCCAATTTTTAGGCAGCTCTCTAATGGGAGCTGTATAATGTTGGATGATCAGAGCTGTTATGGCATGTTGCCAGGAACAGCCTATCTCGTAACTGTGTCAGCCAGGGTCACTTGTTGTATGCAAGTATTGTTTCCTAAAGCTAAGACAGACGGGGAGTCGCCGTTATGGCCTTCACTGAACATCTCTTCTATTTGAATTGATACTTTAAGCAGAATGTAAGCCATTCTTTTACAAAAAGCTGTGCCACTGACCTTGTCCAAAGGAGCGTATGAACTACCGTTTTTTCGGGACTGTTAGCACCATTTGAAGTAGTCCTCTGCATTTTCCCAAACTTTGTGCACTCTGTGTTCAGCGGCCTGCTTCTCATTTTGGGGCTCGAAGCAGGAATACTATTCTTGTTCCTTCTGCTCGGATATGGCAAGTCCGGTCTGCAGGGACACCCAAATTACCATAGAGAACACTCTCCTGGCAATGAAGTGTCATGAGCCCATGATACAGATTCTGAGCCTGGCTCGTTTAAGAGACCTGAATACCATGTGGTTTCTATCATTCCAACCAATCTGGCAAGATTGCATCTTACTTGTTCTACGATGCCTGCTATGTGGAGAAGAATGCTTGTTGAACATCTGTCTAACACTTCCATCAGCACTGCCAACGAATGTTGATACTTTGCTTGGTTCAGTAGCGGCCCATGCATCGTGTTGTCCCCAGCGGCTATCCATCCTGATGTCGGCATTCATTGAGGTCTCACAGACGCAATCTGCTGATGGTGAGATACGTGGATCGACAGGCACGCAGGCACCATCTCCATCTCCGACGAACATTGCTAATGCTGCTAACGCTGACGGCGATGCTTCACATTTTTGTGCAATCGGTTTACTTAATGAAGTGGTCCAACTTTCACCTACTGTGGTAGACGATTTCTTTGCCAGCTTAGAAGATTTGATGTTTTTTCCTAACAACAAGAATGACTTTTGAAGTTAGCACACAGCGTTCTATGGGACTCTGATTCGACCTTCACTTTTTAAAACAAAACTTCCAACTTTAGAACTCTATTTTTCTGCAATTTGACTTTTTCCAAACTTGAATTTTTTTTTGCCACAAAGTAATCTGCTTAAAGTATAACTATCTTAGAGAACAAGAATTCTTTGAAACACTTCCAAGTGACAATATGTACACTTGTCCACAACCTAAACAGTTTATATAATCTGTCATGGAATAGTGTCGACCTTTCTTCTGTATTTAAAGTCATTTCATAAATGTTATTTCATGACTCATTCTGATAAGCATTTATCCATTTTCACACTACATGCTTTGAATGAAAATATTGCTTTTTAAAGCGCGTACTGCACAAATGCTCATCTTTTGCGTACAACCATTTCAAATGCATTTTATGTATTTTAAGAGGGATTTTTTACACATCATACTTTAGATATGTTTAAAAGGCTTAGAATTTAGTATTATCGAACATAATAAAGTGGAGTGGGTGTTGTTTAGCATTTTAGAATCCGAGCGAAATTTTCCCCTTATATAGGTACAATTCACATTGCCCTTATATAGGCATAGAAATCATAACCATATTTAGACATAACTCATGCAGTCCAAATACAGGCATGGCTACTTCCACTCGTTCCAAAAAGTCCACAACGATTTCTTGGAAAACTCGGCTTCAGCAGTCAGGGACATCCCCTTGCTTGAATATTGATTTGTCCTAGAAATCATGGAGTTTTCGAAGAACTACCATTCCCTTGGGGTTCTTTGATGACGTTATTATGTTTGACTTTACATCAAACTAGGCACCTTCAAGGTGTAAATATGCCTACACTTGCCCTAGCACAAACACGTTGGTTCGTAGCAGCTCGACTATCTACTTGCCCGACGCAGCTCGCTACAACAAGTTCCAAAGGAAGCCGACCCTCCAGCTGACGCACTGATCCAGAAGCTGTCCTTTCTCTCGGCAAGAATCCAGCTCCAGTGTTTCCAAGCTCCCCTCACGGGGTGTTGGGAAATCGAGTCCGAGACAGAGATACCAGACCTCCTTCATTCTAAAACCTAGGTACGGAGCTGATTAGACCCTAAGAGCATTCTTGGTTAGATTCTTGGCAAAGAAAAACTAAACCTATGCTACACCTCATTTACTTCTTCCCACGTACTAGAATTTGGTCAGGTACATTGGGGTAGGCGTATTTTAGAAGCACCAGTTGAGTACTTTTTAGCATTTGTTATTTATGTATGTATTTATCTATGGTTTAGAAACCATAAAATGCTTTTACAGTACTCTTTTATTATACTCTTCTTACTGTACGCATTATACTTTGTAACCCGTATTACGATTGTAGCAGTTCACTTTACTTGCATGAAAAAGAAGACTGTTCAATAAAACCCTTTTATTGAAAACGCGTGTCTCTATATTTCTCTGCACCTCTGATGAAACGAAGCATGCACGATTGACTGAGTAAAATATCTATCTATTGCTTCCACGACTCTGAAGATCAGTTTTATTCTTGGGGGATCAAAGTTGTTATGTTTATGCGGTTGTCAGAAACTAATCCCTTCTTGTGTATTCGAGAACGTTTCTAGTGACCTCTGAGCTAGCTGGCACTCACAATTAAGTCTAATATATTTGATAGAGACCTAGTCGGCATAAGTCCTACGTCAAATCTATAGGATATATTATTCCAATGCGCAGAGCCTATTGGAAATATAGGAACTACACTAGAATACCACCAACGGGACCCCCGCACCGATGGCGGATGGTCTCATTTCTCGAGTGGATGTCCGCTCACCATCCTAATGACCCCCTAAGTGTGGTCACTGCTGTTAGTCCCTTGAAAATATATCTACTCATTCGTAAAACAGAAAACCACACCAACATATACTTTTATGGTGACTGACCACTCAGGAAGAATAAGAGAGAGCGAAAACAACAACAACAACATACAGATGAAACTCTTTGCTTTATGTGAGGCATGTGCCGTCACTTGACGTGTGATGTAGCACTGACGGAGGTGCACCTGACAAATGGCAATGGAAGGAATAATCCCATGACAATGAATGCTATTGTGCACCTGTAGCAGAGAGGGGGTTGACTTGATTGATACAAGATGTAGTGGAAAATGGTTTAAACAAAAACTACATTTTTTGTTTTATACAATACAAGTTGAAGAAATAATTTACCAATTTCTTTTAAAAAAAGGAAACATTTAAATAATTAAACATAAGTGAAGTTATCCTCAAATATATAATAATAAGTTATCATTAAACTGCTATCTCATTGCTCAATCATCCATGCAGCCTATGGCAAAAAGGGCTGAATTTGGTTGGACGCACAAAATGAATACCAACCAGAGCCACATTGTCATCAACAACAACACTGAACAGGAAGGCATTTATTGGGAACAAGGAGAAGAGATGCAGGCCATTAGGTAAAGCACACTGGCTGGATCCACAAAATGGCTTCCACCCACATTGGTCACAGCAAGAGGCTGGAGGCTTAGAACAAAGAATGCATGCAGACCTATGACAAAAGGACACTGGCTGCCTACACAAAATGGTTATTCACAAGCCACAACAACAAGAGGCAGGAGGCCTGTAAAACAAACAGCACATGCAGGCCTAGGGACAGTCCACTGACTATACAAAATGGTCCCTGGTGAGTGGCCATTTGGGATATGGAGCAAAGACAAATGTTAGCCTATGGCAAACACACACACTGGCCACATAAAGCAGGCATGATAAAACAGAGAAAACATCATTAATTCAGCAATGTCAAAAACCAAAATTATTGGGTTAGAAGAAAATGTTAACAGCGACACAGCACACATCCTTCAAAGGCATTACCCCACCTAGTACTATACACTGTTAACATGAAAAAAACATGAAATACCACTAAAAAGCACATTTGGTAGACTATCATTTCATGCACCCATGGCTAGCACTGGGCCTGCTGGCTGGTAGACCAATTGGCAGACTAGGCCAAATAGTGAATTCAATCAATATTTTAAATGTATTAAAAAAAACATGTAGGAAATGTAGTGAACTGTAAAACATATTTCCTTTACAAAAGAATAAACATGAAATGCAAAGAAATCACTAGGCCACAACTGTAACAACAGGCCACCCACCACAATAAATTAAAAAAAATCCATTAACAGTACAAATAAATTCAGGTGCATGGCCCCAATCAAACAAAAACCACCAGTTTTTCAACTTACTTGTGAAATCCCAAACTCAAAGTCCTTAAATCCAATGGGATATGCAGCATACACTAAGGGGCCGATTCTGATGTGGGTTGGAAAGCTTTCTGACCCATTCAGTTTGGAAATGGTTTCTGACCCACTCGGATCGGGAGAGTGCGACCGACGGAGTACGATGCATTCAGAGGCTGATTTGGTTGGACTCTCATTGACTTCAACGGGAGCATATGTTCCTAACCGCATCATAATCAAAGATGGACAAAACACATGGAGGAAGCTGCTGAACAGGAAGTTGGAGACTCTGGGGTACTATTAGACCTGACAATTTTGGCATGAGTCCCCCTTCCATGTTTTGCTTTTGCCTCCCGTGTTTTTGCAGTGTGTTGGACTACGTTTTACTGGTCTAGATGCTTTGGGCACTTTGCCACAGTTGTTCAGTGCCAAAGTGCAAGTGCCCTCTTTGTAAATCGTTGTTATGGATTAGTGATTCCATGATTGGAATATTTGATTTACTTGTCAGACCCTAGTATAGTGCACTTTGTGCCCAGGGCCTGTAAATCAAATGCTGCTAGTGGGCTGCAGCACTGATTGTGCCACCAACAGAAGCAGCCTGTAAAATGACACTCTGGCCTGCCATTGCAGACCCTGTGTGCAGTCTGGATCTGCCATGTCGACTTGGCAAGTGCACACACTTGCCCATCCCTAAACCTTCCCTTTTCTACATATTAGTCACCCCTAAGGCCCAAAGTACCACTGCGACCAGGGTGCATTGCATGTTAAAGGTAGGGCATACCCTGATGTGTGTGGCGTGTCCTGTTAGTGAATTACTGCCAATTTTGTTTTTCACTGTTGCAAGGATACCTGTTTCCATAGGAGAGAATGGGGAGCTTGTTTTATAACATCTTATAAACATAACTGGCCCTGGGAACAAGGTAGAAAAATAAAGTTTAGTATGCCTGAACTCAGAATGTTAAAAGGCATCTTTTAGTGAGGGTAATTTTTATA
This sequence comes from Lissotriton vulgaris, assembly GCF_964263255.1. NCBI lineage: Eukaryota > Metazoa > Chordata > Amphibia > Caudata > Salamandridae > Lissotriton > Lissotriton vulgaris. Next base: position 411,885,690 of record NC_141689.1, on the reverse strand, counting down.
TTCTGTGTTTGAAAATATGACTTTTAGAAAGTAGGTATTTTCTTGCTTAAGCCATCCAGTGTGCCTCTGTTAGATTTGTGAATTGTATGTCTGGCTTTTGGATGACAGGGGCTGGAGAGGGACAGCGGTTCCAGAAGTCTGATGAGTCAGGGCTTGGCTGAATAGACCTGGGGTGCATTTAGAGTAGAGGGAGGAGGTTTCCTATTCACCTGAATGGGCCTGGTCTGCCTTCAACAATGCTTCCTCCACCTCCTGCCAGGAAGCTGCAGCAGTGAAAACAGAACTGGTTTAGGCTGGGTACAGACACTCTCTGCCTTCAGAGAACAAAGGATTTTGGTTTATAAAGAGAGGGGCCCAGACCCCAGACTTTTAGATCACTTCTGGGAAATCAAGAGGAACCTTTGCCATGGAGACGAGCCAGATAACTGAGTGGGAATACTGCCCCTGTGCTGTTTGCTGTCTGGGGTTGGCCTGCAGTGGCTGCTTGCTGCCAAGGAAAAGAGAAAAAGGACTTTGCTATTTGCTTTGTCACCTGCTTGAAGAAAAGATCTCCAAGGGCTTGAAACTGAGCTTGCCTCCTCTTCTGAAGACTCAGGGACACAAACACTTCACCACCAGCTTCCCTGACTTTCCTTGCTGGAAATTCCAATGTGCAAAGAGGTGCCTACTGCTGTTTAGGACCTCTTGAGACTCTTTGTTGCTGGGAGCAGGAAAATCAGACCCAGAAAAATCAAAGAAGTGTGACACATCCGTACCTGTTTCCGACGCATCCCCGAAGGAACCGTCGCGGCCTCTGCAGCTGCTCGAGGAAATGCTGTACGACTCATCGGTTGTAATGATGTCGGAAGTCAAAGATCGCCGCACCGATTCCGACGCAAGCCTGCTGTGCAGCTGCACAAAACCATGCATCAAACCGGATCGACGCATCGCATCGAGGCGCCAAGACTGTTGCATCGTTGGGGGCCACAGTAAGAAACAGATGCCCCAAGCAGAACTCCCCAAGCAGAAAGGAATTGATGCATCACCTGCCCTGCGCTGCAGTAATCAACCAACGCATCACCTCCACTGAGTGTAAGAAACCGACGCATCACCTCCCCTGCGGACATTTTGTTTGTTTTGCGTGACACATTTAAGGTACTTTTGAGAAAAGTGGTACATTTACAAATTGCATTGAACTAAATTATTTCTACCATTTGAAAGCCTTATTTTTGATACTGTATTGTGGATTTTTGTTGTTTGGTCTTGTTTTAGTTTAGATAAAGATTAATTATTTTTCTAAACTGGTGTGGTGTTCATTTGTTTTCACTGTATTACTGTATGTGTTCACAAAGGCTTTACACACTGCCTTTGAGATAAACATGTCTGCTCGTGCCAAGCTACCAAGGGGGTGAGCAGGTGTTATTTTAGGAGTGTGTCCCCCTTACCCTGACTAGAAGCAAGGGCCCCTATTTGGACAAAGGTACCTACCTCTGCCAACTAGAGACCCCTAATTCTAACAGGTACTTTCTTCAAGTTGAAAAAAAGTTAAAAAACACTCCTTGCACAACAAAAACACTGCCAAATGTCAATTTGAGGATGTTTTTAACTCAAGATCGTCAGTTTGGGAATATTATAATGCTGCTGGAGGAGAGAATCTTCCCCAGATTGTAGCTGCGGTAGATCCTGCACATTTGGGATAGCGTACAGCAGAAAACATCTGCCGGAAGTCGCTGGCGTGCCCGAATGACGTGTATGCGATCCCAAAATCTCGCTGGAGCATGCTTGCAAATTTCATAGCCCCCGCAAACTGCCCTAAATATCTTGTGGGTGATAGCGAATGCCCGGCAAGACGCTCCCGCACGCGCAAACTGAGGTTTTAAGTGCACAGACCAAAAAAAAACACCTTCATTGCGGAGTTGAATGGTAACTTTAAGCTCTCCGCGGAACGCGGAGTTGCCGAATCACGCAAACTCTGCGAACGGATTGGAGTTTTACACCAAGCTTATTCAGGTGTTGCAATGGGGTCAGGTGTTTTAATGGGGTCAAAGGAGGAATAGTGCCAGTGTGCTGGAGGCAGTGGTGTCAGAGTACCCACTACCGGAGAACGGGACCTCTCTATGTGGCAGACATAACAGAGCGCATGTCATCTAGGATGTCAATTGTTTGAGCCAGTAGCAGACTAATATCCTGGGTGGCATGCAACATTAGATAACTGTCATGTATATCTTTTTTTCTTCTATGTAGTTTCTTTGCGTGTTTCCATCTAGTCCAGATGGCCGTAGCCATAGTGATTGGATTATTTCTTTTACTCTGGACCTGTCTTCTCAATACCATACCCACAGTGAGTAGATCAAGATGGGTCTGTCTACCATCCATTTTTAAATAGTTAATGATTGCCACCTGTAAATAACGATGGAAGACATATTTACTTTTAGCCAGCTATTCCGGTCTTGTTACTACCATTCAATCGCACACCACGTCTTAATGGCCGCTGCGATGGTAATTACTTCTAATGCAAGGTTGTTTTGAGGAGTCAGCACTTATTCCCTGTCCCGGCATGTGTGATTAGACAAATGGGTTCCCTCCGCTGGTATAGTATATTGTTAGTGGTTCAAACTAGGGTTTTCTAAGCACAGCTTTGTCAGGGCAGTCTAAATGGTCACATTTGTGAACTTACATGGCTGGTTACATACTATTATTGAACTTCACACCTCGTTAAGATGGCCGCTGTTGCAGCGTTTCGTTTCACGCGGGTCAAGGTGCATCAGGGTACTCAATATGTCCTTGTGCTGTAAGGACACTGGTCTTAAGCCATTTTTCAGAGAGAGGCAAGATGGCGGCGGTGACCTAGACCGCTGCGAGATGCTCCACTGACCAGTACCCTGCAGTGAGGATTTGAGAGGTGCTGGCTATGCACACCAGTGGGGAAATACCGGGCGCGGCAGCCTAACCAGCCTAACGAAATTCAGGCTTAACAGAATCGAAGAAATAAGAGTCTGTTACAAGTAGGATACATTGTACTGCTGTAGCAACAACGTAACGCCCAGACTTACTTTTGGTTTTTCCGCGGCACTGAAAGCCGGATGGAGGCGCTCCAAACTGGGAACCAGCAGGGCTCCGTAGATTCAGCAGCAGTCTTGGATTTTCGATCTCGCCTAACTTTCCTGTCCTCGTTGATTGGCTTCGCTGTGTTGCGATTTGCTGGACACACCCGTATTGTCGGAAATGCCGGTGCTCAGCGCAGTGTGGGCAGCTCACAGGTCTGTCCTGTGACGGCGACTGGCTCTTCCTGCTTCCTTGGGAGTGATTTTTCCTGTCAAGTGAGCCTGCGGGCCCGCACAAAAAGAATGGCTCCAAAGAAGGCTGCTTCTACAGCCGCCGCTGCAGCTTCCAAAACCCGAGCGGCGAAGCAGGCTTTACGCGACCGAGATCTGGCGATGAAACGAGCCGGAGCACTGGGCTCGGACGGGACTTCCGGCTCCGGTTCCGGCTCTGAGACTATTCAAAATCCGGTGCCAGCGAAATCCTCTAAATTACTGCCACCTACGCCCGGACCCGGCCCCTCGGTGGTCGATCTCCTCAGGAAAGTGCCTGCCTCAATCTCCCCTCACCTGTCAAGGATTACAGCGCCGATGGCGGCTCAAACAACAATGGCTGATCCCTCTCCTCCTGGGCTGGAGACTATAGGTGAGACGGGGGGAATATCAGGAGGTTGTGCTCCCGAGCTTAGTCCCGAGCTTAGTCAGGAGGGGGAGGGGGAGAGGCCAAAGAAGCCCAACAATAATGTGCTGGTAAACATGGAGGTGAATATTTTAGCGGCAAACCTCCCTAATCAACTGCAAATTACAGATAAACAGCTACATGTGACCTGTGAAGTTGCTGATTTACACGCATCACCCTGTGCCACTTCTGCCCCTATAACCACCTCTGTGGATGCTATTTCTAGCTCTATATCTGCTCAGTACCCGGCTCCTGAAGGTCTCAATACATTACCATCTCTAATAAATACTCTGACTTTGGCTAATGAGTCAGAACCTGAACACGATCCTGAAATCGAAACTGAGGTTAACACTGGAAATCTAACCAAACCCCAGCTGCAAAATAATGAACCTAAGGAGAAGATAACAAAGCCACATAAGGAATGTAAGGATCATACTGTATCTGACTCATTGGATACAGATAGAGATCCCTCAGACTTTTATTCAATATCTGAAGGGGTCGACGATCTCAGATGGTCACACGATTCAGACTTGGAATCGGAGGTCAATACTGGCACTGGCACTGGCTCTGATACTAGTGCGACAGAGAGTGAGCACCATCCGGCCCGAGATGATTCGAGTTGAGGTAAGAGGACTGTACGGAGGAAGAAAAGTACCCACCATGGCGCATCAGGCTTACTGTGGGACTACTCTCCAACAACAGCACCAGCTCTTAAGTCTCAGGAGCATGCCTCTACATCTCAGCCGAGCCATCTATCCCTGCAGATCAACAAAATGCTACACTGACTACAGTTATGGATACAGTCCTACAGGCAATCGCTTCCCACCGGTAACAAACCTCAAGGGATGGTCGAAGGGCACAATTAGCACTACATAAGGTACAGGGTGTAGTGCGTAAACTTTCAAAATCTGTTGCAGCGTCGAATGTAAGGATGACTGAGATGGAAGACCGCATAGTAATCAATGAAGCAGATGCTACAGTCACTCAGGAACGAGTGGAATCCCACAAGGAGGAATTAAAGGATGTTAGATGGAAGCTGGAGGACATGGAAAACCGTCTTCGACGCAACAATCTCCGCGTCCTTGGAATTCCTGAAAAAAGCGAGGGCGAGGATATACGCTCTTTCATCATCCAATTATTTAAGGATACTTTCCCGAAGCTTGCCTCCTGGAACTGGGACATGGAAGTGCAACGAGTCCACAGAGTTCCATCTACTTTGAAGGCATCCTCATCACAGGGGAAGTATCCCCGCGCAGTTTTGGTTTATTTTGGAAACTTTCTTCTCCGTCAGGCCATCGCCGACAAAGCAAAACCCGAAGCTCGGCATACCAGAAACAATATCTCTTACTTTGTTAGGCCTGACTTTTGCCACACTACTGTGGGGAGAAGATGGCGTCTTCGCCAGATGATTAAACCTTTCCTAGAAAAAAATGCTCAGGTGTATCTCAACAACCCTGCTAAATTGAAGGTCATCTATAAAGGCCAGGTTAAATTTTTTACCTCGGAGGTAAAAGCAAAAGAGTTCCTAGACAGTTTGACTTAAGTCTTGAGATTGGCTCCGATAGAAACCTAATAATGTAGCAGTTAGACACCTGGTTTATGTTAGCTGTATACGCAAATATACTTTTTGTGAGTTATGTCATAGGATTACAGACGTTGAGGTAATCATCTTACTTCCATAATTGACATATTAGACGCGTATTTTTCTCTATCTCTTTGAGACACGATTGGGGCACTTTTCTTGCATTTTCTCAAATCTATTGGTATTTGTTTAGTACATGTTTTTGATATTAATGGTACTGGTCAGGGTACATCTCACCATCACTATAGACTCTATTAGAGTCTAAATGCCTCGGACTTTGGTGAGTGGGGGGAGGGGGGTGGTGGGTTGGGGCAGGGGCAAAAAAAACATAAAAATAAGCAACCTCAGTCAAATAAGACAATGTCAAGCATTTTTTTTTTCTTGTATACAGGATCAAATGATAGTAAAAAAGATAAACCGGATTAATCAGATTAAGAACCTGTGGCTCAATGTATATATGTGCATACCTTACTGTGTTGTCATGATCAAGTCCAGTATATATCATCTAAAATGGGGAGACTAAAACTTTGCAATTGGAATATCGCAGGTATTAATGACAGAAACAAAAGGGCACAATTATATCAACTATTACAACAAGATCCTGTTGATATACTTTGCCTACAGGAAACACATATTGCAGAATCCGATAAAGAACTGCTGCTAAAGATCACAGGGTACAATGTGATCGTAGCCACTTCCGAAACATCTAAAATCAGGGGGGTTGCAATCTTGGCAAAACCTATACTTGGCAATTCTAGACGTAAGTTGGCTGACAAACATGGCAGATGGGCTATAGTCCAGTTAGAATTAGGTCCCACGATTTGTGCGATTTATGGGTCAAATTTAGATGATCCTTCAATGTTTAGGGATCTAGACTTAGAACTAGGCTCCTGGCCATCTCCTCTTATTCTTTGTGGAGACTTTAACATCTCATTAGGGACCTTCTTACATAACCGACTGCCTCAGAACTATAACGGTCGTAAGCCTAAGGTGTATAGGGCCATACGCCAATTAATGGATAGCCACAATTTGCGGGATGTTTGGGATTTGAAGAAACATCATGATTCCGGTTTTACTTTTTTCTCATACCCACATAATAAATACGTTCGAATTGATTACATCATGACCTCTTTGATGGATCTGGAAATACTAGATATAATTAAATCCCCAAAAACAATATCGGACCATAACACACTTACTCTTATTATCGATTTACCTAGTTTTAATAGACCTAAATCACAATGGTCTTTTGACAGAAAGTTACTAGTCAACGTGGAATATATTACCTATATAACATCATGGGCTAAGGAGTTTTTTGATTTCAATCAATATAGTGCACCCAGATTGATTGTCTGGGACTGTTTTAAAGCAGCACTAAGGGGTGAAACTATATCATTTGTTGCTAAAAGTAAAAAGATAGCGGATAATAACAACCTGGAGCTCAAGCGTGAGCTATCTAATCTTGAGGCTTATCATGCCACCCAGATCCATCAAGGAGAGTTAGCTAATGATACTCTTCATAAACTATTAGTTTTGAAGACCGAAATCAACAGCTCATTAATTAGGAAAGCTGCAGAAACTTATGAATCAAACAAAAGAAGCTTATATGAATCTGGGGAAAATGTTGGTAGACAGCTAGCCCTACGTACATGTCAAAAACAATATTATTATAATATAAAGATGATTGAGTACGAGGGGCACCAATACACGTCCACACATGACATAGTAGGGGTTTTCAGGAAATATTATCAAAAGTTATATCAAAATGAAGATTTATATTCGGGCAGAGACCTAAAAACCTTTCTTAACAACTAGGTGTCAGAGATAGGTCCCAATCCATTGATTGAAGAATCAGCTAAAGAAGAACCGGAAAGGGAAATCTCAATTACAGAATTGGAGCTTGCATTAGCGGAACTCGCAAATGGCAAAGCTGCAGGTCCTGATAAAATTCCCTTGGACCTTTACAAAATATTGGGCAAACAAATACTTCCGTATTTATTGGATCTTTTTTTAGGGGTCCAATATAATGCAATACCGCCTGAATCTTGGAAATACACCAATATAGCGATCTTTGCTAAAAAAGGCAAACCCCCCCATTTTCCGTCCTCATACAGGCCTATATCTCTTATAAACTCCGACTCAAAACTATATGCCAAGATCCTAGCCAACCGGTTAAGTCGGGTGGTCGAATGTCTTGTCTCCCCGTGGCAGCATGGTTTCATTCCTGGAAAGGGCACAACAGACCATACCCGTAGAGCTATTACCCTATTTGACATCATGGGCACCACGGGGGGCAGGATGTCGATGATCCTTCTCGATGCCGAGAAGGCATTTGACCGTGTGTCTTGGCAATTTATGTGGAACATTCTAGAACTGAATAATTTTGGGGATAAATTTATTAATGTTGTAAAAGCCCTGTACGTAGGCCCAAAGGCAAAACTTAACATCTGTGGTTCTGAGTCAGAGGATATAGAGATACAAAGAGGCACAAGGCAGGGTTGTCCCTGCTCCCCTATATTATTTGCCCTTCATATTAATCCCCTTATTTTAAAATTGCTTTCCTCACCCCTTATTCAACCAGTTACGGTGGGGCTGTTCTCGAAAAAAAATTTGGCCTATGCCGATGACGTGGCCGTTTTAACAACAAACCCAACTGAGGCAATTAGTGAAATTGAATTAATTACTCATACTTTTGGCGTTCACTCAGGTTATTCCCTTAATAGGGATAAAACAATGGTTCTATGCACAAATAATACGACACTTGATAGCCCTTATAAAGTGAAACAGGCAACATATTTAGGGGTCTGTATATCTCCCGATGTGAATGAAATCAACCATCTTAATTATACCCCTCTGATCACTAAATAAAAGAAGACCTTAGAAGAGTAGACAATTTACATCTGTCTATTATTGGAAGGGCTAACTACTTAAAAATGAATATCTTCCCAAAAATACTCTACCTGTTTCGAACAATTCCGCTACTGGCTGGAGGTAGTTTTATTAAGATTCTTGACTCCTCCATGTCTAAGTTTATCTGGAGTTTTGGGAAGATCAGAAGAGCCCTACCACTCCTAACCTTACCTCTAGGTAGGGGGGGGTTAGCTATCCCTAACCTAACTTTATATTTATGGGCAACACTCATTCAACATATGGGCCTTCTGTTAAACTCTACAATATCTACTCCAATAAATGGAGAATTTTATATTCCTTCCATTTATGAGCTTAGCCTGGGGACAAAATGTCAGGGGCTATTCTTGAGGCAGGTTGAACCATCGTACTTTAAAAAAATTAAGTTAAAAATAATTACCGATGCATGGAAGGTTTGGAAATCTGTATCTAAACAACTAAATATTCCTAAATTCACAAAATATACCCCCTTGTGGAAAAGCTCGATCCTCCCGCACTGCCTTAATGATAGCACATCTCGGAGGTGGGAAAATTTAGGCATCAAGACAGTTGCAGATTTTCTAAACTCAGGAAATACTACTACCTTTGACTGGCTACAACAGAAATATACTATTCCTGCTACTGATTTTCTTAAATATTTTCAAGTATCTACATGTATCCGTAACTATATTCCCAGAATAGAATTAAACAACATTCATCTTTTTTCAGTCATTGGAAAACGAACTACCAGTATAGGTAATATATATCAATTATTGATTGAAAATACTAAGGATGATTTGGAGCGGGTAGAGCAAGCTTGGGCTCTTAGGTTGGGTAATCCAAATATAGACATTGATTTTTCTTTGGCCCTATCATCAAAATTGTTTATTGCTTCCAATCTTAAAACTCATACTACAGAGTTTTATATGATTTATATTATACACCAGCAAAATTGTTCTCCTGGGGCTTGCGGGCTGATGACAACTGCCCAAGATGTGGACAACCTCAAGCAAACTTAATTCACATGTTCACCGAATGCCCCAAATTAGATCTATTAAAAATGATGATAATGAGATTCTGGGTCCAGGTTTTTGGACGGAATATTAGAGACTCAACAACCCTTTATGTGATGGGACATGATGACTCTTTGGGTCATAGTATTGAGGAGCAAAGGTCCATGTTTTTAGCAACTGCAATTTTGTGTATTATTCTTGCTGCTCGTTGGAAGGACCTAGAGCCACCTACATTTCAGATGTGGCTTGGTCGTTTTCTGGCCACCTATAAACAGGAGATCTCAATTTATGGCACTAGGGGTAAAAAAACAAGACTTCTTGGAAATCAGATTTGGGCCCCAATTTCTAATTGGTTCACTAATATGAAGTCACCTGTCTTAGCTGTATCATTCTGATTTGATAGGGCTATCCTGTTTAATTTACTGCTTAACTAATTAATTTACTGAAGTGTATAATGTTGGATATATCGAAATTAGTATTTCTTTTGGGTTTTTTTTTCTTGTCTCACTTCTATAGTTATTATTTTCGTTATATAGCTGATTCAATTATTAATATGCTTGACTACTTATTTTGAAGTCTCAATGTGTTTGAATTACTTGAATATTTTTTGACAAATGATGTATTACTGTATCTTTTTGTTGACTGAATGTTGCTTAATAAAAAGATTTTAAAAAAAAATAGTTTCACGTGGGTCCCCTTTAGTAACCAGTATGTTTCTGATATTTAAGGAGAGGCTTCTTGCTTCCTTTGGTTGCTTGCTGGTAACTGACGGGACGATTTATCACAATGGTTGTGTCTAACTTGAGGTAAGAGTATCCCCCTGCTGGTTTGTTAGAGTATAGTGAACGCAACTTTGAGTCACCTCATGCATTACTTTTGGGGATGAGATTTCTCTCCTTTGCTGAGCTTATTTATTTTGTTTATTTCACCCAAACCACCATAGCTTATTTTTATCCTATGCTTACAGGGCAGTGTGACAATAGTAACTATGTTTTAAGGATGAACTCCATTAACATTGTTTAGCAACTATTTTTAGTTATTGATAGCCAACCCTTTGTTATAGACTAGTGGGATAATGTTTTTACTTTGATACAAGATGGTCATTTGAACAACTAAGAGGCCTATAATCTCTATTTGCATTAAAATGTATGGTGGCATCGGGGGGGGGGGGGTTATGGAGAGAAGGCAGCTGTTCCTCTCTGCTATACTGCATTTATGGTACTTTGTCGATTGACCGCCTTTTAGCAATAAATATCTGTGCAAAAAAGTACAATTATATTCAAATTTTCTTTCTTCATTTACATCCAGGGGTCCATTTAACAGTCCTTAAAGGCAAGGCACTTCACATTAAGAGTGACTATCTTATCCTCTTTATGCACAAATAAGTGGGAAAGCAGGTAGAGTTTTTTTATAGTAGTTCCTCACCGCTGAGACTCTCTTCACTCAATATTGAGATAGCTTTTTCTCTTTTGGGCATGCTGTGCAGACAGCAGCGTTATTTTGGTCTTGGCAAGATTTTTTGGGAAGATATTGAAACTGATAGAAAAGCTTATCAATCTATAAAGTCTTCAAGTAACAGATTCCATTTCTCGTTAGTTGGCTTACATATAAATGTGTTTTATTCACCACATTCTTTCTTGGTGTTGGGCATTTTTGATTTAAAACATAAGTCACTGTATCTATTGAAACAAACCTTGGGCACACACTATACGTAGATTGTATGCGGTAGGTTTTCAGTTCAGTAATAATCCTGATTAGACACTGATTAGACATTAACAGGAGGAAGAGAATATGTTCCACATGAATACTACAATCATCCAAATCATTGGCTTCAGCAGAGATCTTTTATTCGTTGATCTTCTTCAATGTTCATGTAGCCAACACGTGTTTCGTCGGTTTAGCAACTTCTTCAGGGCTACAACAATTAAGGATAAAAATCAGGGATAAAAACTCCCCAAATATGCCAAATACATTAGGCAAATTCTTCACCACCACCAGCTAGCATGAAGTTGTGGTTATCACGTGCATATTTTCGACGTATACATATCCAGTGCATGTGAGCATAGGTGTAACATGACGGTAATTTCAAGTAACATTTTTTAAGACTAAATCTTATAGGTCATGTTTATCCAATTCATAAATAACATTAATGGTTATTTTAGTTTAAAATGTAAATAACAATACATGCAGACATGTTAGTTTCTTACTTGTTTCTTATTGTTTATAGTTGGTGTTAATATATGCACATTATTGCAAGGGGATATGTGAATGCATCACGAAGGAAAAGTACAGAACAGATTGGCAGAGAAGTATCGGAACAATGCACCAAGCAAAGTCACAGAAATTTACGTAGAACCATATAACCCTGTGTAGTAGTAGTCATGTGATAGCTGATCACATGGCCGTATTCGAAGGTCAGTGTGCCACACAGGATATATTTTTACCGTACCGATTGAGTAAATAATGATTAGTAATCATATGTTAAGAGTCTGTGGGGAACCAACAAGAGTAACATCATACAGCATATATGTGTCAGCAGCCAGTCTTTACTAACCAACTGTCTATCGCGCTGAGTTCTATCGATTAATAACAACAATTATCTTTGTGGTAATTCGTAGTGGCAATAATAAATGATTAGATCACCTATATCTACTTTAAGCGCTGCTAAGTAACTAGAGCAATCCGATATTAAAGAATTCCCAATATATGTAGTGGTCTGGAGAAATAGTCACAATTTGAACTGTATCTCCTAAGTGCAACATATGCTCTCTATCATAATTTTTGCCTTTCTGTCTATTTTGCGCTAGGTTATTTTCGTGGCAAAACGATGAACAACTGGACTCACCCAAAGCATTATAATCATTGTGTTCATAGTAAATAAGATGGTCCAGGGGTATCAATTTAGATCTTCAGTAAGAATTTAATTGGAAATCTTAAAACCAAAAAAAGAATAAAAAAATCAGTGTTTGAAGATTTAAGCGGTAGTCGAACGTATAATTCACACAGCCAATAGGCGAAGTAAGACATATCATAAACTCACCCAATATTATTATTGTTAAGGGTCCTAGAGTAAGGAGTAAAACTGTTCAGCCCAAAATATTTAGACATCGCGAAAGTCGAAGTGCGGTCCCTGTACTATGTGGACTTAACCTCAAGCAAACATATGTGTGTGTGTTTTGTGTGTTGTGTGTGTGCGTACGTGTGTATGTGTGTGTGTGTATTGTCACAAAGCCCAGCTTTGTGACAATAGTCTGGTCATACACTTGCCCAGGATCTGGATGTTCACTACAAGCGTCCCCTCAACTAACGGCCAAGGGATACTAGCCATGTCACTGAGTAGTTATTTAGCACTGTGGTGATGAGTTTGAATGTGATCCTCTTGTTGACGGGGACCCAGTGCAGGTCCTTCAGGTGGGCTGTGATGTGGGAGTGGCAAGGGATGCCGAAGACGAGGCATGCGAAGGGCGTTCTGTATGCGTTGCAGTCTTTTCTGGAGTTTGGCTGTGGTTTCAGCGTAGAGGGTGTTGCCGTAGTCCAGTCTGCTGCTGACGGGGGCGTGGGTGACTGTCTTTCTGGTTCCGGTTGGGATCCATCTGTAGATCTTACGCAGCATGCAGAGGGTGTTGAAGCAAGAGGAGGAAATGGCATTGAGAGTGATGAGTCCAGGATGAATCCCTGGTTGCATGCGTGGACGGTGGGCTTTGGTACGGCACCCAGCATGGCCGGCCACCAGGAGTCTTCCCAGGCGAAGGGGGAGGAGCCGAGGATGAGGACCTCTGTCTTGTCCGAGTTCAGTTCCAGGCAACTATTCTCCATCCAGTCGGCGACGGCCTTCAGTCCTTTGTGGAGGTTTTTTTGGCGGTGGCGATTCCTTGGTGAGTGAGAGGATCAGCTTGGTGTGGTCAGCATAGGAGATGATGTTGAGGTTGTGCGAGCGGGCGATGTTGGCGAGTGGAGCCATGCAGACGTTGATAGGGTAGGGCTGAGGGATGATCCTTGGGGCACACCGCAGATGATCTTGGTGGCTTCCGAGCGGAATGGGGGAGCTAGACCCTCTGGGTTCTGTCGGTGAGACAGGAGGTGATCCAGCGCAGGGCCTTGTCGTGGATTCCTGCGTCGTGGAGGCGTGTGCAGAGGGTGAGGTGGCAGACGGTGTCAAAGGCGTCAGAGAGGTCCAGCAGGATGAGGGCCGCGGTTTCGCCTTTGTCCAGCATGGTCCTGATGTCATCAGTGGCAGCGATGAGGGCAGTTTCAGTGCTATGCTTGCTGCGGCATCCTGATTGGGACGGGTCCAGGACATTGTTCTCCTCATGGAAGTGGGACAATTGCTTGTTGACAATCTTTTTGATGGCTTTCGCCAGGAACGGGAGCAGGGAGATGGGCCAGAAGTTCTTAAATGATTGATTGATTGATTACGTTTCTTTGGGTCCGCTGTGGGTTCTTGAGTAGTGCGTTGAGCTTGACGTGCTTCCAGCTTTCCGGGAATGTGGCAGTCTTGAAGGAGCTGTTGATGATCTTCTGGAGTTGGGGAGCGATGATGGTGTTGGCTTTGTTGAAGATGTGGTGCGGGCAAGGATCGGATGGTGAGCCGGAGTGGATGGAGTTCATGGTCTTGATGGTATTGTCGTCGTTGACCTGGGTTCAGGAGGCCAGGAGGTTGGTGAGGCTGGGGTTGGTGAGTCAGAGGTTTTGGCGGCTGTTGGTAGGGTCTGGGTGTTGAAGCTGTCGTGGATGTCTGCGATGTTGTGGATAAAAGAAGGAGGCTATTGTGTCGCAGAGGTCTTCCGACGGTGGGATGTTGTTGGCGCTGGAGCTGGGTTGGAGAGTTCCTTCATGACGTTGAAGAGCTCTTTGCTGTAGTGTGCGTTGTTGTTGATATGTTCCTGGTAGGAGGTACTTTTGGTGGCTCGAATGAGTTGGTGGTACTTGCGGCTGGCGTCCTTGAGGGCAGCGTGGTTGTCTGGTGCCTGCTCATGGCGCCACTTCTTCTCGAGTTTTCGGCAATTCCGTTTGGACTCCAGGAGGTCATTGGTGAACCAGCTGGTCTTTCTCTCTGTACATCGGTTTGAGGGTATTTTGATCGGGGTGAGGGTGTTGGCACAGTCGTCGATCCTTTGCTTGAGGTTTCGGGCGGCTGTGTCGGTGTCTGTAATGTCAGTGGGAGGGCAGTTTCAGTGCTATGCTTGCTGCGGCATCCTGATTGGGACGGGTCCAGGACATTGTTCTCCTCATGGAAGTGGGACAATTGCTTGTTGACAATCTTTTCGATGATTTTCGCCAGGAACGGGAGCAGGGAGATGGGCCAGAAGTTCTTAAATGATTGATTGGGTAGTGATGAGCTGGTCTTCTGTAATCCTGTTCCAGCTGCAGTGGGGGATTTGATGCGGGTGGTGCTGCGTGGTGGGTTTCTCGAAGGTGTAGTGGACGCAGTGGCGGTCGGTCCAATGGAGTTCGGCGGTGTGGCTGAAGGTAATGTGTTTGCTGGCGGAGAGGAAGAGGTCTAGTGTGTGTCCGGCGGTGTGGGTGGGGACCGTGACTAGCTGTTTGAGTACGAGGTTGGCGAGGTTGGCGGGCCGGGCGATGGAGCTGCTGTTGTTTGTTTTCTCGAGGTGGAAATTCAGGTCTGGAAGTGGAGATGTTCTGCGGTGCTGGGGGTGTCTGCTGTGCTGGTCGAGATTCTTACGGTATTCCTGTAGACGATGGCAATTCCTCCTCCAGGTCTGTTGTTGCGGTCCCTCCTGGTGATCTTGTAACCCTCTGGGAAGGCAATGTCAGGTGCCGAGGAGGAGTTCAACCAGGTCTCTGTTAGGAAGGCGACGTCTGGGGAGGCTGAGTCGAGTAGGTCCCAAAGTTCGATGACGTGCTTCTGGATGGAGCGGGTGTTGTGTAAAAAGCATCTGAGGTGGTCGCGTCCTGTCCTGATGGGTGGGGTGGGGCGTGCTAGTTTTCGGTGGCTGGAGAAGCTGCAGTGTCGGCTGGAGAAGGGTCAGTGGGTGAGTATCGGGCTGGCCTGGAAGCAGTTAGATGATCATTTGGTGTTGAGTCCGCGGAAGAAGTCGGCATTGTAGCGTCTTCGGTTGTCATGGCTCTTGCGGGGCGAGGGGGTCTGGCCCTGGGCGCAGTCCATGCGAGAACAGGGGTGGATGGGCCGCAGACGGGCTTGCCTTAGGCGCACCTTTGTTGGAGTGTATCATGGGAGTGTTAGCTTAATGAACCATTTTATGAGGTCCTGGTTTCAAGTTTGGTGGCTGGGATTCTCCCGCACTGATGTGGCAAATATTTACTGGCGTGACTGTTGGAAAGCTTAGTCCTATACCCCCCGCTGCTCTAGGCTTAGATAATGTCAAGTCCATATTCCATGAAAAACATTACATTCTTTGTGACAGCAGCTCGACCCGATGACCTTACAGGCTCCGCCCCTATCTGCTAGGATGACGTCAATGACAAGACGATTTTGAAGAACAACAACCCGCATAGCAGACTGCTCCTCTGTTAAGTTGCCTAGGGCGGAAGTAGTTTCATTCACTACTGCTTCGAGGGTTCTAGTTAATTTGCGTATCAGTTTACTATTAAAGACAGCACCTAAGTAGGGATAGAAACCTTTATTGAAGTCTGTGTATTGCTCCCATGCCGTTTCAGTGTAGTCGACAATCGGGAGATCTCTTCAAAGTCTATTGTTTACTAGATTGGTATTTCTGTGATAATCAGGAGGGGCTAGGAAAACAGGTGGCAGAAGGAATGCAATATAACAGGTACCATCCCAATCTAAAGGTAAGCGTATGTATGCGGTATGACCACAAACGAAGTAGGAATGATGAGTAGCTCTGAATGTAGACTTGCCTTGATCACTGAATTCGACCACAGTAGTACATTTACTATGACCTAAGTGTACTGAACCATTCTTTCTGATACATAATTCACCTGTGACTGGTAATACTGACATAGCAGGCAATACTGGTGCAGCTTCGGATTCAACCGTTAAAATCATGAGGTTAATTGTATAATTACCTAATCCATATACTTCATTTTCTAGATCAGTTCCTGTCCTGGTGGGAAGTCCCTTCTTGTCAGGGTAACAGGCTTTAAGCAGAACTAAGTTCAGGTTTCCCCAAACCCAATTTCCTGCATAAACAACAGTGTCAGAATCTAAAGAATTAATCAATCTAAACCATGCACCACATGAGCCATTGTGGGGGAACGGGTACGGAAAGAGAGGCAGAACTCCCTTGTATTTCTGGTAGGGAGGGAGTCGGCCACATATCCAACAATTTGTAGCGTTATTGGTCTGATGGGAGTGATGTAACATACTAATGAATGTGTTGTTGCGCAGCGCAAGTCTGTAAGACAATTCGTGTGGAGGTAATTCGCTAAAAGAATGTTCGGCAGTGACGTTGTAAGCAGATGATGCATGCTTGAAAATAGGGTAATAGATATGCAGTAATATACTGGCAGCAATAATCAGAAGACTTAGGAAAAACATAATCAATAATGTCACTATACAGTGACTACGAAGTGATTTACAATATGCACGTTTCTTGAGTTGTTTCTGTCTATCTCTCTCTCTATCTCGGTCTAGGGGATACATGTCAGAAACTAATTTAACCGATTCACCTAGGGGAGGACTTAAACAATTAAACTGTCTGACTTGCTAGACCGTAACTTTAGTCTATATTCTTCGGAGGCGGTTTTCTCAACCAGGGGGAGTTTTGAATCAGTCTGTGGAGGAGGGCAGGGCTTAGAGTCCAAGTCCGAAGGGAGTCCGTGAAACTTCTTAATGTGGCTCGAGTGCAGCCACCCTTTTCTGCCCTCCACCTTAACGGCGGTCCTCGTCGTCAGAAGAACCAATTTCGGGGTTTGCCAGCGGGGCTCCAGCGGACTTCTCCGGTCGAAGTTACGAACGAAGACAAAGTCGCCGGGCACCACTTCATGGGGCTTCACCTCGGTGTTGTCGGGAAAGGCTGCAGCTACCTGTGAACGACAAGATTGTAGTGCAGACATCAAGGAGGCAAGGTAATCTGTCAGCATAATACAGTCAACATCTGTAATTTTACGAGGAATAGGCGTCCCCCACATATTTGGTGGCCTACCAAAGACCACCTCATACGGGGATAGCCCGGTTCGAGAATGCGCTACCATCCTCATATAAAAAAGGGCAACTGGCAAAGCTACTATCCAGTCAACGCCTTTCTCTCTACAGATTTTTGAAAGTCGGATTTTCAGAGTCTGATTATGGCGCTCCACGAGACCTGCTGCCTCGGGATGCCGGACACAGTGGAACTTCCACTGATAGCCTAACAGGAGTATAATATGTTTCACAAGCTCGGATGAGAATGGCTGACCATTATCTGAGTACACGATACGGGGCAAACCATACCGTGGGAAGAATTCACGAACCAGTTGCTTGGCAGTGGTCGGAGCAGTGTAATCTGGGACTGGATATGCTTCTGTCCATCGGGAGAGTGCACATACGACTACAAGGACATATTTGAAACCTCGACAACGTTCCATCTGGATATAATCCATCTGGAGGACTTCAAAAGGGTGATCGGGAGGCTGAAATCCACCTTGCTCTACGGGAATACTTTTACCTGGATTGAACTGACAACAAATCATGCAAGTACGCACTTTTTGTTTGGCTGCTGCTCGTAAGTGTTTATTGAACCATATATGTTGAATACTGTCTAGCATGGCTTTTTCTCCTAGGTGTGCTGGACTATGTATTGTGTTAATGATGACTTGAACCATAGAGTCGGGGAGAAACCATGTAGATTTTCCCTTCGTCATCCATCCCTGATCTGTTTGGATCCCTCCTAGTTCAGTCCACTTCTTGATTTCGTCTGGTGTGGCATGTGTCTGTATATCAATTACATCATGTGCAGGATCCCTGACTGTCATGCAATGTGTCGGTGTCGGAGCTATTGTCTTTGTCAAGTTAGTTACATAATTTCGATTTTGAGCAGTTTGTTTAGCTGTTCGGTCTGCCAGGTCGTTACCCTGGGAGATGGTATCGGTGACTTTTGTATGTGCCTTACACTTCATGATAGATATTGCAGTAGGTAGATGTATTGCATCTAACAGGGCTTGAATGAGGGGACCGTGTTGAATGTTGGCACCGTGAGAAGTTAAGTAACCTCTCTCTCGCCAGAGGACTCCAAAGTCGTGAACGACTCCGAATGCATAACGTGAATCAGTGTATATGTTAACTTTCTTATTCTTGGCTTGAATACAGGCTTGTGTCAGAGCGATGAGCTCTGCTGCTTGAGCTGACAGGGTGTCAATACAATTGGTTTCAATAACTTCGGTGTCTGTCGTGACTGCGTAGGCTGCCACTAATTCACCTGTACCTGTCCTCATGCATGAACCATCCACATAAAGTGTCAGGTCTGGATCTGGTAATGGAACATCTGTCAAGTCTTGTCTGGGTTTCGTCGTAATAGTAATGACTTCAATACAATCATGTGCCAATGGGTCTACACCACTTAATGGCAAAAGTGTGGCAGGGTTTAATGTGCTACAGCGTCTGATTTCTATGTGTGGTTGAAACAATGTTAATTCATAACCTGTCAGTCTTGCTATAGTCAAGTGTTGAGTCTGTGTACGATTTAAAAGAACTTCCACGGAATGTGGAACTTGCACTGTCAATTGATGTCCTAGTACTATGGAATCGCTTTGTCCGATTGCTAAAGCTGTTGCTGCAACTGATTTCAGGCACGCAGGCAGAGCCTGGGCTACTGGATCTAATGTGCTAGAAAAGTAAGCACACGGTTTGTGTGAACCTGCTTGTTCCTGAGTGAGTACTGACAAGGCAGTACCTTCACGTTCTGTGACAAAAAGTGTAAAAGGCTTACTGTAACATGGTGTTGCTAAAACTGGTGCTTGACATAAGGCTTTCTTTAAGTTTTCAAAAGCTTGTGTATGTTCTTGAGTCCAAGGGAGGACAGTCGATATCGCTGCCTCCTGTGTTGTCAACTGAATGAGTGGCTTTGTCAAGTTAGTTACATGAGTTCGATTTTGAGCAGTTTGTTTAGCTGTTCGGTCTGCCAGGTCGTTACCCTGGGAGATGGTATCGGTGACTTTTGTATGTGCCTTACACTTCATGATAGATATTGCAGTAGGTAGATGTATTGCATCTAACAGGGCTTGAATGAGGGGACCGTGTTGAATGTTGGTACCGTGAGAAGTTAAGTAACCTCTCTCTCGCCAGAGGACTCCAAAGTCGTGAACGACTCCGAATGCATAACATGAATCAGTGTATATGTTAACTTTCTTATTCTTGGCTTGAATACAGGCTTGTGTCAGAGCGATGAGCTCTGCTGCTTGAGCTGACAGGGTGTCAATACAATTGGTTTCAATAACTTCGGTGTCTGTCGTGACTGCGTAGGCTGCCACTAATTCACCTGTACCTGTCCTCATGCATGAACCATCCACATAAAGTGTCAGGTCTGGATCTGGTAATGGAACATCTGTCAAGTCTTGTCTGGGTTTCGTCGTAATAGTAATGACTTCAATACAATCATGTGCCAATGGGTCTACACCACTTAATGGCAAAAGTGTGGCAGGGTTTAATGTGCTACAGCGTCTGATTTCTATGTGTGGTTGAAACAATGTTAATTCATAACCTGTCAGTCTTGCTATAGTCAAGTGTTGAGTCTGTGTACGATTTAAAAGAACTTCCACGGAATGTGGAACTTGCACTGTCAATTGATGTCCTAGTACTATGGAATCGCTTTGTCTGATTGCTAAAGCTGTCGCTGCAACTGATTTCAGGCACGCAGGCAGAGCCTGGGCTACTGGATCTAATGTGCTAGAAAAGTAAGCACACGGTTTGTGTGAACCTGCTTGTTCCTGAGTGAGTACTGACAAGGCAGTACCTTCACGTTCTGTGACAAAAAGTGTAAAAGGCTTACTGTAACATGGTGTTGCTAAAACTGGTGCTTGACATAAGGCTTTCTTTAAGTCTTCAAAAGCTTGTGTATGTTCTTGAGTCCAAGGGAGGACAGTCGATATCGCTGCCTCCTGTGTTGTCAACTGAATGAGTGGCTTTGCTAGAAATGCATATTGGGGAATCCATTGTCTACAGTACGAAGTGAGGCCTATAAAGGCCCGCACCTCCTTTTGTGTCTTGGGTGGTGACATGTTTACAATTAACTGGATGCGATCAGGAGTGAGCTGTCTCCCCACTTTGGACAGCAAGTGACCCAGGTACACAACTTGCTGAACACAGAATTGCAGTTTCGAAGGGGATACCTTGTGCCCCTTGTCAGCCAGAAAATTTAAAACCGTCAGTGATGCTTTTTCACATTCGGGTTCGCTTCGGGCGGTGATCAGCAGATCATCGACATACTGAAGCAGGGCGGTGTTAACAGGCATGTGGATACTGTCAAGTTGTCTTTTCAGTGCTTGGCTATAGATGCTGGGGCTTTCTGTGAATCCCTGAGGTGCGCGTGCAAATTTGAAACTTCGTCCATTTAAACTGAATCCGAACAAGTATTGGCTTTCCGGATCAATTGGGACGCTAAAGAAGGCGTTCTTAAGATCAATTACAGTAAAGAACGTTGCTTCTGAATCAATAGCTGTCAGTAATGAAGAGATATCTGGAACCACGGGATACTGTGGTACAATGCATTTATTCAATTTGCGCAGATCAATAACTAATCGATAAACAGGTGGTGCATTTGGATCAGTACGTTTAAGAACTGGAATGATAGGAGAATTACATACATTAGAGTCGGTCTCTACGACCACTCCTTGTGCAATGAGCTCGTCAATGATTTTCAGTAAAGCCACTACAGCATCTGGGGGTAACTTGTATTGTCGAATTCGTGGTAATACCACTCCTGCTTTGAGTGTGACTCGATATGGTGTAATGTGCATACAACCTACATCAGTGGGGCCTTGCGCCCACAAATGTGCAGGGACATTCTGTAATCGGTGATCCATGTCTCTTAATACATAATGACCTTTAAAATCTCGCAAGAATAATCGTACTCCTTCCGGGGAACAGCATATTATAGCTCCTAGAGCTTTCAGTGTCTTTATACCTAGCAAGTTTTCTGGGCATGATTTGGTAAGCAATAAATCTGTAGTCCGTGTCAGAGGACCAACTGCAAGAGGAAGAGGTTGTGATACTTCGTTAATAATAGGTTTTCCTGAAAATCCAAGGGAAACATTCTGTGAGCCTGAGAGGGGTGCCCCTGGAACCTCATCGTGACTTATCGTGGTTCTGCTTGCCCCTGTATCAATTAGAAACTTTCTGTCTTTCCCTAATACTTGACTGTGTACATAAGGACCCTCTTGATCTACAGGAACCTCAATAAGAGGCAAGCCAACCTCCCTCTCTAGGCTGTTTCATGTGTATCGCTGATAATCGGGGTAGTCATTTTTTGCATACTGGTACATCTGTTGTGTCGTGTTTTGTGTTGCGGCAATAGGCTGTTGCTGTGGTACTGCTACGGTCTGTGATGGAGCTGGCATAGGCGGGATATGCTGGATATTCTGGGGTACTTGTTGTTGGGCCTGATCTTGTCTAGGTGGACGCGGTCTCTCCTTGGTCTTACCCATGGAGATATTATGTTTCAGAACTGCACAATCGTTTATATAATGACCTGGCTGTTTACAATAGTTACATACTCCTTTAACAGGAGCCGTCGAATTACTGGGCTGGGTCGCACCCTTTTTGTGACCGTCAGCAGGAACTGACTGAGCAACTAACATTTTCATTTTCGTGTCTTTCATACGTCTTTGTTCGTGTTCTTGTTCTTCTCTAATTCTATTCTGGTGGTACTGTAACATTTGTAACATTTGTGAAGGAGTATTAGCTTGCCAAGTGCTTTCGACTTTCAGTACTCTGTTCTTAACCTGGGGCAGTGAATTCTCGACTAGCTTTGTTACAAAAAGATGTGGATATGATTCGCTACTTGCTTTCAGGCCGCTATTAATACCAAAACATTTTTCAAATCGGGAATAAAAATCACTAGTGTCTTCATCGGGTTTCTGTTTACAGGCTGAGATTGCACCCCAATCTTCCTTTTTCGTACTTAATAAACGTGGCAATACTTGTACTAACAGTCCTGGTAACGCTTTAACTTTGTCTCCAAGCCCTAGGCCTGGAACTCGAGTATTTTCTTCGTTTTCTAATGCAGTCCAATCAATCTTTGCATTTCCCACTTCCCATTCTTTTTCTTTGAGTTTCTCGTAAATACCAGCAGGAAGTAGTACTTTCAATATTTTCATAAGGTCAGGATAAGTGTAATCACCCATGAGTAGCATATCTTTTATTTCACGGTGAAAACCTGCGGGATCTTTGTCATGGCTAGGTACTAATTTTTTAATTTCCAATAATTCTATTTTAGTTATGGGCGTGTACACAAACACACGTCTAAGCGTATTGTCGGTATTCTGAACTGGGTGCACTTCTCGTAACGGATTCTGTCTGTCTATGTAATACATTTTTCTTTCCAAGAAGTGTGCTGAATCAGATTGTGGACATAGGAAGGCACTATATCTGTGCCGATGTTCTAGAATTACTTTAATTAGATCGGTACCTAGACCTCTCCATTTATTCATGAGCAGTTCTGCTAATATATCAGGCAGGGGACCTGGATCAGAATGTTGGCTTCTATACAATAAGAGCAGGTGCTGTATCATGTATGTACCAGCTAAACGCTGTTCGCTTGGTGTCATATTCAAAAATGTGTGTGCTAACGCATCATCACTATATTTCTCTGGATTGTCAGCCCATTGTACTGCTGACCTGGCTAATTCTTGTTCGTCCATAGAATCAAGTACATGGTACCCCATTCGTTCTCGAAGTCTGTTATCAGTGGCTTGGAATAAGTGTTCAGGAGTTCTCGGATTACACATGGCTTCCTGAAAAATTCTTTTACTTTCTGGACGTACTGGACGCATTGAGTTATTAAAGGGTCTTCCTTTACCTACATACGCTATCATTTCTCTAACTGGTAACTGTGATTGTCCTGCTACTTCTTCTGGTTCGTCCTCCTCCCCTGAGGATTCAAGTTTGTCTGAATCTATTTCTGGTACTGGCTGTCTTCCTTCATGCATCTTTATTATTACATTCCTGATCCTTCGGTACATATTTTCTATACAAGCCTGTTTATCATGATTCCCATCTGCTATCTTCTGACCCCATCTATGGAGTGCTTTTATGTCGTCCGGGTTTGCGCCCGGCCTATCCGCTTCTCTTATTAGACAGTTTATAAGAAACCGTAATATCTTGCCTTGAGTATCAACTTTCTGGTAGGCCAATGCCTCCTTAATACTTTCAGGCCCTGCCCCTGTTTGAACAAAATGATATATTTTATCTAGATGATCTACCATTCCAGGTAGTGTCAATAAAAAGTTTGTGACTCGTCGCAATCGTACTGATGCGAGCAACATTCTCTCGTCATTCTTTTTACCAGGTACTGGATCATATCTACAGTCTGCAAGACGTTCTCCATATATGTCAAAATCGGCTGCTCGAGGTGTACGTTGTTGTGCTAGTTCTCTATAAGTCCACCGATGTGTTGGTGGCGGGGTTTGGAAACCTGTCGCCCCTCCGGACGCGCCTCCTGAGGCGCTGGCTCCGAAGGGATTGTTTGGGTGTAAAGTAGGAGGAATAGGTGCAGGCAGAGATGGAAGAACGGCTGGAAGGGTTGGGACGGGAGGAGGAGTAGCTTGTCGCGGAGGTGGGGGCTGACTATCTCGGGGTCGAGCGTCGCCAGTAGGAGGTGTGTGCGGCGGTACGGGGCCTACAGTATTAACATATTCGGGGGCTACATCGTCTAGATAGGAAGAAAGGAAAATGTCCTTTGCGGTTTTCTGATGCATTTTAGTCGGGAGCAATGGAGGTGGCAGATCTTTTGGTACTTCCGGGGTGGCCTTAGGTAAACCTTCGGCCAAGAGAGGATACATACCATTCATAAGGGTGTTTCGTTGTCTATCTACTTGTTCTAATTTTACTCGGATACCTTCCTCGACTAATACGTTTTCTCTGGCCTTTTCTGAATCCTCTCTACTTTTCTCTTCTTTTCTGTGTGCTTTTTCTGTACGCCTATGCGATTCTTTACGCCATAATTCAATGGCATCTTTCTGTGACTGTCTGGCTTTCTTTTTCCATAATGCTTCTTCTACTCTCATGATGCAATCTGCATCCCATGTCCCAGCAGCGGGCCATCTCTGATTCTCTGCTAGATCTCTGGTGTAGTCCACCCATAAATCGAGATATAAAACGGCATCTAGGCCATGTTTGTGGTACATAAAGTACCCTGGAGTGTCCCTAGGTGGAATGGGAACAGCTTCCTCGAGTATCCCTTTTCTAGTTTTTATCTGTCTTAATTTGGAGAATAACGGCATCTTAAAAATCAGGCTACTTGGTCCTTACTTGGATATGAACACAATGAACACAATAATCACAATAACGAAGATCGAACAATCACTCATACCACGACATTTTGAAAAACACATTAAAACATTTAAGAACGAACAACAATGATTAGAATAAAACTAGCTAACTGCATGATACTGGATGCACTGCTAAACAGTACAGATACACCGCTAAACGGTGCAGACAGGATATACTGCTAAAACAGTACAGATACACTGCTAAACAGTGCAGACCAGGTCTGTGTACCCAAACCCGTCTTGACCGGCACAAATTAATGCGCACGTCTAGATGCGTCCCCAGCAATGGTACTCACCAGGAAGCACGGAAACGGAAGGCCTCGGAAACTCTGGACTGGACTGGACCGGACTGGATTCGACTCGTGACGCAGATACTTCGGAACTTCGGAACCTGGTGGGCCTCCGTATACCTCGGATCTTGCTCTCTCAGCTAGGCTCTGGTCGGGATCCTCCGCACTCCTCACCGCCTCGTCTGGGTGTTGATCGCAGCCTCGGTCACCTCTGTTGGCCTGAGGGAGATACAGGAAATCCTGCGGGTACGCGTAGTTGTCCGTCCGGCTGTGGCAGGGGGCCAGGCCTGCAACGCACCTCCGGCGCGTAAGGTGGGGGAGGGGTCCCTGTTCGGGCACCAAATTATGTGGTAAATTTAATTACCCATGCTTAATTTTATGCGGTAAAGTTCAATAAGAATAACTCAGAAAAATAAGAGGCAAAATCTGTGATATTTGAGGTTTTCAAAAAGGGGTTTTATTCCTTAAAAAGGAATTGGGTATTTGGCTCGAGCCAAGGTGGCATACCATTCCGTCACCACGTAGGTTCGGGAAGGGACTGACAGACAATACTTTATTGACAATCATTCATATATATATAGTCAATGCATTACAGTAAAGGCATATGCAGAAGGCGTAACAGCTGAGAAGAGAGATAAGAATACACATACGTAATGAAAAGGAGTTACAATAGGCGTGCATGAAGGCGTGTACTAGAAACATCATTAACATGATGTCACCAGTAGGTGGATCCATAAGAGAATCCTGCAGTGTCAGCAGAAATACATGGCAGAGATGCGCGCGCAGGCAGCATGACGTGTGATTGACGTGTAACTGGAGGGTGAAGGGGACTTGACATTTAGCCCTACATGTGGAGACAGAAGTCTGGGATGTCAGATCAACCTAATCCCAAATCGTATCTAATATCTCATGTTTAAGGAACTGTATTATCTGGAAGGAAAGGTCTCTCGGACAGAGGCTATTCTATACTGACTGTGAGTGCATGTATAAGCGTCTACGTGTCTGCATGAGATGCGTGGGGGCATGGGCCTACCATGGTAACAGGAGCTATGAATTACTTGCACGGAGACAGTGAGGCCGGGCCCTTTGCTCTGCAGCTGGAAGGATGTTTACTTGAACTACTAGACAGGAATGTATTTTCGAGGAGTGGAGCAGATAATTTGAAGGCTGAATACAGTCTTGGCAGGCAACAGGCTGAGCCAAGCGCCGTTAGCCGCGCAGGGAGTAAGGCAGAGGTCACGGGTACAGATGCAGGCCCAGGCTGAGGCATTCAGAGTCAGAAGGCAGGAAAAGACTCAATGGCAGAATTCAGGGCCTACTTCGCCAGAGCTGAAAAACGTGTAAAGTACACCACATAAAGACGTTGGCAAGGCATACTTAGGAACGGAATATTCGGCCCATTCATGGTGGATCTGAAAGAGGACATGTTAACGTTGGACGCAAATGTATTTGCGTCTTCATAACTGGAAGTGGAGGGAACATACATGTACTTGTAGTGCGTACACGGAATCGTTGGGGTCTAAGATAGGGGACACAATTGATCATAAAAATTCATATTTCCTCAGGTCAAGGTTGGGTTTCTTCAATAAGGCCTTAACCACAGCCTTTTTCCAGTTTGGAGGGACAGTGCCCTGCGCCAGGGAAGAATTGATCACATTCATCATGGGTACAAGAATGGTGGAAGCGACCAGTTTTAGGGTCTTCACTGGGGCCGGGTCCAGCGGGGAGCCGCTCTTTATTGACTGAAAGATGGGTAGCAGGGTGTCCTCCGTGAGAGGAGTAAACACCTCCAGCCCTGTTACACGAACCTGCGATGACAGCGGGGGCGTGTCGGATGGGTCGGTGAGGTTGGTGGGGGGGAGTTGTTTCACAATGTTTTGGATCTTCTGGTTGAAATATGTTGCTAGCTCATTACAGCGGTTGTCCAAGGGGTCCACAAGATGGGGGGGCTCAGGGATTTTTAAAAGTGATTTCACTATTTGGTAAGTTTCTCTAGGTGAGTTGGCCGCTGTACTCATCTTTTCCTCAAAGAAGGCTACTTGTGCCGCTTTAAGGGCCTTTTTATAGTTTAGAATTGTAAGTTTGTACACCCTCTTTCTGTTAGGGTCATAGTCCTTCCTCCAAGTTCTTTCCGCCTTTTTACAGAGTATTTTTTGAGATCGGACCTCTTTGGTGAACCAGGGTAAGGTGGTTTTTCCCGGGATTTAGGAGAGGTTTTTTTGGAAGGACTCTATTCAGAGAGGTTTCTATCCAACACCGATTTCATCTTCCACACCATACGCAGAGCTCAATGGAGAAAAGCGTTCTGCACCTTACTCACCGTCTCCACCACCAGGAAATCCACTCATGGGCTAACACTCTACATCACACCATCCCAACTCTTCCCAGGCAGAGCCACCATTACTATCTACAATAACGGGATTGTCCTAATTCAATCCACAGACAGGAACATGGAACTATTAGGCAACCTGTTCCCCACTTTCAAAGAGCACCTCACCAACACGCGGATCTTCGCCCATATCATCTCTAGTCCTACCACCCCTGACTCCACAGCTCCCACCCACAACACTTCTAACCTAGGGCAGCACCATGTAGATACCACACACTCCTCATTCAGAGACAGACCTACCACCCCTGACTCCTCAGCTCCCACCCACAACCCTTCTATCCTAGTTCAGCTCCAGGTAGCTACCAACATACTCCGCAAGCACAGACATAGATCTCTCCCCCTCACACACCATTCGCCCCCCTCACCCCACACTCCTCAAACACAGACACAGATCTCTCCCCCTCATATACCATTGGCACTCCCATCCCCCCCACCAACCCTCGGACCTCCATGCATACCATTACCACTCCTCACACCCCTGAAATCACAGCTCCCCCCTACAACACATCTAACCTAGTTCAGCACCTGAACGACACGCCCAACGTCAAATACCACCCTTTATCCCCCCCATTCTCAGTGCCCACTTCCTCTAACTAACTTCGCAGAACACACCTCCATTCTTAATTTAACTCCCCCACCTCACAACAGGACCATCTCCAATCCCATTTCCCCCCCATTCTCAGCCCCCATTACCCCCTTCCTGCACTCCCACCACCACCAACATACACCAATCCTCCACCTCGCTCTCTCCGTCTACCACCTATGCCCTCACTCATACCACCAACCTCCTCCCTACATCATCAACATCCCTCCCGCCTGAACCCTCTCTCCCCCCTAACACCAGCCCGTATACTCACACAACGGAGCCCTGCACGAAAACCAGCTCACTCCCCCACCTGCACGCTAATTGCCCGGTCAGTCACTCACCCCGGATTTCCATTCCCACCTCCACACTGGACATGATTATGGCCACCCTCATCCAGGTCAAAGAAGACACGCACATCATCAAAGAACTACTCTCCACTCACCCCAGACACCCCTCACCCACCTCCACCTCCCCCTCCCCTCCCAACATGCCCCCAACCCTTCCGGTTGACTCTCTCATTCAACGCTCCCCTCACTGGACTTCAATCCCTGTTCGCAATCGCAAAAACCACCCTCGTCGCCCCTGCAACCCTCTTTCGGACCTCGACACACTCACCCTCCTCCGTTCCTACGACCCAGCTCCCCAAAATCACACATCCACCACACACCTCACCATTCCCACGATACACTCAAATCCCCTTAGACCCCCACACTAAACAGCAGAATCTCCTTCCCTAATAACCTTAGAAAAATCCCTCTCTCTCTAGAACCCGCTACCACCCTCTACACACCCCGTCTCAAATGCACTCTCCTCAACTGTAGATCTGCCTCGAAACATTCAGCCGCCATCGCTGATCTCATCCTAACACTGGACCTTGACCTAATTAGCTTGACTGAAACCTGGCTAACTGAATCTTCTACACCTATAATGGATATTCTGGTTCCTCCCAACTACCACATCATTAGACTTGACAGGTCCGGCAAAATAGGTGGTGGAATCGCATGCATCTACAGGAACAACCTCTCTGTTCTGAAAGTCAACTCCACCTCCCTACCATCCCCAACTTCCTATGAATACATCTGCCTCAACATTATCAGTGAGGGCAAGCCGATATGCTCTCTTCACGGCATTTACCACCCACCCAGGGACAAGTTATCTTTTCCCAACAAATCATGGATATGATCTCAACCAATTCCGGACGGCAGCTCACCCAAATATACCTTGGCGACTTCAACCTCCACTGGAATGATCGCAATGACGCGGTGGTAAATAGTCTTAAAAATTTCCTCAATGCCCTTGACCTCACTCAAATATGCAACAGCCCGACCCACGAGAAAGGCTCTATCCTGGACCTTATCATCTCCAAAGAGGACTCTATCCAACTCGAGTCCATCCAACAATGTGACTGGTCAGATCATCATATTGTCACATTCTCCATCAATGTAAAAGTTAAATTTAACCCGGTTCAATCCTTCAAGCCCAAAGTCTGGAAAAGAGACCTGAAAAAACTTAACCCAAGCTCTTTGCCTCCTAACAGCTGCAATCTCCTACTTCCACCTACCGGAGCTACGGACGTTCAATCCTTGACTGACCACTATCTCAACGCTATGACCTCAATAATTAATGAGGCTGCACCCATGAAGCTAAAAAGAGTTCCCACTAAAACCTCTAATCCATGGTACGACGGGAGTCTCAATGAGGACAGACGAGACATGCGAATGGCAGAGCGCACCTGGAGATCAGCTCCCTCTGCACTGCACCTAAAAACTCTGAAGAAAAAGAGAAACGCCTACTTCAGGAAAATAAAACGCTCAAAATCAGAATTCTTCAGCCTCCAGCTCGACCAAGCAAAAAACCGCCCGAGAAAACTGTTTGAGCTTATCAGATTCCAATCCAAGGAACAACCCCAACCACTCAGCACTGCGCGCGAAGCACCTTCCTGTGAAGACTTCTCCGCATTCTTTATCCAAAGAACTGACAGCATAAAGAGTGATCTCCTCATTGACGCAAGCCTCTACTCCAAGCCCCATTGCATAGCACCCACTGAACCAAAAAACAATGCCACATGGTCATCCTTTGGCACCTACTCTGAAGAAGAAATTGGCAAACTGCTCAGCACCCTGAAACCATCCAATCACCTCACGGACCCCCTTCCTGCCAACGCTGTAAAAGACTTTACCCCTCCGCTCATCCCACTCTGGACCAAAATTATCAACAGCTCACCTCAACAAGGAACCATACCTGACTCCCTCAAAATTGGACAAGTCACACCTATACTAAAGAAACCTACAGCCGACCCCTCTGATCTGAACAACTACCATCCCATTACCAATATTCCCACTCTCGCCAAACTATTGGAAAAATGCGCACAAATACAATTGACTAAACACATTGATAAGTTTGATCTCCTTAACCCTCATCAATCAGGCTTCCGAGCAGGGCACAGTACAGAATCTGCTATGACTCACATAATTGATGATGCACTTCAAATCCTAGATCAAAACGACACCTGCCTCCTCATCCTTCTTGATCTCTCTTCAGCATTCGACACAGTGAAACATGAGAACTTACTCGAACTATTAAACACAAGAATGGGTATATCTGGAACTGTTCTCAAGTGGTTCACTTCCTTTCTACACAACAGGTCGCAGAAATTCAAGAGCAACAACCTGATGTCCTCGCCAATACCTGTATCGCTAGGAGTCCTCCAAGGTTCCTCCCTATCCCCAACTCTGTTCAACCTAGTCATGGAACCTCTCACCACCTTGCTACAAGCATCTAATGTACACTTTCACATGTACGCCGATGACACCCAGCTTTATCTCAAATTACAATCCCCCAAAGACATTTTGCTCCTGAACTCAACGATCAGAAGCACCCAATCCTGGCTTGCTGATAATCATCTCAAACTCAATGCTCTGAAAACAGAGTTCCTTCTGATCTCACCTCCAGCGAAGATCTCTACCACGCAAATTTGGCTTAAACACCTAACCGCACTCAATGTCCAACCCACCATCGTGGAATCAGCAAAATCTTTAGGCATAACACTTGACACCAATCTCAAAATGCAGCAACATATCAGCAAGGCAACTAAGGGAGCGAACTTCCAAATCAATACCTTGAGGAAACTTAAACCCTTCCTCCCAGTCAAAGACTGCCGAACTGCAGTACAATCACGAGTCATCCCTCGAATAGAATATGGCAGCATCGCCCTCTGCGGACTCCCCCTAACTACTACAGCACCTCTAAGAGCTTCTCTAAACACTGCGGCTAGACTCATCACTGGGTCAAAAAAGAACTCACATATTACCCCGGGCTTGAAATCCCTGAACTGGCTACATCTTGAAGCCAGAATACATATGAAAATCACTTGCATGACACACAAAGCGGTACACCTGAGCTCACCCGGTTACCTAACTCAGAAGTTGACAATTTCTGGCGGCACCAGAAACACTGGAAGCGCAAATAATCTTCTGCTGAAGCCTCGAAGATTCCGGAAGGAAAAAACCTATAAAAGCTCCTTCTCAGGAATGGCACCCAGGATCTGGAACTCACTCCCTCCCGAAATCAGGCTCATCTCCTCCACCACACTTTTTAAGAAAGAAGTAAAAGCTATCCTCATGGCTAAATACACTTGAACTATTATCGCTGACTCTTTAAGACTATGCACCGAACTGTGCTACTTATTTCGATCCCTTTGCTATTTTTACTACCTGTATTATCGATTTACATGATTGTCTTTGCTTCCACCGATTAGTACTGTTAGCCTTATTGACTTTTCTGTTTGACTATGCTCCCTCATGTACCTACCTCTCCTGTTCGCACCCCTTCTTTGTAAAGCGCTCTGATATCTGCAAAGATCTTGTTCGCGCTATATAAAACTTTCAAAATAAATAAATAAATAAAATAAAAGAAGAGAACATAGTGTCAGCGGCTGTGGGATCCGCTTCAAAGGTGGTCAGCGAGCACTCCAGAGCCTGCTTCCATTTCTCCGGATCAAGTTTAGACCAAGGGCGTGTTGGCCTGCCATAGACAGATCTGGGAGGGGGAGTGGTCGGAATCCACCAGTTGAACGGGAAAAGCCAGTGATCGGACCACGGTATTGGAATGGGTAGCGCCACTTTAAGGTCCGTGATGTTGGAGAATATGGGATCGAGCAAATGCCCCAATATGTGGGTAGGGAAGTGGCTCCCCAAGTGCAGCTGATGAGCTGCTAGATCCAATAAAAGTTCAGAAGCTACAGTGTCTCCGCTATTATCGAAGTGTATATTTAGATCCCCTAAGATCATAAAGTTGGAAAGTGTGCCTGCCAGGGCCATTGAGGTTTCCACTAGGGAGCTACAGAATTGTCCCAATATGCCCGGAGGGCGGTATACAAGGGGAGATTTGAATCGAGAATTGAACATTTTCAAAGTCGAGGAGAGGGCTGCCATGCAACCGGCAGACAAGATTGTCTCTGTGGATTATAGCTATTTCCCCTCCCCTCCCTCTGACTCGGTCCTGATTCTGTATCAAATACCGAGGAGCCAATGCCTGGACTACATCCAGCTCAGAGTCCGCTGCAAGCCATGTTTCTGTTAAGAATAGGATCTCCAATTTGTGCTCCTCTAAGAGCATGTGCTCTTTGATGCAGGAGAGATAACAAAGAAAGGGCCTGGACACGTCTCAGGAAGGAGATGGGACTGATAAGGGAATCATATAGAGTAGGGTTTAGAGCCCAGGAGTTTTTTTTGTGTAGTAATTATTTTATTGGCATTAATAAAGTACCAAAAAATAAAAGCAAATACGATGACATGCAAATCCAGCACAAACCCATTTTAAGATACAATGCTATTTACAATACATGCACAAATATCAGACAAGACTAAAACATAAAGAAAGGAGAAAAAAAGATGTTGAGGAGTGAGATCATAAGCTATAAATGTAGAAAAGAAAAGAAGGGAAAGAAAAAATAGATCAGGAAGAAAAGAAGGGAGGGAAGACGGATCTACAAAGCAAGGAAGACTGGGATGATAGATAAGCCATTCAGGCAAATGCGAAGTATTTCATTGTTGAGAAGAGGGGGGTGTATTGTCACCAAGTCCAGATTTCCATTTTGTGAGGCCCATACCTCCCTGGTGAAGACATGAGGAGACGGGAAATGCTGCTGCGGGCCATAACCACAACAATAAAGTATATTTTGAACGGCAACTCGCTGGGCTGTGAAGCTCAAGATGGCGGCAGCCACACATTACAGAGAGTGAGGAAAAAAGTGGTTGGCAAGGCTGCTGCTGATGCCCTGCGTTGGCTTGCTGGCCTGGGGAGGCTGTTGATGTGCAGTTCTGGCCCCCTGAATCCTTTGGCCTGGTGAGGGCCTTGCGGACGCTGCAGGAGATGACCAGACACGCATCATAGTGCCTTGCTGTTGGAAGTCACCCGAGTGGAGTGGCAACAGAGACGTGCTGAGCATGTCAGACTGATCAAGGGGCATGGGAGAGAGAGCCCAGTAGCTGATGTCAGCGAAGCCGGTGACCCCTTTACTTGAGGCCTGGGATCCAGCTTCGTGCCCTGGCGAGCGCTTGAGGCATGGCTCCGGTTAGTGCGGAGGCCATGAAGAGCGCATGATTTGCTGTTCTCTGCCTGGGCGAAGCCCCATTTGAAGGAAAGGAGGCTGTTCTACCCTTGAACCGGAGAGACAGTGAGTGCAGGACTGGGCTGGGCCTGCCTGGCCTGTGCGTTGACAGGCCCCCTGGGCGCAGCAGGTCCGGCGGCAGACTGTCGCCCTCCAGTCTGGACACACCAACAGTCAATGCACGTTTCGTTAGATATACATTTCTTTTCTACCACCTTCTTGGGGACAGTAATGATTTACACTGTATGCATATATCATCAGGAGGACACAAAAAGAAATCTAAAAACAAACACATGCAAATACTGTGTCTTTTACCAAATGTTTCTGTGGTAAAACTGGACTACTTCACAGTTTATTATTTCAAATTGGGAAAAATTGTTCCTCAAAACAATACTTATTACAAAGCGAAAATCCTACGGCCTGTGAACTAACCCTCAACTCTAAGTTGAAGGTGCGTTCCATGCAAAATACCTCCTCCACCTTCAAGTGAGATTGCCTTATCCACCTATAGTTCATTCCTACTGACATAGGTAGGTAGAATGCCTCACCTGAAAGTGTTTTCACTCAATCACCAAATACATCACACCAGAGTTTTACCATAGTGCTAGAAATATTACATTTCATGCTTCCTTCTCCAATGGTCATGCATTTTGTGTGATTGCCTGGTTTTGTCATGGTCACCCTATTCCAGTTTATTCTCACCCGAAATCACAGTCCACAAACTGCATAGATATAACGTGCGCATGAGGGCACGAAGAGAAGAGATTAGAGAAATGAGGTGAGAAAGAGTCCAAAAGCCACAAAATAGCACACACAACATATTATGTTTGGAGATTTAAAATAAGTCACTCTCATCTGTGGAAGAGATGTGGTGCAGCTGCCAGGGCGCCTGACTCTGGACCACGGGATTCATGGTTCAATCCTCGGAGCTGGCGGTTGGTGAGCCCAGCACCATGTGACTCTGGGCAATACCTCACTTAATCTTTCCGAGAGCCCCCAGCGTCGGGAAACCACTTCGGAGGTAGCTGTGCGCTTTACAAATTCAAGGTTATTATTATCTTGTGTGTGGGTTGGTAACAGATCCTTCAGAAAGGTCCAGGAATAGAAGATCTCAACCACACTAGATGTCAGAAAAAAGCACAAAGTGAAAAGACCCATGGTCGTATCCATTAGCTATAACAAAAAGAAGAGGTGGGGACCAGGGAGCTAATTAAGGTCCTGTATCCATGCTCCCTAAAATTTGCATGTGAAACAACAAAAGGACACTGTTCCTATGGCTAGGTGCAAAAAGTCACCCGTGCCCACAAAAAGGAACAAAGAAGAGAGTAAAGAAAATTCTTAGGTAAAGGACCCACTCAGGAAATGGAAGACCACTCTTTGTCCTCTGTTGCCCTCACACACCTTGAAAGGTGTCATGCTTCATTATCGGGCAGTTGCTCCTCGTAGGGCCGGCGCTGCAATTCCTTATGGGCCCCCCGAAGGGTCACTTTATCAGAGATCTTTTAAGGACTGCCGGTTGATTCATGCGGGTGTGTGGGGAGTGAGTCCTATGTCGAGGGTGTAAAATGTGCGTGCAAAATTTGTGAAAATCTAAAAAAGGGTCATCATGCAGCAAATGCGAAGAGAGATGTACCCTTAGCAGACTATTACTGCTAAATTCCATATTCCCCTGAGGGCACTCTATGCCCAGGTATCGTAGGTCATCGGTCAACTTGTTTTGCGCTTATATCGCCATAAGGGTCCTTATAAGATCTCCGATAAAGTGACCCTTCGGGGGGCCCATAGGGAATTGCAGCCCCGGCCCTACGTGGAGCAACTGCCTGATGATGAAGCATGACACCTTTTGGGGTGTGTGAGGGCAACAGAGGACAAAGAGTGGTCTTCCATTTCCTGAGTGGGTCCTTTACCTAGGAACTTTCTTTACTCTCTTCTTTGTTCCTTTTTGTGGGCACGGGTTACTTTTTGCACCTAGCCATAGGAACGGTGTCCTTTTTGTTGTTTCACGTATCCATTAGCTATCATCTCAAAGATGTTGGTATTTTTAAGATCTATCAGCGTGACTTTCTGTTCCCTGCCCGGGCACGGCTCCATTTGAAGGGAAGGAGGTTGCTGTTCTGCCCTCAACTGGGAGAGGCAGGAAGTGCAGGACTGGGCCGCGCCTACTCAGCATGCAGGTGCCCTGGGGTGGCAGGTCCGGTGGCGGACAATCACCCCCCTTAGTGCTGAGTTAGGGGGAAGAAGGGCTGACTTACGTGAGGTGCTGCAGGTGAGGCAGTGCCCAAGTTGAATAATTGCACCTCTGGTCTGTTGTGCTCTGAAGAGACTTAGCCTACAGGGATAACTGGACTGTAGCCTACGACACAGCAGAGGAACGCTGTATACTTGTGGAACCCTGGAAAGAAGATGTCACACAGTGCATGGGACAGGAGGGCTGCATGAGACTGCACATTCCACTGGGGCATAATGACACCAGGCCATGGGAACACAGCTGGACAAGGTGGGTAATTACATAATTAGGGTCAGCAGACCACGTTGCAGTAGCTGCAGGAGTCATGTGGCTGACTGGGATACTGCCTCCATTGGGACCCCTGGTGTGGTTAGTTGGCATTAGGTCACCTACTCTGACACCAGGCTCTGAAACGGGGGCCAAGTGGCTACTTTGCGGGAACATATACTACCTGAACCACCTGCTGATCATTGAACTGCCCACATTGCCTGTAGTTGAACATTGCGTATCGATGGAGGAGCAGACTGCACGCACTTTGGTACCCCGACACAGCAACCCACTCCTTGCTGCGGATTCTTGAGATAAGTGACCATGGGTAAAACTAACCACAGGCCAAGACCAAGACCCTGGGAGGAACACTAGATCGGATCAGACTGGCCAGGAATCCCCTCCCCCCATGCAGAGGATGAGGATCCTTTGTTGCAATACATACTCCAGGCTATTGCAGCATCTAGAACAGTGCTTAAAACTAAACTTAACAGTCTAAGTTCTGACTTGGGCCTTTTACGTGATGACCATAATACTGAACAGGCAATGGCAGATATACTGTCTACCTTTGCCATGACAGTGGAGTGATTAACCACTATGGAATTTAAAATGCCTACTTTATAGCTCAGAGCGGAAGATGCTGAAAACCGCTCTCGTCGTAACAAAATATGAGCCATTGGACTGCCAGAGAAAATAGAAGCATCCAGTGTGATATCCTACCTGGTGCAGTGACTGCGAACAGAAGTGATGCAGGAGGGCCTCTCTACATTTTCTGCCCTTGAGAGAGCACACTGGATGCTGATGAGACCGCCTATGCCATGGGCCCCACCAAGGCTGGTGATGGCCCGCCTACTTTATTACAATGACTGGGACCACAGTCTAGCCCAGTCCCGCTGTAAAGGAGAACTTTGAGTGGACAATACCATAGTTTGGATTTTTCAGAGGTGCAATGACAACGAGCCACATTTCAGGAGGCCAAGAAAAAACTGTGACAGCTAGGCCTTCCATATGCAAAGCTGTTCAAAGTTCAATTGAGGGTGGTGGCGATGGAGGGCACTAGATTCTTCCAAACTCCACTGGAAGTATGGAGCCGGCTGGACTGGCCTTTGTAGCTAGAGCCCACTGAAAGAACAAAGAGGCAGCAGAGGCGCCACTCTTGCTCTAGACGTAGAAGGTTGCTGCATAGCACTACGACTCCGTCATGAGCTGAAGCGCTACCAGGGAATCAGAATGTGGTAAAGGTTGTTGTGCAAATCAGTGGTGGGGACACAGGCCCCCCGGTGCCGGAAATGGAGACTACAGCCCATAATTCGGACTCAGACCATGACTCCGTCAGCTCTGCAGTTTCGTGCCTCATGCTCCCTAAAGTGATTCCAAGATCCTCTGATGACCTCAGCTAATTAAATGGACTGGCCTGTATAGTGCAAAGGAACTCATCCATGGATCTCCATTGCATATTGTGGGGCAGAGGCTGTTCTGTCTCAGTCTTTTCCCCTGGGCTGCATCACTATCCTGAGATTTAAGCTGGATGGTGGGGTTGGTGCCTAAGAGGATCTCTTGATCATTCCCCCCGCTGAGAACCGTGGGGGAACTCTCACGATTTTTCCAACTATAGGTTTTTTGTACACCTGCTTGTCCTGGGGATCGGGCATCAGAGAAATGGTTCTTGGTTTGCGTGTTGGGGAATTTTGAGTCATGCTACACTGAATGCACTGGCTGTGTTGCACAGAGGAATGCTGGTCGTTGGCAGTGGGCTGATGGTGGGATTGGAAAATGCCCATACCTTACTCATATGATGGAGATAGCAGTACCACTAACCTACAAATGTATATCCTGGAATATAGGTGGCATGCACACTATGTCAAAACGGTACAAGGTATTCTCTTGTCTAAACAGGAGAGAGGTACAGATAATGTTATTACAAAAAACGCATCTCACTGTGAAAGATGGATTAGCGCTGCAATGAAGGCGGCAAGGCCAAGCCTACTTCACCACATATTCAGGTTAGGGCGGGGTTGCCCTTCCAACATATTGACACATTCATAAACCCTGCGGGTGGGTTTGTAGTGGTGTGGGTCGGTTAGAGAGACTGTCTCTGTCCATTTTAAATGTATATGCAAAAAACATTGATCAGACTGCCTTTTTTGATAAACCATTGTGTCCCTTAGCGCGATACTTGATATCTTCCACTATAATGGGAGGGGACTTTTACTAGATAGATCTCACCCCCACTGCATGACTCCCAGACAGGGCATATAGCCCGGGCCATTGACGATTGGCAACATCGCTGGGGGCACATGAGTTCTTGAATGAATGAGATGAGTTTTGTCATGCGCAAACTTTGCCCAATGGGCGTCAAGGCGCCTAATTCAAATAATACAGGTCGCAAATCAAACCAGCATTCTCTCATTGGTAGGCTTTGGTAAAGTACCACCTCTTAAGGGCCTTTTTGAACAGATCAATTGAGGGTAGGGTTTTAACCTCAATTGGGAGAGAGCCAACAAGAGCGACTGCAATCTGCTTACGAGCCTGGAGAGAAAGATAGTTACGGATCCTATTTAGAATCCTGATAACACCCCAGCATGTGGCCACGGTCCTATTTACTTGGAGGGTCATAGAAAGTGAGGTGTCAAAAACCACGCGAGATTTCTGGCTGATTGGGATGGAGTGGGGCAGGTGCCAAGAGATGAAGGCCACCACTCGCTCGACCAAACATCTTGGTCTTTCCCAAAGACCAAGACCTCTGTCTTGTCGCCATTTAGCTTTAGGGAATTGATGATCATCCAATCTGCCACATGCTGCATGCAGGACCTAAAGCTAATGGCGGATGTATGGACAGAGGAATGAGCCAGTGACACCTTGATCTGGGTGTCGTCGGCGTAGGACACCACCTCCATCCCCTGCGATCTTACTAGTCTAGCAAGGGGGGCCACATAGATGTTAAACAGGGTCGGACTAAGGGCCGACCCCTGTGGCACCCCACATTGCAATGACTTAGCAGGGTAGAGGAAATTTCCAAGCTTTACTCTCTGTTCTCTACCAAGGAGAAAGGAGTTAAGGAGATTCAAAGCCGGCCCAGTGACCTCTGCCTCCCTAAGCCGAGATGTTAAAATGGCGGGAGACAGGGTATCGAACACGGCTGTGAGATCTAATAGGACCAGTACTGTAGTTTGGCCACTATCCACTTTGCGTCGGATTTTGTCTACTACAACAGTGAGTGCAGATTCGGTACTGTGGTACTTTCTGAATCCGTGCTGTGTGTTATCAAGATACTCACTGGTCTCAAGAAAAGTGGAGGGGTGAGAGTTGAGGTGTGCCTCCAATATTTTTGCAGGGGCCGGGAGCAGAGAGATTGGCCTGAAGTTTTTAAGAAGGCCAGGATCCAAAGACGGTTTCTTAAGGAGAGGCTTCATAATAGCCTTCTTCCACACTGGTGGAAAGGAACCCTGGACAATAGCCCTATTCATGACTTCCAACATGGGCGGAAGAATGCTGTTCTGCACTCCTTAAGTATTTTTAGCGGTAAAGGATCCATAGGGGAGGAAGATTTAGTCCTATCGAGTAGGAGGTTCAGTCCTTCCAAAGACAATAAGGGAAATTGCATGAATAGTTTGGAAGGGCCTTCACCCAAAGTGTCCAAACTGGCTATAGCAGAAGGAATATCCTTATTCAAGGAGTGGCATTGGGCTTCTAAAGCGATGTGAATGTCCGAGATTTTGCTGTGAAAGAAGTCGGAGATGTTATTACAAAGATCCTGAGAACTAACTACAGGATCAGGGAGTTGGAGAGAGCATAGTGAATCAGCAATTTTAAAGAGTTCCCTGGATGAAGTTAGGGAACCTATAAGATTGGAAAAGTACTCCTGCTTTTCCACTACAACTCTCTGTTTGTGGTCCCGTAAAGCGGACTTATGAACCTCTCGATCTTTCGGATCCCAGGATTTCCTCCATCTTCTCTCGCTGCTCCTACACCCTTGCCTTAAGAGTCTCAGATGTTCAGAGAACCAGGGTGCAGTGGGTTTCTGCCGAGCTACATATCGAAGGGAGGCGGGGGCAAGCAGTTCCACGGTATTAGTAATAGAGTCCATAAGTTCTTGAGCTGCCTCATCCGCATCCTTCAGGGAGAGAGACTCCGAGATCCGAATATGAGAAGCAATAGAGTCATCGGTAATATTTCTAAAGTTTCTCCTAAGGGTAAATGAAGTAGCGACATGATTAGCTAAGGGCAGGGCAGGAAGAGCAAATTCAAGCGGTACTGCAAAATTATCTGTCCAGACCAGCGGCAAAGGCGGGTCAGTAGATAGCCTAGAATCACTAGAGAATACCCCATCAAGGATATGGCCAGCCTTGTGTGTAGGACTGCTAACCAACTGAACAAGGTCACAAGCTCGGAGTGACTCAATTAATGTCAGGGTATCCTTTGAGTTGATTTCATCAAGATGGAAATTGAAATCACCCAAGATGGAAAAATAGGATTTTCCGAAATAAGGTTCTAGGATTCTGAGTAGATCTGAAGAAAAACTAGCCCTAGAGCCAGGTGGCCTGTATATGAGTATCCCAGTGAAAGAGATAGATGGCGCACACAAAATGCAAAAATAGAGTGCCTCAAAGCGATCTCCAGGCATTGATAGAGATTTAACAGTGCAAGGAAAAGAAGATTTAAAAAGAACGGCAATTCCTCCACCTCTACGCAGCGGTCTATCCTGCCTATGGAGAGAATAGCCATCAGGAATGGCCAAGAGTAGATCATGACCGGAGGAATCCGAGGCCCAGGTCTCCGTGATAAAGACCCAGTCCGGCTGTCTTTCTTCCACAAATTCGTGGAAGGCCACATTATGCTTGATCAGCGATCGCGCATTAATTAGGAAACCAGTTTTAGGCCGCGAGACAGAAAGGCATCCCGAGCGCGAATGGGATCTAATAGGACTGGGAGCAGGGCAGCGAAAGGAAACCTTACATGTCATGCATCGCTGAGAATGTAAGATTCCTTCAGGAGAGAAGCGGTGAGAGCATCGCTGCTCTGATGGTCTAAAAGCCATGAGTTCGACATAGAGTATTGCCTAGGTACCTCATAGAGTGGAGGGGGGGTGCCAGCTGAGTCCAGCCCGCCCTGCAGCACGTCCTCAGCGCGGACGGGCGCAGACGGGCTGAACTCAGGCATAACTCCGGCGGAAGTCCGGCGGAAGTCCGGCGATCCCGCTGCGCGATGGCGCTGCGCGTAGGCATGGCTGCTATTTATGCCGGTCGAGCCTCCTAAATGAGGACTAGACCGCGATGTGGCTCACCCCTCACCTAATATGGCCGCCAACGAGACAGTGGCGAGGGACCCGCGAAATGCGGTGCTTGTTCCAAATTACTGTGCAAGTAAGGATGACAGCATGCAGGTAAGCGTGGCCGGCAATGTTAAAAACAGGGGAAAAATAGTAGTAACCAAAAGTAACCTAAACGAAAAAACGGGAGTATTAAAATAGAGTGCCTCAAAGCGATCTCCAGGCATTGATAGAGATTTAACAGTGCAAGGAAGAACAAAGCAGCAGGAGCAAATCTATTTGTTTTTTTCTGGCCTCCACAAAGTCCATGTCCACTTGGACACATTTCTCTGCACTGCAGACATTCATGCTTAGTCTACACTGTTGAATACCTGCCCTGCACATATACAATCATGATCTGGTGGCCCCATCCCAGACCCTCTATCCCTACTTGGAGACTTAAGCCAGAACCATTGGAGGACCAGGTTTGTAGGGAAGTTATCAGGGACACAATAGTACAATATTTTACTGATAATGATGGTACGGCCTTCTCTCCCCAGGTAGAGTGGGATGCCTTTAAAGAAAATCCGATTGGGCCGTGGCATTGCGGAGTCAAAGGGAAATAAACATACTATACTGATGGATGTGCTAGCTGCTGAACAAGACCTAAGAGACATAGAAACCGGGAGATCAGGACACCCGGAACTGCAGCCTGCTCTGTTGGAGGCTAAAGAGGCAGTGGCGACTCAGATGGCGCTCCTTTGAAGCTTTGACTTTATGCAATAAGCAATATATGGACCGGACACATGTGGAATGAGACAAATCTGCGTCCTTCTGGCATGGCTGGTGAACCCGGCCAACACGGCTCACCTATAGTTGAGTTGGAGGATGATGGAGAGGGCAAATATACACTTAGCAAGGGATTAATGACATCTTCGTCCAATATTACTACACTCTATACCATAGCACATGACACCACAGTGATACAGATGTACCTGGAGATGTTGCATCTCCTGCATCTCGAAGAGGAGGAGGCAGAGAAATTGGGAGGGGATGTAACCCTCAGGAAGTCTGAACAGCTATTAAAAACATGGCTTCAATAACACCCTGGGAATGGCCGGATTCCCAGCAGATTTTTATGCTGCTTATCCCACAGAACTAAGCGATACCAAAGGGGATGATGGACGGAGAGTTTGAGCAAATCAAACACTCACCCCCAGTCAACTGATCTGGGTTTAATCCATCATCATTCTTTAGCTCACTCCACCACCCAAGTTCAGACATGGCCATATGCAAATCAGCCTGACCCTGTGCCTCATGGGAACAGTCCAGCGCCAAACTGCCAAGCCATGTCTTCCCTGGACAGGAAACAAGCATCTTGGGACCAGTTTCGGGTTCATAACCCTCATCAACCAGGCTATCTTGAATCCAGTGGCAAAGTGAGCAAGGGACCCATATCTGGGCATACCCTGCCAACTTAGGGCGAACAAAGCGATACCAAAGGGGATGATGGACGGAGAGTTTGAGCAAATCAAACACTCACCCCCAATCAAATGATCTTTTTCGGCGTCACCACCGAACTACCTGGTAAGAAACGCCGAGTTATGCATGGGAATTTCAGCCCCAGTTTAAAATAACAGCCATTGACGGAATCCCTGTCCTTTTCCCATTATAGAACCAAGGACAAACAACACCTTCCTTGAAGTAAGTAAGAGGTTGAGCATGAATGTAATGAAACGGTGTCATTAGTAAGCTGCTTTAGTAAACGTATTTAATTGTTGCACAGGTGGTCCCGCTCCGTGATAAATGTTGAATATATGAGGCACATCTTGCTACACTTAGAGAGGTAAGAGGCAGAGATGTGGGTGTCGAACCCTAGTAGGTTCACGCATAAACAGGCTATACATTAACACAGGTTCCCCCTTGTTTTTGTCATTCACAGCTATTGGTCCTGACGAGAACTCCTAAAACCAGGAGTTTGAAACGCGTAGACCCTTTGATATCACGTTTCTCTCGTGGAAACCATAAGTGAATTGAATAAATCTGTCGATCAAAGTGATTCATATCAAATTGCATATCTATGGTTTCTCTCCCATATATTGTTTATAATTGTACAAAAAGTGTTTCTGCCTTTTATAGTGTCAGTAGTTTGAATGAGTCCACAGTATGATTGCAATGTCTTATTGGTATGAATGGTGTATATAGGTGAGTTGTGACATTATTATCTTTTGTATTGTTCATTTGTAATGTGCTTCAAAAAGTATCTTTGAAATGAAAAAATATTTTGAAAAAATAACAAAAATGAAGAATTGTGCAAATAAAATGCAGATTTGAACTGATTTAGTCTGAGAGATAAATTCCTTCCTGCATACAGTCTTGTCCATATGCATGGTATGAAATAAGTGCATTGAAATCACTTGGCAGTATTGGCATTTTGTTTTGGATTAGTAGTTAAGGCAGGGTTTGGCCTTACTGTCTGGAAACCCATACCCAGTTTTGGTTTATCGATTGGACTGGAAACAAGCATCCTGGGACCGGTTTCAGGTTCATAACCCTCATCAGCCAGGCTATCTTGAATCCTGTAGCAAAGTGAGCAAGGGACCCACATCTGGGCATACCCTGCCAACTTAGGGCGAACAAAACAATACCAAAAGGGATGGTGGACGGAGAGTTTAAAAGCCCAAAACTGGTCCTAGGATGCTTGTTTCAAGTCCAGGAAGGACATGGCTTGGCAATTCATGCTGGACTGTTCCCATGGGACACAGGGTCAAGACTGATTTGCATATGGCTGGGTTCAAACTGGAATGGCATGGTGAGCAAAACAAAGATGGATTTAGGCCCAGATCTCTGTACTGGGGTGAATGTATGACATTGTTCTGCATTCTGTCCATCAACTGTTGTTTTTGCATTTGTCACCCTA
Source organism: Lissotriton vulgaris (assembly GCF_964263255.1). NCBI lineage: Eukaryota > Metazoa > Chordata > Amphibia > Caudata > Salamandridae > Lissotriton > Lissotriton vulgaris. The sequence continues at coordinate 411,841,567 of NC_141689.1, read as the reverse complement.
GTGGGACGGGTATGCTCAGACATGAGTCTCGTGCTCTCCATGCCACTGGAATCAAGCTATCCTGGCTGATGAGGGCTGAAAGCCCGAAACCGGTCCTACGATGCTGGTTTCCAGTCCAGGGAGGACCTGGCTTGGCAGTTCCGGATGGACAGTTCCCATGGGGCACAGAGTCAAGACTGATTTGTATATGGCTGGGTTCAAACTGGAATGGCACAGTGAGCAATAAAATGTTGCATTTAGGCTCAGATCTCTGTACTTGGGTGAATGTATGACATTGTTCTGCATTCTGTCCATCAACTGTTGTTTTTGCATATCCCACAAAACTAGCACTCAGGCTAGGTGCCTTATGTGATGCAGCCAAGGCCTCGGGATACCTGCTCGACACTACCAGAGAAGCACTCATAATACTGGTGCTGAAGCAGGGGAAACTATTCAGAAAAAAGGGGGTGGTGATGGACAGAGTATCTGAATTAAACAGAACACTCGTACCCAGTCAACAGATCAGGGCTTGATCCATCACCGTTTTTTAGCTCACTGCACCATCCCAGCTCAGAACCTGGCTACATGCAAATGAGTCTGTCCCTGGCCCAGTGCATCATGGGAACAGGGCAGACCAAACTACCAAGCCAATTCTTTTACTGGAAAGGAAACAAGCTTCCGGGGACCGGTTTCTGGCATTACAGCCGTCTTCGGCCCAGCTTGCTTGAATCCTGATGGTGCAGTGAGCAAGGGACTCATGTCTGAGCATACCCTTCCACGCTTGTGGTGGACAAAACGATTCAGAAAAGGGGGGTGGTGATGGACAGAGTATCTGAATTAAACAGAACACTCGTACCCGGTCAACAGATCAGGGCTTGATCCATCACCGTTTTTTAGCTCACTGCACCATCCCAGCTCAGAACCTGGCTACATGCAAATTAGTCTGTCCCTGGCCCAGTGCATCATGGGAAGCAGGGGAAACTGGCACATGATCACACAGCATATAGGCAACTATCAATGTTAAACATGGACTACAAAATATTGAGTAAGATACTGGCATCCAGGCTTCTGCCCCTCATGCCCAAAGTGATACGCCCAGACCCGGCAAAATTCATACCAGGCCCAAGCACAGCCATAAACATTGATGGCTGCCGGCTGTCTTGTATGCTGATGGCTATGACCGAGAGAATGCAGCAGTGTTTGCTGTGGACATAGAGAAAACATTTGCCTAGAATGGCATTACCTCTATGAAGGGTGTATATGGGGCTTGCCAGAAACTTTCTGGTATAAACGGACTCCTCTATACGAACCCTACTGCCAGAGTTCACACATGGCAAGCCATCTCTGTGAGCCAGATGGTGGAGCGTGGAACACTCAGAGGTGCCGTGCCCTCTGTTCCCCTGCTGTTTACGTGGGCTATGGAGCCTGTGGCCTGCTATGCTTGAATGGGTTATGGTTATCTGGCCTTGGACATTCAGGGCTCTCAACACTGCATTGTGTTATATGCGGATAATCCTTTGCTCTTCCTCCGTGATGCTGGGGAGGATCTACACAGAGCCAGGAACAAGCTGGAGAGCTTTGTCCTGCTGTCTGACCTGAAGGTATATTGGCAGTTTTCAAGGCTTTTCCCTGCAGCACCAAATAGAGGCCCGCCAGAAGACCTGGAACACCTCCAGCGGGAACCCCACTGCCTAGAATATCTCGGGGTGAATATCCATCATGTCCCAGCTGACCTCTTAGAAGGCAACGTAGGTCGAACCATCCATTCCCTCTGCTATTCTGCAGATTCATGGAAGACACTGACGCTTTCAGTAACAGAGCATGTTGCTCTCCTGAAGTGGTGGCCTTGCTGCGCCTCCTCAACTTCTTTGGCACTCTCCCGGTCTGGATCCAGCGAGCAATGTTTCATGACCTGGGTTCCCTGGTTACCACCTTAATATGGTGGCGTGGGCTGTAAATGGGGAGCAGTAGGCGTGATCCAGCGCTTCATGGTGACTGGAGGACTGGCAGTTCCTGATTTCAAGGTAAGCTATCTAGCTGCTCAGTTAAACTGGCTGATCCAGTGGCTGGCGGCCAGGACAAATTCAGACAGGACTCCGGGTCCATTTGTGCTAGCAAGGTTAAACTTTACTTAAGTGTTTCTGAGAGTGCGACAGTCAACCACTGGAGATACTGGAAAGTAGGGTAATTGCCTGCTGCTGGACTAGGTGTATGCTAAAAAAATGCAGCAGGATACCATACTCCCTAGATTTGCCGCTCTCCATGCTCAATGCGGATGCTGGGGAAGACTTGATGCTTGGGCTGCTGCGGGAGTGACAAGAGTGGGGATCCCTTCATGGATTCAGAACTGCTCCCATTTGAAAAGTTTAGGGCAGACTTTGGCCTTCCGCAAGGCCATTTTTTCTTGCACTTCGGCTCTGAGGAAGCACTGGGGCACCAGATGCTGGCAATATGTGACCTTATCAGTGGGTACCATTAAGATCTCATGTCTCTAAAATCTGATACGAATCAACCTCCAGCTCACATAGGAGCTCCTGAGGATGCAGTGGGAGGAAGGCTTGGGGCATCCTATACCTGTCAACGACTGGGACACTATTGTGGAGCGAACAGCAAAATTCTCCAGAAACGTGCTTTGAATTAATTAATTACTATATCCTGTACAGACCATACCTTACTCCTGAGAGGATCAGTAGATATTTTCAGGTGGATAGGGCAGCTTGCCTTAGATGTCGGGAGTAAGAAAAGCACATATTTCACATGTTTTGGGTGTGGCACTCCCTGCACACTTTCTGGGAGGAGATCACGACAACTAACGAGACTGTCATTGAGAGGGAGGTTCCCTGTTCCTCGGGCCATTGCTTGCTGAGGTGGTTTCCACATACAGCTAAAACCAAAGTTACTAGCAAATTTTAGGATCTAGTTTATGTACTAGCCAAGCGTAAAATTGCCAGACACTGGAAGTCACCAGGTGGGCTCCAAATAATCGCATGGAGGAGCGAAATAAAAAATGGGTGAGATGTGAGGGAAGGGTTCTATTGAGGAAGGCTAGACATTGTATTTGTACATTAAAGACAGCAAGGGCCTGGGAATCGATGGTGGACTATTTTCTCATACCAGAATCTGAAACTCATCGTCTGCATCGTCTTCACAATAGTAACAGCTGGAAATATGACAGGACACTTTGGGCCCCCTTGATCGTCTGGAAAGTCTCCTGCCACCTCTGCACACTGCCAAACATGACACTGAATAATAGGCCTATTAATCTACATTACCCACCACTGTACACAGATGTATTAACCCTATTACCAATTTTGAGATATTGTACTGACTCCCTGGAGCCTATGTAGGTGGAGGAGGGACAGGAATTTTTGATACACTAAGGGTCTAGCTGTGCTATACTTTATTGATGCTATCATCAGCTGAGTGTGCCAACTGAATCACTGTAATACAAAGTATTTAAAGAAAAAACAGAATAAGGTTTGTTTTAAAAAAATGCAGTGGTAGAGGAATCCCCCCAGAAAGATTTGTGTATTACTGCATTCCTATGAGCTGGTTATGATTCACTGGAGGAGGGAGAGTGAGGCTCCCCCTGCAAACTTCATATGGTTCTCTTTGATTCAGTGATATATCACAAAGAAGGGGCCTGGACACATCTCAGGAAGGAGATGGGGTGATAAGGGAATGAAGGTGTGAAATGTGGTCCCTCCCATGGCCTATGTTGTAGTACTATCTGCTTCAGAGTGTCTTGTGAAGTGACAGTTTTTCAAGAGGAAGAAGAGTAGGAGGATGTACTTCAGAAGAAGTAGAACCCTAACATAAAACTTCAAAGACCTAGATTCTAAATCACGTTTGGTGTCTGGAAATGGACTTTAAAAAGGGGGGGTTGAGACCCCAAAGGTTTATCCACTGCCAAAGCAGCTGGACGGGCTGTGTGAGGAGGAGAAGCTCTGCAAGACTTATGCCTGTCACCAGGATTGGGGGTTAAGAGTCGCAAGTCTCCCTACTGGGTGAGCAGATATCACCTAGTGAAACTAAGAACACCTGTTCCGGAGTCTTGAGCCACTATGAGGAAGACTAGAGCATTGGAGGGATCAAGTCCTGCTGGGAGCCCAGCTGAGTGGACTCTTGGTGCAAGGCGTGATGCAATGGCAGCTGTGCTGATTGGGTCATTGCCTATTTGCAGCTTCAAGTCAAAAACCTCCATATGCCAAGAGAGGGCCACTGTGAAGATAGCCATGATCAGAGTACCGTTCAGGCTAAGTGAAGTCTCTAGGGTGCCGGTTGCAGTGACCCTGTATGCCAGGAGAGGTTGCTGTGGAAGTTATTGCCAGATACCTAGAGCCGGAGCCAATGCAAAACTTAGCAGAAGCCCCGAATGCTGGGAGGGGCCGCCATTGTACGGACTACATTGTGGTAAGGTCTGGCACCTTGGCCTTCAGCGTTATGGCAATGGTGCATGCCAGGAGATAGATTGCTGTGGTTGCGGTAGGTCATAAGGAAGCATTGAGGATTGTACTTGTTTGCTCCCCTAAACTGGGGAGGGTGCTATAGGCCACATTACTGTGACCTTGACCTAAAGCATTGGAATCCAACCCAACCCCACACCTCCTTCACCACTGAGCTGACTCTCAGGAACTGGACCAAAGCATTGTGAGTGCCTGCTGTGATGCTGCACGCTTTCTCACTGCTGAAGTGTGTAAGACTGGTAGCAGCCCTACCGGGCCCCAGGGAAGTCGCTGCTTAGGGCGCTGTGGTGCCAAGACACTTTTTACTATCTTTCTAAGAGTTGTACTGTAGTCCTGAGTTAAGGTCTACTTGTGAGCATTCCCTGAAAGTGGCTGTCAATATTAGGGAATAACCCCTACCACATTAAGAAGAGTGGGTTGGACTGAGATTTGCCAGTGAAACACTATAATGTAACATTGCTTTGACTGTGTAGAGTTAGACTTAAATACTTATTTTTATTATTAAAATAAGTATTTGACTAGACATTGATTTATTGACACTGCTATGCACTTTTTGAGTTATGAGTCACATTCACTAACCCTTATTCACACTTCCCCCCCGAGGGAGCTTTAACTGCTCGTCCTCAGCTACCACTGAGAGTCAAGTGCAGAAAGGAAAATTGGGCCAGTTGCTAAAATTCGTAGTAGGTCGCGCCCCAGCACATCAGGAGTAAAAAGCCTCAACCACCATGGTTGAGCCTAGTAACCCCTGTGGCCCTCTGCAAGGGGTTCTGACACAAGGCTTGTGTACCCTAGGAAATTTCCTTCTCAAACCCCTAACCATCTACAACTAGTCCCACCCAAGCACACCAATCCTCATGTTTTGATTTATTGGTGTTACCCCAAGTACCAATTCCACCCGTACTTAGGGTCAGACAACCAATGTTCAGGTACAGTCTGTAGGTAGTCTCTCACCAATCGTAGCCAGGTAAAATACTGTATCATTGTGTTCCAGATTTTCTGAAAGGTTTAGCTGATCTGTTGTGTATTGCACATGAGCTTTTCTACAGCTATACTTTGCCATAAATCTGCTATTCTCAGTGACTCATGAGGAGGATTGGCCTTAATTCAGAATGTTCAAATTAGTCTTTTTTTGCACCCAACATCAATCAATCAATCAATGTACTTGTAAAGCGCGCTACTTACCCGTGAGGGTCCCAAGGTGCTGAGGGGAGGGGGGGTGCTGCTACTGCTCGAAGAGCCAGGTCTTGGGGAGTCTTCTGAAGGCGAGTAGGTCTTGGTTCTACCGTATGTGGGTAGGGAGGGTGTTCCAGGTCTTGGCGGCGAGGTAGGAGAAGGATCTGCCGCCGGAGGTCGTTCATTGGATGCGGGGGACAGCAGCGAGGGCGAGGCTGGCGGAGCGGAGCTCGCGGGTGGGGGTGTGGAAGTTGAGTCTGCTGTTCAGGTAAGCCGATCCGGCATTGTGGAGTGCTTTGTGTGTTTGGGTGAGGAGCTTGAAGGTGATCCTCTTGTCAATGGGGAGCCAGTGTGGGTCTCTCAGGTGGGGGGTGATGTTGCTGCGGCGGGGGACGTTGATGATCAGTCGGGCAGAGGCGTTTGGATGCGTTGTAGTCGTTGTAGGTGTTTGGCTGGGATTTCTGTGTAGAGTGCGTTGCCATAGTCCAGTCTGCTGCTGACGAGGGCCTGTGTCACCGTTCTCCTTGTTTTGGGCGGGATCCACTTGTAAATCCTGCGGAGCATGCAGAGGGTGTTGTAGCAGGAGGAGGAGACAGCGTTGACCTGCTTAGACATGGAGAGGGAGGAGCCAAGGATGAATCCTAGATTGTGTGCATGGTCGGTGGGTGTTGGTGCTGTTCCCAGTGTGGTCGGCCACCAGGAGTCGTCCCAGGTTGAGGGGGTGGGTCCGAGGATGAGGACCTCCATCTTGTCCAAGTTCAGCTTCAGACGGCTGCTCCTCATCCAATCGGTGATGGCCTTCATTGCCTCATGGAGGTTGGTTTTGGCGGTGTGCGGGTCCTTGGTGAGGGAGAGGATGAGCTGGGTGTCGACAGCGTAGGAGATGATGTTGAGGTCGTGATGGCGGGCCACTTGTGCGAGGGGGATCATGTAGACGTTGAACAGCGTTGGGCTGAGGGATGAGCCCTGGGGGACGCCACAGATGATGTCGGTGGCTTCAGATCGGAAGGGTGGGTGGCAGACACTCTGGGTTCTGCCGGAGAGGAAGGAGGTGGTCCAGTCAAGAGCCTTCTCTTGGATTCCGGCTTCTAGGAGGTGTGTCTTTAGAGTGCGATGGCAGACCCTGTCAAAGGCGGCTGACAGGTCCAGGAGGATGAGGGCCGATGTTTCGCCGTTGTCTAGTTGGTGCCTGATGTCGTCTGTGGCGGCGATGAGGGCTGTCGGTGCTGTGGTTTTGGCTGAATCCGGACTGGGACGGGTCCAAGATGTTGTTGTCTTCGAGGTGATAGGCCAGTTGCATGTTGACGATTTTCTCGATGACCTTTGCCGGGAACAGGAGCAGGAAGATGGGCCAGAAGTTCTTTAGGTCCTTGGGGTCCGCTTTGGGCTTCTTGAGGAGGGCGTTGATTTCCGCGTGCTTCCAGCTTTCCGGGAATGTTGCTGTTTTGAAGGAGATGTTGAGGACCTTCCATAGTTGGGGTGCGATGGCTGCGTCTGCTTTGTTGAATACGTGGTGTGGGCACGGGTCCGACGGAGATCCTGAGTGAATGGAGGTAATGACCTAGCGCGTCTCGTCGTCGTTGACGTTGGACCAGGAGGTCAGGCGGTTGGCGCTGGTGATGGTCACAGGGGAGGTGGAGTCTGGCGTAGTCGAAGCGGTCGTGGTGTTTAAGCTGTCGTGGATGTCAGCGATCTTGCAGTGGAAGAAGATGGCTAGTGAGTCGCACAGTTCTTGTGAGGGCGGGTTATCGTTGGCTCTGGGGTTGGAGAGTTCCTTTACGATGCTGAAGAGCTCTTTGCTGTTGTGTGCATTGTTATCCAAGCGATCTTTGAAGGAGGATCTCTTGGCTAATCTGATGAGGTGGTGGTGTCTGCGGGTGGCGTCCTTGTGGGCTGCGTGGTTGTCCTGTGTGCGTTCGTGGAGCCATGTCTTCTCCAGTTTCCGGCATGCGCGTTTAGAGGTCTGGAGCTTGTGGGTGAACCAGGAGTCTCTCTTGTTGGCATGGCTGTTGGAGGGTTTCTTAAGCGGGCGAGGGTGTTGGCGCAGTCGTCGATCCACTGTCTGAGGTTTCGGGCTGCGGCGTCTGAGTTGGTGGGGTCGGTGGGTGGGTTCTTGGCTAGGGAGGTGATCAGCTGGTCTTCAGTGACTTTGCTCCAGCAGCGGCGAGGCAGCTGTTGGGTGCGGTGGTGCGTGATTGGTTTATTGAAGGTGAAATGGATGCAGCGGTGGTCGGTCCAGTGGAGTTCGTGGTGTGATCGAAGGCGACGTGGGAGCCTGTGGAGAAGACGGCATCCAGCGTGTGGCCGGCGGCGTGGGTGGGTGCGGTGATGCATTGTCTGAGGCCCAGGTTGGCGAGGTTGTCGATCAGGGTGGCAGAGTTGGCGTTGTTGTTGTTCTCGAGGTGGAAGTTCAGGTCCCCGAGGAGGATGTAGTCCGTAGAGGCGAGTGCGTGGGTGCTGGCGAGGTCGGCGATGGAGTCGCTGAACTGAGCCCGGAGTCCGGGGGGTCTGTAAATGAATGTTCCTCTGAGGGTGGTGTTAGGGTCGGTGTGGATCCAGAAGTGCAGGTGTTCGGCGGTGTTAAGGGTGTCGTCTGCATAGGTGGCAACCTTGAGGGTAGACTTTTGGACGATGGCTATTCCTCCTCCGATTCCATTGGCGCGATCCCTGCGGGTGATCTTGTAGCCGTCCGGGATGGCTATGGCGATGTCGGGCGCCAAGTAGTCGTTGCACCAGGTCTCGGTCAGGAAGGCCATGTCTGGGGCGGAGGTGTCGAGCAGATCCCAGAGCTCGACGGCATGTTTGCATGCGGAGCGGGTGTTGAGGAGTATGCAGCGGAGGTGGTTGGGTCCAGTCTTTGGAGGTTTGGTGGTTCTGTTGCAGGTGAAGCTGCAGGTGTGGCAGAAGAAGGGTCCGTGGGTCAGTTTCGGGCGGCCTGGAAGCAGGTGTAGGTTCGGCCGGCGTTGAGTGCGTGGAGGGTCCTGGCGTCGTAGTGGATTCTGGTGTCGTGGCGTTCGCGTGGAGAATTAAAGTGTTACGGATCGCAACACGTTGATGTTGTGGTTGTAGTGCCTATATGCAGGTGGATCCACTCAGTTGGTGTTACAATCATATTATCTTTATGATTCAACACTTCTTTCCAAAATTTCTGACTTTCACACACTACTTAATGCATTATTCCCACCTTGGCATTAAATCTCCAACATTTATCTGACACATTTGAGTATCTAATGTTTAGTCAATGCTGTGTGAGGTACTACCTCAGCCTGATTTTCTATTCCGTTTGTCTGTCCTCTCTCCTGAGAGTGCAAGCTTCCAAGTGTCAGTTAACCCCTGCTTTATAAAATGTTCTTTTATATTGTTGGGCATAGCTTTCATGTGTGTGGACACAAGGGCATATCTGTCTAGTTCTTGCTGCCAGTCCGTGTTGAGATCCCCTCCCATGATCAACATACCACCTGCAATCACTAACGGATCTAAATGTGATTTGTGTGAGAAAATCCTCTTGATCAATCAATCAATCAGTCAGGATTTATACAGCACTGCTAATCAACTGATAGGGAATCTAGGTGCTTGCAGGTGTAAGGAGGCTCATTCAAACATCCAAGTGTTGAGGGATCTTTGGAAGGGAGGTGATGATCTGAAGCTGCATAAGAAGGCTGTTCCAGATTTTTGTAGTGAAGTAGAACGAGTGTCCTCATTTCTGCTTTGATGAATGCGGGAAGTGTGTGAGAGTGAAAGGGAGTTGGAGCATAGCGTTCTCGACAGTTGATGGAAGTGCAGGCAGTGGTTAATGAAGGCGAGTCCATGTTTTTGTAGAGCCTTGTGTGAGTCGGTCAGCAGTTTAAATTGGCATCTCATCAGTATGGAGAGCTGGTGGAGTTGCTTAAGGTGTGGTGTGATGTGATGATAATAACATCTCTCAATCCCTCGTCCTGTTGGATTTGTCGGCGGCTTTTGACACGGTCGATCACACTATATTGATCGACCGTGTCAACAATGCCGGCATCCAGGGCGTAGCCCTCGATTGGGTCAGATCTTTCCTGGACAAGCGTTCCCATGCCGTACATCTCTCCACTTTTTCTGCTCCTCATTCTTCTCTTTCCTGCGGAGTCCCTCAGGGCTCCGCTCTATCCCCTTTGCTTTTCAACCTGTATATGCAGCCCCTTATAGTTTCTCTTCGCAAATCCTCTGCAACAATTTTCAACTATGCGGATGATCTGCAGTTGACCTTTCCTATAGACACCTCCCTTTCTTCCTGTATCAGTTTTCAAACCACCATGTTAGACATCTCAGACTGGATGTCTCACAGCCAGCTCAAACTAAACCCCATAAAGACTGAGCTGGTGCTGGTGGGTGGATCCGCCAACCCATGGAATGACAGCTTCTGGCCCCACTCACTTGGGATCCCCCCTGTCCTGTCAATTCCGTGAAAAGCCTCGGTGTAGTCATCTCTGGTGACCTTTCTATGAAGCCTCAGATCAGTGCTGTAACATCATCCTGCTTCTTCCACCTGCGTAGGATACGCAAAATCTGCAGATTTCTCACCAGAGATGCACTTATCCTCGTCATCTTGGCTCTTGTAATGTCTAAAATTGACTTTGCTAACACCCTATACGCAGGGATCCCCGCTTACCAGCTCCATAGGTTGCAGCTGATACAAAACCAGGCTGCTCGCTTAGTATACCATCAGCCTAAGCATCAGCACGTCTCGCCGCTATTACGGAGTCTGCACTGGCTCCCGGTGGCCAAACGCTGAACTTTTAAGCTTGGCTGTACAATATTCAAAGCCCTTTCCAATCTTGCGCTTGCCTTCATTTCTTTTAGCCTGAAGCGGTATACACCCACGAGAAACCTTCGCTCTTCCGCCGATAACCTTCTGCTTATCCCTCAAATTCGTCGCTAAAAACATGGCGGCCTTCGCTTCTCTTTTTTAGCCCCCAAATTTTGGAACTCCCTTCCGTCCTCTTTTCGCCACTGCCCTACCTACGAGTGTTTTCGTAGGACACTGAAGACGTTTCTTTATCAGTTAGCATTTGAGTAAACCTCTGCCCCTGCCCTCCGCATTTGTTATGAGCGCCAAGAAACGTTTCGGTGAATGTGCGCGGTATAAAATATTTTAACATAACATTTTTAACATGTGTGTTCATCAGGGGAGGTTGAGGACTAGTCTGACTGTGGCGTTCTGAGTGGTTTGAAGGCTCTGTAGGAGGTGTGTGGCGATCCTCTTGTAGAGTGCGGCCCATAGTCCAGTTGGCTTGTGATGAGGGCCTGTGTCACTGTGTGTCTCGTGTGCAGAGGTAGCCACTTAAAGATCTTACATTGAATACGTAGAGTGAGGAAGCAGATGGAGGAGACGGCAGGTGGTGGAGCCGGCATTTCATGGTGAGCTCAATGATGATTCTGAGGTTTCTGGCATGGTGGGTGGGTATGGGTGAGAGTCACCAGGTCTGAGGACCACCAGAAGACATTCCATTGGTGCCGAAGATCAGTATTTCCGTCTTGTCTGTGTTTAGCTCCAGGCAGTTGTTCTTCATCCATTTGGCTTCGCTTGTCATGCATCTGGTGGTGGTAGGGTCATAGATGAGGGATGCCTGTATTTGGGTAGCATAGCCCATGCTACCCAAATATAGGCATGGCTACTTCCATCTGTTCATCTACGTCACAACGAGTTCTAGGAAAACTAGACTCTTAAGCTGTTAGGGACTTCCCCTTGCTTGAATATTGATGTCTCCAAGAACACATTTATTATGCATGAACATCTATTCCTTAGGGGTTCATTTGTGACGTTCATATGCCCGACTTTACATCAATACAGGCATTCCTAAACATCTTCAAGGTATAAATATACCTTCACTTGCTATGGCAAAGCATGGTGTGGTTCGGTGCAGTTCGACTACCTACTTGCACGTCGCAGCTCGCTACAGCAAGTGCCAAAGGAAGCCAACTCTCCAGCTGACGCACTGACCAGAAGCTGTCGTCCTCCTGCCGAGAATCCAGCTCCAGTGTTTTTGACTCCCCTTGAGGGGTGTTGGGAAATCGAGTCCTGAAAAAGAGATACCAACCTCTCTCATTCTAAGGTATCGAGCTGATTAGAACCTACACAAATTCTTGCACAACTAAACCTATGCTAAAGACAGCACCTACTTCTTCCCTCGTACTAGACCTAGGTTAGGTACACTGCGGTAGGTGTATTTTAGAAGCACCAGTTGAGTATTTTAGCCTGTCTTATTTATGTATGTATTTTTATATATGTCATAGCAACAGGCAATGCTATTACAGTATTATTTTATATTACTGTTTACGCTGTACGCATTATACTTTGCATTCTGTCTAATGATTGTAGCAGTTTATATCTCTTGCATGAGAAATAAGACTTTTCAATAAACCCTTTTATTGAAACGCCCGTCTCTCTATTTTTATGCAACTCTGTAGAAATGAAGCATGCACGATTGACTGAGTGAAATAGTTATCTATTGTTTCCACGACTCTGAAGATATTGTTCCGGTTCTAGGGGAAACAAAGTTGTCATGTTTATGCGGTTGTCAGAGACTAATCCCTTCTTGTTTATTCGAGAACGTTTCTAGTGGCCTCTGAGTTAGCTGGCACACACAATTAAGTTTAATATACTCAATAGAGACATACTGACCTCAGTCCTATGTCAAATCTATAGTGTATATTATTCCAATGCGCAGAGCCTATTGGGAATATAGGAACTACACTACACTACTTCCAGAGTATTGGAAAATAACTGAATTTTGATTCTATCACAATTTTCCTTACATATTCAGGGAGAGCATTCCACAGCCTGGGGTCCAGAAATGCTAAGGAGCATCCTCCACTCCTAAATTTCCTAATACAGGGAACTTTGAACAATTGCTGGCTAGAGGAGCCAAGCAATCTAGTAGGGTTGTAAGGGGTGTGACATTTCTTAATCAGTCTGGGATCCTAATGGTACATTACTCGATGAGCCATTACCAGTGTCTTAAAATGGATTGTTTTAGTCACTGGTAACCAGCACAGATTAGCCAGCACTGTAATTACAGAATGACATCGAGGCATTTTTAGCAATATATGAGCTGCATTATTTTGGCAACTTCCAGTCTTCTTATGACCGTCTTGGGGCTGCCCGGGTACAAAGAGTTTCCATCGTCTAGATGGGATATGACTAATCCTTGCACCATGATCTTTCTTCCGGATTCTGGTAGCCATCCCAGTATCTTTCGCAAGGTCCTTAGCAGCCAAAGCAATTCAATGCTAGTTTTTATTTGCTTGATTGGCCATTCACAGCTTGTTATCAAGCCATCCCCCCAGACACTTGACCTCTGATTTAGGGGTAGGTTGATTGCCAGGAAATTCAGGCTAGTACAAATCTAGCCACCTCCCTGGGTTGTTTCCACCACCATCGCCTCTGTGTTTTCCCCATTTAATTTCAAAGTGCTTGCTGCCATCCAATCTACCACTTCCTTAAGGCAGTTGTTTAGATGGTTAGATGTCTTATCAGTTTGATTGGAGAGGGAGATCATGATCTGTGCGTCATCGGCATACAACATTGGAGTGAAACCACAAGCTTGTATGATTTCGTCAGCGATAGGATATACAGATTGAACAAGGTGGGATTTAGTCAGGATCCCTGCGGGGCTGCACACTTTACGGTGTAATTTTCCAACAATATGTCTTCCTCACATACCTGAAAAGTTCTATTTTGGAGGAAAGAGGTAAGCCACTTTAATGCTGTCCCGGTTATTCCTGCTTCCTTCAATCTTTTGATCAACACTGGGTGGTAGTCGGTGTCAAAAGCAGCGCTAAGTTCCTATAGGATCAAGGCTGTAGTTCCTCCCTGGTCCAAAATGGCTTAAAGGTCTTCTGTCACTGCAATCAGTGCCATTTCCGTGCTGCTGATGGAGCAAGTATTCGCATGTGACGCAACTTACTTGTATCAAAAACCTCGAATAATATTAATGAAACTAATTCAATATGTTTTGTCTTTCTAATATTGCATTTTACACTACACGGGGGTGTCCCAGTCACGCTTGCCTATGTGTCTACTCATGATAATGAAGCTTGCTAATAATATGGTTACTGCTTTGCCGGAATCTAGTCTGCGCATGCGTCGGTCATGCCCATGTGATGTGACGCACTCGCAGTTCTGGAGGGAACTTGTCGCTCATGCGCAGTATTGCTAAATATGGCCGCTTTGTTTCTCATATGCTCCGTGCTTGCACTGCTGCTTTGGCAAAGCCGTTTTTTCTGCTTAACTCCTAACGCTATCGTTAGTATAAAGTAAGGGATGTAGTATAGCCATTCACGGTATACAGTGTATTCATTCTTTCTGTGTTTCTAAATTGTTTTCGCTTACTTTTCATGTACCATCCTCGGGGGGGCCTGGGAGACAAGTACGACTCCATCTTTGAAGCTTGTACAGTACCAGTCATGTGACGGGGGAAAAGAAAGTCACGCAGCAGTGGAAGCCAGCCAGCTGGCAGCCAAAGCCAAGATGCTCATGGGAACCTGCTCTCTGACCTAGCTGAAGAAACTGAACATTTACCTGCAATTGCAACAATTGTATTTGATTTTGTGTACCCCATTGTCTGCTGAAGCCTCTCTTGCCATGGGAACTGGAATGTAAGGGGTGGGTTAGAAAATTAATATTAAGTCTGAGAAAGTCAAAATTCTAGGAGGTACCATGACCTAACCTCCTCTCTTGCCCAATCAGAAATTAGGGAACCTTTCATTTGCAACATTTGTGGGTGGTACATTGTCCCGAAAACAGTTTAATTTGCCCAGGTTTAACTAGAGAAATTGTCCGACTTGTCCGAATAGCTGACCTGTCACTGACCCAACAAACTCTATAGGTGATTGATACAGAGAGCTGCGGAGCACTCTGTCCGTAATTTCCACAGACTCAGTCGGAGTTTGAGAAACCTTAAGTGCTGGCAAAGCACTTTGCTGGGAGAATCGAGAACCCAATCGGGGTTATTGGCAGATTCCTTGCAGAGAGAGGGTAGCCCAGGCGTTGCATCCGAAGCTGCAGGTGTTAGTCGTACCCATTGATGAGCCCAGTCCTGATCCAAATCCTGGGGTTATACTGTCCTGACTGTCCATGAGCCGTACCTGCTCGCCTACTGGCAGCCTAAGTCCTTGAGGGTCCCTTCCCGCCTTTTCCAACTGACCCGTGGCCAGGGTTGGTCTTCATTCTGTCCTAGGTAAACATAAAAGTTGCCTGGGTATTTGTCTATCTAAAACTTCTCTCCTATTCCCGAATAAAGTAGATTAACTATTTGTCCTTTACCCTGTTTTTCTCTACATATAAGTTTCTCGTATAAACTAATGTATTAGCATGTCCTATTCTCTTCCTACCCTTAATCGAATTTAGAATCATATGCATACATAGTTGTTTCCATTCCTGCCCTCCCGTTAGTGAATAAGAACATCTGGACGATTCATATATAGTTTCGTTTCTTATAGACAGTTAGTGATAACTGAAAGTCTGCTCTGAAAGTATGTTCCCTTTTCTTACCCGCCTTTAGTGAAACTATGAAAATACTGTTGGTCAAAAAATAGTGTGTTCCTTATTTTCCCCTTCCTTTAATTTTAAAATTTCTAAATGTTCCTCACATTAATTCATTGTTATACTATTTTCTTAATCTTAGTAATAGATAGTCTGATTTGTATTAACCTATGGCTCACAGAAACTGAAGAAAACGATAACTAGATAAAGGTTTTTGAAACTCATTTCGTTTGTGGTTATTATAAAGAGTACAGAAAAATTGAAATGGTATATGGTATGTGTGTTGTCTACTTTCTCCACAGCTAGCTCCTAAGTTCATTGTGATCTTAGGTACCTGAGACGAGGATTGGTAAGTCAGGTACATGGAAATAAATAGAAAAGAACCGAACTGCTGATAGTAGAGTGTGGGTTACCTGATTAAAGTTTTTTTACGGAAAATAATTCTTATGGGCCCTAGTGTGCATATTTGGTTAGCCGGGTGACCTGCGTGCTCCATCACTGCTACCTTGTATAAATCAGTCTGGGAATAATGCAGTATATCATTTGCCTCCAGGGTATAATGAAAGACTTTTATTGATGAATATTTCCAAAATGTTACTTGGCCCTGGGAGATCGCAAAAAAAGTCCATTATTTTCACTGTTTAGGGGATCGGCTGATGGTTTCTTCAACAGCAGCTTAACAATGGCGTGTTTCCAAAATGGTGGAACAGTTCCTGTGATGAGGGAACAACTGAACATGCCTGTCAACATGGTGATTACTGCTTTTTCAGCTTTTAACATAATATCAGGGGAGCAGGATCTTGTGGGTAACCTCATTTCAGAGGTTTAAGAATCCCCTCAGTGTTTTTTTCAGTTATTTCTGAGAATTAGCTTAATATATATTCCTGTGATTATGGAACTTTGAGCACTTCTTTCCTATTGGGATTGTGGAACTGTAGCCCTTCTTCCCTATTTCCTAATGTAACCTGCTCCCAAAATAGGTTGGCAAACATGTTACAATGCATTTAAGATGAAGGAGGGCCCTTTTAGATATTTTCTGGTTTTATAAGGCTACCTACTACATTAGATAGCTCTTTAGAGAAGTTAATTGCATTGTTGATCTTAGATTGTTATTCTTAGATGCAAAATAGTTAAATCTAGCCTCCCTGATAGCATCCTCTGTGCCCTTTCATTGAGGAAGGAGGTGATCCATCTGATTGCGTCGCCTTGAATGCCAATGCGGTGGAGTCTTTAGTTCAGCATGTGGTGGGATATGGTGTGGAAGGCTGGCAAGAGCTTGAGGTGGATCAGAGCTGCTGTTTCTTCTCGGTCAAAGAGGGTTCCGATATCGTCGGTGGCTGCGATCAGGGTGGTTTCGGTGCTTTGATTGTTGCAGAAGCCACATTTAGAGGCGTTGAGTAGCTGGCCCTGCAACAGGTTTGTCGTGAATTGCATGTTGATAGTCTTGTGCAGTACCTTGGCTGGGAATAGGTGCATGGAGATTGGCCTGTAGTTTTTGAGTTTGCTGGGGGTTGCTGAGGGTGTTTGAGTAGTGGTCTGACTTCAGCATGTTTCCAGACATTGGTAAATGTTGCAGAGTCTTGAGTTCTTGGCTGATCCTTTGGTTTCTGAGGATGAAGATGTGGTGCCGGTATGGGTCTGTGGGTGCTCCTGAGTAGATGGATTTCATGATGGAGGTTGTATCCTGGATGAAGAGCTAGTTTCATGTGGTCAGTCTGTGGTTCATGTCAGTTGTGGTGAGGGTGTATTTGTTGGGTAAGTCTGTGGATGTAGGTTGGTTCACTGGTCAGTGGAGGCAGACCTGGAAGCAGAGGTCAGCCCGGGACCAGGGTTCAATTCCCGGCTCGGCAGGTCTTGAGTCCTAAAATGTCCACGGACTCGACAATTCTCGCTCCGGTGCCTACTCGATTCACGGGTTCACACTCTGCGACTCTGGGCAATAGCTTGCTTAATCTCCACAACGGCCCCTCGCGGTGGGATGCCTGGCTTTCACCTTGTGGATACCCTGCCGGGGTTATCTCACAGGGGAATACCAGGACGGGTTCCCTAAGCAAGCGCTTAGATACCGGGTCGGTGATTTGCGCTATATAAATACATGTAGGTTCGGACTCGAAGTGTCTGTATATGGTTGCGATCTTGTCAGGAAGGAATTCAGCGAGTTTGTTGTACAGCTCTCGTGAGGGTGTGATTTTGTTTTTGTTGGCAGCCGGGCTTGAGAACTCCTTAACGATGTTGAAAAGTTCCTTGCTGTTGTTGGCACTTGTTTCAATGTGCGTAGCTAGGGCTGTCTTTTTTGTTGCCCTCAGCAGGTTGTGGTAGAGGTTGAGGGAGATCTTGAAGGCTGCCCTGTTGAGGGAGTTCTTGCGGGCACGACATCTCCACTCCAGCTGTTTGTTGTCACGTTTCACTGTTCTGAGTTCTTGGGTGTACCAGCTGGCCATTCTGGAGGGTCTTCTGTGATTGTTGCTGTTGATGGGGGGGCAACTGTCGTCGCAGCTGGTGATCTGGGCATTGAAGTTCTTAATTCCTTCTTACAGATTGGTCACGGCGGCTGGGTTGGAGGTGTTCATAGCATCTGTCCAGCTGGGGTGGTGAGTGCTGACCATCTGGGGGTGGTAGTGCAGAAGGTCAAGATGCTGAAGTGGATGACGTGAGTTTTGTGACGTGGCTGTATTTGATGTGGTTGATGGAGGTGAAAATGGGGTCCAGCATGTTCTGCGGTGTGCATGTGGTCATATAGAATTTGGGTAAGTCTGAAGCTGCTCATACTGTTAAACTGGTAGGCGATGTTTTTGTCTTTGGGGTCGTCAATGTGGACATTGAGGTCGCTGAGGAAGATGTAGTCCTTGGAGTCCAGTGATGGGGCTGCATGAGCTGGAGAGTGAACATGGGGGTCGTAATGCTCGGATGTCTTGATAGTTTTCTTGTTGTCCGTTTGGAGGTTGAAGTTGAGGTGTTCCATGGGGGTGGAGGTGTAAGTGGTGGTGGTACACTGTCTGGTCTCTTTGTGGATGATGGCTATAGCTCCTCATTGCTTGTTGGTGCAGGCCTGGTGAGTGAATTTACCATGTTTTGAGGAGTAGGGAGTGGAGTTGGTGGGTCCCTTCTGGTGTGGTGTGGTGAGAGGTCAGCATGGTGTTTTGTGGTGTGACAGTGGTCGTGTTGGTGCAGAAGAAGGTGAATGTGGCGCAGAAGAACAGTCCTATCGTGGAGTGTGGTGTGATGTGGTAGTAGTATTTGCTGGGTCATCTGGTGTTCAGGTGTGGATGATAGGGCGTCACGCCTACGGGAGGGCTGGGAGTCATGAGTCCTGCAGTCCAACACGAACTGGCACAGACAGGCTTGCCTTTGGCACACCCTCAGCACGTCAGTTATGCGGTTATGCTGCGGCCTCCATTTGGGAGGAGGGAGAAGCACTGGGAGACGGTGGGCAGAGATAGGCACGAGTGATGTGTATTAGTGGTATAGATATTTATAAATATGTCTCTCACTGCACCTTTAGCATGATGATATTAAAGCGCTGCTTTGAGTACCTGACAATTTGCAATGATCCACCACCAAATTTTGTTAAAATAAGATTGATCCCCCTTCCATCTTGGTCTAAGCTCACACCCAAAATTGCTAAGTCTCTAGTATGTGTTTTATGTGGTTTGTATATGCCTTAAGGAGGTGGGTTTCCTGGGGAAAGATTATATTTAGGTCTGATTGTCTCAGATATGTCCCTACTCTTTTTACTGGGGTAGTTAAGGCATGTTATGACAATAGCGGGAATGGTCAAGAGACCTTGCTACTGTGCCCTGTGGCTGTGCCTTAAGTGGCACGAATTATGCAGGGTATATGGGGCTCATGATCCCTAAACAAATTCCACTCACTAAACAATCAAAGCATAAGACATTTGATTATGATATTTAAAGTTCAATGAACTTCGAAGTATCAGGAATTAGTAGAAACACCAAGGCACTAAGGAGTGGTCCCCACTATGGGATCTGGGAGCAGTTGTCATTAATTCTAGTGACATCATTGTTCATCCCAAGTGTGACAATGTTCCCATATCCTCAATGCTCTGGCAACCCCACCCTTCACGATTATACCTATCTATTTATTCCTGAGGGCCTTACACACAATATGTGCTGCCACTGTGTGGAGATGTACTGCATTTAGGACTTTGCAAGGCTTGATGATGTAATAAGGAATGGCAAGCCTTACGGGTTCTGAAGAAAGGCAGTTGAGAAAAAGGTCTGGAGCTAGAGGTTACTGGATGTAATGCAGTACTTGTGAATAAAGAAGATTGAAAAGGAAACCACTCTATGTGTGGTTACTACAGATTTCGGCGATGAGCGATTATGCACGGGGCAGACAATAAGACGTCATCTCCACCCCTGGAAAAGTGCTGTGGTACCAGATACATTGCTTAATGAACATACCAGCCTTGAACTGTAAGTGTACGTACCTTTGTGGACTGAATGAGGTGATTAGCAAACCTAATCCCTCAACAATGATGAAGATTAATTGCTTTAAAGTGCAAATACTGGCATTAAGAGTAACAACTTTGTGCTTGTGAAATTCATAAAGAAGGACCAATTTACGTAAAGGGAACCCTGATGAAGTAATGAAGCTGTAGGGATATTTAATTTAAATTTGGAAGTAGCGCGAGTGAAGAGTGAAAGAGAGCACACACTCAGAGGTCCCGCCATGCTGTTATTTCCCCAAGCACTGAACAGCTCTCTTGCGCCACCATCGCGCTGCAGCTGAAGCCTCAAGGGCATTCCCTTACCTCTTTTGAGTAGGAGAGTGTATGTCACATGATTTTTGAAGCCTCGAGACACGCTGAACGGTCCTCTTGTGCCACCGTTGCACGCAAGCTGAAGCCTCAAGGACATTCCCTTTACTGTGAACAGTGCGGCTGTGCTGGCAGTTCTTCTCCTAATGCGGTGGTCCAAGCGTGTGTGCTAAGAGCGAAGCGACGAAGGTTTGAGGCCAGATGCGTAACTTCTCCAAACGATGCTGAGCTTGTTTCCAGTTAACAAAGTAAATGAAGAAAAAAAGAAAAAAGGGAGAGGGGAAGTAAAGACGTTAATGGAAACCAACGATGTAGCTCCATGAACAGAAGAAAAGGAAAAAAGACTGTGAAAGTGAACAAGGGGTACTACAGTTAGAATTGAAGCTGCATAGAAAGAAAAGGAAAAAACTGTGGCTCTGAACATCGGTTAGCATAGTAACTATTTGACACTACTGTTGGAGGTTTTATTATTTTAAGTTATTATTTAAATTTGTTATGGTAGCTTGTTATTTTAGTATATTGTGTTAGTTCATTGTGTTAGTTTGTTATTTAATTCTCTTGCAGAGATGACAGAGCAAAGTATGGCTGTTAGAGCTCACCTGGAATTACGGTAGGGACGAAATTGATGAGCACGAGGCTAGACCCCTACTTCCTGCACCCACCTCCTTCGCCCAACTAGTCAAAGCAAACGAGGGAAGAAGGGTAACAAAACAAGGGAAGGAGGAAGGGACAAATGACCGCTGGATCTTCTTAAGGGAAATAGCGTATCCTAGAACCCTAAAAGAAAACAAAAACAAAAGGTGAGTACTAAGTAGTCACACCAGCAAGCTAATTCCCCACTGCTTCTTAAGGGATACCTGGGATGAAATGAGCTATCATAAACGAAGAGACCACTCCAAGGAATATCAGCATACCTTGATACCTAGAAGGACAGAGAAGGGTCAAGTAAGTAACATGACTGCAGCAGTTAGCATATAAAAGTAGAAAAGACAAAACAAAACAGCGAGCACTTACCTAGGTTAAAATCGCCGTAGGCGGGGAGGACCCCCAGTAGAACAAAAATACGTAGGTACTCCTATATGCAGGGAAAAAACAAAAAACTTGCAGCCTGATTCTTCAAGCCGAAATCGGCTTGCAAAGGGCCAGATTCTGAGAATCTGGCCCTTTGCAAGCGCTATTTTTGCATTTGGGATTCATCATCCCAAATGCAAAAATCGGTAATAGCGATGTCGCAATTTTGCGAGGAATTACATTTAAGGAATCTCAAATAGAGATTCCTTAAATGCAATTCATCATCCATTTAAAAATTGCGAATTCGCAATTTCGGCCCGCTATTTACCGCGAGGTCAAACCTCGTGGTAAATAGCGAAACCTTAGAAAAATGCTTTTAAAAGCATTTTTCTATGTTGCATGTTGCACACACACATGTCCTTTGGACATGTGTGTGCGCAACACCTGTTTCAATTGGCATTTAAGGGGTGCTACAAGGTGTCCTTTGGACACCCCTGGCACCCTTTAAATCGCTATCTTATTTGCGATTAGCTAATTGCTAATCGCAAATAAGGAATACTCCCCATTCATTCCTATGGGCCTTTTGGCCCATAGGAATGAATGGGGAGTATTCCTTATTTGCGATTAGCAATTTGCTAATCGCAAATAAGGAATCTGTAGGAATCGCAAATCTTTTTGCGATTCCTACATGAATCCCGTTTTGCGAGTCTGTAATAGTGATTCCTTATGAATCGCTATTATAGACTCGCAAAACGGGTCTATGATGAATCAGGCTGTAATTTCCCTTCACAGGAGGAGGCACGGGGACATAAGGAAAAATATAAAAATAAACAGGGGTCTAATTATGCAAACTATACTAAAAAAGATATAGACTTCAGTAACCTTGTCAATATCTCTTCTATTCTCTTTTTTAGCAGGTGAAGAAGCGTCAGAAATCCGCAGGGGAACGCAAGACCATCGGATAAGTATTGGTCCTCAATAAAGTTTTGAAAGATAAAACAAACC
Source organism: Lissotriton vulgaris (assembly GCF_964263255.1). Lineage (NCBI taxonomy): Eukaryota > Metazoa > Chordata > Amphibia > Caudata > Salamandridae > Lissotriton > Lissotriton vulgaris. The sequence goes on along the minus strand of NC_141689.1, from coordinate 411,819,639 downwards.
AAAACAATTAATTTGATGCTTTGTAAAACCCTTAGCTGTTTCCTATGTTTTACAGAATCAGACTGTCAAGGGTTAACATCACCGACTCCAACGAGCCTGACAATGGCAGCACCACATAGTTTTTTAGTTGTACCTTGGGAACCTGTTATTCCCTGGAAAAGGTGGAAGAACGTGTTTTTTATTTATGTGTTGTCTGTAGGTGGGGACAAAAATGGTCCGTTAAGGAGACAGGCGATTCTGCTACACTTTTTTCGGAACTGAAGGGGGTAGGATTTATGATGATCTTCCAGAAGTTTCATTAGAAGTGGGAAATGGTCAGCCAATGAATGTTTATGGCATGTCATTGCAAATGCTAGAGAACAATTTTACACACAAAGTGAGTGTAGTATTTGAAAGACACAAGTTTTTTTGCCGAGCACAGACTCATGTCGAGGATATAGTGTCCTATGTTTCAGCATTGAGTGTTTTAGCAGTGCTTTGCGAATTTCATGAATTATTCAAATGTATTGATTCATGATCAAATTGTGAGGTGTAAGACAAATAGGAAAGTGTAGCAAAGACTATAATCCATTTATCCTACGTTGGAAGAAGCTATACAAATTGCTAGAAGTATGGAACACACATCTGTGTGGATGGAGGAGATTGCTATGAGCAAACTTAGTGTAAAGAACTTTGAGAAAGAGGTCACTGGCTCAAGAAGTAAAGCTGAAGAAACTCATTAAAGGCTTGAAAACAAGTACAAATACATTTGAAGAGAGAAGAAGGATATTATGTTACAGGTGTGGGTGTCCGGGTCACATCGCTTTCAGTGTTGCTTGTCAAGCTAGGACTGTGGTGTGCAGGTCGTGTGGAAGGAAAGGGCATTTTGCAAAGGTTTGTAGAACAAGGGGGCATAATACCAAGGGCCTTATCGCCGCTTCAACGGGAATTTTTCCCGCTAAAGGGGAGATAATTTTACCGCCCTATTATCTAGCTGTCGCTAACACCAGTTAGCGACAGCTTTAAGGAGATAGCGATCATCTTGGGGCCCACTTTGCATGTCAGCGATAATTATCGCTAATGACATGCAAAGTGGACGTGCCAAGATGTTAGCGACTGGAAACAGTCGCTAACATCGCTATCTCCTATTATCTACTTTTGGAAATATTCACGCCAAGCGCGAATATCTCCAAAAGCTAACGCCTGCCAAAAGCAGGGGCATATTACCAAGCAATAGCGATAATTATCGCTATGCATGGTTAGCGGGTAAAATTATATCGCCGAGCACGGAGGATTTTTACCGCTGAGATACCTTGATATTATCAAGGTTTATCTCAAAAGCGGTAAAAATCCTGCGAAATGCATGAATATCGCTGAAAAATCAGCGATATTCATGCATTATCGTGACAATGCTCTTAGTCATGTTATCCACCTTCCATTGGATAACATGGCTAAGAACTGCTTTTGGCAGGCATTAGCTTTTGGAGATATTCGCGCTTAGCGCGAATATTCCAAAAGTAGATAATAGGAGATAGCGATGTTTGCGACTGTTTCCAGTCGCTAACATCTTGGCACCCCCACTTTGCATGTCATTAGCGATAATTATCGCTGACGTGCAAAGTGGGCCCCCAGATGATCGCTATCTCCTTAAAGCTGTCGCTAACTGGTGTTAGCGACAGCTAGGTAATAGGGCGGTAAAATTATCGCCGCTTTAGCGGGAAAAATTCCAGCTAAAGTGGCGATAAGGTCCTTTGTAATATGCCCCGCAGTTCTTAGCCATGTTATCCAATGGAAGGTGGATAACATGGCTAAGAGCATTGTCACGATAATGCATGAATATCGCTGATTTTTCAGCGATATTCATGCATTTCGCAGGATTTTTACCGCTTTTGAGATAAACCTTGATAATATCAAGGTATCTCAGCGGTAAAAATCCTCGGTGCTCGGCGATATAATTTTACCCGCTAACCATGCATAGCGATAACATAGCGATAATTATCGCTATTGCTTGGTAATATGCCCCAAGATTCCAGTGTGAAATTAGTAGAGAGTTTGGATAAGATCCAAGCGGAAATTATACAGACCATAAATGAAGTGGGCAAGTCAGTTCAGCAAGAAGATCAGTGGGATCAGAGTAATAGGATGAAATGGGAGAGTGTGGATAAGTTGGAAAGCCCCACTGTAACATTATTGTAGGAACAGCGCAGGTTAAGATGTGGGTTGACTCAGGAAGTTTGGTTACTTTGGTGTCTCGAGAAACTTATGAGAGTGTTCTTAACAAGGAGATTAATGAATTACAGCAGGCAGATGTGAAGGCTGTAGGATATGGTGGGAAGAAGATTAACGTTATTGGAATGAGGTGGATGGATATTTTCTTAAAAAAATAATGAGCATGGTTGAGTGTATGTGACGGTGGAAGGATCTAATCTTTTGAGGTGGTGACATCAGAAAAATTTGAATATTGTCTTGGATCCCAAAGCAAAGGACCCTGTCATGGAAAATGTGGAGGAGGGTTTGGTGGCAAGGCATGGTATGGATGATGTTGATACGGAGTGGAGTGAGAGACTGATGCAAATACTTCTGCATGTGTTCACAGATGGGTATGTTGAAGAAGTTCACCTATCGCATTATTTTAAAGAAACATGCTGTACCCTTAATCCATAAGGTAAGGCATATGCTTTTTATGATGAAGGAACCACTTCAGCGGGAATTAGACAAGCTACTGAAAGGAAAGATCACTGGGCCAATTGAGTCTTTGGAATGGCTTGCCCCCATTGAGGTCGTCCCTAAGGAAGGTAACAAGATTCGTCTGTGTGTCGACCTGAGAGATTTGAACAAAAATGTATGGGTGGATCATCAGCCGTTACCTAACATTGCAGAGATGTTGATTGTGATGGGTGGAGGAGTCGTATTGAGTGTTGTAGATATGTCAGCAGCATATCAGCAAGTGAATTTACATCCAGAGTCTTGCCATCTAACATCTTTTGTCACTCCTTTGGGTGCTTTCTGATACGGCCTGATGCCATTTGGCTTGGCTTCAGCCTCTGATGTTTTTCAGAGGATCATTCACAACATCTTCCAAGGAGTGCACAGAGTACTGGGGCATATTTACAAGCTCCTATCGCCACCACAATGTCAAATTCAGTGAAGTTGTGGTGGCAATAGGGTACTCGCTTTATTAACAAGGCAGCATTAAGCCACTAAATGTGGCTTAATGATTAGTGTGAAAGTGGTGGATGCTGGGTGTTGCGCTGGGCATTCCACCGTAACTCCCATTGTTTTTAACACTACCCCCAAATACAAGGACAGCGTAAGTAGGTGACAGTGCCAAAATTAAGACCAGGAAAAATCTTGGTCTTAAATTGGCGAAACAAGAAGAAATGCTTTATTTCGCCTCATTTTTGCTTGTTCCATGTGTGCTGCCTTGTGCAGCACACATGGAAAATTCATAACACCTTGGATTGTTTATGTATAGGAAGGGACACCTTCCTACACATAAACAATCCTCCCCTGCATGCAGACACCTCCTTTGGCACTACACTGCTAAGTTTAGCGCCAGCATAGGGGGAAACGCAAGGCTGCACCATATCCTTCTAAATATGGTGCAGCCTTGCGTTGGTGAACTGGCGGAGTGAGGAGTTAAGCCATGACGGCTAACTCCACAGTCCGCCACTTCATTGTAAATATGCCCCTTTGTTTCCAAGATGACATCAGGATTGTTGGAAAATCAATGGCGGAACACAACAAGGTGTTGAATGAGGTGTTGGGCAGAATTGGTGAACATGGCTTAACTATAAAAGAGGAGAATTGTCAGTTGAGAATGGAGCAGGTAAATTATTTAGGACACAAGATTTCGGCAAATCAAATATGACCTAAAAAGAGCATTGTGAAGGCAGTTGAAGATGCACCCCATTCATGGGATAAAGAACAATTAAAATCATTCCTTGGACTTGCAGAGTACTTGTCCCAAAGAGTGGATGAGGAGGAAAGGATTATTAGATTTACATCACGAAGATTGCAAGGGGCAAAACAATCATGCTTAACTATTGAAAAGTATGCGTTAGCTTGTTATTGGGGAATGAAACACTTTTGGTTTTACCTGTGGGGTTTACCTTTTGTGCTTAAGACAAATCGCAAACCATTGTTGCATATTTATTAAGGTGGAAGAGGTCTTGATGGTAGTGTCACACCTGATGGTTGGTGTCAGTGATGGATTTGAATTTTGTGGTTGAATGTGTGGGAGGGAAGAAGAATGTGGTTGCCGATTGTATGTTGCATATGCATGTGGAGGAGGATGATGATGTTGCATTCCTAGATAAAGTTGATCAGATGGCGGTCATTGAGGGGAACTTGCTTTGAAACAAGAGGAGTGGGAGGATGCTTTGCTTAGAGTTGAGGAATCTCATATTCAAATGGTTGGCAGTGTACTAGTGTATTTAGCAAAGGATTGTAACAATATGTAAGGGTGGAGGATGAATTGAGTATTTAGGCAGATATGATTTTGAGGTGCATCCAGATTGTTCCAGCTAAGGGGTAGATTTACAAGAAAATGACGCATCTATAGAGATGCATCACTTTACTTACGCCACCCTAAAAAATGCTTGTGCCACCATGGATGCGCCGTAATTACAATACGGCGCACCATGGAGGAAGGATTGACAGATGCGTCAGAAATTCCGTTGCATCTGTTGGGGCAAAAGTCACGAATTGCTGGGGTTGTGTCGCAAGCACGACGCAACTCTAGCAATGCATTTTGTGGCCTATTCCCACTACACTGTGACACTCCTTACGCCTGCTTCAAGCAGGCGTAAGGTTTTGACGCAGTGGCATCCTAAAAGTGACGCAGTGAAATCTTGTAGATTTCACTGCGTCACTTGTACGAGGCTTTCCTGCGTGGGAACGCCCTCCTGCATGCATTATACCTGACACGTGTATAATGTGTTGCAGGGCTTTACAACTTGACGCCTCTTCTTAGATGCGTCACGTTGTAAATAGGGCACATTGTTTGCCCCACCGTTGCATCAAAAAAGTGACACAAAGGTGGCACAAAGAGGCGCAAGGGGCTTGTAAATCTGCTCCTAAGTTGTTACGAGGATGATTGGTGAAGATTGTCCATGAGGGACATTTGGGCAGGAGCATGACAAAGAGGAGATTGTGGGATATTGTTCATTGTTGGAATGTTGACTCTTTTCCCTGGGGTTCATGTGAAATTAAGTCTTTTTCTGTTGTTCACCTAATGGCTGCTGTAATAGAGTGAAGAGAGAATACAGCGCAATCCTCACCTCTGTGTCCTTAATAGTGTCATGTCGCTGCGCCTGACCTTGTCTCGAGACAGGACAGGCGACCAGGAAAGGGTGGGACCGGAAACGGGAACCGGAACAGGGGATAGTCTGTAAGCCAGTAAGGTGCTGGCAGGGAATAAAGTAAGACGTGCACCAAGAAGCTCCGACTCCTGTGTCTTATTGGTATGGGTGAACGCGACACTGGCGACGAGGGTGGGATGAATGTGTTCCCATAAATGCAGTCGCGCAGCCCAGCCGCATATATCCGGCCCGACCAGCGAGTCCGCAGTTATCCTACCGGCAGCGCAGGAAGAGCGCGAAATAGAGACCGGCGCCGGAACTGCTGGAGCCAGCCTGCCAGAGAATCCTGTGCCACCTAATCGAATACCGGAGCGCAAGCAAGAATCGCGTGCCTTGCCGTGCAGATGGCAGCGAGGAATCCAGATACAGAGCAGCGCCACTGTGGACGCGAGAGACCCGTCCACCCGAGGAATCGCGAAAAACACAGCGGAAAGCAGGGGTGAGTCCCGCCGCGGCTGCAGCAGAAAGAGAGAGTGACTGTGGCAGCAGGCTGGAGTGCAAGCAAGTGGGTAGTGAACAGCCAAGGCCCCGAGATGCAGCGTCCTACACGGCAGCCATTTTAAGGTCAGGCGATGGCCATTGGATAACCCACGAAGCAAAGACAGCGGCCATCTTAAAGTCAGGCAGTTCCTAAAATGAATCACGAACTGTAGCAGAAAGGGCGGGAAAGCCCCCATTCAGCCAAACTAAAATCCCTGCAACAGGAAAAGAGCGGGAGAACCCTCATCTCACTGAAATTAAGTCCCTGCAACAACTAAAGAGCGGGAAACCTCGCACACAGCCAAACCAAGCCACAGCCCCTAAATGTCTGACACTGAACCCAACAGCACTTCCGGGGGAAACGTCGTAGCAGGCCCAGCGCCCCAGGCCACTGCAGTCATGCTGCCTCACGCGCCCATGGGAGCGCCCTTCATGCGACAACCACAGCCGCTGGCACTGACGCCAGGCAACAGCATGGGGCCTGCCTGGAAAAACTGGAGCGAAGACTTCGAGGATTACATGGTTGGGTCTCTGGTACAAGACCCCAAACAAAAACTCGTAGCCTTAAGAAACTTAATAGGCCAAGAAATAGCACAAATCATCAAAGAACTGCCAAACGAGGCGACCGCCACATATGAGGAAGTAAAAGGTTCCCTTGACAGACGATTCCTCCACAAGCGCAACATGGACTACGAACGATACACATTCAATCTGGCTACCCAAGAAAAGGACGAATGCATGAGTGATTTCATCATGCGCATCAAAAGGATGGCACGTCATTGCGAGTTCGACAACTTCAAGACGGAAGACGCCCTACGACTCCGCATTATTGATGGATGCCAAACTGAATCACTGCGTCAGAGACTTCTAAAGAAACAATACACCCTGGAAGAAATCGAGGAACTGACAAGAATCAACGACCAGGCAGAAAACTATGCTAAACAAGTGGAAACCCACAAGCCTGACCGGAAAGAACACGCTCTCTGGGTGCAAGCACACAAAACCACTAGATCCACGACCAGCTCGCACAGATCTAACAAGCCAACATACTCCTCTCAGAAATCATCCTCCCGATGAGACTCGCGACATGACAAGTCTGCCAATTCAGCACCCGCATGCTATAGGTGTGGACAGGACTACCAGCACTCAGGGCAATGCCCAGCAATTGGTCAGCGATGCCACCGCTGTGGGAGAGATAATCACTTTGAGGTGGCGTGTCAGGCCAAACAGTCAACACGCAGGTCATCGACGTCACGACGCGGCACACAACACCATGCACGTGCCATAAAAGGGAGAGAAGGACGCTCATCCAGCTCTTCAAAATCCAGTCATCAATCAACAAGCCCATATCAATCACGAGGCCGGTCCACGAGCACCTATCACTCCCAACGCCAAACAATAGACTCCTACGGGTCACGCAGGCCCACGTCCAGCGACTCCTCGCCACACACGCCTGTGTCACAAGACAGTGGCGTGGTATCAGACCCGGACCGCTTGAAACGATACCCCAAATTAGACATCATGATAGGAGAACATCTGGCGAAATTTGTCCTGGACTTAGGAGCATCACTGAATTACATCTGCGCATTAGAATACTACAACATGAAGCAACGACCTAAATTGGAGTCAGCAGCAGTTCGCATATTTACATGGATGTCACGAAAACCCCTTCCGTGCCTGGGTCGCTTCCACACAACTCTAGCATTCAAAGACAGGAAAATCCAAGCTTACATTCATGTAGTGGAAGGACCTGATGTGGCTGACTGCCTGCTCAGCCTACCGACAGCAGAAAGACTGAAACTAGTGGAGCTCCTCTATATGACCGAAGATGCCCCGACATCGTGGCAAAATTCCCGAACCTCTTCAAGGGCCTTGGGAAGCTGAATCACTTCAAAGTGAAGCTGCACATAGACGAACGCGTGACACCCATTGCTCAACACCACAGGAAGGTGCCCTTCCACCTACAGCAAGCCGGTAACGATGAGCTCCAAGATCTTCTACAAATTGACATCATCGAGCGTACGTCGGGACCCACCCCATGGGTGTCAGCGGTCGTGGTGGTCGCTAAAAAGGGGTAAGATAACAAAGTCAGACTGTGTGTAGACATGCTCGCTCCCCACACTGCCGTCGAGCGGGAGCGCCATCCAGGGCCCCACATAAGTGATATGATCACGAGACTCAATGGCGCCACTGTATTCTCCAAACTCGACCTCAATAAAGGTTATCACCAGTTGGAGCTTCATGACAAATCCAGATATATCAAGACATTTACCACGCACCAAGGCCTCTTCCGTTACAAGCGTCTGAACTTTGGTATTTCATCGGCCGCCGAGATTTTCCAGGAGGCTATCCGGCGAGTCATACAAGGTATTCCAAACGCGTTCAACTATAGTGATGACTTGCTAGTCTTCGGAAAGGATCAAACTGAACACGACACGGCCCTGGACAGGGTATGTCATGCCTTGTTGAATGCTAACCTGACGCTCAATGCCACCAAGTGTGAATTCCACAAAGACACCCTGAAGTTCTATGGACACATTATCTCCAGGGAGGGGATGAAGCCTGACCCAGAAAAAGTAGCCGCACTTGCTGACACCCCAACACCCCGAGATGTCAGCGATCTTCGCTGGTTCCTCGGAATGGCGAGCTACTGCGCGCACTATATCCGCGATTACACCACAATCAGCTACCCCCTACGAGAACTCACACGCCAGGGTCAGCCTTTCGACTGGTCTGATGGATGCGAACAGGCATTCACAGTCATTAAACAAGCTGTCAGCTCAGCCATCAATCTCGCCTACTTCGACACAAACAAGAGGACTGAAATCACAGTTGACGCTAGCCCAGTAGGCCTGGGTGCTATCCTAGCTCAGTACCGTGAAAACTCAGACCAGCGCCACATCATCGCATATGCGAGCCGCAGCCTTACAGACACTGAAAACGCGTACTCCCAGCCGGAAAAGGAAAGCCTGGCTGTGGTGTGGGCGTGCGAACATTTCCAACTATTTGTCTATGGCAAACACTTTACAATCGTCACAGACCACCAGGCGCTCATCACAATCTTCGGCAACCCTAACGCCAAGATGCCGCCGCGCATCGAACTGTGGGGACTGCGTCTCCAAGACTACATATACACTATCGTCCACAAGCCAGGAAAAGCCGAAAATCCAGCTGACTATATGTCTCGACACCCTCTGGACAACGCAAAAACTGCCCACTCCCTGGCCGATGACTACATTCACTTCGTCATCGATGCAGCCTGTCCTCCCACAGTTCCTCTGGAAGCCATTCAAGAGGCATCAGCAAATGACCCGCTTGTGCAAGCTGTCATGACCCGCATCCGCACGAACTCCTGGCGACATGTGAAAAACACGCCTCAAGAATCAGAACAACTCCTTCGCGACCTGACAGCCTTCCAACGCGTACACGACGAACTCTCCATCAGTGACAATGGATTTCTTTTGAGAGGGGGGAGAATTGTTATTCCACACAAGCTACGCCAAGGGGTCATCAATTTGGCCCATGAAGGCTATAGAGGCATAAATGCCACAAAGAAGACCTTGAGAGAGCGCGTCTGGTTCCCCACGCTGGATCAGATGGTAGAGTCAACTCTAAAAGACTGCATGACATGTCAACTTATCAGTCGAGTGGAGCCACCTGCCCCGCTCCAAATGTCTGAGCTGCCAGACAGGGTATGGCAACAAGTCGCAGTCGACTTCTTCGGACCACTGCAATCAGGACAATACACCATAGTTGTCATGGATGAGTACTCACGATTCGCCTTTTCACATCTGATATCATCCACCAGAGCTGCGGCAGTTATTCCAATACTGGATGAGATGTACGCAGCATGGGGAATTCCTCTACGAGTCAAATCTGATAATGGGCCCCCATTCAATGGCCGCGAATTCACAGACTTTGCGACACACCTTAATTTCAAACATCAAAAAATCACTCCCCTGTGGCCCCAGGCCATCGGCATGGTGGAACGATTTATGGGGACCCTCAACAAAGCGATTCAGCAAGCTGAGTTAACACACCGAGATATCCAGCAGCCTCTGAATGAGGTACTGAGGGCATACCGGACCACACCGCACAACACTACAAACCAGTGCCCGGCCACCCTAATGCTAGGGAGGGCGCCTCGCACTCGACTACCCATGATGAACACTACATCCCAACCACGGACTATCACTGTTGATCACAACACCCTAGTTGAGATGGACCACGAGAAGAAACTCAAAATGAAAACATACGCCGATCGGCGCAGACACGCTAAGGACGTCGACATCCAGGAAGGAGACTGGGTGATAGTCCGGAGCGACCGGCGAGCAAAAGCAGACAGCCGATATCTTGACATTCCTTTACAAGTCAGCAGAAGGAAAGGAACCATGATCACAGCGAAAGCTGACCACAAGCAGATAACAAGGTACGTATCATACTTCAAGAAATACAATCCCCACAACCGCCATAGAGCTTCCTCGAGCCAAACTTCAAGTGACTCAGCAAGCCAAAGCGACAGCGGTGACCGAAACCGTCACAGCCCCCTAAGAATCATCAGTGACGCAGATCACCACATCCAAACACCAGAACGAGAGAGCCGTCCGAGGCGCCAAATAAGGAAACCCAGGCCACTAGTTCAAGAGATGTAAGGTACGGTGAGACTTTGTACAAAAGGGGGAGATGTCATGTCGCTGCGCCTGACCTTGACTCGAGACAGGACAGGCGACCAGGAAAGGGTGGTACCGGAAACAGGAACCGGAACAGGGGATAGTCTGTAAGCCAGTAAGGTGCTGGCAGGGAATAAAGTAAGACGTGCACCAAGAAGCTCCGACTCCTGTGTCTTATTGGTATGGGTGAACGCGACAAATAGAATTGCAACTTTCCTTTTCGAAAGCTAGGACATTTTTAATTCTGGGGAGAAGTAGAAAAATAAACACGTGCTAGTAGTATATTCATCAACAGTCCTTAATAGAACATTCTCCATGGACAAGAGGCTAACCCCCAAATAAGACAGACACACACACACATTAACTACAAGCAGCATACAACGCACCCAACCCACACCCTACAGACATATTTCAGTACAACACCCGCCCGCCATGTTTTCCTTGAGACTAAAGCCGTGTTTGAACAAGATTCTATGGGTCATTATTATAGACCAGTTAAGTAGGAATTGTATCTGGTTTATTGATTGCTATGCTTTATTCTCCGATAGAGAGGATGTTTTCCTAAAAATAAGGCATTATTCTACAGAGGCTTTGCTTGGTTGACCTGGACAGGGTTGTAACAGAAGAGTTTAACAATTTTTGAATGCTGCCAAAAAGTTAATTGAACCTATTTTTGAAGAGTATATGTCGGTTGTCAAGAGCTGTTGTTTAAAAGCTGAAATGGCTGTATAATGCGGTTTTAATTGCCTCTTTGTTCTGCTAAATGACATGCTTGCTTTTCTTGGTCATTTGGTTTCAAGCTGTCTACTGTGTTGTTACAGTGCTTCTAGCCCAGCTGCAAACCAGACTCCTGAGTGTGTTTGCCAACAACTCTTTTTATATGGTACTAAGTGATTAATATCAGAGTAGCTTTCTAGCATAGTCACACATGGCACGTTTCTAGAAATACTGGTAAAAGCATGATATTAATTTATCACATATAACATCCTTTATTTCATTTGAGGCAGTATTCTGATGTTTTTCTAAACAACATACCCATGTGTCCTGGCTAGCGCAGAGGGAAATATTTTAGATCGAAAATAAGTTTTGTGAAAATGACATAAAGTACAAACCTTTTCTCATCACCTATATAGTGAATGAAGATATTAACAATTAGAGTGAAACAAATGAGAATCGTTTAGTTGTCAGATCAGAGTGGATATATCTGTTTGTAAATTAAAATCCGAAGCATAAAAGCCTGCTGTGATAGCTGTGGGGCACGTGCTAGATGACAAAACTTGATATCAGTAAAATGTGTGTAATAAAACTAGGAGTACAATAAACAAGTGCATTGCATTTTTTTTTTACCAGAGGCATGTCTAAACAAGAAGTAGCAATAAAAGGCACACATAACTTATAAATGTCTCCATATTGACGCTGTCCCATATCTGACATCAACCTAAAAATATCTAGAAGAAAGAAAATACTGAGGAGCAAATTCCTAATTTGTATTAAAAGCTACCACTTTAGAAAGAAAGCCACTACCTGTCACCCATTTCCTGGTAATGCCTCTGCAATTTGTAATCTTTTCCAAATCCTAATAAGGGCACTCCTTCGTTTAATACTTTCAAAAATAATCTCACGAGTCATATCTACTGTAACATATTCATTCCTAAATATAGCTCTATCTTTCCATATACCACTGTAAAACAGTTGTCAATATTTGTATTGATTTTTGTACTTGTAAGTTTTTAAAACAATCTTATATTGTTCTCTTTGGTATTTCATGTAACTCCTACTGCTTTATTTCTTTATTTAGTTTTTCAGATGTGTTTGTTGTGCAGTATTTTCCCTTAGTATTTAATTGGCAACTAAAGCATGCTGACATCCTTCATGTGGGAATAGTTTTCACTTTACTAAAAAGTAAATGAATAAATAAATAAAATCATCCTCTATTAGATGGACCGTCTCAGAAAGACCATCTCTGTGAACCCTTACCTGTAAAGTTGTTTTCACAGAAGCCTCTCACTCATGATAGTGTTACATTAATTATATCTACCCCTGCCTCCACATCCAACATCTCAAATGGATATGTTCCTTCCTCATGTGAAGAACCCAAAGGGTCAGGATGCCACCCTTCACATCAGAGGCCAAGAAACTAATATGCGGAGTCCCACAGGGATCGTCCCTCAGCCCCACTTTTATCAACATATCCATGACACCACTCACCAACATCCTCCGATCAGAGGACATGACTGTCATCTCCCGCGTCGAAGACACCCCACTCACCCTCTCCCTAACGTAGAAAACAACCACCGTCAGAACCAACTTCACCAACTGCATGATCATGGTAGCAGTAGCAGACTGGATGTGAACCAACTGCCTACAGCTCAACTCCGAAATGACAAAAGTACTGGACTTCGGCAACAAAACCTCCCCATGGAACTCAAACTAGAGGCTGACAGAGCTATGGCCAAAACCTATAGACCACTCAAGAAGTCTAGGGATCATCATAGACTACAAGCTCAGCATGACGGCTCAAATCCACATAGTGTGGGCCTCCTGCTTCCACATAGTTACCTCAGAATACCAGACAGATCGTCGTGCAAGCACTCATCACCAGCAGGCTTGACTACGGCAACACTCTCGATGCTTAAATCTCCAAACAACTCGTACACAGACTCAAGCCCATACAGAACACTGCTGCAAGACTCATACTTAACCTCCTATGCTACCCCCACATCACACCACACCTCAGGAAGCATCACTGGCTCCCCATTCACTACTGCATCCAATTCAAACTTCTCATGCACACATACCAAGCCCTACACAACACGGGACCAGAATATCTGTACAGCTGCATACACTTGCACCAACCCATCAGACACTCATGCACTACCTCACTATCACTGGCACACAATGCCGGCATCCGCAAAAGCAAAACTGGAGGTCACTTATTTTCCTAACATTACCCCTAAGACATGGAACGACCTGTCTCAACACATCAGAGCCTCCTCCTCTCCACTTCTTCAGTTCTGCAAGAAACTGAAGACCTGGCTCTTCATATACGCATTTTAGGGACCACAAACCTAAACATATGCACAAGCGCTAGAATACCCTCCTGGGTGATTAGTGTGCTACACAAATCAATATAACATAACATAACTTAACACAGCAGAACCATTATGCATCAAAGCGAGCCTTGAATGATGAAGTTAGGATTTTCACTGCACTGCACTAGACAGGCCATGTTGAGACTTTATTGGTTAGCTGTAGAGAATAGGTTTAAGTCTACCATTGCTTTCAAGGAAATGCCCCTTTGTTCAAGCCAGGGTCTTATAACTTGAATTGAAAAAAGTATTGATATATTCACTGATTTCCACAAGGTACGAATTTCACCAGTAAAATCAGATCTAAATTCTTCTGGTTAACTCATCTCAAAAAAAGAAAATGTGATCACTCTTTTACTGCATATATTGAGGCAAATGCACAGCTTGTTTAATATCAATAGCTTTGAATACATTTTCTTCAACAGTTTTTAGGTGCCACACAGGTAACGTCCAACGTCCCAGAACGTCAACAATATACAAGCACTCGTGTTTCTAGTGGGTCCCTAGATCCATCCCTGTAGGCACACCATCTTCCCTCAGAACAAACAAAGGGTTCCAACCATTTTTAATGATTAAGTTCTTTAGTGTTTTTATTCTTCACACTCTTAGTTATTCAATCATAATGTCTTATTTCATATTTTCTCATTTGATTTTCATGTATATAACATTCGACATTGTCACTAATACATCCAATGCATTTCGGGCATTTGTTTCAGCCCTTCATCAGGGAATAACATTAAAACAATAAGAAAAATAAACAATCAAAAAATAAACAATGGAAAAAATACTATACACATGCATTGAATATCCTGTTAGGCTTATTTCATCAACCACCATTAATATGGCTAGTAAAAATCAGTGATATTTCATCCATGGTAAATATGCAGTTGCAATGTTGTTGTGTGTGGTTAACAATCTACATCTATCAACCTTAGTGCCCATGAGTTGTAAGAAACAAATATCTGCCGACTCGCGCCTCACTCACATGTCTGTTCCTATTTCATGAGCGTCGGTGTCTGATATACACGCTGAAAAACAAAAATGCGAACAATCAAACCTCATGGTAAGATTCTGTGATGGCGTAACCTAATTTAAACTAATTTCAATGCTTCTCTACTATAGTATACACTGACCTTGTTTGTACAGAATGTACACTTTCCCGAATCTCTACGGCGTCTGTCCGTCTGTTTGAAACGCCAACTGCGTCTACCCCGTCTGATAATTATTCCGCCATTAAGTTTCGAAAAAAGTTTTGATCATGTGACTAGTGGAACTAAACAAAAGACTATTGTCTCCGTCTAGTATATACCCGAATCGCTTGATGTGTCATGCGTATAAAAATACAATTCATTGGAGAGACTAGTAGAAAAGATCTTAGGATAAATGAGTTATGTCCCGCCATAAACAAGATGTCACGAAAAAAAGCTATCACGAAAAAAACGATACTATTGGGTGGATTCGAACCCCTATTCTATAAACTAGGAAGACATCCGATATCGTGTGAGTTAGTGTGTAGTGCTACTAGGATGATATGAGGTAAATGCTACTCGTGACACAGCCAATGTCATCTACGCCCTAAAATGTCCCTACGGAAAATTATTCATTGGGAAAACTGAGAGACTATGGTTATTTTATGAGTGAAAATGTCTATTTACTACCTATTTTCTTGCTAAATCTCTTGAACCCTTAGGACTCTAGGTACCGGTGACAAGGATTGGTAAGTCAAGGTATAGGTCCTAAAAGGTTAAAATTAATCACTGGTTAAGCGTAGGTTTACCTGTTCAAAGTGTGTATATTTTTATGTGCCCAGGTGAGTATGGTAGAATTCTGGGCAGGTGAACCCGCGCTCTATCAGTATTCTTTTAGTAGCAGAGTAGTGGTTAGGGTTTAGTTGAAACAGGTAGTTAGTCGTGTATTGATTATTTTTGAAATTGCATTGATTTTATGTATTAACCGAAACCCGTTTGATTTGTCCTATGTTTGTTTGGAATCCCCGGGGGCGGAATAGTGGCTGGTAAATGGAAGCCACTTTGCAATGAGGTCACTTGCCTATGGAAGTAAGTGCAGGTTTAGGTAAAACTGGAAGCACTGATTAGGGATTTTCTGTATGAATTTGTGAATAAATGATAGCAAAGGAGTTCGTTGGTGAAACTTTGGCCTTATATCACCTTGAAAGGATAAGCCCGAGGGAGTGACAGGTTCTCTAAAGCTTGTATGAAGAGTAGGCGGAAGGGATCTACTCGCAGTGTATGAAGAGTACGCGGAAGGAATTAACTCGCAGTAAAATAAATCATCTTTCCTTTGAATTTAGTCACTTAGGCACAGTGGCAAATGTTTTTACGTTGTTAATTAATGAGTATTGCATTTAAAGTGAAAAGAAATAAGTTTTCGTATTATCTTGCAAAAGAGGGAGTCAGTTGCGGAGCTGTGCTGACGTCACTCAGAGTTGCGCTGTTATTGGTTAAGACAGCGGGTGTGTAGCTGAGGTAATTATAAAGGAGGGGTGAGGGCAGGAGCGTGGGAACTTGTCCCATGGAAAAAGCCACGCAATCATTGGTCAAAAGTATTTTGAATTCAAATCTCTGATTGGTTCTCGAAAATAAGAAACGCCCTCGTATTGGTGAAGCATTTTGTAAACAATTGAGTGTAGCTGCATATTGAATTAATCACTGCAAATTATATGTGATCCAACAATTATAGGAAATAGATCGGATAGGAGGTACTCAGGTATTGCGCACGAGCAGTACATAAGGGGAAGACCTTATATCATGTACGGAGGAGAGAGAAAAAATTCCCTATTTAAAAGAGTTAAGAATTTCTTTAAAAAGGACAACACAATTAAAAGTAGAGAAGGGATTATTATTCCTCCACCAAATTCGCCCGCATCATACATGATGGTAGAAAGGGGCTACCACACCTGTGTGTGGTTAGAAAATTGGACAGAGTACACAAAAATGATGGTGTTTTGGCATTTCCAGAACATGGTACCTTTAATGGTAGAGTTTTGTACAATTTGAGAACACGCATGAATGAATTAGATCCCAGACCTAGATTAACTCAGTACAAAGAATTAGAGGAATGGGAGACTGAGGCTTTTGAGCGAGATAGAGCCAGAAGCAACAGAAATTGGAGTAAATGTTATCCCAGATTTCCAAAAAAGACAAGAGATAAACAAATGAAGAAATGGAGATAGACTATGTTAGTAGAAGGATTATATCCTGTACGGACTTTAGAGGAGGCGTCAGGAAGCAAATGCACAGAGAAAGTGAAAAAATGTTAATGATTAGTGGTGAATCAGATGATGACCATTTGGAAGATTTGTTAATGAAAAGTCCACCACCTTACCATGAAGAAGCAAATAGAGCTAAGGCCCCGTTCTTAAAACCACTTTTGGTTCCGCAAGTAGTGCATGAAACTTCATTAGAAAAAGTTCTACAGGAAAGGGAACGGGAAGCCATAAATAAACATAGAAGTGAAATAATTCAGAAAATTTCACAGTTAAATATGAGTCTTGAAGCCTTGACCATTCCGGTAACCATAGGTCCCGTTGTTCCATTATATGGAGAGAAAGAGTCCTGTCCTAAACTGCCTGTTCTGACTACACCTGTAGTGCAATCTAGAAAAGAACCCTTGATAATTGATGACCAAGCAAGTGAATGTGAGTCAGTGATTTCCCTGATGGATTTACCTATAAAAGAACCGGTGGATGATTCATTCAGGAAAAACATTCCTGGAACTTCTAGACAGGTACGGATGGAAACATCCTCAGGTACAAGAAGTACTACTATAGTATCCCCAGAAGAAATAGAGAGATGGTCCTGAGAAATAGAAAATACAAAATCACAGCCAAAGGTATTGGATATTTTTAAATTAAGAGTTGAATTAGAAGAAATGATGGCTGGAAATGTGGGTTTAGAAAGGTTAAACACTCTCAATGAGGACGAATTGTTGTTTATATGTCAAAGTATCACTCGCAATACTAAAACATTTCATAAAAAGTTAATGCGTTTGGCTTCTGAAATGGGAATTGATATTGGAAAATCTAAAGTTTTACAGAAATCTTACTGAGCTGAATTTTCTGACAAAGATAGCTAAATGGGCAAAGAAAAAGGAGGAGGCCTAAGCGAAAAATACTGCAAATTAATACTTATTAAAAGAACCAGAAAAAGTGGAAAGGTTGTGCCCGATGAGAGAAGTGCCTAGAGGATGTTATGTGCATGTTCCATGGTCCCGACAAGATATTTTGTCATTTACGTATGATTTCCCACAACTCAGAGAGAAACCTGTAGAGTGGGACAGGCAGGTTGAAAGATTTGTAAAAGTCTCAAAAGTGCTGCTAAAAGATTTAGATGGGTTATTTGACATTGTGGTTCCTGTGGATCTATGTACAGAATGTAAGATAGCCGTTGATTGGCCTAATGATGAGTACCCTAGAGACACAAAGACAGGAGCCCCGTCAGATGAAGTTATGAAAAAATATAATCAAGTAATACTGTACTGGAAAGGAAAGGTACCCCCAAAGGAAACTGACTGGACAAGAATAGACACAACTACCCAAAATAAGGATGAATCAGTACATGCATATTAAGAACGCCTTTTACAAGCATTCAAGCAGTGCAGTGGTTTGGAAAGCATTAACACAAAAGACATGACCCATTTTATTTATCAATTTGTGTCAGGGCTAAAACCAGAAATTTCGCAAATGATTAAAGATCATAAAATCTGCTGGCAGGCCAAGCCAATAGATGAGATACTTAAGTATGCAAAATATTGTGGGAATGAAATTGACAATAAACGAAAGAATTTAGAAGAAAAGGTAATATGGGCACAAGTAAAATTCACAGAGCAACAGGAACTTCAGTTAAATCAATTGAAAAATAATCAGAACCAAGGAGTTGGAAATGGGGGTAAACCAAGAGGTAGGATGAACAGAGAGGAGGCCAAGAAGAAATTTCCTTGTCATGGATGCAGAAAAATGGGGCATTGGAGGAACGAGTGTAAAGCTGTATTGAGTAACCCTGTACCAAACGATAATTTAAATCCACAGACGCAGAATGGGGTGTCAAGGAAGCCACAGCAACAGGTAATACAGAACCAGTTACCACTTGCACCTATGCCAGATTCTGGGAGCCAAGCAAATTACAAAGTGGATACCACAAATTGGGAGGGAAGTGGAAGGAGAGACGCAGTGACATCACAATTTCTTTTGAGTGATGCATTTTTTGAGGAAGATAGTTTCTGACGGTGCCTGAGAGGGGAGGACGAGGAGTGCGTACTTGGCGCATCCTTGCTGGTAGATCAGTCAGGTCCATACATTGAGGGAAAAGTTGAAGGAAATTATGTTACCTTTTTGTTAGATACTGGCGCTACCCGTTCTACTGTGAGAACAGCAGACGTTCCAAACCTACCCCTCTAGGGAGAAGCGATCCAAGTAGTGGGCATTTCTAATAAACAAATTAGTACCCCTGTTACAGAACCTATGGAAATCAGAATAAGCAATTTTAAAGAAATGCACAAATTTGTGATGTGCGACTCCAGTCCAGTGAACCTATTAGATAGGGACTTGCTGCGCAAAATGAATTGCACAATCTTTTGCACCCCAGGTGGTGTTGAAATTCAAACCCCAGATGAAGATGGGGTTTATAAATTAATGTTGGCCAAACAAGAAACAGAAATTAAGAAGATATTAGTGGAAGACCTCCCAAAAGAATTACAGCATACAGTGAATCCTGAAGTGTGGGATTTCACTGGGAAAGATGTGGGACTAATGGCAAATGTTGACCCAGTAAAAGTGACAGTGAAAGAAGGTGCAGTGTACCCAAACATTCCACAATATAAAATGAGGCCAGAAATAAAAGCAGGTGTTGCAGCAGAAATAAAGCGATTGGTTGAGCAAGGCATTTTACAAGAAATAATGAGCAGTCCATGTAATTCACCAATAATTGGCATAAAGAAACCGAGCGGGAAATACAGGGTCGTACAAGACCTTCATAAAATTAATAAAATTGTCGTCCCATGTTGTCCACTTGTGCCAAATCCTGCAGTGATTCGGTATCAGATACCGTGAGGAGCCGGATGGTTCACGGTTATTAACTTATGCCATGCATTTTTCTCCATACCAATACATCCAGATAGCAAATATATTTTCTCGTTCAAATTCGACGACCATATCTATGTTTGGAACAGTGTCCCTCAGAGGTACACAGAGAGTCCATCGATTTTCAATCAGATATTGAAAAAATGTCTTGAATCTCTGGTTTTGCCCGGACAGTCTGTCCTGGTGCAATATATAGACGACCTGTTGGAGGCGTCTAAGACTCAAAGTGACTGTGTTGTTGATACCATTGCATTGCTTAATCATTTGGCAGAAGGAGGGCATAAAGTATCACCTGAGATATTGCAATTCTGCACCACATCAGTAAAATATCTGGGGCACCAGATAGAGGTGTCAGACGAGTTACCTCTGAAAGAATCAAACTAATTAGAAACATGAATCTACCTCAGACACAGAAAGAAATCAGAATGTTTCTTGGAGTTGTAGGTTACTACAGAGAGTGGATTGTGGGATTCGTAGTCCTAGATAAACCTCGGATACAGATGACAATGAAAAGAGCGAAAGACCCAGTAGAGTGGGATGACGAATGCATTACTGCCTTTTTGAAGCTACGAGACTGTCTTTGCTCAGCTCCAGCCATAGGGATGCCTGATTATTCAAAAGAATTTACATTATTCTGTGATGCACGCGACAATTGTGCATTGTCTGTTCTGACCCAAACTCATGGTTTAATGAGACGTCCTGTGGCATATTTTTCATCCACACTAGATCCAGTGGCATCTGCATTGCCAGGATGTCTGAAAGCAGTAGCTACAACCTGCATGAGTCTTGAGAAAAGTAAATCCATCATTATGGGACACCCTGTAACCGTGTATGTTCCACATTCAGTGGTGATTCTGTTAACCAGAACACATACTCAGTATTTGACTCCTAGTCGGCTGACTAAGTATGAGCGAATTCTTCTAGGTGCAGGGAATGTGACCATTTCCAGATGCACTGTTTTAAATCCAGCTACACTGTTACCTGAATCACACTTCGCAGAAGTGAAAGGGGAAGTCGAACATAATTGCATCGACCTCACAGAATACAGTACTTAGCCATTGTTGACATTTGAATATGGGCTGTTTGTAGATGGCTCATGCATGAGACATGAGGAAGGAGGATTAAGTGCTGCTGCTTATGCTGTGTGTACTTTGTGGGGTCCAGTGGAAGCATCCTATTTACCTGGAGTCAAATCTGCACAAGTAGCTGAATTAGTTGCATTAACAAGAGCCTGCAAATTTGGGAAAAATGTGAAAGTAACCATATACACTGACAGTCAGTATGGTTACGGGGTTGTGCATGGTAGGGAGACAAAATATCGAAATGTAAATATCGATATACAATAATATTGATGTTTTAATTTCGATGGTATAGAATATCGATGTCCAGAATATCGACAGACAGAATATCGTTTTTATGGTATGTATGTTACTAATATCGAAATTTACTAATATCGAAATTATGTTTAGTGTTTTGTATTTTATTATGTTGTTTATATGTTTGTTAAATATGTTATTAAATGTATGTTTGAAAATTAGTAATTTGGTTTACATTTTGCGTTTTAGTATCAGAGCGGGTTGTGGGTTTATTGGGGAATAGGGTGGGAAGTAATTTAATAATAATTAATTAATTAATTAATATTTTACAATATTTTTAAATAATAATTAATTGGTAAATAATTAATAATCATTAGTTAATTGAAATAATTAGAGTTAATGTGCTAATATATATTTTTTGTTATTGTTAATAATTAATTTGTAATTAATTATTATTAATTAGTTAATTACAATAATTAGAGTTAATGTGCTAATATATGTACTTTTTTATTGTTAATTAATAATTAATTAGTAATTAAATAATATTAATTATTTAATTAAATAATTAGAGTGTATGTGCTAATATATTTAAATTTTTGTTATTGTTAAATAATAATTAATTGGTAAATCATAATTATTAAGTGATTAAATGATATGATTTATTTATGTGTAGTGGGTTGTGTGTTTATAGGGTAATAGGGTGTCATATAATAAAATGTAATTAATTAAAGAGATTGTATTTATTTATTGGTATTTATTGTTAATTAATTGGTAATTAATATGTGTTAATTAGTTCAATTTAATTTAGATCAATTTAATATAAATAATTGTTATTAATTGATTATTTGATATTTATATTAATTGTGTTTTTTTGTATGTGTACTGTGTTGTGTGTTAAAGGGGGAGTAGTGTGTGAATTAATTTTTACCCCCATGCTATCCAATGCTTTCCCTACTGTTGCACCCTCTGGAGTGGGAAAAGTAATTTTTACCCCTATGCTATCCAACGCTTTCCCTATTGTTGCACTCTATGGAGTGGGAATAGTAATTTTTACCCCTACTCTACCAACGCTTTCCCTACTGTTGCACCCTCTGGAGTAGGAATAGTAATTTTTACCCCTACGCTATCCAACGCTTTCCCTACAGTTGCACCCTCTGGAGTGGGAATAGTAATTTTTACCCCTACGCTATCCAACCTTTTCCCTACTGTTGCACCCTCTGGAATAGGAATAGTAATTTTTCCCCCTACGCTATCCAACGCTTTCCCTACTGTTGCACCCTCTGGAGTAGGAATAGTAATTTTTACCCATACGCTATCCAACGCTTTCCCTACTGTTGTACCCTCGGGTGTGGGAATAGTAATTTTCACCCCTACGCTATCCAACGCTTTCCTTACAGTTGCACCCTCTGGAGTGGGAATAGTAATTTTTACCCCTACGTTATCCAACGCTTTCCCTACTGTTGCACCCTCTGGAGTGGGAATAGTAATTTTTACCCCTACGCTATCCAACCTTTTTACTACTGTTGCACCCTCTGGAGTAGGAATAGTAATTTTTACCACTACGCTATCCAACGCTTTCCCTACTGTTGCACCCTCTGGAGTGGGAATAGTGATTTTTACCCCTACGCTATACAACCTTTTCCCTACTGTTGCACCCTCTGGAGTAGGAATAGTCATTTTTACCCCTACGCTATCCAACGCTTTCCCTACTGTTGCACCCTCTTTTGTAGGAATAGTAATTTTTACCCCTACACTATCCAACGCTTTCCCTACTGTTGCACCCTCTGGAGTGGGAATAGTAATTGAAACCCCTACGCTATCCAACCTTTTCCCTACTGTTGCACCCTCTGGAGTAGGAATAGTAATTTTTACTCCTAATCTATCCAACGCTTTCTCTACTGTTGCACCCTCTGGTGTGGGAATAGTAATTTTTACCCCTACGCTATCCAATGCTTTCCCTACTGTTCCACCCTCTGGAGTGGGAATAGTAATTTTTACCCCTACGCTATCCAACGCTTTCCCTACAGTTGCACCCTTTGGAGTGGGAATAGTAATTTTTACCCCTACACTATCCAACGCTTTCCCTACTGTTGCAGCCTCTGGAGTGGGAGTAGTCATTTTTACCCCTACGCTATCCAACCTTTTCCCTACTGTTGCACCCTCTGGAGTAGGAATAGTAATTTAAACCCCTACGTTATCCAACGCTTTTACTACTGTTGCTATATGTGTAGTAAGTATATATATTAATTTAGATGTACACTTTTTAATTTATTTTAAATGTATATGTATTAGTTATTATTTTTTATATATGTTTTAATGTTTTTATGTAATAATTGTAAAATTATATGTATTTTTAAATTATTTTTACATTATTATTAATACATTAAAAAAGATATTTTTAATTTCAATATTTTTGTACTACGATATTTTTTTCCGATATTTTTGTACTTACCTTTATGAAGATATAACTCCGATATTTTTGCTGTCGATATTTTTGTGTCGATATTTTTTATGTAGATATTCTGTCTGTCGATAATATGTCAGACATTCGTTGTGCATGACTTTGGCCAACTTTGGATGCAAAGGGAGTTTCTGACTTCTTCAGGTACTCCTATTAAACATGGACATTATGTAAAAGACTTATTGGAATCAATTCAATTACCAAAAGAAGTGGCTGTGGTCAAGTGTGCTTCTCACCAATCTGGAAATGACCGAGTGACAGCAGGTAACCGATATGCTGACCAACTAGCCCAGCATTGTGCCAAACATAAGATGGCAATACATAAGAAAATCGATGCACGTGGAAACAGCTGCCAACTTATGTTACTTGAAAGAGTGAAAACGTGGGAAGAAGTGAGAGATTTGCAAAATGAGGCAGAAATGAAGGAAAAGGAAGAATGGGAGAAAATAGGATGTCAGAGAAGGGCTGAGGATGATGTTATTGTTTACCTTGATGGGAGACCTGTGTTGCCAGATTGTATATTGGCTCCTATGGCTAGGATGTATCATAGAAGCTCACATATAGGTAGAGACGCGATGATTAGACAGTTCAGACAGAGTTGTTCAATGCGAGATTCAAGAATGTAGCAGAGAGTCTTTGCTAGAGGTGTATAACATGCCTAAGAATGAATCCTGGTAAGAGAACTGTAGTGTTACCAGGAAAGATTGGAAAGGCAGAAGGTCCCTTCATACAACTCCAGATTGATTTCATCCAATTACCCCCTTGCTGTGGACTGATGTACATCCTAGTCATTGTCTGCCTGTTTTCAAAATGGGTGGAAGCCTACCCTACAGGCAGAAATGCTAGCATCACTGTTGCTAAGTTACTACTGAGGCTACTCATACCACATTTCGGTTTTCCAGTAACGATTGAATCAGACCGAGGGTCTCATTTTAATAATGAAATAATTTGTCTTATCTGTGAAGTATTTCAAATTGATCAAATGCTGCACTGTGCATACCGCCCAAAGGCTTCTTGAGTGGTAGAACAACTGAATGGCACAATCAAGTCACGATTGGGAAAGATGTATGAATCTACCCGATTGGAGTGGCCTGATGCTTTACCTCTTGTTTTGATGGGACTCAGAAGCATTCCAGACAGAAACACAGGCTTGAGTCCCCATGCCATACTCATGGGAAGAGCAATGAGGCAGGCATGGGTACCAGGACACAAGCTGATACATATATCTGATGATTTAGTGCTCGAGTACTGCAAAGAACTGGCTGACCAAGTTCGTTCTATATCTCACCAGGTTGGGGAAGACGCTGTCACCAGACAATCAACTCCAGCACATGACCTGAATCCAGGTGACTGGGTAGTGATAAAGGAAGATACTTGAGAATCTTGCCTAACACCAAGGTGGGGAGAGCCACATCAAGTGATATTGGTGACTACCACAGCTGTAAAGTGCAGGGGAATTCCAAACTGGATCCACGCGAGTTACACTAAGAGGGTGACCGAACCTGATGAAATAGAGGCTGAAGGTTGTGCAGCTGAGGGGTCTCAAGAAGTTGATCCCGAAGTAGTTGATGAAGAGCAAACGAGCACCAGTTAGGATGAATGGATTCCAGTAGGCGACATACCTGCAGACTTTGTGAGAACCAGAAGTCAAACCTATCTAGATGGACAGAGTGATAGTGAGGATGAGTCAGGAATAGAAGAATGTACTCAGATTACAGAAATCCAAGTCAAAAGTAATTCTGAGGTGGACCAGATAAGGAAAGATCGGTGTACTCAGACATTTGAAACTCCAGCCAGTACTCCAGAGTCTGAGGAGGGAAAGATAGGTATTAGGGCGAAAGCTCAGGCAGAAGACAATCAAGAAATCCAAAGACCTGAGCAGGACCAGATAGGTGTAGAAAAAAACGTGTTCAGGAAGAAGAAGGCGAATAAAGTCAAAGTCAAATACAGCAAACTCCTGAACAAGGCCAGACTAGTATCTAGGCAGAAGAAACAAAAATAAGACCTGGACCAAGTCAGATAGAGATGAATTCAGAAGTTGACAGAGAACAAGTAGTGCCTCAACTGAACGAAAATAAAAGAGCATTTGAAGAAAGTCAAAGCACAGTGCCAGATAAAAGACTCAGAAAAGGAGATAAGTGGCCTGGTTTTGTCAAAAGACTGAAATATCCCCTTAAAACAATAAATGAAGAACCAGAGCAAGTAAATGAAATATGAAGGAAAGCTCGACCGTCCACAGAGCAACCCAGAAGGAGAAGTCCACGTTTGAAAAGACTGAATAACAAGTTTAAAGGACCTGAGTGGATCTACGTCATACTTGAAGATTTCGAGGATCTAGAACTGAGTGATGACAAACTGATTGTTGATCAGACTGACGAAGAAGTGAGACCAACTTGAGAAAAGATTCACAGGTTAAATTCTGTGGAAAAGTTACAAGGAGGGTATAAAATCTCCTTAGTCAAAAATGTCTGATTATAATGTTATCGGAAGACCGAAAATAAATTGTTTAGAGACATGTTGTAGAATATGTACATGTAGTATAGTAATAGTAGTTATAGTATGGTTTGGATTGACATTAGCTATACCTTACCTAATGAGCAAAGAAATGCAGAATAGCACTAATATACCTGAGCAAGTAGGTTCACCTAAGACAATAAATACACATACACATGAGAAAGCAGTTAGTCTTAAGCAACCTGGAGTAGATTTAGAAGCACCAGATCAGGAAGACTTACATTATAGAAGAGCTAGAAATAGAACTCATTTAAATGTATTTGCTAATCTGTTAGCACATTATGTAGAAGCTATGGAAATCAGTGACTGCTACGTGTGCATGAAGTTGCCCATGTCAGTAGCTAAAGGGGTCACTTACCATCACTTACCTCTGACCTATGGAATTTTATGTAGCAATTTAGTTAGTCTGTTTAATAGAAACGGAAAATTGCAGTAATATTATTCTTATTTTGATGTAATCTTTTCTGGAGTTCCTTTATGTAGAAATTTAAATCGTATTTCTAGTACCAGAGACTCTACACACTTTATGGGAGATTATTTTCTAACAGTAGGATCAATAGATGTAGCCAAGGCTCACAAAGACAATCTAACATGTATATTACAAGAGAAAGAAAAGATGTTTTTAGATTTAGTCGAGAAAAGGAGACAGGATTTTTATAGCAAAGCCACTGATCATAAGCGAAAGAATCCTAAATGGGCTGAAAATAAAGAGTTTACCTCTAATGGCAAGACTCAAGCTATGTTGCTGAATTACGAAAAGAAAGGGAAACTCTGTCTCCATAGGGAGAAAACAGATTATTATAACAATATATCATTGGTTCCAGTGAATTTGAACACAATTTCAAAGTTATTGGGGGTTGGGGTTTCAAAGATGGAACTGAACCAGTTTATCCTGGTATTTATTACATTTGTGGGAACAAGGCCTATTTTAGATTGCCTGATCATTGGCACGCGAGTTGTTATTTCGGAATAGTATTCCCAAAGGTGTACTATGTGGAGAAAATCACTGGAAGCAATGAAGAAACTAATGGACTAACCCGTAGTAAAAGAGCATAATTTACTGAAATTGTAGGTGACATATTTAGTGCAATAATACCTTCAGTGGGAGTAGTTCTATACACTCAAAGAATCAGCAAATTGTCAACAGTGTTAGATTGCTTATCGACTGACACTGCTAGTGGATTTTTGATGATCAATACCGAATAAGTTGCGGTAAGATCAATGGCTTTACAAAATCGACTTGCTTTTGACATATTATTGGCAAAAGAGGCCAGAGTCTGTAGAATGTTGAATACGCAACATTGTTGCACTTACATTCCAGACGAAAGCATAGAAATTAAAAGGTACACGAGAAATATTACCAATTTGAGTGTAGAAATGAAACCACTGGAGGTTGACAGTGCATGGAAGAGACTAATTAGTGGTCTCTCCGCAATAGGTAGTTGGTTCACGAACGTAGGAAAGAGTTTTCTAGGTAAAATACTGATGCCTATGGTGGGAGCAGCACTACTGATCTTAGAAATAATCATTTGTTGCAAATGTTGCAAACATAAAAAGACATATAAAGTAAATCAGAAAGGAAAAAAAAGAAACTTCAGTGAAATGGAGCTTGAAAAATTGAATGGGGATTTGTACAAGAAGATCAAAAACTTCCACAAGAATACTGGGGAAAAGCCTAAAAGACTGTTTGAAGAAATAGAAATGAGTTAATGTTGAAAAGTTGGCATCTGTTTCTGTAATTTGTGAAGATATAAAATATCATCAAAGAGGGGATTGATGGAGGAAGGTTTCGCACGTAAAGCGCCTTGCTTGGACTCAACCCTCTCAAAATAATAAGTAATGTATTAACCAACATGTTTCGTATTATTAACAATGCAAAACACGACACACTAGAACTAAAGATGGCTGCTCTATGTTCTCATGCGCTAATGCTTGCATTGCTGCTTTTATGAGTTGTTCGTTCTGCATAATCCCTAATGCTGTAGTTAAAATAAAGTAATGGGAAGAGAGTAGAGATAAGTGGTATACAGTGCATTCATTTATAAAAGTTTCTAAAACTGTTTCTCTTTGACTTTGCTATTAGCTCGTGTTCTGACCAATCGAGTATAATGATGTTCCATCTTGGGTCCTGAAACTGGGCATGCGCCGAATTCACCCGAGTCTACAAGCCATGGCATTGAATTCCTGCCAACTCCGGACTTGCTAGAAGATGTTCCTGGGAACTCGACCTCCTGAACCTCCAAGAGGATGTCAAATTATACATTGTATTTACTATTGGAACATTCATTGCCGGGTGGAATAAATGTGCATGGGAGAATAAAATATTGGGCGGGAACATTAATCTGAATATTGAAGAGCATGACCTCATAACTGGTATGCTGTGATGACCTCTCCTCGCCTTTTGACCAATCAAATTGAAGGAATACACACATTTGCAACATTGGGGGGTGGTACACTGCCCTGGAAAATGATATAACTAAGGTAGGCTTAGCTAGTTAGATTGTCTGACTTGTCCGAATAGCTGACCTGTCATTGACCCAATGCACTCAATAGGCGATCGAGAGCAGAGGTGCTGGCGGAGCACTCTGTCAGAAGATTCGGGAACAGAGATGTTGGCGGAGCACTCTGTCAGAAGATTTGATAACCCAATCGGGGGTTCTGGGAAGGAGTTCGATAACCCAATCAGGGTTCCTGAGGGAGAAGATTCGCTAACCCAATCGGGGTCCAACTGTTAGATGCAGAGAGGGGTGTGACGCTGGCGTTGCACTTTAGCTGTGGGTGCCGGTCCTGACCTGCGGAGGTCTTGTACTGATCCAATTTGGTCCGTACTTATCCTGATTCTGGCCTGCACCTGTTCTATCCTGTTGGCACCTGCACTATCGGGGGTCCTATCCTTTATCCCAGCCCTTGGCCAGGGTTGATCTTCACACCATTCTAGGTAAATATAAAGCTGCATGGGTATGTCATTGTGCTGTTTCCCTTTTTCTATCCTTCCTATAATCTAATGCTTAAAGAAAGTCTCATAATATTTCTGCATCATTTCACTTTGATTATATTGTTTGTATAAGCTTTATTCGAGACAATTCTCATAAAAGCACATAAAATCAATAGTTACACAAAAATACATAGTCACAAAGTAAAAAATTCATTAAACACAGTGCAGCTCATACAACATTTACACATAGAACAGTTTATACCAGTAATATTACATAAAAATTTGTTAAAAAGGAATACCTAATTACCTGCTACCCCCCAATGACCGTCGTCTTATCGCCCAAGCCCAACCCATATATTTGGCTACCCCTATGACAATCGAATCCAGGTTTGTTGTGCATAGGATTCTTAAGGCCACTACACTATCTCGTGTCCCCAGGTTTTTGCATACCGGCGAGAGCCATTTTCTTCTCGGATTTACATAGGCTTGGCATGCAAAGAGAAAATGGCCTATGCTCTCCTCGGCAGTTTCGCAGGCAGGACATATGTTGTTAGTGGGTCTGTGCCAGCCAGATGTCAATTTCTTAAGGGGAATAGATCCTGACCTTAACTGAAAGACTAGTTTCCTGTCCATAGGTACCGTGATATTATCCCAGTAGTTTTCTAGGACAGGAATAATTTTAGTCTCCAGGAAACGGCCAGACATAGAGTCTGCCCTGGTGTCGTTCAGCATCTTACCTCCCACCCAATCCCAATATTGCTCTTTGAGGGCTTCTTTGCTTGGGAAGATTTCTCCCTCGGGGTTGTTCCAAAGATTCGAAAACCCTAGATTTACCAACATGGTCTTCAGGTGTTTTAACCATTTTATCTTATGGAAGATATCTTCTTTGATTATCCACAGAAAGCCCTCTGCGTATTGTCTTATTTCTGGAGTCGTCCAGAGGCGTCTCCAGTAAAGAACTGGGCGCAATCGAGCTCTGTCGACAATCGTACGTCTGCCTAGCTCCAAGAACAGTGGGGTTAGAGGGGTGCTCTGTGGGAGTCCTGTAATCCCTCGCATGAACTTGTTCTCGGAAGTCTGAAGAGCCACCAGACTATCCCAAGCCCATAGTTCCGCGCCATATAGAGTGGCACCCAAAACCTTCGCATCATATACTGTCATTGCAGGTTTTTATAGGTTTTGTTTTTGATTTACGGTGTTCCCCCCTTAGAGCACCTGAAAGCTGCTGATGCTTTAAGACCACTTTATTCACATGATGCGTCCAGCCTGTCCCCCCCGCGATCTGTACTCCCAAGTACGTGAATTCGTTAACTATATCAAGCCTGCTGTTATTTAGGGTAATCTTGGGATAGCTCCTGCGTCCTGCAGAGAAGGCCATTAGTTTAGTTTTTCCTACATTTACTTCTAGCCCGTGCTCCATGCAAAAAGCATCAAAAATGCTTAATGCACGTTGCAGCCCCATGGGGGTCTTAGACAGAATAAGAATGTCGTCAGCGAACATCAGGATCGGAACCCTGGTGTCCGCTAACGATGGGGCATCTACACTAGCCTTCGACATTCTCTCGACTATCCCGTTAATGAATAACGAGAAAAGTAGAGGGGCCATAGAACAGCCTTGCCGAACACCCCTTTTCACAGGGAAGTCCAAAGTTGTCTCCCCACTTCCACCCCACTGGACTCTAGCAAAATTGGATTCATGCAGTCGCATGATTAATGTTAGCAGATCTGCAGGAATCCCCAGCTTTTGGAGAACCGACCAAAGCTTGTACCGGGGGACTAGATCGAACGCCGCCCGCAGGTCGACAAACGCAACGTACATGCAGCCCCTTCCCAGTTCGACGGTCTTCCACCGCAATATGGTGAAGCGGAAGACCTGGTCAATGGTACTAGTTGCTCGCCTAAATCCCGCTTGGTATGGGGAGAGGGCGCTATTATCTTCTACCCAGTCCATTAGCTGGTTTGTTACCATTCTCCCAACAATTTTCTGTATAGTGGCTATTAAACTTATGGGCCTATAATTAGCAGGCAATGAGCGATCGCCCTTCTTGTGGATGGGGATAATGGTTGCACCCTTACAAATGTCTGGGACCGCGGCCCCCTTTGCTAAGGCATTTGCTACAAGGAGGGTGTATCTCGCCCATCTAGTCACATCATATTTGAAAATATCAGGGGGATACCATCCGGACCTGGCGCCCTCCCACATTTCGCGGAGCAGATGGCAATTTCCGCTTCACTAAGGGAAAATAGATCTTCAGTTGCATAGACCGGTATTATATTATCCGCTGCCACAAGTTTGTTACTTTCCGCGTACTGTGGTCCGAAGTAATCGACCCAGGCTTCCACTGGTACATTATTGTCAGGTTTTGCTGGGCCCGCACCACTACCCCACTTGATAATTTTCCAGAATAACATTGAGTCTTTGTTATCAGAGACTTCTTTTAATTGGGCCCAATGGTCTTCGTCCCATTCCTTTTTGGCACGATAGATGGCTAATTTGTACAGTTTCCTATTCTTAATCACTGCAGCACGATCCCTGTTCCTTATGGCATGCCCCAGGTCTAGTCGCGCAGTTCTACAGCGTTTATCAAACCACCTACCCACTTCCTTAGTTATCTTCCCTTTTCTTTTCTTAACGAAAAAACATGGTCTTAGAAGGGAGAATAAATTATTGTGGATTTCAGTGATACCCTTGTCCCCTGGAACCACTGGGGCTGCTGCTTCAATCGCGGAAATTGCACGATCAACCTCATTATTAATATATGTCATAGTGGCCTCATTTGCTAGTACCTTGGGCCATTTTAGCCTTCGCTCATCGTTGCTTAAAAGTGGGGTTTCATCGTGTGTCACAATAGGGTTTCCTGAACCAGTATTCCACCACCTATGGGACACACATAGGGGGTTGTGGTCGCTTTCAACCCGGGGCCTAACAGCCATGTCAACAACCCCATTCCACAGCTGGAGACTACACATTATATAATCAATTCGACTCCTATTAATACCATTGTCAAAAGTGTAGCAACCCTCCTTGTCACCAAGTGTCCTGTCGTTTAGAGCTCTTAAACCATGTTCCAAACAAATTCCGTTTAGTAATATGATCTCCTTTGTCCATCGCTTCACAGGTTTTAGGTTTAGATATGGTACTCCCCAGAGATTGTCCTCTTCACTCTCCATAAGGTCATTTGTACAGTCCAAGGGTTCAAAAGTCCTGTTTAGATCCCAAACAATTATCTTTACATTTTCCTGGGAATTGGCCTCCATTGCATCAGACAATAACTCAATAGTGGATAGATTTGTTACTTTGTCTCCTCTCACATAAACATTGTATAAATCTATTGATTGGCCCTTGGCAACGGAGATTCTTAGTGCTTGCAGATTAATGTTTCCCACGTCCAGGGTTTTTATGTTTATGTGCAGATCCTGTCTAACCCAAACAGTTAGGCCTCCCTTGGGCCGCCCTCTTCCCCCTTTTGAGGCTGTTATACAATAATTCAAGTAACCTTGACAAAAGAGTGGATCGCAAGCCCAGGTTTCTTGAAAACAACAAATGTCAAAACCACTTATAAAATCCACCCAGGATTGGGAATCCAACTTGCTAGCCAACCCGGCGGCGTTCCAAGATAAAAGTGTACCAATGTCTGCGTTTGTCCCGTCCCGAGCTTTGACTAGTGGGAATACTTGGGCTGGCATTGGGCTTTCCATAGGACTAGTCAGCCTTTCTAAGTCATCTGTTGGGTCCACAGTTAGATCATCTATTACATTTGTGTTAAGTATTCCCAGTCTTGGGCCACCTTCTTCGAACACACACCCCGCCTCAATGTTGTTCACCAATTGATTTGTAGCATATTAGTATATTCTTTTAAATTGATTAAATTCTGATTGATTTAGTATGGACTCTAACATTTAAGAAAATATTTAGATAAAGCGTTTAAATCTTTGCCTAGGCTGTGGTTATTTTATGAGTGAAAATGTCTATTTACTACCTATTTTCTTGCTAACTCCCTTGATCCCTTAGGACTTTAGATACCGGTGACAAGGATTGGTAAGTCAAGGTATAGGTCCTAAAAGGTTAAAATTAACCACTGGTTAAGCGTAGGTTTACCTGTTCAAAGTGTGTATATTTTTATGGGCCCAGGTGAGTATGGTAAAATTCTGGGCAGGTGAACCCGCGCTCTTAACACGTGTAAGGATAGATTTTTCTGTAAAGGGTGAATACCCTTGAACATGGATGTTAGAGGACGTTAACAGGCTCGACAGGTCATGTCGGCACTGCCTCCACATACATGTATTCTACGCACATATGTGGAAATGTGGGAGATCAGATTAGAGTGAGAATCCAGACCCCAATATAATGTGATTATAACCAGACAGGCTGTTACCCAAGCTCTAGTATATTGACCACACTGCCACAGTTCATCCCCTCACTATATGCCACTGAAGTAGTCAAGAAGATATTTTATAAAACTGACACAAGGCGGTCACTTCACCTCTGGACCTACTGGCTGTACTGAGGTGTGGTGGGCAGCAAGGAGCGGTGCACGAGGCAGTGTTAAACAAACTGTTCAAAGGTGGGTTGGTGATCTGCTTGAAGTCATGGGCGGATTGTTGCAAGAGAGTAGTAATGTGGGTGATTGCTAAGCACGGGAGGTGACTCCCGGGACAGTGAGGTGCATCAAAGGGTCTTGATAGCATCATTAAAATCATACTCAAACCAAAGCAGATTCTGTGCTCTGCAATGAACAATCTGAAACATGACTGCATGGGCTCGAGTAGGAAGCATGCTGCTACCCGTTGTGCAAGCTCGTTAGATATGTACTGCTCTAAATGTGCTGCAGGATGGGAGATAGAGATAGACCTGAGAGAGTCTGGAGAAGGGTTTGAGTGGTGGTTTCACCTGTGCATTACTGAACTTCTAAGAGGACATTTGAAGCGACAGATTAACTGAGTGCGGAATTGTTTTAATATCTTACAACTTTCTTTTAATATATAGTGATTTAATTGCAGTTAGTTTTGTCAATGTTTTTTGTCATGGCTTTGAGTGGTGGCTTCACCTGAGCATTACTGAACTTTTAAGGTGATCATTTGAAGCGACAGATGATCAGAGTGCAGAATTGTTCTAATCTCTAACAACTTTCTTTTAGTATAGTGATTTAAGTCAAGTCAAGTCAAGTCAGAGAATTTATATAGCGCACTACCTACCCAGAGGGTCTCAAGGCGCTTAGAAAGGGGAGGAGGATTACTTGTCAAATATCAATCAGGAAGCTAGCGCTACGATACCCAGAGTTCAGGGAGCCTGGGGGCTGCAGTTGGTTTTGTCAATGCTTGTTTTGTCATGGGTTTTGCAGATGTTTATTGTTGGAGAAGCTGTTAGTCCCTCCTCAAGAAAAAAAAAAGACTAAAAGAAAAAATATGCTTTAAGTCTGGACAACCCGCCTAGAGCCGCAGTTGCCCACCAGTGAAGGGACCTGGCTTGTGGGGGTGCGTCTCATAATTATTATTATTATTATTATTATTATTGAATTTTGTACCGCGCATGGTTACCATGGGGCATCCCAGCGCTTATAGAAACCAAGAGCAGGCTACTAATAGAAAACAGAGAAGCTACAGTTATTCTGGGAACAGATACGTTTTCAGATGTTTCCGGAATCTGAGAAGGTTTGGTTCGGACCGCAGCGAGAATGGGAGGGAGTTCCAGGCGAGCGCTGTATGGATAGAAAAACTCCTGCCCCCTGAGCGGGCTCTCCTGATTCTCTTAGTCTGAAGGAAATGTTTATTGTCAGAGCGTAAGGCTCTTGTAGACTTATAGGGGCGAATCATGTCCTTCAGAATAGCTGGTCCTTTCCCCTGTATGCTCTTGTGGGCGATGCACAGGGCCTTAAAGGTAACTCTCTCTTTAACAGGGAGCCAATGGAGTGCTTTTAAAGCAGGCCTGGCTGACTGACTGGCCGGAACATTCCGCAGCAACCTTGCTGCTGCGTTCTGCACTTGTTGCAGGATCTTAAACGTTGACTCTGGTGCTCCAAGAAAGAGCGCGTTACTGTAGTCCAGGCGTGAGATGATTAATCCTTGGACTAACAGCTTCCGGGAGAGTTCTGGTAACAG
The DNA here is from genome assembly GCF_964263255.1 of Lissotriton vulgaris. Lineage (NCBI taxonomy): Eukaryota > Metazoa > Chordata > Amphibia > Caudata > Salamandridae > Lissotriton > Lissotriton vulgaris. Next base: position 411,784,636 of record NC_141689.1, on the reverse strand, counting down.
GGGGAGAACCTTACGGGCCGACCAGAGCATTCCATAACAAACGCCAGCGATCTTCTTGGCGTGTGTCCTAAAGGACAAGTCCGGCTCCAGCCAGACCCCCAGGCTCTTGATCTCTTTTTTTGGGTCAGGCGGGGTGCCCATGCAGTTGGGCCAGCTGCTTGGCGAGAGGGCAAAACTTGAATGGCCCAAGATCATCAGCTCAGTTTTTGAGCCATTCAGTTTGAGCGATGACCTGGACATCCAATCAAGCACATCTCTCAAGCAAGCATGGAGTGTCTCAGGCTGTTTCTCCAGCTGTGTAAGACTCACCACTAGCTGGGTGTCATCCGCGTAGCTTTTGGTCTTAAAGCCAAACGGAGACACCACACCCTCCAGGGGTGCCATATACACGTTAAATAACGTGGGGCTAAGGGATGAGCCCTGTGGCACCCCGCAGTGGAGTGGGAGGGGAGGGGATTTTGCATTTCCTTCCCAAACCTCGAAGGTACGCCCCTCCAAAAAGGAGGCCAACCATTCCAGGGCCACTCCTGTGACACCCGACTCAGCTAGACGTTGTATCAGCACCCCATGGTTGACGGTATCGAAGGCCGCACTGAGGTCCAGGAGGATCACTGCCACTGATCCCCCTGCATCCAAAGTGTTTCTGGCCTCCTCTACCACTGCTAGCAGAGCCGTGTCCGTACCATGGCCTGGTCGAAATCCCGTCTGGGAGTCCCTCAACCGGCCATTCTCCTCAAGAAAGTTTGATAACCGATGGTTCGCCAGCCTCTCGGCAATCTTACTCACTCCTGGTAGTAAGGAGATGGGCCTGAAATTGGCCACGTTCTGCGGGTCCAACCCCGGCTTCTTCAGAAGCGCTTTGACAACCGCACTTTTCCAGTCAGGCGGCACTGTCCCCTGAGTGAACGAGAGATTGATCAGATCGGTCAGGGGCTCTCCGATCGCCAGGGCGGCCTGCTTAAGGTACCGCATCGGGACAGGGTCCCGAGGTGAGCCACTTTTCATGCTCCCGAGGACCTTTAGTACTTCACCTGTAGATACAGGGCCAAATGACGTCAGTCGATTTTCCGACATGCTGAAGTCCTCAGAAGGGGACGATGTTCCCAAGACCGAGGGGAGAGAACTAATAATAATGTCGATTTTGTTTTTGAAGTAGGTGGCTAATTCCAGACATTTTTCCTGTGGTCTATCATAGACAGGAGTAGGCTCAGGTGGTTTAAGAAGCTCCTTCATCACTAAGAAAGCTTCCCTGGATGAGGACGCAGCATGGTTTACTCTCTCCCCATAGAAGGAGGCCTTAGCAGTACGTATAGCACGTTTGTATATTCTAAGTTCGATGCGATATTTTTCCCTGCTATCTATCTCCGGGCACCTTCTCCATAATCTCTCTGCGCGTTTGCAGTTCTGTCTCAGGGTTCTGAGCTCTGGGGTATACCAAGGGGCAGACCCCATTCTCTTGTCCCTAATAAGCATCTTCTTGAGGGGAAGCACATGGTCCAGTGCATTGGTCAACCAGTTCCTCACTATAACATCTGCAGTCACCGGGTCACAGCCCTTCTCAGGCTGAGTGTCCTCCAGACGGGCATTCCAAGTGTCTACCGGGAGCCTTGACCATGCCCTATCTATTCTAAATTCCCTGAGTGGGAGCGTGTCATCACACTTAATCTCCCAGTTAGCCATGATCAGTGAGTGGTCAGACCAAGGAAGAGCAAGGGGAGGCATGGCGGATATACCCGTCATGTTCGAAAAGATGGGGTTAAGAAGATGACCTTTGACATGGGTGGCCCCAGTATTTATCAGTTTCATCTGCAGGGCGCTCAGCTCGCTCGACAAATTAGTAGCCCTAGGGTCAATTTCTTCATCGAAATGGCAATTGAGATCTCCTAGCAAGATGAAGTTGGATGCGGCCGCAGCCAACAGAGTAGTAGCTTCCATTAGTGACGATGTAAAATCACCCATGTTTCCAGGGGGCCGGTAGACTAGGAGGCCTGTCAACGTGTAGGTAGGGGAAAATTGAAGCGAGAATTGGCAGCTCTCACAGTCCTTGACCCCTGCCTCACGTGCCTTACAACTCAGTGACTCCCTGTATAAAATGGCCAGACCCCCCCCTCTCCCTGGGCCTCTGTCAAGATGGTAGATCAGATATCCCGGCGCCAGCGCTATCACCGCATCCGGACCCGAGGTGTCAGATAGCCAAGTCTCAGTGAGAAACAAGGCATCAACCTTGTGGTCCAGTAGTAGGGAGTTAATCTCTGTAGCGTGGCAGGGGAGTGATCTGCAGTTAAGCAGGGCAAGCCGACACAAGGTAGTGGGGATGGCATCTTCTACATCCAGGTGGCAAACTCTACATCCCCTAAAGCGCTTTCCGTCTTTGGCAACATAGCAGCATTTGTCGTATTTCGGTGTTCGGTAGGATAGGAGCTCATCCTTCGTATACCTGATCGTGATGGAGTGCTGGAGACTCGCATCGGGCATAGCTACTGGCCCCGGACCCGGTTGGGCCCGGACGGTCACAGACGGGCTTAACTCTGGCGAAACTCCGGCGCTAGTCCGGCGCGTCCGCTGCTCGCGTCCGCTGCACGGAGCCATAAGGGACTATTTATATAGGGCGACTAGACCGCTCGGCGAATGTGCCCCCACCTAAGATGGCCGCCAAAACTGGATCGAGCCCGGGGCCGGTCTAAACCCAGCACCCAGGGATCGGGACAGATGGAAATGATTTATCTGCCTAACGAGGGTAGGAGCGTTTAGAAAAACAATTTTAAAAGCGATTTTAAAAGTCCGTTTTTTTCGTCCTAAAAAGTAGTTCTAAATGCAGGGGGGATCGGACATAAGGGATAAATCAAGTACAATTCTTTATAAAATAAAAGCAGCAACTGAGCGCTCGACTAGCAGCCTCTCAGTAGTTCTTAATCCCCGGTCTGGTCACTAAGCCCTCCTTTTATAGGGCGACTAGACCGCTCGGCGAATGTGCCCCCACCTAAGATCGCCGCCAAAACTGGATCGAGCCCGGGGCCGGTCTAAACCCAGCACCCAGGGATCGGGGACAGATGGAAATGATTTATCTGCCTAACGAGGGTAGGAGCGTTCAGAAAAACAATAGGGCACAATGAGGCCTCTCATAATAGGGCAAAATGAGGCCTCTCGTAAGAGGGCACAAGGAGGCTTCTCATAAAAGGGCACAATGAGGCTTCTCATAATAGGGCACAATGAGGCCTCTCATATTAGGGCACAATGACCTAAACCCAGAGATTGCAAGTTTTTGCAGAAAGTCGCAGCTCCAGGAACAGACGCATTGATCTAATTCAACAAATTTGTTGCAAAAACCACTTTAACTCTATACTGAATCTCAAAGTATTTTATGAGAGGAGAGTGGCCCGTTGGAGCAACAGGCCTTGTACGGATCACATGTTTCCCCAAATCCTTCTCTAATCCAAGAATCTGTTTTGTGGTTGATCATGTGTGTTTGGTTAAGCAATAATAAACAAGCATTGGCATAGCTAATTGGTCTCGCCTTTGGGACCCTATCAGTGTTTAGTTATCCAGCACAAAATCTTGGTGCAACACCATCAACTGTTGCATAGCTAAACACTTATAAGGTCCCAAAGGTGAGACCTATTGGCTATGCCAATGCTTGTATCCTATAGGTATCATTGTGCCCTCATCAGACTCTTACTACTTATATAGGTATATCGGATTAGTTCACATTTGCTTATTGAAATGAACAATTTTCAGTTGAAAGGATAGTTTTGTGATGTATACAACTGAAGGGCAGGTTCTGCCATTGGGCATCAGGGCATTGCCCCACTCATATTTGCCCTCCTGGGCCTCCGTATAACATGTTTTGAAAATATACGTTGTTGCGAGACTTCTGAAACTATTTAATTTATTCAAAACCACCTGCGAGCCATCCTTCCCCCGCTGCAGCTCAGCAGGGGGGTGGGGCTTAAATTTGATGGCCAAATGATGGCAAGGATGAGCACACAGCACCTAGGCAGCAAAGTGCGCATGTCGGTTGGACAGCTGCCTTTCTCTGGGGAGTGGGGGTTGCTCATTACCGCAGACCCCTGTCACTTAATGAGCGGTGAGTTTGCCTGCTCACTCCATTTCTGGCACTGCTCTCATGCTGTGTAACAGCAAGAAAGCAGCATCATGATTGGCTGCAGGACGCGGTTGCCAGACCTAGTGTAGGCCTTTGGTGTAGCAGGGGGGTAACACAGGCCCCTGCAGCCCATGCGGTGCGGGGGGCCCCTAGCTCCAAGGGGCCCCCTCGGCTCTGAACTCTGGCCGGGAGAGCTCCTGATTTAGCCGGAGGGGGCCCCCTTAAGTACTGGGCAGGGAGGCCCCCTCACTTTTCGTTACGCCAGTGTGGTGTAGTCTAGTGTCTGCACATGGCACCACGGGGGTGGGACGGTCTGCCCACGGAACAATGACCAAACACTGTAATGGCTTATTGTGAAGCCATTTATGCCATTGCTAGTCTGATCACTCAGCCTGTCTGTCTCTCCCCCCTCTCGGCGAGCAAGAGGCAGGCTCGAGTCACTCAGTCATGATCCTGAGGAGTTATGGAGTGGATGACACAACACTACTTTGGTCAACTAACAACAGCCAGACACTGGCTGGCAGGTGGCACAATAGTGAAAATGGATAAAGGAGGGGGCACTTGCAGATAGCAGTTAAAGTTTAGTGGAGGCAGGAGTAAGAAGCGGGGTTCGGCCAGAAATGCCTGGGAGGTGAGGCTGGGTTTGGTAAGATTTGGTTAAATACAACAATGACAATCCCTGAACCTTACCGAACCCAAACTCACCTCTGCTGGTGGTTCAATGAGCAAGAACATAAGGCCCATGTCATTTTGCATTACATCACGTGCTACGTAAGTAACACGTCCGGGACTCCATTTGGCCTATCTGGAATGGAGGGCTCTGGAGTGAACAGAAGAATGTCTGTAAGCACATGAGGTTTTCCAACTGCATAATGTGTGTGTTTTTTGCAAACTTATTAGAATTTTAATTGTATTAAAAATAAACGTGGCTGTTCCAAGGGTCGTGCACTATTCGTGGTCGGTGGGATTGGTTCTATAGACTATTAGTGAGTGGAGAAAACAGATTTTTATTTTGTAACTGCAATAAATGAATGCAAGTGAGCTTGGACTTAATTTTCCTTTTTTTGCAGTCCTGCAGAGAATGTCACTCAGCCCTCTGAACTGGTCTCGGTGACGGGTAGCGCCATGCAAAGCTAACACAAATACATTTTCACATAGCAACCTACTTTAAGTAATGTAACTCCTATTGCTTTGTAGTTAAAATAGTGTTTATCAAAGATGCACCAGCCTCAGTGCTATGTGCCAAATACCTGATAATGCTCAGTTTGTATCTGAACAGAATGCTGTTTTTGGCCAGATGTCTCTTTATCGAAAGTTGTCATTTAAACTTCAGTTTCTTGTACTGCATGTTCCAATCGGAACATATGTGCGTGGTGATTATTTTAAATACGTATTTAGATAATGGAAACCAAAAAAGGGTATTAAATATTGTTTAGGAAAGAAATGTGTTGTGCGACTAATTCCAGTCCACTGTATTGTTACCTTTGGGTCTTACCAACATTAATTTTAGAAAAGGAATCATGCTTCGTGATGCCGTCCAGCAAGCTCGATATTTCGGCACAGCTGTGTTGAAATTTGTGGCAAGAGGTAGCAAAGTAAAGTAAGACTTTTTTTTTGTTCAATTACATCCTTGCTGAGACATTAAATAAATGTGTGATTTTATATAGCTTTAAAAACGCCCCTCTAACGGTTTCTAGCATCCATATCTGGGGCCTCATTTATGAGAAATGACGCACCGCTGCGTGAAAGCAGCGTTGCGTCACTTCTCAGTGCGCACTCCTTGCGACATTCCTGATGCGTCATATTTAATGTATGACGCATCATGTCACAAGGAATTACAGATACGTCAATATTTCTGACGTATTTGAAAGCGCAAAAGTGATGCATTGCTGGAGTGTGTCACAAAAGTGACGCAACTCCAGCAATGCGTACTTTCACATGGAGCAAGCCCCATGTGAAAGTGCCTGCATCAGTCTTACGCCTGCTGGGAGGCGGGCGCAAGATTTTGACGCAACGGCGTCCTAAAAGTGACGCAGTGAAATCTCATAGATTTCACTGCGTCACTTCTACGACCCTTCCTTGCGTCAATACGGCCCCCTTGCATACATTATATCTGGCGCAGGTATAATGTGGGATTAGGGGTTTACAAAGTGACGCATCTACATAGATGCGTCACTTTGTAAATATGGCGCACAAGGCGCATTTTTTAAGCCACTGGTGACGCACCGGCGGCGTAAAAGTGACGCACAGCCTCATAAATGAGGCCCAAGGTATTCCAACTCGCGACCATAAGAATAACACTGCACAAGTTACAATCTGTCATTCCACAGTAGCTTTGCTCTCTTTGAAAAGTCTGGGCTAAGGGGAGCCATTGGATTATTTCCACTTAAAGCCCTGGGTGTAAGTTAAAACTCCTGCGGTCCCTCCCCCCACTCCTCGGTGTCTTCTTCGTTATCCATGGCCTTTGTGGATAACTCTGCTATCATAACTACTCTGCAACAATTGCTTTATAAACCACCTTGCTTTCTCAGATTTGCTTAAAAATTGACAATTTGCCCACTCTTTTTTCAAAATGTTCTGAGGGGGAGAACCCCACCCTCCCCCACCCCACTTATGTCAGTCGGGTGCGCTTGCTGCACTTGAACGCTACACTGCATTCAGCTATAACCTTTACAGCTACCACTTTCAAATGTCACAAACAGCCACTGTACAACTCTGTTTCCTGTCATTTAGAAGATGTCATCTGTCTTCACGTCCTACTGACATTGCACGCTGCAAACTGTGCACCATTGTTTTATAAATACACTGATATTGGAGAGCAAGGGAGGAAATTCTTTAATTAAAATGTTTCACTCCTAGGCCTTATCCTGTCCTGTTTACTGAGGAACTATTAATTTACAAAGTTCTCATTGTTTATGTAACCAGGGGACATATTACCAAGGGCATTATCGCCGCATTAGCGGGACTTTTTGGCGCTAATGCGGCGATAATTTTATCGCCCTATTACCAAGCTGTCGCTAACAACAGTTAGCGACAGCTTGTAGGCGATAGTGGGCATTTAGGGGCCCACTTTGCATGTCAGCGATAATAATCGCTAATGACATGCAAAGTGGGCGTGCCAAGATGTTAGCCACTGAAAACAGTCGCTAACATCTCTAACTCCTATTAACAACTTTTGCAAATATTTGCGCTAAGCGCGAATATCTCCAAAAGCTAACGCTTACTAATAGCAGTTCTTAGCCATGTTATCCAATGGAAGGTGGATAACATGGCTAAGAGCATTGTCACGATAATGCATGAATATCGCTGATTTTTCAGCGATATTCATGCATTTCGCAGGATTTTTACCGCTTTTGAGATAAACCTTGATAATATCAAGGTATCTCAGCGGTAAAAATCCTCGGTGCTCGGTAATATTTTTTTCCCGCTAAGCAAGCAATAGCGATAATTATCGCTATTGCTTGGTAATATACCCCAGATTTGTTATGACAACTCCGATGACATTAGGTCAGAGGGAAACTTATTGTTCATGGAAAGGCATAGTGCTAGGATGGTGGTATTAGATGATGTTTTATAATGCTGTATTTGGATTCACTGATATGTCGCTACATTTGTTCACCTCGTGCTGACTTTGCGATTTGGTTTAGGGACTGTGTGTGACACTTTGCCGATCCTCTAGGAATGCTGTCTGATTTTGTATTGACTTGCTGCACACTCTGGACTTTCCTAGTTTCCAGATTTTGCTCATGCTGCGTCTATTCTAAACTCTAAGACACCATATGGCAACTGATTTCTGAGGGTTATGACTGATTCTTTGAGACTAACTATATTTTGCCTTCTGTAATATACATTGTTGCTTCATTTGTATCTTTTTTTTGTAAATGTTTTTATTAACAACACAAATTACAGTGTGCAACAGTTATCAGTGGAGCTCACATCGGGTAACGTACACGTGATATGATTTAACATGATGCATGTTTAGCATTATAAAATGCATGTGCACTGAATTATCAAGATACATGTTAAGCATTATAATGTCAGCTACATTTTGCAGGTGGAAGAAAAGAATACAGGATGTAGCGAGTGGCCTCCTACTGTGCAAGGAGTTTGGAGAGGGAGGGAGGAAGAGAAAGAGTGAGAGGATGAGGAGTACAACAATCCAACAACTTAAGAGCTCTACGGTCCTTAATATACAGATTATAAAGTGCTAAGTCCATAAGCACTCATATCACATTTGCATCGATGAACAGTGCCACAGGCCAGTTTGTATGTTTGCTATTACATATGGTTGCTAGTCGTGCCCCTGGGAGGAGGTGGAGGGCTGACTCGGTACCTGGAGGAGGTGAACGTGGTCGAGCAGTCTCATATGGGGGAGGCTGTTGCAGGGGGTGCATGTAAAGTGGTGCAAGGATTAAGTAACAGTGGGTGTGAGGAAAAGTGACGACACGGTCATCATGATGTTGCCCATAGGTACGCCACAGTGAGTACGTTTGTTGTACAACGTGTTCAAGATGGGCGTTTATCGGTCTTGGCTTCAACTGCAATCAAGTACGCCTCTCATTCTTCACCCCCATGCGGGAATCAACCCTCATGCATAGTGACGTAAGTGTATGTGTATTATCTCTGGTCCACATCAGCTGCGCACAAAACCAGCCCTGAATCTCCTGAGAAGCAGTGGACTTCCAAGCCATTGCTATGTTCCATTTAAAAAGAACAAAGGACAAATCAATAAAGCAATGCTGGTGTTTGTCTCCCTTCATCTGAGGGCACAGTCCCAGTAGGCAGGATTCATGAGTTGAGGGGAGAGGGTGTGTAGACAGCTCCGCCACCATAGAAGTGACTTTTTTCCAATCCTGTGATAGTGGTGTGTCAAACCCATATCATAAAATCTGTGTTCTGCAATTTGCATCTGGAACATTCCATGGAAAGCACCAGGAACATTCGCTGAATGCGGTGTGGGGAGAGATAAGTGTGGTGAATGTAATTGAACTGCGTGAAGCAGAACCTAGGGTTGCGAGAGACATTCTTGGTCATCTGTAGTGCACAAGCCCAACCTGTGTCAGTAAGTGGCTATTGCAGTACTGCATCTCATTTGGCATGTTCCCTAGTGGTGTGGTTGAGAGGGCAAGTGTGTGGGGCAGAGTACAAAAATGTGGTAGCATGACATGTGGTTTTGGGCGTCAACAATGTGTTCAAGGCCTGTGATGTTGGTGGTTCAGCCACCCCACTACCTCATGTTTCGTGGACCACCCATTGCAAGATGCAGTATGTTAAGAATTGACCAGCGTTCAGTCCGTACAACTCGACCAACTCCTGGTATGGTATAAGATTTCCTTTGTTTTAAAGATCTCCTGGCTGTGTAATTGCAACCTCGCTAAGTTAAAGTGGTGATGGCATCTCACAAAAAGTGAAGGACTCTCCTCACACACCACCAGGTGTCCTGCTTCATCATCGGCAGTCCTCGCTCTCCAAAAACTTGGTTTGGTGGAGAGCGGGCCTACACCTGGAGATAGGGAGGCACTTCTAAATCTAAGAGGGGGCACGTGAAATAAGTGAGTTTAAAAATCAGTATAATCTTCAGAATGAGTTTATTCTGAAGAGGGGATGATATGATTTTAAAACATGCAAGACCGGTGAGCAAGGGGAACTTATTGCCCCATTACTGTAGTGGTTAATATTGTCGACTTGTTTCTGCCTATGTGGCCCAAAGGATCCGCTACATTCATTTCTAAATTCTTTGATTACTTCCTGGACACAGGTGGATCATTGTGCATGCCTACTATTTCTATTGTTTGTGTTTAAAGAGATTTATTACAGTATTTAGAAGCATGGATAAAATATTATCAATGCATGTGAAACAGGAAGCATTAACTGAAAATACAATTTGGCTGAATAACTAATATAATAAATCTATCATAAACGAAAGATAAGCCAAAGGGGAAAAGTAGTAAGAAAAATATGTACCTAAAGAGCAAGTAGCATTTTACGTATTTTAATTTTAAGAGGAAGGAAAAGTCTAAATAAGGACGAACGGAAAAAGAAAACAGAAAAAGTAGGAAAGATAAAGAAGACAGAGAAGAAGGAAAAGAGAAGAAGCAAAAAGAAATAGAAAGGATAAAAGAATCTAGAGATATAGTAATATCTTCATCTAACATTATATTAAAATATTAATCTGAAATTAAACACATTGTTTTCCAAAATCAGAATAACGACTGTACAAATAATATTATGAAAGACAATAAACTAGAAGAAGAAAGGAGTAAAATACTCATGGTGGTTGATAAACAACGGAAGTATCTTGATTACATAATGACGATGCTGATAAGTAATTAGTAAGTGGAGACCAGAGGGTTTCTTTACAAGTAAGTTGTTGAGAAGTTTTGAAAGAAGCTCGGTCCAGTCTGTGGTGGTACTTTAGAAGGTTCCACCAGGCGGAAAAGAAGACCTTGGAAGCATCTTTCCAGTTAGAGGTAAAAATCTGAAAGGCAATATCAATTAACAAATCCACAAATATGCCCACTTTGCAAGAGACAAACCAATCTGCAGAGTTACTTCCCAAAAATATGGAATATATGTCAAAAGGGAAGTTAATAGTACAAATAGAGGAAATTGACTCACATACCTTAGTCCAAAATCTAGCAATATTAGGGCAAATAAGTAAGGAATACATAAAGGAACCGGGAGTAGAAGGGCATACCCAACACTTCCGGTAAAATTGGAACTATATTTGGAGATTGATAAAGGAGTTAAAAATAGTCTGTGATAAAAGTAATTAAGGGTCTGAGTGGTACTAGAGTTACAAGAGGTGTGATGTATGCATGTCCAGATGGAATTCCAAGTATGAACAGAAAGAGTACTTTGTAAATCAGATTCCCATATGAGCTCAACTTTACTTTTAGGACGGCTAGGGGAAGATAAATGTAGATACTGGTAAACTTGGGAAGCTTTAATGAAAAAAGAAGTGGGTAAAGGTTCTAACGGGATCTTGAGAGGGAGAAGACAATCCAAAAAATAGGGAGAGCTGTTCTGTTAAGAGCAAATGTAGAGATTCATATCATAATTAAGAGGACGCCGATAAGTAAAAAGTGGATTGAACTTCTTGTAAGGAGAGACATTGAGAATCCCGTATTAATTGTTTAACTTAAAAAATCCCTTTGGCGGCCCGTGTCTTCCAAAAATAGTGCGATTGGACAGTTTAATGCTTTTGTTATGCCAAAGAGGTGAATCCAAAAGTATCTGTAAAGGACTTTGAGATTTACATTTAATAGTATGAAAGGTTGAAATAAATTTTGAAATCGTTGGGCAAATAAAAGATCGAGGAGGATGAGTAAATTTTGCTAAAAGAGAAAAAGGGAAAGGAGAAATCAAAGATTTCTCTAATCAGTGCCATACTGAGGTGATCGGTCCTTCCACAGCAGATAGATATGGTAAGATTTGGCGAATTAGAAAAGAGGAATGATAAAACTGGACACCGCCCGATATAACAGTTTAATAAGGGATAGAATAGAAGGACCAAAACCGTGCCATTTAAGAGCGCGCATCATAAATAGCCAGTGAACACAGTCAAAAGCTTTTTCTGCGTTCGAGGTTATGTCGGCTATAGGGGGAGAACTCTTAGAGGCAAGATAAATCATATTAAGGAAAGTTCTGGAATTATCAGAAATCATCCTTCCTTTAACTAACCCTGCTCATTCAAAACCAATTAAATCCAGAAGGACTTGATTAATACAAGGGGCTAATATCTTGGCAATCACCTTACAATCAAGATTTATCAAAGATATGGGACGGTAATCAGCACAACGGGAAGGGTCTTTATCTTTTTTGGGAATGAGACAGATCATAGCTTCAAGAAAAGAACCTCTAGCCTCTCCATTAAGAGCAAAAAATTGAAAAAGAGAAAAAATATGGGACAGAAGAACAGACGAAAAACAAGAATTAAACTCAGCAGTAAGACCGTCAGGACCAGGAGCCTTATCCTTAGGTAGCATGGGCAACGCAGATTTAATCTCAGATAAAGAAATATGGCCTTCTAAAATAGAGCAGTCAGGAGGTAATGACTAAAAAAGGAATCCAAATTAGCGTCAAAAGGGGAAGATTCAGGAGTGTAAAGGGTCTTATAGAAATCTGTAAAACAAGTTAATATTTCTTCGTATTTGAAACAGGGAATATCATAGTCATCAACAATCTGAACAACTCTAGATCTTTGAGATTTCACCTTCAAATAATTTGCCAGCAGCTTACCAGCTCGGTTACGACCACTATTTCTATTGTTATGAACTAGTTTAACACCAAATGGGAACGTGGGGTAGATGCCTTGGCTGGCGATTGTGTATCAGTGATAAGCTATAAGGTACCTAGGGGCATATTATCAAGGGAGTTTATCTCCACTTTTTTGGCTTTAAAAGCCAAGAAAGTGGAGATAAAATTATCTCCCTATTACCTAGCTGCCGCTAACACCAGTTAGCGACAGCTAGTAGGAGATAGCGACCATCTTGGGGCCCACTTTGCATGTCAGTGATATTTATCACTAATGATATGCAAAGTGGGCGTGCCAAGATGTTTGCGACTGAAAACAGTCGCTAACATCGCTATCTCCTATTACCAACTTTTGGAGATATTCGCGCTAAGCGCGAATATCTCCAAATGCTAACACCTGCCCTGAGCAGTTCTTAGCCATGTTATCCAATGGGAGGTGGATAACATGGCTAAGAGCATTAGCTCGGTAATGCATGAATATCACTGACGTTTCAGCGATATTCATGCATTGTGGCGATTTTTATCGCATTTGCGATAAACCATGGTAATACCAAGGTTTATTTGCGGTAAAAATCGCCGCAGCGCAGCGGTAAATTTTTGTCTCAAACCAAGCAATAGCGCTAATTATCGCTATTGCTTGGTAATATGTCCCCTAATTCTGTCCTATTGAACACAAAGTTGTTTAGGTAGGGAAGACTACTTCAACCTTTCTCCCCTTTTGGTTTAATTGGCTTTATTGATTTCCTGTCTCATGACAGACATGCCTGACCTACATTTAAGGGAAGTAAGGCCCATACTATTGTTGACTATATGGGAAGACAGGTTATGGTGGTTCCAAGTAATTAATATATCCTAAAGCTTCAAAGTTCGGTGTATTTAGATATGTTTATTCTATTTAAAACCGAAATAAACACCAGATTGAATATTTGGCACAAGAAGCAAACAAGAAGCTAACACCAGTTTTCCAACTAAGCAATGAAGGCTTTGCTTTATCAGAGCTAAATGGAAACGAATATTATGAAGTCCATATTTAAAAATATTCTTTTATAACAAATGCAAAGGCAACAAACCCAGAAAACTGAGTGACAGGAACAACAATCGACACAAGAATTGTAGTAAAAACAGAAAGGGGAAAAACAAAAAGGGAAAACTAGAATTATGTCAATATATAAAAACAAAAACATTTTTCCAAAAAAGGACACAAACAATCGATTAATGGATGACATAGGATAAAAACAAAAGTTTCTTTGGGGCTGAAGAAAGATTGGTTTATAGATGGCAGTGTTGTGGTAATAAACACCAGAGGATTTGGGGTCCGGTGTTATCCTGTCAGTCTGCAAGTTAAATGATTTTGATGACTTTTTCTGTGTTGGGCCTCAACACTGGGGTAATGCTGCACTGATATGTGGCATGGCTGAGAGTTTCCTAGTTTTCTATCAGTTCTGTATTTGTATGGTAACAAAATCAATGACATGTTATATAAAAAAACAGAAGCTGTCACAAAATTATTCAAATATGTTTTGACATTTTGATCAATAAACCCAATGCAGTTTTATTTTTCGATTCTTGTAGCTATGTCCATGCTGATTGATTTTCATTAGCATAGCCAGGATTACAAACATAAAATATGTAAAGTAGTTTGGTACGATTTTAGGTTTAGAGGTTAATTTATCAATTAAGTAGATATATTGCAGTAAATAGAATATGGTGTCGTCACAAGATAAGAAACATGATCATTTATTTCTTCCACTATCTCATACACAGGAATTTAAGTCTTTAAGAATTTTTTTTATCAAATTGAGGAAAGATGAAGTCATAACTTAATTGGTGTTAAAGGAGCACTTATTTAGTAAACAATGTATTATGAAAGGTTAAGAAAGGAAGGTGTCATGTTACTATGATATCAAAACATGGTATTGTGCAAGTTGCATGTATGGTGGAAGATACAAATACATTTGATAAGATTATGCAAATTCTAGTGTATTATTGGGGAACAATTGTATTAAGATTTTAAGTTATAGATGAAAGCAAAATTACCAATTGTCACAGTAGCTACGCAAATTATATTTAAGGATCGATCAATCAAGCAGTCACTTGTAAAGCGCACTACTTAACCGTGAGGGTCTCAAAGCGCTGAGGGGAGGGGGTGCTGCTACTGCTCGAAGAGCCAGGTCTTGAGAAGTCTTCTGAAGGTGAGCAGGTCTTGGGTCTGCTGCAGATGGGTCGGGAGGGTATTCCAGTTCTTGGCGGCGAGGAAGGCTCACATTTAAGTTATGACATTGTAAACTCAAGTATTATGATTAGATTTTAGTGATCCAACAAATATCCTGCTGATTTGATCAACAGCTTAATCATGTGCCTGGAATCAAATAACAGGCTGCAAGTAAAGATTGTGGGCCAGATGTATGTTTGTAATCGCTTGTGATTACTGAATAGTGAATTTTTTCGATTCACCAAGTACAAATGTGTCTATGACACATTTTCTGATACCCCGAGGGTATCTCATAGACCTATCTTTTTATTATTATTCATGAGCAAACTGCCATGAATAACAAAAAAAAGCTTTGCATATCTGGCCCTGTGAAGAACACATCTGTGCCACTATATTGGATCAATGGTACAAGGGGGCGAGGCTAAGCACGCAATGGCGACGGACTCCCTGGTGTAGAGCTCTGATCCGAGCTCCCCTCCATCAGGCCATAAACCCGCTCCATTTATCGGTAATCAGCCTAAATTAAGAGCGGAGCTGCGGAGAGCAGTCGGCTACTGCTCCGTCGAGTTTGACGGCGAGAGAGCATTGCTGAGCGCGCCGAGGGCTCTAAGTGGGGTGCTGCCTCCTATGCTGCTTCCTACCCGGCAGGCATATCTACGGGAGGCCGGGGTTTGACTTCACCTACAGGGCCCGAGATCGCGGCCTAAACGAAAGGAGCGGCGGCGCGGTGTTGAAGACGTTGTTCCCGGAGCACCTGTCTGGCGCTGCGACACAGAGGCGCATTAGCATCGGAGCACCCGCATAGCAGTGGCTCATCACGAGTGATCCCCTGACCTGTGGTGCTGCGTTCCCGATGGTGGCACCTAAACGGCGTTGTACGCTACCGCTGTGGTGGAGCCACATGCGAGGTCAGTGATACTTGGAGCGGTGCATGGTTGTAACACCACCCGGGTGGCGAGAGGGGTGCCTGCGCTTCGCTGCCTCTACCCCCCCAATGGCTACTGAGGAGGCCTGCGGAGACGGGGACGCCCGCTCGGCGCAGTGCGGGGAGCTGGCTACATTGGGGTAGGGCGCTGCTTATTCCTCCTTCAGCCGCACCACCTTCTCGCTGCCGGCCATTGAGACGTAACCCATCTGCCCTGTCCGGCAACAGCACTGCTCTACACATCCTCGCCTCCTGGCGCCCGCCCTCTCTCGCTGCTCCTGGAACTGACCAGAACTTTATAGACCGTTGGGCACAAATACACGAGACGCCAGCACTCTACCTGTTGCACCGCTCATGTCTGGAGGTACCAGGGCAAGGACTGGCGCTGGTGGCATACAGATGAAGGGGAAAATGGATAAAACAACAACATTGACTGACTCGGACCAGACAGCATCTAAACTAGACACGATGCTGGCAGCCATGGAGCGTTTGGCGGAATCGGTACAGCTAACCCGCACCTCCCTAGAGACCAAGATAGACAGTGTTGCAATTGACCTCACGCATCTGCGTTCCGATCACAAGAAATTGGCGGAACACACCACCACTCTAGAGAGTAGTGTCGCAGACCTCATGCCCCGGGTCGCCCAGACAGACAAACAAGTACGGGACCTCCTCAACAGAGTGGAATTTTTGGAAGATCGTGCTGAAGATGCAGAAGGGAGGGCATGAAGAAATAACGTGCGCATTGTTGCTGTGCCGGAGCGATGGGAGGGAAGTGACCCTGTGACGCATATGGAGGACTTGCTCAGGAACTTGCTACCAGCTGGCACACTATCGCCACATTTTGTTGTAGAGCGAGCACACTGGTTGCCGACTCGACCGCTCCTGACAGGGTCTAACCCCCGGTCAATGCTCCTCAGAATCCTGAATTATCGCGACTGCGACTCCATCCTACGAGAAACCAGAAAGATGCAGGAGGTCCGAATTGATAATACTAGAATCATGTTCTTCCCAGATTACACGATTCATGTTCAGCGCCAAAGACACTCCTTCCTAGCAGTTAAACAACGGCTCCGTCAACTATACTTAAAGTACTCCCTTCTCTTCCCAGCACGTTTGCGAGTGGTGGCGCAGGACAAAACTCTTTTCTTTGCCACTCCGGAGGAAGTTGAGGCCTGGCTGGACGCTGGAATGGCCGCGGAATTCCGAACGACATCGGTGCCATCACCTTTGCCACGCTTCAGGGGACCCCGACGTCGCCGTGGGAACAGATCATATCCATTGCACAGAACACGCACTGTGACAGAGAAAATTCCAGCAGCGGAGCTTATCCACATTGAGCAGCAAGATGCCCTCCGGATGGTGGCGGAACTCAGTGGCTCCCCAGACACGGATGCAGCTCTGGATGCCAGTCCACTTGAGCTGCCTAGTGATGATGAAAACATTTATGGATTGCCTGATTCTTAAATGCCCCTGGAGCAACCAGATGTTACTCCGCAAACAGCTGACTTGATCCACTGACTGTGCAGCCAGGCTGTCTGAAAGTGTTTATTTGCCACTGGGGGTTTCGGATACATTGCCGGGCCTGGTATCCACCGGGCCTTCGCAAGCTGTGGTGAACAGAGTTTGGATATGAACCACACCCTCTATCTGCAATGCGTTGCACAGTGAGTACTAACATTGTGGTGGATGATCTCTGGCAGGGGTGAAGCACTTGCGGAGCTGTCCTGTGAATGGTCGAGACTGATGGGGATGGTTTCTCCTTTGGTGGGCGCGATGATGTGGCAGAGGCTCCACCTTCCAGTAATGCCCTGACACTGAGTTATGTGACTTGCAGACCATGGTCCTCTTGACCGGAATCTTTTGCATTTACCTTGGCTGACACAAGCCGCCTGAGAGGAGGGGCGCTCCCTCTGCTTGAGTAGCAGACGTACCAACACAGTCGTGCCTGGTGCACAGCAACCCCCCTGGACTTAAATGTTTGTTGCCTCATTGGAGAGTTTGGACGACGGCATGTTCCACTGTCGACCTTTTGGCATTGCTAATTTGTTCCTTTTGTTCCATGTGATGATTGATTTGTATTTTTATTATTCTTATTTTGGGCGATTTCTGCGAGTGCTCGCTAATCTATCCATTGTAGCTCTATATGAGTGGTTTGTGGGAGCATTGGGCCGGCTGCCTTTTGTGAACGAGTGGGGGGGAGGGAGTCGGGGTATCATCTGGGATCGACATGTCGGTGGTTAAGATATGCATGTGGAATGTGTGTGGCATGCATACACCATCATGTAGGTACCAAACCTATTCTTACCTTAAACGACACCACATCCACATAGCTCTACTACAAGAGACATATTTGGCTGGCGCGGAAATACAGAAATTACATCGCAGGTGGCGGGGGCAGCTATATGCAACTGGATCCTCGACTTATGCCCCTGGGGCGCTGCTTTGGGTGCGGCCGGGAACCCCGTTTGCAGTCTCGCATTCCCAGGTGGACCCAGAGGGCAGATATGTAGTTGTGCAGGGTAAGTTAGATGGCCAGCTGATTGTCTTAGCCTCATTGTATGTCCCCAATACTGATCAGGGGGGTTTCTTTACAAAGCTGTCTACGGTTCTGGCGTACTGGCACAGCATCCCTTTGGTGCTGGGGGGCGACTATAATTGCATCCTGGACATTGCCCTGGACCGTTCCTTTACGCCCCTTTCTGGCACGCCAGTGCAATGGGCTATGAAGGCACTAATGACCTGGGCCTCACAATGGGACTTACACGATGCTTTGCGAAATCATAACCCACAAACCAAGATATACTCTTACTATTCAGGTGCACACACGTTACATGTTAGGCTGGAAAGGTACATGTTATCGAGTGAGCTGCTCCCCCATGTTACTGACACTTACTATATGGGTCGCACCCACTCTGACCATAATCCTCATGTCCTAGAATTTGCGCGGGAGCGTCCACACCCACCAATACCCACCTGGAGGCTTCAACCTGACTTACTACTTGACGCCCCCTTTCGCAATTCACTGTCTGCACATCTTGTTCAATATTTCGAGGAAAACAATCACCATGCATCCACCCCCCAAATTGAGTGGGACGCGTTCAAGGTCGTAACTAGGGGCCATTGCCTGGGCACGCCAGCAAGTATGCAGAAACACTTAGATAGGGAGCTGACACGCATTGAAACTGATTTGCTTAGGAAGGAACAGGATGCGGAGGGGGAGATGATGGGTCGCTGACGGAGGCTCACGAAGAACATGCACGGCTACTAGACAGGCTACGGCATTTAAATTATGCAGCCCACTCGGCACGCACCCACCATCTTGGCGACAAGCCAGGCAAGTTACTGGCCTGGTTGATCAAACAAGATGCCATGACGGCGCCGGTGACAACAATACGCACCAGCCAGGGAGATGTAGTATATACACAGGAAGCCATTCATGTGGCTTTTGTGGACCACTATGTGGATTTATACCGCTCTAGATTACAGGTCACTGCTGCTAGCATAACTGAATACCTCTCCGACATAACACTACCCAGATTAGAAGATGCGCAACGTGACGAACTGGAGGCCCCGCTTGCACCTGACGAATTGCGCACTGTCATTTTTTCCCTCTCCTACGGCAAGTCCCCAGGTCCAGGTAGGCTGCAAGCCGAATTCTATAAAGCCTACTCTGATATTTTGATTCCAGAACTTCTGAGAGTGTATGCGGCGGCCATTTCTGACTCTTCCCACCCGCCCATGTTAAACAAAGCCAATTTAATCTCCCTCCCGAAGCCTGGCAGAGACTGCGCGCATTGGGCTCCTATCGCTCACTAGCCCTTCTGAATACCGACTACAAAATCCTAGCTTCCGCTCTGGCTCAACGCTTAGCCCCCCTGGTGCCCGACCTCGTCCACGGTGACCAAAACGGCTTTGTGCCAACTCGTAGCATTTCACTTAACATCCAACGCTTGTTCAGGGTGCAATGCTTTGACACAAAACAGTGGCCCCGCTCGGGGTGTTTGGTACTCGACCTTGAGAAGGCTTTCCACTCTGTAGAGTGGTCCTACCTTGTAGCGGTGTTGCAGAAATATGACCTCGGTGAGGAATATATTCAAATGGTGAAGCTGTTGTATCAGAAGCCCACGGTACGGGTTCGTATCGGTAAGTTGTTGTCGGATATCATTCGGGTACGGCGGGGAACCAGGCAAGGGTGTCCCCTATCCCCACTACTCTTTTTATTGGTGATGGAGCCTCTGGCGGAGCAGCTGAGAGCACATGGTAAAGATTGGGGGATTCCCCTAGCGGATGGACTCCACACGATATCTTTATACGCCGATGATCTACTTTTATACGTCAG
Organism: Lissotriton vulgaris; assembly: GCF_964263255.1. Classification (NCBI taxonomy): domain Eukaryota; kingdom Metazoa; phylum Chordata; class Amphibia; order Caudata; family Salamandridae; genus Lissotriton; species Lissotriton vulgaris. The sequence goes on along the minus strand of NC_141689.1, from coordinate 411,764,799 downwards.
AGACCTGGCCCGTTTGCCATTAGCTCTATCTGATATATTCCGTACCTTTGAGACAATGTCGGGGCTTAACGTTAATTGGACCAAATCTGGGGTATATTCCTTTAACGCAGACAAACAGGAGTGTGAGTTCACTATCAATGGTGGACGACTCACTTGGTACCCTACCACGTTCCGCTATCTCGGCATATATATTTATAGAACACTCACAGATGTGTTGGAGGACAATTTAGTGCGAGCAATCTCCTCCCTGCAAGCGCAGATGAACTTTTGGAAGACCCTCCCCCTAAATGTGCCCAGCCGGGTCACGCTGACGAAGATGATAGTCTTACCCAGGCTACTGTACTACTATGTCAATCTCCCGGTATATGTCCCCACACGTATATTCCACGAATTAGAAACCTCAGTTAGAAATCTCATATGGAATACAGGGCGACCTCGCGTAGCGTTGAAGAAGCTCTATGCATCCCCAGATACAGGAGGCCTGGCGGTTCCTAACCAGGAACTTTACTATCTAGCGGCACAGCTGCACTGGGTAGCTGGCTGGCTGAGTGGGAAGAATTTGGGGGATACCGCTACAGATTCTACGATCTGGACACGTACACAAGTTCACACATTGTTTCAGCCATTGACCAGAACCCACTATCCGTCGCAGTTACATTTAGCAGTTGCACGCAAATGCTATGTGAGAAGCTTGAAACTCTCTAGCGCTATGATACCATATGCCCCAATACTACTGCTGTTAGGAACACCCAGGAATAGGGATGTGGTCACGGAGGCGGCACTGGAACACTGGGCGCAGGCTGGGGTGAACACAGTGGGAGACTTATATGTAGAGGGGGACTTTCCCCCAGATGCATCAAAGTTATGTTTTGCGAGTCCTTAATAGCGAATTTTAAGGATCGCTATTAAAGACTCGCAAAACGGGATGCGTGTAGGAATCGCAATATTATTTGCGATTTCTACTGATTCCTTATTTGCGATTAATTGCTAGTTGCAAATAAGGAATGGCTTTCCCATTCATTCCTATGGGCCTAATGGCCCATAGGAATGAATGGGGAGTCATTCCTTATTTGCGATTAGCAATTAGCGAATCGCAAAAGTGCCGCAATTTCAAGGGTGCCAGGGTGTCCAAAGGACACCCTGTTGCCCCCCTGAAATGGTAATGTTCACTGGTGATGCGCGCACACACATGTCCCAAGGACATATGTGTGTGTAACATACAACTTAGAAAAATGCACTAAAGTGCATATTTCTAAGTTTTTGCTATTTACCACGAAGTTTGACTTCACGGTAAATAGCGGCCCCAGATTGCGAATTCGCAATCTTGGAATGGTTCATGCATTGCATTTAAGAAATCGCAAATTGCGATTCATTAAATGCAATCGCAATTTGAGAACTTGCAATTATTTGCGAATTCTTAAATTGCGAGTGCATGAACCCTTGATGCATCTCAAATGCCATTTTTGCGGGCGCAAATGGACGAATTTTGCGATTCGCACTGTTTGCGCTCGCAAAAATGCTTAATGCATCTACCTGTTTGTGCCTTGCACCCACTTGCGGAACATTTTTGTCGCGCCGCCTTGGCGTGTTGCTGTCCCGAACACCGGCAGCCCTACTCCCACCGCGCCGCAGACCTGACGCTGGCGTTGCACAAGCTGATGGCCCTTCCCCCTCCCCGACGGATCCTAAACACAGTAGCTGCAGGTTTCCTGGCTCCCATACAGGATGTACCCCACAACCGATGTTTCGCACTAGCGGTAGCACACAAACGATTTCTTTATTAGCTTATCATTTTTTTCCTTTGCTTTTGCTTTTATTATCTTGTGTTTTGCTATTGTTTTAGTTTTGATGATTGTTATACAGTTAGGAATATCGAAATGTGCACACACTGACTTATACCTACTTCCATTTGTCAATGATACATGATTCGGAAGATCCATCCTGTGACTGTTCAATAATACAGACTAATAGAGACACATGGATAAGACCATACACTTTTGTATTGAATCACCGGAAACCATGGCGAATAGTTAGATTAATCATGATGCCATATACTCGCTGAAGTTCACCTTGATTCATGACCCCTTTGATCATTCTACACCTTGGGCTTTGTGGTGGTTTGCTGTTTCCCGTTATATTCTCCCTTCCCAAATAGGCCTACCACTTCTCAGATAAATGATTGCTCAGACGGCACGCCTCGAGTGCATATTTGATTTGTATGGCATGAAGCATGTGAAAATGTATTGTGGAAAACTGTTGTTTATGCTGAATATTTCTATATGGCTACGAGACGTTATGTTAAATTTTCATATCTGATGTTATGGTATGTATTGTGAAAAATGAACGAAATGCAATAAAAGATATTCAAACAAAAAAAAATAGGATCAATGGTACAAGCGGGGGCTGTCTACTCTCCTTTTCTAAACTGCTATGCAATCCTCTTTTTATAGTATCTGAATTTGCAATTTCTAAGGCAATGAACACTGAGAAGACTGAGACTGTTACTAGATGGACTTTTAGTTGATAGTACTTAATCCAGCCTAGGCTTCTCAGTCTGTCGTTCCTCTGGTGCTGAGACCCATCACACCCCTGTTACATTGACTTTCAAATACTGGCTTTCCTTATTTTCACTGTACAGATCTTTTGAAAAGAAATAAATAGCTATTAATAATGGAAGCTTTTAACAAGTGCTCAAGTGGCATAAGGTGAGTAATTAAGTGGGGTGGGAGAAGAGATTGGGGATGGTTAGATTTCCCACCTTGTTTGCAAGGAGGGCGGAGGCCAACATTGGGGTAGGCTGGAAAAAGAAGCTTGTGTATAGAGTTGGAGGGAACAATGGAAGTCCTTTGTTCTTTTGTAAAGGCCAAGGTTTGATAATTGTCATTGGATTAGCTCTGATTCTACTTAGAAAAACAGTACCTTTAAGCAAACCATCAAACTAATAAAGGAGAGGACCATTACTGCATTAGAAAAATAGTACTCCAAAAATTCACCACCCACAACACGCTAATGCCCTCCCTAAACCAAGAAAAGGCACACTATTATTATAATTTACTATTCACAAATATTTATCACCAATACCATTTACAGTACACCGCCACTCTCAAACCCCAAAACACACACCAACAATAACTGATAACCTTCTTCAACACATAACATCCCAACTACACCTCCCACTCGCTAAACCGCAAAAACATACAAACATTCCCCAACACATCCTACCCATTACATTTACCCCCTAATCCCTCCCAACAAGAACCAATAAAAAAAACGAGTCTAGGAGGAGTTTTAAAATAAAATATTCCACTAAAACTGAGAGGGCCTCATTTATGAAAAGTGACGCATCGCTGCGTGAAAACAGCGATGCGTCACTTTTCACTGCGCACTCCTTACGACATTCCTGATGCGTCATATTTAATATATGACGCATCATGTCGCAAGGAGTTACAGATACGTCAGTATTTCTGACGTATCTGTAAGCGCAAAAGTGACGCATTGCTGGAGTGTGTCACAAAAGTGACGCAACTCCAGCAATGCGTCCTTTCACATGGGGAAAGCCCCATGTGAAAGGGCTTGCGTCAGTCTTACGCCTGCTGTGAGGCAGGCGCAAGATTTTGACGCAACAGTATCCTAAAAGTGACGCAGTGAAATCTCATAGATTTCACTGCGTCACTATTACGAGGCTTTTTGCGGGGGAACGCCCCCCCTGCATACATTATACCTGGCGCAGGTATAATGTGGCGCAGGGGTTTAAAAAGTGACGCATCTACCTAGATGCGTCACTTTTTAAATATGGCGCAACGAGGCGCATTTTTTACACCGCTGGTGCGTCACAAAAAGTGACGCACCGGCGGCGCAAAACTGACGCAAGGCCTTCATAAATAAGGCCCCAGAAGAGGAGATTTGAGAGAGGTATGCTACAGCTCGTTGCCCTGGCGGGTGATGGATGCTGGCGCTGTGACTTGGCTGGCTGCATCTACTATGGTGTTCCCTTGCGGCTACATGCTGGGAGGTGGATGGAGCTGCTGTAGCTGATACTGCATTTGCCTCCTTTAAGTCCTGAGCCAGAGGAAACTGCTGCACTAGCCTGGAATTTGTAAAGACGCAGCCAAGTGCCGCTGTCTCCCGTGACCTGATGCCAGATCAGTCACTTCAGCCTCTTGGACTTCGAAAGGTAAAGCATGCTATTCTTAGGAGAGAAGGAAACTTAGTTGGAATTGCAGTTTACACAATGTTGTGAGTTTTACTGTAAAGGACCAAGGTCCACTGGAATAGGCAATTGGGGGGATTTTACGCTCAGAATTACTTTTACCGTACTTGGCATAAACTATTCTACCACCACCTGCATATTTTAACAGCACACTTAAGCTCATACAATGAAAAAAACATTGAAAAATTCAATGAACTCCTCACAATTCCTAGTGTAAGACCACTTGCAATGGTTAAGTAAATGGTCAGTTAAATAAATGGTCATCTTTCCGTTACTGCTGTACTCAAGTATTTACTCAACTCCTACCAATTAAATGATGACATGAATCTTTTCAGATAGCATTGAAGTTTGTTAAAAAAATATTAAGAATTAATAGTTACAGTGCCACAGAAACATTATGCCACAATAATTTATGCTGCACCATTTATTTGACTTTTCGTGCAACATGATTAATTTACCTAACCCTGCTGAAAGATTTTGGTAAACTATTGATGCATAATGTTTTTGAAAAGGCAAAAAAAAGTGCCATCAGTGCCGGACTGGGATCCCAAAGCAGCAATTTGGTCGGTGCGGCCCCCACCCCGTGGTGCGGGGTGCAAATGTGAAGCAGTGCTGCTTAACAGACCCGGTCCCCAGCACTGCTGCTTTGTTACTGGGGGCCGATGTTGTAGCACCGCTGCAAAACCGGCAAAACCGGCCCCCAGCCAGTAACAACACCGGCCCCATTCCTCCAAAACCGTCCCATGCTCGCTACGGCCAGGCCAGCCCTAAGTGCCAAACAAAGGGCAACACTGAAGATGGTGCACCCCTCAGAGTGTCCATTGTGGGACACAGCCACACTGAGGAATCTAGGGCAGGGGGTATCAAAAACAACCTAGGAAGCGGCAAGGATAGGTATACTTAGTTGATATTTGAAAACAAATGAGAACATTAGAGGGCAACATGAGCTGCCAGCGGAACAATTTATTGCGTACAACAAGCGTATATGCCATAAGGCATACATAGGCTTCTGTTTTTAAAAAGTTTCCAATGGACAGGGTACTACAGCTAATGCTTACACTGGGTGTGCAGTACAAAGCAATGATCATAATGTACAGGGCCCTAATACAGTGGCGTATCACAGGCCCCCCACAGTGCAGGGGCCCGAGCACCAAGGGCCCCCTTAGCACAGGACCCTGGCCTGAGGGATCTTGGTTGGGTCCGGAAGGGGCCCTCCATGGACATTGCAGCGGACACCACTGCCCTCAGACTGGCAAATGCAAATAACACAATGCAATCCATACGCAAATGGGAAAACACCTGGGTAAATAGTGCAATGAAAAGAAATAAGGCAGGATTGAAGGCTTTACCGATGAAAGCCTCTAGGAATGCTAGGTCCAGTTCAGATGCATCTTACTCCCTCGAGATTATGCCATATTATACCAGGTTTCACAGTACATGCCCTAGTTGTGGAAAAGAGGAAGTAAACTACTTTAATATGATGTGGAATTAAACTGTTATATTATTTGGTGACTGCAACAACAACACTGACCAACTTAATGGGCATATCTTATTTGTATTCTCCACATTATGCGTATTGGGAGATATGCCTAGGCTCAAGAAAGCGTCAATAAAATGTAAGTTCATAGAAATATCAATATTGCTAGCTGAACATCAATTGTTCGTGAGTTGGAAATCACCCACGCTGCCTGGGGTGTTGAGCTGGATGACAGGGATGAGAAATTAGAGGAGGCTGGGATTGGCCCATTTATAGAATGCTGAGTTGGAAAGCAGGAAACACAGGTGTGGCAGAGGCATGGGATGCATTCATAATACAATTCCCCACAGGTAAGCTGAGAACCCAGTGAAAGGTTGACTAGCACAGGGCATAACCTGGGTGGTGACGCTAAGTGAGAACACAAGGACATTGTAATGGAAAAAGGTCTAGAACTGGGGTGACCCGCTCTATATACCTTGTGCTCTAGTGGAATCACTAGCCATTATAATGTGAGACTATGAGGGCAACAGGTTGACAGCTAAGGAGAGGCAACTGGTACTATGTTTTACATAAGTGTGCATTAAGACACACTTAGGGGCTTATTTACAAGTTCCATTTGCTGCTGTTGCCTGCATCTGAATCTACCTGTAAAAGAACTGGCTGCGCCATGCAGAAATAATATATGTAAGGTAGGTGTCCCCACCTAAAATCCACTGCAAAACTGACGTAGCGATATTTATGGGCTATTTGAAAAGTGACGTATTATTGGCAAGTGACATGCTGAGCCTGAAATGCTTCTAAATTCCTGTACGACGGTAATCCAGGCATAGGAAATGATGCATTGGCTATAGTATATGAAGACAATGCCCGCAAAACAGTCTAGCAAGCTCAACAATGCCACTAAGGTGCTCATTTTGGAGCTGGGAGTTGCAAGGAGAAAACCAGGACCATCCCAACCACAACCTCCTCCCCCACCAGGTAGGCAGCAGCTTCACTGAAGACAGGAGCACGCTTATTGAAAGTGGAGTTCCATCATTGATCTCTGGGAGGATGAGGTCATCACCTACTACCACATAAGATAGGGAGTTAACAATCCAACTGCTACACCAGATAGTGCCAAGTGTATAACCACCAACTTCCAGGTCCACCAATATTGCTCCACAGGTCAAGTTCATGTCTGTTCTCCACATGCTGGCATCTGGTTCCTTCGAGATTACAATGGCCAAAGTGACCGGAATCTGTCAGTTAACTTTCTCGGCCTTCCCACCCTCTGTCATTCAAGCCATCATCCACCTAACACCCCAGTACCTCCTCCTACCCAACACACAACAACTGCAGCTGGAGACTAAGCACAGTTTCTATGCCATCTCTGGTTTCTTACATGTGCTGGGTGCCATGGACTGGACACATGTAGAACTGTTTACCCTGCAGCAAACATCCCATCTGTACAGGAACCAGAAGCACACATACTTGATCAATGTTCAAGCCATTGTGCACCATCGGGGGATATTCACCAATGTGCTGGCCAAATACCTGTGTTCATGACGCTTACCTCTTCAGGCACTCTATAATCAATGAGCGCTTCAAGAATGGGCAACATGGGAATGGTCTTCTTGTAGGTAAGCCAAACTCAAGTACCTAACAGCCCTACTAACAGTATGAAATGCATGACATAATAGTCATCTTTGTGTCTGTCAATGCAGATAGGGCCATATGTATGAGGGGTGTGTCTCATACATGCACCATTCATTATTGTACATGTGTGATACAAACCGCCAAGTCACACAAGTTGTGTCTGTGAATGTAAATATACAGAGCAATGCATCGTTGGCCAAAATTTAGTGTAGCATCACTGAGTGCAAGAAAGGTGTGCGTTGTGGGGGTGTCTCCATGCCACTCCTCTGGTTCATGAGGCATATTATGTTTACCACCCCAGAAAACTGTAACAAATCAATTGATCTATCCAGGCTATGCGTAATGATGAAAAATAAATGAAATTATCCCAGTGTGCTGCATCAAGTGTGCTGCATTCTGTGGCACACATACATACACGATCAGGCCTCCGAGGGTGCACCCTGTGCAGGAAGGTGCACCCACCTGTGCAAACACAATCCTGCATGCAATGCAGACCCCCGAGCATCTGTGGTGCAAGTGTGTCTGTGTTCTTGCTAGGCAGCAAATTGTGCGCAAGGTTAGGCTGAAAGTTCCAGGTAGGTCACCCCCCCTCGGCACAGCACCACCGGTGTGTCCCTGCCCCAGCTGCAGCTGCTGAGGAATTTCGAGGCCCGCCTCCAACCGCAGGCAACCACCTGCGCCTCATCCCTGGTGGCCATTGGTAGACCGTAGGTTTGCTCATCCTCCATTGTATTGCCTGTATTTTCTTTCATTGCTCCTGTTGTAGTGACTGCATTTTCATTGTTGTGTCTGTGACGGCTGTTGTCTGTCTCCCCCGCTGCCTGTACGTGGTCTGTGCCCATTCTCTCCCTCTGTTCCCCTCGCTGCCCCTGTGTCTCTCTGCCCGGTTTCCCTTCTGCTCCCCTCGCTGCCCCCGTGTCTCTCTGCCCGGTTTTTCCTTCTGCTCCTCTCGCGGCCCCTGTGTCTCTCTGCCCGTTTTTGCCTTCTGTTGCTTAGCTACCCCTGCATTTTGTGACCTTTCTGCCCTTTCTTGTGACATTTGTGCCCTCTGTGCCACTCGTTTCCCCCCATTTTTTTGTGACCTTTCTGCCCTTTGCTGGGACCTTTCTGCTCTGTGCCACTCGTTTCCCCCTGTTTTTTTTGTGACATTTTCTGCCCTTTCGTGGGACCTTTCTTCCTCTAAGCCACTCGTTTCCTCCCATTTTCTTGTGACCTTTTCTGCCCTTTCTTGTGACCTTTTTGCCTCCTGTGCCACTCGTTTCCCCCTGTATTCTTGTGACCTTTTTACCCTTTTGTGACCTTTCAGTCCTCTGTGCCACTCGTTTCCCCCTCAATTGTTGTGCCCTTTTGCCTTCTGTTTCCTTTGTCGCCCCTCACTGCTCATGCCGATGTGTCCCCTGCGGCTCCGCCCCCCTGACTGCCCACTCGCTGCCCCTGCCTCCCAGCTGCTCCTCACGCTCACCTCCCCATACATGCCGGCCGCTGCGGCAAGCCCGTCTGCGCCCGTCTGCACCTGGACCGTGCCCCGTGCCAGAACCACTGGCCCTCGCACCAGAACCACTGGCCCCCGTACCTGCCACGGCGACCGCTGCCACTACGAAGCCAGCACTCTGCGCGCTCTCAACCCCGGACAGACCCACAATTGCTTCAAGGCCGCCCCGAAACGCACACACAGTCCTTTCACCTGCCGGAATTGCAGCTACACCAGCCACAGAGCTGTCGAACGACCCACCAAGAAAGACCTCAACCACCTCCGATGCATACTACTGAACACCCGCTCAGCACGCAAAAACGCAGTCGAGCTCTGGGACCTGCTAAACACAACCTCCCCGGACGTCGCCTTCCTGACAGAGACCTGGTTGAACAACTCCTTTGCAGCCGACATCGCCATAGCCATCCCAGACGGCTACAAGATCACCCGCAGAGACCACACCAATGGTGCCAGAGGAGGAATTGCCATCTTCCACAAGAACAGCATCAGAGTCTCAACTAGCACCGACGACGCGCTCAGCACCGCCGAACACATACATTTCCAGATCTACACTGTCCCCAATTCCACCCTCAGAGGCACCCTCGTCTACCGACCCCCCGGACCCTCATCCCAGTTCAGCGACTCCATCGCCGACTTCATAAGCATGCACGCCCTGACCTCCACCGACTGCATCCTCCTCGGAGACCTGAACTTTCACCTTGAGAACAACAACGACAGCAAATCCACCACCCTGATCGACAACCTCGCCAACCTCGGACTGAGGCAACTCGTCACAACACCCACCCACTCCGCAGGCCACACGCTCGACCCCATCTTCTCCTCAAGCCCAAACGTCTCTGTCAGCCACACCACTGAACTCCTCTGGACCAACCACCACTGCATCCACTTCACTTTCCAGAAACCTACCACACACCACCGCACCAAACAGATCCCCCGCCGCCGTTGGAGCAAAATCACTGAAGACCAACTACATGCAAACCTCGCTCTCAGCCCACCCAGCGAACCCTCCAAAACCAAAGTCGCTGCCCACAACCTGAGACGCTGGATCGAGGACTACGCCAACACCCTTGCCCCGCTGAAGAAACCCCCCCACAAAGACACCAGCAAGAGGGCCAGCTGGTTCACCCCAGAACTACTAGATTCCAAGCAAGCCTGCCAGAAACTAGAGAAGAAATGGCACAGTGAACAAACTCCGGACAGCCACACAGCACACAAGGACGCCGTCCGCAACCACACCACCTCCTCAGGGCTGCCAAGAAGACCTCCTTCAAAGACCGCCTCAACAACAACGCACACAACACCAAGGAGCTCTTCAACATTGTGAAGGAACTCTCCAACCCCAGCTCCAACACCAACGCCATCCCGCCGTCGCAAGCTCTGTGCGACTACCTTCTTCCACCGCAAGATAGCAGACATCCACGACAGCTTCAACACCCAGACAGCCCAAACAGACAGCAACACAACAGACCCTCCGCACACCATTGACCACGTCCCCTTGCTAACCTGGACCAGCGTGAGCGTCGATGACACCATCAAGACCATGAGCACAATCCTCTCCGGCCCTCCGTCAGACCCATTCCTGCACCACGTCTTCAACAAAGCAAGCAGCTCCATCGCACCCTACCTACGCAACGTCATCAATCTCTCCCTCGAGACACAACCTTCCCAGAGAGCTGGAAACACGCCAAGATCAATGCCCTACTAAAAAAAAAACAAGGCAGACCCAAGAGACCTCAAGAACTTCCAACCCATCTCTTTGCTCCCCTTCCCGGCCAAGGTCATCGAGAAAATCATTAACAGACAGCTAACCAGATACCTTGAAGAGAACAGAATCCTGGACCTTTCCCAGTCAGTGTTCCGCAGCAACCACAGCATCGAGACCGCCCTCATTGCCGCCACCGACGACATCAGGACCCTGCTAGACAACAGGGAGACTGCAGCACTCATCCTCCTAGACCTCTCCGCCGCCTTCGACACCGTCTGCTACCACACACTACGCACACACCTTCACGCCGCAGGGATCCGAGACAAGGCTCTGGAATGGACCACTTCCTTCCTCTCCGGCAGAACCCAGAGCGTCCGCCTCCCCCGTTCCGTTCCGAAGCCTCCGAGATCATCCGCGGCGTACCCCAAGGATCCTCTCTCAGCCCAACACTGTTCAACATTTACATGGCCCCGCTCGCACAAATCGCTCGACAGCACAACCTCAACATAATCTTCTACGCCGACGACACTCAACTGATCCTCTCCCTCACCAAGGACCCCATCACCGCCAAAGCCAACCTACATGAAGGAATGAAGGCCGTCTGAAGCTGAACTCGGACAAGACGGAGGTCCTCATCCTCAGCTCCAACCCGTAAGCCCGGGACGACTCCTGGTGGCCAACGGCACTGGGAGCAGCCCCGACCCCCACCGACCATGCATGCAACCTGGGAATCATCCTTGACTCAACGCTCTCAATGACCAAGCAAGTCAACGCAGTCTCCTCCTCCTGCTTCAACACCATCCGCATGCTCCGCAAGATCTACAGATGGATCCCGACAGATACAAGAATGACAGTCACCCAGCCCTTGTCAGCAGCAGACTCAACTACGGAAACGCCTTCTAAGCGGGAGCTTCAACCAAGCTCATCAATCGACTAGAACGCATCCAAGATGCCTCGGCACGACTGATCCTCGATGTACAGCGACACAGCCACATCATCCCACCTGAGAAACCTGCACTGGCTCCCCGTCAAAAAGAGGATATCCTTCAAGCTCCTCATCCAGGCACACAAGGCACTGCACAAGACCGGCACATCCTACCTCAACAGACGGATCTCCTTCTACACCCCCAACCGCCAGCTAAGCTCCGCCAACCTCTCACTCACCACGGATGTCAGCAATGTGACGGTTTACCTGTTCTGAGTAGTCAGTAGGCCAAATGAAAAGCATATGAATCCAACAATGTGAAACCCACAAAGTCAAACACAACACTGCTAAACATGTCATACATCAGTCATCAACATAGAATAATATCCAACCTGGACAAGGGACCACAGTGTACTCAGAATACCAATCACAGCATTCATTTGCCTCAGAAATGAGAATACATTCAAGGCATACAACTACACAAGCCCTTACAAGTTATAGTCCTACACATTCATGAGAAAAAACGATGTATTGTGTCTACTTCTGAAGTACACAGCTCCTTGTAACAACACGATCAATGCCCACAGTGCAATACACATGTATTAAGCAAAGTGTTCCATAATAATGTCTCTTCCAAAAACAATAGTTGAAGACTGACAATAAATAAGATAGAAATCCATGTGGCATGTGTGAACTGCACCACATGTATGACCCAAAAGTACATGGTCTAGTAAGTATACTATGAAACAGCAGTGCCAATGTCATGTGGGCCACCAACCACATCTGTGGTTTATATCAGACATATGCATGTGTGAGTGTAATACGTGTAGGCAATGTCACTACCTACTTAGGGAGGACCAACTAGCCAAATATCTGGTCACCAAGCTGTCACTTCACAGATGTAGTGAGAGCACATAACATAGAGTGGTCAGGAGCATTTTTAGCCATCACAGAAATCTACTGGATCACCATGAAGGTTAAGATGTAGACGTTTACAATGTACCAGCCCATGCTCAGCATTTGCTATTACACAAAGTAATTGAAGACATGTGTAAGCCTATAACCAACTGTATGAGTAACACATATTGCGAAATACCATCAGAAATGTGCATGACTACCTAACTACATATAACACACATGGATAGGAATGAAGCTGTAACAGTGAGCAAAAGTATTAACAGTTGTCCTTTCTTTTTAATTTTTAGCTGACCCAGGCTATGGTATCCAGCCATGGGTCATGACTCCATATGCACATCCCCAGACTGAGCAGGAGCAAAACTAAAATCAGGCACTCTGCAAACCTACAACATTGTTGAGAGAACCTTTGTTCTGCCCAAGACCAGGTACAGATGTCTGGACATGTCAGGGGGTAGATTGCTCTACCCCCTTGGTGTGCAAGATAATACTTGTCTGTGCCATTCTACACAATATATGTGTATGGACTAATGTACCATGGGACTGGGACCATCAAGAGCAGGACCCACTGGAGGAGGAGGAGGAGAATGAGGAGGGTGGAGACTTCCAGAATACAGTGGCTGGAAATAGGTGACGCACACATAAAATGAAGTTTCAGCATTCAAATAAAATAGTGAATCCATTATTTATCTTTGTGTTTATGTCACAGTGTCAGTAAACAGTGAATCACACACATTTCATCAACTAGATGTAGGCCTCAAAATTCAAAAATCATGTAATCAAACCTGTTGACCTACATGGGGCCATGCCACATATCTATCAATTGTACATATAAAAAATGCTATGTGAAGGAGTGTACCTCATCAGAGGGACAGGCCAGACATGCCACATTTCCAATTCCAAATTGATCCTCACTCTCCCCTTGCACTTGAGTAGTGCACAGCTGCACAGCTAGGATTCTTTGCTGTGTTGTGCAGCAGCAAAGTGTATAACAGATGGCAGTGAGTAACGCTTGGAACACAAACCACCAACTTCCAAACCTGAGAATAACCGCAAAATGTAGTCTGACCAAGGTGTCACCGTGCAGAATGACTGCATCTTGCTGGAACTGATCTTATTGCAGATACTATCAGAGATAATGAGTGACTATTGTAATGTACAAAGGCATAGTGTCATGCTGACATGTAAAGGCTACCACTGCTAAAGAGCGCATACATGCATGTGCGGCTTCACACAAAACACAAGACATGTAAACTATTGACTGGCTACATTGTCACATATATCACATCATACTCCAGCAGATAAAGGGCACATTTACCGTGCATTGGATAGCAATACAGTGAGGAACAAAGGCCTATACAAATTACATAATGAGCAGATTGTACAGTCAGTAAATAGCCAGAGCAGTATGACATTGTACAGATAACATGCAAACATCTGAACACTTGAAGAATACCAAGATGCCAAGAGTGGGAATACTCATGGATAATAAGGCAGACAAATCTGTATGTGCGTACACACAAACTCAGTGCACATGGCTAGATGGAGGGATTTAGATATGAAGGACATATTTACAAGGGAATGGCGGAGCTTGATGTTAAGCTAACGCCACACTCTGCCATTCTGAAAACTCAGGGATGAGCCGTGTTTACAAATATACAGCACATCCCAGCATTTTCCCTAGTGCTGGTGCTAAATTGAGCTGTCTGGTGCCAATGCACCGTAGTGCAATGGTGCCTGCGTTGAGGAAATGATTGTTTATGTGCAGAAAGGTGTTACTTCCTGCACATAAACAATCACAAATGACAATGTGCAGCACACATAGAAGATGTAAATCATCATTTTTTTTAATGATTGTTTATGTAATTGTTTATGTGCAGGAAGGGATACTTTCATGATGTTTTGCTGTTTCTATGTGTGCTGCACAATGCAGCACACATAGAAACAGCAAAAATGAGGAGAAATAAAGCTTTTCTCCTTGTTTCAATATTTAAGACCAGGTTTTCCCTCGTCTTAATTTTGGCACTGTCTCCTATTTACGCTACCCTTATAAATAGGGGGCAGCATCAAAATCAATGGGTTTTGAGGCGAAACGACCACCGCAACACCCATTGCCCATCCATTTCATGCTGGGTATATTATGAGACGGTGCCTCATTTACAAGGCAGTGTTAAGCCACGTTAAGTGGCTTAATGCCCCATTGTAAATATGGCAAAGCCCCTATCACCACAGAAATTAAAAGTGACTTTCCTGAGGCAATAGGGGCTTGTAAATATGACCCACAGTTTGTTAAGTTTGATACAAGTTGTTTCCTTCTCATCTGAGTGCACAAGTGTATAGTTGAGCTGATCACTAATAATGTACACCTAAAGGTGAAATGTAATTTGAGTGTGTCCTGTTACATATGCCTGTGTCAGGGAATGCAGTATCCATGGACCAGGAGGCTCACACAAGGCTGGCTCTCAGAGTATACATACTGCTACTAATATTGACAGGAATAACACAGAGATCATATGTTATGCCAGCATCATGTACATTGAACATCACATCCATGGGAACAGTGCGCCCCAGAGGGCACTTGAGGAGGTAACGACAATGAAGTAGCTTTCGGTGTTACATATGTGGATCATTGCATAGTCTACATGAGGTCCTGAGATTGGACATAGGGAGAGGCATACATTGGCAATGGATGCACAGTGCTACCCATCTATCTACACCACAGCTGTGTTTGCAAGCACACTGCACAATTTGCACTGCATCCAACAGGACCCTCTTTAAAGGTTACCTATTGACCTGTGAGGGTGTAGGAGTGGCTACCTATAGTCAATTCAGGCCCACTTGCCCATGAGGTAAGGATGCAACAGTTACTTGTAGGAATCGATGTGATTGTAATGCTGCATATTATTGAGAACCTATATATACAGTTAGCTCCATTCCTTTAACTATGTGTGTTGCTCTATAAAGGAGACCCATTGAATAGCAGTAAAGATGAATCGTTATGGTCAACATGGTCAACATGCATGTAACATAACTCAAGTGAAGCTAGCAGGCACTGATGCTTGATGGCTTTGCCTGGTGTCACCTTTCAGTACATGAACATTTTTGCAGGTGATGTGCACAGCTACACACATGTAAAGGTCAAGCAACCCCTCTCTGGTGCAGAGCTATGCAATTCAGGGAACAGACATAGACACATATATATATAGTGGCACTCTGGATTCAACACACTTCTCTGTCTGTAATACTGAAGCTGGACTTGTGATTGTCAGACTGACTGCGCACATGTGTGAGGAGGAGGGGGACTAGAGTAGCTCTCCCGGTGCTCTGAAGGTAGTCCCGGGGCAGAATCGGCCTGGACAAAAGCTGGGGGCGGGGGGGGCAAAACCAGCCAATGACTCTATTTTTCAGAGTCATCCCCACACAGCTACACGGACAAAAAATCCGATCCACGCTTGGCATTGGTCGAGAGCCGCGTCCAGCCTGTCCCGCCAATCTGTTTACCGCGAGCGGGACTACAGCGTCCAGGAGCACCAGCGCCAGAGCAGCGCACCAGGAGGCGCATAAAACTGCGACCTGCATCCCGCAGTGCGGGAGAGTCAAGGCGTCCATCCTGGCCCGCCAATATGTTTACCGTGAGTGGGACTACAGCGTTCAGCAGCACCAGCGCCAGTGCTGCGCGCCAGGAGGCGCATAAAACTGCGTGTCATGCCCAGGCAAAGCCTGGGCCAAGGGCTGGCCTATCCACGTGCGTCGGAGCCCAGAGGGGGCTGGGCTGGGCCGCCCCTCTAACAACTGGACCCCATCTTATTTAATCAATTATACATCGACTTCCAGGTACTGACTTTAATTATATTTCCCGCCCCACGTCCTGTGTGCAGTGAGACTGGTATTCATTGTTGTGGCAAAGCGATTGCCCTGACGCTTATAAAATGAGTGAATAGGAGCAAGGGGGCCAAGGGGACTTTAGACGCCTTCATAACAAGGGCAGAATCATAATTATGCCACGAAATAGAACTAACAGAGAGTCGGCTGTCTAAAGATCCCTTATCTCACTCGAGGCGATCCTCAATAGGATCACATAACCCGGCTGGTACTCCTCAAAATTTAAACCCAACTCAATCTTGCTCATCCCCATTTAACCCGGGGACAGCATCCGCCACCTTGGACATTCCGGCCCTTGCATTTGATGACTCACCAGGATTGCATATGGATATTTCTAATGGGCCTAGCATAGCCTCTAGGACTTGGATTTCCCATTTTCCCATAGAGGGTACAAAGGCTAAGGCATCCGTAAATCGTAAGAAGGGCGTGGGCCCATTAAAACAAAAACAGCAAAAAGAGTCCCAGTGCAACACTCAGGCCAAATCTGTGGTGAGGAGCTGCTCTGTAGGCACACAGACCACGGACGCTTCAATGCCTACGCAGCCCTGCCCCTTGGAGGGGATACCGCCACCACCGCTGCCGGCATGACCGCCTTGGACATCGGCCTTGAACGGATCAGGGAATCTATAGACAAAAATGTTGCCTTATTGGATGGTGCTTAAAGCTTCTGGAAGGCACCTTGACTAATCTGTCTGGGCGCTTAGAGTCGTGTTCAACCCCTGTGAACCCCCAGGTGCTTAGCGAGGGACGCTGGTAACGCTTTAGACCAACACAACTCAGCCTTGGTTACATTAGAAAAATTGTCGGCAATGACCTTGGTCATCGAGGACCTGCTGAGCAAAGTACAGGGCCGAGGCATAAATAGCATCCTGCTTAGTCACTCAGGGAGTACACTAAATAGTGGAAAAGCAGCCAACCCCCATATGGCAGATACCCTACAACCACCGCCACAACCCGGCGTGGGTGTTGGACCTAAGAGTCATCTTAGTTTAAATCATAACAAAGTATCACCCCAAATAGCACCCATTGTCACCCAAAGAATGCCCAACCCAGATATCACACCCAGGGAAAGGGTCAGGACAAATTAAGAGGGGCTGACTTTAAACTTACTACCAGAAGCCACACCTTACACAATAATACTGGCACCTCTGAAATAATCGAATCTTGGGAGTCCTTACGTAATAAGTCCCTTGGCTGGCTTGGATCCAAAGCTGGCCTAACTGATGTCCTATTCAGGGAATTTAAAATGGTAAGGAGAGTAGGATGGGTGGAGAAAAGCGATAAGAGGTTACTGGGCTAATGTGTAGTCCTCACATTTAGAACACCAAACTTAATACAAGAAATCCTGCGCCAACAGGGCTCCCTCCATGTGACCAATCATGGCATAAACGTACTTCACCTGGGCTATTTCTATCCCCCCACTAACTACCCTCCTTAGGTAGGACTGCAGACGCAGCCCCAGGATTATCCTATGAATAATATGTATTATATTCAACCTAGCATACCTTTGCTTAATAGATTTGAGGTCATTTCTTCCCTGGAAGACAATGATTGACTCAGCAACAGTAGCAGCAATGCGGTTCAATGTCAACTCACGGGAACATCCTTGCCATGTATAGCTCTAACTGTAAACATCGAGCAACCCGATATCGAGGCAAGAGACATCGCTAATAACTGCAATATCCAGAATGAAACAACCCAATCTAACATTAGCATTATTCATAGTGAAACACCAAATAGCTGTGACCGGCTCTATGTCGCCCCTTCCCGCACTAATTGTGTGTCTCAGCCTGGGTCTAGAACTAAAGAAATAGAAATCCTGTTCTGGAATGTGGCAGGCCTCAAAGCCAAATTGTCTAACCCTGCCTGGCTGGAATTTATTCACAAATTCGACATTATATGCACCCAAGAAACCTGGTCTGATAATACTTTACATATTAATGGCTTTAAGACATTTTCCAGCCCAGCGGTTCATTCAAGCCAGGGGAGGAATAAGGGTGGCCTTTGTACTTATGTGTTCTACAGGTTAAACGCACACAAGATAGATCTCGTGAAGTCCAAGATCTATTATTAGGTGCCTAAAATAAATCTAGATAACAGTCATTATTTAGTCTTAATAAACTTGTATAATTATATACCAGCTGTGGATATCCAACACATTTTAACGCACCTGCAGAGAGATCTGGACAAGACTCAAAGAAGTACTGGTAAAGATTATTGTATAATCTGGGGCGGCGACTTCAATTGTGGACCCTGCCCACATATAAAATGGGAGATGTCTGTGGTATAGATCCTGATGATGTAAATAACTCATCCCATTTTTTGCATTCTGCTCCCGGTGATCTATTTAACTTGTTAAAATATACTTTGGATTTGGGATTTGCTAATAATGTGTGCTCGCACCCAATTCCTTTTAGTAGTACCTTTAATGGACATGGCCTGTTTTCAGTTATAGACCACATATTGGTATCAAATAGATATGCAGACAGAATACACAATTTTAAAGTACACCCTGTTACTTTTAGTGATCACTACCCTATTAGTGTTCTTTTAGGTCTCCCCGCCAAGGTGTTAACTAGCAAAATATTGGCAACTCACCAGGCGGAAGACATTGTCATTAATAGACAAAATGGCTATACAGTCAAATGGGCAGGTGTAAATGCATTTGAATTATTTGAGCACCTTTTAATCACCTGTAAAGACGATTTCATAGTCTGCCTTGATGAAACTGCTGATAAATCAGATGTTCTTAGCTCCTTTAAAAATATAACCCAGTCCATACAAAATAGACTACGAGCAAAATGTAAGAAACGGGCCGAAAAGAGAAGCGGTTGGTTTGATTTAAAATGTTCACAAGCCCATGCAGCCCTGATAACTACCTTACATAAGCCCATACAAGACAGAGGAGCTATAAAAAGGGCAAGATTAGCTTACAAGACGTCCCTTAAGGAACGCAAATCGGCCATAAAGCTTGAATTATGGCAAAACTTAATACGAGCATCAGACCTAAAAGACACAGAAGGTTTCTGGAATGCAGTGAATGCCCCTTTCTTTGCTTCAGGTAATTCGCCCAGCATTGAAATCACAATAGGGGAGGATAAATGGGTCACCCACTTCTCTGGCCTTTATAACAATCAGATGGATCCCCAAACGAGGCAGCCTTATGCATAAATTCCCCAAATTATCTTCCAATTGAAATTGATTTCGATGCCCAGGAGGTGATTTTAGCTTTAAATGAAAGTGTGGGCGGTAAAGCCCCAGGTCCCGTTTCTGTGTTTTGTTGATTTGAGTTCAGCCTTTGACTGTGTTAACCACCAGAAGCTATGGAGCATTTTAGAGGCCATGGGTGTCGATCCACCCATTCTTAATTTTTTACAACAGTCCTACCTAGACGCCAGGACCCGGGTGCGCTACGGAAGGGGTGGTGAGCTCAGTCAGAGCTTACCTGTAAAGAAGGGGATGAGGCAGAGGTGCGCATTAGCACCCCTCCTGTTCACTCTTCATATTAATAGCCTGGGAGTAAAATTAAATAATGACTGTCAGGATTTACCATGCATAAATAGACGACCAATAGGAGCATTACTATACAAGGACGATGCTGTCCTATTGGCCCATACCCCCCTTGGCCTACAAATGCCATCTATAACTTTTCTGCTTACATGTTAGACCTCCGTGTAAATATAAGCAAAACATTTAGAATTAAATGTTGCAAGCCCAGCACTAAGTGTCGAGAAGCCTTTATTGAAAATCGGAAACTCGAATTCACAGCTCACTTTTCATACCTGGGCATTGTATTTGAAAAAAGGGGTCTATGCGCTAAAGCTATAGAATCCAGAAAATTACTATTTTGTAAAGCAACTGGCGCACTAATTAACTTTTCCAGGAAGTTGGTAAGGCGCCCAATCGCTGATCTATTAACAATTTACAAAGCTAAATGTATATCCGTTGCCATGTAGGGAGCAGGCATCTGGGGCTGTGCTAACGTCGAGTGCCTGCAGCTAGCTGAAAATAGGTTCTTAAGATATCTTCTAGCGGTCTGGAGTAGTACAGCCGTATTCATATGTAACGCTGAGCTGGGTCTGCCCTATCTTTCGGATTTTATTAAATTGCAGCCTATCCTGCTGTGGCACAAGGCTTGGACCGGTATTTCTACTGGTTTGAATAGGGACCTGATCAACGATTGCCTGTCCCTTGACGGGGCAGACCGCATCACCTGGTTGACCCACGAAAAAAAATTCCTAGAGAATTTAGGACACTCTGAGTATTTCTCTAACCCTGACAGTAGGAATAATGTTGCTAGAAACAATCTAAAATCATTATGTTTGGACTATTTGGAGTGAGAGCACATCAACTACTCTTGATTCAACCAGGAATACAACCATACCTATTAAACACTGTTGGAGCTTACAACAGGTTGTTATTGACCCGCTTACACCTCAGCATTTTCCACATCAGGGTCACCTTTCCAAAGCTCAACGATTGGTCTCGCATTTTATGTTTATGCCTGTGTGATAACATCTCTATACAGTCGACAATTCATGTTATGTTTTTTTTGTAAATTTTACTCCATGCCCAGGAAAAAATGGATTTTACCTATTCTAATGATGTATGGCCTGAGACAATGTCGACCCGCCCTTCTAAAGCTGCAACATTTGATTGAAGGACCCGTGACTGAACATATTGCCAAATATCTGAAAGGGGTAG
Source organism: Lissotriton vulgaris (assembly GCF_964263255.1). Taxonomy (NCBI): domain Eukaryota; kingdom Metazoa; phylum Chordata; class Amphibia; order Caudata; family Salamandridae; genus Lissotriton; species Lissotriton vulgaris. Next base: position 411,743,854 of record NC_141689.1, on the reverse strand, counting down.
TTAGACACCGGATGACAATGGATGGTCCCCCTCTTTTTAAAATTGTCTGAGTTTCTTTTTGAAACATTTTTTTACTTAAATCATATTGATGAAATGTACGTCTTTTTACTATGTACTGTGCTTTTATGGTTTAATATCTTTTTTAAATCGATTAAAGCGTATTCTGATTCTGATTGTCAAACCAATGACTAATAGATTTAGCTAAGACATTTCACAAGGTGCATTGTGCATGTGCCACACATCCTTTTTCTGACAAAAAAAGCACAGAGAGCAGTTGTGTTGGGCCATTAAATCCCATCGGAGAATTTGTCTACTGTAGTGTGCTAATTGATGTCTGTCTGACAATCCCTGGTGTTATGTTTGCCCAACAACACATACATAATATCTGTCCAGTAAAGTACACAGGATGCCACATACACTGTAGACTAGCTGAACCAGCCAGTCTATGTGCCTCCCTTAGTGTGGGTTGTATCCATAACCAAACCAATGTCAGTAATGCAGACTGATTGTATGACTGTTGATATGGTGCATGATGGTGTATACATTAGCGTTTTTCATAGCCATAGCAATACAATGTCGTCAAGCGAAAAGATGCCTACTCTGCAGCTACCTACATTCACCGAAGCATACTACAAACAACAGCATTTACAAATTGTTTGACATGTCTCTACACATTAAAACATGTATCTGTTCCTCGCCTAAACATATTGACTATCAATATGTTGGCACACTGAAGATATAAACCCACACTGCGGCGCTCTTTGTACGATGACAGTCAACACATCAGAAAATATCGAACCTGTCAGGCGATACAAGAGGAGCAAGGTAAGTTAGGTCCAAGCTGTGTTCACCTGAATTGTACAAATCATTACAGTGTATTCCTGAGAAAAGGCCAATTGCGTGGGACAAAACCCACCTGTTTACCCATTTACATATCGCATAGCCACTGTAGCATTGCTCAGCACCGTATCAGCACCGATGCTTTGAAAAACGCAATGGGTTCAAAGCATTTTGCGTCATGCACGCTTTGGCTATTCCTATACCGATGCGCCAGAAAAAATTATGCATTTGAAAAACGGGTGAGATACAGGCAGGAAATAGAGCATTGGGCATAGCAGCTGCAAAATAGAAAGTGTGAATTTACTTTTGCTTTCACTTACTCTCTGTTAGTCTGTGCTGGGTGGTGGAGGTTGTATGAGAGTGTCTGTAAAAGAGATGTCTCTAGTGCTATTGTCAGTGTTTATTTTGTCCAGATTTTGTCCTTGTCCTATATTGTCTTTTGTCATTGTATCGTATTTTTGGTGTAATTGTACTGTTGGGAGTTTGTTTTTTTGGGAAATATTTTTGGGGTAGGTAAAGTGTTTAGGGGGTTTAGATTTTGTATATAGCTTTTGGGGGATATTGGAGGTTTTCAATATGTGTGGGAGGGGTAGGAATTTGAGCGAGCCACAGCTGGGAGGCCCATATGGTTCACTTACCATTACCTACCATGGAGGCTAGATGCCAAGGCTACCCTGCAATGGACAAGCGTGACATGCAGGAGCGGGTGAGCTGGCAACACGAGAATATATTCAAAGTGCCGAGAATAACACACCAGTTGAGGCACCAATGGACAGACATCATCTCCAAGGAGGCTGTTATTGACTTCCTAGGGCCGGAGATTGGTGGACCTGTCGGTATGTATAGCTTATTAGCCACGTTCCGTTAACAAGACCCTTCAGGATCCCTTCGTCGGAAGGCCTAACCTATATTCGCTGTAATGTACGTTCCCTAGCCAGACACCCATTTGAAATATGGGACCTGATTAACTCATACTCTCCGGAGATATGCTTTTTGACTGAAACTTGGCTGAACCCCACCAACCACCCGATTATCAATATAGCTATTCCTGATAATTATAAATGTATTCAGTTGCATAGGGTGGGAAAAACTGGAGGGGGTATTGCCATTGCATTTAAAAAACATCTGAATATCTCTTGGATCAATTCGCTATCAATTCGCTATTAGATAAAAATATGGAAATTGGCATTTTCAAAGTAATATTCTCACCATCAGAAAGCTGGTCAGGAGCCTTAGTTTACCGGCCTCCTGGCCCGAAAACAAACTTCGCAGACATATTAGTGGATCAAATAGCCATCCACGTCCTTGCATCTAGCACGTTTATGCTGTTGGGGGATTTTAATTTTCATGGGCAACTGCATTCACTTCCTGAGGTGAACAAGCTTCTTACAAACATGGAGCAGTTGGGGCTCTTCCAAAGAGTTCACGGACCTACCCACAATGGGGGGGCATACTCTTGATGTAATATTTACTAATATTGACTTGCTTATGTATGATTCTCCCTGGCCTCTTATGTGGATGGACCACTTTATGATAAAGTTCACGGTGCCACCTAATACGCAGATACTTAGGGGGCAGCCTGCAGGTAGATGCCAAACACTGCAGAGGCCATGGAATAAGCTAACGCCTCAGGCATTTGAGAAAGTGTTTTCAGCACTTCCATTAACAGAGGAGCAGGATGTTTCTAATTCACTGTCTGTATTCACGGAAGGGCTGGTGAAAGCTCTGGATGTAATTATTCCAACTAAAAAAAAAAATCCAGACTCACCCCAAATCGACGTTCAGCCCAATGGTACACTCCTGAACTAAGGCAGGAAAAGTCCTTCTGCAAAAAATTGGAAAGACTCTGGTGACTGAATAAATCCCCTGTCAAAACTGCTCTTTAAATCTGCACTGGCAACCTATCATTGCAATTTAAAGGCAGCGAGATGTTTGTTTATTGTGAACCAAATTGAGAGCTCAAACAATTCATCCAAAGCACTATTCGACATTGTCAAAGATTTTGTGGCCCCGGCTGCATGCAAGCAATCTCCCATAGAGTCCCAAGACTTATGTGACTCATTGGCCAGGTTTTATCAGGAGAAAATTGGGAAGATTTATTCTAACTTCTTATCTTTTTCACCTACTAGCTCTAATCCAGATAGCTTTTTTATTCAGACAGACTGTTTCCTCGAATGCTTCATGCCGATCTCACTAGCTGAGACTCAAAAAGCCTTGGAGAGCGCTAACTCGGGCTCTCCTGCGGATCCCTGCCCCCCAAAGTCATGTCACTCCTGTCCCACATCTAAGCCCCCACTATTCAGAAAATTTTCAACCTCTCAATTCTTGAAGGGGTTATCCCGGCCCCCTGGAAGGAAGCATTTGTTCGCCCCATTTAAAAAAACCTTCGGCCAACCCAAAAGAGCTGGGCAATTACCGCCCCATCTCATTGCTTCCTCTATTGGGTAAAATGCTGGAGAGCAGTATTAACCAGCAACTGAACAGCAATCTCGACTCACACTGCATTCTGGATCCCTCGCAATCTGGTTTCCGACGGGGTTTCAGTACGGAAACAGCTCTCTTAACGGTAACTGACTCCCTGAGGATGACTGTCGACGCCGGAGGATCAGCAATTTTGATTCTTCTTGACCTCTCCGCAGCCTTTGATACCATCTCACACGGCAGGCTCGCAGAGAGGTTAAGATCTTTCCGGTTTCAGGGTTTGGCCCTCAAATGGCTGCAGAACTTCCTGATGGACAGGTCTCAAACCGTCGTCATGGGCCCCTATCACTCGGAGAAAATACCATTGGATAAGGGCGTACCTCAGGGCACCTGCCTTAGCCCTACCCTTTTTAACATCTATATGGCACCTTTAGCTAAGGTAGTGGAAGCCCTGGGTTTCGAAACTATTTCGTATGCCGATGACACCCAGCTGCTGTTTAACATCGGTCCAAACCAGGAGGCAGACAGACTCTGCTTTTCCACAGGAATCCTTGAAATCTCAAACTGGATGACCAACAACTGTCTACAGTTGAATCCTGGGAAGACGGAGGTCATGCTTCTTGGGAAGGCTGCAGCAGCGTGGTCCAAGGACTGGTAGCCTACGCAGTTGGGCTCCCCTTCTATACCAAAACAGTGTGTCAATAATCTTGGCATTAAGATTAATCATTCTCTTTCAATGCAGGACCATGTAGCCGCCGTCTCAGGAGCCTGTTACTGTAGACTGAGACTTCTGCGGAAAATCTTCCCTTTTATTCCTTTGGAGCACTGCAGAACATTGACTCAAGCCATGGTTATTAGCCGTTTGTATTACGATAACGCCCTTCTAGCAGAAGTCGGAGTAACATCGTTAAACAAATTACAGGTGATCCAAAATACGGCAGCCAGGCTAGTCCTGAACATGCCGGCAGGATCCTCCTCGCTGCCATTGTTGAGAAACTTACATTGGCTACCCATAAGGCAAAGATCCTTTTTTAAAGTTTGCTGTCTGACATTCAACGCGCTTCAGGGTCAGGGTCCATTGTATTTACAAAATAAACTGGAACAACACATCCCGAGCCGCCTACTGAGGTCTAGTTCGCAGCTGCTACTTCATGTACCCCGCATTAGACTTCACAGGTCTGGGGGCATGGCTTTTTCCTACCTAGCCACCAAATACTGGAAGAGCCTTCCAAAATCTCTGAGAGAGATTCCTTCCTACCAAATATTCAGAAAACATCTAAAGGCATACCTGTATTAAGGCTCCTTTCTGTCCAGCTGTGCCATTCCGGGTGTTAGTCTGAGTAAGCGCCGAGATGCCCGCCGGTGATTCGAGTGCTATACAAGAACACCTAACATAACGTAACATAACATAACATAACATATAGTGTTGAATCATTATCTAGAATTTTACAGTTAAACATGATTTGTACTTCATTTGTGTTTTCCAACAACATGGGAACGTGAAACAGTTATATCTATGTTAAAATAAATAATTTGAACTAAGGTAGCTTACGTCCTCAACAATGTTAATTTGTGCTAGGCCAGAACAGCAAGTAGGCTTACTGTGCTGATCAACACCAAACTGTAAGTGTAGGAATGCACCATAATCATCCAAGATGATGCATTCCTGTCAGTTCACCCTCTGTTTGTGACATTTTGACATACCAGCCCCAACCATGGTGCAAAGGTGCTTGTGTTGTTGTAATGATTCTTTTTATGCGGAAATGTGAAACTTTCTGCACAAAATGGAATGCTGTGACGCTTTCCCTTCCAATTATGTGTGTTTCAGAATGCAGTACACTTGCAAACAAGAGAATATAAGGAGAACTCAGATAATATCTCCTCCTTGTACCAGCCCTGATGAGCCATATAGTCTTTGCACAGCTCCACAAGTCTAATAATTCTGGTCATGTGTCATTATACATGGGTGTTCATTAAGTTCATCCCACACAAGGCCCATGGAAGGCATCCCTAGCACTGAGTACTGCTACGCTGCAATTTGTGCTGCATTGCCTTACTACATACCTATGAGGACACACCAAGCCAACAAAAGGAACTTTGTATCACCTAATATGTATGTGACATACAGATATAGCCCGCTGGAGCATCTCAAACAGTATGCAGATACAGTGCAAAGAGCTTATCACCTTGGCTCTTAGGGGCTCCTAGGGTAAATCATGTGTCCCATGTTTCATGGTACACTGAACTCTGCCATTATGCTGCCAAATATTACTCACTCTGTCGGATCCGGACGCATGCTACAGGCATGTCATGATGTGTACCCCTGAAGTCAAGCATACCCCCTTATCTGGGTTGCAAATAGACTACATCCTTGAAATAAGCCAGCCGTAATGCCATATGTGTGTATTTTCTGGTGTGCTCTTCATAAATACTATGTCCTCTTTCATGTCTTCTAGGTGGACATCTTCCATTTTCATGGGGAGAGGTTAAAATGTAGGAAGTTGATGTTTAACATGTCCGTTGTGGTACATGTGTAGGTACATGTGTAGGTCAGTTAGGTAGGTTAAGATAGCGTTAAATGAAGGTAGTGTAGGTTAATTAGCAAAGGTTAGTTTAGTCATATTTTAGCTGGAGTAAGGTAGTTAGAGTCGTTTTAGATTGTGATATTTTATAATACTCATATTAAACAATAATTTCTACTTTCATGACTGCTTAATGATTTACTATGTAGGAGTTGTCATATATGCTTAGGTTGATTTGAGCACATGCTATAGGGGTTCCCTGCAGTGTTTGTAGATGTGTAACTTTGTAAGATGCCTGTGGACGAGAGTCAGTCAATTTTACAATGGAGTCAATTCAGGAATATTTAACCATGTTTGGGCACTGTAAGTGGCCCTCTGTGCGAATGGAAACACAGCTCAACACAGGTAGTCTCCTACTGTTGCACTGTGCGTAAGTTATCCTACATATATTGTAGGGATGAATATGTCAACTCATAGTGGCAAATCTTGGATGTGTTGGTTAACACACTGATGAGAACCATTTATACACTCACCCTTTTAATGTAACTTCAGTGTTCTTTGCTGGCTAGTATCCATGGAAGTGGCCCCCACCTGCCCGGAAACTTCAATCACCATTCCTATTGACTATTTGGTAATTGTGGTATTTCCTGCTTGTGAAGTTGGGAAACTACTTGCTAGTTTAGTGCTCACCTTACCTATTCCCTTTGGTATATATAGATGAATGTTTCCATGGGTCTATGACCTTGATTATAACATACGATATGTATTTTAGGACCTTCTCAGAGCTGTGCTGCCTTCCTTGTTAGCAAAGAAAAATGCTGATGGGGACTGAGAGCCACATCTTCTGCCCCTGATGTGTGTGTGCCTTAGTCGCCTCCTGCACCAACACCACCCACCTTAGGGGAAGCACCACACACATCAGAAGACGAAGTTGTGGCCTACTACATTTTGCACCAAAGAACGGGCTGTTAACGTTTGTCTGTGCCACTTGGCCAGTTTCTCATTGAACTTGTGTTTATGATCATGCCAGTGCACTTGCCAACTGCTTAGCCACCTGTTGAACTTACCCATTTGTAGACTGTCAATGTAGCCTTACTGGGACACCCCTCTCCTCAACATGACTTTATTCTCATTCTTTTTCAATTCAAAATTAATGCTTAGGACATGTGTTACTCATAGTTATTGAGGCCAAGTTGCACTATTGTTGCCTATCAGATGGCATTATCTCTGCAGTGTTGAATGAATGAATGAATCAAGCAACATTTATTGAGCGCATGGCTAAACTGGGGCATCCCAGTGCTAAGACAGAATCAGAGAGGGACAAGGATGACTTTTTGAATCATGACACACATTGCAACATAGTTAAACAGCTCTGTGGGTTGCCATGCCGGTGCAGGTAAGTTAAGGTAAGGTCCACATCTACCTTGGTGATTACCTTACTCTTACATCATGACTGTACTTATTGTGGTTTCACTTATTCACACCACTTTACAACACTGGGAAGGTGATGTGGGTTTAGTCATGTATTTGATTCAGTAGTCTGCCTTCCACACAGTACCCCACACCACTCTGCCTTGTTGTGCTGTCTTGCATGCACAATGTGCATTCAAATGGCAGAGGGGTAAATTTTCCACACACATCCACACATCTCTACACAGCTAACAACCTTGCTACACTGCAGGTATATTCAAGGGTATGTACTGACCATGGGTTTCCTATTAGTGTTTATTCATGTGATTTCATTAAACGCACAGTTGGCTCATAGTTGTGGACTCTGGGCACTGTGTACCGACTCTGAGAGGATGAGCACTGTCAAATTAGGTTGATTGCTAGCACCGACACTCACCCCTTTTCATCATTGCCAGAATTGGTTATGTACAGGTTATTACTCAGGTTTGCTCACTTGTACGCGTACATGACTCCTCTGGCAATTCTCATTTAGGCCCAGGAGCTCAACATACTGTGATACAATGATGGAACCCAGATCATACATTATGTGACTTCAACACCAACAATATGCATGAACATATCCAATTGACCGATATGACTGCCTGTGTTTGAGGGCTATGGGTCAAGCTATACCCCACATGCTCGTAGTGTTGGAATGGGTGACATGTACCTACCCAGGTCTGCCACACTACCAGACCCATACACCAAACCCTCTGACCATCCCTGAATCCTGTCCTTTGTGGTGGCATTCTAGTTTATCCTCACTTCACAAATCCCTGTTTCACATCCTCCTACTTTCACATATGTGGCATGGTAAGACTTTTCTTTTTCAGACTCCCTCCTGCCAGGTGCTACACTTTCACCCAGGTCCACATGACATGTAGGATGTAGCATACCAATGGGCTCTTCTTTGTCATTCCTTCCTAGCTGTGAAACAAGTGCGAGACTGTCAGACACAGCAATGCATGTGTATTGGTCAGGCCACCTTGCAGTACACACGTCGCTCCTCACCTCCTTGCTATGCAATGTCTCGTCATTCAGACACATTGCCAATTCTATGTGCTCAACCACACCTACAATGCACTGAACTACCAGGGGCCCACCAGGCTCACACACCATATTTTCATTCAACACACATGGTCCTCTGGTGTGCATTAGTTGCATTTCCCCCCACCCCCAGCATGAATTGGTACATGACAAGAGTTTGCGTGGTCCCTACCATGACAGGCGACACCTTTGTGCTCTCACCCCACTTGTCGGCACAGCTGCATGCAATGTAGTTTCATTCTACTGACTTTACATATGGCTCTTTGCGTGTCCTTGTGTGTTGATACCTTACATACCCCACACCTGAGCCTCCTCTCAGGCAAGGAGTTTATTCTCTGACAAGCCCATTCCATTTGTTTGCTTTACAGTCCTGATTTGACTGCATGGGTCCAAGTAAGACACACTAACCTCATGGTGCAAGGTGGCCTGCATTGTCAGAGTTAGGCTGGGCAGGGTTCAAGTATCCATGCATGATGTGTTATTCCAGTCCAAGTTTTTTTTATTTGTATTGTGGGACTTGTAGTACTGCTGGATCATGTTATACATTCCACTACAACTCACAGTATACAAATGTGAACTTGGCCTGGTGCTGCACCTCACACTTGGAATGGGCAAACCTGACGGAGCTGGACTGAGCTGTGCAACATGTTACTAGGCAGTGTGACTTACATTTATGTGATGTTAAACTGTACAAGAGAAAGTTTCCTACCCTTTCCCTTTCACACAGCACAATGGAATGCAAGGACATAGCTTGGTGTGCTGCACAACATGACCTTTTTGACCATATTGCCCTTTGTTGCCATTTACCCTGTAGGTGTTGCTGGTCCTCATAGCCAGCACTGTCCTGCCCATGAACTCTTACCACCAGCTCCCCTGGGATGACAGCTGTCACCTGCTCCTCCAAAGGGTCCAGCTCCTCCTGGTCTGTGGGTCCTCCTCATGCAGTCTGCATGGCTGCCTTCAGGTTCTTAGCCAGTTTCTCCCATGTCCTGCGCTTATCACCGTGCCAGCACTTCTTGCAGTCGGTGACTTATCCAATACTGTTAGTTTTGACCACTATTGCCCTGGCTGCTGTTCTCTGCTCCATATCTGCCTTCTATGAGTTGTTTTCTTTTTCTTCAGAACTGTAATTTTTTATTTTTTATTTTATGCATGGCGTTCTCAAAAGTGATGCAAAGGTGGTTTGCATTACTTTATGTGACGCAAACCAACCTTACGTCACTTTGCCTGCTGATGCATCAGTTTTCATTATGGCAGCCATCCCACAGAAGCGTGTATTTTTGACTCACTATCTGCACCGTCCCATAAATATGACGTACCCATGGAGTTAAAAAATGACATACCGCAGTGCAATTTTTTTTGACACATGGCTGCCTTGACACAGCGATGTGTCGGTTCTTGTAATTGAGGCCTTTAGTATGAATATCACAGTGCCCCACTGATGAACAATCGCCTACCGAAATAGCCATGTTTCTGCTGTTTGTACTATTTTTAAGTTATGTGCTAGGAAGAGTATTAATTTACTTTGTGGAAACACGACACCTTGTTCCAGAACATAAGCTGGTTATAGAACATCAATAAAGATTTTTTTTTTAAGAAACTGTTTCTGCATAATAATTCCAGTTGTCTTGCTCTTCCAAACTCCCAACTCATAGTATTACCTCTAATTAATTATTATACTGAAAGTAGAACAGTTGTTCTGGGTTGGAGAACAAGTGGGGGTGAGGTGAAGTTGACTTTAGGATTTGGCTTCAATTTAGGTTTGGGTTTGTACACATTAGATTAATAGAAGGTAGAAGATGTGTTGTGTAATCGAATATGTAGGAAAATGATGGAGAAGAATTATGACACTTCCTATGGTTGTTGTGGTCAGGCAGTACATCCTCCTCCACCAATAAAATGTTCAAGAGGTAGTAAGGCAATTAAAAGTTATTTGCACGGGACATAGGGGCAAGGAAGGAACACAACAGTAGGGTTAACAAATTCAGCAGGTGTCATTGTGAAACGACTTGCAACTACCTCCTGAACCCCTTCCCCAGTTATTTCATGGATCTGTATTGATCATAGGAAAAAAGTAATAACTTAGTACCTACACTAGGACTGTTGAACTTGGGCCTTTTTGGCAGGTTCACCCCTAAACTTTTTGCCTTTAGCCTCTGGTACGGTGGTAGTGATTTTAGGCCTGTGCGCACTTTAGCACTGTGGGCCAGTGTGTGTGCTGAGATGGCCTGCCCTCCCAAGGAATGCATGGGGGATATGTGTGTCCATGATAGTTCCTGATGTGTGGAGAGTGCAAGGTCGAGTTTGGTATGTGCTAACTCGTGAGATATGTACAGATTTATTGTACCTAGTGTAGAAGTGCCACTTCTAGAAGTTGGCCTGTCTGTGCCGTAAACGTGAATTGGCTGTTTGGCGTGTGATTGGCTGGAGCTGGCTGGTGTGCCTGGCTCCAGGTGTCAGGATGGGTCTGCCCCGGTGGTGAATGGAGAGATCTGCATGCTTGATGGCAGGGAGGAGTGCACCTGGGACCTGAATAGGGCTGGCTCTTTCTTCCACAGCGCTGGCTCCACCCCCTGCGGTGCATCTGATGTCCCTGGCCTGTCTTGTGAATAGGGAGAGGGGCTAAGCAAAACAAAGTGCTCAAGAACCAGTTGCATCTAGTTCTCCCCTTGTCTACACTGCTACATCAAAGGATTTCTGTGTATAAAAGAGGGGCTGTGACCCCAAGTAAATGTTCTTGTCTTGTACTGGAATCTACCAGGGGCGTGCTGCTGCTGGAGCTCAGGGGAAGGCTTGCCTCCCTGGGCTCCGCCCAGCCCCTGGATGCATGGAGGACTTTTTCTTTGCTGAGGAGCTGGTTCCTTCATTTCTTTGCCCCAGGACCTTGCTGCATCTTTTTAGCACCCTGGGATTGCTTTCCCTCTTTATTTCACCACCTTTTGCTGATCGGAGCGCTGTGCTCCTTTTCCTTGTGGCTCTTTAAGAGGGAATTCCCTGGGGAGGGATTCCCCCGTGATGCCTGCCTAGCGGGTGCCTACCCCGCTTATTTTAATATTGACTTGCAGGTGTCCGCCCTGCATTATGCTAATTTATTTTCTATTACCCCGTACGTAGGTGCCCACCCTGCGTCTTCGTTTATTAATTAATTAATGCGCTGCCCACCCTGTGGATTTGTGTCCCTCGCAGGTGCCCACTCCGCATGCCACATTTATACTTATTCTCGAGGGAGCCTACCCCTCGATTTGCACCAAGTAAGAATCACCGCCGCGGCCCCAAGGCCGAGTTTGTCCCAAGGAAGCAACCGACGACGTCACCCAGGTGCCGCGCTGGGATTGGTCCCAGCCGGCAGAGTCTCCCGCTGCGTCACTAGGGTGGAGCGCACGGATTGGCTCCACCTGGAGAGCTTCCCCACGCTCCGATCCAGGAAGTCCCCCCATGACTGTCGCTGTTTATACAGCAGCCATGACTTTATAGACAGAGGGCATTTGAGCCCCTAATAGATGGCCAGTTGGCCCTGGGGACTATTAGTCTTTGTAGGGCAAAAGGCCCTAATGTCATTTTTATATGTACTAGGAAGTGTAATGTAGAATGATTTATGCACCTAGATTTAGGCTCATAGATGTGCTTTTGTGAATATTAGGTTTTACCTTATGTTTTAATCCTCTACTGTGGTCTAGGTTTGATTTATTCCCTACTACAGGGTATGTGCTATTATGCTTGTTAGGTTTGACCTACTGTCCTATGCTTTATTTTGGTTCTCTCCTGTGGTCTAGGTTTGATTTATTCCCTACTGCAGGTTATGGTATTAAGTGTATTTCCTGATGTCTAGGAGATTATGGTTTACCCTATTTTTAGTTTATGAGGTGGGCGCAGAATAGAGTTCTCGCCTTATGTGATACTGTGCCCGTTCTGATTTATGTTACAGGTTGACGCTGAGTATAGTGTCTGCCAGTGATTACTGGCTGTGTTCTAAGTTCATTTATATTCTTACTGTTACTATTCTTTACCAAGTGATAATTCTAACAGTGGCCCACGTGGCCCTGTCATGTGTAAATAATCCCTTGTAAATATTGCCCGTGCCAGTTGGCACAAGTGTATATTGTGTGATTACTATCTGATGTGTTTTTTATTATAATTAGGGCTCCCGGTTTTATGGTATTTATTTTTTTGCCATTTCCGTCTGTATTTATCCATGTTTATTTTTAGGGCATTTTTTCTGTATTTATCCACATTTATTTTTGCCGCAAGCAAAAAATGAAGCTCCAGCTAGTATTTTTCCACATTTATTTCAGTCCCCAAAAAACACGGACACAAGAGCTGAGGGAACAACAAACTACATGGCAACAAACTCAACACACAACGACCACAATGCAAAAGGGACACCACAAGCCACCAGGCTGCAGACAGACATGGGGTTAAGTGTGCGTCCAGCTACAAAAGTTGGATCTAGGACTAGTTGTTGCAGACCCAGAACATGAGATAACATAGGCTAATGTTTTCCCAACATTCTGGGCCTGACCACATTGTTTCGGACAGCCCTCAGCACTGAACACGGTACAGGCACATGCAGCAGAGGAAGGGCCTATTTAGAGATCGCTGCGCTGAACTCTAGGTATTTGCAATAGAAGGTGTTCTCGGGGTAATGAGAGATAAAGTTTTATGCTGGGGAATATTGTCATCAAATATAGGAGTGGAAACAGTGACTGGGGCAATTCAAAACCTATCACCTCTCACAGGCTGCACCTGTCTACTTAACTTTCGAGTACTCTCAATTTGAGAATTTCTGTTTTCCTCTGTGTAACTGCATTTGCGCACTAACGTTTATTAACATTTTTTTTAACGAAATGTGTACATGTAGAATACCAGCTCATGATGTAAAACAAATGCTGCTTGGCCAAAAACTATTCACCCTGCAGTGTATTATTTGGCATTATAAAACACAGTGCTGTTCAGTGTCATCACAGCATGGTTGCAGAATTTAAAGTGCAGATACAGACTATGTAATGGATCCATTCCTGACATGAAATAACTGATACCTTTTCAGTTGATGAGTTAGTGTGTTTGCCCACTGCCACTCTGGGCTGGCAGACACTTGGTTCATGGGACTGCAAGATGGAGGTGGTAAATGGTTCTGAAAACGTTTCTAATTTCTCCTAATTTTAGTAAAGTTAACAATTTGCACAACGCTGCTTGTTACATTCTCTCACATTTCATGACAGAATTTCTGTGACTCATCAATGATGTCAGGCGTCATGAAATGTGATTTCCAGGTATTGCAGGTGCTCTCGGTGCAATGTGTGCTTGTGGGCCTTTCGTTGGTGGTGGCAGAGTCGAGACCCATCCACTCTAGCAGTGTCTGTGAGGAAGAAGAACATTGGCAAAGAGGGCCCTTTATTTTTCACGAAACAACCCTTGGCCATTAAATACACGGTCCAGGGTAATAGCACCCAGTAAAGTATGAAAGGCATTTTAAACCTTTACACTTGAGTTTACGAAAATTGTTTTACAGCTCTGGATTAATCAGCGGGAAACTTTGTAGGAAGGAGTTGAGGTAGATGACCTGGTAAATAGAATTCATGCCCTTGTAGTGTAGTTCCTATATTCCCAATAGGCTCTGCGCATTGGAATAACATAAACAGTAGTTTAGACTTAATTAGGTATGCCAGCTAGCTCAGAGGTCACTAGGAACTTTCTCGAATGAACAGGGAGGAGTTAACTTCCCTGATTGGGCAAGGAGGGATTCGTTTCTGACAACCGCATAAACATGACAACTTTGCTCCCTCCAGAATAAGGAGTATATCTCCAGAGTCGTATGAAAACAATAGATAGCAATTTCCCCCAGTCAATCGTGCATGCTTAGTTTCACCAGAGTGCAGAGAAATAGAGAGACAGGCGTTTTCAATAAAAGGTGTTACTTTATTGAGCAGTCTTCCTTCTCATGCAAGAGAAATTAATTGTCACAATTGCAATACTTATCATAAAGTAAAGTGCGTACAGTAAAAGGAGTATTATGAAATAATACTGTAAAAGCATTGATATGGTTTCTGAGCCATATGATACTTAAAACGGATAAAATATATACAATACATACAATGATAAAAGTTGAGTAAACATACTCAACTGGTGCTTCTAAAATACGCCTACCCCGATGTACCTAACCTAAGCCTAGTACGTGGGAAGGAGTAAGTGAGCTGCAGTTTAAGTTAAGTTAGTTTTGCCAAGAATCTGAATCAAGAATTCTCTAAGGATCTAATCAGCTCCGTACCTTGGTTTTAGAATGAAGGAGGTCTTGTTCCTCGTTCTCAGGACTCGATCTCCCAGCAACCCCCAAGGGTGACTGGAAACACTGGAGCTGGATTTTCTCGGCAGGAGAAAAGGCAGCGTCTCTCTCAGTGCATCAAATGGGAGGGTCGGCTTCCTTCGGCACTCGCATCAGCTGGGCTTTGGGTAAGTAGATAGCCGCTCTGCTCCAAACCACTGTGTGTTGCTTAAGGCAAATGCTGGTAAATTTATACCTGGAAGGTGTCGTGTTTGACGTAAGGTTGGACATAAGACGTCACTAAGAACCGTCACTAAGAACTGTCACTAAGAACTGGCAGTTCTTTCAGGACTCTAAGGAGTTCTAGGACAAATCAAAACAAAAGCAGGGGGAATTCCTGGGCTGCTGGAGGTTTGGTTTGTTTAAAGAACGCGTTGTACTCTCTAGGAGTCTAGGGAAGCAGCCTTGCCATATTTGTACTGCATTGGCTATGACTACATATGGATATGATTCTTATGCCTTTATAAGGATATGATTTGCTATAACCACATAAGGGCATAAATTGGGAATATTTAATTAGGGTCCTAGATACATTCACAACGCCCACTCCACGTATAATGTCCATCATTACTAAATACTAAGCAATATATAAACATATAAGTATGCATGTGTTTTCCAGCCCACCCCAAAATACATCAAATGCTTTTGAAATGGTATAGATACACGAAAATGAGTATTATACTGTACACTTTCAAGCAGTGGTATCATGCAGATAAAATTTTGTTCATTTAGAATGTTGACTGAATGAATCACGAAAATTACATTCATGAAAGGGCTCTTAATACAGAAGAAAAAGGTCGAGACCATTTCATCACATATTTATACAAGATTGTAGATGTGCTAGAGGCTGATTCAAAATATTGTCCCTAGAGTCTCTAAAAATAGAAGTTCTGTTCTCTAAGAATAGTTCTACTTTAAGCAGAGTATCATGTGCCAAAAAAAAAGGTAAATATTTTGGAAATTGGGAAAAATAATTTCGCTTTCATGGGAAAAAATAGTTTCAAATGTTTTCAGCAGTGCTGTTTATCAAAACTGAAAGCCGAATTCAAAGTTTCATGGAACGCTGTGTGCTCCCTATTTCAAATTTTATTCTCGTTGTTAGGAGAGAACATTACCTCAGATAGGCCAGCAAAAAACGCGTCTACCACAGTAGGTGAAAGTTGGGCCAACTCCGAAAAAGTTGAAATAGTGCATATATGCGATGCATTGCCATCATCGGTGTTTAGATCAGCAATGGTCACGGAAGGTTGTACCTGTGTGGTGCTGCTTTCATCTCGTACTTCACCGCCACCTAATCGTAATGGTGAAGTCTCAAGAATGCCGTCATCAGAATAGGTAGCCACTGGGGACAACACGTTGCATGAGTCGTTACCGGACCGAGCAAAGCATCGATATCCATTGGTACTGCTGATGGTAGTGTAAGACAGACGTCCAACACGCATTCTTCTCCGCATAGCAGACATCGAAGCACAGATAAGATGCAATTTTGCCAGATTGGTCTGAACGAAAGAAACCAGTTAGAATTCAGATCTCTTAGCCAGGCCAATCTGAAGACCTTACTGATACGGTCTCGGTATCGTATTGCTAGGATTGTTTCTTCCATCGTAGCTTGAGTTTTGTCTGTGACTTGGCTTGCCATATCGGAGTAGAAGGAACAAAAATAAAATTTCTTGCTACAAGTCTCAAAATAAGAGGCAGGCCACCGAAAAAGGAATGCACAAAATTCGGGAAGATGCCCAGAACTGTTTCAAAGGGTGCTAACAGTCCCGAAAAAATTATCTTGAATACATGTGCGATGCCACTGATATCTAACATGTTTAAGATTTGGCTTAACATTTCTACGAAATGCACTGGGCAATTTGTCGATAATATGGTATGTATCTTTGACGCTGACCTTGCAACTTGCAGGTCATACGTCTCTTTGGACAAGGTTAAAGGCACAGTTGTTTGTAAAAGAATAGACTTCATTCTGCTTAAAGTATCAATTCCAATAGAAGAGATATTCACAGAAGGCCATATTGCTGCCTCCATGTTTGGATTGCTGTTTGGATACAATACTTGCATACAACAAATGACCCTGGAAGTAACGCTCACGAGATAGGCTTTTCCTGGCATCATGCCACAACAGCTGTGGTCACTTATTATAACGTAGCTACCGTTGGAAAGTTGTCTGAAAAAGGGCTCTATCTGTGTAGCAGGGGTGCCGTGCAGATGACATAAAAAGGTTGTTTGATGAACCTTCGCAGGCTCCATGCAAGTTAATACCTTGAGACAGAAGTGTACTGCTTAGTGATGTTTTACAATTGTTACCACTAAGAAATACCTCTTTTTTCCCCTCACTATAACATCTATGTGTATAAGGTAAATTCCTGGTCGACTTGATGTATCCTTAACCCAACCTTTCATACAGGCCTGCTGGTATATACTTTTGGCAGTATTGAAACTGAAAAGTTGTTATCTGGATTGTAATGGTGCCATGTATTATCCATTCAATGATAGGTCTTTCTGACATTGTCAATGGTAATCTCTCTAGTTTTTCAATGTGCAGCACTGTATAGTCTGCTCCTTTTTGTGCCAACGAGATTTGTCTATCAGTAAGGTTAAAGATAGAAAATAATGATGTTGTGTTGATTAGACGCCATGGCACGTAGCCTGAATGGAGGTTTTGTAACGTCCAGCCTAGCTGTACAATAGAACCTAATTGGGATAGACCATGTTGTAACATTAGCATATCCTGTTCTATTATATCAATAGCAGATGATACAATGCTGTCCAGTGAATAAATTCTGGAGGACAGAGTTGTTACCCATTGTCCACTACAGAAAGTGATTTTTCCAAATTAATACGATCAATTTCTCGTATTTTTTCTGCAGTTTCAATTTGTGTTACTTTCCAAGCTTCATTGTTAGCTGCGTATATACCGGCGTATATGAAACGTTTTTGACGCTGTTTGCGAGGTCCCATTATGAAATCTCGCAAGTCAGCACCTTCTTTAAGTAAAGTTAAGTGTTGCTTAATTTCGGGAAGTGTGGATCTCTGTAGCCATTCGAGGCATAGTTTTCCTACACTATATGTTGTAACTATCCCTGGATGTTGTCTCTGGGAATATCTTGGGTCTGGCCTGTTCTGTTTGAACCCCTGTATTTTGTTCAGGAATCTATCTTGACAGTTATTAGTGTCTGTGGGCCAGATCAACCATTTGATCCAATCAGGAAGTGTTCTGTTTTGTTTCAAAATATAGGACACGTCTAACCCCTCATCTGTAGTGGTGTTTCTATCAGGCATAGGCTTTGGTATAGACGGGTTGTTTAAATCTTTTATCTTGGCTAGGCCAAGACAGGTTGTTTGTTGAATGGTGACATTCAGGAACATTATTTGTTCTGGGATCATGCATGCTCTAAATAATGATTCTAAACCTTGTACCTGCCATTCTTTTGTACCCCAGATGGTTTTGTCTCAATGTTGTTTTTCCAAAATTCAAAACCAAATGTAGACATTTTTTCATAAAACTTTCCAGAATAAATCAATTCAGTATTTGTCAACATGTTTTTCACTCCTGTCTTATTCATTAATTTAAAATAAAACATTTCTGGATTTGTGTAATTAAACCCTGAGAAGTATGGAAATCTCTCATAAAATGTTTTTGAACTGCCTTTTGGCAGAGTTGGACAATGTTCCCACTGATTATAACTGAAAACATTTCTAGGATTAGCAGATTTATGCAGATAATGATGCCCAAAGTGATTGAAGCAATACATTTCTTCATAATTCGAAGAACCCTGTAAATAATCATGTTCTGTAAATTTTGCTCACATTTCTAAATCTGACATCATATTATTAATATTTTCAGAGTCCCAATCATCAGAAAAAACACTAGGTGATACAAAGTCACTTAAGGAGATCTTGAATTGGTGTGGATATTTCAAGAGCTCAACCAGGCCATAGATTTCATAGTCAGTTTTGTCCCATGCTATACCACCAGGTTTAGGGATGGCTGTGATGTTCACGGATGATAGTTCTCTTTTTTCGATGTGAGAAAATCTGTGTGGTTTCAGGACCAAGTTGATGTTCCGACTTGCTGTGTCCATTGTACTATATTTTCCATCAATAAATCTACCCAAACTTAAAACCAAGATGAGCCACAGAAGGAGGAAAAGTACACCTAACACAATCCATAATTTAATCCATGGTGAAATTAGATATGTTTCTCTCAGTTGATGAAAGAGCTCTGTAATTTTTTCTTTGAAAGTTTTTGTTGCTGGCGTGTCTCCATGTTCACTTGGATCATCGGAAAAGTCATCAAAGTTGATAAAGTAGCCAGATGCACTTCTGTCAATTGGTGGAATTGTTTCCAGATTTCCATTGATCTTTGGATTTTCTTGTGTTACATTTGTATAGTCAGAGGCTACATCGTTGTAGACAGGTCTTTCTTGACGAACTGTTGCAATTTGAGTTTCAAGAGGCAAAAGTTCCATGGCTTTGTTGCATAGTCCTTTTTTATTCACTGCAGGTTTATGAAATGTAATTAGTCTCTCAGTTTGAACCTCTTGGATTGTAGCAAGATTTGGTCTTCTGCTATTTCTTGGGAGTCCACTGGGCCTACTACTTATTATTGGCCACATGGTTGTAGTTTCACCAGGTCGATTGATACAACTCGGTTCTCCTTTTTATCAGCAAGGGGCGGTAGTACTACTGATCTTTTTCTGCTGACAGCTAAAACAGGTACTGCTTTTCTGTAAGAAGGCCCAAATTCCTTCTTCACCGTGATCTTTTCTCTGACCTTATCTTTGGAATCCAGACAGGTCTTGCTGGGACAGGTGGTTTTTCTTCGGTGGTCGCTGGCTTTTGCTTTTCGTTACTTAGACTTTTTCTTGTTTCATTTAAGTCCTGTAAAACAGCCAAATGATCTTTGATATCAAAGGGTTTTTGTTTCACCACTGAAGTCTGACAATCCAGATCCTGGATGATCATTCTAGTACCAAACAAAAGTTCGTACGGACTGATACCTCCCAGAGAATTTCTTGGCATGTTATTAAGACTACGTTGGACACTTATTAGATGTTTGACACACCTGTCACCCGAACCTAATACCCTTGCTGTTACAGATTGCTTTGTCACTGTTTTTTCTCTCCACTACCGCATTTCCGTCGGGATGGAATGGACTAGAGTACCGCAATGCAATGCCCATGCTGGCCATGGCCTCCTTGTAAGCCCGAGAGCTAAACGCAGGACCCTGGTCAGAATGTAGCATGCCAATTGCGTATGTGCCGATAAAGACTCGCAAATCTTTTATAACAGTTCTGGCGTCAGCCGAGCGCTAGGGCCACATCCAAATGAATCTCGTCTTAATAATTATGGGATCGCATTCTTCCGTTTGGTTGTCTGCGTATAGATAGCCTGATGCTGTCTAATAGAGGTGTCTGGGCAGGTGTCTGGTCCGGTTCACAACTGCGATCTCTGTTGCAGTCCTGACAATTCATTACAAAGTTATAAATTTGCACGCTCATCCCCGGCCACCAGTATCGTGATTGTAATTCTATTAGAGATTTCAGGATCTCTTGGTGCCTCAGACCCAATCCCATGTGTGCTTCTTCAAGCAAGAAGACTCTCCGGTTCGTGTTTGGAATTACTCTATCCCCCACTCCAGGGATTTGAGCAAACGGAACGGAGTTCGCATCAATTATGTATGTATTTACAAGTGGATAGTTTAGAGGTAACGCCGCATAATTGCCTTCCATTGAGGCTTTCACTGCTAGTAGTGTTTCTCCATCTATTTGTTTTTTAGAACGCTTTTTTGTGACTACGGAAGTCGGTTGACCAGCTGCCGCTGTGGCTATGTCAGCCAATTAATTCCCTGCAACGTGAACGCCATCACGTTGATGACTCTGCGTATTTATCACGTGAGTCTTTCGTAGTTCTTTCTGTAAAAGAACTACTTGTTCCCATAGCTTTTTATGCTTTATTGTGGCACCTGTCTCATCTTTGTAACCGTTTTTTATCCAGGTCTGCATGGAACTATTGTAAGACCGGACGCAGTAATGCGAATCGCACACTATTAGTGTTGGGAATTTGCGATCGGCATTTTCAAGCGCCATCTTTAAAGATCGTATTTCAGCTCGCTGAGCTGTACAGTTTCTGAGTGATTCAGTTTTAGTGACCATCGGTCTGAATTTACCTAAGCGCCAGCGGCCTTTAACAATCGCGCACGCAACATTTTAAAATTGTAAATTTGTTTTTCCACAACGTAGTGTTGTGCAAATCTCTCTGTGTAGATTACACAGGTGTACTGTTCGAGAGGCAAAATTTTGATTGACAGAGGACATTCATGTTCGTATTCCAGATCTTCTAGTTTTTTCATTTTTGGATCAAAAGCGTGTTTCACGTCTTCTGTAGCAAGAGAATTTTCCCATTGTATCCATTTTGGATCTAGAGCTATAGCATTTGGAATGCCTGGTCTTGTTACTGCCTCAAGGGCTGATAATGCTGTTAAAACAGATATCCTTTTCCCTTGTGATAGGGCTCTTTCCTTTGCTACAGCAGTTTGAACCGCAGTTAGAATTTTTTCAGTAGAACTGAATTTCATTTCAGCTTGTGTGTACAAGTGTGATTTGTAAGCTATTGGTACAGTTTCTCCCTCATTACAGGTCAGGTATGTGAATCCGCATCTTCTTGGGATGACTCAGATTACAAAGTTGCGTTCGTTTGCGCATGTTTGCAGTTTTGTTTTAGTTAACATGTCTGTCTGTAATGATCCAATTAATTGGTTTAAAATCAGGTTTTATTAGTTCGTAGAGAGGTTTAATCCTCTCTGCATAATTTAGAATGTATCTTCTTCCGAAATTCAGGAAACCTAGAATTGATTGTAAGTTTTTAAGCGTTTTTGGAGCTTGGAGTACTGCACACTTCTCTAAGAAGTTGTGTGCTAGGCTTTTGCCTTCACTTGATAATTCATATCCAAAAAATAGGACAGTTAGATGGGCAATTCGTGATTTTTTAAAGTTGAATTTGTACCCTTCAGATGCGAACCCAAGTATGATGGTGTTCACTCTTTTCAAGTGAGTCTCCAGGTCATCGTCTGTAAGATAGATGTCATCGACATAAGATAATGCCTCATCATCATATATTTGTAGTAACTTGGTTACCCTGGCTGAAAATAATCCTGGGCTGTACTTGAATCCCTGTCGGAGACTACAAAATTGTTTTTGGGTCCCCATGCTGGAGAAAGCGGTCAAATGTAAATGTAAATGTAGTTGAGCTTATATAGCGCACAGCTACCCGCAGTGGGTGTCCCGGCGCTTGCTTAGGGAACCCGTCCTGATATTCCCCTGTGTGATAGCCCCAGCGGGTATCTGCTTTCAGGTGCTATGTTTTGACAGAAGAAACCATTTGAAATATCTAATGTCGTTTTATATTTTTTGCGAACGATAATATTCATTAGTGCTGCACTGTGTGAGTTTTCTACTGCAACAGATTTACAGCAGGAGTTTAGGTGTGTGTAGTCCAAAACTAGACGATATGAATCCCCTGGCTTGGAGACAGGAAACAAAGGATTGTTCATTTGTGAGGTGCATGTTTCAATCACCCCCTGATATTCAAGTTGATCTAAAATTTCTCTCACTTGTTTTTTAGCTTCTTGCTTAACAGGATACTGTCTCTGTGCAATAGGTTGATTTTTTAACTGGATTTTATGAGGAGGAGAATCCTCATCCCACTCTACATGATTTATATATAATGCAGGAGCTTGGGCCACTGCCAATTTTCTTACAAATGTGTATTTTTTGTGGATTGGAATGTGATTTGAGAAGGCAGCCATAATCATTTCTTCACCATGTGGGCACTCCCTGACAAACTCTGGTGGCCAGTCTTTCTCTGCTAGAAGGATATCATAGCCATTAGATAGATTCTCCCAAAAGAGACCTTTTATTTTCCTAGTTTTATCTCCCTCTATACGTAATGTAAGTTCATATAGTTTATGGGGCACGCTAACTCGAGTGTCTGCAGTTTCCACTTGAATGTATTCATTCGTGTCCACTGTCTCCAGAAGATTCATCAGGATCTTGCGAGCTATAGTCACTTCTGCTGCGCTGTCTAGCATTGTCTGGGCCCACTCTCCGTTTTTCAGTTGTGTGCTCAGAATTCTCGGCATGTTTTACTTTAATACATGCTACCTTCTTTCTGGGAAATTGTAATTTTTTACTTTGATGAGCAGGTTACTTGTCTTTGGACTTGACGTGCTCTTCTTTATGTTCTGACCATCCTCTTCTTTCCGATTTCTTTGAGGAAGTCTGAAAAGATCGAGAGGGACATGTATCAATATCTTGATATCTGTCAGGTTTTCTCAAATTGTCCCTATTTCTAAGGTTGTATCTTTTTTCAGAGGGCTCCCATTGTGGAGACTTGCCCCCCCTTTCGGAGATCTATCTCTTCGTTGGGGAAACCTTCCTCTGGTCTTAAACTGTTTTTCTCTGGGAGAGGTTTGTTTATTACCCTCCCACTTCTTCTTCTGAGAGTTGAGAATATTTTTAATGAAAGTTTTTTCAGGATTTTCAATTAGTTGGGATTTTACTGGTTTACCACCCAAGCTATCTCTACCTAATCCTTCATAGGATTTTTCAATTATTCTAGCAAGTTCAAAAGGTTGTTCTGCTATATCCGTCTCTTTTAATTTTTGGCGGATCGCCACAGATGCTGCTTCTCCTTTTATGTTGGCTAATAATATAGCCGAGACCTGCTTAAAGTCTTTCAGTAATTTCATACCTAGAGTTGAAGCAGGTTCTGGACCGTATATATTTTGAATCTGTCTTAGTACGTCTGGTATAACCGCCATAGACGGAACACCATGAGTTTTTGTGTAGATCGAAGCAAAGACTGTGCCCGAAGTGTCGCAGTCCTCCACATGTGGTGAGATCCCCATTGGGAGAAAGATAGTCAGAATTCTGTGTTTTTCGTGAGGGTTTGTATCTGGAAATATTGCCTCTATTTGAGTGATTTTTGAGCTAAACAGAATGGAATTTGTTCCCGTTTTGCGGGTGTTTTACCAAGACATGATTGTATATTCTGTGGTGTAATTTTATTTGTGTTCCCCTGTTGAGGGGTGTTTTGTGGAATTTTAATTGCAGGTTGGACTCTAGAAGTCCGCGTGACATATTGGACCAATTGTCTATGTATTTTAATTAGTTGTGGTGTGTAGCTGGCTAGAACCGGCCATGTGGTTCCTGGTCTACCTAGTGGACCGAGCCTGGTAATGTGATTTTGATGTTTTAGGGCGCCATTAAACAAGAGCAGGTGCTCTTGGTATGTTAGTGGAATTTCAACTTCCTCAAAAGGAGAGTATTCCTCTGGAGATTCCGCTATTTTGTAGTATTGGAACTCGCGTGTCACAGCATGTGCTGCTGGAAAATTTATTCAGGAATAGAATGCCTCTGTCTGCCGATATTCATGGGCCTCTACCACAAATACGACTGTACCACCTCTTGGTGATACTCCATTTTCTATAGGTTTTGGTCATCATTTTGGACCGTTGTGTCATCCGCTAAGAGTTGAGCTGCTAGTCTAGCTCTTTCTCTTTCGTCCTCACTATCTGACATTTTTACTGACAGAAAGTTTGCAGAGTAAGTTTCAAGGAAACAAAGATTAGGTGCACAATATTTTGGAACACTGTATCCTTCAACGTTGACTAAACCAAAAACTAATACATAGGAATCTCTTCCTACTAAGTTCTGGCGGATATTAACCTTTCACCCACTCCAGACGTCTATTGGAGTTTTTACGAGAAAAGGGGTCTGTGTGAAAAGCAGGACTGAGTTACTCTAGTATCTTGCAATAGATTATCGCCTTACCAAACGTTGGGCGCCATGTAGTGTAGTTCCTATATTCCCAATAGGCTCTGCGCATTGGAATAATATTAACGGTAGTTTAGACGTAGGACTGAGGTCGACTAGGTCTCTACTGAATATGTTAGACTTAATTAGGTATGCCAGCTAGCTCAGAGGTCACTAGAAACTTTCTCGAATGAACAGGGAGGAGTTAACTTCCCTGATTAGACAAGAAGGGATTAGTTTCTGACAACCGCAAAAAGATGACAACTTTGCTCCCTCCAGAATAAGGAGTTTATCTCCAGAGTCGTGTGAAAACAATAGATAGCTATTTCACTCAGTCAATCGTGTATGCTTAGTTTCACCAGAATGCAGAGAAATAGAGAAACAGGCGTTTTCAATAAAATGTGTTATTTTATTGAGCAGTCTTCCTTCTCATGCAAGAGAAATGAATTGCCACAATTGCAATACTTATCATAAAGTAAAGTGCGTACAGTAAAAGGAGTATTATGAAATAATACTGTAAAAGCATTCATATGGTTTCTGAGCCATATGATACTTAAAACGGATAAAATATATACAATACATACAATGATAAAAGTTGACTAAACGTACTCAACTGGTGCTTCTACAATACGCCTACCCCGATGTACCTAACCTAAGCCTAGTATGTGGGAAGGACAGTAAGTGAGCTGCAGTTTAAGTTAAGTTAGTTTTGCCAAGAATCTGAATCAAGAATTCGCTAAGGATCTAATCAGCTCCGTACCTTGGTTTTAGAATGAAGGAGGTCTTGTATTTCGTTCTCAGGACTCGATCTCCCAGCAACCCGCAAGGGTGTCTGGAAACACTGGAGCTGGAGTTTCTCTGCAGGAGAAAAGGCAGCGTCTCTCTCAGTGCGTCAAATGGGAGGGTCAGCTTCCTTCGGCACTCGCATCAGCTGGGCTTTGGGTAAGTAGATAGCCACTCTGCTCCAAACCACTGTGTGTTGCTTAAGGTAAATGCTGGTATATTTATACCTGGCAGGTGCCGTGTTTGACGTAAGGTTGGACATAAGATGTCACTAAGAACTGTCACTAAGAACTGGCAGTTCTTTCAGGTCTCTCAGGAGTTCTAGGACAAATCAAAACAAAAGCAGGGGGAATTCCCGGGCTGCTGGAGGTTTGGTTTGTTTAAAGAATGCGTTGTACTTTCTAGGAGTCTAGGGAAGCAGCCTTGCCGTATTTGTACTGCATTGGCTATGACTAAATATGGATATGATTCTTATACCTTTATAAGGATATGATTTGTTATAACCACATAAGGTCATAAATCGGGAATATTTAATTAGGGTCCTAGATACGTTCACAACACCCAAAGGTAACAATAATTCATATCCCCACCATGTACAGTTTTCTCATCAATAAGTTAATTGCAAATGTTGCAGTGATATTATCAATGGTGTCATAGAAGATGTCATGAGTGATGTAATATGTGGGGTAATTAGCAGTGCATTGCGAGTGTGTGAGTTGAATAGTTACTTTAGGGTACAAGTTATAGTTACTAGTGATAACTATAACTTGTAAATTTTTGTGATTTTTGTAGGTTTAAAACATTACGTTTGTAATGGGCATTGTCACCTAACGATAAAATTACTTTAACATTTCATTTTTTCAGTGAATTTCTAGGGTAAAGGCAACCCCGCTGCATATGGCTGATCCTGCCCCCATTGCCAATCCCCCTGGAGGCAGCCAACCCCCCGCCACCTTTAGTTGTGCATGGCGTGGTGTTGGCCACAGGACATGTCTTGCAGCTAGGCCCTGTGCCCAACCCCCAGCAGGCTGCCAAACCCATGCCTTATTAAGCCCTGGGGACCCCATCCGCCTAGGGCGCATGCTATTGAGAAGGGGAGGAGGGTCATCTGGCCACTCTTCTCTGGCCCTAATAGACCCCAGGGACACCATCCCCAGGGTACATTGCCATTATAAAGTGGAGGGGGGCCGCGTGGCCACCCGCCCCAACCCTATTGTGGCCCCGGGGTCTCTCCTAATTATAGGGGGTGCCCACCCAGGACCCCACCAAGCAAGTTGGGGGCCGCGGGGTCAGACCAAAGGCCCATGGCCCCATTCGGCTCTCTGCATGGTGCACGAGCTGGCATTGCTCCCGCCCGGGGCGAGCAGCTATCTATGCTTTTGCCCTCCAGGTGGGAGCAATATGTGTTTCCCTGCCCATAGGAGTGCTGGCAGGAAATCAGAAGTCTTCTCCCAATTGGTGAGAGCATGTGTTTAATCTTCCGCCAGCTGTGAGTAGATTTGCCTTCCCTGCCCACACTCCTGCACGCAGCCTGAAATATGCAATATTTGTTTGCATTTATTGTGAATACTTCACCCACATTAATGACCTGGGGTCAGAAGGAAGATGACAAATGTTAAAAATAATTAAAATGTATTAAAAACAATTTACATTTACATTTCAAGAAAAACGTATATCAAGTGGGGAACATGCACACGAGGACAAAATGTAAAAATAAACTAAGGAAAAAATATGATCAGAACAGCAGCAGGGAACAGGTACACTTAGACAGAACGTAAATAATAAAAGACACAAATCAGGGAAAACGGTAAAATTGTGGAGTGGGATGAGCAAGATGGTAGTCCGCCGGCAGGCAGGAGCAGGCAGGGCGGAAAAGTGCTATGCTGCAGTTCGAAAATAACTGCATCCACACTTGACATTATACATCAATCTTGAAAATTGTTTTGTGCACAAAATGCAACTTCACATTTCTTTACGGACATGAAGCACACGTCAGTGTGTTTCACGTAATTGTGCCAATTTGACATAATTTTCAAGGAATTACATACAATTTCGTGAACAAATAGGCAAATTATGCCTATGGTTTACTCAACACTCAACAGTGGCTCCAACGTCCTTCTTGGTCATTCCCCGTTATGCCATGCACAATCTTGTGCAGCCCTCTGTTGCTCTGTAACTTGGCTTGTGCTCTACAGATCCCACTCATATATACATACAAACATTCTTAGCAATATACAAAACAAAAAAAGAAATATCTAAATTATGTACTTCTGCAACTTCGAAGGGTTTCATTAAAAAAAATACAACAAAAAAAGTAATTAAAAAAAATCTTTACTTTTTTAAATGTGTGCTCACCAATATTTTATTTCTTTTTTTCAACCGCTCACACATACATTCACTCATTCAATTTCTCTAGAAATGCCCTAAAACCACACTTTGGACCGCTGTTTTCCTTGGTATGTTGCATACGTGATCTGGGGAGAATCTGAATGTTTTCTTTAAATGGCTAACCCGGATGTACCATGTTACTCCGCATACTTTTACTCCGCATACCGTTACAACGCGACTTTTACAACGCATACCATTACAACGCATAGCGCTTTGGGGTGCTGGATAGTGGTAAGTATAATTTACTATTCTAACTCCAGTCCCCGTGGACCCTAGGGAAGGTGTTGGATAGTAAATTATACTTATTCCCTATCCTAGAGCGCCCCCCAGCGCAATGCGTTGTAATGGTATGCGGAGTAAAAGTCGCGTTGTAATGGTAGTGCGGAGTAAAAGATGCGTTGTAACGGGTGTATACCGGCTAACCCCTGTCTCACCAAGGGTTATAAAAATGTTTTGTCATTTTTAAATATGAAGATCCGTCGTTGCTATACTCATTCCTTAAGATTTGAAATTACACCTTTATTATAGATTGTAGACATTTACTGGTACACCTTAAATACTCTTAAGGGATGAGGTGTTTCTTTTTGCACAGTAAGGATGAGGGAGGCACTTGTCTTCAGTTCATCTCTAAAGCTCTCATTACGGGAAATATATTTGGAGATATAGGACCCTGTTCATAAAGGTACCTATACTCCTAAGTAACACTTAAGAGCAAATACTATCATTGTGAGAGCAAATTTAAATAGGATTTTTCACTTCCAAATGGATTTAGGAACACTTAAAATTCCACCAGTTTTTCAGAATTTTCCAATCGAGTAACTCTTCACAGAACTGAGTTTCAGACATTCCAGGTAGGGAGCACCCACAGTTCAGCACCCACAAATGTGAGTATATGGGTATTCACAACGTTTGGATAACTCCTTAATTGGTGGTGGTGTAGAGGAAGGGGTTTCTTCA
The DNA here is from genome assembly GCF_964263255.1 of Lissotriton vulgaris. Taxonomy (NCBI): domain Eukaryota; kingdom Metazoa; phylum Chordata; class Amphibia; order Caudata; family Salamandridae; genus Lissotriton; species Lissotriton vulgaris. The sequence continues at coordinate 411,715,307 of NC_141689.1, read as the reverse complement.
CCGGGAACAATATTTTTATCATAGAGGTTAATAAAATAAAGCTTAAACTTGGACTTCAATTTTAAATTTTTTCCCCACACATGTTAATATATAGTTCCCGAACCAAATGAGTGCCTGCTGTGCCACATGTCGATTTGATGAAAATGATTGAAATCTTAAAATTGCAGTTCACAAGGTTATGCTATGGTGGAGAAAACTGGTGAAAGTATATTCTTCCTTAAAGGGGGCATCCAAGGAAAAGTAAAACGTTTATTATTATTATCAACAACATGGTTCCAGAGTATCCCTTCGTTTGATGGCGTCCGGTTGGATTGTAAAACTTATTTTAACCTCATTCATTAGATGGGCCCTTTAAATACTTTCTAATATGGTGTTGTAGTTAGGAGTCCAGTGAGACTATGCAGAGCAGATATTAATACATTATCAAATAGCAATTTCTGTTGCTCACTGAACATCTGCATGTACTGTTACTATGATACAGTAGGTGGTAAAGGAATGTACATGACTAGTTTGCAATCCTAAATAAGACATTCAATAACTGAAGCACAAATCACGAGGCAATGACGTCAATTTTGCAATATCAGTTCAACAACTTGCCGATCATTTGAGTAAAAGCAGACATCAGTGGAGTCTGTTGGGGTCCTGAAGAGCTCGTGAGACCTGCCAGAGGACCCGCCGCCCAAGACCTGTTTGACGTGCCTGGAATATGTATGTGCAGGTATGCTCCATCGGACGTCATACTAGTAACATCCATGCATCATCATGTAACATAAAGTAAGATATTGCACATACAGTGGTTTCAAAATATAGAGGCTTCTTGAGAAAGAAAAATATATGTTCATAAATGAGCACGTAATAAGCGGGTCTGTGTTATATCATGATTCGGCTGAAAGCAAATACAACCTGTTTTTGTAAGTTGCCCTTTTCACACTTAGCTCAGTTTTGGTGCATTCATGCATTCTGGAGTCCACTGATTTATCGACATGTTTGCCTGGTAAAACAGTAGAATAATTTACTTAAAACTGAGCAGGCATAAAAATGCAAGAAAGTGCGTGAAAGACGTTGTCACAAACAGGCTCACAAAAAATCAGGTAGCACACTACTTGAAGATAGAAGCAGTTGAGCAAAAACTGCAGGCCTGATTTAGAAAGGCAGTAAAAGGATTCACAACAAATGACAGCAGTACTCCCGTAAGTCACACCTGCATTACCCAACCCTTTTACGAGGAAGGAGGAAGAAAACTTTACTAATGATAGTGCCAGCACCAACACCATCGACAGAAACGCAATCGGTGAGGTTGAAATAATCAGAATGCTGTTTGGCCCGCATGCCACTCCACTGCCATTTTAAGCAGCACAGGGGTATATTCACAAGAACATGTGATAACTACCGCAAGAGTAGCGTAACGCAACTTTCAACATCGCAGCCAATCGCAGGAAAGTAACCCCGTGTCAACATGGAAATCACAACAAGGCAGTAGCATGCGATAGACACAAGATAGGCATTCAAATGCCCATGTGAAAATCAATGCCACGCCACAAAAATGCAATACACAAATGCCAAAAAACAAGCGATGAGGCCAACTGCGGTACAAAAAGTAGCGAAAACCAGCCCCCGGACTGCAAATCACACGCGTCTGGCGGGACAATGCACCATAAAACCACAGAAAAAGCACACCAGAAACAAGCCAAAGCACGTAGTAACATGGATGCACCCTGACCCAGCACAGAGGCCAACTCGAACCCCACAACCCCCACAGACTACCACCAAGGAACAACAGGGTCAGGGAAGGCCAAGGAGAAGAGGGAGAGGAAGACAGGTGCAGACCGCAGGAAAACAAGACCAGCGTCACAGAGGTGACAGAACACTACACACAACTGACCCACTAGCAGACCACCGGGAATGCAATCGGAGTGCAGAGGAGGCCAATTGAGGAGGCCAAAAGACGCCGGCATGATGCGACAACCTAAACAAGGCAAAAACCTGCTGCCAATAGGAAGGCAGCAACGTCGACAGGAGGTGGCAGTCCAGTGCCACAGGAGGAGCTGGAAGAAACCCAGGCCACAGTCATCAGTGTGGAGATGGTGCAAGGAGTAGGGAGGATGGACACAGCTTGAAAGGAACTGACACAACATCAACAGGGAGTGCAACAAACAAGGACTGGTGGCAGGGGGAGATGGGCACCATGGCATACATCCACAACGAGGTGTAGCACACTACATGCCGACAATCACCTAGGATCATGACCCAGATCCCCTTGGCACACTGCAGCACACACACATAGCAAGAACAGCACACCCACATTGACAACAACGTGGTACAATGCGCATAGCCGACACTGCAGAGCAGAGGACAAAACTGGCTCCGCACATACACAGAAACATGCCTACTACATCTGACGGAGCCGTAAACTGTGAAATGGAAATGTACGCGTATGACGTCACATCCGTCATGTGGTCCAAATGTACACTGTCCCGCAGAAGAATCATGCACCCCCAAACAGTCACAATGTACATTGCCATACAGTCTGCATGCAAACCAGCACAATGCACCCACATACATGTCAACACAAAGTCAACATGCATCTCCCCTTCACATCGCAGAGGGGCACACAACACTTTCAGCAGAGCACAGAATACAACACATCTCTGGTGCCGGAGAGGACCACCACACCTTCGACACAGACACCCTACAACAGCCCATGGACATCCCATGCAACGCCCCACCAGGAACCGGCCAGCCAAGCCACCAAGCCTGCAACAGACCACACTGCAGGAAGCAGTGTCAAGCACAGCTGACTCACGACATGTTACCCACCCACACATGACACCCCAATGCCATGTATCAGCACGCCAAAAGGAGGTGGCCCAACAAGTGTTGGTGGGTGTTGAACCCATGTAATGCAAACTAGGACATATACATAGGTGTCTATCACCCTTCAGGGCCCACCCACATCCCACTAAGGAGACCCACCTTCCATAGAGACACATGCAGATGCACATTCACAGTACAGACCCACGCTCAGGGGTGTTCAAATAGCAGTCACACACCCATGTTGGCTCTGCGTACGACGGCCCTGGCCACTCCCCTTACAAATTGAGTGGGTGACGACAAAGCTACATGTCCAAGCCCCAACCCGCTGCCTCCGGTGACGTCTGCAGCCTATATACACAGCACAATGTAATGTTGTAGGGCCCAGGACCCTCATGAAAACAACAAGACCACAGGGACACACGCATATATCATGTTGAACTGGCTACGGGCACATACGGCCGGCCCCTTTATTGGCAGGGCCACATGTACAGTGACGCCTGTACTGGATGTGTATGGGGGGAGTGTAAGCCATTCCGCATGGAATGTCTGGTGGTGGAAACCACTTGAACATTGGACACTAGTGCAACGGAAACAGAAAACACATGCATAACAGAGTCAACTGCTGAGCAACATGGAGTGAGCCGGAGAAATTCCAGAGGACAGCCAACATGCAAACAGGAGTGTCCGTGAGTCGGAGTGCACTGGGCTTGGGACACTAGTGATGAGCACGTTCATGTGAAGAAAAAGTCTCGGATTGTGTCCCTTCGATATATTCCTGATGCAGATGCAGTGGGGTGTGTTAGACCTGCATTATCTTGCCCATCAACGTCTGCGGGACCCCACACTGTCTGAGGTGACATAGCTGCGCAACCGCTACACAGCACAAAACCCAATCAGCGACTGACAATGGCCTGCGGTGCACTGAGTCACTGGCATCCGGAGTGCTGAGTAAAGTATCAGGCCGATGATGGCATCCACGACAGGTCTGAGCAACTCCATTAGTCTGTCAGGACCACTGTTTCAACTCGGGCCGGTCTGGACTTGCTTTGATGTGTGAGCCCTGGTGGGACGCAATTAGGCCCGAAGGCTGCGTATAGCGCAAGGCCACAGACAAATGGCGTTGATGACAACAATTCCAACGCTTCAGGGACCATCCAATGTCTCAGAAGAAGGGGTCTCAGACCGGAGCAGCACAGAGTTAGAGGCCCCGGATGCACTGCGGCCGGCACAGGCACCCAGCCACAGAACAGTGACATGCAGTGCAGTCAGATGGGCCATGCGACCTGAGCGGGTCCCCATCAATGTCCGAGGTGTATGTTGTGGGGGGTTGCGGGGGACAGTGGAAGGTATCCTCCAGGGCATGATGCAGAAGTTTTGCTTTTATCCGGAAGCAGCAAATTGTGGGTGGAAAGCGCAAGCCACCAATTTGGTGTTAGCTACATGAGGATGAAAATTAGCCCCAAGTCCATAGACTCAGACGCCACTATTGTATGACCAGTGAGTGTCCATGAATGACATGGAACAGACTTAGTGGCACCGGGGCTGAGAGGGATGCAGTCTGCGATGATGCTGGTACACTGATATGAACTCCGCCATTGCTAAATCATGACGCTGTGACCTACAGGACCGCAGTGTAGGCTGGAGGCAGCGGTCAGCAGTGGCCCACAGCCACGTGTCATTGGCTTTCGATGCACAGAGTTAGTGACACCAGGGCAGTTGTCGGTAGTGTACGATCACCTCCGTAACGATGATCCTTTTTCCTCCCCCAAGATGCACTGGGCCAGGGACAGACTGATTTGCATATAGCCAGGTTCTGAGCTGGGATGGTGCAGTGAGATAAACAACGGTGATGGATCAAGCCCTGATCTTTGGACTGGGTAAGAGTGGTCTGCTTAATTCAGACACTCTGTTCATCACCACCCCCTTTTCTGAAACCAAGATGGAATGAGACATCCTCTTATGCCTCTCCTTGCGTGCAATGATATGTAGTCTGCCTTTGCATACTCGATGTTCAGTTCCAAATATCTGACCTACTCGAGCGCAGCCTAGGCCGAGAGCAGTGTAGGCCGGAGGCAGCGGTCAGCACAGGCCATTCACTGAGTGTCGCCGGCATGGGTTGGTGGCCCCACCAGCCTGCATAGTTCAGGTTCAGAGGCACCACAGTTCGGTCATCTCTGTGACTGTGACCCTGGTTTCGTCCGGACTGAGCCGCATCTTCCTCTTACTCCTCTCTGTATGACTACTGGTGTGGACCCTGCCATTCATGATTCACGACTAGGTGCTAGATGTGAGACCTTCTGGTCCGCAGGGTAGTCCTGGTCCCTCATCCACGTGTGGCTGGCTGGCATTGAACAGGGTTGGTGGCAGCACGTGTCACCGGCTGGCGTTGAACAGGGTTTGTGGCAGCACATGTCGCCGGCTGGCGTTGAACAGGGTTTGTGGCAGCACATGTCACCGGCTGGCGTTGAACAGGGTTTGTGGCAGCACGTGTTGCTGGCTGGCATTGAACAGGGTTTGTAGCAGCGCGTGTCGCCAGCTGGGGTTGAACAGGGTTTGTGGTAGCACATGTCGCCAGCTGGCATTAAACAGGGTTAGTGCCATGATGTGTCTCAAGATGCCCATATGGAACAATGCCTCACTGATCGGGGGGGTCTGGTGCTGTGGCCACTGGCCCAGATTTGGGGTCACTGCAAATCAAGACCCAGGACACAGTTTCACACATGGGACCTACTGGGCCGCAGAGGACGCGGTGGAATATGTTAATGTGGAAGGAGTAATGTGGGTCAGAGTCGTGGGCCAGCGATGGTCTGAGAGGCTGGCAGGGTCGCGGGCCTCAGGCTTGGAGCTTACACAGATACGTGGAGGGCCCTCACTGACATACACCGGCAGGCAGGTGATCAGTGTGGCCTGGCTGCGCAGGGGCAGACCTGAATGGTTGGTGATCCAGCGGGCCATGGTACGGAGGGTGCATAGGATCGCAGGCAACTCCGCTAAGGAGGATGGCCTAGGCCTCGTGGCAGGGTGGGAGGAGCCGCCCTGGCAGAGACGTTGGGCTTTCCGGAAGAGGACCTCGCCCAGGGCTATGTGCTTTTTACTCACACCCCTATGCTAGCCTGGCATACGCCGGGCCATCCTACTCTGCTAATGCTTATGGGGGCGTAACAGGCAACGTTTCAGTGAAGACCCCCACTGGCTGGGGTGACATGGTTGCGTCCACTGTCCACTACACTCCATACACCAGAGGTGTATGTCGCCATGGATATGGGTGTGTTCTGCATACTGCAGTCTGTCCAACACATCGTCACCACTCTTGGAATTGTGTAATTTCCCAATCATGGTTCTACTGCATTCTTCACACATGCCTGATTGCCACCTCTACCCACATTCGGCTATTGTGTGGCTGAGGTTCCATGCCGTTGATGGCTCATCTTCACGGCTTGCCCAGGTTACCATTGTAAGTTGTTCTGTCGTGTCTACTGGCTGGGCATGTTTTTGTGCATGTTGGTTGTGATTTTGTGACATGTGCATTGCCAGAGTTGTGGATTGCATGGTTGTGGAGTTGAGGTGAGTGGGGTCTTAATTTGGAACTTGCCAAGGGGCTGTGCATTTCCCGTGATGCCATCCTGGGAACGCTGGTTTCTGATGGGTTGTAGGAGGGTGAAGGGATCTTGCACACTAGCTGTGTATTTTGAGGCGACATTGGTGAAGGTCCCACAGCGTGCTGATGTTGCTTGCACATTGATGTGTGACGTGGGCTTCCTGTTTCGGTGATTGTGTGCTGTGTCACCAGGGGGCACAGGTAGGACATGTGTGCTGTGGATTGCCCACAACACGTGCATGCATCCCGCTATGGCGTATGGTCCTTGCTTGGTCTCCAGTAGTTCCTGCGCATTGTTTTGGAAGTATGGGGACTGGGGTGCCAGGGTTATGGTGATGTCTAGGACAGGTGTGGGCGACTTGGATGTGGGTGGCTGTGAGACTCCGCTGACTCTGGAAGTTTTTGGTTGGGGTGTTCCAGGGGACAACAGGTGCAGCACAGCCAGCAGCTTGGTGTGGGGTGGGATTGGGACACGGAGCAACAGGGATGTTGGTTGTTCCTTTCAGCCTGTAGTGGACAGTGACATTGTCAGATGTTGGGCCTGTGAGGCTGGTGTGTTTCCTGGGGGGCCACTGTCTTTGCCTGCGCTGCCTCTGTGGTGGTCCGGGGGGCTGGGGGGGATTGCGGGTGGGGGTTGGGGTCCAGGGATAGTGGCGGTGGATGTTGTGGCCCTCTTGGGTGTCCAGGCTGCATGCTGATTAGCTCCATGAATTCTGTTGCCCTTCCAATAACACTGTGGGCTGGGCTCCCTTTTGTAGTGGAGACTGCTGTCCGACTTTATACCAGGTCAGAGCAGGTGTTAATTTCCTGCTGCTAACGCGCCTTATTGAGTGTTTTGTGTTTTTATCACAGATCTGGCGGGTCATTGAGAATGTTGAGGTGTTTGGTTGTCGCAGCTTTTGCACGGGAACGCCTACTGAGTCGCTGCGCAGGGAAGAGAACCTCCTACACTTTAGAAAGGGGTTAAAAACGCTGCTTTTTAGGAGGTCCATGAGTGCTATCTAGGCTAGTGGATGCCTTCTCTGTATTGCTAAAGTTGTTGTTTGTGCCATCGATTTCCGAGCGCCTAGAGACCTGTAGGTGATTGGGCGCGTTACAAATAAAAAATAACAATAACAATAACAATACTCTGCATCTGATTAGCGATAATTGCGGAGGTCCTCTGTGGCGATGTGTTTTGCGGCTGCTTTCACGGGTTAACTGGTGCTGTGAGCTGTTAACACCAGCTTGTGAATGGGGAGGTAAATTTATCACGACTTTGGTTGAGATAAACTCAAGAGATAAGCTCCTTGTGAATATTCCCCACAGTCTGATCAAAAATGCCACTGCAAGACTCCTTATCAACGTCTACCTCAGAGAATGCATGACACCAGTCCTACAAACACTTAACTGAGTAACTGTAGCCAGTGCTTAATTTGTGAAAAACAGAAGTGTTGGGACCCTTGTCTGGAGGTCACTGCAGCTTCTGCCACCCATTACCCCTGCCAAAGACACTACCAACACAACTACTAACCCCTACAAGTGTGACAATAGGGGCCTAATTACTATGTTTTAATTTATTTATTACCGCAGGTCGGAGGCTTTCCAAGTCACATCACAGGTTTCACTTCCGACCGTCACATTACAATGCAAGTGGGCGAAAGTGAAACTGGCCAGTCATTCCGGCTGTATTCCCATCGTCTCAAGGATAAGCATGAGCGAATTTTGCGGATCTCGCGTTCGCGAATTTTGCGGATTTGCGGATTCGCAATCCGCAAAATCCGCGAATTCCCGCAAATTTGCGGATTTTTTTTTTTTTGTGTTCGCCCGTGTTTCTGCCAGTTCGCGAGGGTTTTGTACACTTTCGCAAATTGCGAACTTACCTGTCGGGTCGCAAGTTTCGCGAACTTGTTGTTTCTACGTGTCCAGCCTGTTTGGGACACTCTTCTTCATCACTGCCACTCTCTGACTACTCATGCCACCCTCTGGCCCACCCATGCCACCCTCTGTTTCATCACCACACCCTCTGGTTGTCCAGTGTACATTATTTTCGGCAAAGCAAAGCACACCTTCCCTGCCTCAAGTGACCTGAATTAATTTGGGGCTGATTAATGTGTCACAGAATATTTTTTTAGCTGGCACCTGCTTCCTTAGTGCGCCCTGATTAGTGATCTTTTGCACTTGCTAAGTGCTTTCATTGTTGCAAAATTAGTTACAACACCTGCCCTGCCCCAACTGACAATAATGAATTAGGGGCTGATTAATGGATTTTAACTTGCAGCCTGGCTCCTGCTTGTCTCCCTTAGCTGTAATTCAGGACCTTTGTGGCATATGTGTAACTATTCTGAGGTTCAGAGCAGGGTCACATAATAGTTTCAACTGGCAACTGAACTCTGGAGGGGCCCCTCAGGAAGCACTACAGGAAATGGCTACTAATGATGAGCCTGAACTTTTGAACCTGGTAAGTAGTTACTTTCAGTTTTGCTAAGATCGTATTTCTGCAATTTTGCACTTATTCGCGGGGCGCGAACTCACGCGAACAGTGCGAGCAGTGCGAGCAAAATCCGCTGCTCGCGGATTTGCGGATTTTGCGGGAAATTCGCTAATCTCGCGGATTGCGGATTTCCCGAAAATCCGCAAAATCCGCGAGCGGAACGGATTTTCCGCCCATGCCTACTCAAGGAGCCCCTCGGCCAGTCGGCCTCACCTTAATCCCTATGGACAGCATTTCCGCCATCTGGATTACGTTGGTTTCCAACAGGCTTTCCATGTTGGGCTTTCTGACATTGAAAGCCTGTCGAAAAGTGACTTTGGAAGCCACTAGCAGGGCCCCCTTCTCCCTGCGGCATCCGTTTGGGGGTCGAGGGGGCACCTATAGTGCCCCCCTGTTCATCCCTGCACCGTGTGGCAGGCACCTTGAGGTAACTGCCACGCTGTTTAGGGATGAACAGATTCTCCTATTTCACTATGGGAGCATGTGCTACAGCCGGTTTATGGCCAAAGCACAAGCTTGTGCAGCGAATTGTGAGAATGCGATAGCACCATGCACGGTCGCACTGTAATACTGTTGTTGGGACTGCCGACCGGACCGACTTACATCCGGTCCCGATTCCGCAATGGAGTCGGACAGATGTGAGTCCGCCCGACATCATAATAAGGCCCTAAATGTTTATTGTGTCCTGCACAACACATACCAATAAATGTTTAATAACATTTATTGTTACATTATTTTGTTAAGTTCCAAATATGTTATGAAACATTTTATAATTAAATAATAAATATGTACTATTTATATATATGTTTAGCATTAATTTATCTGTATTTATGGGTTTAGTTATTTTAAATAATTTAATTTTATATTATTTCAAATTGTGTGTTATTTTAAGTCACTACCTCCATGAATGTTTAATAACATTTATTGTTACATAATTTTTTTAATTCCAAATATGTTATTAAACATTTTATAATTAAATAATAAACGTGTACTATTTATATATAATTTTAGCATTATTTTGTATTTATTTATATGTTTAATTATTTTAAATAATTTAATTTTATATTATTTCAAAAGTAGTTTATTTTCTATGGGAGGGTGTTGCCATACCATTGGTTGGCCATGTGGAGTGCTGGATTTACTACAAAAATGTAAATTACTACAAAGGTGTATGTTTGTGAATACCGAAAAGCAAAAAACGTACTAAAAAGTGAACACTTACTCAAAAGTGCAGTTTGTTCAATCAGGACTATCATGTCTGTCTGCCTTCAGGGGCGTTTGTTGTAAGACAATGAACTATCTATAATAAAGCAAAAAATTATAGTCAGAAATTCTTGATTGTTTTCAGCTGCAGTTGTTGCAGGAAATTCTTTCACACATACTTTGTTGCTTGCATGCACCAGTGATGGAGAATTAAAAACTGAAAATTCGATCACAAAGGGCCGAAATTTACATTGAAGAATGTTTCTGCTCACCAGCTGGTTGGGCCGGTTTGTTAAAGCTTGCCACCACTGTTACCAGATCCTTGCTTCACTAAAGGTCGTTGTGGGGGACAGGTGCTTAGTGTAATCAGACTCAAATATGAAAATCATTTTCTTTTTGCTTAAATGCAATCTGTGATCATCTAATGTTTCATAAGGTCTTTGAAATGTTTCTCTTTAGAGGAATGATCATAACCCCAAAGATATGCTGGTTTGATTAACTCTATAGCAGCACCATAAATTCTGCACTTAAAGGCATTTAAACAGTCAGCCAATCAACGTAAAATAGTGCCATCAATTTTGGTTGAGAATGCAGGCAGCACAATAGATTTGGAGATTAGATGAGATCTGGAAATAAATTGCGTCCCCCTTCCTTAAATCTGTCTTCTCTTTGGTTCCTATGGTCTGGACACATTAGTTCACTGGTAGTGTTCCAATGTTCTTGAATGAGTTCCTGAGTGAATGTGTGGGAGTATTATTAGGGAAATACATTGCAATGGATTGTGGCATTGACAGAGTGCATTGTGGTCTATGTAGTTTGCAGGTGTGGACAGTTATGGTGTGAGAGGTTTTTGGTTATGTGGTTTTGATTTGCGGGTTATTAGGAGTGTTAGCTATTGTGATTGTGATGATTTTGTCATGACTTTGAGGTAGACTGCTAAAGCTCACTATTGTGTATATTTAGGCATTGTTGCAACTACGTCAGAATTTTAGGGATCAAATGCGTTGAACAAATCGAATTATTGTGATTGATGTTATTATTGATGGAGTTATTTTGGTTTTTGGTGAACGGATTTGTTGAAATCCAAGATCTCAAGACATTGTTTGCCAAGTGGAGGTGTGCACTGTACATAACAGGGTATTTACTCAAGTTAGGTAAGGTCTACTAATGAATGTGTTCTAATCTAGATGTGTGATTGCTTTTTCTTTGGTGCATAGGAGTAGATGTGCAGATCAAGGACTGTGTGTGTTACCACGGGTCGTGAACCTGCGTTGATGCAATTGATAGTGCCATAAAGGTAATATTCATTCACATAGAGAGATTAACAACATTTTCTTTGTTTTTAGGTGATGCAGATAAGAAATATTGATTATTTGGTTTTGTTTATATGTTCACTTTGTTTGACGTTTCTGAAATCATTACTTCATAGTGATCTGCACCATGATCATGCAATTTTCTTAGGAGGGTGCTTTTAATATGAGAAGGTTTGCAATTTTGAAGCATGTGATGTATGAAATAAAACTGCAACCTAGACCTGCACAGTTTGAGGTATTGAATGAATAAGATTACACAGCAATTGAAAAGGAACAAAAGGACAAGAAGAGCCAGGTTAGAAATATTGTGAGCCATTGGTTAGATTCAAGATGGCAAACACAGAGAAAAGCATGGAGAGGATGATGTTGAGAGTGGGTGCCTTTCTTACAATTGTTATTGAGGTAGGTAAAAAAAACATTGATGAAAATGATGAAATTAAAATTGAGACATGAAGAACAAAGAGAACATTTTGGATGAGGAGGATGGACTTTAGGATGATTTATTAGGCTGCTCCATATAATGTTGTTTCACAAAATGCCAGCCTGCATGATCAGGATAACACTGCAGGAGAGGGCACGGTCAAATGCATCCGAAAATGAAGCAGGTCCCAGTGGGATTATTTCTACTACTGTTATTACATCCACTGTAGATACAGGTCTATTATTGCTACTGTTTCTACTGTTAATACTCTAACTATAGGTCAATCAAGTGAACTGGTGAGGAAAGAAAATTGTATTTTTTTATTTGTAAACTGAGTTTACGGAAACTTTGTAGGGTGCCATTGGCAGGGTAGAATTGGAATAGGTTGTAAAACCTATGTTGGCATCATTCACTAGATGGGCCCTTTAAATACTTTCTAAGATAGTGTTATATTTAGGAGCCTAGCAAGACAATGCAAAGCGGACATTAATCCAGTATCAAATTAAAATTTCTTGTGCTCAGTGAACATCTCCAGGTATTATTACTGTGCTACAGTAGGCGGTAAAGGAATAAAAAAAAAAACTTACCGAACATTTGAGTAAAAACAGACATCAGAGGAGTCTGGCTGCATAAAATGAGGTGAATTAATATATTGAGCATGGAAGCCGCTAGATGCACGTCTGAAGAATTTTGACAGCTTAAGCACTCGACTGGAGAATTTAGCATTGATTTATACAAAAAGAAAATCCTGCTCAGGAATTACAGAATGAACATGAGTATAGATGAGGTGAAGTGAATGGGTCTATTGTCCCTGTGAGCACATATTAGATAATTAGTTAATAGTACAAAAGAATGGGCAGATTGAAAGAAATGCAAGGATAAGTAGAAGAAGAAAGGGGAGGCAATGCACAACAAACAGACAAAAACAGAAAAGGAAGCAAGTACAGGTATGATTGAACCTGAATCAGGAACAATTGTTGCAAGATTTTCTTTACGAGAAGTGTATGCAGAAGCAAAAATGTATGTTCCTCAGCAGGGATCTGATCTCCTTGCGTTTGAGACAAATGTTTCCAAAACTTAGGGAAGAACCAGATGAGTGGCATACAAAAGTGGAAACTCTAGTTATGATTTCCAAAAGTGCTTTGGGTAGATTTGATTATGTTGTATGAAATTGTTGTCCCAAAGGATTTATGGACTGAGTGTAAATCAGGCGTGACATGGCCAACTGAGGAGCTACCAAGAGTGCATCCTCAAAATAGTCCAGCTGCTGTTGTAATAGAAAAATATGGAGAAGTGATAACACATTTGAAGCAAAGGATTCTAGGAAGACAAGTATATTGGTCAAAGATCATGAGAGATGCTCAAGAGCTGAAAGAATCAGTGCATGTGTGTTATGAGAGGCGAAAGAAGGTATTAGTGGTTTCATATCAGACCACGAACATCAATGAGATATTGAAGTACACAAAGTACTATAGTGAGTGTTATTATTCAAAACAGAGGATGGTGAAAGAGAAGCTCAAGGTTGCACAGACAAAGCATTTTCAAAGGAGTGGTATGAATCAGATGATGTATTCAGGTTTTGGATCTGGGTTATTTGGATGTGCAAATTCCGTACGCAAATTTAAACTCACAATCAATCAATCAGGGCTTGGTAAAGCGCGACTACTCTTCCGTGAGGGTCTCAAGACACATGGAATATGTGTGCAGGGAAATAATGTAACATATACACATGTTTGGAATGTTGTTTTCACAAAGTAGATGTCGTGGATTTGTAGATAACACTTATGGAAAAAATACGAACATTAACATGTTGAAGAAAAGTACTGCCTTCCACTTTGCAGGTGTCTTGGTCATTGGAAACATAAGTGGAGGTTTTAACAACTTTTGCATTGATTGCATTGTACTGCTAGAGGGTAAAGGAAAATGGCGGATTGACTCTGCCGAGGGCGTCTCACTCTGTTCTGGCTCAGTGAGCTCCGGACTTGCTAACGCCCGCCCTCCCGCCCACTTATCAAATTGTTGTCACGGCACCAAGTGTAAAACAGAAAAACTGCAACTGAAAAACCGCACCTGGGGGAATCTTTCGAGCTGATGTGTCCAATTACGGAGGTCCAAAGGGTAGGCCCAGCCTACCTCAACAGACGGCTCTCCTTTTACACCCCCAACCGTCAGCTACATTCCGCTGACCTCTCACTCGGCACCGTCCCACACATCCGAAGAACAACCACCGGCGGGAGATCCTTCTCCCACCTCGCCGCTAAGACATGGAACACCCTCCCACTGAGCCTACGACAGACCCAAGAACTGCTGACCTTTAAGAGGATACTAAAGACCTAGCTGTTCGATCAGTAGCGGCCCCCACCTCCCCCCCAGCGCCTTGAGAACCTCTCGAGTATGTAGTGTGCTTAACAAATGACTGATTGATTGAGTGAGCACTGCACGAGCAGCCCGCTGGCAGATACTGCAAGCGCAGCAGGCATTACAGGAATCAGCTGGCATGAAGAAGGTCTGCGGAGGTTGGTGGAAGTCAGAAAAGCCGCGGAGTGCGATAATGGCTCCACCGCAGGTTACAAGGGGACGAGGTCATGTGGATGCATTAGCGGAGGCTGGTGTAGCTGTGGGGGGACAGAAGGATGGTGGGAATGGCGCTGGCAATACTGCGGTTGATAACATTGGCAAACCGATGAGAAATGATGTTAACCCTTCCTCCGGTTTAGAGAAAAGTGCTGGCTCACAGCTGGGAAAACCCATACTGAAATTGCTGCAATCTGCAAAAGGCTCAGAACTGCTTCAATCCTGCAGCACAGAAACATTCAGTTCGGATCTTGACATGGCTGAGCTGCTACATATTGCTGTTCAGGAGGGTTTGGGGGACGGAGATACTCTGATAAAAAGACTTACTTTCATCAACCTGTCATGGAAAAGATATATCAGCCATAGGAACAGTGGACGATAATTATATGGAAAAAGGAGGCGTTAAAGGCAATGTGTTATTGAACAAGGAGAAGCATAGTGCTCCCAGAGCCTGCTCAGCACCCACTTCTATCCCAGCGCTAACATCAGCTACTACCGAGGACATGAGTGGTCCGAGTCTGATACTGAATCCATTAAAACAGATGGCGGATATCCCTGTCGTGGATAGGCCAACAATGGAAGATATTTTAGAAACAAATATTCAGACAAGTCAGATTTCGGTTGAAAAGCCCAATGAAGCAGAAAGGAGAGAAAAGGGGGACAGAGCCAGTAGTGATACAACAGACCAGTTGAAATACTTAGGGCTTGCTGAAATCATAAACGATGAACTAGCTATAGAGGAACTGGCTACTGATGCAGTGTTTCCAAGCCCTACTCAAGACAGTGAAAATGGTCTGCCCAGTTCCTTGGCGAGATCTGTGAAGCAGCAGGATGCACTGAGTTATATGTTGAGAAGTCATACTAATGACATAGAGTATCTATGTAACTCCAAGTCCAACATCTCCAAAGGTATGAAAGGAGGTAAAGCAAAAGGTCCTAAAGCTGTGAAGGTGGGCAAGGGAGCCAAGGGCCGGGGGAGTGGTGCTAAGCTTCAAATCACTAATTCTGCAGGGCGCCTTAAGGAGGCATCGGCAAACAATTCTAAGGTTGGCCCAACAGCAAGTCCTTTATGCAAATGCGTCTCTACAAAGGGTGAAGTCAAGGCCATTGTTTTAAGACTATCCAATTCGGGCAATATGACAGCATTGGCACCGGCAGCAGGAGCTGGGGCAGGAGCCCCTTTTAGTAGGGAGCAAATTGAAACACCTGAGGATGCAGCAACTGTTGGAGATGGTGCTAACACTCAAGGGGGAGTGTCTGGTGCTTTGAATAGTGGATCTGCAGGCCTCTCAATAGGATCAACATAAACCGTTATTGATACTTCAATAGTAATAGCAGGGCAAACAACGGAAAATGCGTCTATAAGCTCTCAGCTTCCCACTTTGTTGGCTTCGGGCTCTATATTATAGGTGAACGAAGTTCCCTCTGAAGAGCACCATTACTTGTTATGAGGAGCCACCACTGTCTAGAATAATGCAGGCAATATTGGTTCAGAGAACAGAGGCACAAGAGTACTGTCAAAAGGCCAAAGCAGATAGCAAAGAGGTAAAGCAAGTGCTGCTGGAGGTTACATCTATGGTCACCCAAATTACATCAGAGGTCACTGATAAACAGGAGCGGGTTGCAACAGTAGAGGAGGCTAACACGTACTCAGAGAACCTTGTGAAATTGCAAAATTCTCAAATTGAGCCTATGCAAGTAAAACTGGAAGACCTCGAGAACAGACAGTGCCATCAGAACCTAAGGGTTTTTGGTATTCCATAAGGGAAGGAAGGCAATGATCCTCTGGCATTTATTGTCAATCTTTTTCGGGGGGACTGGGACATGGATTCTCAGGTTCAATGTGCGCATAGGTTGCCTCTGGTCTTAACAATGTCTGATCAAAGCCGGTCTAATTTTGCACTACCAATTTTAGGGGCATATTCACAAGGAGCAGTCACGACTTAACGGCACTTTATTGCAGTCAAAGTCAGGATAAATATACCCCACCATTCACAAGCAGGTGCTAACAGCCGACAGCACCAGTTTTCCCGCGATATCAGCTGCAAAAAACATCGCCACAGAGGACCCACGCAACTATCGCTAATGAGATGCAGAATAGGCATTCCCATGCCAAAAGCCGCGACAACACCACACCTCAACATTCATAACGACCATCCAGATCAGCGATAAGAACACAAAACACCCGATAAGGCGCATTAGTAGCAAGAAATTTACACCTTCTCTGACCTGGTATAAAGTCAGAATGGCAGCCTGCACCACAATAGAGAGCCCAGCCCAGAGCCACGCCTGAAGACAAACAGAAGCCATGGGGCTACTGATCATGGAGCTCAGACACCCAAGAGAGCCACAACACCCACCCGGCATCCCCCCGCCGGACCACCACAGAGGCAGTGCAGACAAAGACTGCTGCCTCACAGGCATAACTTCTGACAATGTCACTATCCACTAATGGCTGAAAGGGATAACCATCCTACACATCCTGGCCATCATCGCCCAACACACCAATGGCAACAACACAGCGGACAAAAAAACATCCCAACCCACACCAAGATGCTGGCCGTTCCGCACCGGTTGGCCCCTGGCACACCCCAACCAACACCCACCAGAGTCCACGGAGTCTCGCAGACAGCCACATCCAAGTTCCCCACACCTGTCATGCACATCTCCATCACCCTGGCACCCCAGGCCCCCTACGGCCAATACAATGCGCATGAACCGCTGGAGACCAAGCAAGGATCATACGCCATAGCCAGAAGCACGCACGTGTTGGGGCAATCTACTCCACACATGTCCTACCTATGCCCCCGGTGACACAGCACACAATCAGTGCAACAGGAAGCACACATCACACATCTATGTGCAGGCAACATCAGAACCCCATGGGACCTTCACCAATGTCGCATCCAAATACACAGCTAGTATGCATGATCCCTTCACCCTCCGATATTCCATCAGCAACCAGCCTTCCCAGGATGGCACCCAGGGAAATGCACAGCTCATTGTCACGTTCCTAATTAACACCCCACTCACCTCAACTCCATAACCATGCAATCCACAAATATGGCAATGCACACATCATATGTTCATAACCAACATGCACAAGAACATGCTCACCCACCCGACACGATTGAACAACTTACAATGGTAACCTGGGCAAGCCGTGAACATGACCAATCAACGTCATGGCACCTCAGCCACACAATAGATGAATGTGGGGAGAGGAGGCAAGCAGGAATGTGTGAAGGCTGTAGTAGAACCATGATTGGGAAAGTACACAATGCCAAGAGTGGTGGTGAAGTACTGGACAGACCGCAGTATGCAAAACACACCCATATCCACGGCGACATACACCTCTGGTGTATGGAGTGTAGTGGACAGTGGACGCAATTATGTCACCCCAGACAGTGGGGTCCTTGCAGAAATGTTGCCAGTTACCCCCTATAAGCGTGAGCAGAGTGGGATTGGCTGGCATACTCCAGGCCAGCATATGGGTGTGTATAAAAAGCACATTGCCCTGGGCGTGTTCCTCTTCCAGAAAGCACAACATCTCTGCCAGGGCGGCACTTCCCACCCGCCACGAGGCTGATGCCGTCCTCATTAGTGAAGTTGCCTGAGATCCTGCGCACCTGCCGTACCCCAGCCCGCTGGAGTACAAACCCATCAGGGCCGACCCTGCGCAGCCAGGCCACACTGATCAGCAGCAGACATCAGTGTGTGTCAAGGAGAGCCCACGACGTGCCAGTGTAACCTCCAAGCCCGAGGCCCACGACCCGGACAGCCTTTCAGACCACCGCTGTCCCCCCGACGTTGGCCCACATTACTCCTTTCTCGTTTACATATTCTACCGGTGTCCTCTGCAGCCCAGTTGATCACATATGTGAAACTTTGTTCTGGGTAATGAATGGCAGTGACCCCAAATCCAGACCAGCGGCCACAGCACCAGACCCCCCGATCAGTGAGGCATAGTTCCATATGGGCATGTGCGACATGTGGTGCCACAAACCCTGTTCAACGCCATACGGCAACACGTGGTACCACAAACCCTGTTCAACGCCATCCAGCGGCACATGGTGGCACAAAACCTGTTCAACGACATCTGGCTACATGAGCTGACACAAACTCTGTTCAACGCCATCCGGCAACACGTGGTGCCACAAACCCTGTTCAACACCATCCGGTGACTCGTGCTGCCATACACCCTGTTCAACGCTATCCGGTGACACGTGGATGAGGGACCAGGACTACCCTGTGTACCAGTAGGTCTCACATCCAGCACCTAGTCACGATTCACGAATGGTAGAGTACACACCAGTGGTCGCACGGAGAGGACTAAGATGAAGATGCGGCTCAGTCCGGACGAAAGCCATGTCACAGTCACGGAGGTGACCGAACACGTGGTACAACTGAACCTGAACAACGCAGGCCGGTGAGGCCACCAACCTATGCCTACGACACTCGGTGAATGGACCGTGCTGAACGCTGCCTCCGGCTTACACTGCTCTCGGCCCTGGCTGCGCTCGAGTTGGTCACAAATTCTGAACTGAACATCGAGTATGCAAAGGCAGTTAACATATTGCACGCAAGGAGAAGCATAAGAGGTTGATAACGTGCATGTTGGTGGGAGAAAAGGATCATCGTTATGGAGGTGTTCGTACACTACCGACAACTGCCCTGGTGTCACTAGCGCTGTGTATCACGAGCCAACGACAAGTGGCTGTGGGCACTGTTGACTGCTGCCTCCGGCCAACACTGCAGTCCAGTAGGTCACAGAGTCATAATTCAGCCATGGCGGAGTTCATATCAGTGTACCGGCATCATCACAGACTGTATCGTCACTCAGCCCCGGTGCCACTAAGTCTGTTCCCCAACATTCATGGACACTCTCTGGTCGAACTTTGGTGACGTCTGAGTCTATGGACTAGGGGGGAGTTTTCATCCTTATGTAGCTAATACCGAATTGGTGGTGGCAACAAGGCTGTCGCATTCCACTACATCATTTGCTGCTTCCAGATAAAATCAAACCTTTCGACGTCTTGCACTAGAGGACACCTTCCACTGTCCCCCGAAACCCTCTGCAACATACACCTCGAACTTTGATGGTGACCCACTCAGGTCGCATGGCCCATCTGACTGCACTGCAAGTCAGTGTCCAGGCTGGGTGCCTGTTACGGCCGCTGTGCATCTGGGGCCACTAACTCTGTGCTGGTCAAGTCCGGGACCTCTTCGCCGGAGACATTGGAGTGGCCCTGAATCGTAGGCCTTAAAGTCATCAATGTAATTTCTCTGTGGCCTTGTGCTGTACGCAGACTCCAGGTCCAAATGCGTCCCACCAGGGCTCACACTTCAAAGTGAGTCCGGATGACGCATCACTGCTGGAGGCACGCGCCACCACTGCAAGGACCACCTCCAACTACCATCTGCCAGAGTTGAAAGGGTGGTCCTGACAGACTTACAGAGTTGCTCAGGCCTGACGTGGTTGCCATCATCGGTCTGATGCCCTGTTCAGCACTCCAGGTGCCAGTGACTCAGTGCACCGCAGGCCATTGTTCATTGCTGATTGTGTTGTGTGCGTGGAGCAGTTGCGCAGGTATGTCACCTCAAACATTGTGTGGGCCCTGAGACGTTGATGGGGATGATGATGCAGGTCTAACACACACCACTGCATCTGCATCAGGAAGATATTGAAGGGACACAATCCGAAACATTTTCTTCACATGAGCGCGCTCGTCTCTAATGTCCAAACCCCAGTGCACTGAAAGTCACGGACACAACTGTTTGATGTTGGCTGATCTCTGGACTCTCTCCAGCTCGCTCCATGTTGCTCAGCAGTTGACGTTGTGTTTTCTGTTTCTGTTGCATTGGTGTCCAATGTTCCAGTGGTTACCAGCACCAGACATTCCATGCGAAATGACTTACACTCACCCCACACAAATCCAGCACATTCATCACTGTACATGTGGCCCTGCCAATAAAGGGGCTGGGCGCATGTGCCCGTAGCCAGTTCAACATGATATCTGCATGTGTCCCTGTGGTCTTGTAGTATGCATTTGGGCCCTGGGCCCTACGACATTACATTGTGCTGTGCACATCGGATGCAGACATATTACCGCAGGCAGCAGTTTTGAGCTTGGACATGTAGCTTTGTTATCACCCACTCAATTCGTAAGGGGAGTGTCCAGGGCTGTTATACGCACAGCCAACATGGGTGTATGACTGCTATTTGAGCTCCCCTGGGCTTGGTTCTGTGCTGTGCATATGCATCGCCTGTGTCTCTATGGCAGTGTGGGTCTCCTTAGTGGGGTGTGAGTGGGTTCGGCCCCCACCCACACCTGTTGGGCCACCTCTTTTTGGCGTGCTGACACATGGCATTGGGGTGCCATGTGTGGGAGGATCAAATGTCATGAGCAAGCTGTGCTTGCGGGTGCATCCTGCTGTGTAATCTGTTGCAGGCTCCGTGTTCTTCTCAGAGTAGCTTGGCTGGCCGGGTCCTGGTGGGGGGTTGCGTGGGATATCCATGGGCTGTTGTAGGGCTTCAGTGTCGACAGTGTGGTGGTCCACTCCGGCATCACAGATGTGTTGTGTTCTGTGCTCTGTTGAAGGTGTTGTGTGCCCCTCTGCGATGTGAACAGGAGGTGTGTGTTGACTTTGTGTTGACATATGTTAGCGCATTTTGGTGGTTTGCAGGCTGTTTGGCAATGTACATTGCGACTGTTTGGGGGGTGCTGGTTTCTCCTGCGGGTAAGTGTACATTTGGACTACATGACGGATGTGAGGTCGTAAGCGTACATTTCCATTTCACTGTTTCCGGCTCTGTCAGATGTGGTGGGCATGTTTCTGTGCATGTACGGAGCCAGTTGCATCCTCTGTTATGCGCGTTGTGCTACGTTGTCGTCAATGTGGGTGTGCTGTTCGTGCTATGTGTGTGTGCTGCAGTGTGCCACTGGGATAATCTGGGACATGGTAAGTGGTGTTTGTGGGTGTGCAGTGTGCTACGTCTCGTTCTGCAGCTATGCCATTGTGCCCATCACCCTCCTTCCCCCCGTCCCTGTTCCTTGCACTCCCTGCTGATACTGTGTCAGGTTCTCTCGAGCTGAGTCGGGCTCTCTATTCCTTGCACGGTCTCCACACTGATTACTGTGGCCTGGGTTTCCTCCTGCTCCTCCGGTGAGGCTGGACTGCCACTTCCTGTCGCCGTTGCTGCCTTCTTGTTGGCAGCGGGTTGGTGCCTGGTTTAGGTAGTCACGTCATACTGGTGCCTATTGGCCTCCTGGATTGGTCTCCTCGGCACTTAGACTGCAATCCAGGTGGTCTGCTAGTGGGTCAGTTGTTGGTAGTGTTCTTTCACCTCCCTGACGCTGGCCTTGTTTTCCTGTGGTCTGCACCCCGTCTTCTTCTCCCTCTTCTCCTTGGCCTTCCCCGACCCGTTGTTCCTTGTTGGTAGTCTGTGGGGTCGAGTTGGCCTCTGCGCTGGGTCAGGGTGCATCCATGTTGCTACGTGCTTTGGCTTGTTTCTGGTGTATTTTTTCTGTGGTTTTTATGGTGCGTTGTCCAACCTGATGCATGGGATTTGAAGGTCTGTGGCTGATTTTCGCAACTTTTTGTACCACGTTTGGCCTCATCGCATGTTTTTTAGCGTTCATGTATTGCATTTCAGCGGCGTGGCGTTGATTTTCACGTGGATAATTGGTGCGTTATCTGGTGTCTATCGCATGCTTCTGCAGCGTTGTGAATTCCACGTTGACACAGGGTTATTTTCCAGCGATAGGCTACGATGTTGGAAGTTGTGTTACGCTACTCTTGGGGTAGTTATCACATGTTCTTGTGAATACACCCCTATGTGCTTCTTGGGAACTTTTTGTTTAGGCAGGTGATATATCTAAAGGCTCGCCGGGCAGCACCTGTTAAAGCTCACTCAATGTCCATATTTGTGCGCTCTGATTTGTACAAACAAACAATGGAAAAGCGATGGAAGCTGCCTCAACTGATGAATCCTTTTAAGAACATTTGTCCACAAATATTCCTACAAGAACCAGCCCGCCTAAAAGTCATGAAGGATGGCTGAACACATATGATGCTCGAAAAGCTCTGTTAGAGTGGCAGTCTGCGGCCCAGTTCTTGATGCTGATTTTTGATGCTATGTATTATTTGTTTTCTTTTCTTTTAAGTGTCGAGGGGATAGGCATTCCCTTGTCTCGGGTTTAAAAGGGGGGGAAAATTATTTGTGAATGTTTGTAGAATACGCTGTCTAATATTCTTTCATATAGGTTTTTTTTCTCTTTATTCTCAATGATGGCTGAATGTGGCAGTAGGGGTAGTAGCAGTGGGGTGGGCGCTGGCTCGGGGCTTGCGGGGGTAGGCAGAGGAGGCATCTTCCTTAAAAGCTGCCACAGTGGGACAGCAAGAAGGGGGGCGATTCCTTTCTACATATATGAGGTTTTCTTTGGGCTGGTTGGGGGTAGGATTTGGTACTGGTTGTTTTCAATTTAGTTCACAGTGTGATAGGTGAGGAGGGGGTGAGGGGTTTAATTAGCCATAGTTTGACTAAGTAAGCATTGATCGATCATAGGGGTGGAAAAGAATTGCAGCTAGGAGAAACAAGTGGAGTTGTCATTTTAATATGGCTAAATGTTGTACTTAAAATGTATGTGCCGGAACGTATCAGGCCTTAATAATGTCGGGAAACGTTGTCTTGTAACAGAGGAACTTCAAGTATTTAATCCCCACATACTAGGACTCTCCAAAACACATTTGGCCCACAAAGATAGAGCATACCTTAAACAACTTGGATACGATGTACTTGTTAGTACACACAATCAATCTCTATTCGGGGGGTGGCTATTCTGAAATTTAAATTTGTCAGGTTACTGTGCTTCGTACATTGGCTGATTCTCGGGGGAGATGGGCAATAGTACAGATATTGATGTATGGGTGCAAAATTACGATCTGCTCAGTGTATGGTCCCAATATTGACTGCCCCGATATGTTTCCTTATCTGTGTTCTTAGCTATTGGAATAGGATGGGAACTAGATCCTTATGGGAGATTTTAACTGTATCTTGAATAGAAAATTAGATACCACCAATACTTCAACTCACCTCAGGATGGGTAAGGTTAGGGCGGCTATATTTGAACTTCTTCATTTACATCAATTAGAGGACGTCTGGTGAAGAGCAAATCATACGGTGCCAGGCTATACGTTTTATTTGTATCCCCACAAAACATATTCTAGAATAGACATGATTTTTATTAGTAACAGAATTTTAGAGATGGCACAAATTAAAGTGTGTCCTAAGATCACCTCAGATCATAATCCAGTGATGCTGACCTTACGGCTTCAACTGGGGGTCAAGGAGTCAAGGAAGGAGTTTTCATTCCCAAGATATCTTCTTAATAGTCCAGAATATGTTGAATTCATGTAAAGAACCTTAGGGCAATTTGTCGAAAATATTGTTGGAACAACGTCAACGGCTATGGTTTGGAATTGCATGAAGGAGTTTGTCAGAGGGGCTACACTTCAGTATATTATTAAAGAGAATAGGCAGGGGCTATCTCACCTGGAACAAAGATACAAGATGTATCTAACATAAATTACTTTTTTCACGCAGCAGTTTAAAGTATGTGATATGGGGCATGACTCTTTTCAAATAAATCTGAATCAAAATTAAAATTATAAAGCGAAGACATTCAAGTTTGCTAAATATATTATAAATTGAATTTAAAGTTACATCTGCTCATCAGTTTTGAACCCTCCTTCGTCGACTTGCATTTGCAGGAGATACAGCTCAGTGGCTTAAGCAGCTGCCATTTTCACATCAAGTATTGATATCACTGAGGGGATACTAAGGGTCATATTTATCATTATTACTCCAACGCGATGCAGCAAGACACCGTGCAGGTCTGAACTGTGTGAAAGGGAGAGGGTAGGAATGCCCCATATCTATGAAGATATGGTAATTTACTGCTCACTTCCTGAGCAGGTGCATAATCTGCAGCCTGCATTGCAGACAGGATTGTTTTTGTGCAGGAAGAAACACCTTCTTGCACAATAACAATCCTCTGACTATTTTTCCTCTTTCTATGTGTGCAACAGAATGATATTTCTCCTCGTTACCCCTCCCCTGGGAAGCATAGAACTTTGACGCATTCCCGGTTTATCAGTCTATGTAAATCTGGAAATGTACCCAAGTCTATGGGTGGAGGCTTGGGAACACCCATGTTCCACTCAATGGAATGTTTCCCTGGGGTAGAGTAACGCAACGCAGCAGCTCACGCTGCCTTGCATTACTCCTGATTTACCAAGCCACACGGAGACATGCAAGGTGACTCTAAACTTTTATAAATATGCCCCTAAGTTGTTAATGCACCAGAACCGTAGCAAAATATTCACAGATGTCTCCAAAAGTGCAAACACAAAAACAGAAGAGGCAGTGGAGGAATTTTCCTCTGTTACCCTGGGCAAGTAAAATACTGGAAAAGCATGTTAATCACCACCTAACTAAACACCTCGAAGAAAATCTCCTATTGGATGTCACCCAAACAGGATTCCGCCCAAAACATGGCACGGAAACAGCTCTTCTAGCCGTGGTAGAAGAATCGAGAAAGATCTTGGATCAAGGGGGATCAGTGGCAGTGGTCCTCCTCGACCTCAGCGCCGCGTTCGACACGGTATGCCACAAAAATCTATTGCATCGACTACTCTATCTTGGTGTCTCTGGAAATGCTCTTGCATGGTTAAGATCCTTCCTGAGTGGAAGAACCTTCCAGGTCTTCGATGGTGACTCCTGCTCCACCAGCAAACCTCTGAGCTGCGGGGTGCAACAGGGCTCCTCCCTGAGCCCCACGCTGTTCAATGTCTACATGAGACCGCTGGCTGGGATCGTTCGTCAATATGTTATCAAGATCATATCATATGCGGACAATACCCAGCTCGTGGTCTCCCTGGCACAGAAGAACAGCGGGCTCCCGCAAGTCAACATGGCATCCTGCATGGAAGAGATAAAAAGCTGGATGACGGCATCCTCTCTAAAACTGAATGGGGACAAAACCGAGATCCTGCTCCTCGGCCACCCCTCCCCAACCACCATTGCCCAGCTATGGCCCCCCAGCTTGGGCCCACCCCCACCTCCGAAGGAGGACATAAAGAGCTTAGGAGTCTGGCTTGATAAATCCCTGACGTTTAATACTCAGGCAACCAAGACCTCAGCAACTTGCTTCGGACTAATCCGGATGCTGAAAAAAATCCTCCCTATCTTACCACTCGAAGCCAAACAAATCGTCATTCAGGGCCTCATTCAATCTCGGCTTGATTTCAACAATGCCCTTTACTTAGGAGCACCAGAATATGTATTAGAAAAACTTCAACGGACCCAGAATTGTGCAGCCAGGACACTACTACAGATACCCCGCAGAGAATCAGTCAAGGCAGGGATTCAATCACTCCACTGGCTCCCTGTCATGGAAAGAATAACATTCAAGGCCCTCTGTATCTCCCACCAAGCCTTCCACAGAGCTGGCCCCCAGATCAACCACCCTCTTCTCACCCCTTACCGCCCCGGCAAACAACTCCGCTCATCAAACGCCTGCCTTGCCACAGTTCCCCGAATCAAAAGATCTAGGGCAGGAGGCAGGTCCTTCGAGCTCAACGCTTCCAAGCTCTGGAACTCCCTTCCCCCCTCTCTAAGATCTAATCAGATCCTCTCTTCATTCCGCAAAGAACTAAAAGCCTTCCTTTTCAGAAACTAAGCACCCCAACCCCCTCAGAGTACTATGCCCTCCACTCAGCGCTTGGACGCCCTCGGGCAGCAGCTGCGCTATACAAATCACCGTTTCATTTCATTTCATTTCATTTCAGGGCATGCCCGTTATAAGTGGTTTGTTTTTGCACTTACTCTCTGAAAGTGGTGGAGGGATGAGGCGGTGAAGTAAACCTGCTGAGCTGCCCTTCCAGATGCCCTGTACAAACATAGCATGATCCTTTATAAGAGGTAGGTGGTATCTCTGATCCCATGAGTCTTAAAAATGCGCTCTCTCTTACTAATTGCATGCCTTTCGGTAAACACACCTCTAACCATCTTCAAAGTACCAAACTTGCCTTTTCTGTTAGCAGTTTCAAAAGCAGAAAATGATAAAATATAGTAAATAATGATTTTTCAAAATGACCTTAACTGCCAGCTGGCATAATCCGCTTCCTGATGTTAACATCCGGCCTGCACTCTCTGTTCTCTAAAAGATGTAGGGAGATGTGGGCCTAGACTGGGCTGAATTTGTGATACATGTTTACTAAAGTTACTTCCAATCTAGTGTCTTGACACATGTGTTCTAGTAGTCCTTCCTGTATGACTCCAGCAAGGTGATGACGTATCCTACTACAGGAGATAGAATATTGGAGTGTTTTTTTCAAGAAGCTCACAGAGTAGTTGTCTCTTTCCACTAATATTGTAATGTGGTAGCATTCGTGAGGAAAGTGCTGGAGAGGTTGACGGTGATATGTTGGTGTAGTTTCATCCTCTACAAGTGGGATGAGGTGTATATTTCATACTAATAAAGTAATGGTACAGATTATAGTACTCCTAAGGCACAGCGCATTAAAGGCTCACAGTTCTGTGATCTTCAGCACTGGGCTGGTTGATAAGTTACCTGCAGGATAAGTAATTGGTTGCAGAGAATACATTTGAATTAGTATTCAAACATTCCAGTAGCTGCATGGAAAAGAGCAGTGAACAGACAGGCTAAGAAAATATCGCACAAAAGAGATCTGGAAAGCTTACACCATCAATCCAATTTCTCATCACTGGATGCCTCCTACATAGTGGGAAAATCATAGCAGCCTTATTTCGAGCAAGCACTGTTAGTCCAAGCCCGAAAAAATATCACCTACATGAGACTTCTTGCACTGCCCATTGTGGATTTTATTCAAGGTTGGGCCTGGCAGGACAATTTAGCTGCATGTCGACTCTGTAATTACCATCAGGAATCCTGGCTCCATCTGCTGTGCTTTTGTCCCAAGTTAGCCAGTGAGAGGCACCGATTAGTTCTTTCTATCTGCAAAGCCCAGGGCCTTGTACGATGCAGAGAAGTCTCAGACTTGTATTTCTCTTCTAATACTGCTCAAACAATTGCACGGCTGGGGAAATTTATAGAATCAATTTGAGCTGCACTGTCGCTGAAAACAGCCACAAAAAGAAAACAGTCGGCTAGGAAGCAAGGGAGTCCCGGACAAACCTCCCTTTTAAGTCTTATGCATTTTCCACTTGTACTGTATAACCAGACTGTGATATAAGTCCCAAGACTACTATATCTCTTTTACAACCTCCCAGTGGTTCCCCCTCGCTCGTTTTTTAGCGAGCTACATGCCCTGCTGGGGACCCTTATCTGGGGCTCTGGCCGCAGGCGTATCGCCCTGGCAAATTTGCAGTTACCTCTTGACCAAGGAGGGCTGGCTGCACCATCCTTTGAGGCTTATTTCCTGGTTGCCCAATTACAATGGGTGTCCCGCTGGACAGCGGGCCGGGCGCAAAGAGAACTGACCACCATGGCTGGACAGCTTCAAACCCCCGCCATCCATCGCATGTTGCTACCAGGAGCTGCGCCTCCCCCGACCAAGCCACTCCAACTGATGGTGACGCGCACCTGTCTCGCAAGCATCTCCAGAATGAATTGTGCGGCGCCCCCATACTCCCCTCTCCTACCACTGGTGGGGCTTCCCAAGGGCCGCATAACTACACGGAGAGAATGCTACACATATGGACGGAACACGCCCTGACGGAGGTTGGAGCGTTGTATTTAGACGGGCAATTGCAGACGTTTGAGGCATTTGTGAATGACTTTGAGCTCCCTAGGGTACAGTTCTTTCTACACAGGCAGCTCTTAAATGACTGTCGTAAAGAATGGCGCACAATTGAGGAAGAACCCCCTACACACCCGGTCCTCCAAGCAATCCTACAGGTGGGCCCAGGGCGACACCTAGTTACTTGGATATATAAAGCCATACGAGCTCTTAAACAACCCACACTTGCATCCCTTAGGGAACAATGGGAAGCTGACTTTGCATGATAGGGAATGGGACAAAGCACTAGCAAACATCTAGAAGGTATCTTTAACTGCTGCTTCAAAAACATACAATTGCAGATCCTACATCGGGCATATCTTACTCCTGCAAAGCTCCAGAATTATTTCCCCAATGGTACCTTCGCCTGCCCTAGATGTCAGGAGCCCGGTGCCTCCTTTTTCCATATGATGTGGGACTGCCCGCCCCTTCATAGCTACTGGCGGATCGTCCATGCTACCCTTGGAGCGATCATGGGACTCCGGGACCTCTGCACGTGGGAGGCGAGTGCCCTTTGTATCGGTAAGTGTCACAAGAACATGAAAGTCGAAACATGCTTTGCCTGCTTAGTGCTCCTCCTGGCCAAACGGTGCATAACAATTAAAAATGCACTGGAAGGCACCTACGGACCCCCCCTGGCGGCCTGGGTGGGTGCAGTCAAGAAATGGGGGGCTTCGGAAGAGAGAATACTGCGAGGGGAGGAAGCTCAGGGAATTCGTAAGCAGCCCATATCCATGCCATGGGCCATGCTACTTCACTCCTTTACATATGAAACAGCGACAGTGGTGGAAACGCAGAGGGGTGGTTCCCCTAGGCCCCCAATGACCCCAGAGAATGCTCGGGAGGGTATGCAAAGGGACCAAACACCTAACCGGTCAGACATAATGGCTGCCAACGACCCATCACCACACTCCTGCGCAGACAGCTCCTAGTGATGTCCCTCCCCTCCTCCTATCCGCTTCGGCGCAATTACTTCACAATATCTCATAGTAGTGTAGTTCTCAGGCGTTAACACACATGTAACCTCAGCATACGACGCAGTGCACCCCAGTTTTTCTACCCCAAGTTTATTCATGGTTAGAATAAGGCTGAAATTTAAAAGCCCCTGCGAGCTCATGTGCGGGGAGACAATGCACCTCACATCCACAGCACGACGCGGAGAGTAACATATGGGAAGGCAACCTGTATATGGACACAGACCAGTGAGGGTCATCGACAATTAATAGACTGAGTGGTTCAAAAAACCTTCAACCTATGTGCTAGTATGTCACAGTACTAAGTCCCCGTGCGGTATCACTCGTATGCCTGAACCGTCGGCAATAAAAGATGTGATGTATGCAATAACATAAAATGCCAAACTAAATGTTTTACAAAAAAAAAACAGACTGTGATATTAGTTTTAAGGTTTTATTACGTACCAGGCTGTAGTAACAAGCATGGGATTTTAACTCTCTTTCATTTAACATTGCTAGTATATTGTAATGATTTTAAGTAATTGAACAATCAAATCTTAATTAATATAATTAATATGAATTATTCAACAGATTTCCCACCAAATGAGCCCCCTCCTCTAGTGTCAAATTTGGCAAACGATTTAACCACTTGCAGTCACCTCTCTCCTTTATTTTACCCATTATGCATTATTTAGGAAAGTTGTTAAAATGCTTAAATATATATTTGTATGTATGTATGTATGTATAGATACAAATTATATGATGGATGTATAAATTACCTTCTGGTGTGGGGGGAAAAAAAAGGTTAATGACTAATTGTGTCAACTTTGGGTTTTAGTCTCCTGTGTCTATTATTTTGTGTCTCTTAGTTTAGCTTTCAATATCTCTAATGCTATTTTACTCCTCTTGATAACTCTTATTCGTTTCATATCAATGCACACTTTCTGTCACATCTGCCTTTCTCTGTTGGCCCTAGAATTTCATATTTCTTGTATTATTTATTATTGTCTCTCACACGTGCACTCTCTATCTCTTTATCTTTCTGAACGTTATCTACTATCTTTCTATATCTCCATTGGTTATAATGCTCTCTGTCTCTTCATCTTTTATTCTTTTTCTTGTTCCTTTAATTTAATATATCCTCTCTTGCTGGCCCTGTCATTCCTTCTGTCTTTAAGTTATTCTTCATCTATCTTTTACTTTGTGACATACTCAATTCCCTCTCCATACTTTGTACCTCTAAATGATCTCTTCTTGTAGTGCCTTGAAGCCTCTTTGACTCGATACTCTGAGTCCTTAATGTTGACTGAGACACACTCTGACCTATGTTACCGAGAGGCAAACTTAACTTCATGCACCCACTCTGCTCCCTCTCAGAGCGCCGAAAGCCATGGCTGAACTGTCAAAAAAAACTTTCTCTGGGGGAGTAGTTAGCAGACTGTTCTTATTGTTACCTTTATTAAACGGGTTAATAACACTCAATTAGGCCAGTGCATGGATTATCACCATCATAGGCAAAGTAATGCAACAAACTCGGCTCATACTTCCAACTGAAAATCAAGTCACTCTACGACAACTTCAATGAACAGACACCTGGCTCGGAAACCACTCCCTCCTTCAGCAATGCCAGCCAGCCCACCATCTCTTCCTGGACCCTAGTCACCACCGAAGATACTGCATCGACTATGAAAGCCATTCACTCAGGAGCCCCCACGGACCCTTTCCCTCCGCACATCTTCCGCAGAGCCCGCGTTGCCATCGCATCAGAGCTACAATGCACCATCAACGTCACCTCCAGAACCAGCACTTTCCCCAACGACTGGAAACGTGCAGAAGTCAAGCCCCTACTTAAGAAGCCCTCAGCAGAACCAATGGACCTCAAAAACTACTGACCCATCTCTCTACTCCCTTTCACAGCCAAAGTCGCAGAGAAGACCATCAACGTCCAACTAATGAAATTCATTGAAGACAACGCCATCCTCGACCCCTCTTAATCCAGATTCCACAGCAACCACAGCACCAAGACCGCTCTACTTGCCGCTACAGACGAGATCCGCACTCTCCTCGACCAAGGCCGCACCGCTGCCCTGATCCTACTCGACCACTCTGCAGCCTTCGACACTGTCTCCCACTGCACACTCACTGCCAGACTCCACGACACCGGCATACAGGGAACCACCCTCGTCTGGCCCTGCTCCTTCCTCACCGGCAGAACCCAAAGAATCAGACTTCCACCCTTCCTCTCCGAACACACAGAGTTCAACTGCGGAGTACCCCAAGGAACATATCTCAGCCCTACGCTCTTTAACATCTACATGGCCCCCCTCGCTTCCATCATCAGACAGCACGGACACAGCACAGTATCCTACACCAACGACACCCAGCTCATCTGAGGGATAAAAAAAAGGATTTCCCTTACATAAGGAGTATCGGACCATATTGTGTTAGCATGAGGCATCTATATGTACCCTCTTTTCTCGATATATATATGTATTGCTTTTGCAGGGAGGACAGCATTTATTCACTCCTTGCGTTAACACTGCTAACAGAGTAGGCCGAGAACCATACAGACGCCTTTTTTTAAATCTTTGCTCGAACACGGGCTGTGATCATGTGTTAGTCTCCGGCAGTTGCCAAGCCCCAGTTCATCTGAATATTGGGAGCAGCTGAACATAGGCTGTTTACTCGACTGTCCTGAGACTCAAGGTCGCATCTGGCTTTGAGTGCGATAAGCGCATTCTTGGAGGTGCCGTGCCTACACTCTCGGGTACCAAGACGAAAGGGAGCCACCCCTCCTGACCTCCCAGTAGTTAATAGCTAAGCTTTGAACTAATCAGGTGTGCCATATATGGTCGTTTCCTGGAGCTCAAGGGCCAACTGGTGTTTTTCCTTTTACAGTGATTATATGTGTTGAACTGAAAAGTATATAACCTCATGTTTGAATGCGAGCCAACAGTCTTCTCTGCGCACCTGATGGGTGAGGGTTGAGAGTCTCCTCTATAGAGTATTTTTGCTTAATAAATGATTGAACTTTCTTCACTGCCAACTGACTGATTATTTGGTAATGGGATTGGGGCTATTGATAGGTATAGCCCTTTATGTTATTTTTATGGTACTTCACATCCTCTCCCTCACCAAGGACCCCACCTCTACCAGACACAGCTTCCAAGAAGGAATAAAGGACGTTGCATCCTGGATGAGCAACAGCTGCCTAAATTTCAGCTCGGAGAAGACAGAAGTCCTCGTCCTCGACCCTCCCCCTGTGCATGGGACAACATCTGGTGGCCCACTGCCCTCAGCAGCTCCCCCACCCCCACGGACAACTCCTGGAACCTCTGCATAATAATCAACACCTCCCTCTCCATGACCAGACGGATCAACCCCGTCGCTGTTGCCTTCACCTGCATCAACACCCTCCTCATCCTTCGCAAGACCTTCAAATGGATACCCCAGAACCAAGAAAGACCATCACCCACGCACTCATAACCAGCAGACTGGAGTACGGAAGTGCCTTCTATGCCTGGATCAACAAATCTCTTCTCCACGAACTCCCGGACCATAGAGAACACCCCAGCCAGACTCGTCCTCAGCATTCCTCAACACAAACACATCACCCAACACCTGCAAGACCTCCACTGGCTCCTTGTTGAAAAGAGAGTGACTTTCAAGATACTCACCCACGCCTACAAATGCCTCCACAACACAGGACCACAATATCTCAACAAAAGAATCTCAATCCACACACCCACTGGAACCTTAACCTCTGAGGCGGAAGCCGGAGGAGCTACTCGTTTATTTTAAAAATTGTTTATCTTTTGTTCTTGCATATTTTAAAACTTTCTATCCTCACCTGAGCTCTTTTCTGGGCAAAATCGCCAAGCAGGCTCAACACATTTCAGCGGAACTAGCGCTGTTTTGTCACATTGTTTGTTCACGGCCGCCATGGCTGCAGACGCGAGGCCACGCCCACCTGACAGGCCACGCCCACACACCCCGCCTATAAAAACAGCGCTGATCATTAGCGCGCCCACTGGAACCTTAACCTCTGAGGCGGAAGCCGGAGGAGCTACTCGTTTATTTTAAAAATTGTTTATCTTTTGTTCTTGCATATTTTAAAACTTTCTATCCTCACCTGAGCTCTTTTCTGGGCAAAATCGCCAAGTAGGCTCAACACATTTCAGCGGAACTAGCGCTGTTTTGTCACATTGTTTGTTCACGGCCGCCATCGCTGCAGACGCGAGGCCACGCCCACCTGACAGGCCACGCCCACACACCCCGCCTATAAAAACAGCGCTGATCATTAGCGCGCCCACTGGAACCTTAACCTCTGAGGCGGAAGCTGGAGGAGCTACTCGTTTATTTTAAAAATGGTTTATCTTTTGTTCTTGCATATTTTAAAACTTTCTATCCTCACCTGAGCTCTTTTCTGGGCAAAATCGCCAAGCAGGCTCAACACATTTCAGCGGAACTAGCGCTGTTTTGTCACATTGTTTGTTCACGGCAGCCATCGCTGCAGACGCGAGGCCACGCCCACCTGACAGGCCACGCCCACACCCCCCGCCTATAAAAACAGCACTGATCATTAGCGCGCCCACTGGAACCTTAACCTCTGAGGCGGAAGCCGGAGGAGCTACTCGTTTATTTTAAAAATTGTTTATCTTTTGTTCTTGCATATTTTAAAACTTTCTATCCTCACCTGAGCTCTTTTCTGGGCAAAATCGCCAAGCAGGCTCAACACATTTCAGCGGAACTAGCGCTGTTTTGTCACATTGTTTGTTCACGGCCGCCATCGGTGCAGACGCGAGGCCACGCCCACCTGACAGGCCACGCCCACACCCCCTCCCCCTAAATGTGCCTCCCACGCAAGCGCAGCGGACGAGCGCAGCGGGAGCGCCGTTTGTGCGCCGAAGGCGCGCCTAAGGCAAGCCCATCTGCGCCCGTCCGCGCCAAGACCGCGACAGGCGCAGGAGACTCTGGACCCGGGCTCCCCATTGTAAGTTACCAGGCCAGCTTTCTTTTAAACCTACGCACCGGTAAAAACTGTGCTTGTAAAGTTGTCATGAATACCATCAAGGGGCCATTCAGCTGCAGGCTATGCAGATGGACCTCCTCCCCGGTCAAGACCACAGTCCCTCAAATAAACCCTAGGGACAACAGTCCACTTTTTAAAGGAGGGTTGATTAATGCACGCTCCATGGGCTGCCATAACCAAGACATAAAAGACCTCATCCAGGAATTAGACCTTGACTGTCTTCTCATAACCGAGACCTGGCTCACGGACAACAGTAATCCTGACTTAGCCACTGCCCTCCCACAAGGCTATACCATTTTCAGGCAAGACAGACTGAAGGGAAGAGGCGGAGGAGTAGCCCTGCTGCTACGCAACTCCTTCAAATGCCATACCTTCACCCTTGACTCACTAAAAGGAGCTGAATCCCTTGGATTCTCTATTAAACTTAATGAGTCCGCCTCCTTCTCAGGAGGACTTATCTACCGCCCCCAGGCACTTCTACCAGATTTCTAGAAACTCTCAGTGATACCCTTGGTCAGCTCCTAACCCGATACCCACATGTCACCCTCCTGGGCGACTTTAATCTGCACCTCGACTCCACAGAGGACGCTCAGACACTAAATTTCCACCAAACTTTTGAAATTTTCAACCTTCAACAAAGGGTCAAGCAACCCACTCATCTAGCCGGACACACACTAGACGGAGTCTGTACTAACTTTCCCCCTCTAGAAACCCATACCCCTGTCCCACAAATCTGGACAGACCATAACCTGATCCCGTTCTTCATCAGAACCCCGCACCCTAAAAATTCAATCAAACCCAGTTCACTTCCAGAGAACCACGTCAACTGGAAAACGGTAGAAGACACCTTCAAACTCAAGCCTACCTTCGAGACTCAGACCCCTAGCCTGACGGGTAACGTGGAACAGGACTTCAAACTCTTCCACAACTGGATACAACACGAAATCAGAGTACGCGCTCCACCCAAATGCACCAGGAAAACTGATAATAAAGGCAAAATAAACGCCCCCTGGTTCACGCCAGAATTAGCCAAGGCCCATCTTCTCTGCAAAAAAGGTGAACGCAAATGACGTAAAACATACGACAGTACGGACAGAAACTCCTATGTTCAACTAAGGAAAAGCTACCACTCCACATTAAAAAGCGGCAAAAAAGATTTCTACACCAAAGCCATCAATGAGGCTAAGCAAAAACAAAAAACCCTGTTCGCAATAGTTAAAACCTTCACTCATCCCAAAGCCTTACAGCCCGAAATACCTCCCTCCCAAGATTTCTGCGATCAAATAGCAGACTTCTTTGAAGAGAAAATCAACCTCATTCAGAAAGACTTTCCCCCATACCAAAGCTCCCAGTCCCCCATCCTCCCGGAACAAGCAGGAAAAATAACCGGAAATCTAAAGACGCTCTCACAGGTCAGTCTAGCCCAAACCCGGGAAGTAATTTTAGCGTGCAAGTCAGGTGCCCCCTCCGACTCCTGCCCTCCTAGAATCCTTCACCAACTGATTGAAGTTGTTAATCCCATCATAAACAAAATAGTAAATACCTCCCTCAGCACAGGCATTGTCCCTAGGGTATGGAAACAAGGCATCGTAAAGCCCTTAATGAAAAAACCGAATAAATCCCCCTCCGACCTTACCAATCTCCACCCAATCTCACTTCTCCCAGTTCTGGGAAAAATCACGGAACAGATAGTCTACAGGGAACTCAAAAACCATCTAGAAACTAACAATACCCTCCACCCCCAACAATCAGGTTTTCGCCCCCAGCACTCGACGGAAACAGCCTTGATCGAATTGACTGATTCCATAAAACTATTACAGGACCAAAGAAAGAACGCTGTGCTGATTTTATTGGACCTCACAGCAGCGTTCGACACAATCTCTCACTCTATACTCCTGGACAGACTTAAGGACATTGGTATCTCCGACCTGGCATTGGACTGGATAACATCCTTTCTAACAGAAAGATCACAATCCATCACACTAGGACCTTTCAGCTCTGCAGAGAAAAAGATTCGATCTGGAGTCCCACAAGGCTCCATCTTAAGCCCCCTGCTTTTTAACGTCTACCTTATTCCCCTCATTTCCCTGATCGAATCATTCGGCATTACTGTTACATCATACGCCGACGACACCCAACTCATAGTCCCGTTAGATGAGAACTCAACGACTGCGGAACAAAATCTAAAAAACTGCTTGAAAGACGTCTTTCTGTGGATGGAAACAAACCACCTTAAGTGCAATACTAGCAAGACAGAAATCCTCCCCATGGGGAAAAATGTCAACTTCCGTCCTTATCTTTGGTGGCCTGAGGACTCCACAGCTCCCCCCCAGACCGTCACAACAGCAAGAAACCTCGGAGTCATCTTCGATACTGACCTATCCTTCGACCAACACGTCAGGAAGGTGGCAGGAAGCTGCTTCGGAATCATCAAATCCCTCAAAAAATTCTTTGATTTCCTACCAACGGATGCTAGAAAGGCGGTAGCGGTCGCGCTAATCCTGTCGCGCCTTGATTACTGCAACGGCCTAATGGCAGGTGTGAAAAAAGTCACACTCAAAAAACTGCAGAGCGTCCAGCATTCCGCTGCCAGATTGGTGCTCAAACTCCCCAGAAGGTCCTCAGCATCAACTGCTCTGAGAACCCTCCACTGGCTGCCTCTGCACAAAAGGATTCTTTTTAAGATCCTAATCGTTGCCTTCCGGGCATTTAACCACACTGGCCCCAAATACCTAATTAAACGCTACCCACACTACAACCCCCAGAGGACCCTGAGATCCTCCAACAACAACCTGCTAAAACTAGCTAAATTCAACTTAAAAGCCAAAGGGGGTAAAACCCTGACCCATCTATCTTCCAGAGCATGGAACTCCATGCCCCACCACCTGAGGTCCCTGACCAAAGAAACTCATTTTAGGAAACAACTAAAAACATGGATCTTCAGTCTATCAGACGAGTATGTGTTGGATGCCATCTAATCCTGCCTCTGTAACCACAACTTTATGCATACTTTCCAGTTAGCGCCAGGATGCTCCTTCTGGAGCGATAGTTGCGCTCTACAAATACCGAATACCAATACCAATGCCAATACCAATACCCAAGAGAAACCTCAGATCCACCGACTACGCCCTCGCTGAGGTCCTGCGCATCCACAGAGGAAGAACGGGTGTAAGAGCCTTTCTCCTACATTGCTGCTAAAACCTGGAGCTTCTGATCAACTACAGACAAGCCCCCGCTCTGCACATTTTCAGGAAGACCCTCAAGACCTGGCTTTTTGACTGACAGGAGCGGCTGCCCTCCATCTCCCCTCCTAGCACCTTGAGACCCTCATGGGTGAGTAGCACGCTCCACAATTCCCTGATTGATTGATTGAATGTTCCTCTCCCTTGGCTATGTAGACTGTTGCTTCATGGAGGGGAGCTTGAATGAGTGCTTTTTGAATAGGTGGCAATGTGTTTTGTCCTCCATGAGCTTAGACACCAACCATGCACCTCCCAAAACATCTGACAATAACACTCCCAATGCTTCTTAGCATGAACTTAGCAACAGTAACCATACAACAACAATTGCATAAACAAATTGGTGCATGCATGCAAGCATGTATGCACACACATGCAAACTGCTCAGTTGCCTCCTATACCACATGGCGAATATCTAGCACTGAGTGGGTGGATCCTGGCCGCGTTTCACTACGTTGATGACTTGGCTGTGTTCAGAATGTGTAAGCCGCCTGAGTTCAAAGCAGGTGATGTGTTAGTGACAGGGTCCAAGGGTGGCAAAGGAGATCAGCAGGGGCTGTACGGGACAGCAAAAGGCAAAGACAGGGTGAGGCTTTGTTAGAATTACGGCATGCAGTCCACCTGACCAGCTGACATAGGCAACCAACTCCAGCCTCTAATATTAACTAAGGCTGACATCTCTCAGGTTCAGCCAATCTTGGGAGAAGCTGGGGACATTTCCAGGAGTGGAAGAGAGGATACTGAACATACTAATTGCAATAAAATGTGCAGTGCATAAACGCAACTCTCCTTCTTACATGATCCCCGTGCATGTAGATGGAGGCACAATACGAATGTGCCTTTTGGTTCAAATGTACAGTATGCATTTCAAGTAAAAATTGAGCTGGTGGTTCATACTGACAGCTAGGATTCTCCACTGCCAGCTAGGGGTGATTTGGTGGGGCACACGCACTGGTAACCATTTCAGTAGCCTCGGAGAGACTTGCCTGTGCTTTGAGATACTACCACACTGCTCTCAGATGGCGCCTACTGTGAGCGGACTTGTGGCTGAGTACCCTGGGCCCGGTGCTGCATCGCAGATGAGAGCCTGAAGCTGGGACGGACCATCGGACACCCGTGCCCGCGACGTGCATGCTACTACGAGAAGTGCGGGATGTCGGAGGAGCGTGGCAAAGAGTGCGATCGCAGCCGGGAGACACGTGTTTGAACACTCCCACATGACCAGTAAAGAGGAGGCAGCAGCGGGACACCAGGGTGCATTGCCCTGCAAGCTCTCAAGTGGGAGTTCACTGCCCATCAGCCCCGTGCCTGACTTTTTCTGAGTCGAAAATGGCGACTGTTATCCCACCGGAAAGTAACTGAAGGCCGTTCTCTCACTATGCTTGCCCCCCCGGCCATCGGCCCAGACGCATCAATCACTATACCTCCCCACACTGCTGCTAGT
Organism: Lissotriton vulgaris; assembly: GCF_964263255.1. Lineage (NCBI taxonomy): Eukaryota > Metazoa > Chordata > Amphibia > Caudata > Salamandridae > Lissotriton > Lissotriton vulgaris. Next base: position 411,676,416 of record NC_141689.1, on the reverse strand, counting down.
CCTCACTCCACTCTGGCGTTTTAGAGTGAATCTGTGTATTTTACAGTGGCCATCTTTGAACTGCTGGCTGAGGGTGAGAGGCCTTAGACAGAGGCATGAAGAGTTGCTATAATGATTGCCTCCTCAAAGTGTTATAATCGAATCGCCTCAGCCTCCGGGGCTCACTGTTTCTGTGGAGGACACACATACTTACAGTCTATTACCCTGAGGATTCCGCTGTAAAGGCCCTCATGGCGGTCCTCATTGCAGCCGATTGGTATATGTGAGACTCGAAACTAGGAAAAAACGCCGGTGCAGTGGGAGAAGCCGGGCAGTGCAGGCGATGAACCAGAAATAGTTTTTAACTAACTTGACACTTGACTTAATGTCTTTGAGTCCCCAGCTAAGCTTTGGACCCATTTTCTTTACAATCTTGGGCCCCCACAAGGATTTCCACTCCCACGGCTGATCTACCTCATTTGTTCCGCTTCCCAACCCCCTGTCCCTCGCTCTCCCTCCCATTCTTTCCCTGTTACTTCTCCTGGCGACCTGTTTCCTCTGTATTGGTTTTTGGAACTGTAACTACTGTAATCCATGTGCCATTTACCAAAAGTGCTCCTTCTCCCCTTGTTTGGGAGGGTTCCTGTATTTATTCCCTGGAGTCTCATACACCCCTCTGAGAGAGTCCACAGCGTCAAGGGAGTCACACATAACAGATGTGTGGGAATGGCACCCCTTGCCAAAGCACTCCCTATTCCCTTGTTGGGGAGGGATCCAGTATTTATGCCCTGAGTCTCTGTGCCCAAAGAGAGAGAGTCCACAGAGTACACTGAGAGAGTCCACAGAGTATAGGGAGCCACACACAGCGGAGGTGTGGGAACGAAACCTTTCTCACTGGGATCACAGTACACCGGACTTACACTGTTTTTCCGTGTCTACCGGTTAAGTTGCCTTCTCCCTCCTCCACCCCTTTCCCCCTTTCATTCGTGTTCAGCCTCTCCCCCTCCTATCCTCTCTCCCCTTGTCTCCTTTTTCCCTTAAGTATTTGTTTTTAACGCATGTAACTGGCCTCCAGCAACTGGTAACTATGCCCTGAAATTGTATTTTTTTTGTAACGATGTAACTTATAACTATGCTATACTATGCTACATAGTCCAAATTATCAAGTAACCTGTTACTAATCAAACTAGTTTTCTCCAGGAAAAGTGTCTCTGCATGCTATATTAATAAGTAAAATCGTCCTCATCCAGATATCTATCAATTGTAAATGCTTTATAAACCTTTGAATCTCTCAAATCAGGACAAATCAGAAATCACAAGGAATGCATAAAAACTCACATTCCTGGAACTCATCATCTCCTTGTTATTAGGTTATGATGGGCCGACAAAATTGGGTTTAATGCCGGAGCTGGATTTTCTTTACCTCATTTTCCAGTTCTCAGGTGTTCCTCGAGAAAAAGCTTTCCAAAATTACTGGTAACATTGGTATTTGTGTGGAGTCGTAGTAATATAAGTTTATTATATTAATCAAACGATTGCAATAAAAGGTATAAAGCATCATGATCAATACAAGTATCGGAAGATGGGTAAAATCTGTCTAAAATAATAGTAATCTAAAATCTAAGCATGAATGAAAACAGTTTCCTTGATTATGAACTCGGATCAATACAATTCAGAGCATGAACGGAATATTTAAATCACAGAGTTAATGATTGGGTGCCTGTTCTAAATGTTTTTGGGCATATTATTGCACTGCTATTACAGTGGTAGGCGCATTAAAAGGTAGATCTTGTTTTGCCCTCATGAAATCCCTGGCAAAATACCATTTCTTAAATATTTTTTTTTAGAAAATGTACAAACTATAATTTGGATTTCGGTATATAGGAGCAATTTGCATGAATCTTGATAAAAGCATAATCAAACAAAGGGGCATATTTATAAGAATTTAACGCTGTAGTAGCTTACATTTTTTGACGTTACGGCGGCCTTTTCTTATCACCTTATTTACAAATTGTCACTAACTCCAGTTAGCGGCAATTTTCCAGCGTAAATGGGAATTTTCAAGATTGCCACTTCTGTTAGCACGATTTACCGAAAATGAGATGCAAGGTAGGCTTTCCCATGAAAAAACTGCTGCTAAACACACTATGCAATACTTACAAGGAATTCCTTGTATGTTGCCAAACCAAAAAAAACTGCCACTAAGTCCAATTAGAGACATTTTTTTAAGACCCCAAAATAGCTGTTTTTAAAATTGGTGCAAACACTCGGGTCTAAAAGAAAACACTAGGCCAGTGGTATTATTTATAGGTTTCTAAGGCGCCAATCAGAATATCCCACTATAATATGGTGCAATAAGTATTCGAGGAACGGTCCTATAAGGTGAAGGGAACCACAACTCCCTCTAAATTAGGCAAAGGCATACATAAGCAAAGAAACTCCTTAGCACACGTCAAAAAGTCAAGTTGTTTTCAGTTTTTTCAAAATTGTGCATTCAACATTCTTGCATTCAGAAATGAATTGCGTCAGTATCAACCGGATGTTTCTTGTGAAGTTTTATTCTTGAACTCTCACAGCCAGTTGCAGTGCTCCCGCAACACAAGTTCAGTGCTGCTCAGGGGCCTCACCCTCCACAGCATCCAAGAAGCGCCAAATCCTCTGGACTGTGATGTAGAGATGCGCAGCTCACCATTGGCAATCTTCTCCGTACACCCCAGTGTCGTGGTAGTGTGTGTTATGCAATGCTAACCTCCATACGTCATTGCGCTGGAACGCCTCTACTGATCACAGCTCGAAGGGGCATTAGGCAGTCTTCTCACGCAGGTCAGCAACATGCCTCCATGCAACCTCCCAGATTTCATCACCAAGTAAAGGCGATCGCCAGCGTCTCAATGTCCACTGCCATGGCCCAAAAGCTTGGGCCCGACACGGCCCGCTTCCAATGTCAGGCCGCAGAAACTCCACAGCACCTCTGCCTCCCACTCCGGGTTTCAGACGCAGGCCCAGTCAGGCCTCTGGGCCCCACGACTGTCTGCGCTTCCAGGCTTCAGCTGCCATGGTGTTTCAAGGAGGGCGCATCACTGGTTTACCCCAGCGATGCGCCTCTTTTCATGAATGGAGCCCTGAATCTGCCTTTCCTCTTCTCCTGGGCCTCTGGCTGGTCATCCTGGCTGTTGGGGAGTTTGGGGGGGTTGTTGATCTGTGCTGAGTTTGGTCCTGGCTGCTCCATTCTGCATTCCATTGTTTTTATTTTATTGTTTTCATTAGAGGTGGACTTATAGGGTATTTTTGCCTCTAGAGGCAGAAAAGTGACGCTGGGCTTACTAATGTGAGTCTTTTCCAATTAATTGGCCTTTCATCACATTTCTCTCGCTAATATCATTATTTTTATCGCCTTGACTCTACTGTTAGTGGCAGTTTTTGCTGCGGCTAGCTGATACTATTGCCATGTAGCAACATATTGTACATACGTCACTAACAGGGCAATAGTTTTGGCGATAGACAGCGTTAGGAAAATTGCAGCTAACTAATGCTAAAAGTGGTTAGCGGCAATTTATGTAAATATATCCCAAAGTGTAGACATTTACATGTTTGCGGAAGAGATGCTTTATAAATCTCGACCGATAACATCACTAGCCCTATTATTGCACTATTGAATCGGACACTTTCACAGTTTCAAGCAGCCTCCTACGTAAATCTTATTTGACCTACTAGCTGACTTTTCTTAAATACGATGATCTGGTGCAAACGCACCAAATGTGGTAAAGGCATATATTTAAAGCAAGTTTTATAAAAACTGTTTGCTTAAATCCCAATATAAAACAGACAAATCAGGAGATATAAATGAGTGATAAAATCATACAGATAAGGATTTATAAGTCTGATCCAAAAATGTTGTTAAGATTATTATTGCACTGTCTCCCATAGGCTAAAACAGAACCTGGCCGCTTCCACAGTTGATCTTAATTTAGGGCACATACATAAAATATGCAGAAGGGATTCCGTTGCATGCCCACAAAGTCCACAAACAGTTTTATCTTTAAAAACTGGGTTCCGTATTCCTTCAAATTCATGAATCAGGATAATAAACAATCTGAACCTGAAAAATTTCATTTTAACATAACCAGGCAAATGTGACCCTAAATATTCTTGACTCTGCAGAGAGTAGGTATCAAACACAAAGGGCCTGATTAAGAGTTTGGCGGTGCCAGGTGGGACCCCCACGCCGGTGGCCTGCTCCTGTACCGCCAAACTTGTGTGCGCACGGTAGGGTGTTTAAATATCGATTACAAAAATATAGTTGACAAAAATATAGTTGTATAAATATCGTTTACAAAAATATCGACACCCTATACCTAAACAGGTAAGTACATGAATATCTACTCAAAAATATTGTTATAATAAATATAGATGTAAAACATATCGACTTTTTAAATTAATTAAAATTACATTAAATAATTAATAAACATAAGTACTATTAACAAAATACATTACATTACTTTGATATTTTAACTATTTAAAACAAATTAACTACACTTTTTCATTATAAACTTAATAAATGTGTACATATACATATATTTAACACATTACTTTATATAACAACAATAATACATACATATAATTAAAATATAATAAATATTATTAGTTAAAACATTTGATAGCGAAGGGGTAAAAATTACTATTCCCACTCCAGAGGGTGCAACAGTAGGGAAAGCGTTGGATAGCGTAGGGGTACAAATTACTATTCCCACTCCAGAGGGTGCAACAGTAGGGAAAGCGTTGGATAGCGTAGGGGTAAAAATTACTATACCCACTCCAGAGGGTGCAACAGTAGGGAAAGCGTTGGATAGCGTAGGGGTAAAAATTACTATTCCCACTCCAGAGGGTGCAACAGTAGGGAAAGCGTTGGATAGCATAGGGGTAAAAATTACTATTCCCACTCCAGAGGGTGCAACAGTAGGGAAAGCGTTGGATAGCGTAGGGGTAAAAATTACTATTCCCACTCCAGAGGGTTCAACAGTAGGGAAAGCGTTGGATAGCGTAGGGGTAAAAATTACTATTCCCACTCCAGAGGGTGCAACAGTAGGGAAAGCGTTGGATAGCGTAGGGGTAAAAATTACTATTCCCACTCCAGAGGGTGCAACAGTAGGGAAAGCGTTGGATAGCATAGGGGTAAAAATGACTATTCCCACTCCAGAGGGTGCAACAGTAGAGAAAGCGTTGGATAGCGTAGGGGTAAAAATTGCTATTCCCACTCCAGAGGGTGCAACAGTAGAGAAAGAGTTGGATAGCGTAGGGGTAAAAATTACTATTCCCACTCCAGAGGGTGCAACAGTAGGGAAAGCGTTGGATAGCGTAGGGGTAAAAATTACTATTCCCACTCCAGAGGGTGCAACAGTAGGGAAAGCGTTGGATAGTGTAGGGGTAAAAATTACTATTCCCACTCCAGAGGGTGCAACAGTAGGGAAAGCGTTGGATAGCGAAGGGGTAAAAATTATTATTCCCACTCCAGAGGGTGCAACAGTAGGGAAAGCGTTGGATAGTGTAGGGGTAAAAATTACTAAATGTATTTACTCATTTAAAAATTAACAATTCTTTATTTATATTTAATTAATCATTAATAAATAATTATTCAATTAAAATGTAATTACTTCACTACATTTTCACTTAAAAATTCCAGTACACACACCTAAAATTAATTAAACAATTAACATAATTAATGAACATAATTATTTATCAATTAACTAATTGAAATTAATTAACTATTATTTATTACACTATTTATATTAAATTAACACATTAATTAATCAATTATTTTATTATATTTAAATTACTTCCCACCCTATTCCCCTATAAACCCACAACCCGCTACGGAACTATTAACACTAAATTCAACATAAAATACATTATTAACTAATAAAATGCTAAAAAAAATACTACTTTGACAAACAATACTCATTAAAAACACTAAATTACTTATAATTATTTAAAAAACGATATTTTTCTAAACTATGTTTTTGTAAACGATATTTATTACAACTATATTAATGTTATCGATATTACTTACCTGTCTGTCGATATTCTGGTCCAACTATATTTTTTACATCGATATTTCTTCTTGTAGATATTTCTGCAGCGATATTAAGGTTAGTTGATATTTTCCCGACGATATTCCCGCTCTACACCGTGCGCACAGCCTGCCAGTTTTCGAGTTTACTCGTGTCTGGTGGGTTTTTTTTGGCGGTGCAATGGCCGTGCCTCTGAAAATGGGCACCGCAATAGGAACGCCCAAAACAGTTTCTCCATGGCATGGCCTGTAAAGTCCATGCTGGGCAGGTACTGAGTTTCATGCACCCCAGGGGGTCACATCTTGTGCCCCCTACATACATCCCTATGCACATGGGCAACAGAGGACCCTGTAGAGGCCCCTTTGCTTTAAGACTGCCAGATTTGTTATGGAGTAACAACCTCCATGACAACGCTGGTGGTCCAGAAAATTGTAATGTGAATGCAGGTGCTGCAGCGGCTCCGCCAGCATATTGCTGAGCCCCTGACCACCTTATCACCACCAGGTAACTGCTGTTCCCTGGCAGGGGTGGCAGTGCAATGGTGGTCTGACCACCCTAGTTGTAATAGGGTGGTCGGACTGCCGGTGTAGCTGTGGGTGTACCGCCACCGCCGTGCCCCCATGAGTCTGGTGGTCCATATGGTTGTATTGTTTGACTTGTGCCAGGTTAGAGTTCCTCTGTTTCGTATGTAGAAATACTGTCTTTGTGTTTCTGGCACACATATAATGGGAGTCTAAGTCATTAGCGAGGCAATTAATGAGTGACTAGTGGTCTTATTTGGTTTTTGAAGTCTGTGTTTAAAAAATAGTTACTATTAAGTTAATGCAGTTTCTACAAAAATTTAACAGGACATTTATTCTCCTATTAATGAAGGAGTCAAGGACCAGATGATGTGAAAGCCTCTCACATTCCCTTCTTGATTGCTTGAGGCAATTCCAGTAGTCACAGTGCCACCCTGCACTTAACATAATGTAAAAGGTGACATGTGTCTTTTCCAGAGCCTCTCAGTTAGGAGGAAAAAGTCCAAAAGGGCTGAAAAATACTCTTGGGCAATCTCTATAACTCTTGATTGAAGATAGCGATCATTAAAGGAGTTTATAAGCAATGCACCGAAAACACCCTGGATCAGTGTTGAGAAAGAGCGCAATATAAGTCTATCAGAACTAGATCTTGTGATACATCCATCTCAGGGCCAAACCTCCTTATATATATGGTCAGTGCAGGAGACAACATCACAGGAAAAAGGCTAGCACCATCTTGGTGGGGTAACTTTAAACAACAAAAACTGGAAAGGCAATAATCCTGCCTAGATAGGAGTAAACTTAAGGCAAGCCAAACCAGATTCTTTAGAGGATTGATGTATTTAAATTTTGTGAAAAAGAACCGCTTTTTAACATGCTGCTTCTCCTTCATGCCTCCATGCTCTTCCCACCATATTCCTGGCCGACACTCTATGGAAGCTGCAAAACATTTCTCTGAGCAAACGTGGAGATTCCAGCCCTACAGCAGTGACATGGAGTAAGCACCTTATACTAGAGATGCACTGCCTTCTCTTTCCGGGATGTGAAGTCCAGCTACCAGAGTGCTGCCTCTGGTAGCACCTGTCCTGCTCTAACAGTATGGCACCCTCCTAAAGCTGCAGGCTATCAGGATGTTGATGACAAAATGACAAACAGACATGGGCATGAACTACTAAAGCTTCCAAGCAGCACCCCCTGGATAGATAGTTCTTCCACTGAAAGACATTTGAGGCTAATCTAAACAATAAAAGTAAAGAATTGCATGTTCCTGAAACCTAATAATCTGGGTGTCCTTAAACCATATGTGGTGATGGTTCTGAAGATAATCGGTGACAAACATCAGGAACATAATGTTTCAGTTGTGCAGAATGAAAGGCTGGGTGAATTATCCAACTGCAAGAAAACTTCATATGAAAGGGTACAGGATTACTTTGATGATTGATGACAAATTGGCCAAAATATCATGGTTATAACTTAATTGCCAATGAATGAACACAAAGGAAGTGAGTAGATAGCCAAACCATAACATCAGGAGCAAAAGAGGAAGAATTTGAACTTGACTTGGCCTCATGTTCTCTCATCTTGATTTGAGAATGGCCAGCTGAGCCCCTGACTTCTTGACATACGTCTGACCTAGACGACACATGTTTCTTGTAGCAGTCTTCATATGGGCAAGTATTCTTCCACAGTGGAGGTCTCCCCTTTTTAGCTCCGAAAATCAGGACTGTTTTGTCCTATGAGGGTCAGACTCGGGCTCATAGATACTGCTTGGTATGGTGACTCAATTCCTACATGCTCATGTTCTATAGCCCCAAACATAGTTCTGTTCTAAAGCAGAATGCCTGCAACATTGCGATACCAACGTTTTGGTCAGGTACTTACTGGTGGTAACCCTGAGTAGTGCTTGTGCTTGTCCACAACCCCCTCACACCTTTTAGTGGCAACATCCTTGGTGTTAGGGGTGTATCCTCCACAATTTTTAGGGAACACCTAGCTCTGTTGATTTTTCAAACTTGAATATTGACCCTGTTTGTGCTACACTTTGAATCCATTATAAATAAATTATGGCGCAGCCTGTTGCTATTGAACCTATCAGACGACCGGCAGTCCATGCGCATTTGAGACACCCTAGAATCCCTAATGTGAGAGCTTCGGTAACTTTCGTAGTTGGAGCAGACGCAGCATTCCGCTTTGAAGTTTTTTATTCTTGGGTCACATTTCCAGCTGTGGATGGTAACACTAATACCTATAGTACATACACTATCCCACGAGCACCTGCTGCATACAGACCTTATGCACATACTGCAATTCCTCTAAGGCTGGGAGCACCAGACTTGGTATAATGAAGCTCTTCCCCATGTCCCTGGGCCAGTTCGTATGGGTTGTCTCAACAATGAGGGGGCTACTTAACCAGAATTAACTGTAATACACCATACCCTAATTTAGTTACTCTGAATCTCATGCAAACCCAAGGTTTGTACAATGTTCTTGTCATCTTATACAGAGGTCTAACTCCATTTATTTTGTGTACATTATTAGCTGGTCCAGCTAGACTTAGCCTGCATGTGCAAGCCCAGTTACCTGCAGCGCCTGTTATTAGTCCTGTGATTATTCATTCAGTTATGGGCAAACAGCGCACTAATTATGAGGTAATACCATTTTGGATTTCCCCAAAAATTGATGAACTTGAACCTGTTTTTCCCGTTACAGGACAACAAGACAAGAATTGTAACTATGTGCTTACCCTCTGGACTGGTTCCCACTCTATTTGACTGCAACACCTGGGGGACTATTTATGCCACTGTCTACACTCTTTGTCATGGCACTCCCTTGTTGGCCCTTCTACCCAATGTTCTCAAACAAATGCAGAATGAGCATGGGGCAGTTCCTTGACTCCATTTGGGAATGAAACCAATAAGTAATTTTCCCATCATCTCCCAAATTATCCTTTTTATTGTTAAAGGTGAACCAGCATCTTTGGTTATGCAACACAGATTTGTACGCCACAACACTGCACTTCACACGGCAACCCGATGCCTGCTGATGCCGGTGTTCCTGATTTCAAATGGGAGGAGTTTGATCTCCAAAGCTTGTGACTTGAAGGGCCAGACGACTCCTGCACCGACCTCTGGAATCAACGCCTGCTAACCCCAGCCCTTTGGAGCTCAATGAGAGGTAGATGATGAGCTGCTTTTCTAGAAGTACTGTTTTGCGGGTCTTCCGAACACCTTAGCTGGTCTGCAATGCCGCAGTCAGCCGGAACTGTTTGGATTTGTGGTTCATTACACCGTGATACTCCCGGATGGACCTATTGACTTCAAGCAACAGTATTTTAAGTCCGTTTTTGTTTGCTGATATTCCTAAGAACTGTATGGTGGATTTTTATTGTTTTTGGTCTTGTTTTGCACAGATAAAATACCAGCTATTTTTCACAAACTGGTGTGGTGTTCTTTTGTAGTGTTTTTAATGTATTACTGTTGGTTATGTGCAAATGCTTCAAATACTGCCTCTGAGATAAGCCTGCCTGCTCGTGCAAAAGCTACCAAGGGTGTGAGCAGGGGTTATTTCAGTAGTGCATCCCCCTTACACTCACTAGGAAGAAGGGTCCCTACTTGGACTGGTTACCAATCTGCCAACTAGAGACCTCCATTTCTACAAATGACTATTTACATTTTTGGCGAAAAAATTCAAAGGGTAGCAAAATCAAGCACAAACCTTTTGGGTTAAAGTGGCAGATCTTAAGCTGCTACAAACTCATGACATACATACATTGAGTCATCAGCATGTGGGAGCTTATGCTGTAAGAGATTCTCTGGCTGTTGAAGCAGCCAAATATGCAGTAGCCACAGCTAAAATTACGGCAGTCACACGCTCTAAAACTCGTATCGATAAATGATATCTTGTCTGCCATGAATACACTTAAAAACTGCACCACTTTAGGAAAGGGCTTACCTTCTAAATACTCTTTTCACTTAAATGACCAAAAATGTCCTTTTATAACTATTACTGGGGTTGGCTATTGTTTGATTCCCAACGAAGACCGCAGACATGCTTTGATTGTTGCTGCACATGAAGGTGTAGCTTTCGCTCACCTGCCACTATTTCACTCTCTTACAGTAACTCTATTGATGGTGAGCTTTATACCAACAGACTAGAAAATATGTCCTGTGTTGTGAAATTTGTCAGCAAATTAAAAGCTCCACTGTGTCTCGTCCACCGCAGACACATCTATTAATTTCCAATAACTCTTTTGCTGTATTTACTGCGATCATTGTGGTCCTGTGATTTTGGGTACTGCATTCAAATGTATCTTGATTGTAGTTGATTCTGGCTCTAGATTCCTCTAAGTTTGCCACAGCGCTTTGCTGAGGCTTGAACTGTTATTAAAGGCCTGCAAGTATTTATCAGGACTCATGCAAACACTGTGCTCCACGCAGACCAGGATCCGGCTTTCATCTCTAAAGCATTCTGTGATTCAATGACGTCCATGTTATTGTTATGTTATGTTATTAAAAATTTATAAAGCGCACGTACGCCCGAGGGCTTCTTGGCGCTGGAAAAATAAAAAACATAACAAAGGGTGAGTCTGCCGGAAGCGTTATTTCAAGTAAGCTTTTGTGAAGAGGTGAGTCTTGAATGCCTTTCTGAAGGCAAGGAGATCTTTACTCTGTCTGAGGGCTAGTGGCAGCTGCTAGGAAATGGAAGCTGCTGCCGCCTTGTCGTTTTTTCTTAAAGCGAGGAAGTCCATGGGTGCACAGGTGCATTATTATTCTCTATACAGGCCAGAGAGAAATTCTGTTGTGGAAAGAATGAACTATGATTTAAAGGAGTCCTTAATAGCTAGAGTATTAGGTACAGGGTGTGGTTGAAGAACAAACAATGGTTTCCAGCTGGCTCCTGAAATTTGGAGATCTGGTTAGCGAGAAGGTGATGATTACCAAAGGAATTCAGCCCAATGTACCGTGCTCCTGTTGTAGTGCTTGGCATACAGGGTACACAAACTGTCATCTTGCCATCACTTCCAGGTTCTAAAGACAAATGCTTTGTCTCCATAAACATGTCAAACTACACCATTTTGCTGATGTTCCATAGTATGGCATGAAGTTGTTTACATGAAGTGTTCATACACTTCCTCCAGAATTTCCTTCGCAGCCCATGAACACCACCCTTGCTAATTCTCCCTGGCTGATGGGGGAGGGGGGCTGAGTCCTCAGCCAACAACCTGACAGAAATTATAACTGTTTCTACTATTGTGTCTTCTACAGCAGATGTCATTTATACGGATCCTTCATTGCTAACTTCTTCCCGATCTGATTTTCTGAGTCCTACTACTGTGCCACAGACCCCAGTTTTCCAGGCTGAGTACCTCCGGATACTATATGGATTAAGGTGATTTTACTTCAGACAGTTCTGTTTTGCACGGATTTGTATTTTTATTTCACAGTTGAAACGCACGTATCTAGTCCCACCTTGGATATATTAATACTGATAACAGGGTTGGTAGTGATGCGCCAAGTATTGGCGCCTCTGATTCCAACGTTAATATAGTACAGAATAATATTTTTTCTTTTTGTGTGTATCAACCAGGTTGGTGTGTATCAACCACGTTGGTTGCACAATGATCATATTTACACGTGCTTTTGTTCATTTTGTAGTGCTCTACATTGGTACTTACCATTTACTCCTTTGCACAATCGTTTATTCAGAAACTTCTGCCGTTACAGCCTGGACGGAAGTATAACCGGCGGAGAGGTGAGAATAGTGTTGTTTGTGTTCTTAACTACTCCTTAGTACCCTTAAAGTGTAGCCTACTCAGTCACTCATGAGACTCTGTTTCCCATTTCTGTAGATATCTTGAAATTATAGCCATCTGTCCAATAGGTAAGATGGTTTTTGCAGAACAGGCTGTGGCTTCCTGCATGCCCTTCACTTCCTATATCCTGTCTCTTGTTTCTTTTTCTGTGTGCATTGGCACTTCACATATATCTGGGAAAATGCATATTATATGCAGAGTTCTGATTACACCTGATGTTTTCCTGGGGGTTACCCAATATGACATAGAATCGGTGTAAATATTGCGTCTTATGATGCAAGAATACGAACCATAACAGAAATTGTTTGCTTCACATATGCTAATAAACATAGCAACTATGGAGACTTTGATAGCACTGATCGATAAATGCACGGATTAGGTGATCCTTTCTCTCTTGTGCACACGCAATGTGTTGGTCTGATTGGGTGTCACAACGGGTGAAGTTGTTACATTTTAATAGTCTACCACCACCTGTAAAATGTTGAGGCAATTACAACTGTGTAACGTAGTGCTCTTATGCATTTTAACCCTGAAGAAGTCTTGGGTTACACCCTGATGAAACACGTGTTGGCTGGGCACCGTAGAAAACTAATAAATCTAACAGAAAGAAAACGTCATCTGGATCATATATTTTGTGATTGTGTTGCTGTTGAAATACTCTCAGTATTGACACTGTTAATCAAAATCACGTGTGCACAGTTCATCTGTATTACCTTGGATATATGTCTGGATAAGACTCTCCCTCTTTTTTTTTTCATGTTGATTGGATTTGTGGCAGTTTTTTTCCTGTTAATCAACGGTCATTACCTCCCGGAACATTCTGCCATGGAACTGGTCAAGGGGATGTTGCCCCAGATTCTTCTTTGCATAAATTATAAGAGACTTGTCCCTCGCTAACCTTTCAACGGTTCCAGTGACTGATGGGATTATTTGGGATAAAATTCCTTTTGAAATATTCGGCCCTGCAGAGACCTTGCAGATACCATATGTGTTCAAAGTTTCTATGGGTGATGTAATATCACATGGGTTACATTCGGATGAATTAGGATGTCGATACTGTAAATTCTATGCTTTCAGAGCTGGAGTATTATACTGTTTTTGAATCAGAGGATCTATATATCAATTCGGCTAACTATGCCAATATGTTTTGTTATCATCATTATGGACATAATTTCCTGTACAGAACCAGTAGTCAGCGTCTACATTTTAATTATACACAATGGGAACATTGTCAAACTCCCCCACCATGGAGCTTCACAAAGCTTAGAAACAAGTTCATGTATTTTACAGGCTATGACACTTACAAAAATATATGCTGACACAGACCAAGCTAATATATAGAGCTTTATTTGGCAACTAATTGGCTCTTAAAGGCTATGAATATTGGAAGGGCACGATTGATTTGAAATCAATTTGGGGAACAAAATCTTAGCAGTTTTAGGGAACGGAAAGCTTATTATGCTCTGTTTAATCCCCACACAAATGATTTTCTTGAATGAAATGATCCAGCAGACTGCATGTGTGGGATTTGCGAAAATTCAAGAAATGAACTCCCCAACAATTGTGTCTATTGCCCACTTTGATAATTGGCAAAGTTTGACAAATTACACTGAAGAACATGAAGCATGGTGCAGAAGGGTACATTTAATTCCTTATTCTCGGGTCCTAATGGGTGATTGTTGTGGCCAGTAGACACTAATGGCTGTCATGCTCGTTTTCTCAATTCCCCACCTGGCTTTAAATCTAACAGACCTGATCCCTGATACTCCCAATCACCCCATTCTGGCATTGTTACCACCTATTTGGTGGGAAAATTGTGTCAACAATGTTTGGAACACTCTACACTACCTGCAGTAAAACAGCATATTTCTCTCCTGTCTGAAGACATGAATTTATCAGATTTTCTTTTAGGTCCCAAATCTTCATGTTCTAAAAGATTTATTAATGCAGCTTATGATGACATTTGAAAATTATTTCAGATGAAAGCTGCTGCACGTTTAAGACAAATTGATCAAGATCATTTGGATAAAGTGCTTGCTGTTGTTGATAATAGTATTAATACTCTGCCTTCTTGTATCCACAATTTGAATAATGCTGTGTCATCTGTTATTGATACAGAGCAGAGTGATATGTTAACATTGTATCATGGGCTACGTCAGCTTAGATCTATTATGCAATTTAGCTGCAGGCTTCAAACACTTAAAAATCAGTGCATATCAAGGCACTTGAATTGCAATGATTTATTCCTGCCTTTTAAACAAAAACAACAACTGATTGCCATGAAAGATGCAACCTATACAATGTTGAATTTAGACAAATTAGAATAACCTCCATTTACTATAGCTGAAACTCCTTCAGCTGTGTGGTTAATACACAGTATAATTTCTCTGCCTATCTCAACATTTCAATTCACATCTTGTATGAAACATTTCCCTGTAGGTAGATATGAACCCCCTGGAAGCAGTTTCATTAATTAATTATGGTCACTTCCCTTTGCATATCACTGTGAACGTGCCAATAGGGTACTTTGTAAACATGTTAAAATCCACTGTGCATGTAATGGTTCAGTGCCCCATTTGGCCTGATATTTAAAAGGAGTCCCGTTTCCCGCAATTCTACCCCTCATTACAGGACTCTCTAACATGAGTTATTTAATGCTTAGTGATCAAGATTGCTGCGAAATGCGAGCTGGAGTTCCATACATTTTATCCATTTCCCAGTTAGTCACTTGTTGCAACAATGTCTTCTTTCCCACTCCGCATGGGATCATAGACAGGCAGACTTCAACATGCTAGGCAAACTCAAAGTATTGTTGTTCCAACAGAAAGTAGCTGCCACATCTGCTCACAAAACCTTTGAATTGCAGGTGGCTAAAACTTTTAGCAAATACAATCATTGTTAAATACAGACCTTCCCCTGCATTTTGGAGAATTAGTGCAACACATTTTTAATGCCTCTAGTATGGCCGGCCTAGCCCACTTTCTTAAGATTGTCGACCTAGGCCGTGTTAGTTCATTCCAAACTATCTACGGAATAATACCGTCTTTCATTCACTCAATTTTTTCCAGTGTATTGGGGGATTCCTGTGTCCATTATTCTTCATTTGAGGCATTTTTGTCCTATTTCTGCTCCTCCACAATGGATGTTCCCTTTCCAGGCCTTCATGAACTAGAACCACTCCAAAACTACTGTGAGCATATGCTTCAGATCTTTGGAATATTTCTACTGCAGGAGCTGGATCTTGATTAGACCTTAACATTCCAGCCTGCCTGGTTCACCTGCATGCAAACTGTGTTCCAATGTCTCAGGTGCCACTTTGAATAGGCACTGGATATTTGTCTGGCTTAGTTGAAAGGGGGGGTCAGCCTATTCTGTCTTATAACATGACAGGGTTTTTAATGCTATATGGTTTGATAATCATGCTAATTATATTTTTGGTATGCATTTTTTTAATTGTGCTGCAAATACTGCATATTAGAGCACGATAGTTTAAATAAATGTTATACATTTCCTTTGTGTCTCTTGTCTATTTTATTGTGGACAGGTATGAGTGAGAGAGCAAAAGGGTGTGTCCTGTTACTGCGATCTCTGTTAGGGTTGAGAGGGTTGTGTTCTAAGGTTCTGAGTCACTTGTCTCTCTGATAAGGTTAGGAGAGCAAGTGAGGTACTATAGATGGTCAGACTCGGGCTCATAGATATTGATGTGGTATGGTCCCAAACATAGTTCTGCTCCAGAGCAGAATTCCTGCAACACCCATATATGCTGAGCCTTTGGAGTTCGAAATCAAAATATACTTCCAGACTAACCAGGGCTCTGTCTCATCTGCCGGCACTCTTTAGTCCACGGGTAAAGCCACCATTAGAGATATGGCCAAATCACTACTGCGCTAGGCAGAAAAACTGAAATAAATGCAGATGGCCGACCTGGAGGAGCAGATCCTTTGAGTGGAAATGCAATGCGTCCTTAACTCCCTCCCTATCATTCAGAGGCAGCTCGACCTCTATAAGACTTCCTTTAGTCAATTCACATTAGAAGAAGCTTGTCACTCCTGGAGAGTGTCAGGAATGGCCATTCCAGTGTAGTGGGAAAGGCCAAGCCTGTCTCTCCGGTGCACTCCTGACTCTATGGCTTCCAACACTTCCTGAGGGGTACCTATACCTCCTGTAGAGCCACTCACTGTCCTACCCGGTTCCAATTCTAGATAGCCTTGTCCAAATCATCTACCTGGTATGCTTCCCACTTGCCTGGATCCTTTCGTGAGTTTGCTCTCACTGATCCATCTCAGGTTGTCCCTTACAAGGTGTCCCTTGCTGTGGGCACGTCTGCATCAATTAGATAATTTCTTGCCCTATCTCTCTGCTCAAGGTTGAGGCCAAAATACTGGCCTCCCGTAAGCATGGGCGAATTTTGCGAATCTGGCGTTCGCAAATTTGCGTATTTGCGAACTTGCAATCTGCAAAATCCACGAATTCTCGCGAATTTGCAGATTTTTTTTGTGTTTGCAAGGGTTTCTGCCAGTTTGCGAGGGTTTTGTACCAGTTCGCAATTGCGAACTTACTTGTCGGCTCGCAATGGTCGCGATTATGTTGTTTCTACGTCTGGTTCATCATCACAGGTTCAAAGCACCCTCTGTTTCACCACTGACACCCTCTGTTTCACCCATGCCACCCTCTGGTACATCAATGCCACCCTCTGGTTCATCATCACTGTAGATTATGGGGGGGGAAAGCAAGCACACCTGCCCTGCTTCAACTGACATCAATTAATTTGGGGTTGATTTATTAATGTGTCACTGTTTTAAAATTCCAGTCTGGCACCTGCTTCCTTATCTGTAATTTGCTTTCTGTTGCAGTGCAATTTTTTTTTCCAGGACCTTTGTGGCCTACTTGTAGCTATCCAAGAGCCTGCTGTGAGGGTCAGAGCAGGGTCATACAATTGTTGCATCTAGCAACTGAATTCTGGAGGGGCCCCAGTCAGGAAGCACAATAGGGAATGGTTACTATTACTAATGATGAGTTTGAACTTTTGCACCTGCTGAGTGCTTTCAGTTTTGCAAAATTCATTTTTCTGCAGAACAGCAAATGTAATGCCACAAACAAACATAGGCAACTGAACTCTGGAGGGGCCCCTCAGGAAGTACTACAGGGAATGGTTACTAATGATGAGTGAACTTTTGCACCTGCTGAGTGCTTTCAGTTTTGCAAAGTTCGTTTTTCTGCAGAACAGCAACTGTAATGCCCCAAACAAACTTAACTGTGAAAGTTGATTTCTAAATTCTAATCCAAAAGTGATCCAAAGAAAGTCAAAAGGCCTCAAATCCAAAAAAGTGCAGGCAAATGTCAACCTGAGGAGTTATTCTGATAAAAAATCATCATTTTCAGAAGGTCTATGCTGCTTGCTAGTGGATTTCTTGTGCAGAATTGCAAATTTTGTAATTTCGCGAGTGCAAGATTGTTGCTGCCCGCCGCACCTACATGTTCGCAATTGCGAACTCTTGCGATGCGTCGCCAAACTCCCGCGGGATCCTGCAGCAAGATCCAAAATGGCGCAGCACTCACAAAATATCGAGAAAAACAACTCGGCAAACGCTGAATGACGGTAAGTGAACGCCGCACGCCGCAAAATTGTATCACCAAGAAAAAAAAATCCGCTGCGTGCGAATTTGCGGATTTTCGGTAAATTCGCGAGCGTTCGCGGATTGCGAATTTACCCGAAAATCCGCAAAATCCGCGAGCGGAATGGATTTTCCGCCCATGCTTACTCCCGACTAGTCCAAGTAATATCCAAATTAGTCCACCCAGACCAGTCCGGCTTTATACCAGGGAAAAAGACTGCACTTAACCTGCACCATCTACATGGTGTTCTAAGCAGAGTGGAAACCATACGTACCGATGCACAAATATTGTCCCTAGATGCTCGTAATGAATTTTACACAGAATGAATGGCCATATTTATTCACTTGGGGTGACAAATGCAAAAAACAACAGGTGATGGACAGAATGCAGAACAATGTCATACATTCACCCCAGTACAGAGATCTGGGCCTAAATCCTTCATTTTTTTGCTCACCATGCCATTCCAGTTTGAACCCAGCCATATGCAAATCAGTCTTGACCATGTGCCCCATGGGAACAGTCCAGCCCGAACTGCCAAGCCAGGTCCTCCCTGGACTGGAAACAAGCATCCAAGGACCGGTTTCGGGCTTTTAGCCCTCATCAGCCTGGATAGCTTGATTCCAGTGGCATGGAGAGCACGGGACTCACGTCTGAGCATACCCGTCTCACTCGGGGTGACAAATGCAAAAAACAACAGGTGAAGCCAAACCTTCTACCAAAAACTCAGCGATATTGTCGAAACTCAAGCTAGTGCAACTCAAAATACTACACCAGTCATCCCTGTCCAGTAACACTTTAGTAAAAATGGGGAAAGCATTAGATTCCAAGCGTCACAGAGGATGTGGACAGGAGGGATCCTTTTATCATATCCTATGGGACTGCCCAGAGATAACACTTCATTGGGAGGCTATAATACAGTGCCTGCAGGAAGTGTGTGAGGTGGAGCTGCAGCACTCGCCTAAATGGTGCCTTCCCAACATATGGGACAAAACAGACATTACACGGAAAGACCAAATCTGGGCTACAATGGGCTACAATGGGAGCAATTATCGCCAAACGAAATGTAGCCAAGAGGTCGGGCGCTAGAAACTCCAACACTGGTCTAATGGAAGAAGGACCTAGATTGTCCATGGTGGCTGAGAAAGTAATATAAGAAGGGAAGGGATGTCCTAAAAAATGGGAGCAAATATTGGGGAAGTGGAATACATATAGGAGGAACATATGCACCCCCGCTCCACCTCAGTCAGGGGTAAGATGACAGGGGGGACCGACCTAGGTAACCATCCTAGGAAACCATCAGCTCCATGGTTCTCGGACCATCTTAGACTATTGAGACAGGGCTGCAGAAGCAGTGAAAGGAGGTGGAGGAAATCCTGGGATCCTGCGGATAGGGAGGCTCATAAGTCTGCTCTACGGGAGTATAAGCAAAAAGTGATATTGGAGAAGCAGGAATACTTTTCCAACCTCACTAGATCACTCACTTCCTCCAGGGAGCTTTTTAAAATTGCGGACTCGCTATGCTCCCTCCAACTTCCAGACCCCGTAGTTAGCTCCCAACGTCTGTGTGACGATATTGCAGACTTTTTTCATAAAAAAATCTTTGACATTCATACTTCTCTAGAAGCACAGCGTCTCTCCCTGACTGAAAATAATCTCCCAGGTATAACCCTTTTGGACTCACTGGATACAGCCCCTTCCAGTTTTCTTTCTGATTTTCCACCTTTGTCTCTGGAGGGGTTGAATCTTCTCTTAGATAAGACCAAATCCTCCTCTCCACTTGACCCACTGCCTCTTAAAAAGCTAAAGGAGTGTAGGAAGAGCCTCCTTCCCCCTTTACTTGAGGTGATGAACAAGGCAATTGCCCAAGGCACTTTTCCATTAGTCTGGAAGAAGGCCATTGTGAAGCCGCTTCTCAAGAAGCCTTCACTTGACCCCGGTCTACTGAAAAATATTAGACCCATTTCCTTGCTCCCTGCACCTGCTAAAATCTTAGAAGCACACTTGAATCGCCACCTATCTTCCTTCCTCGAAGCTTCAGAGTACCTGAACATTACCCAGCATGGATTCCGAAAACATCACAGCACAGAATCTGCCCTCACCTATGTAGTCGATAACATCCGACGCAAGGTTGATGTTGGGCAAACAACTGTTCTGGTGCTATTGGACCTCACGGCCGCATTCGACACCTTGTCTCCTGCCATCTTAACATCTCGGCTTAGGGAGGCAGGTGTCTCTGGTCCGGCCCTGAGTCTCCTCAACTCCTTTCTCCTAGATAGGGAACAGAGAGTGATGCTCGGCAACCACCTCTCCCCAGCAAAGTCTTTGCAATGTGGGGTGCCACAGGGGTCGGCATTAAGTCCGACCCTATTCAACATCTACGTGGCCCCCCTTGCTAGACTTGTGAGATCGCTGTGGATGGAGGTGGTATCATACGCCGACGACACCCAGATCATGATTTCACTCACCCAGTCCTCTGTCATAACATCTGCCTCCAGCTTCAGGACCTGTATGCAACATGTTGCAGATTGGATGGTTACCAACTCCCTGAAGCTAAATGGCGACAAGACTGAGGTTTTGGTCTTTGGGAAGGACCAAGATATCTGGTCGAATGAGTGGTGGCCTTCCTCTCTTGGTACTTGCCCCACTCCCTCTCAATCCGCCAAAAATCTGGGTGTGGTGTTCGATACATCACTCTCGATGTCTCTACAGGTGAGTCGGACTGTCGCGACCTGCTGGGGCGTGATCAGGACACTCAACAGAATCCGCAGCTACCTGTCCCCTCAAGCACGCAAGCAGATTGCAGTCGCCCTTGTTGGTTCCAGGTTAGACTACTGCAACTCTCTCTACATGGAAACCAACAAGGGCCTCATACATCGACTGCAAGTAGTGCAGAACGCTGCTGCACGTTTTGTCCTGGATCTTCCCAGGTCTTCCTCTGCCACTGCTGCGAGGAGAGACCTTCACTGGCTGCCTATCCAGCACAGAATTTATTTTAAAATTCTGTGTTTGACCTACAGAGCTCTCGAGGACGGACCTAAAGGCGCTATCAGCTCCCTGCTTACTCGCTATCACCCCCCAAGGTGTTTGCGCTCCTCGGGACAACTCCAACTCGCCGTCCCTCGCTTTAAGCTCACCAGATGGGGAGCTAGGGCCTTCTCCGTCGTTGCCCCACAGCTTTGGAACAGCCTGCCGATGGAGATGAAGACGCTACCTTCTCTGGTGCTGTTTAAAAAGGCCCTAAAAACATGGTGCTTCTCTAGAGCCTATACAGGTTGAGCTGCAGAGTTCTTTGTTATGAGCTGGATTTGGAATTAGGCGCCTTGATGCCCACTGGGCTAAGTTTGCGCACGATAAGATCCCTTTATTATAGGTGGAGATCTATGAACACGGGAAGGGGAATCGTGATGCCCAGCTGTATTGTTGCACCAATTACACATGACTGCCTGTAAACAAGTATTTCTTGAAAATGCTGCCCTATTTTTTGTTGTTTAATAAAAAGAAAAAGAAAAAATATATACAGTTTCTACACTGCCTTAATTTGTTTCTGTCCCCACAGATTGGCCACCAGTCAGGCATATTGCACTTTCTAGTGCTCTGACGCTACTCCCATGTGACTGCGTGCTCCCACCTGCCATCTTGGACGACCGCAGGCTTCCAATATAAAAGCCAGACTATCCGGAGTAGGGTTGCTCATTATTCCGAGTAGTCAGCTTTCCTACAATGGCGATGAGTCATGGAAATGCCCCCAGCCGTGCCCAGGGATTCCTTGAAGGAAAGGCTGGAAGAGAGCACTCCATATTGTGCTTAAAAGACGTTTCATTGCCAGTTTCATTAACAATCCTGACAACGAGAGACCCCACCTTAGGAACCAGTGAAGTAAAACCCAACATTGTAAGAGTTCTGGCTTGTATGTGTACCCAGCTATCTAGAGACTACAGAATAGTAACGCTGAGTGCCCACATTATATGAGACCGTGCTCAGTGTCAACCTTGGTCAATAACTGGCATCATATGTTATGAGAAAGCTATAACACAGAGACAAAAAATGTTTGGCTATCCTTGGGTTTCAAGGAGAAATCGTACATTTCTTCTCCTTGGTGCCTTCTGGTTCTCTGCTCCTCAGCAAGTATTGTGGAGCCCGTTTAAGACTTCATCTAGACAGTCTGTAGCTGTACTCCTTTCCTCAATCTCAAGTTTCTCTCTTTACAGCTCTCCTTCCCTGCAGTACCCTCATTAATCATACCTTCCCTAAAACTCTGGTGTACTAAGCAGCAGAATCAGAGCTATCCTTTTGAGGATACTGCTCCCAAGCAACAATCCCTTAACAGCTCCTGACAAGAGCCTTGATTCAACCTGTGTATAAACATGTTGACAAATCTAGTAAATGACTTTCCTGGTTGGCCACCAAAAATGTGGCTTTGAGAGTGGTCCCAGAGATTGAACATCACATGGGCGTCCAGAGATGCATGGCCACTTGCATAGCTGCAAACTTTGCAGACTACTACAGTGACTTGTATGCCATGGGCCCTCTGCTCTGCTCTGTTCGGTCTAGTCCCATACTGCCTAATATCCACTCCCATCCCCCTCTCCATCCCGAAGTGAAGATCTTAACTCCCTACTTATGCTGGAGGAGGTTGGCGATGCATGGACAGACTTCAAAGCGGGCAAGATGTCTGGACGGCTACCCAAACGAGTACTACCACAGGTACCGCAAGTTGTTGGTACCCTGATTACTGGACCTTTACTTAGAAGCTGCAACTAACAAGATGTTTCATAAAAGCCTAGATTTGTCAACCATTGTAGTTGTGCATAAAGCAGAATGACCCGCCGACCCATGTGCCTTGTACAGGCCTATCTCCTTAACTAATACTGAACTCAAGCTATATGCCAAAGATCTGGCCTGCTGACTCTTGAGATGACTTCAGATTTCATCCATCTGGATCAGTGTAGCTTCATGCCCGGGTGCAGTACCCCTCACTGTCTGAGGCAGCTCCATCTTGCGTTGGCACGTAAGTCTGAACTACCCGATACATGTACCTTACTTCTGATAAACTTCAAAAACATGTTCGACTCCATCAATTGGTCCTGTCTAAATGAAGTTCTGGAACCTATGGGCTTCAGCCCTGGATTCTGCGGATATATCAGCCTCCTCTATTTGATAGTAGAGGCGCAAGTTTACATCAATCAATCAATCAATCAATCAATCATAACACTGGTATAGCGCGCTACTCACCCGGCAGGGTCTCAAGGCGCTTGGGGGAAGGGGTCTGCTTTTGCTCGAACAGCCAGGTCTTGAGTTGTCTCCTGAAGGCGAGATGGTCCTGGGTCAGTCGAAGATGGATGGGGAGGGAGTTCCATGTCTTGGGCGCCAGGTAGGAGAAGGATCTGCCACCAGCGGTGGCTCTTCGGATGCGTGGTATGGCCGCGAAGGCGAGTCTTGTCGAACGTAGCTGGCAGGTGGGCGTGTAGAAGGTCAGGCGGTCGTTGAGGTACTCTGGTCCCAGGTTGTGGAGGGATTTGTGTGCGTGGGTGAGGAGCCTGAACGTGATCCTCTTGCTGACGGGGAGCCAGTGCAGGTCCTTCAGGTGGCCGAAGATGTGGCTGCATCGGGGGATGTTCAGGATGAGACGGGCGGAGGCGTTCTGGATGCGTTGGAGTCTTTTCTGTATCTTGGACGTGGTTCAGGCATAGAGGGCGTTTCCGTAGTCCAGTTGGCTGGTGACTAGTGCCTGGGTGACCGTCTTCCTGGTCTCGGTCGGGATCCATCAGAAGATCTTGCGGAGCATGCGTAGGGTGTTGAAGCACGATGAGGAGACGGCGTTGACTTGTCTGGTCATCCAGAGGGAGGAGTCCAGGATGAAGCCCAGGTTGTGTGCGTGGTCCGTTGGTTTGGGTGCGCTGCCCAGGGCCGGGGGCCACCAGGAGTCGTCCCAGGCAGAGAGTGATGATCCAAGGATTAGGACTTCCGTCTTGTCTGAGTTCAGTTTCAGGCGGCTGTTCTTCATCCACTCGGCTACTTCTTTCATCCCTTCATGTAGGTTGGTTCTGGCGGTGGCAGGGTCGTTGGTGAGGGAGAGGATCAGCTGGGTGTCGTCGGCGTAGGAGATGATGTTGAGGTTGTGCTGGCGTGCGATGGCTGCGAGAGGTCTCATGTAGACGTTGAAGAGGGTGGGGCTGAGTGATGATCCTTGCGGTACGCCGCAGATTACTTCGGTGGCCTCGGAACGGAACTGGGGGAGGCACACTCTCTGAATTCTGCTGGTGAGGAATGAGATGATCCACTCCAGTGCCTTCTCTTGGATACCGATGCTACTGAGGCGTTGAACTAGGGTGCGGTGGCAGACGGTGTCGAACGCTGCAGAGAGGTTCAGGAGGATGAGGGCCGCTGTTTCCCCGTTGTCCAGCAGGGTTCTGATGTCGTTGGTGGCTGCGATGAGGGCGGTCTTGGTGCTGTGGTTGGCTCGAAAACCAGACTGCGAGGGGTCGAGGGATCCGTTTATCTCAAGGAAGGCTGCAAGCTGTCTGTTGACGGTCTTCTCGATGACTTTGGCAGGGAAGGGGAGGAGCGAGATGGGGCGAAAGTTCTTGAGGTCGGTGGGGTCCGCTGTTGGTTTCTTTATTAGGGCGCTGAGCTCAGCGTGCTTCCAGCTCTCCGGGAAGGTGGCGGTGTTGAAGGAGGCGTTGATGATGTCCGGCAGTAGGGGTGCGATGATGGCGTCGGCCTTGTTGAAGACGTGGTGGGGGCAGGGGTCGGTCGGAGATCCGGAGTGGATGGTGTTCAACGTGCGGGCTGTGTCTTTGGTGGTCACCGTGGTCCAGGTGTGGAGGGTGGTGGTGGAGGGCGTTGATTCGACGGTTGGGTGCGTTGATGGTGCGCCGAAGCTGTTGTGGATGTCGGCGATCTTGCAGTGGAAGAACGAGGCGAGAGAGTCGCAGAGGTCTTGTGAAGGAGTGATGTCGTTGTTGCCGGTGCTGGGGTTGGAGAACTCCTTGACGATGTTGAAGAGTTCCTTGCTGTCGTGGGTGTTGTTGTCCAGTTTTTCCTTCAGTGATTTCTTCTTGGTAGTGGGGATAAGCTGGTGGTGCTTGCGGGTGGTGTGTTTGAGGGCGGTCATGTCTGTGGTCTGGTCTAGGAGCCAGGCTTTCTCGAGGGTGCGGCAGTATTTCTTGGAGTCCTTGAGTTTGTCGGTGAACCAGGAGGCTTTCTTGCTTCTGGGTCTGCTGGTAGGGTTCTTAAGTGGCGCGAGGTCGTCAGCGCAGTCGGACAGCCACTTTGTGAGGTTGCGTGCTGCTTCGGTGGGGTCCGTTGTGCTGGTGGGTGGGTTCTGACTGAGGGAGGTGGTGAGCTGTTCGGCGGTGATCTTCCACAAGCTCCTGTGGGGGACCTGTTGCGGGTGGTGGTGGGTCGTGGTTCTTCTGAAGCTGAAGTGGATGCAGCTGTGGTCGGTCCAGTGAAGTCCTGTGGAGTGGCTGAAGGTGATGTGCTTGCTGGATGAGAAGACTGGATCAAGCGTGTGGCCGGCGTAGTGGGTGGGGGTGTTGACCAGTTGCTTGAGTCCGAGGTTGGCGAGGTTGTCCAGCAGGGTGGTGGTGTTGCGGTCGTTGTTGTTCTCCAGGTGGAAGTTGAGGACCCCGAGGAGGATGTAGTCGGCGGAGGGGAGGGCGTGTGGGCTGATGAAGTCGGCTATGTCTTCGCTGAATTGTGTGCGGGGTCCTGGGGGTCTGTAGATGAGGGTGCCTCTGAGGGTGGTCTTGGGGTCGGTGTGGATCTGGAAGTGAAGGTGTTCGGCCGGCGAGAGGGTGTCGTCAGAGTTGGTCGTGATGCGGATGGTGTTCTTGTGGACGATGGTGATGCCTCCTCCAGTCTGGTTGACGCGGTCCTTCCGGGTGATCTTGTATCCGTCCGGAATGGCGATGGCGATGTCGGGCGCTGAGGAGGCATTCATCCAGGTTTCTGTCAGGAAGGCGACGTCCGGAGAAGTGGTGTCGAGGAGGTTCCAGAGTTCCACGGCGTGTCTGTGGACGGAGCGGGTGTTGAGCAGGGTGCACTTCAGGTGGTTACTGCTGGTGCTTGTCTTGGCGGGTGCGGTGCAGGTCCAGATGCAGGAGATGTTGCAGGCTCGGCAGCAGAAGGGTCCGTGGGAGCGGTTCGGGGTGGCTCGGTAGCATCCGGAGGCGTCGTAGGACCGGCGGATGGGTTGGCAGCCTCAGGGGCCAGGGGTCCTGGCACTGGGCGAGGTCCAGGTGCGGACGGGCGCAGACGTGCTTGCCTTTGGCGTGCCTTCGGCGCACAATCGGCGCTCCCGCTGCGCGGGACCGCTGCGCGTTCGCGTGGGCATCATAAGAGAGGAGCCGGGTGGGAGGAGCAGCTGGGTGGCGGGAGCAGGGCGGCGAATGGGCAGGAGGGGGGCGGGGCCGCAAGGGCGGCTCAGCGGCGGCTGGGTCGTCCGGGGAGCTACAAAAAATGGAGGAAAAGGGAATATACAACTGAGGGCAAGGCACAATGCAGGCTAGCAAAACGTCAAAACAGAGGAAAAGAGAAAATAAACACGAGGGCAACACACAATGCAGGCAAGCAAAAACTGGAAATACGGGGGCAAAAGCAAATATTCACGAAGGTCAGAGCACAATGCAGGCAGCAGAATGAGTCAAAGCAGTGGTGAGTGGGGGCGACCTTGCCTGGTTACAGGCTCGGCGGTCGCTCCCTTCACCTCAGCGCGATCCCCTTAAGAGAGGAGCCGGGAGGGAGGAGCAGCTGGGTGGCAGGAGCGGGCGGCGAATGGGCAGGAAGGGGCGGGGCCACAGGGAGTCAGCGGCGGGAAAAGGAGGACAGAGGGCGGCTCAGCGGCGGCTGGGTTGTCCGGGGAGCTACAAAAAACGGAGGAAAAAGGAATATACAACTGAGGGCAAGGCACAATGCAGGCAAGCAAAACGGCAAAACAGAGGCAAAGAGAAAATAAACACGAGGGCAACACACAATGCAGGCAAGCAAAAACGGGAAATACAGGGGGCAAAAGCAAATATTCACGAAGGTCAGAGCACAATGCAGGCAGCAAAACGAGTCAAAGCAGTGGTGAGTGGGGGCGACCTCGCCTGGTTACAGGCGAGGCGGTCGCTCCCTTCACCTCAGTGCGATCCCCTTAAGAGAGGAGCCGGGAGGGAGGAGCAGCTGGGTGGCGGGAGCGGGGCGGCGAATGGGCAGGAGGGGGCGGGGCCGCAGGGAGTCAGCGGCGGGAAAAGTAGGACAGAGGGCGGCTCAGCGGCGGCTGGGTCGTCCGGGGAGCTACAAAAAACGGAGGAAAAAGGAATATACAACTGAGGGCAAGGCACAATGCAGGCAAGCAAAACGGCAAAACAGAGGCAAAGAGAAAATAAACACGAGGGCAACACACAATGCAGGCAAGCAAAAACTGGAAATACGGGGGCAAAAGCAAATATTCATGAAGGTCGGAGCACAATGCAGGCAGCAGAATGAGTCAAAGCAGTGGTGAGTGGGGGCGACCTCGCCTGGTTACAGGCACACTATCAGAGTCATTCACGTTGTGAGGTCAAAGAAAAATTGAGTAGGCCCTTGCTACTGGCACAGATGCTCACAATCACAGTTTTGAGGCTGAGAATAAAGCAACATCTGAATTTTGTTGACTTCTGCACTTACCTTTGGGGACACATTAAAGTACAGAATCTGTCCATTTTTTCCTTACCGGCATATTTCCTTTCTGTGCAAACCAGCCCGACTTTCATCTCCGGACCTGCGTGTGCTTTCTGCTCTCCCCCCGCTGCTGCAGACCAACAGCAGCTGCCGAGTGAGGGAGAGCGAGAGGGCGCTCGACTATAACCCCCAGCTGCCCTTGCACCGGGACCGGAAGGGAGGAGGTCATCCAGCACGCCAGGCGGCGTTTAAAAACAAGGCTCCACATCGGTGGAGCGAGGGACAGAATCTGCCCATTTTTTCCTTACCGGCATATTTCCTTTCTGTGCAAACCAGCCTGACTTTCATCTCCGGACCTGCGTGTGCTTTCCGCTCTCCCCCCGCCGCTGCAGACCAACAGCAGCTGCCGAGTAAGGGAGAGCGAGAGGGCGCTCGACTACAACCCCCAGGTGCCCTTGCACCGGGACCGGAAGGGAGGAGGTCATCATCCAGCGCGCCAGGCGGCGTTTAAAAACAAGGCTCCACATCGGTGGAGTGAGGGACAGAATCTGCCCACTTTTTTCCTTACCGGCATATTTCCTTTCTGTGCAAACCAGCCCGACTTTCATCTCCGGACCTGCATGGTGCTTTCCGCTCTCCCCCCGCCGCTGCAGACCAACAGCAGCTGCCGAGTGAGGGAGAGCGAGAGGGCGCTCGACTACAACCCCCAGCTGCCCTTGTACCGAGACCGGAAGGGAGGAGGTCATCCAGCGCGCCAGGCGGCGTTTAAAAACAAGGCTCCACATCGGTGGAGCGAGGGACAGAATCTGCACATTTTTTCCTTACCGGCAAATTTCCTTTCTGTGCAAACCAGCCCGACTTTCATCTCCGGACCTGCGTGTGCTTTCCGCTCTCCCCCCGCCGCTGCAGACCAACAGCAGCTGCTGAGTGAGGGAGAGCGAGAGGGCGCTCGACTACAATCCCCAGCTGCCCTTGCACCGGGACCGGAAGGGAGGAGGTCATCCAGCGCGCCAGGCGGCGTTTAAAAACAAGGCTCCACACCCGCGTCCCGGGAGCGCGCGGGAGCGCCGGGCTAAGCCCGGGCAAAGGACGGGCCCTCTATGGCCCTCCAAGGCCAGAACAGGCTGGGCTGGGCCACCCCTCCAACTTCACTCTTACAACTGAGCAGGTAATCATACATCATTTGCACCGATCTTCCCTTCTTCCATGTGAGTGGGCAACTTCAGGATCCAACTACGATTAGACATTTCTTTTCTAGTGCTATTTATTTATATTACCCTGACACAACGCAGCATGAGGAAGGGACCAAAAACTGTTAGGATGCCTACTCTACGGTCGAATACCAAACAAAAGGAGCCTATCCCTCAACCTGTCCCCACCCTTACAGCAATTGACATCATGCTGCAACAGACCATAGGGGCGGTATCCACTGCCATAGCCAATACTGAAAGGAGGTTGTCCCTACCACCGACAAAACTTGTGCATGACTCCCAGGATGTAGCAGATGATCCTTTGGTTACTACTTTGGATGCTACTGATGAGTTAGATCTAAGTCTCGGAGTTACTGCCTCTTTTGCAGAGCTCCCGTGTGCCCAGCATCCTACTGAGGTAACAGGGGATCTAGAAAACACCCAGCCAGATTTAAGTCCTGTAAGGGATGGTGGAATGGTGAACCCAAGTAATACAGTGTCAGAAAAAGGCAGTGTAAGTAGTGCACATAAGAAGAAGAAAAAGGCCAAACTTAACACGCTAAATCACAACTTAGAGGCCCCAACCACCAACTCTTCACCAGGTATACCTTGTTGGGTAGCTAATATGGTAGCTGACCTTGAGGATACAATTATTGCCCACATTAAGCCACTTATGTCAAAAATTGACAGATTGACATCCCTAATAAACACAAAAGGGATGGGTTCCAACAAGCATGGGGGTAATGAGGGCACACTATCTCAAGGGGGGGCCAAAGGGGGGAATTATCATCAACCCGCCAAAAGATAATCCCACTCACTCTAACCTGCTCCCAGCTAATAAAGCCATGCAACATCCGGCCCAAACTGGGAACAAAGCTGCTGCAGCCCCGATTCTTAATACTGCTAGTACTATTCTGCAGGCCCAACAGAATTCAGGAAATGTAAATCCCCCTAACCCAGTAGATAAGGATGGCCAAAGCACCAGAAAGGGTATAAGTAAAGCCACTCCTCAAATAAAAAACCAAGAGGCAAAGGCGAGACCGGCACGCTTTAAGACAATCAACCTGCCGCCGGAAGCCTCGCCCTTTGTGGTCGTACTGACAGGAGTGCCACCTTTGAAGGAGGGAAAAAGGGAAACCCAAATCGAGCTAAGAAATAAATGTGCTCAATGGCTTCAGCTAAACAGGCCCCTACCCCCAACTATTTCTGGGGAAATACTAGCGGTCAGAAGAGGGGAGTGGATAGGCAGAAACATAAAAACAATAGCAGGGGACATTATAACCATCAACTTTAGATATACAGCGGTAGTGAACTACATATGCAATGCACCCCCTAGTGGAGCTAATACAAAAAATCCACCCTTTCCATCTCTCATACTTCTACCCGTCCATACCCCAACGACAAATCCCGAGAAATAGAATACCCACAAGCAGGGCTTATTACCAAGTACCCCAGCAGAGCTTCCATCAATGGCAATTACCCTGGCAAGGCACCCTTGAGATTGATCCTTTTATATCTCAGTTTGCACACTGGAATAGGTTTTGTGCTCTGGATGAGGGGGATTGACTCAAACTTGAAGAAACTATCATTCCGCCCTTGGACCCGAGACGGGGGGAGGAGGGGCGCATGCTGAAGGAAACTCCAATCTTGTGCCCTTTCCCTGCCTCCGTTGCAGAGTCCAGAATAACTCAGTCGAGACCTTCAACTACTCCCATGCTGTTAGCTGAGTGTTTGGGACCCCAAAATAATAACAATAATAATGGATATGACACTAAGGGCTCACTAAAGATCCTTAGCTGGAACCTTGCAGGTATTTATAGGAAATTGGGCTCACCCGAGTGGAATGATTTAGTAGAGGCGCATAAAATCTGTTTGTTCCAGGAGACCTGGAGCCTTGAACCTCTCCATCGGGTGGGATACGTTACATATTTTGTGCCTGCAGAAAAGGCAAAAACGGGAAGGAACGGCCCTCGGGGGGCCTGCTCATCTGGGTAAGCATCACCCTTAACTGCTGTATAACACCAAAGCAGGTTAATAGCCTAGATATCCTAGGGATCTCCTTCAGAGGTTCTTGCAGGGGGATAACCCTTGCCTTGTACAATGTCTATGTCAGAGGTACCAAATATGGGTCTATGTCCCCGGCAGTAACTACCCTTGAAGCAGAACTTAGAGAAAATACTGAAGGTGTTCAAATTTTGGTAGCGGGAGATTTTAATTGTACTTACGAGCCACTCCCTATGGACGATATCCTAGACCCAGGTGAGGATGATGCTAGATGGGGTATTCCAGCTTTACCCATCCCCCCGATAAAAAGATGGACTCGTAGTGCAACTCAGTTAAATGCCCTGACACTGGAGTTTGGCTTAAGAGCCACAAATGGCCGCACAACTTCAGGCCGTTTGGATACTGCCACATTTAACAGAGTTAATCATACATCAAGGATTGATTATATTCTGTTGGATTTTAAACTATGGGGACTAGTGCAGGATATGGTAGTTTTACCCACTGTGGAAAGCGACCATAACTCGCTTTCTCTATCCCCAACAGATCCCTGGTCCAATAAACCATCTGTAGCACCCCTTAAACAAACTCATAAAATCTCTGTTTCCTCCTGTGGAAGACGCCTGAAGTGGAATAAAATCTCTACTGATGACGCCAAACTTACTATTATCAATGAACTACTCATGGCCTCACTAACGGAACTGGATTCTATCAACCTGGCTTCGTTAACTGAAAAGGCAACACCCATCTTTGAGGCAACACTCAGGACTATAGGGGACGTATTTCTGAAAAAGGGTTGTGTAGGGAGGAATATGGCACCCCGGAACCCCAGGGGTAAGCACGACTGGTATACATCCACATGTAGACAGGCAAAGTCTCTCTTGATAAAGGCTGTTAAAGGCAAATCCCAAACTCTGATTCAGATAGCCAGGAAAGAGCACAAGCGAACATTGGCTTGTGCAAAAAAAGAGTGGGAAGAAGAGTACTGGCGTACTTTAAAAGAGGCTAGCTTAAAAAAAGATCCAAAGTGCTTCTGGGACACATTTAGAGCCAGAAATAGACCAGACAGTGATCTTATCCCGTGTAACATCTCCAGTCAGGCGTGGGTTAGCCATTTCTCAAAGCTATACACTCGCCAATCAGGCCTTAATACCATAAATGCATCCAATGTTGATCAGGGATGGGAGACGGCCCTAACTACGATCCAAACGGATTGGGAGGCCCACTCTGAAGAGTCTGACTTTACAATAAAAGAAGTGGAGTATGCCATAAGTACTATCATGCCCCAAAAAGCGGCTGGTCCGGATGGCATTCCCGGGGATCTGCTGCGGTCAGATATTCCGAAATGGGGGAAATTTATCCACTGCCTGCTTATTGCCATCTGCAGGGGTGCTTCGATTCCTACATCTTGGAAAGGAGCAGAGGTCGTCCCTATTTTTTAAAAAAGGTGCTAGGGATGACCCGTCCAATTATAGACCTATAAGTTTGTTGGACATTAGCCAAAAATAAGTCGGCAAGGTTCTACTGGTTAGAATATTGGACTGGATTAATGACAATAATATCCTTTCTGATTATCAGGCAGGATTTAGAGCAGGCACTGGCACAATCGAACAAGCTTTCAGATTGATGCTGGTGTACTGGAAGGTGGTGGTCATAGGCAAGGGCAGTCTTTATCTCGCTTTTATCGATTTAAAGACTGCCTTTGACCTTGTACCCAGGGAGACCCTTTGGAGAGTCCTTGCTGATATGAGGATGCCACACTACATTCTTTCGCTACTCATAAGGCTCCACGAAAACATTTTTGCCCAGATAAGATGGGGCTCAGAAGGCAAAAAAACTAGCAGTATCCCGGCCGAGAGAGGGGTCTGTCAGGGATGTGTTTTAGCTCCCACCCTTTTCTCTCTATACATCAACGGAGTGGTTGAGCACCTTCGGAAAGATCCTTCAGATGAACCATCCCTGGCGGGAGAGCGTATACCCACCCTTCTCTTTGCCGATGATACGCTTTTGATATCCAAAACCCCAATGGGCCTCCAAAAACTTCTTAATTATTTTCAGTCCTTTTGCTCAGAACGGGGCCTGGTAATTAATACCGACAAGACGAAATACCTTGTGATGAATCCCCCCAAAAAATCTGCATGTCCCCCGAAATTGAATGGTGTACATTTGGGGAGGGTAGAAGTATTTGACTACCTAGGCATCCGTTTGTCGCATAACATGCAATGGGCCCCACATTTAGACAAAATGCTGCTAACCCACAAGAGGGTAACAGGAGCTCTCCTGTAAGAACAGCGCTCCTGTGTAATCAGACCTATAGCCCCTGTTATTGAGATCTACACAGCAAAGGGGGTTAGCTCTGCTCTTTATGGGGCAGAATTATGGGGCTCATGTATTACCAACGAACTGCCAAGATCCGAGAGGAAGTTCTGCAAGGCCATTATACTACTTCCCCAAGGCACTCCCATGGCTCCTTTAATGCTTGATCTAGGATGCCGACCCATTGAAGATCAAGCTAAGTTTCGGCCCCTTCTGCTATGGGCGCGCCTGTTGCGAGTTACGGAGCTCACTAAATACGCGTAAGGGCTTCTAGAAATTATGGCATCACCAGGGTGGCACAGAATTAAATGGTTAAGAGACATGAAAGCTCTCTTGTTCAACTTGGGACTAAGCGAAGCCTGGATAAATAGATCTTCTCCTCCAAAGACAACGCTCAAGAACCTTTATTGGAACTGGATCTTGACCCAACGGAGTACCAACTGCTCATTGGGTAGACTCACGGAGGATTTCCTGAAATTTAAGGACCTACCAATTTGGGAACTCTATTTAGACATTATCGAGGAACCATTTGATAGGGCCCTTTACTTCAAATTTAGAACAGGAACTCTTCCTTTGCATGCTTTCACATCCCGGTGGAAACCGCCAGCTCAAACTACAGAGTTCTGCCCGGTGTGCATATCCAGACTAGAGTCAGTGGCGCACTTTTTGTTCGAATGCCGGGAGTATGCCCTACCAAGGAAAAAATGGCTTAAGCCCCTGTGCCGCAAGTTGGAGACCAGGCGTCACGAGGTGGCACTACGCATATTAATGTCAGACTGTTGCACCCTGTATGTTTGCACTCTTTCTAAATTCCTATCATGGGCTTGGTCTATCAGACTCAAAAGGCTTAAAGCAATTGTTTAATTCCTTTTTAATTAATTATCCATGAAATGCTTCTTTTATATGAAAATCGAAACTTTTTTAATACTGACTGTAATTAAATTGTATTTTCCTTCCCCTCTTTCTTCTTTTATCTTTCCTAAGCAAATGAATTTATGTATTTTATTGTGAAGCTTTTATGATAACTTTTATCGAAATAAAGCCTTTTTGACTTGACTTGACTTGATTAAAGTATATTGGTAAACAGGAAGACAAATGTATAGTCTTTTGTTTCAGTATGTATGTATAAACCAAACGATATTCACATATAAGCCTGTAGACTGGAAGACAGAGAGAAGGGCACCTGATATCTAACAGACATTCATCAAGGCACTTAGCATAACTATATCAACAGGAGTCATGCTTAAGCCATAGCAAACGCCCTATTTGTAACTGATGTCGGAATCACTTGTTTCCCTGCACTCTGGGTCGCTGCAAGGTTCCATGCATTAGTATGACACTGAGTAGACCAGTAATTGATCAGAGCAGGGCCGGATGTTGGTCGGGCGCTAACCTCGAGGGTCGCTGTATTTTTAAATATCTTTCGGCAAAAGCACCTGCTGGAGAGTTCCTCGTGCGTCCACCAATAAAAAAGCCAGGATAAGTCTGGTGACTAAAGTACCTGCTAGAGAGATCTGAATTTTGTATAGCAGTTTTGACTCATCATAAATTATCTCAGAGGGTTAATGTGCCTGCTGCAAAGCACAGAATTGTATTTTAAGTAGGGGGCTCAGTCGCTTACTGATTTTGTCAAAGAAATCATTCTGTTACTCGCAGCAAGTTACAATCTTTTCTGATATAGCGCAATGAGCAAGGATCTGGCATCAACGAACTGCATTCAAACTGCAAGGCAGAGTTTTAGACACTTATGCTTTTCCACAGTCTTTGATTGCTAAAACGTGTTAATTTGGGTACAAATTAATTCATATTAGGAGTGCCAACCCAAGCACTGTGTTACATTTGAAATCCTGAGTTTGTGCTTCTCCAGACTAAGCACTCTTAAACTATTCAGCATACCCAAACGGACAAAACGTGACTTCTACACCTTATATTCCTCATTGTTTCATGAAACATTTCCTATTAAATGATTTACACATTTACATGATTTATGGGGGCATATGTACAAGGGGATCTTTTTGATATTCCGGTGGTGCAGTGCCCTGCACTATATTTACAAAGAAGGGTTAAGCCACTTTGCATGGTTTAACTCCACTTTGTAAATATGGTACCCTTTCACGTTGGTCTCTGCGTGAAAGGGACGTGCAGTGGGTGTTGCCGTGGGCGTTCCTCCACAACACCCATTGCTTTTTGACGCTGCCCTAGGTTTCCAAGGATGTGTAAATCTGAGGCAGCAGCAAAAACTAATGTCATGCAAAAGCAGGCATCAGATGGCACAACAAGGAGAAATGCTTTTATTAAATGACGCAGCACAGCACTGCAAAATTTGCCACACCACCACGCTGCGTCATTTCCTTGTAAATATGCCCCATCATCTCTGTAAAATGTGTGTGACATAAAGTTTTTTGACACCATACATTGGTAGGAGTATCGCTATAAAAGAAATTGTGTGCACAAGAGGAGCTATGAAGAGATGAGTGGCACACTTGGAGGGCGGTAGTGAGGATATTCTTGGAGAGGGAAGTCTTTAGGGGGCGCCAAGGAAGATTGTCGCACCGCGAGCAGCCAGCGCTGAAGCCGCCCCTGGTTCAGAGTTAGTTAAAGAACTAATCAGGGCAGATTAATCAGGCACATCGGGTGGCAGATTAAGATGCAAGCTAATGAGAGAGGGAGGCTGGGACAGAGACATCAGAGATCACATTTTCAAAAAGCTAAATTGCTGTCAAAGCTAGCTTTTAGCGAGGATACCCCTCAATGGACTGTAACTATACCCACATTTTTTGCCTGACGCGTGTAATATTTCAGTACATCAGTTGTAATTCAATGGAACATTAATTCAGTTCCTCGCGCGCTCATATACTCAAGGAAGTTCCCATCAAATGACCTTCGCCGCAGTTTTGTAGATTTGAGGTTTACCAGATTTTTAGAGACGTTTCTTTTTAGTGAAACAGAGCGAAGCAAAAAAAGTGCACTGAAACAAAAATGTTTAATTAATATACTGTTTCTAGGCTAACAGAGTTTCCTCTAAAAAGAAAGGTTTGAATATTCATGAACATGCACGACTTCCCTCGGCCTTCCAGCACTATTTGGAGCATAAAAATGTGTTATTTATAAGTCATCCAATACCTCATCATCTTGATACTTAATTCGTCTGCTTGTGGCCAGTCTTTCAGAGGGGAGCTGCGCCTTGCGGTCCTATTCTGCCTACGTTTAATGGCTTCTAGGGCGCGCCTTGTCACTGGAAGAAAGAACCCCCGCAGTGTGTGAAATCAGTGTGGATGAAAAAGCTTCCTTTGACATTGTATTGTAATTGTGCAAGCCTCCCCACTTTCTTTCATTTTCTCTTTGGAGATATCGGCGCTTCCTGCTTATACACTGCAGGTCAGATAGCATTAATCTCTGCCGAGGAGACAGAGTGAATCTTTGAAATGCGTGGATTAAGTGCGGTGGGTGAACTCAAGATCTTCCATGCTGCTTTCAGTTGCCTGGCCCTTCGATCCTGACTACTTCCTACATTTAACCTCTGCTCCGTTTAATTCTGCAAGCCTTTGTAAAGCAAGCTGACCTGTTCGCTTGTGTATAGAAACCTTACTAGTACATAAATACTAAGAAAAAAAAGCATTTTCATTGGTGTTCTGAATACATGTTCATTTTGTTCTTTATTGAAATCACAGAAAGGTGTCAAGGGAGGTTTATTTTAAATATTCACGATAAACCTAAAACCACTAATTCTGAGGTTTTTGAGCATTTATTCTGCTTAGTTTTGGTACTTCAAAATGACATTCATAAATCAATTGAAAGTGTCTTTTGAAAGGAAGCACCACATTAGTAAATCACACAATTGCAACACATTTGTATGAGTGATTTAGAACCATTTTTTTGTGAGACAATATATACAACACATACATAATACCAAACGTTATTTGTGACAAAAATATATACAGCAAACCAATGATCACAAGACAAACATCGATAAATTACGTGTGCCAGCCTGAAATTAAACCAGTCCTGCATTTGCACTGAAAACACATTCTAATTCAAAGACACATGTCTACTGTCCTGCCGGTGGAACGGTGCGATGCATATTCAGTCCCCTTCGTGGCAAACCCTGTTCTACCTAGACTGAATAGAAATTATTTCCCTCCTCTTTCTAGTTTGTCAACACCCTTAAGTAGGATATGCATCCCCACCCTCTCTCCCACAGGCAGGACAGTAGACATGTGTCTTTGAATGAGAAATTGTCCGCCTTGTGTTTTCAGTGCAAATGCAGGACTGGTGTTTCCTTTTAATAGAAATGTTCAATTGATTTATGAATGTCTTTTTGAAGTATCAAAACTAAGCAGAATAAATGCTCAAAAACCTCAGAATTAGTGGTCTTAGATTTATTGCAAGCATTTAAAATAAACCTCCCTTGACACCTTTCTGTGATTTCAATATTTGGGTGGACCAGTCTGGGGAGTACAGGACCCAAGCCATCCCTGATTTCACTTTGTTCTTTAGCTGGGCTCTTTTCAGACTTTGCTGTTCATAAACACAGAGCAAAACTCTGGGATGTTGTTGACCCTGAAACTTGCAATATGCCTTGAATTTTGGCTTAAAACTCTTGATTTGGATTTCAACTTTAGGTTCCAAAATACAGTTGTCACCCAGAGAAACATTGTTTTGTGCAAATTAGGTGCAAATATTATATAACCTCATCTTCAGTTTTTTGTAGTACAACATATGTAATTGTTATGGCATGTTGGCTCTTTGGGTGCCTTGACGTGCGTTTTTGGTTATATGTTCTCTTGTTGGATGGTGCTCCTATTGGGCGATGAGTTTGGCAACCGTACACAAAACCCCAGCATGTTTATCTTCATTCAGGATATCAGACAGTTAGTCCCCTGTCCTTAGGAAGAGTCATTGCCTCCATCGGTATTTGTGTATTCCTTCCTACACCCTTTTATTCATGTAGAGTATATGATGGCCCTGAGCTTCCTGTCCCCGTTATTTCTCTGCTAGCTGTGGCTCACTGCGGTGGATTTTGTTGCCAGGCGGTTGAGTCCATGGCCTTCCCCTCACCAGCATCATCAGAGTGCTTGTTTGTGGACTATGTTGCATTTGTCAGTGTGACCTAATCTCAGAAATGGATGTCTTGTGGGAATAGAGTGGTTGGTGCCCTGTGGGAAGAGAGTGAAAGCCTGATGTGCAGTGTGGCAGAAGGTTACTCTGTCAGAATGTGAGGGATATCCTGTTTGCTTCATTACAAGTGCATTATATCCTAATGCACTTGTAATAAGGCGGTAGTGATATCCGTCATGTTTTGTAACAGAGTACCTGTCTGCCAAACTCGACATCAGGCACTGAGTTCTCATCCTGGAAAAAAAGCTTGAATAGAGAATGCTAAATATGCATAAAATTGTAACTTCTGACCCCTACATGAGCAAAATGTTTTTAATAAATGATTTTTTTTTTCATTGAATACAACATTTTCGATTTTAGATAGATATTGTTTAGAAACGGATATCAGAAAGTTAAATAACTTTGTACATATGTGGAAAAGCAAACCTGAAGGAAGTGGACTCCACATGAAAGCATGGTGGATATTATTTTGACGAGAACATAACATTTCAGTCCATAGACTATTGTATTTGTGTGAGAAGATGAGGAATTATCCTGTTTACAGGAGAATATCAAAAGCTAATTGGCTGATGGCAGACAAGAAGAGTAACTTGTTACAAAGTCATGAAATGTAAAGTCTATAATAGATGGTGTTCCAAGAGTAAGTCAACACCTTTTCCCCTTCAAACCACACACTGTTTATCCACACACTTTCCCCATTCTTTCCACACATTACCCAGACTCTGACTCTACCTCATATTGCTTTGAGAGTGACTCTACTAAGTTTCTTGAACTACTCTTTATGGGAAGTACGGCTTTGATATTTTTGATCCTTTTCAGCTTATTTAAATGCCGAAGCTTTAATCTTTTCTCCCACTTTTTCTCAAATTGGAGCTCTTTATGGGTTCAGACTAACTCCATTTTCAAACTGATTCTCAAAATAGGGATTTATTCCTTTGTGTAACGCTCTTATTAAATGATCGATTAACCAATATTATTTTTATAATTCTGTCATTTATTAACTATTGAGATTAATCTGAATTTAATTTGTGGTTTGCAATAAAGATGAGCTACTAAAAGATTTGACTAATAAAACCTTTTAATCTTTACAAACTCTTGCTGTTGACTCCGAATTAGAATAGTTATTGTGATTATTATTTGATGCATTGCTTGAATGCTCTTCTTCCCTAAAGAATGGCAAAGATCCATCGCAGGGAGAGAGCGGAGGAGGCTAGCCCTGATGCCGGTAAATGGTGTCATTTATCCCTGTTTCTGCTTTAACAGCACCCGTCTGCCAAACTTGAAAACAGGCAATGAGTCTCACTCTTCATGGTGAAGAGTGAACAGTCCATGGGGCAGCATCCCCCGAAGCCTGGTGGATTACTTTTTATAGTCCTGTTGTGTACTTTCTCTTACATGAGGGGTGTTAATGAAGGGTCTGAGTAGTGATGGCGTAAAGGTTGTGAGAGATTTAGGCTGATGGAGAACTGGGATATATCTTGAGGATATTCCTGGTTTCCTAATGTTGAAGAACCGGAGCAGTACCATTGGTTTGGGGATATTTGTAAGAGTAAAGATCGTGTTAAGTAGTGATAGATTTACTCTGTTGTGTGAAAGAGTGGTGATATGTGTTGGTTGACTAGATTGACTGTGTAGAGATAGAATTGAGAGCTGACAGTGGAGACTGTTTTTGGGTTATAAGAAATGTATTGGCACACTTGTTCACCCATTCCTGAGAACTGTGGCAGAGCTTAGAAATATCAAAGGTGGCGTTGCAGGTGTTCCTTTCTAGTTGACGTTGCCCCCTAAGCTTCCTTAACTCTCCAGGTAGCTTGACTGGGAAGCCAAGGTAAACTCAAAGAAGGTAGTATCAGATAGAGACGATGTACAGTATAACACAATAATTACATTTGCAATAAAGATGGAATTTCCAGCCAAGGTTTTTTTGGGTTAAATGTGCAACACTTTAATAATACCTCAAAATAGATACCAATATGTATAGAGAAAATAATGAACAAACACAAATTGAGTAAAGGAACCAAATGAGATAAGATAATGTAGCTAGAAAACGAAACACTTGTGGCACACAATATGCACGGTTTATGAACACATTGCTCTTTTTACTAGAACAAGAATAAATTTGAGTGTGATCCCCCTGCCAAAACAAGGTAACTAAACATTTGTAGTTGAAAACTTGCAATAGCTTTGAATACAAATGGTGCCTGTAGATGAAGAAGACACGATACTAGAACAGTGGTTTGAGGAGAGATCTAGCTACAGATGGGAGACAGATCTCTGTCTTAACAACAGGGGCAATCAAAGTGTGAAACTATAGAGAAGCTCATTTTGAAGGATGTTTATTGAATGTATGTTTTTTATTGGTGGATTCATTAAGGTGTACTGTCTATTGCTGTTTCCCTTGGAGTGGCCTGTGTACCCAGGAAGAGTCTGCATATGTTATCTTAATCTATTATATTCACATCAGTATTTCAAGGAACAGTCAGCTTTTGAATAGTGTACTTCTGCGGAAAAAAACCGACATAGTTTGTGTTGATTTTTTTTTCTTTTTTTAAACCTTATTGATCATGTTTTGTCAAACATTAACATGAGCGATAGCAGCAGCGTAAATCAACACTTGCACATTCCATGAATGTAACTGATCTCTGACATTCCGATGTAAAGTCCCGTATGCAGCGTGGCTTTGTGCATACATATTTGCGGGACTTCAGGGAATAGTGCGCTCGAATGTTTCCGTGTGTAGCCCGACTGGGCCACACGGATTACCCTCCAGCAGAAATGTCCAGTGCTCCACCCAGTGTAGCCGCATACCAACAGTAAACAGTGCTCAAATTAGAGAATTACCATACATCAATTTGCTGTGTGATATTTCAGAGGTGTTAGATTGGGCATCCAGCGGGGGTCTCCCCAGCAGGGGTGGCCTTAGGCATGTGCAAGCTGTGCACCTGCACAGGGCCACCAAACCCCAGGGGCCACCACGCCAATATATATCCTTAATATAATAATCCTCTGAGGATGGATACATATTTGCGTGGCGGCCCCTGGCAGGGATTTGTCAGCCTCCGGCTCTGTTCCACTTCCAAACACCCTGACCCCTCCCTCCCTCCCTCCCCCCTCTTCACTGGCCTCCGCACTCCACCCCGTCTGGACCCCCTCTTCCAGGGCCCCCTACCTACGCTCCCTGCCCAGGGCCGCCATGAGCCTAGAGCCACCCCTGTCCCCAGTCACTCTTGTCGTGCTCTCGGAGGTAAGATATCAGCGGTTCAGAAATATCCTTGGCGCGGGAAGCAGCTGGCAACAGTTCTGCATAGATTGTTAGTTGGTCTTTGCTATATACAAAGTCATGAAGCCAGTCTTTGAATTCCGGAGCCTCCCCCCTGCCCCATTTACAGGATACCTTCTGCTTAGCCAGAAGCAGGCCCAGGGTGGTGAACTTTCTATGTGCCTTAGCAATGTCTGCTGTATACCCTATCAGTGCCAGTAGGGGAGAGAATATGAGGGCCTGCAACCATCTCAGATAGTGCTTCCAGCACCTCCCGCCAGTATCCTCAGACTTAAGTGCAATTCCATGCCAAATGTAGGAAATCAGCCCCTTCCCGGTGGCACCTCAGACATCGGTCATCATCTTGTAGTTTGTATTTGCGTAGCAATGTGGGTGTATAGTAAGTTCGATGTAAAAACTTGAAATGTATGATGCGCAGCCTGCTGCTAGCTGTAATTACTGCAGTCTGCATGCATCAGAAGTTCCACTGCTCATCTGTCAAGGGGGAATCCAGGTCCCGCTTCCACGCAGCCCTGGTGCCTAGTGGTGAATGCGCTTTTTCTAACAGCGTCGCCGGGTAGATGCAAGACACAGAGTGTGAGGGGTCGGACATTTTGAATGTGCTATGCAATACCTCCAGTGTGACCGGTTCCTGCGGAAAGCACAGTGTGTTGGCCGGTATTTCATGTTTAAGCCTTATGTAAAGGAACGTCTCTACAGGGGTAACTCTCTCACCTGTCAATAGCTCCTATTGGTCTTCAAACCAACCCTCCTTGTACAGATCCCCCCATGTGTACAATCCCCTTTTGCGCAGCATGTCCCACCATACTGCTTCCTGTGTAACTAGGGCGTGTGAGAGGTGTGGCAGTGATACAAGAGGGGAGTAAAGTAGGGCCTCACCCATTGCCTTAGTGAAGCGTTTCCAGGCATAGTTGGTGCAGGAGACTGTGGTGCGATACCTTCTCGCCTGGGATATGCGTCCTCAGCAGGGAGGTTAGGGGTGTAGGCGCCATGTAACCTTACTCTATTGCTAGGTGCGGCATGTAAGGTGGCGGGTGGAGCCAGCAAATTGTGTAGTGGGCCTGAGCACTGAGATAGTATAGCTTCATGTCCGGAGCCTCAAATCCTCCCCTAGAGAATGGCTGTGTCATAAGTTGCCAACTTAGGCGGGGTTGCCTCCCGCCCCAAGCTAGCTTGATGAGCAAGGAGCGAAGGGTATTAAATAAATTGTACCCTGGGTAATAAGGTATATTATTAAATAAGTAGAGTAGCTTGGGGAGGATGTTCATCTTCATCAGGGCCACCCTGCCTGCTAAGGAGAGTGGAAGGGTAATCCAGCGGTCGATCTAAGTGCCAATCGTGTCAATCGCAGCCCATAATTTGACCTAAGTGTCTCTTCAGGGTGTCTGGTGATAGCGACCTCCAGATATTTGATTTTGTCATTGCACCAGTGCAGCGGATACTCAGGGGTGAATCTAGGTGTGTAAGGGGTGAGTGGAAATATCTGCGATTTGTTCCAATTCAACTTTATCCCAGAAAGACGGCCAAACCTAATGAATTCCCTCAGGATGGGATTAAGGCTATCAACTAGGCTCACAGAGGAATAAGGTGCTATCGTCCGCATAAAACGATATTAGGATTTGATGACCCAAAAAACGACAGCATAGGCATTGTAAATCACATTCTATAGGGATATTGCCCCATAACTCGTTCCAATCTTAAGTAAAGAATAAGGCATGGAGGGGGAGGCACAAGGTGCGAATCTCAGCACTAGCCATATAAAAAAAACAATATTTCACATCTCATACAATGTGTATAACATTCGTGGGGGGAATTCCCTCTGGGGGTACATGCCAGAGAGGCCATCAGGGCACCTCGCAAGTGTGAGGGAGCCCGGGAGAACAGTGTCACAATAGCCGCCACAGGGCAGAGTCACTTGGCATAGCGTCTCAGTGGTGCAGGTTGAGCTCCATAGTTCTCCGGCAGTATTTGTCAGACCCCAATCGTAGTTGTATCAAGAGGAACAATCTTACCGGTTCGAAGCGGTGGCGTTGGTCCCCTCGGGGATAGCTCTACAGCTCCTCCTGGGCAGACAAGGAGTGGCCGGAGCTAGTCTCGTCAACCAGAAAAGCGGCCGATCGCCTCGTGCAGGTCTTCAAAAAATCTTGAATATGCTAAGGGCTGGTGAAGATATGCGTGTTACCTCAGTGCTGAACCCACAGCCTTGCCAGACAGAGCATGGCATGGGG
The DNA here is from genome assembly GCF_964263255.1 of Lissotriton vulgaris. NCBI lineage: Eukaryota > Metazoa > Chordata > Amphibia > Caudata > Salamandridae > Lissotriton > Lissotriton vulgaris. Next base: position 411,632,639 of record NC_141689.1, on the reverse strand, counting down.
GGGTGTCAGCCTGCTGAAGCTTCTTCTTTTCTGGGAGGAATTTCTTTCACGCCTCCTGTACTGCCAAGGTGAAGTCCAGGTAGAGCCCAACTTTCACTCCTTCATAGACCAGGACTTGTTTCTCACACGCTGGCCTGAGGGCGGTGTCCCGGTCTTCATAGTTGAGGATACGAGCCAGGATAGGGCATGGCAGCATGCCAGGTGGCGGCCTCGCCCTGAGCGATCTGTGGTCACGTTCGACTATTAGTACCTTAGAGAAGGCATCAATTCCAAAGAGACCCAGGAGCATTCTCTCGACATAGTCCTCCATGAGGCCAGTGGCCGTAGACTACAGGACATCCACAATGCGCAGGTTATTTCTGGTGAAGCACGCTTCAAGGTCCTCATTTTTGGTCACTTTGACTGGAAGAAGTTTCTTCATGCCTTGCAGTTTGGCGCTGCTAGTACCAGTGGCGTCCTTGAGTAGGGATATGAGTTGTTCGGTCTCGGATATTCAGCCATTGTGTTTTTACAGTTTTTGCGCAAGGAAGTCCATGTGTAAGTTCATAGAGTCCATCTTGTATTCGATGGAAGTCAGGCTTTGTCGTATCATGAGGAGGATAGCTTTGAAGTCCTCCTCCTGCGTTGGGGTAGAGGGAGGCGGGCAGTCTATGCATTGCATCTCCGCATAGTCGCTAGGGGTTTGTTTCCGCATCAAAATCTGCAGTTTTCCTTGCTTGCCACCGGTGCGACCCATCATGTGCCTCTCCCCTATAGGGTGCTCCTCGAGTGGCACTCAGTGCTCAGAGCCGATCTTCAGCAGTAGCAGGGAAAGGACAGTGAGGATTAAAAGGAGATGTTAGCAGGACCTTCCTTTCTCAATTCACCAGGGACCTAGTGATATCCCACTTGTTCCCACTCCACATGTAATAGTGAGTGCCCTTGCGGTTCTGAGGTACCCAGCTCACAAACCTTCTGCTAGTCTAACAAATCTCTTCAGTGTGACAAATAGGGGTCCAATGCAGTCTATCAGCAGCGTATGCCCTCATCTCTATCTGTAAATAGCATTGTGGTGGGGATAGATTTGTCTTTTCAGCCAATATGGACAACACTGGCCTATGCCACGACTCGCCTCCACAAACACCAGTGCGCGCCGCACGGTGCAGCCTGTTTCAGATTGGCAGCACTCAGGGGCCACAACTATGCCCTCCACTCACAGCGCCCGGCGCAGTCACAATGACTTCAGGAGGGGCCTGTGTACGCTGCTGTGCCGTTCCCCGGTCCTTTCAGGGCCTTCCATGGGAGTCCAGAGTCACACTCTGGCTCAAGGATTACTCACTAGCCTCCAGAGTTGAAGCAGTCTAAACCCAGAGCTGCGACACAGCCGCGGACAGTCTGTGCAGCCGGGGTATGGTCCCAGATCACTCCTCAGGTCCCCAAGGCTCTCGGGCTCGTCTGGTAGTCACTCTTGATAGCACGGCTTGCAGGCTGTGGTACAGATCACAGGAGCGCGGCGGCGAGGCCGCGGGCCACACTGTGCGGCTCTGATCAGTCATCCGGCCTACACCTCCAACTTAGTGCTGACAATGCTGTTGACCGCATTGGGCCCCATCCACAATTTCCCTCAGCGGGTACCAGTGTTCAGCATCTGCAGTAGGTCACGGCCCAGAACTCCCACTCACAGACCAGAGACAGCGACAGCCCAGGCCTCAGCCGTCAGAGTGCAGTCACCCACTATCTTGCAGTCCGCCACATAAACACAGGCCGAAGTCAAGAATGAGCCGCTATAATTGCGGTTGTGCCTCAGCGGCTGCTTCAAAGCAGCACCTTAGCCGCTTGTTATGTTTATGTACAGCATTCTTCGAGTTTGGGGCGTATAGCTTCCCCATGTGTGCAGTATGCTGCAGGATAGTGTTTCCTAGCTGACAGAGCCTCCCTAGAGTGCGGCCATCTTGTCCACCGGCTCTCTATCGCCCCATTGATTTGGGTTTTGGTTCATTGCACCAAGTCGTTTGCATATCCTAGACAGGTGGCACCGGAGATGATTACCAGCTTTTGTCTGTAGAAGTCTTTCTTTGCCAGCATTAGTGTTAACCCCTGCTACTCACTTCGGAAGGAATGGATTTTGCTGTTGTTTTAGAGAAGCATATCTCAAAATATATCAGGGTTCACCCAAATTACCCTCCTCTACCTGGGTGAGGTACTCACAAAGAGAGAAAACAGCTGCAAAGGAGGAACAGATATATGCAAATCTATTTCAACATAGGGAACTGTATATTACCCTATTCACAGTATAAAATCCTGTTATTAGTTCAGTGATCTTACTTCAAAAGAATCACATCCCGCAGACACATTTTTACTCATTTTAGTTATTGTTTTTAGTTTTCATTGTAATGATTATTTTGTCATCAATATTTTGATATTATTTTTTTCTTTTGAATATAAACCTTTTAGACAAACAAACGTATATACACTAATACAAAAAAATACACATTCCAAACACAATTCGTAAATTCCTTCTACCCCTTAGATAGAAAAAGCAGTGTTCGCCTATTAGGTAAAGATCCACTTTGATGTTGTCAAATCTGCACACGAGGAGATTACCCCTCTATAAGTCGTAATTCAGAAATGTGCAATCACTGGTCAGAAAAAAATATCAATTGTATTCAGAGCCTCATATCAAAGACTGTCGACACGTGCACGTTTTGGCCTTGTAATCCTTCTTGGCCTCCTCAGGACAAGGGTAAGGAAACTTGTAGAGAAACTCTAGGTGCCCTTCAGATGGGGCCCAGTGCACACTGGACACAACTGTCCCTGGAATCTCACGCCATTACTTCTTTTAAGTTCCCAAATACTTCATGTAACGCCCCTTAGTTTCTCAAATGGCCACAACAGGCTAATGGCGGTGTTTCCCGCTGTCTGCACTTAACAATGCGCGTGTGGTCACTGATCTTCGTTAGGTCCACTGGTCTCTTTCCCTTTCTTTTTCCCGTTGTTTTAGAGAAGATCAGGAGCTCGGCATCACATAAATTATAATCACAATCACTGATTAAGTTTGAGTCAATAATGAAGGATTGGTATGAGCTAAAGGGTTTTATCAATTAAAATGTTTGGTAAACTATATCTTTTAGAACACAAGTTAAGTTGTATTATTCTTTATCATCAATATATGAACAGAAATTGAAAACTAATATTAGTTAACCAGATCATATCAAAAATGCATTAAAGGACAATTCATAAAGAAGAGGATACCTATTCTAAGAATTGGTTGAAAATGGAGTCAGTCAGAACCATAAAGAGTTATAGTTAAGGAGTGAGAACAGCATGAAGCATTAGCATTAAAGTCAGCTCAAATCTTTAAAAAATATATAGCAAAGCAGACCGGACCATAAAGAGAGGTTCAAGAAAATGATTAGAGTCTCAAAGGAAGTAGCATAAAGTGTGAATCTGTGTTAAGGTCTCTGGAAAAGGAAAGCGTCTAGTTCTGAGAGTTAACCTACTCTAGGAACATACACTATTATAGAGAACACATTTTAGCAATGTTGGAGTTTCTGGTCTCCTTCCTTCTTCAGCCAGCCAATCAGCATTTGATGCTTTCCTGGGAATGGATCACTCCTTGCTTTCTCACAAAAATAATACTATAGCAATGTTAGGTTTGCAACTTAAGTTGTATCAGTCCTAAATTCATGTGGGCCATTCTTCCATTCAGGTCTCCTTGCTCTGGTATAAAGTACGTGGGATATACTCAAGAACATGTGATTATTACCACAAAATTAGCTTAACGCAACTCTTCACATCGCAGTTTATCACGGGAAAATAACGCTGTGTCAACGTGGTATTCTCAACGCAATGGTACCATGCGATAGTCTCACGATAACGCATCAAATGACCACAGTAAAATCAACTCAACGCCACAATAATGCGAAACACAAATGGAAAAAAAAGTGGTGATGTCCCATACAGCAAAATACAAAAAATTTGCGATAACCAGCAACAGGCCTGCAATTCCCACGCGTCATGCAGGAAAATGCACCAGAAAAGCAGTGGAAAAAAAATGATGAGATGACAAAATTCGAGTACAACCCCACATCCGTGATGTAGAACAAATGTCCACTGTCCCGCAACGTAATACACATTGATGCAGCACATTTGCTACATGCAGAACATGTCATACAAGAATCACTAAGTCACACATATCACATACCTATCTACCAGTGAGCCTCCACACAAACAGTCACAAAAGACATTGACAGCAGTCTGCATATAAACTGCACCAATGCGGAAACATACATGGAACACACTATGAAACCGCATCTCCCCTTCACATTGCAGGGGGAGAATCTACACCTCCTGCACACATGTGTCATGTCCATGATCAATCAAGTGTGAACGCATGGACGAATGCAAGGCCAGTGACTCCCCCTTACAGACATGTTGCTCATGTTGTGGGACATGAGTCAAGGGTGAATTCCTGCACCATGGTGGTACATAATTGACCCCAAAAGAAGCCCCAAATGACAGCCTATATGTAATGATTTAGGACACATGTGAAACGCCGAAGAGTGGGATTCTGTACTATGTTTGACTCACAGAACTGGCAGTTCGAATACATGACACCCTAAACAGCATCTCCGTACAGAGGTGACACACCCATCATCTATCATCAAATTATGAAAACTTTAGCACTGCATTTTGCACTTACACTTGTCTGAGTGATGTGCCTGTACAGATGAGTGACATGCACCCAGGGAATGTGTCTCGGAATGCATTTATTTGCACATGCTGTGACTGTGTTCATTTTGTACTGTCCCATGATTGCTAAGGACTGACACAATGTGACGTGCTCATGTGCAGAAATTGTCAATGATGGTGTTCCTACGGACTATCCCTGCTGCAGCTGCTGTGGGGTGTGGTCCATCTGCCTCATCTTCATCATCATCGTTCAGTGCATCTGGCACCTGAATCCATGGGGCATTGGTGCGTACACATATGTTGTGCAACACACAACATGCAACGATCATCTTGTACACAATGTCTGGCTGTACAGGAGCCTTCCACCTGTGATGTCCAAGTACCTGAAACGTGACTTCAACACGTCAAATGTGCTTTCCAGGATGCCCCTGGTGCATTTGTGGGCTGCATTGTACAGCCTCTGGGCCTGTGTTTTCGGGGCTTGGAGGGGTGTCATCATCCAAGCGCAGAGTGAATATCCTTGATCACCTGTGACAGTGCAGAGAGGCATGAGTTAATATTTCGTTCTGCATGATGTGTTGGCAGGCTCACTGGTAGATTGGTGTGTGATATGTGTGACTTAGTGATTGTTGTATGACATGTACTGCATGTAGCAAATGTGCTGCATCAATGTGTATTACGTAGCCTCATTGCTGCCCCTCCTTCCCCCGGTCCTATTTTCAATTGTGCGTAGCCATGCCTGTCTGCTCATGTCCACAAGCCTGACAACGACACTGTGATGTTCTGCGCTGAAGGTGGGCAGCCACATGTGTGTAGGCCTATGGTAAGGATAGGGCGGACACAGATGTAGAGTTCATGCCTAGCTGAACTCGCAATGCAGTTGAGGGTAGACCTTTGGCTTTTGCTGCGGCAATAGCGGCACGCACAACAGTTGGCATGCATGATCCCAGACCCCAAGCGGCTTGCGGTCCCTCAATTACCCCTTCAGCCGAGCCCGCACTCCGGGGGCATGCTACATAGCAACATTGTCCATTGCAGGACGGGTGGCGCTGACACTACAACAGAGACACACGCATTAGTTACTTCCTTTGCAAGGCCAAAACGTAACCACGTCAAGAGCCCCGGGTTGATGAACTGCACCCCTACGCTGGACTGTTGTACACCAGTCCACTCCGCTTACACTCACAGGGAGATACGACACAGCTACATGGCCCACGTCTACCCCACCGCCTGAGTTGACATGTTTGTGTCAGCTGTACACAGCACAATGTAATGTGGCAGGGCCCTAGGCCCTCATGCATACATATTGACCACACAGACACAATTAGATAGTTTGTGAGACTGGCTACGGGCATGTGCGCCTGGCCCTTTTTATTGCCAGGGCCACATGTCCAGGGACACCTGTGCTGGATGGGTGTGGGGTGAGTGTAAGCCACCCCTCAGGGGCTGGTTGGTTCTGGCAACAACTACAACAGTGATCAGACAATCAGAAGTTCAAAGTTCAAACAGCAAGGGTCCATTACTTGAGCAGCACAGAGTTAGTGGCCCCGGATTCACTGCGGCCAGCACAGGCACACCGCCACAGGACGGGACTTGCGGTGCACTGAGGTAGGGCCACGTAAGCTGAGCGGGTCCTTGTCGATGTCGAAGGTGAATGTAGCGGAGGGTTGCGGGGGGACAGTGGAAGGTGTCCTCGAGGGCATGATGCAGAGGGCAGAAGCGGCAAATGGAGGAGTGAAGTGGTACAGCCTTGTTTTTGCCACCAAGGTAGTATCACCTACATGATGATGAAGACAACCCCCAGTCGATAGACTCAATCGCCACCACATCTCAACCAGAAAGTGTCCATCAATGTCGGAGCACAGACTTACTGGCACCGGAGCTGAAAGGGGATGCAGTCTGCAATCAGGCTAGTACAATGATATAAACTCTGCCATAAATAAATCAAGACTCAGTTCCAAATGTGTGACCTACTCGACCGCAGTGTAGGCCGGAGGCAGCGGTCAGCGGGGTGCCCACAGCCACTTATCGTTGGCTTGCGATGCACAGAGTTAGTGGCACCAGAGCAGTTGTTGGCAGTGTTTGATCACCTCCATAAGGATGATACTTTTTTGCTCCGGACTCAAACACGCCTTCCTCTTACACCTATCCTTGCGTGCGATAATATGAACTCTGCCATTGAGAAATCAAGACTCAGTTCCAAATGTGTGACCTACTGGACTGCAGTGTGGGTGGAAGACAGTAGTCAGCGAGGGACCACAGACATGTGTGGTTGGAATGCTATACACAAACTTGGTGGCACCACATCTAGGGAGTACAGTGATATCAAACGTCCCATGAACATATGAACTCGGCCATCAGGATATCAAGACTCAGTTTCAAATATGTGACCTACCTGACTGTAGTGTAGGTCGAAGGCAGCGGTGGAGTACGTCAACGGAAAGGAGTACTGTGGGCTGGTGTCGCAGAGGCCATGATGGTCAGAGAAGGCTGCCAAGGTCACGGGCCTCGTGCGTCTTGGAGCTTGCACCGGCATGTGGTGGTCCCTCTTTGACACACGCCAGTGTCATCAAGTGAGCAGTGAGGCCTGGGTGCGCATGGGTGGCCAAGATGAGTTTGGGCACCAGCAGCCCGGGGTGCAGCAGGCGCACAGGATTGCAGGCAACACCGCTCAAAGCGTCGGCTTTATGGCAGGGTGAGAGGCGCCGCCCTGGCAGACACGTTGGGCTTTCCAGGAGAGAACTACACCCAGAGCTATGTTCTTTTTATTCACACCCCTACGGTGGCCTGGCATACGCCGGGCCAGCCCACTCAGCTCACGCTTACAGGGGGGACATAACAAGCTACATTTCCACGATCTTTCCCACTGGCTGGGGTAACATGGCTGCGTCCACTGCCCACTACACTCCAAACACCAGCAGTATATTTCGACATGGATATGTCTGTTGTCTGCATATTGCAGTCTGTCCAGCACATCCACACCACACTTGGAATTGTGTACATTCTCATTCTTGGGTCACTTGCCTCCTTTGCACATGCCTGGTTGCCACCTCTCCCCACATTCTGCTATTGTGTGGCTGAGATGCCATGCCGTTGATGGCTATGTACATGGCTAGCCCAGGTTACCACATTAAGTTGTGCTGTTGTGTCTGGTGGTTGGGCATGTTGTTTGGCATGTTGTACTTGAGTTTGTAACGTGTTTATTACCAGAGTTGTGAGTTGCAGGAATGTGGAGTTGGGTGTGTGGTGTGTTCATTTGGTACTTACTAACGGGCAGAGCATGGCCGTAGGTGCCATCCTGGAAGCTCTGGTTGATGATGGACTGTCAGAAAATGTAGGTATCATTCACACTGCCTGGGTAGTTGGCGACGATATTGGTGAAGAGTCCCCGGGGTTCCACTGTTGCCTGCACACTCATGGACATGGAATGCGTGTGCTTTCTGTTGCTGGCGAACCGAGAATAGAATGTCAGAAGCAGGAATCTCGGCGAGCCAAAACGAACTAAGAGTTGCTGTAATTGTGTGCAGTGACTGCAGGGTGCACAAGTGGGACATGTGTGCAGTCAATTGCCCCCAACACGTGAGGGAAGCCTGCTATGGCGAAGGAGCCTTGCTTAGTCTCCAGCTGTTCCTGCGCAGTGTAGGGGAAGTGAAGGTGCTGGGGAACCAAGCTGATGATGGCATCCAGAGCAGTTGTGATGAACTTTGATAAGGCTGGCTGTGGGACTCCTCTGACTCTGGCAGTTGTTGGTTGGAAGGTACCAGAGGCCAACAGATTCAGCACAGCCAGCAGCTTTGTCTGAGGAGGGATGTTAGTTGTCCGCTGTGTTGGTACCGTCAGCTTATGGGCAATGATGTTCAGGATGCAGAGGATGGTTGTACTTCTGAGCCTGTAGTGTGCAATGACAACCTCTGGTGTTGGGTCTGTGAGGCTGGTGCTTTTTCTGTAGGACTGCTGTCTTGGTCTGCGCACCCTCTGTGGTAGTCCGGGGGGGCTGGGGAGGACCTGGGGGTGGTGGCGGTGGGTGTTGTTGCCCTCTAGGGACTCCGGGCTGCATGATCAGTAGCTCCATGGCATCTGTTGTTCTTCAGGTGTCGCTCTGGGCTGGGCTCCCTTTTCTGGTGCAGGTTGTCGTCCGACTTTACACCAGTCACAGGAACCTGGATTGGTTCGACTGTTTTTCGGTCTTCACCCTTCTCTTCTCTTCACTGCTATGCCTCTTGCTGTATTGCTCCACCTTGTGACGACTCAGTCACCGGTGCTCTTGGTTCTGGCTCATAGAACACTATTTCTTTGTATGGACTTCTTACTTTCTGAGTATGCGATGAATGTACCCAGCTTGGTAACCCGGCACACTTAACAGCAGTGTTCATGATGAGAATAACCTGGTAGGGGCCTTTCCATCTCGATTGCAAGCATGAATTCCAAACATGCTTCTTAAACATCACCCAGTCACCGGGACTAAGGTTGTTGCACTATTCTTGATGTGGACATAAGGTGACAGTTTCAGCCTGGTGAGACAGAGAACCCACCACATCAGCCAATTCTTTGCAGTAATCAAATATCATGTAGTCTGTGATGTTAACAAGTGCACATGCAGGTACAGTAGGCAGTCTCATTGCATGCCCCATCAAGATCTCATGGAGAGATTACCCTGTCTTCCTGCCAGACTCATCAACACCAAAGGCAAAGCATCTGGCCATTTAATTGATGTGGAAGCACAAACTTTTGCCAATCAGGACTTTACAGTTCAGATGAGCTGTTCAACAACTCCAGGGGCTTCTCGTCTATAACTACAGTGTAATCTTTGCTCAATCTGTAATGCTGCACAAATCATTCTTAGGACCTCTTTATTGAAATGAGTCCCACAATTTGACTCCAGTAAAAATGGTAATCCGTACCTAGGTATCAACGCCCTCAACATCAATTTAGCTACAGTGAGACTGTCAATTATCCATGTTGGGAATGCTTCCACCCATGGAGAGAAAATCCAAACTATAACCAGGACATTTCTCAAACCGTTACAAACAGGCATCTCCGTAAAGTCTTTTTGCATTCTGTTGAAGAGTCCACCTGATCCCCGTAAGTGACTAAGTGTTACTGGTGTTCTTTTCCTTGCATTTATCTGTTGACATGTCATAAAACAATGGCACAATTCTTCTGCAAACATCCTAAATCTGTGATCAAGCCAATTCTGTCTAAATAGTCTCACCATTGCATCTCTTCCTAGATGTGTTGTACCAGGCAAGTACTGTGTCATGGGAAACAATAAACTATCTAGCAACACTAGTCTTCCATGCGCTGACATCCAAATGTCATTTTAATTTTTCTCACATCCTGCCCTGATTCAACCTTGCTGTTCTGCTTCTGAAACATCTTCCTACAATCTTATGTGGTCTTCCCATGTATCAGCCACTGACAACAACATTGAGAAAACAGTGTCCTCTTCAGACTCATTTGTGTAAGACCCATTAAATGTGCAGGCCACAAGTGCAACAATATTGTGCAACTTCACCCGCAAATCTGTTTCCAACTGTGACGTATTGGTTGCCACTCCTGTGAGAAACACATTTAGCAACTGCACCTTATGTTGGCTTTTGAAATGCCTTGAGCAACATTCTTACATGTTTCCTATTCCTAATTGGTTTTCCAGACGAGGTCATAAAATCTCTTTGTGACCATAACTCTCCAAAGTCATGGACCATAATAAAGCCATTTGACTATCTGTAAATATTGTCACTCTCGCTTGAGCTGTTAAGCTGCAAGCCCTTGAAAGGGCAATAAATTCTGCAACTTGTGCTGAGGTAACATCTCGAAACCATGAACATCTACAACTTCTTGAATTGTAAAGATAGAGTAAGCTTCTCTCAAGGTGCCTTCATTGTTTCTCAGACATTAGTCATTGACAAAATTTACGTAAGAAGGCTCAATCAAATGTTCATCTTTTATGTCTGGCCGTGACTTGGTGCATAAATCTATGGCATCTAGACAATCATGCTCAACTTCATCTCCATTGAAATCCTCATTCACAGGCAACAGTTTTAATGGATTTAAAATCTGGCAACGTTTTAAAACAATAATCTGCAGCCAGAATTTGCTGCTAGTATTTTGTTCATATACTATTGGTCATGCACTGGGGTTTTATTCTGATGAGCAAAATCTCCACAGAATGAAGGACCATAACAGTTAAAGGATGTCCCATCACTATGCTCTCACATCTCTCAAAACTGACTCATACTGCTGCCACATATTTAAGGTAAACATGCAAACCGGTGGCTACAGGGTCAAAGGTAGTAAAAGAATAAGCCAAATGTGTTCTTGCATCAATTTGCGTCTGAGTAAGCACTGAGAGAGGGCAGCCCTTCCTCTCACTGCAAAACAATAAGAACCTCTTACTGTAATCAGGCATTCATAGTGCCTGGCAAGACAGAGACTTTCTGTTAGCTCTAGGAAAGCTTTTAAGCACTCTTTGTCCCATGGAAGCGGTTCAGGCACAACATCATTGTGTGTCAGCCTCAGTAAAGGCTTAGTCACTAGATACAAGTTCAATATCCACTGTCTATATTAGCCAACTATTCCCTAAAACATTCTCACTTCTCTCTGTGTTCTGGGTGGATTCATTTGCTGGATAATCTCAACTCTCTCTGGTGACACTTTTCTTGCTCTTTTCTTGATATGTCCCAAGTATTAGACCGGTTTTTGACAATATTGCAGTTTACCTGGAGACACTGTATGTCTGTTCTCAGCTAGGGAATTTAATAATACAGTTGCATCCTGTCTGCAAGCTTCTTGTGTATCTGATGCACAAGTAGGTCGTCAATATACTGCACGAGAACTGAACAGTAAGGCATCTAAAGAGATTTAAAATTCTATTTGAAGATCTGGTTAAAATTGGACGGGCTCTCTGTATAGTCTTGTGGAACTCCACATCATACCAAAACTCTCTCTTTGAACACAAAAGAGAACAAGAACTGGCTGCCTTCATGCAATAGAACAGAGAAAAAAGCCTGACACAGTTCCACAACAGTTAACCATTCTTTGGTGCAAAGAATTTGGAAAAGTATGGTGGCTGGATTCAGTACCATGGGATGCTGTTCATCTTTCGAATACCCCTGCATAGTCTGATATTTACCATTAGGTTTCTTTAAACCCATGAATAGAGAGTTGCAAGGACTTCCTATAATTTCTTTTAAAATCCCTTTTGCCTCTAGGTCTTCAATTTCTGATGTTATTCCTGCAACTGTTTCTGGGTCCAAATTAGATGGTGGTGTCCTCGGATACAGAGTAATTGGTTTTACTGTGACTCGTACAGGTTCTACACCTATAATCAGTCTGAAATCTTTTTTTTAATGTCCCATATTTCTAGGGTCAGAGTTCTCTTTCAATCAGGAGGCAAGTGTTCAACTGTTCTCACTGGATACAATCCTACATCTGTCTCTCGTCGGGTCATTTTAAATTCAATATCTTTATCATGTGGTTGTAATTCAGCACGATGCGGCATACAATAAATATCGCCATTTAATTTCCACAATAAATCTTTTCCTAACAGGTTTACAGGACTGGAATCACAAACAATGAATTGATGATTTTCTTCAAATGAACTCCTTTTTACCTGGACGTTTTCTGAAACTTGGTTTGTTATTTGGTGATTTGAAACCCCTTTAACTTAGATTGTCTTTCCCAAGAGGGGTAGGTCTAGGATTTCCACTGTTCTAACAGTGGATCATACAGTACTTGTGTCGATCAAAAATGAAACTTGGTGGCCATTACCTTCTCCTTCAACAAATGGTCCAATCTGGTCTACCTCCAAGACTATACAAAGCACGCAATCTTCCTCACCCCTCATGCACCGTCATTGGGAAATATTGAAGCCAAACTGTCATCATCTAGCACTGTGAACTGTTGAAATGGATTCGGATATTGGTTCTGAAATGGGTTTATATTTGTTTTGGGCCTCTGATTCCTATTAACTCTAGGGTTTCCCATATTCTGTGGGACCATCTGGACTTGTAGTGTAGTGTAGTTCCTATATTCCCAATAGGCTCTGGGCATTGGAATAACATAAACAGCAGTGTAGACGTAGGACTGAGGTCATCTAGGTCTCTACTGACTATGTTAGACTTAATTAGTTTTTGCCAGCTAGCTCAGAGGTCACTAGAAACTTTCTCGAATGAATAGGGAGGGGTTAACTTCCCTGATTTAGACAAGAAGGGATTAGCTTCTGACAACCATATAACATGACAACTTTTCTCCCCCAGAATAAGGAGTGTATCTCCAGAGTCGTGTGAAAACAATAGACAGTTATTTCACTCAGTCAATCGTGCATGCTTATTTTCACCAGGTTGCAGAGAAATAGAGAGACAGGCGTTTTCAATAAAAGGTGTTATTTTATTGAGCCGTCTTCTTTCTCGTGCAAGAGAAATGAATTGCCTCAATTGCAATACTTGTTATGAAGTAAAGTGCGCACAGTAAAAGAAGTATTATTAAATAATACTGTAAAAGCATTGATATGGTTTCTTAGCCATATAATACTTTAAAACTGATAAAATATTTACATACATAAAAACATTGACAAACGAACTCAACTGGTGCTTCTAAGATACGCCTACCCCGGTGTACCTGACCTAAGCCTAATACGTGGGAAGGAGTAAGTAAGTTGCAGTTTTAAGTTAAGTTAGGTTTTTGCCAAGAATCTGAATCAAGAATTCTATCTAAGGTTTGAATCAGCTCCGTACCTTGGTTATAGAATGAAGGAGGTCTTGTATCTCGTTTCTCAGGACTCGATCTCCCAGTAACCCGCAAGGGTGACTGGAAAACACCGGAGCTGGATTTCTCGGCGTGAGAAAAGGCAGCTTCTCCAGTGTGTCAAAGGGGAGGGGCGGCTTCCTTCAGCTCTCGCATCAGCTGGGCTTCGGATAAGTAGATAGCCGCTCTGCTCCACACCACTGTGTGTTTGCTTAAGGCAAGTGTTGGTATATTTATACCTGGAAGGTGCCGTGTTTGACGTAAGGTTGGACATAAGACGTCAATAAAAGATGTCACTAAGAACTGACTGTTCCTTTAGTGCTCGCAGGAGTTCAATGACAAATCAAAACAAAGACACGGGGAATTCCCAAGTTGCTGAAGGTTTGGTGTGTCAAAAGAACTCGTTGTGCTCTCTAGGAATCTAAGGAAGTAGCCTTGCCGTATTTGGGCTGTGTGGGCTACTACTGAATATGGGCAAGATTCATATGTCTTCATTAGGACATGATTTATCATAACCGCATGAAGGCATGAATCAGGAATATTTAATTAGGGTCCTAGATACATTCACAACACCCACTCCACGTATAATGTCCAACATTACTAAATACTAAGCAATATATAAACATATAGGTATGCATGTGTTTTCCAACCCACCCCAAAATACAATGAAATGCATTTGAAATGGTAACAGTTCAAGGGGTGGGAGCGCACCAGACACGCCCCAATGAAATTACCTCTAGCATGATGGTTCATGAAGTTCATTATTTCTCGCTCAATTCAAAGTGTTCAGAGCCAGTGCTCTATTATCATTTCCAGTTCGTATCCCTAGACACGTGTTTCATGATTCCTCAATCGTCAGTAGGGAAAAAGCAAAGTTCATAGGTTGCAGGGCATGCTGCCTTGTCTCTCAGGACCAGTTCCACTCACAGCATGAAGGTGCAGGCACCCGAGCTCGTCAGCTCACAAAATTTAAACAGTTCAAGGGGTGGGAGCGCACCAGACATGCCCCAACGAAATTACCTCTAGCATGATGGTTCATGAAGTTCATTATTTCTCGCTCAATTCAAAGTGTTCATAGCCAGTGCTGTATTATCATTTCCAGTTCGTATCCCTAGACACGTGTTTCATGATTCCTCAATCGTCAGTAGGGAAAAAGCAAAGTTCATAGGGTGCAGGGCGTGCTGCCTTGTCTCTCAGGACCAGTTCCACTAACAGCATGAAGGTGCAGGCTCCCGAGCTCGTCAGCTCACAAAATTTAAACAGTTCAAGGGATGGGAGCGCACCAGACACGCCCCAACGAAATTACCTCTAGCATGATGGTTCATGAAGTTCATTATTTCTCGCTCAATTCAAAGTGTTCATAGCCAGTGCTGTATTATCATTTCCAGTTCGTATCCCTAGACACGTGTTTCATGATTCCTCAATCGTCAGTAGGGAAAAAGCAAAGTTCATAGGTTGCAGGGCGTGCTGCCTTGTCTCTCAGGTCCAGTTCCACTCACAGCATGAAGGTGCAGGCTCCCGAGTTGGTTAGCTCACAAAATGTAATCAGTTCAAGGGGTGGGAGCGCACCAGACACGCCCCAACGAAATTACCTCTAGCATGATGGTTCATGAAGTTCATTATTTCTCGCTCAATTCAAAGTGTTCATAGCCAGTGCTGTATTATCATTTCCAGTTCGTATCCCTAGACGCGTGTTTCATGATTCCTCAATCGTCAGTAGGGAAAATGCAAAGTTCATAGGTTGCAGGGCGTGCTGCCTTGTCTCTCAGGACCAGTTCCACTCACAGCATGAAGGTGCAGGCTCCCGAGCTCGTCAGCTCACAAAATTTAAACAGTTCAAGGGGTGGGAGCGCACCAGACACGCCCCAACGAAATTACCTCCAGCATGATGGTTCATGAAGTTCATTATTTCTCGCTCAATTCAAAGTGTTCATAGCCAGTGCTGTATTATCATTTCCAGTTCGTATCCCTAGACACGTGTTTCATGATTCCTCAATCGTCAGTAGGGAAAAAGCAAAGTTCATAGGTTTCAGGGCGTGCTGCCTTTTCTCTCAGGACCAGTTCCACTCACAGCATGAAGGTGCAGGCTCCCGAGCTCGTCAGCTCACAAAATGTAAACAGTTCAAGGGGTGGGAGCGCACCAGACACGCCCCAACGAAATTACGTCTAGCATGATGGTTCTTGAAGTTCATTATTTCTCGCTCAATTCAAAGTGTTCATAGCCAGTGCTGTATTATCATTTCCAGTTCGTATCCCTAGACACGTGTTTCATGATTCCTCAATCGTCAGTAGGGAAAAAGCAAAGTTCATAGGTTGCAGGGCGTGCTGCCTTGTCTCTCAGGACCAGTTCCACTCACAGCATGAAGGTGCAGGCTCCCGAGCTCGTCAGCTCACAAAATTTAAGCAGTTCAAGGGGTGGGAGCGCACCAGACACGCCCCAACGAAATTACCTCTAGCATGATGGTTCATGAAGTTCATTATTTCTCGCTAAATTCAAAGTGTTCATAGCCAGTGCTGTATTATCATTTCCAGTTCGTATCCCTAGACACGTGTTTCATGATTCCTCAATCGTCAGTAGGGAAAAAGCAAAGTTCATAGGTTGCAGGGCGTGCTGCCTTGTCTCTCAGGACCAGTTCCACTCACAGCATGAAGGTGCAGGCTCCCGAGCTCGTCAGCTCACAAAATTTAAACAGTTCAAGGGGTGGGAGTGCACCAGACACGCCCCAACGAAATTACCTCTAGCATGATGGTTCATGAAGTTCATTATTTCTCGCTCAATTCAAAGTGTTTATAGCCAGTGCTGTATTATCATTTCCAGTTCGTATCCCTAGACATGTGTTTCATGATTCCTCAATCGTCAGTAGGGAAAAAGCAAAGTTCATAGGTTGCAGGGTGTGCTGCCTTGTCTCTCAGGACCAGCTCCACTCACAGCATGAAGGTGCAGGCTCCCGAGCTTGTCAGCTCACAAAATATAAACAGTTTAAGGGGTGGGAGTGCACCAGACACGCCCCAACGAAATTACCTCTAGCATGATGGTTCATGAAGTTCATTATTTCTCGCTCAATTCAAAGTGTTCATAGCCGTGCTGTATTATCATTTCCAGTTCGTATCCCTAGACACGTGTTTCATGATTCCTCAATCGTCAGTAGGGAAAAAGCAAAGTTCATAGGTTGCAGGGCTTGCTGCCTTGTCTCTCAGGACCAGTTCCACTCACAGCATGAAGGTGCAGGCTCCCGAGCTCGTCAGCTCACAAAATTTAAACAGTTCAAGGGATGGGAGCTCACCAGACACGCCCCAACGAAATTACCTCTAGCATGATGGTTCATGAAGTTCATTATTTCTCGCTCAATTCAAAGTGTTAATAGCCAGTGCTGTATTATCATTTCCAGTCCGTATCCCTAGACACCTGTTTCATGATTCCTCAATCGTCAGTAGGGAAAAAACAAAGTTCATAGGTTGCAGGGCATTTGAAATGGTATAGATACACGAAATGAGAATGATACTGTACGCTTTCAAGCAGAGTTATCATTCAGGAAATGCAAATAATATAGGTTGAATGAATTGCAAAAATTACATTTTATAAAATGGCTCTGGATACAGAAAAAAAATGTTGAGACCATTTCATCACAAAGTTATATAACATTGTACATATGCTAGAGGCGGATTCAAAATATTGTCTCTAGAGTCTCTAAAAATAGAACTTCTGTTCTCTAAGAATAGTTCTACTTTAAGCAGAGTACCATCTGCCAAAACAATTGTAAATATTTTGGAAATTTAGGGGAAAATAATTTCGTTCTTGGGAAGGGAGAAAAAAAAATAGTGTCACTGTCTTTTTGGAGTTCTGTTTATCAAAACCGAAGGCCGAATTCAGAGTTCAGGGAACACTGTGAGCTCGTTTTTTCAGATATTATTCTCGTTGTTAGGGGAGAACATTACTTCTGATAGGCCAGTAAAAAAATCGTCTACAATAGTAGGTGAAAGTTGGGCCAACTCCGAAAAGGTGGAAATAGTGCATATGTGCGATGCATTGCCATCATCGATGTCAGGATCAGCAACGTTCACAGAAGGTTGTACCTGTGTGGTGCCGCTTTCATCTCGTACCTCACCCCCACTTAATCGTATTGGTGAAGTCTCAACGAATGCCGTCATCAGAATAGGTAGCCGCTGGGGACAACACGTTGCATGAGTCGTTACAGGACAAAGCAAAGCATCGATATCCATTGGTACTGCTGATGGTCGTGTAAGACAGACGTCCAACACGCATTCGTCTCTGCATAGCAGACAACGAAGCACAGGTAAGATGCAATTTTGCCAAATTGGTCTGAATGAAAGAAACCAGGTAGTATTCAGATCTCTTAGACGGGCCAATCCGAGGCCCTTAGAGATACGGTCTCGGTATCGTATTGCTAGGATCGTTTCTTCCATCGTAGCCAGAGTTTTGTCTGTGACTTGGCTTGCCATATCGGAGCAGAAGGAACAAAAATAAAATTCCTGCTACAAGTCCCAAAATAAGAGACAGGCCACCGAAGAGTGAATGCAAAAAATTCGGGAAGATGCCAAGAACTGCTTCGAAGGGTATTAGCAGTCCCGAAAAAATTGTCTTAAATACATGTGCAATGCCACTGGTATCTGACATGTTTAAGATTTGGCTTAACATTTCTACAAAATGCAGTGGACAATTTGTCGATAATAGGGTATGTAACTCTGCCGCTGTCCTTGCAACTTGCAGGTCATATGTCTCTTTGGACGAGGTTAAAGGCACAGTTGTTTGTAAAAGAATAGACTTCATTCTGATAGAAGAGATATTCACATAAAGCCATATTGCCGCCTCCATGTCTGGATTGCTGTTTGGATACAATACTTGCGTACAGCAAATGACCCTGGACGTCACAGTTACGAGATAGGCCTTTCCTGGCACCATGCCACAGCAGCTGTGATCGCTTATTAAAACTTGCTACCGTTGGAAAGCTGTCTGAAAAAAGGCTCTATCTGTGTAGTAGGGGTGCCCTGAAGATGACATGAAAGGTTGTTCGAAGAACCTTCACAGGCCCCATGCAAGTTAATACCTTGGCACAGGAGTGTACTGCTTAGTGATTTTTTACAATCATTACCACTAAGAAATACCTCTTTTTCCCCCTTCACTGTAACATTTGTGTGTATAAGGTAAATTCCAGGTCGATTTGATGTATCCTTTACACAACCTTTCATACAGGCCTGCTGATATATATTTTTGGCAGTATTGAAACTGAAAAGTCGTAATCGGGATTGTAATGGTGCCATGTATTATCCATTCAATTACAGGTCTTTCTGACATTGTCAATGGCAATCTCTCAAGTTTTTCAATGCTCAATATCATATAGTCTGCTCCTTTTTGTGCCAAACTGATTTGTTTATCAGTAAGGTTAAAGATAGAAAACAATAACGTTGTGTTGATTAAACACCATGGCATATAGCCTGAACGCACGTTTTGCAACATCCAGCCTAGCTGTACAATAGAACGTAATTGGGACGGGCCATGTTGTAACATTAGCATGTCCTGCTCTATTATATCAATAGCAGATGATACGATGCTGTCATTAACCCATTGTCCACTACAGAAAGTGATTTCTCCAAATTGATACGATCAATTTCTCGTATTTGTTCTGCAGTTTCAATTTGTTTTAATTTCCAAGCTTCATTGTAAGCTGCGTATATACCGGCGTATACGAAACGTTTTTGATGCTGTTTGCGAGGTCCCAATATGAAATCTCGCAAGTCAGCACCTTCTTTAAGTAAAGTTAAGTGTTGCTTTATTTCGGGAAGTGTGGATTTCTGTAGCCAGTCAAGGCATAGTTTTCCTACACTATATGTTGTTACTATCCCTGGATGTTTTCTCTGGGAATATCTAGGGTCTGTCCTGTTCTGTTTGAACCCCTGTATTTTGTTCAGGAATCGATTTTGACAGGTATTTGTGTCTATGGGCCAGATCAACCATTTTTTCCAATCAGGATTTGTTCTGTTTGTTTTAAAATATGGGACACGTCTAACCCCTCATCTGTAGTGGTATTTCTATCAGGCATAGGTTTTGGTATAGACGGGTTATTTAAATCTTTTATCTTAGCTAAGCCAAGACAGGTTGTTTGCTGAATCGTGTCATTCAGGAAAATTATTTGTCTGGGATCATGCAGGTTCTGAATAATGCTTCTAGACCTTGTACCTGCCATTCTTTTGTTCCCCAGATGGTTTTTGTTTCTATGTTGTTTTTCCAAAACTCAAAACCAAATGTTGACATTTTGTCAAAAAAAATTTCAGAATAAATCAATTTAGTATTTGTCAGTATGTTTTTCATTCCTGTCTTATTTAACATCTTGAAATAAAACATTTCTGGATCAGTGTGATTAAACCCTGAAAAGTATGGGAATTTTTCATAAAACGTTTTTGAACTGCCTATTGGCAGAGTTGGACAATGTTCCCACTGATTATAAGTAAATACATTTCTAGGATTCGCAGATTTATGCAGATAATGATGACCATGGTGGTCATAACAGTACATCTCTTCATAATTCGATGAGCCCTGTAAATAATCATGTTCTGTAAATTTTGCTGACATTTCTAAATCTGACATCATATTATTAATGTTTTTAAAGTCCCAATCATCGGAGAATGAACTTGGTGTCACAAAGTCACTTAATGAAATCTTGAATTGATGTGAATACTTCAAGAGCTCTACCGGGCCATAGATTTGATAGTCCGTTCTGTCCCATGCTATACCACAAGGTATAGGCTTTGCTGTGATGTTCACTGATGATAGTTCTCTTTTCTCTATGTGAGAGGATTTGTGTGGTTTCAGGACCAAGTTGATGTTCTGACTTGCTGTGTCCATTGTACTGTATTTTCCATCAATAAATTTACCCAAAATTAAAACTAGGATCAGCCACAGTAGAAGGGTAAGTACACCTAACACAATCCATAGTTCAATCCAAGGGGAAATCAGATATGTTTCTTTGAGTTGATGAAAAAGTTATTTCATTTTCATTATGAAAGTTTTTGTTGCTGGCTTGTCTCAATGTTCACTCGGATCATCGGAAAATTAATCAAAGTTGATAAAGTAGTTAGATGCAGTTCTGTCATTTGGTGGGATTGCTTCCAGATTTCCATTGATCTTTGCATTCTCTTTTGTTACAATTGTATAGTCCGAGGCTACATCGTTGTGGACGGATGTTTCTTGAACTGTTGCAATTTGGGTTTCAAGAGGCACAAGTTCCATGGCTTTGTTGCATAGTTCTTTTTTATTCACTGATGGTTTATCGAAAGTGATTAGTCTTTCAGTTTGAACCTCTTGAATTGTAGCAAGATTTGGTCTTCTGCTATTTCTTGGGAGTCCACTGGGCCTACTACTTATTATTGGCCACATGATTGTGGTTTCACCAGGTCGATGGAAACAACTCTGTTTTCCTTTTTACCAGCAAGTGGCGGTAGTACTACTGATCTTGTTCCGCTGACAGCTAAGATAGGTACTGCTTTTCTGTAAGAAGGCCCAAATTCCTTATTCACCGCGATCTTTTCTCTGACCAGATCCCCAATCCTTGGAATCCAAACAGGTCTTGCTGCGACAGGTGGTTCTTCAGTGGTTGTTGGCTTAGATTTGATGTTACTTAGACTTTTTCTTGTTTCATTCAAGTCCTGTAAAACAGCCAAACGATCTTTGATATCAAAGGTTTTTTCTTCTACCACTGAAGTATGATTATCTAAGTCCTGAATTCTCATTCTAGTGCCGAACAATAGTTCGTATGGAGTGAAACCCTTTAGAGAATTTCTTGGCAGATTGTTAAGACTACGTTGGACACTTGTTAGATGTTTGGCCCACCCATCACCCGAACCTAATACCCTCGCCGTTATAGATTGCTTTATGTCACGGTTTTTTCTTTCCACAACTGCATATTCCTCAGGATGGAAGGGAGAAGAGTACCGCAATGCAATTCCCTTGCTGCTCATGGCCTCTTTGTAAGCTCGAGAGCTAAACGCAGGACCCTGATCAGAATGTAGCATGCCAATTGCGTATGTGCCGATAAAGACTCGCAAATCTTTTATAACAGTTCTGGCGTCAGCCGAGCGCTGCGGCCACATCTTTAGTGAATCTAGTCTTAATAATTATGGGACCGCATTTGTCCAGTCGGACGTCTGGGTATAGATAGCCTGATGCTGTCTAATAGTGGTGTCTCGGCTGGTGCTTGGTCCGGTTCACAACTGCTATCTCTGTTGCAGTCCTTACAATTTATTGCAACATTGTA
Source organism: Lissotriton vulgaris (assembly GCF_964263255.1). NCBI lineage: Eukaryota > Metazoa > Chordata > Amphibia > Caudata > Salamandridae > Lissotriton > Lissotriton vulgaris. Next base: position 411,610,953 of record NC_141689.1, on the reverse strand, counting down.
AATTTCTAAACTCATTCCAGGCCACCAGTATTCTGATTGTAATTCTATCAGAGATTTCAGGATCTCTTGGTGCCTCAGACCCAATCCCATGTGTGCTTCTTGTATCAAGAAGATTCTCCGGTTCGTGTTTGGAATTACTCTATCCCCCACTCCAGGGATTCGAGCAAACGGAACGGAGTTCGCATCAGTTATGTATGTATTATTGAGTGGACAGTTTAGAAGTAATGCCGCATAGTCGCCTTTTATTGAGGCTTTTACTGCCAGCATGGTTTCTCCATCTATTTGTTTTTCTGAACGCTTTTTAGTGGCTATGGAAGCCGGTTGATCAGCCGCCGCTGTGGCTCTATCAGCCAATGAATTCCCTGCAACGTGAACGCCATCACGTCGATGACTCAGTGTATGTATCACGTGAGTCTTTTGTAGTTCTTTCTGTAAAAGAACTACTTGTTCCCAAAGTTTTTTATGCTTTATTGTGGCACCTGTGTCATCTTTGTAACCGTTTTGAATCCAAGTCTGCAGGTTCTTATTGTAAGATTGGATGCAGTAATGAGAATCGCACACTATTAGTGTGGGGAATTCGCGATCCGCATTTTCAAGCGCCATCTTTAGGGATCTTATTTCAGCTCGCTGAGCTGTACAGTTTCTGAATGATTCTGTTTTAGTGACCATTGGTCTGAATTTACCTAAGCGCCAACGACCTTTAACAATCGCGCACACGTTGTTGTAAATTTGCTTTTCCACAACAAAATGTTGTGCAAATCTGTCTGTGTAGATTACACAGGTGTATTGTTCAAGAGGCAGGATTTCGGTCGGCAGAGGATATTCATATTCGTAATCCAGATTTTCTAGCTTTTTCATATTCGAATCAGAATAGTGTTTCCCTTCTTCTGCAGCAAGAGAATGTTCCCATTGTTTCCATTTCGGATCTAATGCCACTGCATGTAGATTGCGTGGGCTTCTCAATGCCTCAATGGCTGATTCTGCTGTGAAAACAGTTATCCTCTTGCCTTGGGCTAGGGCTCTTTCTCTTGCTACAGCAGTTTGAACCACTGTCAGAATTTTTTTCGTAGAACTGAATTTCATTTCAGCTTGTGTGTACAAATGTGATTTGTAAGCTATTGGTACCGTTTCTCCCTCATTAGAGGTCAGGTACGTGAATCTGCATCTTCCTAGGATGACTTGTATTACCAGATTGCGTTCGTTTGCACGTGTTTGCAGTTTTGTTTTAGTTAACATGTCTGTCTGTAATGATCTCAACATTTCTGTGTGTTTTTGAGTCCAATTATTTGGTTTGAAATCAGGTTTTATTAATTCGTAGAGAGGTTTAACCCTCTCTGCATAATTTAGAATGTATGTTCTTCCACAATTCAGGAAACCTAGTATTGATTGTAAGTTCTTCAGCATTTTAGGTGCTTGGAGTACTGCACATTTCTCTAGGAAATTGTCTGCTAGGCTTTTGCCTTCACTTGATAATTCATATCCTAAAAATAGGACAGTTAGATGGGCTATTCTTGACTTTTTAAAGTTGAATTTGTAACCTTCGGATGCGAACCCAAGTATTATGGCGTTCACTTTTTTCAAGTGAGTCTCCAGGTCATCGTCTGTAAGATAGATGTCATCGATATAGGATAATGCCTCATCATCATACATTTGTAGAAATTCTGTTACCCTTGCTGAGAATAATCCTGGGCTATTCTTGAATCCCTGTGGGAGTCGGCAAAATTGTTTTTGCGACCCCATTATTGAGAAAGCGGTCAAATACCTGCTTTCAGGTGCAATGTTTCGACAGAAGAATCCATTAGAGATATCTAATGTTGTTTAATATTTTTTGCGCACAATGTTATTCATTAGTGCTGCACTATGAGAGTTTTGGACTGCAAAAGTTTTACAGCGGGAGTTTAAATGTCTGTAGTCCAAAACTAGACAATATGAATCGTCTGGCTTGGAGACAGGAAACAAAGGATTGTTCATTTGTGAGGTGCATGTTTCAATCACCCCTTGATATTCAAGTTGATCTAAGATCTCCCTGCCTTGCTTTTTAGCTTCTTGTTTAACTGGGTACTGTCCTTGTGCAGTAGGTTGATTTTTCAACTGGATTTTGTGGTGAGGAGAGTCCTCATCCCATCCTACATGATTTTTATATAAAGCAGGAGCTTGGGCCACTGCCCATTTTCTTGCAAAAGTGTATTTTCTATGAATCGGGATATGATTTGAGAAGGCAGGCATAATCTTTTCTTCACCATGAGGGCCCTCCCTGACAAACTATGGTGGCCAGTCCTTTTCAGCTAACAGGATGTCATAGCCTTTAGCAATATATTCTCCCAAAAGAGACCTTTCATTTTCCTAGTTTTATCGCCCTCTATACGTAATGTTATTTCATGTAGTTTATGGGGCACGCTAACTCGCGTGTCTGCAGTCCACTGCCTCCAGAAGATTCATCAGGATCTTGCGAGCTATGGTCACTTCTGCTGCGCTGTCTAGCATTGTCTGAGCCCATTCTCCGTTTTTCAGTTGTGTCCTCAGGATTCTCGGCATGTTTAATTTTAATACTTGCTACCTTCTTTCTGGGAAATTGTGATTTTTTACTTTGATGAGCAGGATCTTTGTCTTTGGACTTGACGTGCTCCTCCTAGTGTTCTGACCATCCTCTTCTTTCCAATTTCTGTGAGGAAGTGTATCAATATCTTGATATCTGTCAGGTTTTCTTAATTTATCCCTATCTTTAAGGTTATATCTTTTTTCAGAGGGCTTCCTTTGGGGAGACTTGTCCCCTCTTCCTGGAGATTTATTTCTCCGTTGGGGAGACCTTCCTCTGGACTGAAATTGTTTTTCTCTGGGAGTAGTTGGTTTATTACCCTCCCATTTTTTCCTTTGAGAATTGAAATGGTTTTTAATAAAGGTTTTTTCAGGATTTTCAATTAGTTGTTCTAATCGGTAGTTTGTACTGTCAAGTGTGATTTGAACTAAATCTCTATATGTTTTTGTTAATTCTTTTATTTTAACTAAGAATTCTTCGCTTGACATTGTTTCAATGTCTGGGTGTGGTGTGTAGCTGGCTAGAACCGGCCACGTGGCTCCTGGTCTACCTAGTGGACTGGGCCTGGTAATGTGATTTTGATGTTTTAGGGCACCATTAAATAAGAGCAGGCGCTCTTGGTATGTTAGTGGAATGTCAATTTCCTCGAAAGGAGAGTATTCCGCTGGAGATTTCGCTACTTTATAGTAGTGGAACTCACGTGTCACAGTATGTGCTGCAGGAAAAATTATCCAGGAATAGAATACCTCTGTCTGCCGATACTCATGTGCCCCTACCACAAATACAACTGTACCACCTCTTGGTGATACCCCATTTTCTATAAGTTGTATAGTTATGGTTTTTCTTATATTGACTGGGATGAGTTTTTCATCAGGGTCTGCATTTTGGAGGACTGTGTCCTTTGCTAAGAATTGATCTGCTACAGCCTCTCTGTCTCTTTCTTCTTCACTTTCCGTCATTTTTATTGACAGAAATTCCTTTGTTGCAGATCAGGTTTTGTGGAAACAAAGATTAGGTGCACAATATTTTGGAACACTGTATCCTTCAACGTTGACTATACCATAAACAAATACATAGAATTCTCATCCTACTAAGTTTCGGCGGATATTAACTGTTTACCCACTCCAGACGGCTATTGAAGTTTTTACGGGAGAAAGGGGTCTGTGTGAAAAGCATGACTGAGTTACTCTAGTATCTTGCGTTAGATTATCGCCTTACCAAACGTGGGGCGCCATGTAGTGTAGTTCCTATACTCCCAATAGGCTCTGTGCATTGGAATAACATAAACAGCAGTGTAGAGGTAGGACTGAGGTCATCTAGGTCTCTATTGACTATGTTAGACTTAATTAGTTTTTGCCAGCTAGCTCAGAGGTCACTAGAAACTTTCTCGAGTGAACAGGGAGGGGTTAACTTCCCTGATTTAGACAAGAAGGAATTAGCGTCTGACAACCATATAACATGACAACTTTGCTCCCCCAGAATAAGGAGTGTATCTCCAGAGTCGTGTGAAAACAGTAGAACGCTATTTCACTCAGTAAATCGTGCATGCTTAATTTCACCAGGGTGCAGAGAAATAGAGAGACAGGCGTTTTCAATAAAAGGTGTTATTTTATTGAGCAGTCTTCTTTCTCATGCAAGAGAAATGAATTGCCACAATTGCTATACTTGTTATGAAGTAAAGTGCGTACAGTAAAAGGAGTATTATAAAATAATACTGTAAAAGCATTGATATGGTTTCTTAGCCATATGATACTTTAAAAAGGATAAAATATTTACATACATAAAAACATTGACTAACGAACTCAACTGGTGCTTCTAGGATACGCCTACCCCGGTGTACCTGACCTAAGCCTAATACGTGGGAAGGAGTAAGTAAGTTGCAGTTTTAAGTTAAGTTAGGTTTTTGCCAAGAATCTGAATCAAGAATTCTCTCTAAGGTTTGAATCAGCTCCGTACCTTGGTTATAGAATGAAGGAGGTCTTGTATCTCGTTTCTCAGGACTCGATCTCCCAGTAACCCGCAAGGGTGACTGGAAAACACCGGAGCTGGATTTCTCGGTGTGAGAAAAGGAAGCTTTCCAGTGTGTCAAAGGGGAGGGGTGGCTTCCTTCGGCTCTCGCATCAGCTGGGCTTCGGATAAGTAGATAGCCGTTCTGCTCCACACCACCGTGTGTTTGCTTAAGGCAAGTGTTGGTATATTTATACCTGGAAGGTGCCGTGTTTGACGTAAGGTTGGACATAAGACGTCAATAAAAGATGTCACTAAGAACTGACTGTTCCTTTAGTGCTCGCAGGAGTTCAATGACAAATTAAAACAAAGACATGGGGAATTCCCAGGTTGCTGAAGGTTTGGTGCGTCGAAAGAACTCGTTGTGCTCTCTAGGAATCTAAGGAGTTAGCCTTGCCGTATTTGGGCTGCGTGGGCTATTACTGAATATGGGCAAGATTCGTATGTCTTCATTAGGACATGATTTATCATAACCGCATGAATCAGGAATATTTAATTAGGGTCCTAGATACATTCACAACAGTAGAACCTACATCATTGGAACCTGTTTCTGCATTGGCATTTGTATTTTGCATCCGATTTCCTCTTTGCCTTTAACTATTTCTTCTCATTCTATCTGCATTAAGTCTACACTCACTATTCCAATGCCTGATCTTATTACAGAGGTGACAAAGGGTTATTTTCCTCAGTGTTGAATCATCGACACCAGAGTTTGGACCAATCGTAAGACCTCTACCTCTACCCTGTGAAACACCAAATCCTCCTTAAACTTCTTAAGTCTGCACTCAACCACCTTGCATTTTACACTGAATTCATGCAAATGACTGATTCTGAATACCTTTCTAAGCAAACTTCATCTCGGCTAGCAATAATTTCTTCCCAGGCTTTCTTCTGTTTCCTCTCTTATTCGTTGTTGCAATACTTTGCATACCTCAGGATCTCATCCAATGATTCTCTCTGTCACACTCTGTTGTGTGTGCATGCTGATCTCTGGTCTTAAACCAAGAACAAACAGACACAACAGATCCCATATCACTCGTTTCGGCATATTCTTATCTACTGTGTTGTAGAAAACACCTGATGCAATCACTCATAGTAGTCATGCACTTATTCCTTTGGCTCTTGTGAGGTTCCTTTAATCTTTACCCAATAAATATCTTTTGGAGGAACCTTGCCTTTCAGAAATATAATCACAGCATCATATAGCAGTATAAATAGTGCGCGCAGATCTTATGGCGCAACACTAACGAAGGACTCCTGAGGCGAAAAGCCGGGAGCGCGAAAGCTGGTCTTTTTAACTATTTGTGTGATTTTTTTTTTAAATATATTTTTATTGCAGAGTTATAAACCACAGGATACAATTAATCAGCCAGTTCACTCGTGATATCCCCCCGTCCAGTAAGAAATCCCAGTCGTACACAGCCATTCAGCCCGCATCCCGGAGGCCGGGCGGCATATTACTTTGTTCAATAGGAAAACATCACGGTGCACGTCCCATAGGAACCATGGTTGAAATATCGTTTTGCGTATCTGCTTTTACCCCCCCACCCGCAACAACACTCCCGTCAGCCATCCCAGTGATAATCAGTGGTACCGCCCTTGTCGGGACCTGCCCTAGGCGCTATGGGTTGTCACACCTGGCCGCTCTCCCCAGCCCTTCCACACTCCACACAGTACCCACCGTCCTAGTAGATCCAAGGTGCCCTAACGAGCAACCATCTAATGGCTTCTGGCCCACCCCAAACTCCCGTTAACCAGCCCCCCCAAAGCCCCCCCTCCCCTGGCAACTGCTAAGGTGTGTGCCTCGTCCTGTCGAGTTGGATGGATCCACTACAGTGCGTGGTATAATACTTCTGTGTTCGCCCCGCGGTGTCCATCGGCCTAGTTCTCACCATCCTCATCCTCTACCAAAGAATCACGCAAAGCCTGTACCACTAACTCCCATGCACGCGCCACATCCAATGCCTTCTCATTCCCCATCTTGACAGCCTGCTTCATCCGGAGCACACTCTCGCAGTCCGACCAACGCAGCAGTTCATTCTTCCATCTACGCAGTGAGGGTCCCCCCCTGGACTTCCAATGCCACGATATTTCCCTCTGCGCCAATATCAGACCCAGGTCTATGAATTTGCTTGTCACCTTGGTGTGTTTAGTATGCGGGAACCAGAGCAGCAGGCACGCCGCCATATCGAATTCCACCTCCCTGTCGGTCACTTCATTCAGGAGTTCCCCTACCTCCGCCCAATAGGTCCCCAGGTGTGAGCACCCCCAAAACAAATGGTCCATGTCCGCTCCCAGAGACGAACACCGTGGGCATCGGGCATCCGGCACCTGAAAGTACCGCTGTAATTTCTCAGGAGTTAAGTAAGCCCTATGAAGCACATAGAAATGTACCTGCTGAAAGCGCGCATTTCTCGTGCCCTTCCACGTGCGCCGCAGGATGTGGCCCCATGCCGTATCCGGTATGGGTCGGCCTACGCTCACCTCCCATTTAGCCTTGAGCCCTTGGAGTGGTTCCAGTCCCTCATTCAGCATCCTATTATGGAGGCACGTCACAGCTTTGAATGTACCAGCCGCCATCACCACATATTGGCACGCCATAGTCGTTGTGGGCTCCATGAGCCCCCCTTTCCAGTGCTTCTGTATGGCAGCCACCACTGCCGCGTGTAGTAGTAAACCCCCATCAGGCAGCCCGAACTGGTCCCGGAGCACTTCGAATGGCGCCAAAGCCCCGTCTATGTACAAGTCGCCCACTACCTGCAGTCCCGCCTCTTCCCAATCCAGCAACGGGGACCAATCTCCCCCGTGCGGCAAAGCCGTCAGCATTCCGATCGGAATCTCCGGTGCATAAGGCCGCGATGCCTTCGCTCTCCGAAGGCTCCTCTGCCAGCACAGCCGGAGCGTCCGCTCTTCCATGGTGAGGGCCCGTAACTCGAGCCTCTGTGGCATGATGATGTAGGACAGCACGTGGCGTTGTATCCCCCGATCCCGGTCCTCCTCTGGACCCCGAAACACCCTAGCTACATTCTGTGTAAGGACCTGCAACTGCGCCGCAAGATAATACAGCTCGAAGTCGGGCACAGCCATGCCCCCTTCTAGCTTGGGGCGAAGTAGCGTGCTCAGGGCCACTCTACGGCGGCCATGGCCCCACAGGAAGCCAATTATCATTGACCGCAGGTCTCTAAATACCCCCTGGGGAATCCAGACAGGCAGCGTTCGGAAATAATAGAGGAAGCGGGGGAGCGCCACCATTTTCAACAGTGCAATCCTACCCAGAACCGTCAGCGGGAGGGTCGACCAGAAAGACAAGCTGCCCCGCAGTGCCCGGACACAGCGACCAATGTTGCCCTCCAGTAGGTCCGCAGTCGCGTGGTAGATGCGAACACCCAAATAGGTGATGCAAGAGGGCTCCCATACCACACCCAAATCGCTGCCAGGGACTGGCGAGCCCGCTCGCAGCGGGAACACACAAGTCTTCGCCCAATTGACCTTAAGGCCCGACAGCCGGCCAAACTCAGACAACAGATCCATCACTCCGACCAACGCCCCCGAGGTGTCAGCCAGGTACAGGAGCAAGTCATCCGCATATAGCGATATATAATGCCACTGCCCGCCGCTGACTATCCCCTCGTACCTGTCACCTGACCTCGCATGGACCGCCAAGGGTTCCATCGCCAGAGCAAACAATAGGGGGGAGAGAGAACATCCCTGTCGTGTGCCCCTGCCCACCGGGTATGCCTTAGAGACCAGGCCGCCCAAACGCACTCTCACCGTTGCTGAGGTATATAAGACCCTCGTCCACCTTCGGAACCCCTCGCCCATGCCAAACCTCTCCAACACTCCATCCAGAAAAGACCATTCCAAACTATCAAAGGCCTTCTCGATGTCCACAGACAGGACCGCCGGAGTTCCCTCCCCGTCCAAGATGGCGTCCATTATTCCCACCAGGCAGCGGATATTCAGCGCCGTGCTCCTCGTGGGTATAAACCCGGCCTGGTCTTTGTGTACCAGGCCCGTCATATGTGGGGCCAGCCTGGTGGCTAGGATTCGGCTCAAGATCTTATAATCCACCGTCAGCATGGATAGCGGGCGATAAGACCTCACATCCGCGGCATCCCGGCCAGGCTTTAGGAGCGGTACAATCAAGGCCTCCCGCATGGACCCAGGCAATGCCCCCGCCTCGAAAGCTTCCGTATATACCACCAGCAGCCTGGGAGCCAAGCTGTCCACATACTGTTGATAAAATTCAATCGGCAGTCCGTCTACCCCGGGCGTCTTGTTGCGGGCCATATGTTTGATGGCCACCCGTATTTCCGTGAGCGTGATCGGGCTACCCAGCTCCTTCGCGTCCTCCTCGTCCAGGACCGGAAGCTGCCTCTCCCCCAGGTATTCCGCGATGTCCTGAACCCCCACTCTCAGCTGACTCTGGTATAACTCCTCATAATACCCCCTAAAACGTTCCAATACCGCAGCCTGGGAGTACACCACTTCTCCCTGCGCATTATTAATGCTGAGGATCGGGCAGCCCCTAAGTTCCGGATTAGCTAGTCTGGCCAAGAGGGTACCCACCTTGTCCCTTTCTGCATGTGCCCTGAGGATATACTGCCTGTAGTCATAACACCTTAAACGTTCCGTCTCGGTGGCAACCACTTCCTTCGCTTCCAATAACTGGGCCTGTAATTCTGGCCTAGCCGGCCTGCGGCGCTCCAGGTCCCTCAAAGTTTCTTCCGCTTTCATTAGGTCATTCAACACAGTTGTGCGAGCATTCAAGAACCTACCCAAGCACACCCCTCTCACCACCACTTTCATTGCATCCTATTCAGTGGACTTACTTGTAGCCGTGCCCTCATTCACTCCGAAATAGCTATCAATGCCCTGCCGAACCGCGTCGCTGAACACAGAATCCTCAAGCGTCTCCGGCCGAAGCCGCCATGTTGGTATCACTGAGCGCTCTCTCTGCCACTGAATGTGTACTAATAGGGGGTTATGATCGGAGATAGTCCTAGCCAGGTCCTCCGCAAGGGAAATCAATGGGGCTAGGGATCCACCGCAGAGCACCGAATCAATCCTGACATGCAGATCATGGAGAGCAGAATAAAAGGAATAATCCCTGGCTCCCCTGTGCCGCTCCCTCCAGACATCCAGCAACCCCCATCGTTCCTGCCAGTCCTTCCTGTGCGCGGCCAGCCTGCGCACCGGGGAGTCCACCAGGGGGGGATGGGACCTATCCAAAGCTACATCCGTGATCGAGTTGAAGTCCCCCCCCAACACTATCGGACCCGCCAGGAAAGAGGCCAAGGACCCCGAGAGGCTATCAAAATATCGAGCTTGGTCAGTGTTCGGTGCATAGACACAGCAGAAAACCACATCCCGGCCATATAACCTCCCCTCCACCGCCACAAACCGGCCATCCGGATCCACTACTTGATTCAGCACTTGAAAGGGTATCCCCGCCCTCACCCAGATCAACACCCCCCTGGCATACGCTGAATAAGTGGTGCCAAACACCTGGCCCGCCATCTTTTCTGCAAGGCAGCGCACTCTTTTTTGGTGAGATGAGTCTCTTGGAGCATAGCAATCTGAACCCCCCTGCGTACTAGATATGCATGTACTTTGTGCCGTTTCACCATAGTCCGCAGCCCCCGGACATTCCACGTCAGGCATTTCAAATTAGGTAATGTCCCCATTCCAACTTCGTACAGTCCGATTCAAATAACGAAGATTCATAGCCCCCCCAATGCAGTTGCCCCCCCCCGAACATTCCCAAAACTGAAAAACTCCCCAAACCCCACTCCCCAGGACAGAGCACACAAACCCAATGGCCGCCCCCATCCAAACCTTAAACCAACTTCTCGCACTCTTACCCTGTGGTCTCCACCACAGTTAGCCTTAAGGGCCCAAGGGGGGTGAGTCACCGCCGACCCCAGCAAGCGGAGCCCGCGCCCCGCGCCTTCATCCCCTCCGAAGCACACAGCTCCCCCTCCCGGCAACCCGCCCTCCAGCAACAGGATACCACCCTACCATGAAGTCTCGATCTAGTCCCAATTCTATCTCAGCCGCAAAAAATACCATCCGATGTCTGTGGGGTCACTATCGGCCCCTTCGAGCTTTCCGCCTCTGAAAGTTCCTCTCCCGTCCTGCTGCCTTCCCCTCCCGAGTCCGTTTCTGCCCGTTCACTGTTCTGTTGCGACCCTGTAATGGCCGCCGTCGCTGCGAGCGCATCCCTCTTCTCCGCCGCCATTTGAGCCTCCCGTTTCTCCCGCTGGCGCCTGTTGCGGGATCTGATGCGCTGTGACTGCCTCACCCGGGGCTGCTCGGGTTGGTCTCGCCTACTTTTATGCGATCTGTCCGTCCCCGCTCTATATGACTCCAGCCATTTCCAAACTTCATCCGGAGTCTGAAAAAAGTGCGTAGAGCCATCCATTATGATCCGCAGCTTAGCCGGGTAGAGCAAGGAGTACTGGATGCCTTCTTCCCTGAGCTCCTTCTTCACCGCGAGGAACGATGCCCTGTTCTTCTGGACCGCTTGAGTGTAGTCCGGGAAGATCGTGACCTTACTGTTCTCCACCTCATACGGGCCCGACATCCTGGCCCGCTGGATGAGGAGATCCCGGTCCTTGTAGTGGAGGAGCCGCACCACCATCGGTCGGGGGGGCGGCCAAGCCCTGGCGGGCGAGCAGGCACCCGGTGAGCTCGCTCCAGGGTGAAAAAAGGAGTAAGCCCCTCCGGCGCCACCACAGTGCGGAACCAGTTCTCCATATAGGCCACCGCATCCTCCCCCTCAATTCGTTCCGGCAGGCCTACGACCCGCACGTTGTTCCGTCTATTACGGCCTTCGGCATCCTCCGCCCTCCGCTCCAGTGAGTCCAGTCGGGCCAAAATGTCCGTGATCCTGTGCTCCGCGGTCACCACCGATGGCTTCAGGTCCAGCAACAGTTGGTCATGGTCCTTGACCCTGTCCGCCAGCTTCGCGTGATCCGCGCGTAGCAGCCCCAGGCCCGTGGCCACTTGGGCAATGTCATGGTGCAATGCTTCCTTAGTGGAGGTGATCGCATCAAGTATGGCATCCAAACGCCGGTTCAGCCGCTGTTCTTGGTCAAGCTCCGGGGAGGGACTCTCGCTCAGCCGAGTAGATGTCGCCGAGTCCCCCTCGCGACTCCCGGGCATCGGCCCTCCGATCGCCGCCATGCCAAGGTGCTGCGTCACAGGTCCAGTCTTGCGTTGACGCCCGTGGTTCCGTGCCAGTCTCCGGGCACCGGGCAGTGCAATGTCCCCACCGACGTTCTCAGGAGCAATGGCCAGGTAGACGAGCTCCGTACCGTCACCCCACTCCGAAGCCTGAGGGGGGAAGGATGAGTCTTAGGGCGGCGGCCAACGAAGGTCCCCAAGCTCCTGGGCGAATCAGGTCAGCGTCCCCTGGTCTCAGGACACAGCACCGCCGTTCCTAGTGCCTCGGGCAGCCGAGTGCAGGAACTCTTGCCACTTGGCGACAACTTGGCTCAGAGCTGAAGTTCGGGGCCGTCCGACCTCCTCGCCGCCATTTTCTTCGCACCCTCGGCAACACCTCGGCCGCCTCTTCTCTCGATCTCCTCGGGGCCAGCAGTCCCCCAGCGACCCTCCAATTGTGCCCAGCTGTCCCCTCACATTTCAGAGGGCAGGAACGTCGTCTTCGGGTCGCCTAGGGTCCCGAAAACAGGAGAATTAACGGGATTCCGCGCGGAGCTGCGAGCTCACGCCGCCATCCCGATCGGCGTCCAAGCCACGCCCCCTTAACTATTTGTGTGATAAATTGCTTTTTAGAAATTTACCTGACATCCTTGCACTCTCTGGCATCTCCTGAAACAGCGGGCTTACGCTGCAACGACTATCTTCATCTTGGTCGCCATTCTCGAGGGCGAGGTGCGCCACGAGACACGCCCCCTCTGTTGGCCACGCCCCCTCACCATTCGTATAAATAGTGCGTGCAGATCTTATGGCGCGACACTAACGAAGTACTCCTGAGGCGAAAAGCCGGGAGCGCGAAAGCTGGTCTTTTTAACTATTTGTGTGATAAATTGCTTTTTAAAAATTTACCTGACATCCTTGCACTCTCTGGCATCTCCTGAAACAGCGGGCTTACGCTGCAACGACTATCTTCATCTTGGTCGCCATTCTCGAGGGCGAGGGGCGCCACGAGACACGCCCCCTCTGTTGGCCACACCCCCTCCAACGCCCCGACCATCCAACATTAATTATGTGTCTTGGTAGGAAGCGCAGCGGACGAGCGCAGCGGGCGTGACGATTGCGCGCCGAAGGCACGCCTAAGGCAAGCCCGTCTGCGCCCGTCCGCGACTGTCCGGGGCTAGGGGCACGTCACTCTGCCCCGATTATCACCTATACCCCGGACCAACTACGCAGCCTCCAGGGACCCTGGCCCATCGCAGCCACCACTTGTTCTCGCATTTCCTCCCTTGGTCTCTCCCCTGCTGCTCCCCCTCACATCCCCCTTCCTATAGTTGGCCCCTCTCTCTCACCCAGTAGCATCACCCTCCCCACAACCCCTAAAATCCTCACCGTCATTTATCTTAACACCCGTTCTGCAGTCGCCCATGCGCACGAACTATCGGTCCTGCTGGATCTTCATGCCCCGGATCTTCTTTTATTAACGGAGACTTGGTTGGCGACGACTCTCTCCCTGCCCTACTAGCCTCCTTACCGGTCTCTTATTATGCCCTCCGGGCGGACCGCCCTTCTGGCAGAGCTGGGGGCGGCGTGGCGGTCATCGTACGCGCCGACCTTCCTTTTCAAACTCTGTCCCTGCCTGACATTGCGACCTCCGAATATCTGGTTATCCGCACTACCTCCATTACTCCTCCTCTGACCTGTTTTCTCACTTACCGTCCTCCTCAATCCCCCTTACAGTTTCTCTCTGACTTCTTGGAAGTCTTGGCCACCATCCCAGTCAATAATTCTTCTATCCTACTCCTTGGCGACTTCAACTTCTGGCCCTCCGACCCAGCTGAATGTTCGTCCTCAAAAGAATTTTCTGAAACCCTCCAATCCCTCAACTTCACCCCCCATGTCCACTCCCCCACCCACATCAAAGGTCACACGCTAGACCAGATCTGGTCCCTGAACTGTCCCGTGGATTCCCTCTCTATCTCACCCTGCACATGGTCCGACCATCACCTGATATCTTTCTCCCTACCCATTCACCCCCCAGCCAAGCCCCCTCGCCCCAAAAACACCTGGGTCCGAGCATGGGGCCGTGTCAACCCGGAAGACCTCTCTTCCCTGCTTACCACCTCCCTGCCTTCCCTAAAGGGCCTCTCTACCCTTTCCCAGGTTGAGACCATAGATCAGTGGCTCTCCGCTGGCAGTGACTCTGTGGCCCCGCTCAAACGTATTACCTCCAAGCGTGATAAGGATGCCAACCGGTGGTTCAACGCAGAACTTAAGGCCACCAAACTTACTGTACGCCGCGCGGAGCGGGCTTGGAGGAGAAATTATTGCCCCACTCTAAAACTGGAGTACACCAACATCCTTACCCAGTATAAAAAAGACATCTTGGAGGCTAAAACCGCATACTTCTCCTCCAAAATCCTTGCCGCAGAAAACCAGCCCAAGGAGATCTTCACGATTGTCCATAACCTAGCGTTCTCGGACAGAACAACTCTCAAACCCGCCCCCTCCGAGGAACTTTGCCACTCCCTCAACAACTACTTTATCCACAAAATTGAGACCATTAAAGCTAACATCCCGCCCCCCTCTCCCTCCTTTGTGGACCCCAATATCCCCCTTCCAAGGGACAACTCACTGCCCTCCCCCCATATCTAAGGAAGCCTTGTCCTCCTTAGTACCCTTGGTTAAATCTGGCTCTCCACTTGACCCCTGCCCTGCTCACATTCTCCGCCATATCTTTGTTACCTGTCCCGACCCCCCCCCTTCACCTCCTCAACAGTTCTCTGGCTCAAGGTGTGGTACCACCCCCCCTGAAATCAGCGGTTATTGTGCCGATTCTCAAAAAACCTGGGGCAGATCCTTCTGTCCCTGCCAATTTCTGCCCGATTTTCCTTCTACCCTTTCTGGCAAAGGTGCTCGAGCGCCATGTCACCCGCGCTCTGAGCTCCTTTGTAGAGACTCATGGAGCCCTCGCTCCCCGCCAGGCCGGCTTCCGCCCCACACACTCCACGGAGTCCGTTGTCATCTCGGTCTTAGACAACCTCAGGGAGGGTATGGATACCAACCAGCGCCAGGCCTTAGTGCTCCTCGATCTCTCAGCCGCCTTTGACACGGTGGATCACACCATCTTGCTTTCCCGTGTCAGGGCGGCGGGGATCGGGGGGACTGCTCTGGTCTGGCTATCCTCCTTCCTGAGCGACCGCACCCAGGCCGTTCGCCTGGGTGATTTTACAGCGGACGTCCGGAAAGTTCAGTGCGGGGTCCCCCAAGGCTCCTCCCTTTCCCCCCTCTTGTTCAATCTCTATGTCGCCCCTCTTATCTTTTCTCTTCAACAAATGGAGGTCGCCGTATTTAATTATGCGGATGACCTCCAGCTTGTCTTTAACCTCTCCTCTTCTCCCGCTTCTGTCCTTAATTTCCAATCTGTCATGCTCCATATCCGGGACTGGATGAACCACAACCACCTTAAACTCAACCCCGATAAGACCGAGCTGGTGTTGATGGGTGGCTCATCCAGCCCCTGGTCCTCTCTCTTCTGGCCCCCTTCTCTTGGCCCCTCTCCTGAACCCACCACCTCTGTTAAAACCCTCGGCATAAAACTCAATTCCCAACTCACCCTTCACTCCCAGGTTAGCTCTGTGGTATCTTCCTCTTTCCTTTCACTGCGCACTATACGCAGGGTGTCCCGTTTCTTCACTTTCTCTGCTCTTAAACTTATCATCTTAGCCATGGTGGTGTCCCGCCTGGACTACGGCAACGCCCTATATGCAGGTATCCCTGCATACAGCTTACGGCGTTTGCAGCAGATACAAAACCAGGCGGCCCTTGTTCATTAATTGTCTGAGTGTACCTTTGCAGTAGCAACATCTGGTTTTAGTTGGCCCTGAAGAATGCCGGTGTAGTTCCACCTTCGGCAGAAACATGTTGGCCTAATTCACAACACAGCAAAGCATCACAGTGATTTTTTCACACTGTTATACACTTCTTTTTAATCTGACGTCTTGGTGAATATCTTCATTAAACATATTTTTCTTTGCCTCGACTGTCATTTTAGATCACTCTTATTTTGTTCCCTGTTTTGCACTGCACTTTTTCAGCACCATTCAGTGGCACGGACACTTTTACATGTTGAACCAGTAGTGCGTGATGTCTGGCCAATTCACTGGGCTTGGACTCACCACCCTGGGTAGGTGTCCTACATGACGAGGCTCCGCCAAATGGGTGGGCTGATAGGATATCTCACACATATCTGTGTCTTGTGACCATTCGGCCTGGTTCAGTGTAATCCAAAAGGATCACTTCATTAGGACTTCATAGACTCAGCTACGTCGTTTAACAGACCTTCCGACTCTTTTTGTTGATTGTAGTTTGATTAGGGGTATTGAGTTTGGTAGGTCTATAAAGATAGTCCCCTTGACCCTCCTTAACCTTTGTTTTCGAGGTTCAAAATTTGCCACCCTTGCCCCGATACTCTGGAACTCCCTCCCCCTGGAACTCCGTACCATCACTCTGTACCCTCAATTTCGCAAACATCTCAAGGCCCACTTATTCACAAAGTCTTTTGAGTAAATCCCCAACAGTTTCCCCCGTCTTTTAGCACTGGACCTTGTTAGTTCTAGCGCCAAGAAACCGCAGGTGTATGAGCGCTTTACAAATATTTTAAAACTCAAACTCAAACTCATATTTCTCCATAATCACAGGAGACAGTGCATTAGTGTGTGCATCTCTCGTTGGTGCTGCACGTGGCCATTGTACAGCAATTTTACATTTTGCCCACAAATCATTTGGCACTACAATAGCAAAGAATGTATTCAAATCAATCTACAGCACTTTTGAATTTTTAACTTGCATGTACCACTGTACAGGCTTCTCTCTCAATTTTGGAAAATTATTCATGAATACTGCAAGATTGCCTCTGCTCCAAGGTAAGTGAACATACCCTCCACCTGGAATTTCTCTCAATGGATAAGCTGAGGCGTCTCCTTCATCTGTCGGGCGCTTATTATTTTCTTCTGCTGCCTCTCATTGTTTTTTTCCTTTAAATTTTTCTTTGCTCATTTGCGCTATAATTTGTCAAACTCACTCCATCTATGAACGCATTGCACTAATTCAGTGATGTGTAATTGCATTCCTGAAGAACGAATTATCTTAATAGCTTCATCATTCAATTGTACCCTGAAACTTTTCTGAAATGGGACACTTTTTGAAACATCGACTTCATAATATCTGGCTAATTCTGTCAATTTATCATGTGTAGTTACTGCACGTACTGTAATTCCTTCGATCAAATATATCAGCTCTTTTTGGTACTGATTTACATGTTCAAGTTCTAAAATCCTCTGATTATTTTTCTAGTTCTATTTTTAATCTCTGGACATGTATTGGTCTCTCCTTCTCTGTCTGCTGTGCAGTAGGACACTGACTTTCTGTCTTATTATTCTCTGTCATTTCTTCAAACCATGGGGGAAAAATCCCATCTTCAAATAGGTTGGTCTCACCCTTAGCTATTGGTGTCGCAAAGACAATACTTTCTCCTGATGATTGAACCGTTTGCGATGGTGTCCAGGCAACAATCAGTGAATTATGTGATGTCGGCATAAAACCTGTCACAGCTGATCCTCCAATCACTCCCTGAACTACTGCATTCAAGACAACATTAATAGGAACAGTTGTTGTGTGAATCTGTAATGGCTGTGCTGTTACCCTAGTAATAGGTGCTGGTGCAGTCATAATAGCAGCAGTAATGACTGGGATCATCACTGTAGGAATATTCTCAATCAATGCAGGCACAACATTAGCTATAACTTGCTGCATAACAGGCCTGTGACATCTGAATTGGACCTTCAATTTGAAGCAAATTCAGGTCAACAGGGGCTAAAACCACTCACATGAGAAGTTGAAGTGCTTTCACTATTTGTTACAGGGGCCACATAAGGTGGTGGACGCGCAGCTAGCAATGTATTCCTAATTTCATTCTCTGAATCACTCTTGTTAGCTGATTTCTTTGCAGTACCCTCATCATCTATTCCCTGTGTCTCATACTTTTTCAGTTTCTCTGGTTTTTCATAGTAATAGCTGGAAACAGTCTAGTCCCTTCCTCCATCTCTGTTGTTCCTTATCCCATCGGGCATCTGCATAATTATGCACTATTCTTTTAGTTTAGTTCTGATATTTGTCTTTCTCCTTGGCATGTGCTGCTCCCTCCCAAATATTTAATGTTTTGTATTGTGTGGGTCTAGTTGGCTCCTTTTTCTCATATAGTTTTTCTCACAACCTTTCAATTACTCTCAGTTCAAATATACCATGTCTTGAAAAACCTCGAAGCACCCTCATTTTCACGGATCTTCACCATTGACGAAGCCACAGACATGTATGCAAACTTATATTCGTTGTCATATAATGTGCTGGTGTACCCTCAGGAGGGGCCTCTTCCCATTCCTGTACCAGAATTGCTACATCACCTTTCACAAGATTCTTAAATCCTTTAAAACATTTCATGATTTAGGATTATTCAACAAATAGCAAGCAACATAATTCAAATTTCTAAATGTTTTGAATCTATTCCATAAACGTCAGATTTCTTTTCTCCAATCCTGTTACACCTTTAATACTTGAAGACCCATTAACCAATCTCAATGCAGCAATTGACCTATAGCAGCGCAGCACTTTATGTTGTCTTCAACCAATAGCAACGCGACAATACGCCAACCAACCAATCTCAGCGTGGTACACAATGCTGTATGATCTCATTTCTTGCAGCGGCTCACCCTCCTTTACATTTTCACTTGTATACACAATTCTACAACTCTAAGCAAAAGTGAATGAACAATCATTGTCCGCTCCTCTAAATGAAAACAAAAAGTAATTCAACAATTGGAATATTAAGGTTTTAACACCCTCCAACTTTTTCACACCAAAAGGAATTTCCGCACACACAAATGAAGTCACGACTAGCGGGAAATTACTTTTATCAATGTAGCTTCACCTTTTGCACCATTATGTTCTGTCTACACCAATCATTATTAGTACATCCACAACAGTTCATTATAACCCCTATCTTAATTGTGTAGACCACAGTACCTCACGCCCTACATCACAAATCTGTAGCAGACAAAAAAAACATATCAAGTGTATTCTAAACTTATAGGATATTCCTGGGATCTTAGTTTATATTGAGCCTGATAACCTCTTCAACGTATTTATTTATTTATTTATTTATTACATTTGTACAGCGCAACAGCTACCCGAAGGTTTCCCGGCGCTAGGAAACGCAGAAGAATGAAAGGAAAAGCTAGGCAGTAGAAAGAGGGGACTATTGATTAAAGATCCATATTTTTACGTCTTTAAGAAATTTGGGATAATGTTGTTCAGTGCGTAGATGATAGGGGAGAGAGTTCCAGAGTGAGGGAGCCAGATGGGAGAAGGAGCGTCCACCCATTCTGACTCGTCTGATACTAGGAGTTTGGAATATGTGCTGGTTAGAGGATCGAAGAAGTCGGGGGGCAATATTGGTGTACTAAGGCCTTTAAATACTGAGGTGCTTCACCAGAGTTAATTTTATGCATGTAACACAATGCTTTGAATTTGGCACGATTGTCAATCCGAAGCCAGTGGAGGTCACGTAGTGAAGCTGAGGTGGCAGTTTTGTTGGGGTGTTTCAAGAGCAAACTAGCAGCGGAGTTCTGTACAACCTGTAGCCTGTGCAGCACTTCCTTACTTGCGCCCAGATACAGAACATTTCCATAATCCAGTCGTAATGTAATAAGGGCATGGATTACAGTTTTTGGGTAGGCAAATGGAAGCATCCACAGGATTTTTCTCAGCTATTTTAAGATGACAAAGCAGGTGGAGGCTACTTTGACCGCTTGTTGCCTCATTGTCAGTTGGTCATCGACAATGATGCCAAGGTTTCGGGCGGATTGCACAGGAAGCGGGGGAGATCCCATCTGTGACGGCCAGTGTTGAGGGCCCCAGAGGGTTTTATTGTTACCAAAAAGGAGGAGTTTAGTTTTTCCACCATTAAGTTTTAATTTATTGGCGTGCATCCAGTCGGCAATGTTTGTCAGCCCAGATCGGAGCATGGAGGTGTTGTAATTAGTTTTGGCAGAAAGTGAGAAAATTATCTGGGTGTCATCGGCATAGGAATATACTGTGAGCCCAGCTTGCTCAGCTATTCTGGCCAAAGGGCTGACATATATGTTGAAGAGCAAGGGGCTCAGTATGGAGCCTTGAGGGACTCCATACTGAGAAACATGAACTTTGGAGTTAGAAGTAGGGGAAAATACTTGGAAGGTCCTATTCAATAGAAAGCTGGATAGCCACTTGAGTGCAAGGCCGGTGATGCCACAATATTGAAGGGTGTTTAGAAGGATGGAGACAGTGTCGAACGCGGCACTTAAGTCAAGAAGAATAAGTGCCACGGTTTCTCCTTTACCGACCTGTAGACGGATGTTTTCAGTGACACCCAGCAATGTTGATTCCGTGGAAAAGCCTGCCCTAAAACCGGACTGGGAGGTGTGAAGGGAATTATGCGTCACCGCAAAGTTGGTAAGCTGGACGTTAATATGGTTCTCCAGGATTTTCGAGAAGACTGGGAGAAGGGAGATGGGGCGGAAATTAGATGGTACCTCTGGATCCGAATTAGCTTTTTTCAACAGGGGCACAATCATAGCATGTTTCCAGGCTGCAGGGACTTTAGCTTCAAGTAAAGAAGTATTCTGTAACTCCATAATTAAATTAAGTGTGGGATGGTTCAAAGTTTGAAAAACTGAAGGGGGAAATGGATCGTTAGGGGACCCTGATTTGATGCCGCTACGGATGTTGCGAAATGTAGTGGTATCAAGTAGAGTCCATTTGTTTAGGCCGGTGCCATTGTTGGTTAAGGTGGTTTCCTGAGGGGGATGTTGATTTGGGAGATCATTGGCTTGAGGAATTGTTGAGGTAGACGACTGTTTATCAAAATCAGCATAGATAGTATTAACCACATTGCTGCTGTGGTTATTTTTCCCCTGTGCTGGAAAGTGGAATTCTCCTTTATTCATGACGAGCTCAGCTCGTCATCAGCACAGCTCAACTGTGCCTCATGACGAGCTGAGCTCGTCATGAGCATGGAAGGGGTTAATTTTGTTGACAAAGAAATCAGCTAGATCATCACATTGTTTAGAGTCAAGGCAGGGGGGTTTAGGCTGACAAGAGGCATCTGAGAGTTCTTTGACAACTTTAAAAAGTACTTTGGGGGGGGCGTGGCCAAGATGGCGTCGGAGTAGGACGCACTTTCGAGTCTCTCCGGCGCCCGACCAGCTTAGCATTGTATAGCATCGCCCACGGGGTGCTAACCGGCTTTCAGATACCCGCAGAGGTCACTGACATCGAGTGGAGCGGTCCGGAGCTGCCGGAGGGGCAGCAGGAGACCGGAGAACGCCATTGGGGGAGAGTCGACATCCGGCCTCGTAAGCACCGGGCTTGCGTAAAGAGGTGGCCTACCCGTGAGTGCAGAGGCGCCGACGCCGGCTGGGCGTGGCATCGCGGAGCCGCGGGTCGCTCCTGCCCTCCCTATCGCACGTCAGTACTGTGGCACACCATCGAGGCACTGAGGCGGTATAGGACGCTCTGTTGCAGCTGACCAGGGGGACTTGGTGGCCGACCAGCCACGTCGAGAGTGCAACTCGAGCTGTCGGCGGAGCTGTGAGAGGCCGGGAGCGGCCATTAGTGGAATGCACCGAGGAAGCTAATTGCAGCCTCTGGTGGAGGGGGACGTCCCTACCGCGACTGCGAGCGACTTAGCACTCTGATGTACTGACCGTAGCGTGAAGCGGCTAAGGGCCGAAGGAACTATCCCTGCACTGTGGACCCCGATCCGGCGAGAGGGCGGATCTGGACCTTGAGGACGCTCCACGGTAAGACACCTGCCACGACCACGGGCCTTCTGGTCAGATTACAAGCCATCTGGGGCCGAGGTACGGCCTGTGGCTCCCTGGGGGAGCCGGGAGACAGGAGCTGGTGGGTCCGGAGACCAGGGCACGACGACATTAGCGGTGGTGGTGCAGCCTATTTCGCCTTGCGAACTGACAGGCTAGCCTGCTCTGTTCCCTCGACGGTGTCTGAGACATAGACTTGAGAAGAGTGCGGGGGAGATTGATGGAGCCGGGGGTCCGGATTAGTAGCCCCGATCTACAGTGACGGAGATCACGGGATCGGGTTACCGGACGAAAATGTCCTTTCATTGACTCTGGAGGGCGCCTTCTGGCGAGAAGCGTTTGTGACGCCATCTTGGCTGGGCGGCCTTTGACTGTGGCGCAGATACACGGAGGCCGAGACTGAATACCTGGTGAGATTTTACGCTGCGCCTGAGCACTCCTTGTCCCTGGAGAGGGTACGATAGCCCTGGTCCCGCGCCATAACCGGACCTCCATGATGTCCACCACGCTTCGCAAGGGAAGGCCGGGTAAGGACGGTGCCTCCAAGTCCTCGCAGCAGCCATCTTCCCCCGGGGCCAGTGGTTCGTCCAGGAAATCGGACGATGAAGCCCCCGCCACCAAGGCCTTCATGACGGAGCTGTTCACCTCTATTAAGGAGGACATTTCTGAGCTTCGCGCCCAGTTGGCGTCAGATCTCCGGGAGGTGCGGAGAGACTTAGATAGAATTGGTGAACGGGTGGCGACCCTGGAAGATCACGACTTGAGTGTGGCAAATGATGTGCACCAACTACAACAGGACATTATTCGTCTTACGGAACAGAATTTGGATCTGCAGGCCCACACGGAGGACTTGGAGAATCGTTCCCGAAGGAACAACATTCGCATTAGGGCGGTCCCATGGGACGGAGAAGCTGGGGACCTGCGAGGGTATGTCCAGGCCCTGTTCTTACAGATCTTAGACAAAGAGGACGTGCAGGAAATTACAATGGACAGGGTGCACAGAGTCGGTCTGCCTAGAAGAGGGGGGGGTCTCCCTCTGGACATCCTCGTTTGTGTACATGACTTTCAGGTGAAGGAGCGTATCCTGTGGAAGGCTAGAGCCAGCTCCTCCTTGCAATTCAGGGACCACCACCCGCAGCTCTACCAGGACTTGGCGGCATCGACACTCCAGAAGAGGAGAGAATTCCGCCCGGTGACTGCCTTCTTGCGGGAACGCACATCTCATACTCCTGGGGGCACCCCTTCCGCATCATATTTCGATGGCAAAATAGGCTGGCGCAAATCCGTTCCCTGCAGGTTGCGAAGGATCTTCTGGGCCTAGAGGACGTTCCTCCCTCCCAAGCGACACATTCCTCCCCATCGAGGAGACGACACCGATCTTCCTCATGGCATAGAATTGGTTCTTCCCCGAACCGGAGGCGTCCGGACCGCACTGCTAGCTTACAAGAAAGGGGTGCTGCGGTGGCGTCGGTGGCCTCGGCCACAATAGCAGATTCTCAACAGAGCTCTGGAGCAGCGTGATCCCCGATTCAGTGATGGTTGGGCGCCGGAGGGTCTCTGGCCCTGAGGTCCCGGGGTACTATGGTACTTTTGGAGAAGACACCCCGGACCGTGGCCCTGGGGGTCCCTGAATTGGTCCCCCCCCCGATCCCAGTCTGGTGAGGACCTTGTGAACCGAGGCCCATTGGAACTGCTGAGTACTTTGTTCAGGTTTAGTGCCTTGAGTTATGTCTTCTTGACTCTTTGTTTGCAGGGGGGTGGGAGGTGGGGAGTTCTGGGGGTTGGGGATGCAGGGGGAGTGTTGGGGTTGGGTCGGGGGGAGGGGGGAGAGTGGTGGCGACCGAAGACGGTATGTGTGGGGTATTGTTGGCGCTAGTGGTATTCTCCATTGCAATCGCTATCTTGTGCTGTGCTGAGGATTATACAATTTCTGCTGTTTGCATGGGGGAGAACTGTTTGGAACGCTGGGGAGGGGTGTGTGCAGTTCCCCATGGACAGAGGGTGCTTGGGACATTGCACTTGGTGTTTCTATCCTATTGTTCTCAGTATACAGTGCTCAGCGTGTCATCTTGTCTGAGGGGCTTTGGGAGGCCTGGTGAATTGGAGTTGCTGGAGGAGGGGGGTGGACTAGAGCTTGGAGGAGGTTGTTGGGAGATGGGCCTGATCCAGGGGTGTGTAGACTGGTGGTTGGCGGGGGCCGGGGAATGGGCTCTGAGTATCTTAGCAAACACACAGAACGGAGTCTCACGCCATCATTATGCCGGTTAGTATAGGTACCTGGAATGTGAAGGGTCTCAATTCCCCACAGAAACGCCAGAAGCTCTGGAAGTATTTATCAGATCACCATCTGGATGTGGTTGCCCTACAGGAGACCCACATGGCTAGGAGAGATTAACTGAGACTCTGGCATAGAAATTTCCCCCTTATCTATAGGGCGTCAGCATCCACCAAGCATAGAGGAGTGGCCCTCCTGTTCCGGGCCTCTCTCCACTTTCAGCCCCTGGGGGTGAGTGGTGATAAGGAGGGTCGTTGGCTAATGGTGAAGGGGTCATTATATGGCCGCCAATGTACGTTTGTGGTGGTTTATGCTCCGAATGCTGGCCAGAATGGTTTTTTACAATGCTAGATGGACAAGATGGGGGACTTTGTGGAAGGGCACTTGATACTGTTGGGGGACTTCAACATGGTGTGGGACAGGGACTTGGATAGCTCGGGGCGCGCAGAGCAGATACCGGGGTCTTTTTGGAAGAAACGCAGCGACAAATAGGCGAATTGGGATTGGTGGATAGCTGTAGCTTCTTGCACCCTCAGACCAAGGATTATACATTCTTTTCTCATGTCCATCACTCGTACTCTCGTATAGATCACATTTTTATTAGCCAGGCCCTCAGGGGAGATGTCCGAATGGCTAGTATTTTTCCACTCTCAGTATCTGATCATAGCCTAGTGGTGCTTGGGTTACATTGGTCCGTGGTGGGGGATGGCTGGCGGAGGTGGTACTTTCCAGCAGCGTTGGTACGGGATGAGGTGTCTTGCAAGGAGCTGCGAAGGGCTATTGGAGAGTTTTTCACTCTTAACCCACCTTCTGATACATCAGTATATACCACGTGGGATGCGTGCAAGGCCTCAATACGAGGTACATGCCTCGCCCTCAATGCGAATCTTAACACGCTTCGACGGAAGGAAAGGGAAGCTCTGGAGGCGGAGCTTGCTACATTGGAGCAAGCGCACAAGTCGAACCCCTCTAGGGTGACCCTCCGTCCGCTTACAGCGGTACGAGGGAAATTGAAAGCCCACTACAACAACCGGGCTGAGTTTACCCTCCTGCGTCTCAGACGCGTCTCCTACTCCCAGGGGAACAAGGTGGGGCGTTACCTGGCCCGGCAGCTTCGAGATAAACGTGAGAGGGATTACATTGGGGGCATACAGGACCATACGGGCTCTGTACGGCATAAGGATGCAGATAAGGCGGCCCTTTTTGGCCGCTTGTACGCAGATCTTTATTCGAGCGACGCCCTGGATCCGGAGGCCCAGCCTGCGTTCTTAGGTGGTCTCCCTATCCCACAGGTCTCCAGGGAATGGAACGATTTGCTGTCTTCCCCCATCTCCAGGGAGGAGGTATTAGACGCCATTAAGGCTCTGAAGCTCCACAAGGCCCCGGGTCCTGATGGTTACACGGCCCTGTTTTACAAGACGTTCGCGTCGGACATCTGCGATTACCTGGTTTCCCTTTTTAACACAATGGTGTCTGAGGGAAGAACCTCTGACACTATGGCTGAGGCTCTGATTACCATCATCCCCAAACCGGGGAAGGATCTTACCAAATGCGCATCTTATCGCCCGATAGCGCTCCTCAACCTGGACGCTAAGTTGTACTCATCTATACTAGCTAGCAGGTTACAGGATTTGATGCCGGCTCTGGTTCACCCGGACCAGTCCGGGTTTATAAAAGGTCGACAGACTCACGACAACCTGTGGCACGTAATCCATCTGATTGAGAAAGCTGAGCGATTTCGCATACCGGCGGTATTAGTAGGGCTCGACGCGGAAAAAGCTTTTGATCGCGTTGATTGGGACTTTTTGCATCGCACACTGGAAGCCTTCGGGTTTTCACCCCAATTCATAAGAATGCTTGAGGCTAATTACAACAACCCCACCTCCCGGGTACTGATTAACGGACATAGGTCCGGGAGTTTCCACCATTCCAGCGGAACGCGTCAGGGCTGCCCGCTCTCGCCACTTCTCTTTGCGTTAAGCATAGAACCGTTGGCTCTAGCGATTCGGGAGAACGAGCAGATCTTGGGCCTCCCCTTTTCGGGTGAACAACACAAGATTTCGCTCTTCGCGGACGACGTGTTACTTTCGGTTCGGGATCCGGCGCTATCGTTACCCCATGTCCATACAGTGCCCTCTGATTTTGAAACGGTGGCAGGATTCAGAGTCAACTTCGATAAATCGTATATTCTGAACCTGACTCTACCGCCCGAAGAGGTGCACCGGATTCGATCGCTTACTCCACTCTCATGGTCGACCTCATCCCTGTCATATCTGGGTGTGAGGCTGACCTCTACCCTGGTCGCACTGTTTCCGGCCAATTTCCCTCCGATGCTGGCGGCGATACGTGCGCAGCTGGAGAGATGGAAACCGAAATATATCTCGTGGTTGGGTAGGATTCATGCACTTAAAATGGTCCTCCTACCTAAACTCCTATATCTCTTCCAGGCACTGCCCATTCCGATAGGGGTGGACTATTTCCGTCGGCTTAAGACCTTGATGTTGCAATTTGTTTGGCAAGGCGGTCGGGCGCGAATTTCTTATGCGGTTCTTCGACGTCCGCGGGTGGAAGGGGGGGTGGGGTTCCCGGACATGCACTTGTATTATAAGGCTGCCCAATTAAGAGTACTGGTGGAATGGTCCCAACAGCTTTCAGAGAAGCACTGGCTCCATATGGATCGGAGTGTGGCCGGAAGATCCATCTGGGACCTAGCCTGGAAACCTAAGGTGGACCGGCCCAGAAACGCGTATATTAGCACCCCCACCAGCACGGTGTTGAAAATGTGGGACACGGTCAGTGGCGACGATCGATGGACCACATTCCCGTCCCCATTTACTCCTATCCATTTCAACCCGGCTTTTCCTCCGGCACTGTCGGATGGACCCTTTGGTGTCTGGAGAGAGGGTGGTTGTAGGGCCCTCACCCACCTGTTTCACGGTACAACGCCTCTTACCTTCCATAATTGTATGCGGGACTATGGTGTTATGCCTACTGAGCGCTTTCATCACCTTCAGCTCCTCCACTGGGCGACGTCACCTGGGGTGGTGGATACCGCTACTAGACCATTGACGAAGTTTGAAACCTTTATTCTTCGCACGTCCACCATGAAGGGGACAATCTCCTTCCTTTATGGGTTGCTACTAGACACCGCGGTGTCCCCCCGACCTCGATATATGGACCACTGGGAGACTACATTAGGGAGGGAAATTTCTGACAACGCATGGAGGAGCCTCTGGCGAGATGTGGCGGCACATAATCATTCCACCGATCTTAGAGAGGCTCATATGAAGCTTATATTTGATTGGTATCTGTATCCATCCAAGTTACATCGGATATTTCCAACGACCTCAGATAAGTGTTGGCGAGGCTGCGGGATGTTGGGTGACTTCAGCCACATCTGGTGGGATTGCCCCACCATTCGGCCATTCTGGACCGAGATCCTCTCCCACATCAAGGATGTGATGGGTTACCCAATCCCGGATTCAATGGAATTTGTCCAGTTGGGACTTAGAGATCCGCAGCTTGAACATCAAACGAGAGCTGATAAACGCATTATATGGCTATGCCTGGGGGCGGCCAAATTGACTTTGGCGGCCGCTTGGAAAAGCCCGACGGCTCTGGCCATTTCTTTATGGCATGCACGGCTGTGGCGACTACTGAGTATGGAGAGACTTTCAGATATCTTTATGGGGAAATTCAAAAACTTCATGTTCAACTGGGGACCCTTGGTTAGGTTTTTGTCTCGAGGTTTGCCTTCAGCAGTTTGCCCCTCAGCTCTTCGTGCGCTACACCTCTTCCAAATTTAATCGCCTACCTGTATAATGATGTTCTGAATGCATGATGGTCGCCACCACTAGGGACAGGGCGGGGGGTGGGGGGGAAGTGGGGTGGGTGAGGTGTTGAGTTGGGAATGTTGATCTTCTTTTGGTTGCGACACAAATCGCATATGAAGACGGACTGCATGGCCTTCTTCTATGATTGGGATCATGATTGGGACACCCTTTACTTCTTAGAACTTTGAACTAGCTGCTGAGACGTGGGTGCATCTCCCGATCAATGGAGATTGGCGAACAATAATACTTGCATTGCTTTTGACAACGCTAGTTGCCGTCCCTTCTGCTGTAATTTTGGTCTTTTTCTTTGCAGAATGTTCTCCAGCACCCCCTGTGTGGGGATTTATGGCGGACTGTCGCCTGTTCCTTTATTCTCATTCTCCTTCTTTTTCTTGCCTTTTTTTCCTCCCTTTCTTCTACTTAAAACCTTGCAAAATAAAAATTTTACAAAACAAAAAGTACTTTGGGGCAGTTTTGTGCTTCTAAAACAATTAGATTAGCGTGCTATGCCCGAGCGTTGTTACATAGTAGGTGGTAATTGCTAAGGGCTGATTTGTACAATGATTTAATTTTAGGATCATAATATTTGCTCCAATGTCTCTTTAAGTTTTTACATTTGTTTTTTTCTTGTTTGAGTGCTTCAGAGAACCACGGGGCGGTCGGATAGTGGTTGTTGTATTTCTT
This sequence comes from Lissotriton vulgaris, assembly GCF_964263255.1. Lineage (NCBI taxonomy): Eukaryota > Metazoa > Chordata > Amphibia > Caudata > Salamandridae > Lissotriton > Lissotriton vulgaris. Next base: position 411,582,540 of record NC_141689.1, on the reverse strand, counting down.
TTTGGACGAGGGTAGGCATGTGTCAATAGATGAGCTAAGCCAGTGATGGATGACCGCTTCTTCATCCAGAGTAATAATGGATGCTACCGGTCTGGTATTTTCAAGGAAGAGGTTAAATTTGTTTACATCCAGATTTTTCCAGTTTCTGCCATTTCTAGACCCAGGGGGGTATAAAGGATTTTTTAGAGATTGCTCACATTTAATTTGGAATTTGACCAAAAAATGATCAGACCAAAGAATGAGGATGCGGGTCTGCATAAGACGGTGGTGAGGTTTGAAAAGATAGGATCAAGCAAATTGCCTGCTTTATGTGTGGGACCGGAGTTATGGAGGGTGATATTCAAAGCAGCTAAATCAGCAATGAGATTGACACTTCTCCAGCTTCTTCACAAAAAGCACATAAACATCACCAATTCATTCAACACTCTTCTTCAAAATGTAAACAAAATTAACGATAACAACTGTGATGCATAACCCTAATAACCCCTTCCGTGCTCCCGTCGGCCATTGGCCGACGGAAGCACTCCCTCACTAGTGCTGCCGGCGGCCAACGGAGCCCCGCCCACTCAATAGAACGGCCGCACCGTGAAAAAAACGCTGCGGTTAATGCATTAATACTCACACCTTCAAAACAGCAACCAGCTTTGAAATCACACCTTGTCAGTCTTCAAATTCTGGGCTTTGGGCTTTGGGCTATGGGACTCAGGCATTACTCTAATTCAGGGTAAATATTTATAGCTCCTCTTCTCATAACGTAAACCTTCTCTCTAATACTAAGTTTTCGGGAGTTTAAAAAGTCTCGTTTTACCAGCATTAGGGCTAACCCCTTCCGAAGCAATGGATCTTTGCTGTTGTTTTAGAGGGGATCAGGAGCTCTACATCACATACATTATAAACCCAATCAGAAATCAAATTTGATATGAGTTTCAGGGTTTATTAATTGAATATTTTAGTGAGTCATACTCATTAGATCACAAGTTAATTTATATTAATCTTAATCATCAATATATGAACAGAAATCGAAAATCAATATTAGATAAACAGATCGCATCAAAAATGCATGAAAGCACATTCCATAAATGAGAAAATCACTATTCTAAGAATCGGGTGAAAATGGACTCAGAATTCATCAAGAGTTCTACTTCAAGAGAGTGAGAAAAGAATGAAGCTTTAGCCTTAAATTCACCTCATATCGATCAAACATATAATAAAGCAGAACTTCCCAAAAAGAAAGATAGAGTCTCAAAGAAAGTAGCATTCGGTCTGGATCTGGATAAAAGTGTCCAGAAATGGAAAGTGTCTGGCTCTGAGAGTTAACCTAATCTAGGAACACAGACTAATATTGACAACACATTTTATCAGTGTTGCAGCTTTCGGTCTCCTTCCTCCTTCAGCCAGCCAACCAGCGCTTGAGGTTTTCATGGGAACAGGATCACGCCTTGTTTACTCACAAAAATACAATATTCCACAGACGACAATGTTAGGTTTGCAACTTTATTTTGTATCAGTCCTAAGTTCATGTGGGTCATTCTCCCATTCAGGTTTACTTTCCTACATATAAAATACATTTCTAAACTTCAAATATATCAAGTTTCTTTACAAAGGTCTGCGCAGAAGTTGAAACACCAATATAATGATAAAGAAGACATTTAGCACAACATTGATTCCTAATATTTGAAAATTGTTTTATCTTCAATATATGAACTCTTAATTTCTCCATTAAAGACTTATTCCTGATCAGTTGTTAACAGTGATCTTAGAGTAAGTAGGAACATTCTGTGGAAATCTATGAACACATTTATGCAACTATTGACAAAAATGAAAAACATGTTCACGGAAAGGTAAAGAAATAAACATTTAATGCACATTTAGCTTTTCTAGTCAAATCAGCTTGTTAAGCAATGTTTCTTTAGCCATTTGAGGCCTAGTGCAAATAAATATGACGGTTATTAAATTTTGTGCATTTAAATGAACTATTTTCTTGAAAGTTTACACATTACTTCTGCACATTATTATAAACTGAATTATTTTCTCATTATTATTATCATTTTTTTTAATAGCAGGTACAATGTCTATGGTCATTATTGCAGTCAATGTATATCAGGTGTACGACTATCCACGTTCCTTAAAAAATTGGCATTGTTAATATGTCTGACTGCAATATGCCCTTAAACAGACACACATATCTCTTTACACTTAAACAGGTGCCGCCCAGATGCACACACTCGCTCCTCTCACTCTGCATCACAAAGGCATGCTTCTCACTCTGCCCACCTTTCAGCCAGTAGTCAAACAGGTGACTTATACTGTACTAAGCAAACACAAGCAGATGATGGACGGTGCCCTGAAACCTTTCAGACACTCACCCCCAGTCACAGATCTGGGTTGAACCTATCAATGCTCTTTAGCTCACTTCGCCACCCCAGTTCAGACACAGCTATATGCAAATCAGTCCTGACTCTGTGCCTCATGGGAGCAGTCCAGCCCGAATTGCCAAGTCATGTCTTTCCTGGACCGGAGACAAGCATCTTGGGACCAGTTTCAGGCTACCAGCTATCATCACCCAGGCTAGCTTGAATACAGTGGAAAAGTGAGCAAGGGATCCATGTCTGGGCATACCCTGCCAACTTAGTGCAAACAAAGCAAACACAAGGAGATGATGGACGGAGCGCTGAAACATTTCAGACACTCACCCCCAGTCATAGATCTGGGTTGAATTCATCATTGTTCTTTAGCTCACTTCGCCATCCCAGTTCAGACACAGCTATATGCAAATCAGTCTTGACCCTGTGCCTCATGGGAACAGTCCAGCCTGAATTGCCAAGCCATGTCTTCCCTGGACTGGAAACAAGCTTCCTGGGACCGGTTTCAGGCTAACAGCCCTTCATCAGCCAGGCTAGCTTGAACCCAGTGGAAATGTGAGCAAGGGACCCATGTCTGAGTATACCCTGCCAACTTAGGGCGAACAAAGCAAACACAGAGAGCTGATGGACGGAGTGCTGAAACATTTCATGTACTCAACCCCAGGCACAGATCTGGGTTGAATCCATCATCATTCTTTAGCTCACTTCGCCACCCCAGTTCAGCCACTGCTACATGCAAATTAGTCTTGACCCTGTGCCTCATGGGAATAGTCCAGCCCGAACTGCCAAGCCATGTCTTCCCTGGACTGGAAACAAGCATCTTGGGAATGGTTTCAGGCTAACAGCCCTCATCAGCCAGGCTAGCTTGAATTCAGTGAAAAAGTGAGCAAGGGACCCACATCTGGGAATACCCTGCCAACTTAGGGCGAACAAAGCAAACACAAGGAGATGATGGACGGAGCGTCGAAACTTTTCAGACACTCACCAGCAGTCACAGATCTGAGATGAATCCATCATCATTCTTTAGCTCACTTCGCCACCCCAGTTCAGACACAGCTATATGCAAATCAGTCTTGATCCTGTGCCTCATGGGAACAGTCCAGCCCGAACTGCCAGGCCATTTCTTCTCTGCACTGGAAACAAGCATCCTGGGACCGGTTTCTGGCTAACAACTGACCTATACTGTACTCACAAAAGACAAAGATCAACCCAAATTCCTACAGACATAACCCTTACCAGTCACACACAGCCACACTGAACATGCACTACCAAACCACTCACCAGGAAAACCTAAAGTTTGGCCCTGATGGGTTCATGAGGTGTAGTCCAAGAACGTGATGCCAGAGTCACAACTGAATGCCCCCAAAGGCACGCACTGCGCAGTAGTTAGAAAAAGCCATTTTTATTATAAAGTGACGGCACAACACTCGTCAATGAGGGTTGGTGGAGAAAAGAGCGTTGCTGCCTGCTCTGTAATGCAAGTTTGATCCAGGTGGCACCAGATTTTGCAAAGCATCTCTGTTGCACAAAAATGATACAGAAGAGCTGGGGACATCACACCGAGAAATCTCCTTCTTGCCTCTTTCCCTAGTAGGACGCGCTGCCCTTTTTAAAATGTTGGTTCTCCTGCACTTTTTATACATTTTTTATAACTGTGTGAATCGAGTTCCGGATTCCTATTTCAAAGCAGTGGAGAGTGAGGTCCAAACATTGCTGTGGGACGGCAGGGCCCCCAGGGGGACAATGAAGAAACTAACAAAAGGCTGGTATGATGGAGACATAGCTTTGCCAGACCTACAACTCTATTATTGGGCAGCCCAGCTAGTGGCTGTTAATCATTGGTTGTATCACCCCCCTACTGACCCGGCATATGCTCTCAAAAGGTACCAAACAGACCACTCGGTTATTTGGGGGCCCTGTATTCACAAGATAGGAAGAAGGGGAAAAAATATGTTGGGCCCACTTCCCACACACTGGAAATATGGCAAAATGCAAACTCTCGCTTGGGGTGGGTGGGCATCCTCTCTACAGTGACGCCATTGTGGTATGTGGTAGCATGTTGTGCTACCAGCCTGGGTTCAACAAATGGGAGATGATGGGTATTTCAGTAGTAAAAGACTTGGTTAAAAAGGGTGCGATACTTACATTTGGGGAACTCCAGAGTCAATATGACTGAATCAAGGGGAAGCATATAGGTACCTGCAAATAAGACATGCACTACAAGCAGCCGTTTCGAACTTTGTGGACATACCGGAATCTTCACCCTTCGAAGATCGCTTGCTAGATGGCCCTCTACACTCCAAAGCCATATCCCTGACATATAAAAAACTTAGCAATAACCCGCTAGATAGATAAAGCGACCTTTAGTAAACTGAGGGAGAAGTGGCAGTGAGACTTGGGTCCCATTGATGACGAAGATTGGAAAATGGCTCTTATGTCCCCTAGGGAAGCGAGCATCACACTTAGATTCAGGCTGATACAACTCAGGATTCTACCCCGATCATACAGGACAGGAAAAATCTAGACCTGATGACCTTTGCTTGAGGGGATGCCAACAATAGGCCACCTTCTACCATACTCTCTGGAGTTGCCCAGCCATCCGTAACTTCTGGGAAGAAGCCACATATCACATGCAGACAGCTTTGGGGAAGGAAGTGGTCCTGACACCACAACTGGGGCAACTGAACATACTGAACATTGGGCCGCAACTGACCTCACTGACATTGAACAACAGCTAACAACACTAGGATATACACTGGCTAAGCAGGAACTGGCGAGACCATGGGGAGGTGCCAATCCACCCTCCACTACCATATGAGTGAAAGAATTAGATAGGTGCATGATGGCGGAGACAGAGGTTTTTTGTGGCCAGGGGTTGCCCCAGAAAATGGGATAGGAAATGGTCCAAATGGAATGTGTATCATGGAGACATTTGTGCATCCCCAATGTTGGAATTAGAAATACGCAGAAATGCAGACTGAGATGGGGTGGATTGATGTGTATCTGATGATGTATTATATAGGAAATGTAATGATATGAGTAACTTGGAAATCTGTTGTTTAATAATATGTGTATACTAGCCACTGAAATCACTAAAAACATTGTTAGAACTGGGATTTTCTGGTTGGCTAAGGCTTACGCCAAAGCCAGGCAGAAACCACCATTCTAGTCAGGGCAAGGGAGTCACACGCCAAGATAACCCCTGCTCACCCCCTTGGTAGCTTGGCACGAGCAGACAGGCTTATCCCGGAGGCAATGTTCAAAGCATTTGTGCACGCACACAACACCAACATCATCCTAGGCACACCTCAAAAGGAACTCCACACAAGGTTATATAAAAATAACTTTTGTATTGTCAAAACACATCAGATAGTAATCACACAATATACATTGTGCCAACTGGCACGGGCAATATTCACAAGGGATTATTTACACCAGGACAGGGCCACATGGGCCACTGTCAGAATCAGCACTTAGTAGAACTAACACTTAGAATAACTGTCACACCAAATAACAATTAAAGATCACAACCAGTAACCACTGGTAACAGGTAGGTACACACTACGCAATACTAATAACCATAGGCCTAGATCACCAGGGACACAAGCTCACTAGTATAACATACTAGGCAAAGCAAACTTCTAAACATGAGCACCTTTAGAAGTATAACACAAGCATAAAGGCAAAGCACATTACGCAGCAATCACATTTAGGCCTAAACAGTATAACTACAGTAGGCAATCTCTCACTAGTCTAAACACATTAGACTCTGCCTCCTAAGAATACATCATATTTAGGGGCGTAACACACAGAGTGAAAACATCTCACTAGCATAAACCTACATAGGTAAAATAACTTCATAATCATAAACCCAAGTTTAGAGTTATAAAGCACAGGGTGCGTAAAACATACTAAATGCATTACATTTCCTAGCACCAAATCACTCTAGCCCATAAAACACATTAGGCAATTACCATCATGAACATAGTAAAATCACATTGCGCAAAAATCACATTAGGCAATTACCATCATAAACATAGTAAAATCACATTGCGCAAAAATCACATTAGGGCCTTGCGCCCTACCCACATACCAGTCCCCTTGGCCAACTGGCCATCCAAGAAGGGCTCAAATGCCCTGTGTCTAGAATGTCAGGGCGCGCTGCCACGCAGTGCCAGTCAGGGGTGCGCCACCGGCGCAAACCTAAAAGTTGCAGCTGCCCACTAAGTGCTGGGCAGCTGGGAACAACAATAGGGCCTAAACGTTGCAGCTGGCACTAAGTGCTGAGCAGCTGTAGCAGGCATGGCACCACCGTACCATCTCTGTCCCTCCCAGAGACTTTCACTCAATTGCGCCTAAACGGTGCAGCTGCCCACTAATTGCTGGGCAGCTGGGAATCAGTAAAGCTGCGACAGGGCCCTCACTGGCCCTAGGAGCAAAGTCTGCGCCACAGGCTTTCACTAGCCCTTTAAACAAAATTGCGCCAAACTGAGCCACCTGGCTCTGCACAGACCCTTCTGGGGCCTTTCAAATAACCATGGCCCCCCAAGCTCTTTACAGGGACTTTTAAAGGTACTATGGGCCATTGGTGAAGCCTTTGTGGCTCTAAAACAACATGCCCCCAGGGAGCCTCGTGGCCTCTAGAAATATTTGTGGTGTCCTGGGGCCTCTCAGGGCTCTGCAACAGATGTGGGCCCAAAGACTCGTGAACCAAGAAAATGCCCAAGAGCCTCTGGCCATTGGAGCCTCGACAGGCTCGAGAGAAATGCTGCCCAACTCCGTTTGATTCCCCCGCTGGGGGACTCAGCGAACAATGGCCTCGAGGGCTCGGAAAGGAATGGGAGTTGCCCAGGAGCCTCGTGGGCTCTGAACACTCGGCGCCCTACGTGGGCGTGGGCAACGACTCTATGACCCAATGTGCCCCCTCTCTCCCTCGTCACTGGAGAGCTTTGTGGGAGCGGCCCACTGGCAGTCGGGCCGCTCGGGGATCGGTGCAAAGAGCTCACACCTCTCAGCAACCACGCCCCGGGTCTCCACTCACCGGGTCTCTGCTCCTGGGCTCCGTCAGCGGTGTCTCTGCTCCCAGGGCTGCGGGGCTCTCCCTGCACTCGAGGAGCCTTGCTACTCGGCGGCTGGTGCTCCTCTCCTAAGCATGGGCGGAAAATCCGTTACGCTCGCGGATTTTGCGGATTTCGGTAAATTCGCAATCCGCGAGATTCGCGAATTTCCCGCAAAATCCGCAAATTCGCACGCAGCGGATTTTTTTTCTTTGCGGTGTAAGTTCGCAATTGCGAACATGTAGGTGCGGCGGGCAGCAACAATCTCGCACTCGCGAAATTACAAAAATTGCAATTCTGCACAAGAAATCTACTAGCAAGCAGCATAGACCTTCTGAAAATGATGATTTTTATCAGAATAACTCCTCAGGTTGACATTTGCCTGCACTTTTTTGGATTTGAGGCCTTTTGATTTTCTTTGGATAACTTTTGGATTAGAAATCAACTTTCTCATATAAGCTTGGTGGGGCATTACAGTTGCTGTAATGCTGTTCTGCAGAAAAACGAGTTTTGCAAAAGTGAAAGCAGGTTCAAAAGTTCAAACTCATCATTAGTAACCATTCCCTGTAGTGCTTCCTGACAAGGGCCCCTCCAGAGTTCAGTTGCTAGTTGCAACAATTGTATGACCCTGCTCTGACCCTCACAGCAGGCTCATAGAATAGTAGGCCACAAAGGTCCTGGAAAAAAAATTGCACTGCAACAGAAAGCAAATTACAGATAAGGAAGCAGGTGCCAGACTGGAATTTTAAAACAGCGACACATTAATAAATCAACCCCAAATGAATTCATGTCAGTTGAAACAGGCAGGTGTGCTTGCTTTTTCCCCCCATAATCTACAGTGATGATGAACCAGAGGGTGGCATAAGGCATTGATGTACCAGAGGGTGGCATGGGTAAAACAGAGGGTGGCAGGGGTGAAACAGAGGGTGCTGGGAACCTGTGATGATGAACCAGACGTAGAAACAACATAATCGTGACCGTTGCGAGCCGACATGTAAGTTCGCAATTGCGAACTGTTACAAAACCCTCGCGAGCTGTCAGAAATCCTTGCGAACTGGCAGAACACAAAGAAAAACCAAAAAATCCGCAAATTCGCGAGAATTCGCGGATATTGCGGATTGCGAGTTCGCAAATTCGCAAAATTCGCGAACGCCAGATTCGTAAAATTCGCCCATGCTTATCCTCTCCTCAGGCAGGGCTCTTTAGTGGGGGACACACGCAGGGCTCACACCGCCGATGCGGGAGCCCTGCTTACTCGTCTCCTCAGCCGGCCGGATTTCCTGCTTCCGGCTCCTTGGCGGCCCGCCCACGTCCTCAGCGGGGCTGCCTGACTTCCTGCGACCGGGGATCCTCTGGGGCACAGCAAACACGGGGTAGGCTCCCGTTTCAATAATCAAATAAAGGAAAATAAAAGCGGCCAACCTTGCAGGGTGGACACCTGCGCAGGACGATAATGCGGCAAGGTCCCTGGTGGGGTGGGCTCCCGTTCGGGACGTAAAATATTGGCAAATCAAGCGCCTCCAGGCGCTGAAGAGAGAATAACGCGCTCCCAAAGCGCAGTAATGCTGACTGTCAGGCCTGTTTCAAAATAAAGCACAGCGCTATGGAGGCCACCAAAAATAAAGCGCTCTCAGCTGTAACAGGTCCTGGGGTGCTGGAAAGAAAGGCAAAAGGTCCCAGGACTAAGGCAGAGTCCCCCAATAATCCTGGGCAAGGCAGAGGGGTCCCACAGAGTCCTCCAGCAATCCAGGGGCTGGGCAGGGCCCAGGGAGGCAAGCCTTCCCCTGGGCCCAAGCAGCAGCACGCCCCTGGTAGATTCCAGTCAGAAACAAAAACATCTTACAAGAGGTCACAGCCTCTTTTTATACACAAAATCCTTTGTCTAGCAGGGTGTAGGCAATGTAAGAACCAGCTACAACTGGTTATGGGGAACTCCTTTCACTGGCCAGGCTATGGACATCAGATGCACCACAGGGGGTGGAGCCAGCATTTTGGAGGGAAAACTCAGCCCTATTCAGGTCCCAGGTGTACCCCTCCCTCACATCAGCATGCTAATCTCTCCATTCACCACTGGGGCAGACCCATCCTGACTCCTGGAGCCAGGCTCACCAGCCAGCTCCAGCCAATCACACGCCAGACACAAATTACACAAACATGCCAACTTCTAGAAGTGGCACTTCCACACTAGACACAATCATGCCGCATACATCATTGCGCAGCATTCAATGTCACAAGTTCGCACATACCAAACTCGACCCTGCACTTCCCACGCATCAGGAACTACCATGGTCACACATATTCCCCATGCATTCCTATGGGAGGGCAGGTCACTCTCACCACACACACAGAGATCGCACGCACTTTACACTGAGCCACAGTGAAAAAGTGCGCAGAGACCTAAAATCACCAACACCAGGTTACAGAAACAGGCTTGGCAAAAGCAAGAACAAGTTTCGGGGTGAAACTGCCAAAAAGGGCCAGGTCCAACAAACATTTATAAAAAAAAAAAGAAATCACCTTCTTTTGAAGAAGCAACACATCAGTGAACCCGAGGCTAAAATAGGCAAAGGCTGGGGATTGCCGTTGGACATCTGAAGTCCTAATGGAGGTGGGATGCAATACCAGAACAAGGAAATTGTTGAAGGGTTGGGGTAAGGAAGCATCACTGACCAGGTTATGATGCAAGTATAGCCAGAGGTGTGCACACATTGCTTTGTGCCAAAGTTAGAAATTGGGTTGTGGGTTGACTGGGGTGTGAGCCCTGGTCAAGCAGCAACCACAGCTCCTGTACTTGTTTGCGGCACCTGCCTGTGGCTCTCCGTAACAGGGGTTCTTTCATGAGTTGAATGATATTCTCCTAACTTTATACAGGGGGACGTTGCTGTGTCAGGTGGCACTATGGAAATTTCATTTTCCGGTAGAGGAGGGTAGACTAGCAGCGCCAGATTTTGACATTTATTATCTGGCGGCACAGTTACAATCGATGGATTGATGGCGATCAGAGCTTTGGGATCAAGTGGCCCATCGGAAACATGGACTGCCAATCAAACATATTTTGATTAGCATCTTATTGAAACCTAGCCCCGTCTCCATGGTACATGATAAGAATGTGCTGGTCAGGACAGAGCGCTATATTTTGGCACGGCCATTATAAAGAACACAAACCAGGGTTCCATACATTAGCAATCTCCCGTTGAAGGTCCCTCGGTACTGGCAGCACTGATTAGATGGTTAAGCCTAGAGGCAGGACTCACTGTACTGCTCGATTTGTTTGTGGGGAGGTGAGGCTTGTTCCTTTTTAGAGTTGAGAGAGACATATAACATTCTGGTGGGACACTTCCTGCTACATGGGACTTTGCTAGACAGAGTCCGTGCATGGTGGGGACATGGTACTGCTGAACCTTCCAGGACACGAGTGTCTGCATTGGTTATTCCTCTTTACGGGTCAAATGAGGACGGTCACCTTACTTTATACAGCTTTATTGAAATGGGCTCAACTGGACTTAGCACAGTTGAGCCAGCACTGGGAGGAGGACTTAGGCTCACCGCTAGCTGACAGGGATTGGAGGACTCTAGAGCTTACCCCAAGGTGTCAAGAGATGCTCACTTTAAACTCATTCAGTTTTATTACCTGCATAGGATGTACCTGGTGAAGGGTGGGCCCGTCCACGCCCAGAGGAGCCCAGAGGAGGCCGGGCTGCCCCCGCCCCTGACATTGCACGATTGGTTAAGGCTCTAAAATGATAAAAAAGAACGTCACCAGTTTGGGGAGAAGGAAAGCAGCACAAACATCGACAGAGGAGGTACATTTTACATGTCTGGACAGTCGTTTTTTTTTACAAAAGTCTCTTCCGCAATCGCCATAGAAATTGACCAAGCAGAGAGGAGGTTATCACAGGCTACTGACAGTGTATCAAATACAAATATTCCATCTTGCACGATTGCCGAGAGTCAGGTATCAAATGTGTTGGGGACAGGCGGGGATGTGGTGAGCCCTTCTTTACTACCATCTATGGCAGAGGTACCACCCTCGGCACCAAGTTCTTGCCCCCTTCCACCAGAGGTGCTAATTTGATTGGATGCTGCACATGTGGGCCCCTTGAAAAACCCACTGCCAAAAAGCCTTTAAGAGACCCTGAAAAAGCCAAAACACTTTAGAAAGGGTAACAGTAACATGAAAATAACTTACGAAGAGCCCGTCGCCCCATGTATGGCCCCGAATATGGATGCCCTTTTGGCAAAAATTAAGGGACTCCTAGCTCCCATAATTCAGCAGCTAGAATCAATTGAAAAAGCAATAAGGGAATTATCAACTCTAAGATGCATCCCTCAGGGAGAGGGTGTGACTATGGAAAATGGCAAAGGGCAGTCGCAAAATTATATAGAAGGTGCGCTTAGTGAAAACATGCATGAAGCAATACAACAAACTCAAATTCATGGTGTGCCTATGCAGGCCGGATGTCGGCATGGGGCACTGTCTCTTACAATCCATCGGCCCCTTCTGAGACCCAAAATCAAGGCCCAGTAACAGTGCCTTATTTACACTCGACTCCAATGCATTGGCTCAGGAGACCTTAGGTTTAAGGTTTGAGGTACCTAATCTCTCACAAAGGTTGGATGAAATGCCAAGGCTAGATCTCCCCCCAGATGCCTGTCCCTATGTAGACATTTTAGCAAACACCCCAATTTCTAAAAAAAGATCAAACAGAAACCACCAATCAATTACTTCCCAAAGCATGCCATTGGATCAACAAAACTGGGAATGGTCAGGTTGAGAACTATTGTAATATCCTAATCATGGGTAGAGTATCTTGGCTTGGAAAGCAACCTAAATCTATTGCAGGGGACTGTGTGTCCTTAACTCTAAAAACCCAGTTATAGCCAAAAACCTATTACAATTGTTACCTTACAATCCTTCTGAGCGTACTCAAATATTTGTTTTACCCCTTGGTTTCTTTTATAAACTGCCATTGTGCCGTTTTGGCACAAGTGGAAATGTGGCTCAAAATTCCACCTCTAACAGAGTGGGTCCCCAATCACATTTATATCACGGAGGAGATACTACCCCCTTACTACCGACTTCAAATCATTTTATGGCATTGACGGATATGGAGGCCTGCGACTGACTGTGTAATAGGGAGGAAGTTCAGAATGTAGTGGGGGTTGGGTTTCGGGAAAGTTTGGTTGCTAAAGTCCCCCCCACCAAGGATATAAATACATTCACAGCCATCACATGGAACAATGCAGGACTGAGGCAGAAATTGTTGAATCAGGGTTGGCTAAAATATATTTGTACCTTCGACTTATTATATCTGCAAGAGACCTGGGCAGGAGGCCCTGTCATCATAGATGGATATAGGTCATACCACATCCCTGCAATTGCTTCAACTGCTGGATGGGCAAAGGGCGGCATTGTGACTTTTTTTTTAAATACTTTGAGATTTGAAGTTTTATCTTCCTATAATGAGTGTCGATATTTTAATATGTTACACCTTAAAGGTCCTGACGGTAATACTATTTTATTGGTTAATTTTTATAATAATTCAATAGGGAGCGAAATGTTTAAAGTTGTTATAACAGTGGAGGAAAATATGAATAGGATAATAAGCTCAAGTAAGAAAGACCCAAAGGTGCTTTTGCTAGATTTTAACGTACACCCTTTTCCTGCTGCATTAACCCCGAACTGTGGCCTTGTAAAGAGGATGGGGGACCAAACATTCACTTTACCCATAACCTCTATGGGACGCCCTAAATACACTTATTTGTATAAAAGACCTGGAGGTTATGCACCCACGAACGTAATCTACAGGTCTCCCGGTAGAAACTTTCTGTTCCTCCTCACATTGTTCCTCTGTAGAATTTATAATAGCCTTAGCTAGATTGGGTGAAAACCTTAACAATAGGAAAGTTGAATTCTTGGGTTTTAGTGACCACACAGCTATAACCTGGCATATGAATTGGCCAGGTATTTACAGACCCACTATCGTAAAGAAAAATGGGATAACACTCAAGTGGGGGTGCATTGATAGGATTGTTCTCATTCCCCAGGTAGTCGCAAATACAATGAACGAAATAGAATTATGTCTTGACTCAAATCAGGACCCAGGGTCCACTATTGAGGCCTTTGAAACCATTTTGCGAGAGGTGAAAAGGAATCTCTTTAAGAGTGGTGAGACACGCAAACCTAAGGGACCGAAATGTTTCGATCGTGAGTGCACTAAAGCACTTTCTGACCTACACCGATCACTCAAGATTATATCAAAAGAACCCCTACTTGTGAAACAGGCCCGTCTAAGTTATTCGGTGGCGAGGAAGAACAGGTTAAAGATACTGAAAGAAGAAGCCTGGGATAAATTACTGGTTGCATAAATCACAAACAATGTAAGGGATTTTTGGTTAATGATCAATGCCCCATTTTTAAAATCGAATTCAGAGCATAACTTGGACACGCATGGTGGCGCACTTTATTAACATTTTTAACTTCCCACCAGTTGTTTACGAACGCAGAGCTTGTCCCATCATCTAGTTTTGGTCTTACCTTTGATAACGGGGAGGAATGTGCTGCACTGGAACAAAGTACTAGTAATAAGGCACCTGGTTTTGATGGTGCTCAATAGATTTTTTTACAGACTGCCCTGACCAATGGAGTTCTCTGCTTACTAATACTTTTAATACTATAGCAAAAGGGACCTCCGGCCTCCTAGCTAAAAGCCATTTTAGTTCCAATTTTTAAAAAGGAGACAAGCAAGACCCTAAGAATAATAGACCAATTTCTCTTGTAGATAGCCAGCAAAATTAATGGGCAGAGTGCTATTAAATAGATTGGAGATATGGTAATTGACAAATAATATCCTGATCCCGCAACAATGCGGTTTCAGAAAAGGGAGAGGCACTTAAGATCAATGCCTGAACTTGAGCCTGCTTATAGCAAAGTATACCAACGCTAAGCAAGGCAATTTATACCTGGCCTTCATGAACCTTAGCGCGGCCTTTGATTGTGTATCTCACCCAGAGCTTTGGTGAATTATGAGGGAAATGGGGGTAGACCAGGCAGTGATTACCTTTATTAGACAACTGTATTCAAAAGATGAAGCATGTGTTTGGTTTGGGCCACAGGGAGAATGCACTAGGTGGTTTCCTGTAACAAGAGTAGTTCGTCAATGGTGCATTCTCGCCCCTTTTTTGTTCTCTTTGTATACTAATAAGGTGGAGTCTAAATTATTAGAATCAGCTTTATATGTGCCTAGAATAAGGAAGTTGCACATCCCAATTATACTATATGCAGATGATGCAGTTTTAATCGCGCGAACGGAAGATACCTTTAGAAAATGTTAAACACTTATGTGGATTTTTTGAAAGGTTTGGATCTTCATACAAATGAATCCAAGCCATTTGTTTTAATAGCAGGGCAAAAGCTGAGTAAACCGCCATCGTTTTTTATCTCAAATCGCAAATTGACACAGACGGAGTCTTTTTCATATTTAGAAGTCACTTTTTACTGTAAGGTATCCTGGAGGAGTATGGTAGAGAACGTTGGGATCATGTTGGAAAAGAGCACACATGCTTTATGTTCATTTTCAAAAAAGCTGAGAACAAGAAACCCAGATATTTTAAGAAAGGTTTATGGGGCTAAATCTAGGGCAGTAGCTACGTATGGCACAGGGGTGTAGGGTCATATTAATGCAAAGAAGATACAAACAACAGAGGATTTGTTTTGAAAATCAATGATGACTCTCCCCATTGGCTGTTCCAATTTTAATTTACATGAAGAATTAAGCATCCCCCTTGGGGCGTGGCTAGCAACCAGCCAAGATGGCATATCGGAGCTCTGTTACTAAAGAGCCCTCTCCCATCTAATCCGTTCATTTATCCGAACTTTCGCAGTTTCTGCATCGCACCATCTGCAACGGCTCATCCTCCGATGCACAAAGAACTAACCCTTTTCCCTGTGAGGTGAAAACTCGAGGAGCAACACCGTGGTGAACACCGAGGCCTGTTTTGGCGCCAGGAGCCGGGGACTCAAGTAGGAGACAGACCCAGCAGGGCTCGTGTCCTGAAGCGGAAGCAGAGGCGAGAACACGGCAGGAATGTCCCAGAGATACACCCCCTGCAGCGCCGTCAAAGCTCCGGAAAACATGGAAAACCCCCCCCTGGACCCTATACGAACTGCCACCTGGAGGGGAGAATACACCGAGCAGCGTACCGTGAGGAGGGGCGGCCTCCGACAGATGTAGACCCGCGGCGAAGGGCCGTGCCACACACTGCCGCGACCGACCACTAGGTTCCGGCATCACTGCAAGCCGCAGCGACTCCCCGATGGGCCGCCCTGACACAAGTTGCCGCTGCAGCCCGGCCATAGACGGAGAGGCTCATCCCGTGGCCGCCAGCCGCTAGCTTCCGTCATAATTACAAACGGCAGTGACTTCACAACGTAGCATCCAGCCATAGCCCCCTGCAGCGCGCCAGCCGCAGACGAAGGGGCGCAGCCCAGAAAAAGCACATTATTCACCACTCTGAAGGCTGCAGAAATGGCGGCCTCGACACTACTGGGCTGGAGGTAGGGCTGACTTCCGAAGACGCTGTTCTCCGCCAACACAGCAAAAGCACCCGGCCTACCCACGTGCAGACCACGACCAACCTGCCCTGCTCTCACAGCGCCTGCTGAGAGGGGCACGTTGCTTCTGCGAGTCGCTGATCTAACTCTGAACGACCTCACATTCACTCAGAGCACCATATCCTGCTGCATACATAATGAGTGGCAGGGGGACAAGAGGCCATCAGGCCACAAAAATAGACAAATTGTCTACCACAAAGACCCGCCAGACAACACGAGAGTATAAATACAGCGGACGCCACCCCAGCCCAGTGGCGCACCAAATGATACCGAAAAGGTCACCCTGCAGGATGTGATGGCAAAACTGAAGGTGATGCAATCCTCAATTGGCACAATATCAACGGGCATCTCCCTGATAAGGGCGGACCTAGTGAAGATGTCGGAATGACTCATGGAGGTGGAGAAGACAACTACCGGGCTCGTGGGAGACACGTCGGATCTTCAACGTAGGATCCAAAAACTAGAAGATGATAACGCCGCACTGAGAGCTAAATTTGACGATCAGGAAGGCCACTCTAGGCGCAATAACGTGTGCCTGATAGGTGTACCAGAAACAGCAGGCAGCCTAGCCCTGGACCTCTACATGGAGGACCTCATACACAATCAGCTCCAACCCAGAGGGTTATCAAACTTTTTCTCGGTGGAGCGAGCCCACCGAGTACCCAGAGGAAAGCCCAAACCGGGGGCTCCGCCCCGTCCCATCTTGGCGCGAATTTTCAACTTCAGGGACCGAGACGCTATTTTACAAACAGCACGCACACGCCCGCCGATAAAAGTAGATAATTCAGAAATTCATTTCTATCCAGATTACACGGCGGCCGTGGCTCAACAAAGGAGAGGCTTAACGGACATAAAGAAAGAACTGCGAGTTCGTGAACTCAAATACTCGATGATCTTTCCAGCAAAACTACGCGTCGAATTGGAAGGAAAAACCTGGTTTTTTGAATCGTCGCAGGAAGCCTAGGATTGGCTAGAGGGATGGAGACCAGCCAGAGGACCCAAGAATCGCGATCCACCGCGAAGCAACGGAAATAGAAGCACGCGGATAACTGATGAGACCGAATAGACACGAGGCCTCACACAGCGGACAAGGCAGACTCCGCCCGGCATCGTTGCACTTGTTTATTTGATAGAGACATCTGAATACACTCTTTCACAGGGCCTGAGGGTTACCAGACAGAGGAGGGGACAGGGAGACTACTTATCCACAGTCGCAGATGGCAGACCATGGTAAGCCTCGGATCACGGAAACAGGGACCCATACAAGTAGGATATCCTGATCTAAAATGACACTGCATGGTTATTTTTGGAGATAGGGACTCGACGAAGGACACAGAAGTCTCACCCCCACGAACAATACTCACAAGTTGGGACTGTAAGCACTCTGCTCAGTTGGGGAGGTGGAAGGTTCTTTATCCACCGGGCAGGAAGGAGGGGAGGGGGGGCCAGGGGTTTGCACGTACTGAGTTTGATTTGTTTTTGTTCTGTGTTCCTGGCTTGGATAGTTTCTTCATGTATACATGCAGCATACACTCTGGCTCTTCTTCACACACTTAGACACATCGCCTCGAATGAGGCACGCCCTCATAAGATGTTTATTATTCTTTATATGCGTTACACCCACCCTATGGGACGATTGTTAGGCGCCCTAACTTTCTCTCCAGGCATCAGCTGGCCATCGGCTTCAGCACGGGCACAACCCGCAGTACTGTGGTTACACCTGCACACCGGACACTATGATGGAACACAATATATCAGGACTTAATCCCCAGTCGCAAAAATTGATATCTCCCCCACTGACAATTATTTCCTGGAATGTAAATAGGCTAGGACATAAAATCAAACAGGGACTGGTCTTACAATATTTAAAACGAAAGGCACCCATAATTGTCCTTCTACAAGAAACACACCTGACAGGCATGGCTACTAAGGCACTGAACCGATGGGGCTTCAAAATGGTCACGCATGCGGAGTTCTCCTCCGGCTCTCGTGGGGTCGGCATTCTCGTCAACAAAAGTGCTCCTATGCTAATCAAGCGTACATGGGCAGATGACCTGGGGCGCTTTGCGGCAGTCACATGTCAATGGGAGAGACGGACCTCTAATATACTATCAGTATATGTCCCCCAACATTATATCAAGGGGCTTTTCAAGCTCTGGGGAAATTACTACTTGAACTCCCTGAAGGGGACCTGATCATGGGAGGCGACTTTCACGCTGTACTTAACACGGCGATAGATCGCCAACCTCCTCGAGAAACAACGAGACCCAACCAACTCTTCAGAGAGTTTCAGGATGCAATTGGGCTGGTAGACGTGTGGAGACTTAAACACCCGACTGACCGCCACTACACATTTCACTCAGGAGCTCACAACAGTCTATCCCGAATAGACTATATATTAACATTAGCGATACCCCCTGAACTGATAACGGCCATAGAACATTTACCGAGAGGAATATCAGACCACTCCCCAGTCCTACTCACCTACACTACACATCCCACGAGACGACAGAGAATCTACCCAATCTATTCGGGTTATTTAAAAAACCACAAAATTACAAAGGCATTAAACACTGCAACCACACACTACTTTGAAGAAAACCTATCGTCAGTTGACTAACCATCAATCCTTTGGGAGGCGTATAAAACGGTCATTAGAGGACAGGCCATCTCCACTATCACTAGACACAAAAGGGACCAAAGGGAGACCATTGAAGCACTAGAATCGGCCGTCCTAACAGCAGAAATAGCCCATGCCTCAAATCCCACAGATGACACGACGCAAACACTCGCCCTAGCGTCTCGCGAATACAGGGCCTATGCAGAAGAAATGGCAAAAAACTAGACATACGGATACCCTGCATAGGATTTACGAACTGGGAGACAAGACAGGAAAAATGCTTGCGTGGCTTGAGAAGAAAGACAGAGCGGATAGATGGATAGCCCAGTTAGCGCTACCTGATGGCACACATACTACCTCCCCCCAACAGATAGTTGACGAATTGGCCTCCTACTACGAAAATGTATACACTGCACGGGGTAGCATGACTGAAGAGGATAGCATGCAATTTCTGCATACCATACCACTTACAACTCTATCACAGGTTGATGCACAAGCTCTAGAAGGTGATTTGACAGTAGAAGAATTGGGGAAGGCGCTAGCGGCCTTACACACAGGCAAAGCAATGGGACCGAACGGCCTGCCGGTAGAACTCTATAAATCAATGGCATGACTAATTATCCCGAATATGCTCCCCATGTACAATGATTGCTTAAAACAGGTTACACTAACGGCTGATCAGCAATTGCCCACCATTGTCACAATTTATAAACCTGGCAAACCACCCGACCAAACGTCCTCATATCGCCCGATCTCACTAATAAATGCAGACGCGAAAGAATTAGCGAAACTACTGGCACTATGACTTCAGCCACACCTCACAACATTAATACACCCGGAACAATCGGGCTTTATGCCCGGGTGAAACAAATCTCTTAACTTGCGACATCTGAATGGGGTGCTGCACCGCATTCCCATGCTCCGTGAAGAGGTGGCCATTCTATCCCTAGACGCAACTATGGCGTTCAACCTTATAGAGTGGCCATTCCTTTTTGCAGTACTTAGAAAGATGGGATTTGGACCCAAATTCTGTGGATGGATTAAACTGCTATATGAGGCCCCCCTTGCGCAAGTGGTTGCTAATGGCCATACATCGCGTACGATCACGCTAGGTCGTGGTACAAGACAGGGGTGCCCACTATCCCCTCGTTTATTTGCACTTATACTAGAACCACTGGCGGTGAAAATACGCACAGACCCAGTGATCCGTGGGATCACATGAGAAACGGGCTGGGAATATCGCATCTCCCTTCACGCAGATGACGTATTGATATATTTAATGTCCCCAACCGCATCCCTAACAGCCCTGCTGAACGTCCTCAAGAAATTTGGGGAAGTCTCAGGATACACGATTAATTAGGCAAAATCGCTTTTATATTTATTACACGGTCAAATGCCCGCGCTCCCTCCTGCCTGTACACTACAAACAGTAACCAGAGGGTTCAAATACCTTGGAATTTATGTCACTCCACAAAACTCCATCTTTATGGAAGAAAACTTACTGAAACCCCTACAGAGGCTCAAATCGGATGTAGCACACTGTTAGGAAGGGCAGCACTCTTTAAGATGCTTTCGCTCCCAAGGTTCCTTTATGCGTTGCAAAATACCCCATTCCCGGTCCCTATCCCTTATTTTAAGGCAATAGACGCAGAAATCTCTTCGTTATTATGGGACGGAAAACCGGCCCGTATAGCAAACTCCAAACTAATCCGCAGCTGGTATGATGGGGGGATTGCACTGCCAAGTGTTAAATTATACTACTGGGCTGCACAATTAACGATAGTCAGCCAGCGGATACACGCTCCGCAACCTGACCCATCCTACAGCCTTGACAGGACTGTACTCCCCACAGAACAACTGATGAAAGCCCTCTACACTAACAAACGACGTCATACGCTCATGGGCCCTACGGCCCACACTGTTGAGATTTGGCACACAGCTCAGAGAGCCCTGGGATGGGAGGGAGTGCTCACACTAGCCACCCCGCTCTGGGACACACGTCGCCTTGGTACCTTGGCTAATACTAAGGGATTCAGGCAGTGGGACCTCATTGGTATCTCAAAGATGGGAGACCTATGGAGTCGGGGTGAAATCATCACATTTGAAGCCTTGCAAGAAAAGTACAGAATGGCGGTTACCGAGAGGTTCTGCTATACTCAAATTAGACATGCTCTGAAAGGTGCCATATTACCGGGAACGACACTGGCCGAATCCTCCCCACTGGAGGATAGACTCCTCACCGATCATCTTGAAAAGAAAGCAATCTCACTAACATACCGTAAGCTGATAAACAATCTTCCAGACCCCACGGTGGTTCTCCGTAGCAAGTGGGAGGTAAAACTAGGAGACATAGACGATGAAAACTGGCTATATGCACTTGCTTTGGCAAGAGACGCCTCCATACCATCTCGGCTAAAACTCATACAACTAAAGATACTACAAAGAATATACTATTCCCGCACTCTATTGCACAAGTTTCGGACACGTCCCAGAGCCTGGATGCCTGAGAGGTTGTGGCCTCCCAGGAACATACTTTCATATACTATGGGACTGTCCCAGAATACAAACATATTGGGCAGATGTAATGACTGAAATTTCAAGAGCAAGCGGGGTTGAAGTACAGCTAGAACCTAGGTGTTGCATATTAAATATTTGGCTGCTTACAGACCTAAATTGAGGGTTACAAACCTGGGCAACACTGGGCCTGGCAATTGCAAAGCGAAACATTGCTAGAAAATGGGCATCCGGCCTAGTACCCTCGAGATCACAATGGGGAAAAGGCATGGATGCGGCGATGGTGGCAGAAAAGGCTGTATATGCACATAGGGGGTGTCCGAAAAAATGGTCCAAAATTTTGGGCAAATGGAATGAGTACCGGGGAAACCTATGTGAACCCCCGCAAGATTTGTCTGAACCTGCAGCAAGTCCTTAGGGTGGGAGCCGCGACATAGTGCAGATATAAAGGCTATATACACATGATAGGTGGGAAAAGGAAAAGGATTATTATTTTTCAAGTAATGTTTGTTGGGGAAATGTGTTCCGAACACGTGCCATATAGAGTCTACCCATGTCCAGATGTCCAGCCAGAGGCCCACATATCTACTACCAGCATGTATGCTATATTACATGATTGTAGGCACTAATCAATCAATAAATACTGTACTGCTTGTGTAAAATGTGAACACTAATGTATATTTATGCATGAAGGAAAACGAATTCTACCTGTAGTGTTACACTGATGAAAGGCCAATAAAAACGGTTTAAAAAAAAAAAAATTAAGCATCCCCTACATAATTGATTGGATAAACGTTGCACCCATTCTCCTATGCCACTCAGTATGGTGTAGAGATACAGTATCACTTACCCAACAAATTATACAGGACTTCCTATCCCTTAAACACAAAGAGAACATCCTATGGTTAAAGTATGTGAAAGATGCTTTATACACTCTTGATCTAGGGAGCTTAGTTGTATCCCCAGAAAAATGTGGCTGTCCCAAAAAAAAGCATTAAATACCCGTTTCATAACCACTGCTAATGAAGGGAGACTGAATGTACATCGTAACAAACCTATCATTAGAGAATATATTGAAGGTCCGTTGCAGGTTGAGGAGATATCCCCTTATCTGGAATTTGTAACAATCCCATGGCACAGATTTATTTTGCTAAGGTTTCGGATTAATTATATTCCTTGCATGTTGGGCCACATGTTGGGCCACCCTACTGGTATCTTTTCCTCTAATGATCTCCTGTGTTGCCCATGTGATGACACTTCCCGACAGTCTGATTTGCACATTTTCTTTTTCTGTAAATGTTATTGTAATCAATGGAAAAGGTTTTTAATCCTGCTTTTACATAAGTATAATTTTAAACAATGTCGTCTGGCCCAGAACTTTTTAGGTATGTTGCCTGACCCCCTAACCTGTTACATTGTTGCCTCCTTTTTATGTACGTGTCTGAAAACCAGGAAATCATTTATTGATTGATATTGATCAATTGCTTTGGTTTATTATTTTTAACTGTGATGTATATTTGTACTTTTATGATTAATTTTGTATGAATCAAATAAAGTAATTTGGATTGATTGCCTAGGGTTTCCATACTGCTCGCTTGGGCCGTTATAGTGGCCTGCCCCAGATTAGATGCCATAGGACAGATTATGGCTGGTGAGGCGCCCATTGGTGTGCCATCTGCGGCTGCTGGGAAACTAGTGCGGTCCCCGGCCAAAAGGCATCTACTTGAACTCTTGGAGCCTTGACTGTATGACTGACCCATGTCTGATTGTTGGATATGGATGGGATGGCGGTAGTGTGGGATGCTTGAATGCTGAAATGGAGATATACTTGTGCTTCATTTTTGTTGTCCATGCGTGTTTATCGAGGCCTCTATGCCGATCTTCATCTACTATGCCATATTAATGTTTGTTATGTCACATGATGCTCCTGTTTTGAATGTTCCATTACTGATTCCCTATCCGGCAGCCCGCACGAGCACCACTGTGCTTTGTAAAACAGTATGTTTGTTTACCAAAAATGCAATACAAATATTTACACAAAAATAAAAAGGATATCAGGCTTAACAATGGTTGATATCACAAATCTCACTCGAAGTCGTGATCAACTAAATTTCCAAGAAGTTGCATGGGTTCACTTATAAAAGTTGATGGAGTTGGCCCTTAAATGTGAAGGCAGCTCGTCGCCATTGTTATTTACACAAAAGCACTTGAGCAGAGTTTCTTTCCACGATTTTATTCTTCCATCAACAATGAGGCAGACAGACAGGGATGAGCTTGCAGTCACAACGATGACTGAACTCCAACTGCCCATCTTACTCCTGCTATATGAAATAGTGGCACTCTAAGAATGCAGGCAGAACAAGACCACTCAACCTTCATTATATATTGTTTTATTACTCCAAACAGATTATATCGCTGTTAACCAAAGTACTTTACAAAATGTAATGAAATGGTAAATTATAAGTAAGCAATGATTTTAAGAAAGAATGCAACAAAATGGAAAACAGACTGAAAGAAGTATCAAAACTAAAAGAAGGAAACATCACATTAATAATAGTACACATGCAGCAGTCTTATAAGTAAAAGTCTAAAGCGAAATACAACCAAAATTCAAACTTTCAAACTCACTTCCACAGGAGAGGGGCGGTCCCACAACCCAGCAACATCCACAAACCGCGACAGATGAAGTCGGCTCCGAAGCAAAGCAGATGCAACAGCCAGCCATAGCAGGTAAGCAATACTAATGAGATGATAATAGTGGACCAAAGGGAAAAACCCTTGAATAGATCCCGATGTAAACCATAGGCTACAGACAAGGCCTCAGGGACCAGTTCCATGGAGTGCCCCATATCACCAAAAGGATGACCATGTGCTTGGAACCGAAGGAGGACAACAATGGGGGAGGTAGAGATGATAAGGGGTGGACGCAGACCCCTGGTGGAAACTCAGGGAAGAGAGGTGCCCATGCAATCTGATATTCATGAAACATGGATACCAGAACATATCCAGGAAACACAATGAGACTTTACACAGTTTTCCAACATTCCAGAACCAACGACAGTGACACTGCAACAAGGGACAGGACAGAAACAGCGACCCCTCCCTGCAGCTTGAACTGCCACAAGCCATTTTCTATATCACGGGTACACGCCATCATCCATTCTCTCAGAAAGAAGGAGCAGGAAGAGGTGAGGAGACGCCAATGATAGGTGCACCAGCACCTCCACAGTCCCTACATCTGTGCCCTGGATATCTCTCTGCAGAATAAATCTGCTGTGTAGTAGTTAAGGGCCTTCTTTCCAGTATCCTTCCACTGCACTTCAGCCAAGATGGCAATGGGGTAGCAGAGCTTGTCTTGACTTGAGAGGAGGCTGTTTGCCCTTAGAACCAAAACTGGAACTGAGAGATCTTTTACAGTCTTTTAAAAGCTGTGAGCATATTGGACACTGGCCAGAGAAAATTTCTGGACTGATCTGGGGCTGTCGCCCCATATTAATACCAACAAGTCGACTAGAAATGTATATTTTCCCAACCTTATCTGTTGAGGGGTGTCTGAATTTTACCGGAAGTGGGTTTCACCTAGCTACACATCCACAGATTATTGTTCTGTAAATGTTGCACAAAGAAGAGCTGAGCCAGGTGTTCCCTGGCAAGAGTTTGCTCAGACAAATGACACGAAAGTTGCTGGGCATCCTTCACCTGACTGATACACAAGAATATCTGTGCACACCTTTGGGGAGAAATGGAGCAGCAATAGAGAGTTACCTTCCATTTCACTCCTTCCTTCGACAGGAGCCTGGTCCATTGCACAGGAGTTCAGAGATATTCTTGTGACTTCCTCCAACTACATCCTCAATATTTTGAAAAATTCGTACCCAGGACACCCAAGACGGATCGTGGGTCAATGTAGTCACACATGTAGGCACAGCCAGTATTCTCATCCTTCCCACACCACAATGCAAACATAAATGCATTCTTTTAGCAGGAGAGGCCAATAGGCCAATATCCCTATTCAGTAAACAGGAACAAGTCTTGCAACGACTACTGGGAATATCTCTGCCACCACTGCCAGTATTTCCTAGTCCCTTGAGAAGACATTAGTCATTAACAGCCAAGAAGGGTGGGCTTGGTGCACCCTTCACATACCATAGAGCCGCACTCTGGGTCTCACATCCTATCACACAACCTCAGGGTCCACACATGATTCGGATGTGCCCTCAAGTAGGCGGTACAAAAGGCACAGACATTTGCAAAACATAAGGCATGCAGGTGACATCCCAGCGCACTCCTCAAAATCTTTGGCCAGGGCATGGGCGAAATGTGAAGAGCTGGGGCGAGAGAACACTGGGAGTTGCTGCCAAATGTTAGGACAATTCTTTGCACGCTAAACGTTGTTGCAGATCGTATTTTACAAATGTAAAACCACTGCTGACTCGTAAAAGATAGTTTTTCACTCGTAAAAACATTTAAAACATGAAGATTTGTGTAGGAATGAGCAGGCCTACTCCCAAAAGCAGGGATTGGGGCTACATAGTTGGTTTGCACTAAACGTTTGTGGACACCCACAAAAGCACCTGTTTATTCACAGACTCCTTTCGGAGCACCAGCCCTGGAAATGGTTCGATATGTACTGCTCTGAAGGGAAGAAGTAAATGCCATTACGGGATGAGAACAGGCAAAACGCCCCACCGCCCCCACCCCAAAAAAAGTGGTGGGTTTTTAGGGAAAGAGGTACACCGTCTAGAAATATTTTTACCTAGTGGACTAAATGACAGGATAAAATGCATGTGGAGGATTACTGATAGAACTTTGTATCTGCCTGAGGCTTTCAGAGTTACTGTTTGAAAACTTTACAATACAATTCATAAATATACAAGAAGGCAATTTAGTTAATCTGCGGACGAATGTTTGCATTTTTTGTATAACAACGGGCCTATTGATTTATCTGGTAAAACCTCACCTACAAAACGGTTACTACACTGCACTGACACGGGATTTAGCGCCGAGCTTGAAGGAAACATCACATTTATACTTGATTTCAGTTTAAAATTCCACTGCCCATCCGACCTCTTACATAATAGAAATGCTTCGGCATACTGTTGTAACTTTAATCTCTATCCATCCTTTCCCAGGCCATGTTTTGTCCCATTGTATATCTTTTGTCACTCTCTATTCCATCAAGAAAATATTCACATATTGTTGCTTGATCTCAGCTTGCAATCGCCTGCAAGATTCATGTTTTTTAGTCAAGAACGAATTGCAGCAGTCGAATACTACCCAATTGCTCACTGGCCTACACTTCTTTCAATATTCTGGTACTTATCGGTGGTCAGTTTTAAAAATGAAAAACAACATGAGATACGTTTGTCTAAAAAGTAAGGAATTAAAAAAAGTAAGGAATAACCTTACGGGTGTTATCAATTTAACTTGTCATTTCACATTCTTTCCATAGCTGGCCACACATTAGGAATAGAGAATGACCAGAAACTAGACCTTAAAGCATCGTTTTTTAATGAAGCTTAGCCATTATACTGGAATTCCTTTTTTTAGAGGAAGTGTCTGAACCATTTATTGTTCGTTTCAAAATTCCACAGTTGTTTTTGCCCATTCAAAACTCAGCAAAGCACATCCTTTTCTAACTGTTGTCAATCTAGCCCATAGCATGTAGAACTTTTGTTTTGTAAAAGCCTTTTGCAGTTTAAAGAAGTATGCGAAAAGGCCCTTTGATGTATGGGGTTAGATTCCATCATGCCACTTTTTAGACAGATGGAATGCGATCAATAGTTGTAACCCTGGTTCACACCACACACACTGACTGCCACTCACACCAAAGCAAAGCTACTTGTGATCAGTCCTTGAAGGGCTTTATTTTACCCCGCATTTCTAGCCTGTGGGCCTCCCTATCCAGCAACGCCTGTCCCGCGCGTCCATACTCTGTTGTCAAGATTTACAAGTGCCCATGAACCGAATGTTGAAACCGGCATGAAAGCAGGTAACCCTTCCACTGTTGTCTTAGTTCACAGAGAAATAAGCGCAGGAAAATTAATCTTGGAATGTTTTTGCTTTCTGTTGAAGTTTTAACAATTCCAAACCTTAATGATCAAGAAAAAAATAAACACATTTAAAAACAAGCTAAGTAGAATAGTCTAGCATTGTGCATGTTTTCAAACTCTAGGGGATGTGACTTAACTTCCGGCTCCGGAAACTCGGCAATCCTAGTCTTGACTGAAACGTGTGTGATTCTGGGTAAATCCTTTAACCGGCCCACCCTCCCTTGACTGAAGAGTGTGGGATTCTGGGTAAATCATTTAACATAAAAAATGTTTTTTTTGTTAAATGATTTACACAGAATCCCACACGCTTTTGTAGATTATGCCATAAAGTTACTGTAAGCAACTTTACAACCATATTTTATGTTCTAACTTCCAGCTATTTAGTAGAGACTACTGTCGCCGGGAGGCAGATCTCTGCATGCAGGAGGGAGACGTCTGCATTGAAGGGAAGGCAAGAATTACATACACTAGAAACAAATCACGCACACCTGTCACCCATTCCATTTCAACATCCTAAATACTGGCCACACTACTGGCTCTCTTTTTCTCCTCTTCATCTTTCTTATCCTGCAGCGACCACATTCTTCAGGAAAATGCAGACCACCTTTTTAAAGAGGAAGAGAAATTCACTGAGGAGGATACAGTCCTTGTAGTTATATTTGCGATGAAGCACTACAAACAACTACATGGGCCACCTCCATTCAACCTCAGTGGAATACAGAAGGCAGCATTATGGCAGGAAGTGACAGACTGTCAATGCATTGAGTGAGGAGGCACCCACTATAGGGGATATCAAAAAGTAGTGGCAAGAAAAAAAGAGGAGAAGGCGGGTTGTTCTCCAGGATTCAGATGGCGTAAGCTCTCCCTGGAGGGGCAACTGGATCCCCTTGCCATCTCAGGCCCCCTCAAAAAGATTGTACTTTCCACAATGTGCCCCACCTGCTAAACAGACTGTATCTTTAGGGGAACACTAATGTGGGGCCAGGTAAGACTGTAAACCTCTCTCCCTTATTAAACATATAACCACAACCAATCATCCGTATCTGGCCTTACTCCGCAACAACATTAGAAAGCATGCATCACACATATGCCCATAAAAAATAGCTTCTACACATACCCTATAAATACCAAGATGTAGGAGTACATTTCCTTTACTTGTACTCTTTCATACAGCCCTTCTTTTTAGTAGATTGGTTGCTTAGGATGGGAAGCGAATAACTGCAAATGCAGCAGGGCAACACATTGGGCAGAT
Source organism: Lissotriton vulgaris (assembly GCF_964263255.1). NCBI lineage: Eukaryota > Metazoa > Chordata > Amphibia > Caudata > Salamandridae > Lissotriton > Lissotriton vulgaris. Next base: position 411,554,067 of record NC_141689.1, on the reverse strand, counting down.
CTCTCAATGCGAACCAAATACACACACAGGTATGTACTGTTACCAATGCCATTGCCACCCTATAGGGGATTTCCATTCCATTACTTGGTTTGTTATACCCTAACATTACATTTTACATTGAGTTTTTAATGACTTATAATTACAGTAAAATCTTACCTTAGCATTTAAGGCCCTGTGTTGTTGTCCCATCCACTAACCTGCCACAACATACATTTCTGCTCCCCGCATTACACCAAAACCCGGACTGGCACCCCAGAGATGATTAATATTAGAGATTGGTAAGTTAAATATCTGCTCTTTTGAGTTTGGGCTTAACCTATCTCTTTATTTGTTACTGACAGCTATTAAAAACATAGCTGTTTGCTCCACCTGGGAATAAGTCAAGCATTTTCCATTCACACCTGCTGTTTCTAAGTAGCTGCTTCAGCACTAAGACACGCGTATGTGCGCTCTTTGCAAACGTTTTACTTACTTACTTATGGTTTGTCAATGATAATTGAACTTCTCTCTATAGCTGCTGGATCAAGAGATACCCTAGCAACAAGTACGAGGACACTGGTTAAACAGCTGACATCACTGGGTCATCTAGAAATTAAACTTTTGTGGCTCGAGCTGGTATTGTTGAGCTATATTACCTCCATGAATGGATCAACCCTTAACTTCATGTTTATTTATGTTCACATGGTTTTACATGTATTATGTTGTTTTAAGAATAATATCTATTAATGTAGTGTGTGCAACCTTTGCCAGAAAACTGTTCAAATATTTAAATCTTCTTCTCACAGGTACTGGGGACATTGTGCCAGATGGTGGAGTTCTGGACTTTTTATTACAGTCCAGAGGTGTCAGGGATAACACCCGAAGACCCCTGAGTTCTACCTGTCTCGGTGCACAAATAACAGAAACACGGGCTTCTCGATGGTGGCGTCAGAGACCAAAGGTTTATTACTGCAGGGATACAGAAGTCACAGAAACTACACACGGGCAGATTCTAGGAGCCTGTTCGATTTGCACTAAGTGGGTTGCTCCTTAAATACACATTTTGTAGCCATGGGCAACATTCTTCACATGCTAGTACATTTCTAAAACTTCGTATCATAAACAATAAATATTTGGCGTCAAACAGGAATTGTCAACAAATATCTGATGCTAAACATTACGAATGAGGGGTTCCCACTTGTTCAATCACAATCCCATGTCATGTTCTTATTCAGGAGCCGGACCGCCTCATCGTAAATTTCGTTACCTCCCCCTAATAAAGGCCCAGAAGGAAAGGAGCAGAGCCAGGTGCAGAAGATAGAAAAACAGGATAAGAGATGTTTGTGGGTTGTAAACGGGCAAGGCTACCAACTTCGGCCGCCTAATCATGATCAGGCCAGCGAACACGAGAACCAGTATAGCAGGACTGGCCTCAGGCAGAGGAGGCAGCTTCTGCCGAGTCATGCGGCCACAGCGTTTCTGACCCTTAAGGTGTACGTGTCATTTAGCAAGGTGAATCGCCGGCTAAAGCCTACGTGTCCTTTAGCGAAATGAATTTGATCAGAGGTCACTGTTTGTCCATTGACTATGTGAGGGCAAGAATACAAGATGGATGCCATAATCTAAAATGGATGCCATCTGTGTACCGGAAATGTGCTCATAACAAGAGTGCTCTTGCTCGTAGCATAGCGAAAACACCAGGATATACTATATGGATCATTTACGGTTCACTGGTACCGAAATCATGGGTTTACGACGATGTCGAAAACACGGGTTCGAATCGTCACACAACCTCAGACCCTCCTTTTGCCCTTACATAGGCAATTACTTACTCTATGTCAGAGTCTATTTCGATGTTCATCAGGTCAATGATATGTTGCTGTAGCATTATTCTTTCTCGTACCCTGTCTCCCAAAACAGGCGGTTTCCTTAGGCAGGTTGCAGCGCAGAGGCTACACAAGGCTGGACCACACTGGATAATAAGACAGCACGAGAATAGGAATACTAAGATAATACCAATAACCATCAGAACCTTCCATGATCCATCCCCACGCTGATAATAGAGTTCCCAGCCATTCCATTAGCGACCAATTTCCCTTGTCTACATGAATAGAGTCGGAAATCTTGTGTAGCTTAGAGATCGCTTCGTATACTGTCGGAGCATTATTGGGGATATAAACACAGCAACTCGATTGGATCATTCTGCATACCCCACCTCGATCTGCAAGTATTACATCAAGAACCATACGGTTCTGTAATGTCATGAGACGATCCGCCTGGAGCTCAGCTGTTAAGTTACTAAGGGCACCCGTAGTTTCTGTTATAGTAGATTCAACTACCCGTGTTAGCTGACGTAGATTTCTACTATTGGCCATAAGCCCCCAAAATGGAAGGAAACCTTTGAAGAAGTCTCCGGCTTCCTGACCAGCGGTGTCTTCCTTGCTGAAAACACCTCTTACTACTCTGGTTTTGTGATAGTTTGAGGCAGCTGTGTATGTCGGAGGCAACAGTCGAGCAATATAGCATGAACCTGAAAAGTCAGCAGGCAGCCATGTATATGCCCTATCCCGACAGATGAAGTAGGTACCCCTAGCAGTTAGAAAGGCAGGGGAAGAGTTAGATGGGTACACGTAAGTTTCAACACAATCACTCTTCCCGAGCCGAGCTCTTGGATTTCTCCCATTACCTTGCAAGCAGAATTGACCTCGGTGGGGTACGACCCAAACTGGAGTGGAGCTCTTACGCTTGCTTTCACTCAAACTAATGCTATACTCCGTAGTATTCCAACTCAAATAAACTCGTAACTCATCCTTAGGCACGAATGGGGAGTTATTGACGTCTTTAATCATGTCAGTTATTCCCTGTACCAAAGCTTTATTAACGGAGTTATACTTGGTGCAACGTGGAGGACGCGGGGGATAGGTCTCGAGGGCATAGACAAATACAGTCTGGAAGGCCCGACATGATCCATTATAGCTAAAAGGCAAGACTAGGTAGGGGATGCCTTTATCCATAGTGTGTGGTATCAAACCGCACACCCAGCAGTCTGTTGTGTTAACTACCAGTTGGTGTTGGTGCAAGAGCTGTATGAAAGTGTTATTTATGAACTCTGAGCGTCAAGCTTGTTCATGTTCAGGGAACGAATGAAAGGAATGAGGAGAATCAATAGTAGGAGAAACAAGAACAGGGGGAGGTACTGTAGTCGAGATCGGTGCAAAAATTAAATGTATACCGAAGGCAATTCCACCCACCAACGTTATTAAAATAATCAGAAACATAATTGCACATTGCATCAGAAAACATTTGTTATGTAGAATTTTGTATAATCTGTTTCTGCGAACATAAATTACATTCTCTCGGTGCAGCCCAGGAAGCTCCATCTTCTACAACCGCTCGCGACCACTGATGATATGTACGTAGTTGAAAATGCCTCTATCAGTCTTGGGAGTTCCCAAAACTAACAGAAAGACCGACCTTGTGTGTGGCCCCCGCAGATTGAACTAGGCACAAAGCCACGACCGTACGGCTAACCAGACGGCAAGGTAAACAACAGAAAAAAAAAACAGTGAAATACAAAATATTTAGCAAACTTCCTGGCTGAAGGCAATGTAATGGATCAAGTATGAGAAAATAGGCAGTTTCCTGCTTTATTAGTCCTTAGAATGAGATCGGAGGTTGTATCTCAGTTTTCCTGGCGTTGTTTGATCCAGGAATAGTCTGTTTCCAGCAGATACAACAATGTTTGAATTTTCAGATGTCAAATGTTCGTTCGATGCAGTGTTCTGGTCAGTGATCAGAGAATCGGCTTCAGGGGGAGAGTCAGAGTTCGGTGAATCAGTTGTTAGTTCTGCATCACTGAAAGGAACATATCTAGGGACAGGTTCTGTATCAGAGGCACCAATTCCTTTTCTAACCCAGTTATCATAAGGGAGTGGAAGGGGTACACGCTTGGTGTGGGTTGCGTGAACCCAATTCTTCCTCCCAGCCACACGTACTGCAGTCCTCATTGCCAGGAGTACTTGGAAGGGTCCAACAAATTTCGGTTGGAGATTCCTGGTTCGTCCAAAGTGCCTGATGACTACAAAGTCACCGGGTTTCAGCTGGTGACCTGGACTCTCCGGAGGCTTTGGTAACGCATCGAAAACCTGTTGGTGAATGAGACTCAATTTAGCAGTCAAGTCAAAAAGGTAATCAATTAACATTGGGTATTCCAGTTGTTTAAACTCCCTAGGTCTTGGTACCCCCCAAACATTAGCAGGGCGACCGAACACAATCTCGTAGGGGCTGAGCCCTACTCGAGAATGAACAGTTGCTCTAGTGGATAACAAAGCCAGTGGCAGTGCATCTGGCCAGGACAAACCCGTGGAGGCTTGAATCTTAGCGAGTTTTAGTTTAAGTGTACCATTGTACCCTTCAACTAAACCTGCTGACTGGGGGTGGTTCGCACTGTGAAATTTTTGCTTGATTCCCAAGCCTGTACACACACTCTGCATAACTTTCCCTACAAATTCATTCCCATTGTCCGACCATACAATCCGTGGCATACCATACCTGGGGAAGTATTCTTTTAGGAGAATTTTTGCAGTGGACAAGGCAGTATTATCTTTTAGTGGATATGCTTCGATCCACCTTGAAAAAGCACAGACTACTACTAGGACATATTTAAGGTTGTTACATTGATCCATGTGAATGAAATCCAACTGAATCACTTCGAAGGGGCAGGAAGGAGGAGCGAAGTGACCAGTGGGTGTGGGGATTCCCTTGCCAGGATTATGCATCAGGCATATCATGCAGTTTCTTACCACTCTTTCTGCACATTTACTAATTCCATCATTCTTCCAGACTGGAGCCAACATCTTACAAATCCCTTTAGAACTGATGTGCGCTGCTCCGTGCGCCATCGTTACCACCGCAAGCACATATGCATCAGGCAACATCCAACGCTGCTGCTCCGACAAATCGATCCAACATCCACTCGAGTCCAATTTACCCGTTTTCTCTTTCCATGCAAACTTTTCCTCTTCAGTCGCTTCGTCCTGAATTGCTTTCACACTTTCCACTGTGTCCTCACACATTCCCGAGTCAGCCACCCATCTTGCAGATTTAGCAACATACATTCCACTCGTCGTATTCCTAGCTGTCTGTTTAGCTGTCTCATCAGCAAAAGCATTCCCACGACCAACATCATCCATAACCGCTCGATGAGCACTGCACTTCACAATCGCAACTTCAGTCGGTAAGGTTAGAGATTCCAACAGGTCATTGACTAGTTGACCATGCTGTATCTTAGTCCCATGAGACGTAATAAAACCTCTTTCCTTCCACAGTCGACCAAAACTATGCGCTACACCGAACGCGTACTGACTATCTGTGAACACATTCACTCTCTTTCCCTTTGCTAAGACACACGCTCTTGTCAATGCAATTAATTCTGCAGCTTGGGCAGAATTCTGACTCACTCTTGCAGTCTCCACAATCGTACTCAAAGTCGTTACTGCGTAGGCAGCTGTTACATCACCATTCTCCAATTTAAAACAAGACCCGTCAACATACAACGTGCCATCTGGGTTTGATAACGGAGTGTCTTTAAGATCAATCCGTCCTTTTGTCTCCTCCTCAGTTCTAAAACAACAGTCATGTGGTTCAGAATCACTCGACTCCTGATTAGTCGGCAACAGTGTTGCTGGATTCAGTACATTGCATCTTTTAATCTGAATATGACTCGCTAGCAGTGTTAGCTCGTAACCTGATAATCTAGCACTGGTGAGGTGCTGCGTCTTCGTTCGGTTCATGAGTGTATCCACAGCATGTGGAACCATGACTACTAGCATATTGTTAATGACTAAACCAGCAGATTGTCGAATGGACACTGCAGCTGCTGCTGTAGCTCTAAAGCAACTTGGCAACGCTCTGGCTACCGGATCTAATGTTGATGAAAAATATGCACAAGGACGTTGTTTATCACCAAATCGCTGCGTCAAAACACTCAATGCACAACCTTCTCTCTCGTGAACATAGAGTGTAAATGGCTTACTGTAGTCAGGTGTACCCAACACCGGAGCTGAACACAGTGCATTTCGTAACTCAGAGAAGCTCTGCTGACATTCGTCAGACCATGGCATTGGATTCGGAACACCTTTTCCAGTCAAGGCTACCAATGGTTTTGCCAAGAGAGAAAAATTTGGGATCCATTGCCTGCAGTATGAAGTAATACCTAAAAACGCACGCACTTCTCTCTGTGTGCTAGGAACATTCATCTGTGTAATTGCTTTTATTCTCTCTGGGGTCAACCTTCTTCCCTCCTTTGACAAGAGATGACCTAAGTAAGTCACTTCTTGGCAACAATATTGCAGTTTGGAAGGTGACACCTTATGATTTAAATCAGACAAATGATGCAGTAGGGAAATTGTAGCTGTTTTGCAAGTTTCCTTGTCATCAGCAGCTACTAGAAGGTCATCCACATATTGCACTAAAGCAGAACCAGGAGGAAGCACAAAGGAATCTAACTGACTTTTTAATGCCTGGCTATAGATGGATGGGATTTCACAATAGCCCTGAGGAGCGCGTTTAAACCTGAAACTTCGGCCTCCCAGGGAGAAGCCAAAAACATCTCTGCTTTCTTCGGCTATCGGAATGCTGAAAAAGGCATTCTTCAAGTCGATAACTGAAAACCATGTGGCTGTTGCAGGAATAACGTTAACAATGCAGTAATGTCTGGAACCACAGGAAACTGTGGAATCACAATCTTGTTAACCTCTCTAAGGTCGATTACAAATCTATAGACTGGAGGTTTTGAAGGATCAGTACGTTTTAGAATTCGCAAGACAGGACTGTTACATACATTCCCTCTAGTTTCTTCTATCACATCTTCTTGTTACTCAAAAATCAGTTCGAGGTAAAAAGAAGCCCAATGCCCCCTGGTATACTCCGGCCCTCACTGACTGTCACCTCAAGTGTAGGATTTTGGAGAGAGAATGCAGAAAAACCTACGATCCTACTTCCAGATCCACATACATTCTCCAGAGAAAACAATATCTTTCCAATATAAAAAATGCAAAAAAGGCATTCTTCACTCTAGCAATAGACTCAGCCAAACAGAAACAACAAACGATTTTCAATATAGTAAAATCTTTCACTCACCCCAAGGCACTGGCACTTGAAATCCCCCCTTCACAAACTCTCTGCGATCAAATCGCAGATTTCTTTGAGGAAAAAATCAAAAATATTCATAAGGACTTCCCCCCCTTACCCATTCCAACCCAAGAGTCTGATACAACCATTCCCTTATTAAATCAATTTACAACAGTTTCCCTGCTGCAAACGCAAAAAGCTATCTTGACCTGCAAATCAGGTGCCCCTACGGATTCTTGCCCCCCAGTCATCCTACACTATCTTATCGAGGCCGTCAACCCTCTAATTAATGCCATTGTGAATGAATCTCTCAACTCTGGTATTGTTCCTACTGAGTGGAAGAAGGCCATAGTCAAGCCCCTCATGAAAAAGCAAAATAAATCCCCAACTGATTTGTCTAATATGCGTCCAATATCCCTTCTTCCAGCACTAGGTAAAATCACCGAGCAATTAGTTCATGAGGAATTAAAAAATTTTGTGGAAAACAAACGCATCCTGCACCCACAGCAATCTGGCTTTCGCCCTGGCCATTCAACAGAAACCGCTTTGATTGAATTATCAGACACCATCAAGTTCTTGCAGGATGAGGGCAGGCAGGCTGTCCTCATCCTGCTCGACTTAACCACGGCCTTCGACACCACCTCACATGTCATCCTAATCAATAGAATGCGTGAGATTGGTGTCTCGGGTTCCGCGCTTGCTTGGATAATTTCATTCCTGTCTAACCGCTCTCAAACGGTTTCCTTAGGCCCCTTTCTTTCTGGCGAACGATCCACCATCTCAGGTGTGCCACAGGGTTCCATCTTGAGCCCTCTCTTTTTTAATATATATATGGCCCCCCTTCTCACGTTGATCGAGTCCCATGGGATTCTTGTGACATCCTACGCTGACGACACCCAGCTTGTCGTCACTATTGACAAAAGACTCCCGGATGCTGCCCTTAGATTTCAAAACTGCCTTTCAGAAGTCTTTTCCTGGCTTAACCTGAATCATCTAAAATGCAACAGCGCCAAAACCGAAATAATACCTCTAGGTAAAGGCACACACTTTTCCCCCAAAGATTGGTGGCCTCATAACTCCGAAGCACCACCGAGCGCGGTCTTTTCAGCCCGCAATCTTGGAGTTCAATTTGACGCATTCCTCAGCTTCGATGAGCATGTGCGCATTACCGCAGGGCGCTGCTTCAGTCTGATCAGGCAATTAAAGAATTTTTTTATTTTTCTGCCTCTTTCAGCCAGGAAATCAGTCGCGGTGGCGCTTGTCCTCTCCCGGCTGGATTATTGTAACGGCCTCCTAGCTGGCATCAAGAAATCTTCCCTTAAAAAATTACAAAGTGTTCAACACGCAGCAGCCAGGCTTGTCCTGAAACTCCCCCGCAGGTCCTCGGCCTCTGCAGCCCTCAACGCCCTTCATTGGCTGCCCCTCCATAAGAGAATCTTATTCAAGCTTCTAGTCACTGTCTTCAAATCCACCAGGAGCACGGGTCCATCTTACCTGATCAAGCGCTTCCAGCGTTATATTCCAACCCGCTGCTTGAGGTCATCAGGTGCTAATTTAATCACTGAACCCCGAATAAAACTAAAAACCAAAGGCGGAAAGACCTTTTCATTTCTGGCTGCTAGGGCATGGAATCGTCTTCCCCCCAACCTCAGGCATGCCCCCTCAGAAAGCCTTTTCAGGAAACTCCTGAAGACTTGGATTTATTCTCAATCTGACTCATCAGTCCTTGCAGCTATCTGATCCATGCTCCCCATAGTTGATCTTCTGTGAGCTCAGCGCCAAGATGCTCCCTCCGGAGCGAAAGTAGCGCTTTACAAATGCTAATAAATATCAAATATCAAATATCTTTCTTGATCAAATCTTGCACTATCAATAGAAGCGCACGTTCACCTTCACTAGAAATCCTATATTGTGGGATTTGTGGGAATTTGACATTTGCTTTCAAACTTACTACATAAGGAGGAATTTCCAACAGACCTACATCGTTAGGACCAGTCGCCCAAAGAGTATCAGGGAGAGAATGCAGCTCCAGTGGGAGCGCATCCATTGACAAGTACATCGGGGAGATGATTCTCTTACCTAACGTAAGCTGTACTCCAGCCGGAGAACAGTACAATGTCGCATACAGGCGTTTTAATAAGTCTAAACCAAGCAGATTTTCATTGCAACTAGGCGTCAAAATCAGGGGTGCTTTCAATTGACAAGGCCCAACAGAAATAGACAAAGAACCAGAAACAGGGTTGTGAACAGGGGCGCCTGAAAAACCTACTGAAACATTTGTTAAGCCGGACAAAGGTGCGCCAGGGAGTTTAGCATGCATGATAGAACTTTTTGCTGCACCAGTATCCAGCAGAAACGGTTCGACTACACCTGATGTAGCTACTGCGACATAAGGCCCACTCTGATCTACTGGAACTGATACTACTCCCTCTCTTTGTCCATGGCTGTCCTAGTACTCATTTTGCTGAAATTCTTCACCAACTTCACGGTAGTCTTCAACATGGTACTGTTGAGACCTACCTGGCTGTGCAGATTGTCCGTTTTGCTGATCAAAATAATTAGAAGGACGATCATTAGTCTGCGGAGGCATAGTACCTCGTCCTCTACCTCTAGAGCCTTGTGTAAAATTACCACGACCTCTCTGAGCTTGAGCATTGTTATTTTGTGCTAAAACTGGACACTCATTCTTATAATGCCCCTCCTTTTTGCAATAGGCACACTGATTCCATTGATATTGCGGTCTTTGGGAACCATAATCGGTCCTCTGATATGGCCCTTGCTGTGAGTTTGTCTGATTCGTACGAGGCGGATATGCCTGTTGTAAAAGGACTTTAGTTTTCAAATCTTTTGTTTTCTTTTCTGAATTTTCTTTCTCTTCTTCATCCCTATTCTCATAGTACTGAGCAGTTGCAAGTATTTGCGCAGTCGTGGAAACAGCCCACGCACTTTCAGAATCTTTCAATTTATTACTAAGCTCCGGTAACAAATTGTACACAAATTTATCGACGAATAATCTTTGACCTCCCTCCGTGCTCATATCCTGACCACTGTGATCTACGAAAGTTTCTTCAAATCTAGTGAAGAAGTCGGAGACACTTTCGTCTTTCTTCTGCTTGCATGCGGACAGTTTGTCCCAATTAACGCGCAATGCTGGCATCAAAGTTTTCATCAAATCAATTATCCTACCAGGTAAATTAGCAATTAGTGGTTCGGGTTTAGAACCACCAATTTGTTGACCATCTGCTGCTATTATAGCTGGCCAATCACCACCAAGGGCAACTGGATGATTTTCGGTACGAATTTTAGCCCAAATAGGTTGTGGCACTACATTGCCAAACAGCATGTCAATGTCTGCCAAATTCATTACGCAAGCTTGAACTGTTTGAGTTAACTCTTTATAATATCCTGCTGGATTTTTACGCGGATATGGCAAGGCCTGTTTTACTGCTAACACTTCAGCTCGTTTCCACGGAATGTGTATCCACACTTTCTGGAACTGTGCTGGAGCGGCTGCAATACCATTCACTGCATCAGCTTGAACGGCTTCGCGCCATATTGGCGGAACCTCCCTCATAGGATATTGACGACCTTTATTGGTGCTACGCTTCTCTAAGTTCCTTGGTGAACTGAGGGATGGATCAACCCTATAGCTTAAGATCAGTTCCATTGCTTCTTTTATATCTTTGCCTACTATCATACCTGCAGCAAATTTTTGTTGAACATGAATTATTTCATCCAAAGCTAATTCAGAGTCATCCTCTTCTCCTTCTTCCCGCAAAAGAGAACACATTACATCGAACACATAGCGCTGTGTCGGTTCATTCCATTGCATGAAGGTATCTAGTACATCTCGTACATCATATCTTCCAACTTTCGAAATCCACCTAAGGGCTGTAGAATCTAATATTCCTCATTCTTCGACACTAGGAAGCTGACTAAGTCTCTGAGTAGATTCAGAAGCGGGACTTCTAATTAGAGTTTTATAAAAAGGAGATAGAATATTAGAGACAGATTCAGTGATTCTCCGACGAACAGAAAGCGGAGTCATATAGCTTGCAGAAGTTTTGAGTAAAGTAGTAGTCGGAACAGATGAAGCAGCAAGAGTAGGGGTAGCAGGCAGAGTAATTTGGGAAGCAACAGGTAGAAGTGGAGCAGGCATAAGCAGAGGAACGGGCAACCCTGGAAGAGGGGGTGCCGGAGGAATATTGTTAATCACGGGAAGTACAGGAGCTAGATTCAAAGGAGCAGGGGCAGGAATCCCAGGCTGTCCAGCAGCCGGTAGCACAACATTTGGTAAAGGTGGAGCTGTAGCACCCTGTGCATACGGTGGAGGTGATCTCAACAAGTAAGACAACAGGGGATCCTTTTCAGGGTCCTCTACTGGCTTAGCAATACTCGAAGGCAAGGCAGGGTAGCACTTGTCTATCGCTAAACTACGTTCTCTATGTAATGTAATGTATGTAAATGTATAGGCATTTATATAGCGCACTACTTACCCGTAGGGTCCCAAGGCGCTTTGACCGCTGCGAAACCCTTCCTGGCTTCCCTGAGAGATGGTCCCTTAATGGGTATCTCCAGGGTGAGACCAGGCATCCCCAGCGGTCTGGTGGGGCCGTTAGTGAAGATGAGGCAAGCTAATGCCCAGAGTTGCCGAGTGTGATCGCTGATCAGAGTGGGCACCGAGGCGAGAGAATTATCGAGTCCGCTGACCCTGGTCCAGAAACCTGCCGCGCCGGGAATCGAACCCTGGTCCCGGGCCGTCCTCTGCTCTCGGGTCTGCCGCCTCTAACCAGTGAGCCACACTACTTCACTATCAGCTATCTCTATCGCTTTCTCAGTTTCATTGAGTTGCAGCTGCTTGCTCTTTTTGCTCTCTCTCCAATTTTTTTAATTTCTCTTTGTTTGGATTCTTTCCGCCAAAAACGGAAAGAATCAAACATTGCCGGCCGGGCATTCTTCTTAAACAGTTTCGCTTCCAAATTGTCTAGAATTTCAGGTTCAAAACTACCATGTAGTGGCCAACTAAGGACACCATCTTCTTTCGTGCAACGAACCGACACCTCATTATAAGATATAGGACCCACACCATGCTTGCAGTATAATTCGTAAATGGGAGTTCCAATCGGAGGAACCAGACATGAATCCTCCAGCTGGGAATCCCTGTTGCAACCGAAACATGAAAACATACAATTTTTTCGACTTACCATTTTACAAACCGAAACACAGAACAAACACAAACAAAGAGGTGCACTCGAACTTAGAACTTAGGCCTACCAAATGAACAAATGTATCGATACCCAGACTAAACCAAAGATTATCGTGAGGAGAACAACCAATGATAATCTACAAAACCAAGTCAAACCAAAGAACTAAAAGGATAAATCCTTACGAAATAACCAAGAACAACTAGCAACCACTTAATACTTAACTGAGGTACTGAAGACGTCACCAAGGAGAAACCCGTCTATGTCTCGCCGTACTAAGGTCTGCACCTCGGGTCCAAGACAGGGCGACAGTCAAGGCAGCGGACCACTGCAGCTGTCTGAACGGGAACCCTCGTGGAAGAGAATGTCGGGCCACTTTTGCGATATGCCGGGATTGATGAAGTGGGGCGCCTCCCTCTGGAATCTTCACACGAAGCTTCTCGAACTCTTCAGGCTTTTGGACCGGTACCGAATGACGTCGCCCCACATTGGGCGCCAATTGGAGTTCTGGACTTTTTATTACAGTCCAGAGGTGTCAGGGATAACACCCGAAGACCCCTGAGTTCTACCTCTCTCGGTGCACAAATAACAGAAACACGGGCTTCTCGATGGTGGCGTCAGAGACCAAAGGTTTATTACTGCAGGGATACAGAAGTCACAGAAACTACACACGGGCAGATTCTAGGAGCCTGTTCGATTTGCACTAAGTGGGTTGCTCCTTAAATACACAGTTTTTAGCCATGGGCAACATTCTTCACATGCTAGTACATTTCTAAAACTTCGTATCATAAACAATAAATATTTGGCGTCAAACAGTAATTGTCAGCAAATATCTGATGCTAAACATTACGAATGAGGGGTTCCCACTTGTTCAATCACAATCCCATGTCATGTTCTTATTCAGGAGCCGGACCGCCTCATCGTAAATTTCGTTACCTCCCCCTAATAAAGGCCCAGAAGGAAAGGAGCAGAGCCAGGTGCAGAAGATAGAAAAACAGGATAAGAGATGTTTGTGGGTTGTAAACGGGCAAGGCTACCAACTTCGGCCGCCTAATCATGATCAGGCCAGCGAACACGAGAACCAGTATAGCAGGACTGGCCTCAGGCAGAGGAGGCAGCTTCTGCCGAGTCATGCGGCCACAGCGTTTCTGACCCTTAAGGTGTACGTGTCATTTAGCAAGGTGAATCGCCGGCTAAAGCCTACGTGTCCTTTAGCGAAATGAATTTGATCAGAGGTCACTGTTTGTCCATTGACTATGTGAGGGCAAGAATACAAGATGGATGCCATAATCTAAAATGGATGCCATCGGTGTACCGGAAATGTGCTCATAACAAGAGTGCTCTTGCTTGTAGCATAGCGAAAACACCAGGATATACTATATGGATCATTTACGGTTCACTGGTACCGAAATTATGGGTTTACGACGATGTCGAAAACACGGGTTCGAATCGTCACGGAACCTCAATGGTGATGCTGAACCATCTACGAGTGGATGAGAAAATCCAGCCCTCTTTCAAGTAAGTATCTCAGCGACTTACCACTCAAGAAGAGGAGGACTAGTAGGAGTTGTCTGATGAGGAGAAAGCTATGTTCCCCCAACAAAGCACATCTCCAAGAAGACTACTTCAAGGCTGGGCAGCACTCTTCCTCTAAAATCACTTCTGAGGATTGCAGGTCCCCAGCCATCCGCTAAGTAGCCACGGGTGCTTGCTCTGCCTATGCAAGACTCACCTGCAGACAGCCCTCAACTAGCAGGTATCTCTATAGAATCTATCTCCTAAATACTCCTCCCATGAAGGTGGACCTCCAGTCTTCTATCATTCATCTCCATGGTGGTCAACCTGCTGGCCATGTCATATCGCCATAGATGCAGGTGGGTGGAGGCTGCCATGGCCCAATCCTGCTCCCTTGTTCCAGCAACAATCCCCTGTGCAGGAGGATATTCATGCAAAGGAGACTAATTTCTATGAGATAGCTGTTGCCCTTTAAGTAGTCCGTCAGATAAATGACAGGCAGACCCATGCCTTGATAAGTACTGTGAAAAGATAAAGATATGGCAAAGATCCACCGAGAACATCTTTAAAGTTTGAGGGTAGAGAGAGTAAAGCAACATTCCTTGACTATAAAGATGATCGGAGTAATAAACAAAACATGCCAACGTCATTCTTCACAGTGAACATAGGCACAAGCTTCTACAGATACAACTCAACCTAGGCAATCTCCCACTTCTGCCACAATCACTGAAAAAAAATTGAACAATGAAATACTCTTTATTTAAAAATATCTGTCTATTTTCATCTATGTTCAATTTTTGATTTAATTATTACTACATACAAGACAAAATTGTTATTTATGTTATATTCGTTGTTGATATTCAAAGTGTATTGCAATTAAAATTCTGAAATTATATTGAAAGCATCCTCAAAATAAGGGAAAAAATTATTTTCATGACATACAGTGGATTCACCCGTTGGGCGCCAATGACGGCCATGGCGCTCCTGTGCAGATGACGGAACCATTCAATCATAGCTCATAGCCACAGGGGAAGTGCTAACGCTCCCTCCTTGGGCCACCTATTACCACCCCCAACCAGGGGTGGCAGCGGAAGGGCTACCGCTAGTGTGACCAACCGTCCGTAAATTTCACGGACAGTCCGTAATTTCGGCCGTCTGTCTGTTGTCCGTGAAGGATCCTTTAACGGACGCCATTTGTCCATAATTTTAACCGGGCACAGCTTACCCCCACCTCCCTTCTTAACTCCGAGGCTGTTCCAAAGCTCAGATACCCAGCAGCATTGGAGAGGCACAGCGGGATGGCAACCCTCACACCTCCAGCCCTTGATGAGCTGTTAAGAGGTGCTCGAAGGTGACAGAGGGAGGGGCTGTGGCTTCAGGAGCAGTGGCATCTATTCAGATGCAAACAGCCCTGAATGCGTCTCTGCAATTTAGAGGGGCCGCCCCCTCACACATTCCCTTTCTGCCAGGGCCCCAAACATCTTAGAACCGGCCGGCCCTGATTGCACTGAGGCAGCACTGGTTCTCTTCACAGAGCGGTACTTCAAACATGCAGCCTATAATGTAATAAAGTAAAGAAATGGCACAATCGCACCCACACTGATTAACAAAGTATGGAGGACAATCAGTTAAATCAGTTCTCTTGGAGTATCTCCTTTAAGTGCTGTACAGCACAGAGGGGGATGGCAAAACTAACATTTTGGAAAGAGAGCCTGTCTTCTCGTTGTCTTGTCCAGGAGGGGGTGAGGAGCCCTACCCCACCCTGGAAGAGACAAGATGATACTAGAATACTGCATACCCACCCCTGCGCCCACCCTGGTGGATCCTGTTCCCCCTCCTATGATCGCTCCTGCCCCCCCAGTCATGGCTCCTGTGCGCCCCATGTGATGGCTCCTGTCCCCTCTCTCCCCCCCACCCGCCTGTGATGGCTCCTGTCCCCCTCATGTGGTGGATCCTGCCCTGAGTGGCTTCTGTCTCACTCCTGGAAAGGCTCCTGCAGGGACGGTGAAGTTCTTGATGGGCCTCTTCTCAGAAAGGCTCAGCTCAAAATTAATATGAAAAGGTGGGCGAGTGAGTAAGTGAAGGGATGGGTGGATAGCTGGATGAATTAGTGAAAGGGTGAGTGGGTGAATGAAAGATTGAATTGAAAGATAATGAGAGGATGGCTGGATTGATGAGTGAGTGGAAGGATGGAAGAGAGAAAAGGTAAATAGCTGGATGTATGGGAGGAAGGGTAACTGGATGGGTAAAAGGGTGGATGGATCAGTAAAATGATGGCTGGATGAGTGAAAGCGTGGATAGTGAGTGAATTGAATGATAAGTAAAATGATAGATGATTGATGAACTGATAAGTGCAAGGGTGAATGGATGGACAGATGAGTGAAAGGGTGGATGCAAGGATGGATGAGTGAGTGAAAGGGAGGGTAGATGGACAAAAGGATGAATAGATGAGTGAAGGAGTGAAAGGATAAATGGATGAGAGAAAGGATGGATGCGTGATAGGGTCAATGGATGGATTCACGAGTGGATGAGTAGATGGGTTGGTGGATGGATGGAAGGAAGGATTGCTAAGTGAAAGGGTCGATGGAGAGAGAAAGGGAGGATGGATGGATGACTGAAAGGGTGGATGGTTGGAAGGATGAGTAACTGGGTGGATGGATAGTTAGTGAAAGGATGGCTGGATGGGTGAAAGGGTGGATGGCTGGATGGGTGAATGAATGGATGGACGGGTAGAAGAGAGGATGGATGAGTGTACAGATGGATAGGGTGAAAGGGTGGATGGATGATGGATGAGTGAAAGGATGAATGAAGGGATGGTTGAGTGAAATGATACATGATGAATAGGGTTGCAAATGGTTGAATATGTTTGGATATGGCTGGGCTTACTTATATACTACTGCGCGACCTCTGATGTGTCTGTAAAACTTATCCAATTGTCCTGAAGTTTTGTCCTGATTTTTGACCTACTGTCCTGAATTTGTGTCCTGAATTTTGACCCTTTGTCCTGAATTTTTACAGTCACCGTCCTGAATTTGCACCCATAACAGTTGGTCACCCTAGCTACCGCTGCAACCCTCGAGCTCCCAGCCAGCATCTGATGACTTAAGCAGGCGCACGCCGCACCGACACTTAAGCAGGCGCACACCGCACCAACATCATTAATAGCTGCCGGGACGCTCTGGAAGCCATTTGCTTCCAACTTGTCAAAGGAGGAGGTACGTTTCTCTTCCTGGGGTGTGGGGTTAGGGGAGTGCACAGAGGCATCAGGGTAAAGGAACACGTTTTTCTTTTCCCTCAATGTCTCATTCAACTGCATCCCGCTGCACGATCGAGGCTGGGGTAGCGATCGTGCAGCAGGAATTTTTTAATGTTTCCTAATTGTTGCTTTTGGGAGCAAAGGTAGCTGGGCGTAAATGTATGACTGTTTCTGCCCCCCTGCGTGGCGGATTGGCCATATATTTTTAGACATATCTGCCCCCAAGGTGAGGCAGAAGCCCACTAGACAACCAGGGATTGTTTTAGTTGCAGATTGTTGTGTTTGGGGCTAGTGCTTTGGGCAAGGGTTGCTATGTTTTAGGGGGTAAATGTTTTGGCCCCTTTGGGGGCAGATACTCCATATATTTTTCGGCTGTTCTGACCCCAAGGGGGGGGGGGGGGACAGTGGGGGAGAGGCAAGGGGCAGAAGCAACAAGACCACCAGGAATTTTTCTATTTATGGATTGTTTTTGGGGAGTGGTCCCTTAGGCAGGGTCGCTCCCCTTTAGGGGGGAAATGATTTCACGGTTTCCGCCTCCCCTTTGGGGTAGATCGGCTATATTTTTAGGCCCAAGCAACTAGGCACCAGGGAAATATTGATTGGCTGATTTTAGGGAGAGGCCCGTTGGGCAAGGGTGTGTTTATCGATTGCTTCTGCAACACTATGGGGAAAATAGGCCATATTTTTAGGCCTGGTTGTCTTCAAGGGGGGGCCGAAAACCATTAGGGGCCAGGGAAAGATTCTGTGTGTGTGATCTGGAATTTTGCCGAAGGCAGGTGTTTACTTGGTGTGCGTGGGCTAGCCCTTGGCTGGCAGTGTGGGCTGACTGGCGCTTGGCTGACAGATGCGTGTAGTGGCACTTCGCTGGTGGTGGGTGTGGAGTGGTGCTAGGTTGATGGTGTGCGTGAAATGGTGCTTGGCTGGCAGTGTACGTGGACTGGCATTTGGCTAACTGTGTGTGTGGCTGGCATTTGAATGGTGATGGGCAGACTTCATAGTGTTTTATAATGTAGGCTATTGTTAGATTTGGGGGTCTCTAGTTGGCAAAGGTAGGTACCTTTGACTAAATAGGGACCCTTGCGTCTAGTCAAAGTAAGGGGGCACACTCCTAAAATAACCCCTGCCCACCCCCTTGGTAGCTTTGCACGAGCAGGCAGGCTTATCTCAGAGGCAGTGTGTAAAGCATTTGTGAACACATATAGTAACCCTGTGACAACACTACAGATGGACACCACACAAGTTGTAGTATAAAAATAAGTATCTTTATATAGACTTAACACAAGACTGGTGTTTGTATTCCTCAGGAGCAAAATTACTGGAGGAAGTGTAGTGAAACGAGTAATTGGACGTGACAAAGAAAAAAGGGAATGGATGTAGACCAGACCCTCAAGACGGTGTGGTCAGGCACGTGACTCGTGTCTCAGAGGGTTAGAATGTTACCTTGCGGAATAAATTGCGGTGGAAAGTATCCTCAATTATGTAGAGCGCCTTTTAGATTAACTTGGGGATCCAAGTGTAAAGAGCGTGCTGTGATGGGCATCGTGCTCCGGTCCGCTGTGGGGGGAAAAAAGGGGGGGGGATTAAGGATTGTGGGGCTGTGGGTAAGGGAATGGTAGCGTAGCGGAGAGGCATATCCGCTTACAGTATGATTTGACGGCGATGGTGCACCTGAAGTTCCAAGCTTGATGGCAGGAACTGTGTGTGACTGACGCAGCGTGAAAGATTAAGGAAAGAGATGGGACGCCATCTTAGGTGAGTAAGTAGTGAATATAGAAGAGAGACTACCATGCAGGAGTGGTGCAGTATGGTGTTGAATGGAACGGACAGTGATGATGAATAAGGTGAAAGACCGGTCGGGTAATTATTAAAAGTGCCGAAACCCAAAAAAGATACTGACAGGATCGCATGTGTCACTAAATTCTCACCAATCTCAAACAAAATTAGGAAAACTATATTGCAGCATTGGTCAATAATAAATGCAGGGAGTTTAAACATTGAGAGACCACTATTTGCGTTTCGCAAAAGTCCAAACCTTAAAGATCACTTAATACGGGCAGCACTCCGTAACCCATGCCTACCAGCAACAATTGATTTCTTATGGGGCTTTTCCCCTTTGACTGGCCATTCTAAATGTGGCTGTTGCAATGTTTGTGAATTCACCATTGAAAGGAAATCCTTCACTTTCACCAACATCACTGTAAATTGTCGAGCTTTCTCAAATTGTAACACCTGCAATGTGGTGTATTTGATTCAATGTCCCTGTTTAGAACTTTACATTGGGCAGACAACCCAGAAAATAAAAACAAGGATCTTCCAGCACCGCAGCAGGATAAGGTGCAGGACACAGAATGCCCCATTGGTTGAACATTTCACATTGGCAAATCACACGGAAGATGATATCCGATGTACCGTCTTGAAAATGCTTAAACTTCCACCAAGAGGAGGCAATATGGAGGTACTATTGAACAGAGTGGAGCTAAAGTCAATAATTCTTTTCGACACCATCAGAAGTGGACTGAACAGGAATGAAGATTGGATAACACTAGTAAATTGCTCTCTACCTTTTGTACCGCTCCGACTCTAACACCAAGAGCTAAAGACCACCTCGCTCATTTTTCATGACCAAAATTACACCCTGTTTGCAATTCCTCGAAGCACAGTATGGCATTTTATTTATAAGACTATGCATCCATAACAATATATATATGGCTACACTTATACAACAGTATCATGCCATACTAAGTGAAATGAACCTCCCCGCTTTATTTATTTATGTAAGCAGATATGTATAGTAATGTGATTATTGAGGATGCCAAGTACTTATTGTCCATAATTATTGTGCTCCTTCACTCTCAAAAGTCATCTTCACTGCCTATTTTATCAAGCACTAAACTGCATTTTCCTTGTTTAATAATACTAGGCATTTCCACTATACTTATGCTCGAAAAAATTATCTTGGAAACGTGTTTTTAAGTTGACAAACATTAAGTATCCAAAATTATCGGACTACAATTCCTTGTTTATTCAATAGGTTCGTTTATGATTAAGCGTTCCTTACTTTTCACACTTTGATCTGAAAGGCACTTTTTATAATCTCTTGACCGGTCTTTCTCCTTATTATTCATCATCACTTGCCGTTCCATTCAACATCATACTGCACTACTCCTGCATGGTAGTCTCTCTTCTATATTCACTACTTACTCACCCAAGATGGCATCCCATCTATTTCCTTTATCTTGCACGCTGCGTCAGTCACAGACAGTTCCTGCCATCAAGCTTGGAACTACAGGCGCACCATTGCCGTCGAATCATACTGTAAGCGGGATCCTGCCTCTCCGCTACGCTACCATTCCCTTACCCACAGCCCCACAATCCTTAGTCCCCACCTTTTTTTACCCATAGCGGACGGGAGCACGACGCCCATCACGGCACGCACCTTACACTTGGATCTCCAAGTTAATCTAAGAGGCGCTGTACATAATTGAGGATACTTTCCTCCGCAATTTATTCCGCAAAGTAACATTCTAACCCTCGGACACACGAGTCACTTGCCTGACCACACCGTCTTGAGGGTCTACATCCTTTCCCTTTTTTCTTTCAGTCCCGTCCAATTACTCGTTTCGCAACTCTTCCTCTATTAATTTCGCTCTTGAGGAATACAAACACCAGTCCTATAAGGTTGGTTAGTTGGTTGTAATTCTTTTTGGTACGTAATCACCGCCCATATGGTCACAGAGTCATCGGCTGAAGCACACTCATAGGCCAACGCTCCATAACTCTGTGACGGTTCACGGAAGAAACACCGTAATAACCACTTGAGTTGAATGTATCGGCCACCACTGCCAAGTCACGCGCTGTTCTTTCACACCCAATAGTGAAACATCCATATGTTTACATTTCCATCACTGTTGCGATTAGCTGTGTAATTTGTACCAAACGATGCCGCATGCCCTCACACCAATGTTGCATATAAACCTTGCACAATAGCATGCCCCCCAGGTTCACTTCCAAACCTTGGCTACCTCTACTGCCTTAGAGTTGTGCAAGCGTATTGAAATGTTTACCAAAACCACTTGAATTCACTCAGTAGTCACAGTCAAATGGTGCATGATCATGCTGTCCAAATGTTGAAAAATGTCATTTTCAAAACTGTATTTGACAGGTTCCCTTGTTTTTTCCTCCCTGTTTCTTGTTCCAACAGGCATTGTGGTATAATACCAGGCAAATCTATTTTTGTAGTCCTGATGATGATCCCTAACATTTATGAGCTTGGGATCGAAACGTTGTCGGCATACTGAATAGTGTCACTAATTTCCATTGCATATGACTAATGTGGTCACTATGTGGGTTAGCTTGCTCTATTGTATGACCAGTGCAAGCTCCCAATGCCTGTGTTTTCTCGTGTTGTATGCGTAATGTTTGCTTGTTCTTCTTTGTCCTAAATATCGGGTGCAGGATTGCGTCCCGTTGTATTGTTCTCTTTTTCATTGTTACTAATTTACCTTTATTGGAAATTAAAATTCCTTGTCCGGCTGGGCATCGAAACTTTATAGTACCCACTAAGGTTCTTGTTGTAATCAATAAGATGATGGATACTTCAAGTAAGATTGATCAAGTTACTTTATTTAAGTTAATTAGTTAAGATAGAAAGGAAACCCCATCTTGAGCAGCTGTCCTGCTGCTCAGCCCTCACTCAACTGACATTCACATCACAGCAACATTCCAATCATCCAACATTCCACATGACATACATACCAGCTGAGCAGCAGGGAAACACAAGATATAACATATCTCCCTTCGTTATGGGTACAATTGCATAAAGCAATAAAAATAGTTGTCAATAAAATGCACTCTAGTACACATAGTCAAGAATATTAGAACAGTGCACCAAAGTACGAAAGGACAACACAAACAAAATATTTTAACACATCCCGCACCCCATTACTTCCTGAAATGAACAACTATCTTCATCCTACATCCTTATGCCACTAATTATACAAGTTGGCCAGACCAGTATAACAAGCAAGACACAAAGGAACAAGCTTAACGCAACAAATATCAGGAACCAACGCGCACACCATAGACTAAGAACAAATACACGCATAACTCATCCATACTACGGGAAAACACACACTCACATCAAGCACACCTCAGCACCACACTTGCACACAACAAGCACTTAGGTAGCCGGGAAACCACGTGCACACAACAAGCTCAAACTAGACATATGCGGCAAACAACTTGTACACAAGCTAGTAGGTGGCTCAACAAACTGTCGCCAATTCACACACAACACCCATTGGGAACAAAGCTTGTTGAAATAAACATCAACACCCAAACAACACAACCAAGGGATGACCATATGCCACATAGCCCTCACAACATGAGCTAATGAGTAGCCTAAAAGCTAGACACACTCACACACAACACTAGTTGTGGAACAACTCTTGTTAAATCAGCATCAACACCCAAACAACACAACCCAGGGGTGACCATATACCACATAGCCCCCACAAACTTGAGTAATGAGTCGCCTAACATCTAGACACACTCACACACAGCACCAGTTGTGGAACAACTCTTGGTGAAACAATCACCGACACCAAAACAAAGTAACCAATGAGCGACCATATACAGCATAGCCCTCGAATAACCATGTGACCACATACCACATAGCCCCCACAAACATGAGTTAATGAGTCGCTTAACATCTAGACGCACTCACACACAACACCAGTTGTGGAACAACTCTTGGTGAAACAATCACCAACACCAAAACAAAATAACCAATGAGCAACCATATACAGCATAGCCCTCGAATAACCATGTGACCACATACTACATAGCCACTACCAACATGAGTTAATGAGTCACCTAACATCTAGACACACTCGCACACAACACCAGTTGTGGAACAACTCTTGGTGAAACAATCACCAACACCAAAACAAAATAACCAATGAGTGACCATATACAGCATAGCCCACACATAACCATGTGACCACATACCAGATAGTCACTATCAACCCACAATGAAACAGTTCCTGAAGATTTAAACACTAACCCAAAACCACAGTGACCTCAATACCTGCCACCAAACCACACTACACACAACCAAATAAGATCTCAACTCACACACAACAATAATGAGAAACAAATCATAATGCCTGCACCCATCCTCATGCACCCTTAGCATTTTGTCCAGACTGTTGCTTGTCAAATTCAGCGACACTTGTCCCATCAAAGTGTCCGCAGCGTAGATCCTCTTCTGTCGCTGGGACATTTCCCTGTTTCAGCCACGGATTGCAGCAACACTATGTCAACAACACCATGGGTGGATCTCCACTTGTTTGTAAGAACATAGGCAGCAAGATGACATTATTGTTCTCCATCACTGCTTCTACTTTTATTGTCTCTTCTAGTGCTAGTCCTCAGGTTGTACACAGGATACTATCTCTTGTTTACACACTTGCAGTACTTTTGTAGGCTGAGACTTCGATGTCCTGCACCCTCCGCAGACACCCCTTCTATAAGGTACTTTTTTCTCATCAAAATCACTTAAATGGCACTTACTTCCTTTTGGGACGATTGATTTAAAGTATCACCATTAATCACCAATTTCACCTTTGCAAGTTCACTGTCCCGTTCCTTCTCCGAGACGTGTTGCTTCTCCAAGACGTGTTGCCTAGTAACCCAATATTATTCTAAGATGGCCGCCACGTAGCGTGATTACGTCACTACTGCTTCCTCCTGTGACGTTTACCTCTGCTTCCTCCAGCTTCCTCAGCGCTGCTGTCTCGGTTAGAAAGATGCCGCTGTGCTGATGATTCCAACGGTGAGTAAGAAGTCGGCTCGCGCCTCTCCGCTCGAGCCACTGCTCTCTAAAATTTCAAAAGACGCCTCCGCTCTCTGAGAAGAGCACGCAGACCTCACTCCATACACAGGAATCCTCCACATACGTTGCTGCACACCGATCATAAACCGTTTCAAACGCCGATCACAGTTTGCTGTCAAAGCCTGATAATAAAACTTTACCATCAGTCATTTCACGCTACGGTTTCTAATCCCAAAGCGGCAATATCCTCTGCCTTGCAAAAGTTCCACTCGTTCCTCTCGGTTTCTAATCCCAAAGCGGCAATATCCTCTGCCTTGCAAAAGTTCCACTCGTTCCTCTCGGCTTCTAATCCCAAAGCGGCAATATCCTCTGCCTTGCAAAAGTTGCTCTCTCAACAGTTACAGCGCCAATCCTTTCTGCCTTGTCAAGATGCTCCAAACCGACAACCATGCAGACCACTTTGATACACTACATTGCTGCTGGTAATTTAAACTAGATTTTCTCAGTTCAATCTGGCAAATCTTGGTTTCAGGGCGACCGATGTCCGGGTCACTGATGGGGTTTGTTTGTCAGCCAGCGTTACACACACACTATACATCCAGAATTTAAAGTCTTTTACCTCTAGTTTTCATCTTTTCCTCTTCAACGGTACCTCTGTGCTACCGTTTTTTTTTTCCTTCTCTCCTTGGTTACAATGAAGTTTCCATAGTCTTCTTCCTTTAAGTTGCACGCGTAGATTCTTTACAGAACAGTCCCCAAATGTCGCCAAAATGTTGTAATCAATAAGATGATGGATACTTCAAGTAAGATTGATCAAGTTACTTTATTTAAGTTAATTAGTTAAGATAGAAAGGAAACCCCATCAGGAGCAGCTGTCCTGCTGCTCAGCCCTCACTCAACTGACATTCACATCACAGCAACATTCCAATCATCCAACATTCCACATGACATACATACCAGCTGAGCAGCAGGGAAACACAAGATATAACAGTTCTATATTGCATTTATTCTTTATACTTGTTTTTCTAATGACCATTGTTAAAATAAAAAAAAAAAGATTTTCTTCACCTGGCATTGGCCTATTGGGTGATGACCTCCTTTTGGAAAGATAACTACTCCATTCTATCCCTCATTGGTTGGGCAATCTGACCCCCTTATGGCCTTATTGGGCTATGTTAAGCCAGTGCTATTAGTGGACTGTTATACTGCCATCGGTTTATTGCTTGCCAAATGGCAAAATTCACTTCACTGGGGAGTTCGAACCCTCACCCCCCCCAGGATCTGTCTTATTTTGATACTAACTCTGAGTAACATGCTTCTCTGCAACCTTTTACATCTAGGCCCAAGGATATTTGGCGGCCACTGCAAAACTATGTGTTGTCTATGGATTGTTGTACTGAAGATGAAACAATAGGTTAATGCTTAGCATTTATCCATTGTTTTTTTCATATTTTTTTTGCAGTTTTAGGACATTCAACATGTTGCCATGTCATTATGCATATGTCGTGTCTCTGTAATTTCTTTGCTTTAGTTCCATGTCTAATCTTTCTCATAATTGTTTTTGCTGCTTTGCTATTCTTTATTATTGCTGCAGGAGACCTATGTCACCATGAATACAAATGTAATTTCACACTTATTGTTTGGCTTATTGGAGGCATTGTTGTCTGAAAAACGATAAATATACCTAAAAAAAGAGCAAAATAGCATCTCACAATGCAAAGGAAATTGTTTAGAAGTTGTGAATATAACTGTCCCTGACAATGCATAATGTAACGTGTGGTGTCATGAGTATGAATAACACGATGCTACTAACAATCAAGCCAAGAAATATCACATTTGCCAATCAACAATGAAGTGTGAAAACAAAAGTGGGGTTGGCTCTGATCAGCAAGGCTGAGCCTATACAACAAGTAACAAAAGAAATGCCAGTGCTGATGATATTTATTCAATTATCACTCTTAACATCCACACCAAGAAAACTAATTCAAAATGGGGTATTTGCTCATTACTCGCAATTTTTATTTTGAAAATTAGCAATTTTTACAAACTTTTTCTATTTTATAAAAAGAGAAGCATATAAGAAATGAGGACACATCAACAAACCACATTCAATAGAGACTTCATGCATTCTAAACCTTCAATCATATCACAATCAACACCGCATTCATCACATTCATATCTCAATCAGTCATACCACATACTACCACTATAGTAAAACAAAGGATATACTGGATCTGCACAAATTATACAAGCATTTAGTACAATTTACAGAAGTTACATTCCTATCTGTTGATGAATTTAGAATCATTCATTAGAACTTGATACAGTAAAAGGTAATGTACATAGGATGGTGAGAAGTAAGGGGGTAGAAATGCCCCCTAGATACTCAAGCAGACCAGTAGAACAATGGCCTACGCGTTTCAAATCCCCTATTGGTCGTCAGGGATTCTCATCAGGGCCTCAGACACTGTAAGTAGAGAGAGGAGAGAGACATAACAAAGTATTTTAGAAAAATGGTGAAGGAAAAGTTATTCAGAATTGCACATCAGCAGTCTAACAATATAGGCATACACCTGAAAGGAACAATCATTATCAATGAAACATTCAAACGCCAGAAGGTTGGTGGCGTGGGAACACGGGGGCCAACTGTTGTTCCAAGTAGGGGTTAAAAACACGTGAAAACAATACTTACTACCCAATTGACTGAATGTGTAGTCTAAGGAAGTCATAAACTGGAGGCTTCTCTAGAGTAAATTGACCTAAAAAATCAGAAACAGCTAAGTAAGGTTCCAGCGAACGTTTGAACAAGAAGCAAAGAACTAGAAGTTGCAAGAAGGTACCAAAAAAGGGGCTAAACACCAGAGATACATTTATAGGAGCCAAGTTACTAGGGATCTTGTCTTACATCAGCTGGGCGCTAACAGGACTATTTGTTGGACACTACACTCATAAAGACTATAATATTGAAGCGGATACCTTTGTAATGTGCGGGAAACCGCAGAAAATGAAGAGCTGTGGCCTGGATGGAGAGGCTTTGTGTTACAATTTGGTATGTTCTACTCGCCTTGTTCAATATTCTAGAAGGGAATTTTTGCGAGAAATGAAAGAAAGATTTTTTATATACGAGTCTCGCTAAGCTTTTACCGTTCAGAAGTGCGTGAACAATATTAGACATTCGCCTCACCTTCGAAGACTGAAGTCGATCTCCGTAGCCTGTTTATAAGGGCAGCGTCAGCACATACCAATTCAGTCGGCGTGTGCTGAAAGATTAAAAGAATACGCCAAAGTCAATAATTGTATTGTACCATGTGCCCAAGGACACTAAGACGTGCCAAAGGCCAGAAATGTCCGGTGACGGAGGTGTTTACCTTAGGACTTTAAGCGGGGTTACTCCAAACTCTACAGCTGAGTAGCCGGGCGCTACTTTTTCACGCAGGCGCGTTAGCGGTGGTCGAGGGGCAGCGTCAGCACATCCCCGTGTAGTCGGAGATTACTACAAAAATAAATGGTAACAGGAAAACCATCAGAAGGTTAAGGACTTGTCGGGCAACGTGTACCCTGGGACACTAGAACTTCTAAAATAAGGCACAGGAGCGGACGAATTACCTTAAGGAGTCAATCCAACATGGTCTCTCCACAGTCTGTCGGCGTGTAACGGAGCGCTATTCTCTCGCGCAGGCGCGTTTGAGAAAACAACATGGTCGCCTTTATAAGGGGAGTGTACCAGTGTAGCAAAGTCCTGTTTCCTGCTCACGGGACTGAAACAGCTGTCCTGACAGCTCTGGAGGACCTTCGTATGCGGGCAGTCAGGGGCCAGGCAGTAGCCTTGATCCTGTTGGACCTGTCTGCCGCTTTCGATACGGTCAACCATGGGGTCCTGTTGGAGCGACTCCGGACGGCTGGGGTAGACGGCACTGCCCTACTTTGGTTCCACTCCTTCCTACGGGACAGGAGACAGGCGGTGTCTCTCCCCCCTTATCAATCTATCTTCTCTTCTGTCCCCCACGGGGTGCCCCAGGGCGCCTCCATCAGCCCCATTCTTTTTAATGTGTACCTTAGACCTCTGATCACGTTGATAAAGGCACACAGGTTAAAAACAATCAACTATGCGGACGACACCCAGCTCATCCTCTCTTGGGAGGGAGAAGACTCTACCCCCCCTTGCAGCCTTTCACGACTGCTTAAGGGAGACGGCTGGGTGGCTACACAATAACTCGCTGCAATTTAATTCCTCCAAAACGGAGGTTCTGTATTGTGCAGGAAGTCGCATTCCTCGGCAATTCCCCTGCGACTTCTGGCCCCCGGAAACAGCAGATAAACCTCGGCCAGTTACATCGGTTCGCAACCTTGGGGTCACACTGAATGATAAAATGAACACTGAAACCCAAGTTGCTAAAACGGTGGGAACGTGCACAGCTCTCCTGCGCTCCCTGCGCAAAATTATGCCATTGCTACCCGCACAAGCTCGGGAGCAGATAGTCAGGTGCACCATCCTCAGTCGCCTTGACTATTGCAACGCGCTGTTACTTGAGTCCCCAGTTGCCCTGCTTGACCGACTTCAAAGAGTTCAGTCGGCCGCAGCCAAATTAGTTCTGGGTTGGACTAGGAGATCTTCAGCCTCAGCGGCCCTAGCTGAACTACACTGGCTTCCGCTTAAACAACGTGTGGCCTTCAAGTCCCTCTGCCTTGTTTTTAAAGCGCTCCATGGAGCTGGACCTAAACCTCTGCAGGCCATGCTCACATGGTATACCCCTTCCAGAGCTCTACACTCAGCCTCAGCCCGTCTGGTGATTGTTCCTAAATATAACAAAGTCAGGACGGGGGGCAGATCTTTCAGAGTCGCAGCGGCTAAACTGTGGAACAGTCTGCCTCCTGATATCCGTCAAATCTCACAGCTCCTCCCTTTCAGGAAACGCATCAAGACATGGTTATTCCCTTAGAAACAACCCCTTCTTCCCTGCTCCTCGCTATCTGTTCCCCTGAGTTAAGAGTATTCACCAGCGCCAGGAAACCTGCAAGGTGTCAGCCGCGCTTTATAAATGTTTAAAATAAATAATAATAAATGAGAGCCTATGACGTGTTAGCTGGGGGCGGGGAATAGATTAAACGAACTGCAGCACTAGATACTGCTGTAAAATGAGAGACGGGCAAATTTATAGTATTTAACAAGAGAGATAACCCTACATGTGCATCCAGGTGATAATAGGGACACACCACGGGGATTTGTTAGTTTGGCCACAGAATAAATAGTTCCAAGAGAAGGTTCCTGAGAACCAGAAGGGGGAAGGCGTTTGGAAGTGCATTGATCAAAGTTTGAAAATTTCTGATAGCTCATTCAAACCTGACACCGCGGTGTCAAATTTAACAATCAGCATTGCCTCCCTTTTGGACAGTTTGAGGCTCAGATCACCGCCCCTAGGGTCTCTTTCTATCCTTGAGATAACTGTCCATTTGAATTCATTGAGACCATGGTGCATCCTAGTCCAGTGGTTCACTAAAGCAGCGTTCTCAACGCTTCTTTTTAATCTGGACTTGTGCTGTGAAATGCGTTGTCGCACTTCCTGCTCGGTTTTACCTATGTACAGGCGGTCACACGGGCATATAATGCCGTACACTACAAGTTTCGATTTACAGTTACTGAATACCTCATGTTTCCATGAGATACCCTTGTGCTGAAAGACCGTACCCTGTACCGTGGTGTCACAGCAGAGGCACGTACCACATTTGTGGTGGCCAAGTACAGGTGCTAATCCCAACATTTGGCGAAGGGAAGGTTGGGTTTGCGATGGCATTGCCGCTCTCACCACATGGTTTGCGACGCTATTCTCTCTTTTAAACGCAAAAAGCGGAGGCTCTTTAAGGCTCTCGTCTAAATTCTTCACTAAATGCCAATTCTGACCGATGATTCGTTTTAACTGATTGGCATTAGGGCAGAAGGTGGTTACGCAAACTTGGCGCTTTTGTTCTGTTTTCTGTTTTCGCTCCAGTAATGTCTCACGGGGTGTCCATCTGGCTCTTTTCATGCAATCTTTGACTAGTTTTTTGGGGTAACCTCTATCGCAGAGTTTAGAAACTAATTTTTCTGCATGGTATGTATAATCACTCTCAAATGTGCAGTTTCTGCGTACTCGCAAAAACTGCCCGTACGGCAAGTTCTCTTTTAAACTTCTGGGATGGTTGCTCTGAAATAAAAGAGCCTTGTTACGGTCTGTGGGTTTTACAAATAACGAAGTTGCCAGTTTGCCAGATTTTGGAAAAACCTCCACATCCAAGAACGGAATCTTTGTTTCAGACTGGGTGAGGCTAAATTGTATATCAGGTGTTCTGGTATTTAGCCATTGGTGGAACATAGTCAGATTGTCAAGGCCTCCAGTCCATACCATAAAAACATCGTCGATAAAACGATACCATTTCCCAATAAACTGTCCAAAAGGGTTGTTGTTATGTATGTACGAATCCTCGTACATTGACATAAAAAGCACCGCCAATTCGGGGGCAAAGGGACATCCCATTGCCACCCCCTTTACTTGAAAATAGAATTCGTTGTTAAAGCAGAAGTAGTTTTTTTTAAGCGCAAAAGATGCTAGTTCTACCAAAAACTGTGTTGGAACACGCATAGGTCTGGGACGTGTGTCTAGAAAGAAGGAGAGTACTGCCAATGCCTCACCCTGAGGGATTTGCGTGTATACTGATGTCACATCGAGAGTGACTAGCAAATCTGTCCCTTCACAAAAGGTTATGTTTTCCAACTTGTTTATAAAGTCGGTAGTGTCCTATAGGTATGAGACCACTTGGTTCATGAATTGTTTTAAGAAACAGTCCACGTATTTTGCAATTGGTTCCAGGAGAGAACCACATCCTGCCACGATGGGTCTCCCTGGTGGTCTATTCTGGTTTTTATGCACCTTTGGTAGTGCATAAAACATGGGAATCTTAGGATGCTTGATCTGTAGATATTCACATTCTTTTTTGCCAACGAATGCTTGCTCAAAACCATCCTGGATGATAGCAAAGAGTTGGTTTTGTAATTCCTTTGTCGGATCCTTATCGATTTTCCGGTAACAAGCGGGATCTTCTAGTTGCCTTCGTATTTCATTTGTATAGTCTTGGGTGTCCCATAGCACCATAGATCCGCCTTTATCGGCTTGCTTTATTACGACAGTCGAGTCATTTTTTAAGGTGGTTAGAGCAGACATCTCCTCTCTCGTGGTATTGAATTTAATGAATCTTTTCTTTTTCCATTTGTGAAATAGCTGACAAGACGCTTTTTTCAAATATTATCAATTCCTTGGGGATCTTATTTCCCGGTGGGCAGAATGTAGACTTATTACGTAAGCCTGTTACCTCTGTTGTAGGTGGTATAGGATTTTCCAGGAAGAACATGGTTAATCTTAATTTTCTACAGAATTCTATAAATTCTGTCTTCATGCGGACAAAGTCTGTTCTTTTTGAAGGTACGAAGGATAATCCCTTGGACAGTATGCTCTCTTCAGCTTTAGTTAGTACTCGTTGAGAGAGATTAAAAATAGGGGACCTATTTAGTTCTTGTAATGCTGTCGACGGGTCTTCATTTCCCATGGGATTGTGTATCTGACTCGGCCTCTCGGTCTCGTTTGGCCTCTTCCTAAAAAAGAGTTTTGGGCCTGTCCACGCTGTTGTTGATTGGAATTCCAGTTTCTACTTCTATTGGGCTGGTTGGTATTACCACTTGTATCACTGTCGTTACCTGAGGATGAAGAAGTTTCCCCAAAGGAAATGAAATGTTTTCTAGACCTACCTTGATTTTCTGGTAGGTATCGTCTGGATTCCAATTTAGTATAGAAGTTAGGTTGTAAATATGGATATATATTCTCCAATGAGAAATTCTTTTTGTCCTTCTCAAACTGATTAGTTTTTTGTGTTACAGTGTAGTCCTTGAACTCCTGGATTTCCTTTTCCACTTTTTCTATTAAGGATTTAGCGTCTGATATTGTTGGATTAGTGCTGATCTCAGCTTCTAATTTCGCTATTTCTTCAAGCTCAATTTTGGAAAGTCTAACTGCTGTCTCAACTGTCAGGACCATAAGGTCCCTACTGCATTTGGTTTCTATAAAGGAGAAACCTTTTTTGAAGATAGGATCCTCGGTGAAAATCATCGGAATATTTTTGATCTGAAGGCCAGCTGGAATGGTCCCTTCCCTAAGATGTTGTAGTAGGAAGTGACCATGGAGATCAGTTCTGATTTGCTTCTTTTTCAAACGCAATAGTTTTTCTGATACGTTCTGGGATGTCGCTGACACACTGAGGGAGACTTAAGCGAATGCTGGTGGATCCCTAAGTAGACTACTGATGTGCTCTTCACTATAGGCAAACGTGTCCTTATCTGCCATCACTTGAAAACCTAAAAAGAAAATTGAAGAAGTGCAAAGGTAAAAGGAATTAAAGAGTATTAAGGAAAAAGAAGAAGAAGAAATTTGAAAAATACGATCTAGAAGCTGTCAATAGATCCACTCTAGATCAATGAAAATATAGATGAGCTATTAAATATACTCAAACTCCAAAGTTAATTGAGAAACACAAATACCTCGCGGGCAAACGCCAGCTATAATAATGTGAAAACAAAAGTGGGGTTGGCTCTGATCAGCAAGGCTGAGCCTATACAACAAGTAACAAAAGAAATGCCAGTGCTGATGATATTTATTCAATTATCACTCTTAAGATCCACACCAAGAAAACTAATTCAAAATGGAGTATTTGCTCATTACTCGCAATTTTTATTTTGAAAATTAGCAATTTTTACAAACTTTTTCTACTTTATAAAAAGAGAAGCATATAAGAAATGAGGACACATCAACAAACCACATTCAATAAAGACTTCATGCATTCTAAACCTTCTATCATATCACAATCAACACCGCATTCATCACATTCATATCTCAATCAGTCATACCACATACTACCACTATAGTAAAACAAAGGATATACTGGATCTGCACAAATTATACAAGCATTTAGTACAATTTACAGAAGTTACATTCCTATCTGTTGATGAATTTAGAATCATTCATTAGAACTTGATACAGTAAAAGGTAATGTACATAGGATGGTGAGAAGTAAGGGGGTAGAAATGCCCCCTAGATACTCAAGCAGACCAGTAGAACAATGGCCTACGCGTTTCAAATCCCCTATTGGTCGTCAGGGATTCTCATCAGGGCCTCAGACACTGTAAGTAGAGAGAGGAGAGAGACATAACAGAAAGTATTTTAGAAAAATGGTGAAGGAAAAGTTATTCAGAATTGCACATCAGCAGTCTAACAATATAGGCATACACCTGAAAGGAACAATCATTATCAATGAAACATTCAAACGCCAGAAGGTTGGTGGCGTGGGAACACGGGGGCCAACTGTTGTTCCAAGTAGGGGTTAAAAACACGTGAAAACAATACTTACTACCCAATTGACTGAATGTGTAGTCTAAGGAAGTCATAAACTGGAGGCTTCTCTAGAGTAAATTGACCTAAAAAATCAGAAACAGCTAAGTAAGGTTCCAGCGAACGTTTGAACAAGAAGCAAAGAACTAGAAGTTGCAAGAAGGTACCAAAAAAGGGGCTAAACACCAGAGATACATTTATAGGAGCCAAGTTACTAGGGATCTTGTCTAACATCAGCTGGGCGCTAACAGGACTATTTGTTGGACACTACACTCATAAAGACTATAATATTGAAGCGGATACCTTTGTAATGTGCGGGAAACCGCAGAAAATGAAGAGCTGTGGCCTGGATGGAGAGGCTTCGTGTTACAATTTGGTATTTTCTACTCGCCTTGTTCAATATTCTAGAAGGGAATTTTTGCGAGAAATGAAAGAAAGATTTTTTATATATGAGTCTCGCTAAGCTTTTACCGTTCAGAAGTGCGTGAACAATATTAGACATTCGCCTCACCTTCGAAGACTGAAGTCGATCTCCGTAGCGTGTTTATAAGGGCAGCGTCAGCACATACCAATTCAGTCGGCGTGTGCTGAAAGATTAAAAGAATACGCCAAAGTCAATAATTGTATTGTACCATGTGCCCAAGGACACTAAGACGTGCCAAAGGTCAGAAATGTCCGGTGACGGAGGTGTTTACCTTAGGACTTTAAGCAGGGTTACTCCAAACTCTACAGCTGAGTAGCCGGGCGCTACTTTTTCACGCAGGCGCGTTAGCGGTGGTCGAGGGGCAGCGTCAGCAGATCCCCGTGTAGTCGGAGATAACTACAAAAATAAATGGTAACAGGAAAACCATCAGAAGGTTAAGGACTTGTCGGGCAACGTGTACCCTGGGAGACTAGAACTTCCAAAATAAGGCACAGGAGTGGACGAATTACCTTAAGGAGTCAATCCAACACGGTCTCTCCACAGTCTGTCGGCGTGTAACGGAGCGCTATTCTCTCGCGCAGGCGTGTTTGAGAAAACAACGATGGTCGCCTTTATAAGGGGAGTGTACCAGTGTAGCAAATGAGAGGTTATGACGTGTTAGCTGGGGGCGGGGAATAGATGAAACGAACTGCAGCACAGTACTAGATACTGCTGTAAAATGAGAGACGGGCAAATTTATAGTATTTAACAAGAGAGATAACCCTACATGTGCATCCAGGTGATAATAGGGACACACCACGGGGATTTGTTAGTTTGGCCACAGAATAAATAGTTCCAAGAGAAGGTTCCTGAGAACCAGAAGGGGGAAGGCGTTTGGAAGTGCATTGATCAAAGTTTGAAAATTTCTGATAACTCATTCAAACCTGACACCGCGGTGTCAAATTTAACAATCAGCATTGCCTCCCTTTTGGACAGTTTGAGGCTCAGATCACTGCCCCTAGGGTCTCTTTCTATCCTTGAGATAACTGTCCATTTGAATTCATTGAGACCATGTTGCATCCTAGTCCAGTGGTTCACTAAAGGAGCGTTCTCAACGCTTCTTTTTAATCTGGACTTGTGCTGTGAAATGCGTTGTCGCACTTCCTGCTCGGTTTTACCTATGTACAGGCGGTCACACGGGCATATAATGCCGTACACTAGAAGTTTCGATTTACAGTTACTGAATACCTCATGTTTCCATGAGATACCCTTGTGCTGAAAGACCGTACCCTGAACAAAAGCGCCAAGTTTGCGTAACCACCTTCTGCCCTAATGCCAATCAGTTAAAACGAATCATCGGTCAGAATTGGCATTTAGTGAAGAATTTAGACGAGAGCCTTAAAGAGCCTCCGCTTTTTGCGTTTAAAAGAGAGAATAGCGTCGCAAACCATGTGGTGAGAGCGGCAATGCCATCGCAAACCCAACCTTCCCTTCGCCAAATGTTGGGATTAGCACCTGTACTTGGCCACCACAAATGTGGTACGTGCCTCTGCTGTGACACCACGGTACAGGGTACGGTCTTTCAGCACAAGGGTATCTCATGGAAACATGAGGTATTCAGTAACTGTAAATCGAAACTTGTAGTGTACGGCATTATATGCCCGTGTGACCGCCTGTACATAGGTAAAACCGAGCAGGAAGTGCGACAACGCATTTCACAGCACAAGTCCAGATTAAAAAGAAGCGTTGAGAACGCTCCTTTAGTGAACCACTGGACTAGGATGCAACATGGTCTCAATGAATTCAAATGGACAATTATCTCAAGGATAGAAAGAGACCCTAGGGCGGTGATCTGAGCCTCAAACTGTCCAAAAGGGAGGCAATGCTGATTGTTAAATTTGACACCGCGGTGTCAGGTTTGAATGAGCTATCAGAAATTTTCAAACTTTGATCAATGCACTTCCAAACGCCTTCCCCCTTCTGGTTCTCAGGAACCTTCTCTTGGAACTATTTATTCTGTGGCCAAACTAACAAATCCCCGTGGTGTGTCCCTATTATCACCTGGATGCACATGTAGGGTTATCTCTCTTGTTAAATACTATAAATTTGCCCGTCTCTCATTTTACAGCAGTATCTAGTACTGTGCTGCAGTTCGTTTCATCTATTCCCCGCCCCCAGCTAACACGTCATAGGCTCTCATTTGCTACACTGGTACACTCCCCTTATAAAGGCGACCATCGTTGTTTTCTCAAACGCGCCTGCGCGAGAGAATAGCGCTCCGTTACACGCCGACAGACTGTGGAGAGACCGTGTTGGATTGACTCCTTAAGGTAATTCGTCCGCTCCTGTGCCTTATTTTAGAAGTTCTAGTCTCCCAGGGTACACGTTGCCCGACAAGTCCTTAACCTTCTGATGGTTTTCCTGTTACCATTTATTTTTGTAGTAATCTCCGACTACACGGGGATGTGCTGACGCTGCCCCTCGACCACCGCTAACGCGCCTGCGTGAAAAAGTAGCGCCCGGCTACTCAGCTGTAGAGTTTGGAGTAACCCCGCTTAAAGTCCTAAGGTAAACACCTCCGTCACCGGACATTTCTGGCCTTTGGCACGTCTTAGTGTCCTTGGGCACATGGTACAATACAATTATTGACTTTGGCGTATTCTTTTAATCTTTCAGCACACGCCGACTGAATTTGTATGTGCTGACGCTGCCCTTATAAACACGCTACGGAGATCGACTTCAGTCTTCGAAGGTGAGGCGAATGTCTAATATTGTTCACGCACTTCTGAACGGTAAAAGCTTAGCGAGACTCGTATATAAAAAATCTTTCTTTCATTTCTCGCAAAAATTCCCTTCTAGAATATTGAACAAGGCGAGTAGAAAATACCAAATTGTAACACGAAGCCTCTCCATCCTGGCCACAGCTCTTCATTTTCTGCGGTTTCCCGCACATTACAAAGGAATCCGCTTCAATATTATAGTCTTTATGAGTGTAGTGTCCAACAAATAGTCCTGTTAGCGCCCAGCTGATGTTAGACAAGATCCCTAGTAACTTGGCTCCTATAAATGTATCTCTGGTGTTTAGCCCCTTTTTTGGTACCTTCTTGCAACTTCTAGTTCTTTGCTTCTTGTTCAAACGTTCGCTGGAACCTTACTTAGCTGTGCCTGATCTTTTAGGTCAATTTACTCTAGAGAAGCCTCCAGTTTATGACTTCCTTAGACTACACATTCAGTCAATTGGGTAGTAAGTATTGTTTTCACGTGTTTTTAACCCCTACTTGGAACAACAGTTGGCCCCCGTGTTCCCACGCCACCAACCTTCTGGCGTTTGAATGTTTCATTGATAATGATTGTTCCTTTCAGGTGTATGCCTATATTGTTAGACTGCTGATGTGCAATTCTGAATAACTTTTCCTTCACCATTTTTCTAAAATACTTTCTGTTATGTCTCTCTCCTCTCTCTACTTACAGTGTCTGAGGCCCTGATGAGAATCCCTGACGACCAATAGGGGATTTGAAATGCGTAGGCCATTGTTCTACTGGTCTGCTTGAGTGTCTAGGGGGCATTTCTACCCCCTTACTTCTCACCATCCTATGTACATTACCTTTTACTGTATCAAGTTCTAATGAATGATTCTAAATTCATCAACAGATAGGAATGTAACTTCTGTAAATTGTACTAAATGCTTGTATAATTTGTGCAGATCCAGTATATCCTTTGTTTTACTATAGTGGTAGTATGTGGTATGACTGATTGAGATATGAATGTGATGAATGCGGTGTTGATTGTGATATGATTGAAGGTTTAGAATGCATGAAGTCTCTATTGAATGTGGTTTGTTGATGTGTCCTCATTTCTTATATGCTTCTCTTTTTATAAAATAGAAAAAGTTTGTAAAAATTGCTAATTTTCAAAATAAAAATTGCGAGTAATGAGCAAATACCCCATTTTAAATTAGTTTTCTTGGTGTGGATGTTAAGAGTGATAATTGAATAAATATCATCAGCACTGGCATTTCTTTTGTTACTTGAATCAACAATGAAAGCAGTGCCCGTCCACAACTTTTGGGACCACTTGTGAAACAACAGCACACTACTGTCATTGCTTATTCAGTCTGTAACTACTAGTTTTATAATTAGTTGCCAAGTCATTACCTTCCTAGGAAAAAGCCTAATACGCAATTTTTTAAAGAATACTGCATCACAATGCAGCAAAAGTCCACAAGACCGCTCAGAACCCAGATACCCAAAGGTAGAGGCAATACTTTGTTAACTCTGTCTTTGCCTTTGACCCTGTACAGCGCATGCAAGGAATTAAATTTTTTGTTTAGAATAGTGGGAAAACTCTTGTCAGGGTGAACCAAAAAAAACACAAAATTATCCTGTGCTTAGCCCTCTGGTTATATAGCAAACAAAAAGTAATAAAATAAAAATACAACACAAGAAAAGTCTCCAACCAATTTAGAAAAATAGAGGGACAAAATGATCAAAATCCAATCAGTAGAATTAGGGAGATGAGTTTTAAAGGTTTTAGGTGAAAATATCACCAATAAGCACAAAGCGCCACTTGTGGTCATCTGGTCGCGCTAGACTGGGAGGAAAGTCACAAGTTCAGGCCAACTGTCATAGAGTGCTTGTCTGATTGAGTCCTGGCCTTAAGAGGTCACTATGCAGTTGCGACGAGCCCAGAACCTGTGTAACTTTGCCTTTTCTTCAGGAAAAGTTTTCACTGATGTCAGCCAAGGATCCAGGAAGGAGGGAGCACCTCCTAGGGAACAGGACTCACACCAGCAGAGGCCAGCAGCAGAGAACCAGCAGATCCAGTTTGTGCTGGTCAAATGGGCAGTTGCAGGGAGGTCTCTTGTTGTGTCCCTGTAGCTCAGCCAACTGATCCTTGGAGTCACTCTCCATAGCATGCGTTGAAGGCAAGCAGGCCCAATCACCCTTCTTCTGTCCACACTGCAGTCCCTCTGCCTCAAAAAGAAGGGCAGTATTTTTTTTTCAATCTTCCACAGGTCCAGGAGTGTTTTGATGAAATGTTATGAAGGTACCCCTTTCATACCTAGTGGCAGGCTTTGTGTGGCAGATTTCCCTTACTTACCCCCAAATTGGTCCTGGCCAGTTCTTCACCTTCCCCTGGTTTTGGCTCCAAACTTTCAACGGTGACAAAAGCAAGGGCAATCCTGGAATCAGGTTACTTTTTTGTGCTGAAGGCTCGGCCCTTTGATGTAATCAGGACAGGGCAAAACTCTTCCCCAGCCATCCTGTCAGGAAGACCTTCTCTCTTCAAACCCAGGCTTCTTTTGTCTCACTGTCTGGAAGAAATCCACAATCCACAACAGCAGAGCCATTTAACATCATTTGGGCCAGTACACTGACTTAAAGACACAGTTGGTTTGGGCAGAAAAATGCCAACTTTCTAAAAGTAGCATTTTCAAAATTGTAACTTAAAAGCCGACTTTATCATCAAGGAGGATTTTAAATTAAAATTAATTTGAGAGTAAACATAATTTCTTTATCTGCTCCAAACCTAAAATTAGCATTTATTAGCTGTAATAGGTAACCCAGTGTTAGTCTATGGGAGAGATAGCCTTCCATCAATGAAAAATTACTTTAAGAGTTTTTCACTGTCATGCCATGTAAAAGTCTAAAAACACGTCTTGATTTTAAAATTCCATGCACCCTGACTTAGGATATTTTAGAGCTTACCTTAGTTGTGACTTCTAAGTATTAAAAAGGAATGTTGAGGCCTGACAAAAGATTTCTTTTTCCAGGTCAAAATGGCAGTTCAAAACTGCACTACAAGCTGCACAGGCAGGCCTGAGGCATGTTTTACAGTGATTTAGTGGGTGGCACACTGAGTGCTGCAGCTCACTTGTAGTATTTATATACAGGCCCAGAAAACAGATAGTATAATTTACATGGCACTTGCAAGTAAATTAAATGTGCCAATTGAAAGTAAGTGAATTTTAAGATGTTTTCATGGGAGAGCACAACCACTTCACCAGTGGTTAGCAGGGAAAAAAGTGCACAGTGTCCTAAAAGCCAACAAAAATCAGTTTGGCAAGCAAAGAAAGGAAGAGGAAAGCAAAAATCTGGGATGACCCTGCAAAAAGGTCAGGGCCCAACAGTGCTCATCTATGTTTTGGCTAGGTTTGGATTTTACAAATATCACCTATTATATACATGCTTTCATAGGGACGCAGATAACATGTCCCAGTAGCTGGTGCTACACTAGGGGATCATATATTTAACACATCTGATGCAGAGACACACACAGTGACATGGAAAGGGCAGACTGCTCTAATGAACAAGTGTGAGGTCGTCAGGGACACCTAGTAATGAGTGTTACCACCGGCCTAGTGGCTGTAGGGGCATGGGGATAATTATTTTTTATAAAACATTTTATTAGGTTTAACACAGACATCGTCAGTGGAATCCACCACTGTATAAACATATCTGTCACTGTAGTCCCCTGGTCTTCCTGCCTCCCCCCATGAATCTCTGATAGGTATAGGCAGTCAAGCATTAATAACTTCAGTCCCCTCTCACACCCACCAATTTGTGGAATCTGCTCATCTCCGAATGTCCCGATTTCTCCATCAATGGAAAGGGTTCTGGCCTTCGGTCATGCCAGGAGGATCCCTCTGTATTGGGCCCAGGTTACCCATATTCTTTGTTTTTTTGTAGGCAACGTCGAGCAGCATAAATGGGAAATTTGAGGCTCATTCATCTGTCTAGATTCGCCCTACAGCTCTCCAAGCATTTTCCTTTTCCACGCTTAGAAATGTCTGTTTTGGCAACAACTAGCCTCAGCCACATAAGGGCAGCCTGGTATCTATTACTCTCGGCGTCTATAGTGATATGCAGTAAGGTAAGTTTGGGGTCCCTACACTGACTCCAACCCAGTATCTAACCTAAGCAGGTTGGCACTCCCTTCCAAGATGTGATTGACACAACAACTGGCAAAAATGGATGAAACCCCCTATAAGTAAATATGCTTTACACATAATTGTAGTAAAATGAAAAGGCCTTGGCTAACAGAAGATCCAAAAAAGACAGACTCTCTGCCGCAAGCTGCCAGCCTATTGCCTTTGTTAATACTTTTTTGTAATGTTTCTGTAAATCTTTACTACAAATAGAGAGGGTTGAAAAGATAGATATATATAGAGGTTTGCAAAGACAGATAGAGTTGCAAAGCTAGATATACTTAGGGTCGCAAAAATAGATAGACATATGGATAGACAGATCAGTAGACAGAGTTGCATAGATAGATAGATACATAGAAGAATAGATATACAGGTAGATAGGCAGATAAGGAAATTGTAACAAATGGCACAGCATCAATTAGTAATGTAAATAATAAATGTCTAACACTGAAAACAAACTAGAAAACCATACAAGCAGGACTTACATACCAAACTGTTTTACAAGTATAGCTGTAGTCCTCAATTAAAATACTTACCAGCATGACATACAGGAATGCGGTTATAAATGCACATCATTGTGTAGATACTAAAAAGAGGATATCTTTATAAAGAACAATTTCAAATAGACACTATCTGTATGCTGTGAAATAGCAGCAG
This sequence comes from Lissotriton vulgaris, assembly GCF_964263255.1. Taxonomy (NCBI): domain Eukaryota; kingdom Metazoa; phylum Chordata; class Amphibia; order Caudata; family Salamandridae; genus Lissotriton; species Lissotriton vulgaris. The sequence goes on along the minus strand of NC_141689.1, from coordinate 411,512,748 downwards.
TCAGATAAACAAAGGCCAGTTCAAAAGGAATTTACAAAAGCATTAGCAGGAGAAACTGGAATACTTGAATGTGCTGTGTGATCTCATCAACAACAAGAGGTGGTAGAAAGTGTACTGCTATCACAGCAGGCTATTATCACAAAGGCCTCACTAAAGCAATAATAAAGCAAAAACACTGGCCCTGAAGGGAACTACCTTGTGAAAGAGAAAAAGGCAGTCGCTCAAACTGAAGTTATCCACTGGCTGGAGTAGGTTGACCCATTGCCCCATGCTATATGCTCTAGTGGGTGGAAGCAAAATGTGAATGAAGCAACACACCAATGGATGAAAAGAGCTGGCAGAAAGCCCCTTTAAGGAAAATGAAAAGGTCTTGGCTGACCCCAGACCTAAAATGGGTATTGGTGATGCTGAACAGTATCGAAAACAAGTACAATGATGCATGTGTGTGTACATGCATCATCACATGTGCATATATGCTTCATGATAAATTGGACCCAGGTGTCATACAAATGAAAGGGGAAAAAGGGGCTTGGATTAGAGAAAGGAACATACTGATCTTTGGTGCTGCATACTGTATTAGGATTTGTTATATGGCCGTTAGGGTCATTGTCGACATTGCTAAGTTAGCATGAACTCTGCTGCCATGATGCTGCTTTTGAGCACGTTACTACATGACTAATTCGCAAGACTCTGATTGTGTCTTTTACATGAGAACCTGCCTCTTTCTGCTTTCTCTGCCTGTTCCAGGAGTTTAGTCTGAACACGGATTGCAAGGGCGATAAACAATGCCCCTTGTTATTCTGTTCTGGTCAGTCCCTAGCACTTAGACAAAGCATGCTACACAGCTGCGGCTGCTGGAAACTCGTGCTTTGATATTATGGGGATGCATTTTGGTTTAACACACACTTGGAGAGGGACCTTTCCAGGGAGAAGCGCTATACTGTTCCTATGATGTAAAACTACCATCTAGGCACTAAGGCATGGGATCTGCTGACAGAGCCCAGAGATCTTCCTTTATGTAATAAAACTTCTTCTTTCCAAGGGGAGGGTGGTTAGGCCTTACAGTCCTTTATCCATTGTTTGTATACAATGACATCCCCTTTCTTAGTCTATGGACTTTCTACAATGCTAACTGTTTTAGGTTTATCCATTTTGCTGCTGGTAGTGGCTCGTATATTGCATTATAGAGCACTATATTTAAAATAAGCATTTTGAACTAGAACAGTGACTTTGTCTGTACTTATTGTGGACAAGTACGAGTAAGTGTGCGAAAGGGTATATCTTGCTACCGCGATTCCTGAGAGTCGGGAGTGTTGTGTTCCGGGTTTTGTAATAATTTGTAGCTTCGTGATTATGTAGGAGAACAAAAGAGACACTATAGTTAGTTGGTTCTGGGACTTTGGGTACTGAGGCGGTAGGAAGTCTTAGCCCCTACACAATGAGGTCCTGAATTCCTGCGTATAGTTCTGTGTATGTGCAGAATCCCCGCAACATGGCGCCACCAACATTTGGTCTGGTACTTATCTGTGAGACTCCTGAGCAGTGCTTGTGCTTGTCCACAATCCCCTCACTTCTGTTCCCAGAGACGGATGTGACGGTGTAGCCTCCTATTGTTGAAATAATATAGGTTTTCAAGCTTGAATTTAAAAGGTCTTTCTCTTTCTCAAGCCCAGTGCTGTGCTTCCCCTCGTAGGTTGTTATAATATACTTTTCAATATGACGGTTGCCATAACAGCTCCTAACTGTGCTCCAATCACAGCTGATTTGACTCAACATGGAGTCCCTAATGCTGGTGCTGCTCTTATTTTTGTTGTTGAAGCAGATTCAACTCACCGCTTCGAGGTATTCTATTTTTGGGTCACCCTTTCGGCAGTAGATGGAAATGATAATTTCTTTCACGAACATACTGCCACTGCACTTCTGCAGAATTATCAACCTAATAAATGTCTTAAAATTCCGTTAACAGCTTGGCAACATACCATTTGGTTTAATGTCGCCCTTCCTCACCATGTAACAGCAGTCTGTTTAGGCGCCTTGTCAATTGATTGGGCCACATGACCCGTATTGGCTGGGTATACCCCGCATCCAAATTATCTTACTGTCCCAGTCGCAGAGTTACGCGTATTACACACTTCATTAATACATGTATATAGAGCTGTTATACAGTTCATGTCAGGCAACATGCAGGTGGGGCCACCTGGAGTTGCTGCACAATCACTGGGACCCGGTGGTGTAGTTATCAGTCCTGTTATGATTAATTCATTGATGGGCAAGCGTCCGCAAAATAAGGATGAACTTCCTTTTTGGCTTGCTGAAAGAGTTGTACAACTCACAGCACTTTTTCCAAATACCACACCAGTGGAGAAACACAGGATCCTGACCATGAGTTTCCCTAAAGGCCTTTTTCCCAAGTTAACTGATTGTAACACTTGGGGTAGAGTGTTTGCTGTGGTATATTCAATGTGTTTTGGCACTCCCTCAATGACCATTCTCCCTTCCGTGATAAAACGTGTTCAGGATGAATATGGGACCGAGGCGGCTCTGAATTTAGGGATGAGACTGGTGGGAGTGTTCAATATTGTTTGCAATATGAACCGTGCTATTGTAAAGGGAGATGCTGTAAACTTGTAAGGGGCGCAACGCTTGGAGGCTGCTGCTGACCCAGACAAGCACTTTTACTCAACCTCAAACTCAACAAAAAGTCCAAACTGAAAAGGATGGTCGACCTTTCGTTCCTAAAAAATAACTGGAAAAGCAAAAAACAGGGGCAGCAAACAAAAAAAAGAAGGGGTTGCGTGCTGGTTCACTGACACCTGAATCTTCGGAGCGAACTTATGATTTGTGCAATCGCGTGAAAATTAAGCCTCCTGGTCGATTTAAAGTCCCTGATCAGCGGTCTCCTCATTCATTAATGACTCATCGAACTCTTGAGTCGGTGGAGGGGAGCCCCAGGATTGCAGCAAAGGTGCAACCACTCAACAGGGGCGAGGTCAACCTCGCCAGTTTGACGTGAAGGCCAAGCAAGAGGGACTGCCTTGTTTTGGACCCCCATATCACAAGAAGAAAGTTGCCGCTTTTACAGCGGAATAAGCCTCAAAAGGTGAGGACGCTACTCCTAGACTGGCGATGGGCAGAGACTCTGCTCGACAGCGCAGCGAAGGTTACTATAGTGCATGAGGCACTGCATCTCTTTATGGAGGTGAGAGCAACTGATCCATTTATTACAGTAGAAACAGCAGATACTCAAGTTTCTCCCCCGGATAGACTCTATAAAATAGTCCTCCAAATTGAGGGTGATATACACTGTACAATTATGGCGGTTTTCTGGGAAAATCTCACTTCTTCATATGACATTTTGTTGGCGGAGGCAGATTGGCCCCCACCATTTGTTTTGGCTGCTTCTAGAGGGGAAGACGTGATACTTCCGAGTTTTTCACCATACGTTCCTGAGGAGGCTAAACAGGAATACGCATCAGAGTAGGCTTTGGCCCTTGCCCTGGCAGAGTACCATAAGCAAGTGGGCTTAAATAGAGATTCACCAGAACATGAGAGTTCATCACTGTCTATGCTGCAGCCACAACCGCAATATCCAATCATGTGGGAGGCTAAAGCTCCTGTTGTGACATTTTTACTCCATTGGAATAGCAAGGTGTAATTGAATCCTGTGTAACACCAAACAATAATCCTCTTTTTTCGATATCCAAACCGGACGGTTCATATCGCATTGTATTAGATTATCGAAATTTGAATAGTCATTGTCGTACGTTTGCGGTACAGAACACTCACAGCTCTGCGCTAGTCAACAGCATTGTTGGTAAAAAATATAAGACAACACTAGATATATCCAATGGTTTATACAGTCACAACTTGGCTCCTGAGAGCCATGACTTGATAGCATTTACCACCGTCGGAAATCAGAAAACATTTACACATTTGCCTATGGGCTTTTGCTGCATGTGTTGTGTCTTTGTTATACAGCATAAACCCAGATGTGTTCTCATATGTAGATGATATTTATCTGACGGACCACTAACTGATACCGCATCTTGTCAGAGTCTATTAACACATTGCTTGTTTTGCGGTGCTCATTTTGGGCTACAGCTCAATAATGAATCAATCAGGGGGTTCTAAGCGTGCTACTTTCCCTTGAGGGTCTCAAGGCACGGGGGGAGCAGCTCCGGGTCAGCCGAGAGCCAGGTCTTGAGGCTCCTCCTGAAGGTGTGCAGGGTGGGGGAGCGTCTGATGTTGACGGGGAGTATGTTCCAGGTTTTGGCTGTGATGTAGGAGAAGGATATTTCCCCCCGGCTTTGGATCTGCGGATGCGCAGGGTAGTTGCTAGGGTGAGGTCGACGGAGCAGAGGTGTCTTTTTGGTTGTGTGGAAAGAGATCCTTTGGTTGAGGTATTTGGGTCAGAAGTCATGGAGGGATTTGTAGGCGTGGGTGAGTAGCTTGAAGGTTACTCTCTACTCGATGGGGAGCCAGTGTAGGTCTTACAGTTGTTGGGTCATGTGTTCATGTCATGGGGTGCCAAGGATGAGTCTGGCTGCGGTGTTCTGGATGGTCTGGAGTTTCTGTGGCAGGGATTTCTTGATTTCTGCCTAATGAAGGCGGGGGTTAGCCCCCCCCACTTTCTGGAGAAATGTGCACAATTGCAACCTCAGTCTACACTGAAGTAGCTTCAGTCTTTACTGGGATTTTATAATATCGGGAGGACATACATTCCCAATTATGCCCAGCATATAAAACCGCTCTATGCATTGATACAACCTACATTTACTTCTGCCTGCTGGTTACCAGAACATACCTCTATTCTACGATCTTTGCAGTCTGATCTTCTAGAGACTAACTTCTTTTTGATGGGTGATAATTCTACGAACCTGGTCATAGGTATTGTACAGGGGACAGTGGGTTTCACGTACTTAACATTCAACTAAGGTGACACAGTACCTATTGCATACAAATCACATTTGTACACAGGAGTGGAAATGCGCTTTTCGAATGTTGAAAAGATTTTGACTGCGGTCCAAATGTCGATCCTGAAAGAAGGCTTGCTAGCACAGGGAAAACGCATTCTTTTGGTTTGGCCTATCCCTGCTTTAGAAGCAGTGACTAAGGCAAGAGTACCAAACTCTTAAGCTTTACATCCCAG